>NC_134402.1:329702844-332102844 GCF_038048845.1 Mixophyes fleayi
TTTGGTGAAAGGGAAAGTTGATTTCCACCTCTATAAAAATCATGTATTCTCCCCTATAAAATATCCTGTTTTTGCTTCTGTCAGTGCCTTTATGATTAAGATCTCTCATGAGACAATGTCCCTTTGATTTTCCGGCTGTCTTCTAATATCAATAATTTGGTTTGTACTTTAATATAGAACCAGTGCCATATATCTATATAGATATAAATATATATACAAGCATTTAGTTTTCATGCATTTGCAAATATGTGTAACAGAATTTTTTCAGTAAAGTGCTAACCACACCCCCACATTAGGCTGGCCACACCCACTCGGTAAATGTCACGCCCACTTAGATGGGGGCGCCGGTGCCCTGTCTCGCCCAGGGCACTAAAATGTCTAGTTACGGCACTGCTTATGTGCATACATGCAAACAGAAAGAATATAGAAGGCATGTTGAAAATAAACATGTTAAATAATTAAAGTGTATATCTAGCAAAAACACTTAATAGGAGGAATACATGTTCAAATTCAACCGTATGTGGTAAGAGTGTAACACTAGGTTGTGTATTACACATGTGCAGGCTCGGACTGGCCTGCAGGGCAGCAGGACTATCCACCGGTAGGCCCCGCCACATTATAGCCACGCCCTCTCCGTTGTTAGGGAGGAGCTAAGAAAACAGCTGACTCCTGACTTGCATACAATTCATCTTTTGGACATACGCGAGAACAGGAAGGGACAGATGCGTTCCACAGTGGAACGCAGGCACCTTCCTCTCCAACAGTAACAAGCACGGACCACAAGAAACATCCTCTGATTTCAGCACACTGGGTACCCGGCCACCATCTCTATATACATCGAAACTGCAAGTAAACAAAGTTAAATTTGAAAGCATCGCAGCAATAACCATGTGATATATGTGGACAGTGATCTGAATATTTATATTGCACTAGCAGAGACTTAAAGAAATACCAATTCCCATCTACTGGACTTGTATGCTATGAACATTATTTTATTGAGATATCAGTGACTGTGTTATATCTGGATCAATGCAGCATTTATACCCACTGCCATTTGCCTCCCAGTAGCTAGACTAGTCCAGGTCTATATACCTAGGTTTGTCTGATTTTTTATGTATGTTCAATTGATGCCATACCATATGTATGTATATAGAAATCAATGCCTCATAATATAAATACTGTGGTTTAATTGGAGTATTTTATTTGTCTATATTAATGTATTTTCATGTATTTTAACCAGGATTTAATAAATTGTGATAAAACTAACATTAAATGTTATCCCACTAATTGAACCGAGCCTCTTGCTCACAGCCTAATACAAGATATAGAAAAATACGAATTGTATTCAAGATAAAAGAATACAAATTTTATTATTAGCATTACACTTGGAATAATACATAAGTCAATGAGCGCTTAACTTTCAGTATATTATTAGTTCATAGAGAGGGATAACCTGTGTTAATGCTGCTCAGTAGGGGTAGAGCACAACTCCTCTCCCCCCCCTCCCCGTTTTTGCCAAACACTCCCGTTAAACACACTACCACAGAGGTGCAGAGAGTCGCGTCTGGGCTCTCTGAACCTGCGCGGTAGTGTGTTTTTCACTTTGAGCAGGGCAGATGAGAGTAGGAGTTCCGGATATCCAACCGCCCAGAGGAGCATGAGCAGGTTAGTAACTAAGTGCGCAGTCAGCCTGTCATTTTAAAAGAGAAGGATGAGCACACTACATTCTTTATATACTACACTATGGTGCTAGCTGTCCTTCGTGGGCTGACCACTCCCCCTCTAGTGTCTGGTCTCGCCTCTATGATGGCTGGCCACACCCCCTCTGGTGGGCCTCTAGCGTTGCAGTCCCCCGGTGGGCCCTTCATGCCCCAGTCCGACACTGCACATGTGTGCCTACAGAGGGAATAACCTATAATGCACAGGCTATAGGTGAGTGGTAAAGGGCAATAAGCCTTACACGGTACGATGTACAGACATAAGGGTCACACTGAGTAAATATCCATATGTATTCCTCAAACAAAGGCATTAAGTTAACATGGTTTTTGGTTAAAATGAGAGCATTATACTGCCTTGGCAATTCTGGTTAAGGATATTTTAAACAAGTGGTCATTTAACTTCTCTTGGAAGCCAGTGTTAGAGAATACAGCAGATTCATGTGGCATACATTTTTGTCAATCAAATTATAATACTGTTTCACTATGGGAACGAACAGAAGCAAACAGCTGGTGGGTATATACGGGATCATTAAATGTTTTTTTTCTTCATGTTAATTGTATGCCTTAGGAAAAATAAATAAACAAAACATTTTATCTTTCATTTGTTAACCCTCTATAGATCGAGGTTGGTAAACAATAGGATATGATAGTGTCAGATGTGGCTCACCTGATATGTAATACACATATATATATATATATATATATATATATATATATATATATATATATGTGTGTATGTATGATTCATATCTGTATAATATATCCATATCCAACACACATGTTATTGATAGCACCTGTCAGGGAGTGCTGGAACAATATCTGTCACTCTGTCGACGGATACTAATTTATGCACTTTTACAATAGCACCCTTTTGAGTAAATATTCTTAAACTTTATATTTCATTTTGTAGCTCAAATAAAACATATGGCAATAGTAAAATCACACATTAGTTAGAGTCACAGGTGTTTTTTGACAATTTCTCTCCATTTGTAGCACCTCTGCAATTTACTAAAGTGATGTCACATTTTAGCAACATATCCCTATGTAAAATGACAAAAAGCAGCCATTAATGGTGAAGTTCCAATATTTTGTGTATTGCAGTTCTGTAACAAATAAGTATGTGGGCCTGAGTCATTAAGGAGAGCAAAGCAGAAAAAGGAGTACCTTTGTACCTGGGCAAAACTATGTTGCATTGGAGGGGGAGGTAAATTTAAAATATAGGGACAGATTTAGTTGAGATAGGGCATGTGCCAAATCAACTATCAATCTCCTCTTTAATAAATTTCAATCTCTTGTCAACCCTCCAACACCAACACCTACTACAAGTATAACATTGACAAGATCGAATACGAAATGATATCCTCTTTCTAGAGTATCAACCTTAAAGTTTTTCCTGCATCCTCTTCTTCTCCTCCAACTCTACTATCTGACCATTTGACCCTAACCACTCACAAATCAGATATTCACTGTTTCCTGGGAGCATCCCAGCTGTAAATAGCATCTATAGCAGGGGTCAACAACCCCCCGTATGCGTGCCAGACATGGCACGCAGACCACTTTTGTCTGGCATGCTGGCGCTCCGCAGCTGCTTCACTAAAGCAGCCGTGGATGGCCGAAATGGAGCAGCAGCTCAGTTTTGGCCATCATTGGCTGTTTTAGTGCAGCAGCTGCCAGCTGTGCAATGGAAGACTCCAAAGTTAAGTATGAAGCTTACTATCTATTGGGGCACATGTAAGTGGCATACCATCTATTGGGGGCACATGTAAGTGACATACCATCTATTGGGGGCACATGTAAGTGGCATAACATCTATTGGGGGCACATGTAAGTGACATACTATGTATTGGGATTTAACTATGTGGCATTTAGTGTATTGGAGGCACAGCTATGTGGCATACTATTTATTGGGCACAACTATGTGGCATTCAATAATATTGGGAGCACAACTATGTTGCACACTATTTATGGTGGAACAACTATGTTGCATTCAATGTATTGGGGGCACAACTATGTGGCATACTATTTATTGGGCACAACTATGTGGCATTCAATGTTTTGGGGGTACAATTATGTGGCATACTATTTATTGGGGCACAACTATGTGGCATACTATTTATTGGGGACATAACTATGAGGCATGGCATGAATTGGGGGCACTACTTTGTCATTATTTGAACTGGGGCACTACTGTGTGGAATAGCATTTTTTGTTGGTCCCATTACTATTAATATTATGATATTAGCATGATAAAATAAGACATAAATGTATATATATATATATATATATATATACACACAAGTTAACCCGTGCATGATACTCATGCATTCTAGTCAAATCAAGCTACTTAAGGTGTTAAAAAGGTTCTTGTCATGCATTTGGGCCATAGCCCAGGCTTCAACCACCAACCACTCCCCACTGTCACCCCCGGCAACCACCAACCACTCCCAACTGTCACTTCTCCTTCAAGAAATATATATATATTTTTTTTAAATCTTTATAAACACTTTTAACAATTAACAAATTAAAAACATCTTAGTATACCAAATTACAGCCCTTTCTGAATTTTTTTTCCCACACACACTAAGAATTTAGTAGGTCAGTGTATAACTCCGCCCAGCAGGTGGCGCTGCAGCTTGGTTTTATTTTTTCCACACACACACACAGACAGACTAACATACGCCACTAGACATTTATATTATAGTTTTTTGTCTTATTTTATGATGCTGTTATCATAATATTAATACAAATACATATTATGCCACTTACATGTGCACTTGAATAGTACCAGCAAGCCCGGGAATCTGACACTTTGATGAATGCTGAACATATTTGGGTGTTGTTAAATAAAATGGAGAATGAGATACATGAAGTTTACTCCTAGTAGAAGTACAGTAATTAGATCATAACCACAGCTGTGACTTCGCTTTTGCCAAACATGGAGGAAGTTTATAGTACAGTATACAGATGGACACATTACTTTTAAACAAATTACGTGTTAGAGTGCCTGTCACATAATGCACTGATCTCGCTGTGTGCACTAAACCTTGTCCCAATCTCCTTGTTAAACAAAAGGAGGGGGCATGGTAAACATTACAGATGGAGCGCTCAGACACGTACTCTTTCGGAGGAGTAGAGTCAATAATTTCTCAGCCTGAACCTGCCAAAGATCTTACTATATTGTATATCAGATATATATTAGAATTACGAGTTGTCTCAAACTGCATATCACAGTGGTATAAATAGTAGGAATAAATAAATGGGTGAAAATGAATGAATGATTTATCAATCAGAAACAAAAAGTTAGGACAAAATGCACCATAAAAATATTTAGTATGTAATTCCCAAAATGACTGGAAATTTGCCATTGAATTTATGTTACATTTTAAGCTATGTCCACTTCTTTTAACTTTTTTTTAAACTCCATTAGAGTTAATTGAATCTAAAGTAAATTGTTGCAAATGCCTAAACCTGTTTTTCTCATCATTTCCACGATGCATTCTGTTCTGAAAGTATACTGTCTTATTGCAATATAAATGTTTTAACTGCTTTAACACACAACAACTCATTTAATTATCAATTTCTCAGTTAGTTACTGTATGTGACATAATTGGGTTGGACTGTTATTTATTTATCTAAACTACAAAGGGATAGGCTCAATCATGTGCAATAGATAATTTTTTAATTTGGCAAACAACACCTAAAATGGTGAGCACATGAACAAACTAAGGGCCTGATTCATTAAGGATCTTAATTTGAGAAACTTCTTATTTCAGTATCCTGGATAAAACCATGTTACAATGAAAGGGGTGCAAATTAGATTTCTGTTTTGCACATAAGTTAAATACTGCCTGTTTTTTCGTGTAGCACACAAATACTTGATAGCTTATTTGTACACTGAAATATAAAGTTGATATTTGTGTGCTACATGAAAAAACAGGCAGTATTTAACTTATGTGCAAAACAGAAATCTAATTTGCACCCCTTGTATTGTAACATGGTTTTGTCCAGGAGACTGAAGTAAGAAGTTTCTTGAGTTAAGATCCTTAATGAATCAGTCCCTAAGTGAGTAAGTAAGTTGTGTGAAGTACAGTGTCTTTCCATGCCATGCCTTTATATTGTATTAGAACACCTCTGTATACAACTGACAAATTATATAGTATGAATCAGTTTCTTAAAGATAAAAATGTAGAACATGTGCAAGCAGGGCCGTAACTAGGGCTGTGCGACAGGGGCGACCGCCCAGGGCGCAACGCTGAAAGGGGGCGCAATTTAAGAATATTTTTTAGGTTAATTTGGTTAAAATTGAGGGCTAGGGGGTGGCATTTGTCTTTCTTGCCCAGGGCACTAGAATTCTAAGTTACGGCTCTGTGTGCAAGTAAAAACCCTGCTTAAGTTTGTATCACATTCCCATGAAGGTATTAAATATGAGGACAGCAGATTACAGAACTTTGTTTAGTGTACTGTAACGCAGACTGAATTAACTTCATTGGAAACATGGTGCAGTTGAAGTGCTGATGCCTGTCTGCTATGCCCTTTTCCCAAAACATAACCATTACATACATTATACTATGTATACAGTATTCTTCAAAAATTGATTTTGTGCTTTCCTTTAGGACACTTGCTATTATAATTATGCTGCATAGATGGATGGTACCTAATCAGTTTGATTGATTTCTTTTTTAAACCTAATGACATTCTCAATATCTATTCCAGCTAATGGAAAGATGCAATATAAACTATTATTCATGTTATGGTCTTTTGATTTAATTGCTATCTAAAAAGCATTTTATGAATTTACCTGCATACAATAACTTTTAAACTACTTACATAGATTATTTACAGCAAGTACTATCAGTTATTTGACAAATTAAACACAAAAGCAGAAACAAATAGAAGGGCTTCAAAACACCACATGTTTAACCCCTTCGTAACCAAATAACCTTTGGCTTTTTATAACAAGAGCAAATACCCGGTATAAGGCAACACTTTGGGAAATTACAGACTATAATATGCTTAAAGAAAATGGTTTAATGAACATTGCAGATTTGAATCAACATTTCAGGTTTGAAACTTCTGTTAGTACAAGGGAAAAGAGTAAAAGTCACTCACCTATATGTAAAAAAACCAAGCCCAGGTGCGTGAAATAAGAGGCGCCAAGCCATTCGAATGAGCACTGACGTCATCAATCTGCTAGGATGCACCATCAGTGGTCAAGGAAACCACTCTAACTAATAACATGCGTGCAATATATAAAAAAGGCAATAAGACAGTTAAAATGTATATGGCATTTTAGATGATCATAATGTATGTCTACCTCAAAGGATATATAGTATTGTAGACATCAAAATGAACAGCAACTAATATAAATTAAATTAACAAAATTTAGTCAAATAGACTGTAGATATTAGTGACCAAAAGTACTATATGAGATTTCTGTAGCATCAACCCACAAATAACTATAGCATAAAGAAATCAGTGTATCATCAACCCACGGATGCAAAGATTAAATATGTGGGGATAAAAAATGGGCAAAAGGTTAGATTTATGTATTGCTGTAGGAATCCATGGGCAAACTATTATATACAAAAGATACTTTGCTGGTGCAAGTTAATGGGAAACTAATTGTACTTTTTCCCAAATGTTGTAAAAGGCTACAAATAACAACATGTGGTTCAGATGCAGCTTCCAACCTTGGATTTAAAACCTAATTATTGTGTAAAACGCTGATTTGGTTCAGTGACATCAGTTTTCATTACTGTATCTGCCCCTTGTATAACTGGGGATGTTCCTAAAATGCTGTTAAGCAGTCAATTCATAATCTGTCTGTAAATTAGACTTGAGTTGCTGTATAAGTAAAGTTGCTATATGAGTGGACCCATAATAACACTGTAGACATTTTAAGTTTGGGCTTGGTTTGTAAAGTCTGGCGCACTAGGTATTGCAAGGACCTTTTTGTTAATGTTCTGAAGAGTTTTAGGGGCATAGCCTCTAGTGATGAACTTGGTTTTTATTGTATCCATTTCTTTCTCCGATTCTGTAATATTGCTGGTAATTCTATGAACTCATAGCATCTGGGAGTATGGAAGGCGATGTTTTAAAGGAGCAGGATGATAACTGCTATCCAGTGAAAATTATTGATAACTGCTATCCAGTGAAAGGTATTGTTTTTTTTTATATATGCTCGCTACAAGTTAATCACATTTTATCTTGATCCAAACATCCAAATAGTGAATAATCTCAGGATGGAATTGAAATTTTAATTTTGTGGGTCTATTAGATGTGTTAATTGTCTCCATAACTGGGAACAACAATTCCTGATTTGCAGTCCATATCAATAATAAGTTGTCTATGTATCCAGTGTAGAAAAAATATACCTTTACAAACCAATGAATTATATGGGACAGTATTGATTTAGTCATGTACATTATAACTTTATATTTCCATGGTTTTATTATTTAAGAATAACATAGGTTTTGTTTTATCTACACCTTGTATTATGATATAGAGCTGTTATTCAGTGTGCCTGTGATTATATTACATTGAGTGTCTTATAAACTTTTAACTGTTTTATCATATGGAAGCTAATTTGCATGCATATATGTGTTATAATAAAATAGAGTGTCTTTATGAGAACCACTTTGATATTTTTCTTCCATAGAGCATTGCCAGGAATAAGTAGGAGTGAGTTTAACAATGATCTTTATTCTCATTGAACTGATTGTTAATTTTTTTCCAGTGCTGTAATTTTCTCTTTTTAAAACTTTTTGGAAAGGACATTTAGCAAGGTCCTTTTTTATACAGCTGTGAATTGTGTATATATTTATTATCATTCCTAGTTTATATATTTAACCCAGTCCCGGATTTCCTGTTGTTTTGTGTGGATTTAAAAAAGTTAAACCATTGTTGATTTTGTCCAAACTGCCATCAAGACAGAACAGGGCAGATTTAATACCTGCTTCTGAATGGCTTGATTGCTCAAACATGCTGTTTGAGCTATTTTTCCATCCAGAGCATAAGAAAAGGCAACATTAACATTTAAATTATTTGGACAATCATTATTTATTGATTAAGAGGCAAAATTAATTTAATATTAACTTATGGGGGAATTTATTCATTATATTAAGGGGATAAAATTATTATATTATTTGGCCACTATTTTATGCCAAATTGTGCACCATAAATATTTTTATCCACCATTAACAATCAGTTAATATTATTATATATTCAAACGTCCCCCATAATAAAATGTTATAATAGTGTCCCCTTAAAAAAAAAAATCCCCCATAAATTAATATTAAATAAATTTTGCCCCTTAATAAATAAATAATGATTGCCCAAATAATTGTCAATGGTGCTTTCTTTTATGTTCAGAATGGCAAAATAGCTCAAACGGCATGCAGTTTGAGCTATCTTGCCACTCACAACCACCCTTTTATTTTGGCCATTTAGATGACTGTTTTGTGGCGGTTTTGGAAACACCAACTTAGTAAAGTTGGTGGTTTGTATATTAATCATTTTTAAAATCAGGATGGTGATTTGTAAAGTGGTGGTTTTGAAAAATGTTAGTTCTGGCCGTATTAAAGGCGGTTTGGGCTTCTGTAAATCCAGCAGTTTTAAAACCAGCAGAAAAATCGCAGAAAATTGGTGGTTTCACCAAACCGCCATTTAGTAAGTCTAGCCCCAGATCTCCACCAGGTCTGAGCTTTTGCACAATTCAAGTGTCAAGTGCACAATTTTAAGTGTTTTTGCAGAGTGAAAATGTATTTGCAACATTTAGTAAAGCAAGAAACACCCACAAAAATGTACACTCCACTCCTTTATCTCGTTTTAATTATCTCCCCAAAATTAAATCTTGTTTTTACACAGATTTGCAACGCTAGACTACCAATTTAATAAAAAAACGTCACTGAGTCCAACTACACTTATCGGCTGATGTAAATTTTTGATTCTCTGTAAAGATTGCTATCCAGGCATTTTTTTGTTCGGCAACCACATGTATTTATGCACAAATCGAGGAACACTTGTACAAAATGAGCCTAAGACATCTTCAAAGACATTTTTCCAATGTCTCAGTAGCTTTGCAAGTCGTCAATGACCTCTGAAAAGTATTGTACACCATTGGGAAAAACTTGTGGTCCATAAACAGTGCAGTCCAATGCATTTAGGTACATATACAGACAAGTCCAATGTGAATTTTCAGTCCATATCCAGTCCAATGTGCAATGTACATGTATAAATGGAGTCCATTCCACTGTATGATCTATTTATCTACAAGGGAAATGGCAAAATATTGCATATATGTATGCATATTCTTTTTTTTTTTCTTTTTATGACCTATTCACTTAATGGAAAATGTTGTTTCCAAATTAAAATGTGTGTGCTTGTGTTTGCTATCAATCATTTAATTATGAATTAGGATAGTCAAGCCAGCATAAATCTAATCAGACTAAAGGCGATTAACAAAGTAATGTAAGAAATCATTTTGTTAAAATACTCTGCCAAAGCCAGCACTGATCTATTGCAAATTTGGTCAACTAATGAAGACTTAATTAGCATCTAAGGTCAAAACAATTTATGTCACAAGTTGAGATGAAAAGTGAATTTAAACTTCTTTCATTGGGAACAAGTATAAATATAAAGTAATTATTTGCTCTTTTATTTTTTTTAAAGGTTATGGGTAAATCACCGAACATTTAAAATTGTAGCCAACATTATTGTAAGCATTAATTTATTTTTGCAGTCTTTACGGTTATATCAGAAAAGAAGAAAAAAAAAAAGGAAAATATAGGGATACAAAGGAAAAAAAGATGTATTGGGATCATTATACATGTTTATCAGTCTTTTTATCCCTAGATTGTTTAATGACATAATAATGTGGTTTAAAGTGTTCATTTGACAAAAATCAGTAGCCAAAACATTATTTATTTATTTATCCATCCATGTCTTTTTTATATTTATATGATGCATTGCAATGCAGGAGGGGTTATTTAAACCATAAATGGTAAAGATCGATTTAGCATCACTCCATAAAAGACCTCTTCAAATTTATATTCTCTCTGTCTTCAATCACAGCCACTGAGTATATGAAGGGAATTCTAGAGCACTCAAGCAGAATCGTTAAGATGGCAGAAAATCCCTTAAAGCAGAGTTAGAAAATGTATCCATTGTGTATACCATAAATAACAATAAAGCTCACAAAGGTGAGCAATATATCTGCTTGTGATTAGTGCCACTTGATGGAAATGGGCTCCAATTCAACAAGTCATTTGAGATGTGGACATGTAAGAAAATAAGCCAAACATGGTGTAGAGGAAAACAAACTTTTAAATATGCAAAACAGTAAAAAAAAAAAAAAAAATTCTACCTTGAGACACCACCCATTATAAAGGATGCTATGCAAATTCACTCCATAAGATAGCATACAATGTGAATGAGAAGTTGTGTGCTTAGAATGATGGCCAATTGGACTTTCCTTATGTGTTACAGATTTAACTATTTACAGGAGTTCTTAAAATGGGCTAAAAGGGGACATTGTACAATGTTGAAGACATACCCACATTTCCATGGCATAACAGCCTTTGCTAATTCTGGACAAGATAAGCAAGTGTCTATTTAGGTACAAGTAAACAAACTAATTTGTGAATGCAAAATATATAAATACAATCATTAAAATCATTCCCAATGTCTATTTTCCTGAATTAGATAAATGAGGGTCTTACAATACATACATTTAAGTAAAAGATTAAAAAATAAGCATTGATTAGAGATCTATTAATTAATAAAATGGCAATCTAATTGTGTGTGTGTATACAGGTGCAGTGGCATCATCATCATCATCATCAGGCTCCACAGATTCCATAGCGTCATACAGCAAGGATGCAACAATAGAATATAAATACATAAAGAAATTATTTGTAAATACAATAATATCAGCATAAAGCAAACTCAGCAATACACATACGTAACATAGTAAATAGCACAATACAGCATGCAATGTAAACAAGAACATACAGACAATATGGATTGACATGAAGCAAAGAGTAGATAGGACCCTGCCCATGAGAGAGCTTACAGGAGGGAGGGAGAGGGAGTGGCATGAAATGAGGTACACTAACTAATAACAATGCCATCTATATTCAGACCTTCACTGTGTATGATTAATTTTATTGTTAAGAAAATATGTCAGTACTTAGTGATAAGGCAGCGCATGTTGAATTACTGGTGCACAATCCATCAGGATACAGTGACCAGGGGCAGTCTGGGCTGGGGGAGCAGAGGGGCATATGCCCCCCGAGCTGGTCCCATAGTGGGCTACTTTGGGCTGGGCCACCTGAATTTTTTTCCCTTTAAAATAGGTTGTTGAGTCGAGTCAGCTAGTGCTCCCCTGATAGTGACATTTTAAAGGTGTGAAACTCCTAAAGGTGTGAAACTTCAGTTTGTGGAAACGTTGGCTGTTTTTGGTTAGTATATTTAAAAAAAAAAAAAAAATAGGTAACTAAAAGGAATGGGCCTGATTCACAACTCTGCTTACTCGTGATTTAAAAAAGTAATGGATATGAAGATACATGCATTGATGTGTTTTGGTGTATGTCTGCTCTGCTCTACTACACAAGACCTTGCAAGAACATATATTCGCAAAAGAACGCACAGAAAAGAGAAAACTACTGAATTAATGTTACCTGTTAATAATATAAGCATTAATGACAAAACAGTTTTAAAAAATAAATATATATATATATATATATATATATATATATATATATATATATATATATTTCCTCCATATAATACATTTATTAGGAGGATCTCAATGTCTACTAAACTTGAAATGCATTTTTACAGTTGCACCTGATTGCAAACACATGTTTTAGCATGCATACGAAACTGTCATCACTAGTACTCAGGACTTAGACTAGCCCTGTAGCTGGAGCAAGAGATAAGACTATTGAATAATTTTTCTTTCATTTTAACTTACTATTGGCTTTTATATTTTTATTTCATTACATCTGCACCTAAATGTATTTGCCTTTATTTTATTTATTTTATTTTTTTACCCTTTCTGCTATTCCTCTTCCATTTGCTGTTTCATGGAGTAAGAGATACAGCAGAAAGTTAAATTGAGATGCCCAAAGTTTGAATTTGACATGGCTGCACTCGCTCGAGTTTGGCATGCCCTTATTGTATACTGACTATGGGCCCCTTCCCTGCCACGTTCACTCACAGTTCAAGCCTAGGCTGTAGTAATTGTCCGTTGACTACATAGATGCATTGAACGTTGCTGCCTTTAGTTGCATATGGCCCGGTGACAAGCAGAGTGATTTTGTGTGCGTTACGAACAAATTCGGCAGATACGTGCCTTGATGAATCAGGCCATTTGAGTGCAAGGAAACTCAATTATAATGTAAATTTGCTTGAATTGTTACTTTTTTTTAATTTTTACTTTTTGCTGTTCAAAAATGCTATTTTAAAGTCCAGATAATTTTAATCAATATCGCTTATAAAATATTCTTCTATGAACAGGCTTCATGTGATTCAGTTCCTATTCCAAACTTTTGATATCTTTCTCTCATGTAATAAAAACCTATGCAATATCCTAACCTTGCTCATGTTTAGTATTCTGATCCTATGACTATGTGGGATGGGTGTTTTAATGCATGATTTTTTATATAAATCAAACTGTGATAGGAATTTTCAGCTAACCCTATGCTACAGTACATTGAGCATAACAATGTAGTCTGCTATACCTGTAATAAACCATTGGTTAGGATTTCTTCTCACACACTGACGTGTAAGTAGACAAATGAATGAAACTGACTAAGGAGACACCATTCTCTTATCTGAATGGGATGTTAATAGGAGCAGGTTTAAACAAAATTAAAGTTTTTTTAAAAAAATCATCTGACATGTTGCATGTATGGAAGAAAAAATACCTACTGTCTAAATGATAAACCAGACAATTTCACACAAATATGGACTCCCTGGATCTCCAAAGAAAACCAAAAATATCTTCCAACTCTTTCCTGATCATCTAGCTTTCATATTATTTTCAACAAAACACTAGCTTCCCTTTTCTTCTTCAGAGTCTCCCTCAAGACCAAATAACAATTGCAAAAACTCTTGGCCCCTGTCCTGTAGTCCCCCTCCCCTCCATCCCTCCCATACCCCACAACCTCATTTAACACTATATATGTTTTAGTTATTGTTTCATTTCTTCCACAAATTTAAACTAGACCAGTCAATCATGTTTTTATATTCAGTATTCTATTATATATTTATTGTACATCAGTAATCCATTGAAAAACAGAAATTAAATTAAATTAAAAAAATGCAAAAAAAAGTTAATGTACTGCCACTACTGATTATGATAGTTACAGCAGTTCATCTGTACTGGCTGTTGTTTAAACTGCAGCAGTGTATGGGATGAATTTGATTACATATATGCTATACTAGGGACAAATGAGTGACCATCCTCTACATTCTTCTTCCTCTGAGATCAGATGAGGTCTACAACTATTATTCATTTGTACAATGAGAAATTATGACAGTATATAGCAATCACTGTATGGCATGTCTGCAATTGTGGATTCCAATAGACTGAGTGTCTCTCTTATTTGCTTCATGACCAGTATGTGCATCTTACTCAAATCCTCTTTGTAACTTTACTGCTGTTGACAGGCTAATGGAAGAATATTTTATTAAATCACTAGTCATGGCCAGCTTATAGTGTAAGATAACTCTGCTGTATTGCATGCAATCATATAACATGGCAGAATAGAGCGTAATAATACACACACTATTGTTGCACACATGTGCACACATATTTCAATGCGGATTGTATTTGTAGTACATGTTCTCTGTTTAACTAAGATTCTGCATGCTTCAGAAAATGTACGTGACTCCTTACTTTCTCTTCTAGCTTCTGTAGATAGTTCTATCACTTAACTGTTGCATCCCGATCATACCGTTCTTGCAACGAGACTATTATCAATGAGAACTGTTGTAACATCTTATAATCCATCACTGTTTTACATACTTCTCATGCCCATAAATTAAATAGCAGATAAGTGTAGGGCAAGTACAACAAATGCATGTTTACGTAATTGCAGAGTTGGAAACAGCCGCAGATATGATAGTCAGGAGGTGAATCTGTTGTGAGTGTTCGATCCCTGATAAGCATGGCCATTGCATGGTTCATAAAAAAAGGTGTATCCCACCCCTGCCCAAAATGATTTAAGCATCAACTATCATAGCCTGGGCAGGTGACATCAATTGCAGGGGATGAACTGCAAAAAAAGCCGCAGACAAAGCCAGGCTATGACAGGCTGGGTTGGTCACCCTATATCAGTGAAACCCATAGTGTGGGGTCTCCCTATGATAATGGGATCCAGCACCAGCAAGTTTAGCAAAGGATTGAGTTCCCTAGGGGAATCGGGCCCACTAGAAAATGTAAAAAAATGTCTCCTCCCGAGGATTAAAACAGCCCTGTGCTGAAAACACTGGAACTTTCACCCACCATGTGCAGTGGGTGTTTGGGTAATAAAGTGTTATACACATACAATTTTGGCACATGGCACTACTGGTGACAGAAAGTCCTAAATTGCAGAACTACAATTGCCTGCATGCTTTGGCATCTAGGGCAGCTAAGACCTGTAATGCCACATAAAAAAAATACAAATACCATAAAAATATTTACTTTGAATAAAGACTCTCACAATTCCTAACCTATTTATTATTCACATAAATCCATGGGGATTCTTTTTTCTGGTTGTAATCCACATGGATGAAAAACATGTACATTGCTTATCTGCCCCTTGCAGATCCTCATTACAAATAACAGCCCGGACGGCCTGTCGGCACCAACCAATACAGATTGGCTTTGCTCTGTTTGACCACAGCACGAGAAATCAAAAATGTATGGGCTCACCTCTAGGGCAAGTGAACCCTTTGCTGAATAGCACTGGAGCTCCACCTGGAACTCGAGTACAGATGTTGAATTTATTAAGCATAAGTCTACTCAAAAATGACTGACCATCATAATCTTCCCTATGTTCTAGACCAATAATGCAGTAATACTGTTATCCCACCCGATAATACATACAAGTATCTAGCTCAACAGCAGTAATTTGAGAAGCTCTCTGTGGTAAGATGGGGGGTCCCTGGCACCAATCAATATAGTATTATTCTGCTTGTGATCTCCTGTTCTCACAGGCAATAATGATGGTGTCACTTCCACTGTTTTTTTTACACACCACCATATGTCAGATCCCCAGACCTTTGAAGGTACCATTGTCATTAGATGTTTTCATGTTGTTGATTGAGAGGCATAAAAAGGGGCATCAATGTCATTATGGGCAAGACTACAGGGTAATGGAGAGAGGAGAAGTACCAGCCAGGAAATAAGGAGAGCCCCTTGTAGCATGTTCAGCTCACTAAAAATCATTTAAGCCATACTTCCCTAATCTCTGTCAAATACATCAATCTAACCCCTACCAGGAACAATGGACTACCTTTGCTAACTTTCCAACTCACTGGAGCTAATCACTGCATGTTGTCTTCAGCATTGGGGTTGAAATTTACCATAATAGACTACTCCATTTAGGTATGTCTCAACTCTTCTATTGGTTGTGGTATGAGATTCCCCTCCGATAGTGGGATTGGATGGAATGGGAACTTTTGGGGTTTTAGGCTGGGTACACACCACAGGGTTTTTACCCAGTTATTGGGCTAATCATCCAATAAACCACTGTCTGGCCCGATATTGCATTAGTCTGTAGACTGCAACAATGAGCGATTATTATTCCAAAGCTCATTGTATCGTTTCATTTGATTTATAAACTGAACTAAATATCTGGTTCAATGATGGAACAATGTTATTTCAATTCTGCAGTGTGTATGCACTCATGATCAGCTTATCCATAGAGTTTACAAAGTCATGATCTTTTCAGCCAATGGTGAAGACAGATGAAGAGCACAGATCTGAAGCTAAATCTTGTAAAACGTGTATAGTCTGCTGAACGGTATATTTTTTTATCAGCCAGTAAAATCATTATAGATAATTCATCAAGGGAAAATTTTTGTAGTTTGTACCCAGCCTTAAAGTGGGACTGGGCTGGGGAAGAAGTGTGATTCTCCTCATGAAAGATCAGACAGAGCTGGCGAGGATTATGGGATCTTTCCCCATGGACCGGACTCTGTTGTGTGCCTGTCAGAAGCAGTTTGACATTGGAGCCCGATCCCTGCCTTGTGGGCAGTGGGAGACTAGCAATTTTCCAATGGAACAAAGCCCGCTCAAAGAAGTAGGGTTCCAGGGAAAACAGTGGGTATATGACATTGTATCTTCCTGTGCCTTTATACTACTTATGATGTGCAGTATGGTGTATTTTGTTTTTTATAATTAAAGCCTTTTGTGGTTAAGAGATACTTGCCTATATGTCTATTATATATCCACAAATACCCCTCAGCCCCGGCATTTAGTGGCTATGGTCGATCCCACATAGTGCCTAGAGGTCAAAAGCTGCAAAATGAGTAAATCCCTATAGCTTAATTGGGGCAGAGAAGGTAAAGGCAAGGTCTGGGAACCAGGTGCTTATATACTCACAAAGCAACCATTCATTACATATTCATGAGCTTAGCTGCAGCACAAATAACCCAAAGCAAACTGTGTATAATTGATCTGGAAACCATATTGCTCCTAACTCCTATGCACCAGTGCTATCCCAAACAATATGGAAATGGTTTATTAAGGCACACAAAACAAATGTAATTTTTTTTTTTTTTAGAACGGGCATACACATGTTTGTATTCAGAAACAAGCGGATGTTAAGAAATGTCTCTTCTTGAATATGGGTCTAGGTGCGCTCTGCTTTGATACGTCCAATAAATATATGACATATAAAGTTCCATAAGAATGCAGAGAAGAAAATAAAGTATGAAGAATAATTGTCATCTGTTAATAATATGGTAATAAATACTTTTATCAGGATGTTATTAATGTCTACCGTGCATAAAATGCATTTTTACAGTTGCAACTGATTGCCAACAAATGTCCTAGCATGCATGTAGGGCTCACACAACCAACATTCTACAGTCACTTATCTTAATTGCTCTCACCAAACTGTTTCATACATATATCTGCTTCCCAACCTGGATGTTGATTAGCATGAGTTGAAGGTAGCTTCCTATAGTCTCTCTGGATCAGCTACTGTCTTGGGGGCCATAGATTGCACACACATTGAACTGAGACCACCATCTCGTCAAAGGGCAGAAGTGTATACGAACAGATGCCATTCATTCTCTATGACAAATAGCAAAGTGGCAGATAATACCCACGCTTTCCTTTTTTATGGGTTGCGTATGTTGTTGCCTAAATGGGGAAACTTTGTGTATCCCTTCTATGTATCACTTCTATGATCTCTCGTAGTATCAGCTGCTTGAATTTTGCCTCATAGTAGGCATACTGTAAGACCAGGGTAGCCCCCCACCAGCCCTTGCTGCAGCTCTCCTTTCAGCTGACATTTTTTCTTTTGCCCTTCCCTTTATATCGGATATGCACTTTCTACAATTCTCTATGGATCATTTAATAGGATCAACTGCATTCACAGCAGTACATACAGAAGACCAAAAATTGACTTCCCAAAAGCCTGTTATACACTGGCACTATGTTTGTCACAAGCACACAGTTTTCCTCAAAGCTAAAGCTCACAGATTTAGTTTTACCACTAGCAGCAGAAGACCCTGCCTCTTTCTGAAGCTCATAACCCTCCTCACCTACTTGCTCCTCTCTATCATTCTTCTCCTCCCCACTGGCCCTCCTTCCTTTCACCACCAGAAACACAGAACAAACACACAACAAATTCAGATTTTAAATCAACAGCTTACAGACCAGACAAGTAAATATATACAACAGGTGCCCAAAATTAAACACTTACTCATCTTTCTTGCTCTATTCACCAATTGTCTGCTCTCTCCAATATTCTTACTCTAACTCCTGCAGCCACTATCAACTAAAATAAGAAAGTAGGCAGACTTTTAGGGTGTTGGTGAGGTCAAAATCACACGATTTTACAATGTTAAGTTTGCAACCAATCAGAAATGAGTATATTTTTTACATTTGAGATTGTTGAGATAGTTGACATGTGTTGCGATTAGCAGCAATTTCCAATCACTGAATAAATAGCACTTTGATACATTTTGCTTGTGGATTAATTGGAAAAAGAAATATATAGTGGAGAGCAGTAAGAGAGAGAGAGATGGAATAGTGATTATAGAAAAATGGATCAGAAATCACAACAGGAGGTGAAAAGTGATAGGAAAGTTGTTAACAGGGATAGAAAAGAGGCCACGTTAAGAGAAAATAAATATATTTAGTAAGTCAGTTTGGACAGGAACAGAATGGGACTATAAGGAAGAGAGCTTAAAAAGGGAAATAATGTGATTTAAAAAAGTTCCTGAAGAGAAGGACTTGGAACAAAGAATAATATGCAAAAGAAACAAGGAGAGAGTCCTAGGATTTCTGACTACTGCATGGACAGTTTGAGTCATAGCAGAATTTCAGACCAGGAAAGTGAAGTAATAGGCAGAGTAATTTAGAGTGGGAAAGCAGGGATTGTTGAAGTAAAAGTGGATATAAGTGAGTGAAGTACAGTTGACAGAAGAAAGTAGGATAGAGAACAAGGAAAAGCAACAGATAGCATGAGCTACCAGGACTGCAGGAGATACTCTAGACAAGGCTTGTCCAACCCGCGGCCCGCGGGCCGCATGCAGCCCAGCGCACCCGTAAATGTGGCCCAGAGAATACTTACCTAGCGGTCAAGCGGTCACGTCAGCTGGCGCTCCGGCTCCCTCCCTGGTCTCCTCCTCCGTGCGGCACTCACAGTGAATGGTGGGCGTGATGACGTCACGCCCAACATCCAATGTGAAGTGCAGCACAGAGGAGTCACCAGCGCGAACTTGCGATCAGCAGCAGTGCATCAAGAAGAATTATACCAAAGAGGAGAAATGTAAAGAGAAGTAACAGAATAAGAAGGTGAATGTAATAAGGAAAATATGAACAAACTTAATAAATGCAGTGAGAGTGGGGAGAACACAACAACATATGGAAGAGGAGTTATGAGTTTCCACCACATTTGATGCTTCCCTTAGATGTGCATTTTTTTGGCTTCTTAGATCTCATATACACTTTCGTTTGGTGTTGCGTGACAAGACGCAAGTACAAATTCCAGTGAAAATACATATATAAAGGAAATCTATTTGGCAAATAGTGGTTAATAGTGTTTCTATTCCTTGCTGTATGGTGCTTTAGAATTTGTTCCGCCAATGATGATGTTCGGGAGGTCACCTAGGCTTCCCCATTACATACCCTTTTGGTATATATTGTTTGTATTTTATGTGCGGCCCAAACCAACTTGTCGTCTTCCAATGTGGCCCAGAGAAGCTAAAAGGTTGGACACCCCTGCTCTAGACACAGTGTCCAGTGAAGAAATGATGCTGTCAGATACAACTTTCTAAAACTGTTCCTGCGAAACCAGAAGGCTTCAAACTATTAACTTTATCGTACTTATTTTGGATTCAACAAACAGACAAGTAGTATTCAATTGCAGGTACAAAAGCAATTTTCACCAATGGGTTGGAGAAAAGCTTCTAAACATTGATGTTTAGAGACATTTATGCGATAGTTTAACATGAGGAAAGAGAATAGGAAACATTGTGCTGCAGACAGATATATGTAGCTAATGCTAAATAACAAAAAGACTATCCTTGCTACAACCATGTATAAACTCCTTATATTCTCATAAATAGAATAAATCTATTTCCTCCTGTCGCAACTCCTGTGTGAGATTGCCAATCTCCAAATTTAAAGTATAAACAGAGTAAACAGGGTGCGTCCAAAGAGGTAAAAATAATTTATTAAATCAAAAGTTCAATAAAAATGGACAGATCTCATATATGTAACATATGATGAATTCAACCTTTAAACATATATAATAAGTACAATTAGTATTGCAGTATATAGCGTGTAATGAGCTCAACAGGTTGTTTTAACACATCTCTATAGAGTCTTATTAATTAGGTGTCTGGCCAGTACACCATCAGGACGAAAACACAGATCTGTAATACAAATTCTTAATTCCAAATGGACAAGTTCTATTTAAATGGGAATGATCTCACCCGTGTATGATTTTCATATATAACTTTGTAGTACAGTCTCTCGCAAAACGTTTTACAACAGTGTAATAATATCTGTAATAGAACCATGGAAATATCACCTAACTCGGCACCCAGGGTTATTGTAGGTCTCTTCCAGGTTCCTCATAAACAATAGGAGCGCTAAATCCTCTATGCTCCTCTACAAGGGGGAACGAAATGTGATGTTAAAGTACACAGTCTTATAATTAGCGTTATGAGGGTGATATATTAGATGGTATTCTTTCTTTCCAAAAGTGATCTCCAGATGATAGGGAATAACAAACCTAACGCGTTTCTTTAGCTAATAGCTAACTTTTTCAAAGATGTAATTCATTATTGATGGTCACTACCCATTCTAGAAAAATGCTACAGCTGGAACTAGTCGTATCAACAAGTTAAACATTAGCTCTGAATTGAACTAATACTGATCATTTATCAATATATAGGAGTTTACTCATTGAATTTGAAGGGGATAGGTTTCATAGGTATATGAAGTAGAGGAATATTATAGTGATTGTATATGAGTAAATGCATTTATCACAGATTGATTATAATCCCTGCATGTTAAAGACGCTGAACTACTTATATCTGACTGTTATTATTGTACTAACTTGAAACATTTAGCTTATATAGTTGCCATTTAGGAATCTTTGTTTCTCATTTATTCACTTATTAATGCACTAGTATCTTAATTTATTGCCTATATACATCTATAATTTTTTATGCAAATTGCACTTACATTCACTCATATGCTATTCTGTTTTCATAGGTTACATAAATTACCTACAGTATTATGTTGTTTAGTAAACTGACAATTTTATCATATTTTAACCATGTAAAGATATGAGCTTTACTTATGCTTTAGGGACATTTTTGTCTTTTCAAATATTGTGATTGCAAACATGGGTCCATGGTCCATTATTTTTGTTTAAAACCATAGAGGAATTCCATTTATTTGACTGTAATAATAGTTCATTGTTACATTTACTCTTTTTTATGAGACTGCTCCTGAAAAAATCAATGAAATTATTTAGTGATTTACACTAATATGGATCAGAAATTTAAGTTTGAGTTGAGCCTCTAATTTGCTGTTTAAAAGGTAATGTAATGGTTCAGAATTCATAGACCACTTTGGTCCCCTGCATGTGTTTGAAAAACAGCAGATAAACAATTGTAACTAGACATGAGCAAAACATTGAGGGTTGGTGTTTTATAGTCAGTCTATAAGGTTGCAAAGGTTGTGATGAAAAATGTTTTGGCATTTTTTTTTATCATCAATAATATTTATTGAGAAATCTTTACAAATTATTTGAAAATAAGAGGGAGTCAAACAGAGGGGGGCGTAGTTGCTCAATGGGTATTACAGCATATAACTATCCGTAGCAAACAAGACAAGAAAAAAGACAAGATAATGCAAAACTAATGGACATTTCAGTGCAGATTGTAGTAATGTAAACCTTCATAGGCACATCATGGGGAGGTCCACTAGTCATCCCAGGGGGATTCAAGCAAATCGGTGGGTGAATGGGTAGGAGAGGTACAAGAATTCCCTCTCCTTGCACCTGCGCCATCCATGATGTACTTAAACCCGTTCATGATAGGGGCTGAAGCAGAGGTGGAGTAGGGCATATGTATCATAACCATTTCAATGCTGTTCTAGATTTTGGAGATGATTCTGGACAGGGTAGAGGGAATAGCTGCCATCCAATTTTGAGCTATCGCTACCCTAGTTGCTATCTGGATTACTAGGGTAGCGACCTAGAAGATCCAGATCATACTTAAGGACAGAGGTGGGATAAAGTTGGAGCAACGCCACATCCGGGTCTGGGTCAACTGCCCCCCCCCAAGACTATAGATATGAAATCAAACACTTCCCGCCAAAGTGGCTGTCCAGAAGACATGAAATATAACAGCTATTTGAGCACATTGACGCCAACAAAATTTCGTTTGGGAGGGCCAGATGACATGTTGCTTGGCCAGGGTAAGATAAAGCCTGTTAACTAGTTTAACATGCATTCAGTGTGGTTAATACTTTTATACGTACAATGCAAGGTAGTGTAAATAATCTCCCACTGCTGGGGAGAGAGAGTGAGATTGAGGTCTGACTTCCAATGTACTTGAGAGGTGGTCTTAAGCAGTAGGATAAAAGATTGGAGATGCTGGTGCCAAAAAATATCCCTCCCCTGTTGGAGCCTTCATCAGTCTGCCCAGCACTTGGGCAGGTGGTAAAGACAAGGAGTGAGGGTATTTAGAGGCTGATCCTACTCAGTGACAAATTTGGGCATACTTAAACATATCTTTGGTAGGAATACCAAATCGCTCCTGAATTAGGGCAAAGGGGAGGAGAAGGTTCTGAGCATATAGGTGTTTAAGACAAGTCAGTCCCCGGGAGCGCCAGGTAGTGAGTTTGAGCTCTGGGGTGAGTTTATAGAAGGCCAGAAGATAAATGTTGTGAGTAGGGAGCGATAACTTCGTATGTCGACTTATTAGTTTATCCCAAGTCTGCAGAGCATCCGAAATGGAGAGGAGGCAGAAGGTGGGTAGTGGACGAGTGTTTCTAGAGGTCCACAGCAAATCTACTAGTCTACTAGAGGGTAGGCTGGACAGACGTCCTGTTCGCGTTCCACCCATGGTTAAGCATTAGAGGGAAGGGACCAGTTCCTGAGGTGTGTCAGTATGCAGACCTCTTGGTAGAGGTTTAGATTGGGAAGTGCTAAACCACCCTGTTGCTAAGAGAGGGTCATATATTGATAGGCCAGAAAGGGGCACTTCTGTTTTCAGACATTGGTTAGCATTAGCTTATAAAGGAGGTCCATGTACAGCTTAAGGACATTATATGTTATAGTGCAAAAGAAATACATTAATTTCAATTCCTTGCTACTAAAGCAGACCTTGGAGTTGATCCATCTCTTGGTCATTGAAGTAAGGTGCAAAAGCACTGGGACAAAATTGTCTTCAATGGTAGGAAATAATGAACAAACACGAAGGGGAACTTCCGCTGTAGAGGTGCAAGGGAATGTTAACAGGTTTTGATTTGGTAATGTTCAATTTATAAAAAAGGCAGCACTATATTGATCAAAGATGAGCTGCAGGGCCTCCAATGAGGTCTCCGGCAGTCCCATAAAATATGCAGTGCTGTTTTCCTTCTGGTGATACAGAGGGGCCAATGGACATATCTGCCCATGTTCCGGGAGTGCATGAATGTCCTCAGAGGCAGACCCCCTCGATAGTCAACCATGCAATGTTTTTATGTCTATTAGTCAGCCTCTTAGAGGCCACATTCTTCCACACATGTTTTGCTGTAGCAGCAGGGAGCTCTGGAACAGACTCCATAACGTCTGTAGCTCTGATGAGCTTGTGGACAGTTTTTGGCATCTACAAGTTGCTCCAGATGGTGCTCCCTCACAAATTGTCCAACATCAAGGTAAAACCAAGGTGTAGTCCAGTTGTAAGGAAAAGAGTTGTCCCACTTGTACCAGCCTAGGAATCTTGAAAGAGGCAGGAGGAAAAAGCGAGACATGGACTTCCCAGCAGAGCAAATGTTCTTTTCAATGAGTGTCCTGCGGATGCAGTTACAAACTAAGAAGGCTCAAAGCATGCTGGGGATATCAAGTATCTCTTTATAACCTTTGAGTGGCTCCTTGTACATAACCGCCAGCTTCACTCTGTCCATTTTGGAGTCCCAGATGAAGTGGAATACTGTCCTTGGGATAGTCTTGCACATGGCAGCAAGAGGAGGCCAAGCTTGGGCCGTGTACTGCAGAATGTGAAAAATTTTGTTGCGCAGCACCAGTGCTTTCCCTTTCGATGGTAGGGTCTCTTAGGTTCCACAACTTTCTGTGTGACTGTCGCCAGTCTCTTTTTCCAACACTTCAGGGCCGCTCCCTCTTCACCAAACCAATCTCCAAGAATCTTGATAAAGTCTAACTTGATTGTGAAGGGGAATGCAGGATTACCGGTGCCGCTCCCCAAAAAGCATTGCCCCTGATTTCCCACATTTGACCTTTGACCCTGAAGCTCGGCCAAAGTTCTCGCAGGTCTGGATGAGTGCTGTCACTGAACGCTGGTCATCAAAGACAGTGTCGTCATCCATATGGAGCGAGTACTTGGCCTCTAAATGGTCTGGACTCGGTGCAGTAATGCCTCTTATCTCTGGATTCTGCCTGATGCACCTCATGAAGAGCTCTATACAACAAACTAAAAGAAGAGGTGAAAGAGGTCAGCATGTCTGACCCCAGAAAGGACTGAAAAAGGGGTCAGTCTTCCAGCTGTTCACTAACAACGAACTGTGAATGTCAAGGTACATCAGGTTAACATATGAACAAATCATTTCTCCCAAGCCAATCCTGTTCATAAACCCTATGCATAAAATCATGAGAAACACTATCAAAGGCCTTTTGCTGATCAAGACTGACCAGGGCCACGTATGCATGGCAATCTTTGATGTAATGGACCGTGTCCCTCAGCAGAGCAAGGCTATCTGCAATCTTGCAACCAGGAATGCCACAAGTCTGATCCGGATGAACAATCTGCCCAATGACAAACTTTAGCCTGTTGGCTAGTACCTTGGCAAGGAACTTGTAGTCCACATTCAGGAGAGATATGGGACGTCAATTTTTAACGTCACATCTCTCCCCTTTTTGCTTATACAGGATCGTGATCAGTCCTTCTCTCTGAGTTAGAGGCATTCTGCCATCCTCCACTATCCCTTCATACAGTTTTAGCAGGTCCGGGCCAATGAGGTCCCACAGCGCTACATAGAGCTCCGCTGGGAGAATATCACTGCCCGGGGTCCTACCCAGTCTAAAAGATCTAGCGACAGAGAGCAGTTCCGCTAACGCCAGGGGGGCATCCATGGCTTTCTTTACGTGCTGGATAAATAGTATTTGTTTCCTGACAGGAATGAATCAGCCACATCTGTGTCAATGGTCTAAGGGAGTAGAGGTTGTTGTAGTAGTCTGTGATGACTCCCATGATGCCCTCTTTCCCCTTTCTGAAAATGCTGGTCTCATCTTGCAGCTCAGTCAGGGGCGTGTGGCCGGAGTGGAGTTTTCTGAAAGAAAAATAGTTACATTTCTCTCTTTTTCAGGTTCTCCATCTTGGAATGAAAGAAGATGCATGTGGATTCTTCCTCCAAGTGCCTTTTCAGGCCCCCCTTGGTCTCCGCCTGATCATCTTTCACAAAGTTGGAGATCCAACAGGGACTGCAGTTGTCTTTTCAGCCTCCTGAAGTTTCTCTTTCTCTCACACGCCAGTTGTCTTCCTTAGCCTGAAAGAAACTACGAATTTTGACCTTAACATATTCCCATTTATCATTCTTCCATGTGATGTAGGCATCCCTCAGCTCCTCTAACACATCCTGCCTCTCCAGCAGAGCACAATTCAATTTCCAGGAGACTGGGCCAGGAGGAAAACAAGAGAACACCTTGAAGAGAATGGCCCGTGGTCTGAGAAGAAGCAGGGAACCATGACATGCCTGTTCGGCCTTACTGCTCTCAGGGTAAACACAAAGTCAATCCAGGAATGCACTAAGCCATCAGGGTGGCTCCAATTATAATTTACAGAGTCAGCCCCGATGGATCCCATGGAGAAGTTGCATGATGTTTTTCTCGGACAGTGCTTGGTCTCGTGCCCTGCCACTCTGCAATTCCTTCACGCTGAAACTTTGCAGCTTCTCCACATGTGGTCAGCTTTCCCCCAATTCCTGCAATTCCTTGGCTGACCAGCATAGTGAAAAATGCCAGCAGAGCCGCCCAGGGCAAAGCTTGATGGCAGTTGCTTGAGAACCAATGTTGCAGTAATTTTTCCTGAGCCTGACAATGATGGGTCACTTGCCTGTCCAAAAACTGTTGGCATCCAGGATCTTGGATGGGTCCTTAATCAGGAAGCATAAATGGTTCTGCAAGGTAGTGATATCTTTGCCTGCTGTGTGAGGTTCTCTCATGGAGACTGTCACCCTTCTTTCTGTCTCTGGATGGGACAGATTCCCACAAATCAAGCAAATGAGGATTCAGGTCTTGCTGACTTTACCGCCTCCCAGTATATCTTGCAGATGGTTATGGAGGCGAAGGTGATATAGAAGATCCCCTTCAGGTAGTTTTGCACGCTGAGAGTTTCAGCCTTGAAGAATCCCTGATTGAGGATCATTTTCATTCTAAAAGTCTCAGCCATCATATCTTAAACTCTTCCATCCACTTCCTTGAACTTCAGGATGATGATCTGCCTCATACAGGGTTCCAGGGTGGGAGTTCTCAGGGGGGCATTCTGTCTGGGCTTCCCTTGTCCTGCAGCAGCTGGGGCGGTGGAGGCAGAGGTTCCAGCCTCAGGGAGAGGCTTTGTTGCAGGGGTCTTTTTTCATTTCTTCCTAGGGATAGGATCAGAGGTGGAGGCAGGAGCTGCAGCAGCAGAAGCCATCTTCCTGGCTCTTTTTCCTTGAGCAGAAGGGCTTGAAAAGCTGGTCTGGAGGGTGATCTTTAGGGGGTGGAGCTATGCAGATTTCTTTCCGCTGGGCAGAGAAGAGCAGGCTTTTCTGTTGAGAAGGGTTTCTTCTTCCGCTGGGGTTGATCCCAAAGTCTTCTTCTGCTGAAAAGAGATGAGCAGAAGAGAAGTAGGCTTCTTCAACTGGAGTTTATCCAAAAGTTTTCTTCCAGCAGGCAGGATCTAGCAGAGCTTCTTTCCCCCGAAGTTGATCTTTCTTGTCATCTTCTTCCATGTTAGCCAGATGCTTATAGCAATTTTTGTTTAACCCTGAGAAGGTCCATTGGGGCCAGAAGAAACAAGATGCAGCACACTTGATGTTAGCCAAAAGGCCAAGAAGCGATTTAGCAATTCAGAAACCAATGGAATAACTGAGGTTCTTAGTGTATTGTAAATATTGAATGAAACAAAAATATCTTAATATCTTAATATCTGGGAATATGATGTCATATATTAATTAAACTTGCAATGAAACTGTACTACAAACTAAATGTGTTGACAGTCATACAGTAAAGTCATGGTATAGTAGCTATCACTCGATAATGTTACTGGAAGTAAAAAGGGACAAGCAAAAAGCTGACTAGTGAAGATATTTTTAATTTCTTGCAATTTGTACAGTGAAATGAGTCAAGCTTATAAACCTCTACAAATTGAAACTCATGTTTAAATATTCTACTATTAACTCAATACCTATAATAATTTATACAATATCATTAATGTTATATGGAAAATAAATTGGTCATGAACATTTTTGTAGTCACCTTTTTGTATAACTGACAGCTTTGTAATTACTAAGATGAAGATATGTTCTGCCTCACTGCATATGTGTGCACTTCATGATGTGATAATGGAATCATTCAAGATGGCACATTACAGATCAGTATTCTACAAACAATAGAGCAGTCATAGACTCTGCCACCTCACATCTAGTGGAGTGGTGGATGCTACAGTTTACATAAACATACCATGCCTTTTCTTTCTAACAGTATTTGAGTTCAGTTCCAAACCATCAGCTAGCTGTAATTTTCAACTGTTGGCACTCAAACTGTGCAACATTTTTTTTTAAATGTATTATATTTATTATTTATGGGCTGCACATAATTTATTCACAATAATCTTCTTTACATTGTCATATATTTTGAAGAGAAAAAAAACTTACGTAGAGTATATAGCCTTATGTAGAGTTGGACACAATTTCTGTTTAAAATGCAGGCATATGTAGGCACATTCTATATAGCATGCTGAGCCAGTCACATTTCAGCTGATTGTTACAATTATCAGTGTGTATCTTATACTAAGTGTACAGCAGCTGCAACAGAAATGTTTCCTAACCAGGCATATTTGCGCCAGCATCCAGGTCTATGTGGGTCACAGTTACTTGAACATGCCCTTATTATACTTGCACACCCCTTTCTTCCCTGATCTGTCTAAGGAGTAGTATATGCAAAGTGTCTCTTCATACAGACCCAAGCTGTAGTTTTTATTGTGGGCATGCACAGTAGAAATTCGTATTTTGTGCTACGCAATTGGTCTTGTGTCCAACTCTACATGAGGTCCTACATATTTAGAAAACCACACGAAGTGAGTAGACATTGGTGAGTATAATAGGGTGCTTCACTTAACCACTGCTACAATATTAACAAGTACTGTACCTGTTTTATAATCAAGACCAGCAAATCACCATACAGGATAGAGCTGGTTATAGTGAAATTTACATTTAATATTTATTATAAACCTTAAATTAAAAACAAAACAATCACATATATAATATCCCATATAGTAAACATGCTAAATGTGGCAAGAATATAAGTTAAAATCACATTCCAAAATGTACTTTCCAATTTTCTCAAGTTCAGTAATGCTCATAAATTGCAAGTCCTTGTAAGGAGATTTATTTACTTCAATATCCCAAACTTTGTGTTTTAGAGATCCTAATATATGCCTCCTTAGAGAAACCAAGAAAAATTATTGGAAATGATGTTTTTCTAAGAAAAATCCTATATATGCAGTCTGTAATCAGGTATTGTATATTCACAGCGTTAGGGACCAATCCCACATTCATTCAGATGGTAACCAGTTCAATCCACTTTAGACAACAAACAAAATCCATAAGGATAGTCAGTACTCCTTACTATCAGAAGATGAATTGATCGCTGTACCTTACATCCGGAAAGAAGCTTCACCAGATATAAAGGAGGCTGGAGCTTCTGCATACACATAGTTCCCACAAGAGCAGATATAAACAGTATTCAGTGTTGATCTGATATTTAACCAAACTTGCACACAATAGCGTCAACTGGCGCGTTTCTCTGCCTCTTATGAGACGGTTTCATCAAAGAGCTACATGTTTATCTTACGTATTTGAACTTTATATGTAAAAGATGCAGACATCACAGAAGTAACGCTGGTTTTGAAATAAGCTTTGGCTATCTGTGGCTCTCTCACTGTTGTCAATCTTCTAGCATAATCATATTCACACAGCAGCTTTGGTCCAATACATTTTTAGGGATTTATAAATAAGGATGTGGTCAAGTATATAGTAAAAATACATGTTTATTAAACCCAGCCTTTAGCACAGAAACATGGTTTGTTTATATATTTAAACTAACTTTTTTACCATTAAAAATCCTGGTGGGGTGTCATATTAGCTACAAGGTGATTGTAACATATTTAACTTTTTTATATAACAATTGTTATCATCAGGCATCAATAATATATATTCTGAGTTTTTTTTTCTAAAGAAGTTACTTTTGGTTTTGGTTTTATAGTCATTACATGTACAAACAAACACAAAGGATATTATTGATAAATAATGTTAAGGAGAAATATTTATGAGATGGAAATATGAAATAAAAATTATGTTGCTTTAATTTCAATTCCACTGTTTAGGGAATTATTGTGAATACTTTCTTCTGCATATAATGCCTTCCTTTGAATTTTACTTCTTTTATATTATCCATATATTTCTAAGATAAATCAGAAGTTTTTCTCCATCTGTTGAGAATATAGACAGTACCAGTGGTACCTAATTCATAAGTATTCTACTTGTAAGCTCCCAGATGTATCAAACACACACTAAACATCACTAGAAAACCTTCACAGTCTTGTCAGAATCCTTCCTTGTGCTTGAAATACTATAATTTGTATTAAATTATTCTGGTTTATAAAAATTCAAGCTATCTGAGCAAAGAAATATGGTTCTTTAATGTTCTAAATTACAACAGTTGCCTGTCAGAGGCATTTATGTGATAACTGAAAAATGTAGATACTATACTATAATAACAGGCTGTTTCAGTTAAGATTGTATTAATTATTGGTCACTATTAAAAAAAACACCATAACATTGTAGTATAGTTTCTGATTGAAAAAAATCATAATATATTTAAGAAAAAAATGGTACATAATTTCATACATTGTAGATATACCTGAACAAGTGCAGGATATCCATGCAAGATATCCACAGAGGAAAATCCACTTTTGCCCTTTATATTTCATGTACCTGAATACCCTACAAGTAGTACTAATAGTACTGTATGTGAATATACTGCACAGGTTTGGTCATTAAATTATTAAATATTTATGTCTTTGTTCAGTCATAGTCAGGCAGAATTGAGAAATGTTTTTATCTTATGGTAAAAGCATTCACGTGATAATAATGAGCAAAATCAAGAAAACTTTCTTTTACTCTATAATAATAGCAATATAATCATATAATGATAGTTACAACTTGAAAAGTACTTTATTATAAAGTTGCAATATACAAAATGTATTGTTTGAAATTTAGGATTAAATAAAGGGGTAGAGAAGAATGGTCAGCGATTGCATCACTTAATTGCTGCTTCTCACTTTACAAAATACTATAGAAGGGGGATAACCATGGTACCCAAATGAACCTTACAGTACAAATAAGTTCAGTGAAGGGAATGGAAACATTAAATTTAATTATGTTTTCTACAACTGTCCATGTGGTGAAGGATAGGAACATATCCCTATCCACATATTTAATGGTCATCTCTGGAACATTATGCAGCAATGCTAATTTGTGGCCTGGCCATGAAATACACATGTCTGAAAAAGTTCATATTTAAATGAGCTTCAGCTGGTGAAGAGTAAAAAATGTACTTCAAAATACCGACTTTCACATTTGAAAGACACACTTGTAAGGTGTTTCTGTGTCCCTCTATATCTCATTTTTTGTGCTATGAAGCAGTACTTTATATGTGTTGCTATTAGCCCTACATGCCATATAGTAGCAGATTCACCAAGAGGATGAGACAATTAACTGCAAATATCCATAGTAGCCTTACGTGTTATGTTTCTTTGTGATATTTAGATAATGATTATGTGGAAAGTTATCCGCTATTACGGAACCTCACGGCTAGTTGAAAAAACTCCTAAGTATCTTTTATGAATCTGTAAAATTAGGTCCTGCTGCATAAAAGGCATTCTCTGACAGCATGCGTCTAATGTTGTGCAAATGCGCCTGTTTAAGATGACGGCATCGGTGGGGGGTTTGCTTCTTCTGATTGTAGGGGTTGGCTAAAATTGGGCTGATCATGAAGGTCTTTACTGAATGTGAGTTAGACAAATTCTTGCATCTAGTTTTGCCAGGTAATAAGATATTTACATTAACATCAAGTAGTGGAGAGTGCATGTTTATAGGTCATTCTTGGGTCATAAAAGTGTATTTGTTTGAAGACTTAGGGGCTTATACAGAGCTGCATGTATGCATCTTTGCTTTGCAGAAAATATGCACTTCCATACTGCGCCTGCACACAAAAAAGACTGGTGCTTCTGTTCATATGCACATTCATCTAGTGCTTACAACTTCTTAGGCTTAAGGAGGTGGAATGAGTCAGGGTAGGGCTTACAAGCATTGCCCAAGTACAGTAAGGACATGTTCTCATAAATGTGACCTGGACAAAGATGCCTGTACACCTGTCAGAAGGCACATCTCTTGTGGGTGCCCGACCACTGGTGGAAAATGAACATAATGATGACAGTCAGCAGCTATTTCTGATTGGCTGATTGCATTATCATCCTTATTACTGACAGTATATAAATCATTAGTGCAGCTGCTATAGTGTATAAAATCACTACAGTCTATTTGCATTAATTAATTGATATTTACATTCAGTCAGCGGCTGGAAAGAAGAAAACAAGGGGAAGACTATGAATATTTGCATTTAATTGTATTTTACAAAGTTAATGCAACTTTCATATATATTAATAATAATGTGCAGATACTATTCTGTCTTAAGTATATGACACTTCATTACTGTATTATATTGTGTACAAATTGGGTAACATGATTTTAGCATTTACTACTAACACTGTCAAGCCAAATCTCCTTTCCTTAAACTAAGCACACATGTTACTCTTTTCTTCCAGTGTAAACCTGGTATATATGCTACTGTTGCAGAGCTGTATGCATCTTGAGATGAGTCTGACTCAGCATACATACATAATTGCAACTTTTTGGGGCTGTATTTTATTTAACATATTATTGTATTAAAATGAAATATTTTAGAAAATCCAACTTTTTTTATAAACTCGGCAACCACTCCATAAATATGTTTTGCTATTTCATCCCTTGAAAATACCCAACCTATAAGCTTCCCAACTGTCACTCAACCACATAGAAAATACATTAATTGTAAAAGGGACATGGAAAGCTACATAGGAAAAGAATTCTTAGGTCTAATATAGTGAATTGGAAAACAGCACCTGTAGCTGAATACTTTGCTTTATTTGAAAGAAAATATCTGCCAGAAGGTTTAGACTCAGGACTAGTATAGATATGTTCTGTTACAGGTCCTAACTTTTTTTTGTAGGACTCAGATGACACCAAATTTATCCCTCCAGTTTCTGTCATTTCCAATCCTATCTAAAAGAAATGCCTTATTGAACCTGTGAAGAACTGACACAGCAACATTGTGCTTTGACAGACACACTGGGATATCAGGAAAGTTTCTAGTCTGACAACTCAACCCATCTTACCCCTGTCTTTGTTGAGGAGGGAGATGTACCTATGTCTTTACAAGTGCAGGGATTAGTCTACCCTCAGCACTACTGATAGTGACAAGCAGAGAACCTGTAAGGAACTACTCTGATATTTGCACCTGCTTGTGTACTTACCCGGCAAACATCTGACTACCTGCTTGTGTACCGACCCAGCAAAGTCTGACTACCCGATTGTGTACCGATCTGGTAAACATCTGACTACTCGGCTACTGGGCTTCAGATAATGCCACCACTATCATTATAGAAGCTCTTGTATGTAACGGATTAACTGGATCTGATACTAGTCTTGCGAATGCCAGCATGGCTAGAGAAGAGAGAACGATGAACCCATTATAGGAGTTTGGTACGAAGATGAGAAGAAATGAAGGTCTTGCCTGGAGGACAACCTCTGTTGAGGTGTGTTGCTGCCAGAATTCGGCTAGGGTCCAGAATGAATTTTTTCTCCTCCATAGGATCTGCGTCAGCAGGATCAAATGAGCGAGATAGAGCATCTGCCTTGATATTTTTAGATCCAGAACTGAAGGTGAGAAGAATAAGGACCATCTTGCTTGCAGAGGATTCAGACAGCGGGCTGTACTTAAGTATAGAAAATTTTTGTGATCAGTATAGATGGTTATAGGAAATTGTGCTCCCTCCAGGAGATGCCTCCATTCAGAAATGGACTACTTAATGGCCAGGAGATCTTTATCGCAAATACATTGTCCCTTTCAGCAGGTAATAGGTGATGGGAGAAGAATCCACATGGACAGAGTTTGCCAGAAAAATCCCATTGTGAAAGCACCGCTCCCGTACCTACAAAAGACGCATCCACCAATAGGACAAACAGGCATGAGCAATCAGGTTGTTGGAGGATGTGTGTAGAGGAGAAGAGAGACTTAAGCATACCAAAGGCTTGGGTAGCTTCAGCCGACCACACTTTGGCATTCACAGTCTTATGGGTCAATGCAGTGATAGGTGCTACTAAAGTAGAGTATCCTTTAATAAATTGGTGATAATAATTAGAGAATCCCAGGACCCATTGACTAACTTTAAGGCCAGAAGGTTGAGGCCAGTCAAGTATGGTCCTCAATTTGGTGGAGTCCATCTGTAGCCCGGTCCCGGAAATTATACATGTGTCTACGATGAGATACCAGGTCCTTGGAGAAGATGAGGATGTCATCAAAGTAGATGACTATGAATTGATACAAGAGGTCTCGGAAGAGTTCATTCATAAAGCCTTAAAAGACAGCAGGGGCACTGTGAGGAGGTAGTCTCGTAGCCTCTCGTTCACAGAAGATGTCAGAGGAGGACTGGTTAGGCTCAGGTAGAATTGTCAGAGGAAATATTGTGTGACATTTGGGAAGTGTTTAGGAACCACCTTCTGAAGACAGTGTGTAGGACAGTATTGCCCCCAGGACAGTATATGACCAGACTGCCAGTCTAAATTGGTAGATTTATGGATTGGTAGATCTCTGGATCACTAAAAAGGAAATTTTCTCCCAATGAAGTGCCCCAATCTGGAGAATGAGAGAAGTGGTATGCACTAGAATAGACCCTTCAGGGATTTTTTTCCACATCAATGGCCGAAAGAGAGATGGGTTGTTCCAAGGCTTGAGTGTGCATGGAGTATTGCTTTCCAAAGTGGCTGACATGTAGTTCCAGAATCAAGGAGTACGGACTGAGAAGAGGTAGTTGATCCCATATGTAAGGAAATTGGAATAATGAGGCTATCTTTACTACGACAGGGAGAGGGAGACTGACTAGGGAGGCCCAATGAAACCTCTCCCGAACTCGTTAGGACTTGTCGTTTCCTGGACTTTTGGACAGGAACTCAGAAGGTGACAGCTCTCCCCACAGTACAAACACAATCTGTTTCAAAACCTTCTTTATCGCTCTTCGGCCAATAGGTGAGTCCTTCCTAATTGCATAGGCTCCTCGGAGTGATGTAAAGGCGTCTGGAAATTAGGAGCCAGGCGAACCATACTGCGATGAGATTGCTCCTTCTCAGAGTTACGTTCCTTGAAATGTAGATCAATCTTGACACAAAGAGATATCCCAATTGTAAAGCGCTACGGAATTTGTGGCGTTATATAAATAAATGTTGATGATGATGATGATGATATCAGATCATCCAGGGATGTGGGAAGCTCCTGTGAAACCAGCTCTTTCTCTATACGGTCAGAAAGACCCTGCTAGAATGTAGCCACAAGAGCTTCGTTGTTCCAGCGGAGTTCAGAAGCCATAGTCCAAAATTGGACCACATACTGACCCACAGACTGGGTTCCCTGGTGCAGACGCAATAACCCGCTGGCAGCATTAGATACCCTCACAGGTTCATCAAAGATCTTCTTGAATGTAGACAACAAGATAGCATAATTGTGCAGAATGGGGTCGTTCTTCTCCCACAAAGGCGAGGCACAAGCCAAGGCTTGACCAGACAGGAGCAAGATCACATAGGCCACTTTGGCATTTTCTGAAGGAAAATTCTCCGTCAGAAGCTCAAACTGAATAGAGCATTGGTTCAGGAATCCTCTACATAGTTTAGGGTCCCCATTGAATTTAGGGGGATTAGGTATGCAACTAAGAGGTAGAAGCCGCCGCTGTGGGCGGAGGGTCAGGAACAGCAACCATGAGTGCTGGAGGTCCGGTAGCCACTAAGGTATTCTGAAGTGTACCCATCCGGACAGATAAACTCTAGAGGAATTTTAGACGCTGCTCTTGATTGGCCTCTTGCTTTTTCACTCTTCCTACCAAGTGTTCCAAGAGACCCCTTGCACCTGAATCCATGGTGAGAGCAAACTGTAGCGGATTAACTGGATCTGATACTAATCTTGATTAGCACTGGCTTACCAGAGGCACGGAGTCTTATGAACTCCCCAGTGTTCACCAAGAACCGCTGCAAGGCAGGATGGGCTTAGCTGCCGGGAGTCGCAGGTCGCGGTCCTCAGGTTCGCCTCAAGATGTAATATAGCGGGAGGAGGAGCAAGTAGAGAGAGCGTAGTCTGACATCCAGGACTGGTACACAAGGGAGCAATGTAGTACAGAATCAGCGAGCAGGCTCAATGTGAGGAATATCCAGGTTCGGTACACGGGCTGGCGGCAGAAGTACAGGACAGAGGCGATGCAACATCAGACAAGCCGGGTCACGGTCACCAGAAATCAAAGAGGAGTCAGCAAGCCGAGTCGGTACACAGGGGCAGGAGAGGAAGAATAGTCACACAGGCAGATACTGGTACACAGGAGTTCACACAAGGGCTGTAACCACAGAGATCCACGGAGAGGACAGGAGCCAGGAAGCAGACAAGTTGCTCTGACACTCATCGAGTGTCAAAGCAAAGATTAAATACCCAGGTAAGATTCAAATCCCCCGCCCTGAGTTGCGGTCATGTGACCGTTGAATCCGGAAGTTCGGCTTCCGACATCCCACAGAGCGCGCTGGAACGGAGGAGAGGTAAGTCCGTAACATTGTAATATTGGCATACTGATCATGTTGAGGATCCAGAAGAAGGGGCTATTAGGCACATCACTCCCCAGTATTGTTTTAGAGGTGGTAATCACTCTTTTCCATACAAATGGGCAATCCCACCAAATATGGAGTTAGGAACCCCTTGATACAATTTAGAAACCAGATTAGGAAACTGATACCATCTGGTGATGACTTGGTACTGATTCTCAGTTACTATGCTGCTGATGAAGCATGGGTGTGTCTTCTGAAAAATAGTGGTACAATCACGTTCCCGAACTAGACCACCCAAGTCTCGTTCTCAATCCCTCAAAAATTTTGGGAATGATAAGAAAAGATTTTCAATTTGTATGTGCTGAAAGGTAAATTAGTTGTGCACATGCATGTCACACACATCCATATATTGTTTGTTCCCTACCTGCCACCCTACGAGTTTCTACCAAGTTCAGGGAACTTTTTATCTGTAGATATCACCAAATTTCACAGTTAGGTAACTCCCATTTGGCTTATATATCACCAAAAGAGGACACAGCCTAAGGACTCACCAACTGACTGACACGTGATCCCTGTTGAGCCTAAAGTTTAAAGGCCCCATCTGGGATTTGTGGAGGGAAGGTAAGTTTGGCAAGCAGCAGTGTCAGAGGAAAAAGTATAGAGAAAATATGCTTCCCCACAATTTTGCTGTGAAAAATGTCAGGATCCCCTATTGAAGAACAGATTCAGATGCCTTGATAAACCTGGTAGTGGGCTTCTAGCTAGAAATTGTGTTGTCATGCTGTCTGCTGTATAATTTGGCACTTAACCAATATATGACTGTTAGGGCTCATGGTTACCAGGATAAACTTTTAGAACTGATGGTATAGAGGTCTTCACCTTTAGCAGCTGCTGTTCCTGTAGAGTTTTATGCGCTCGCAGGTACTTAGATGCCTCCAGGTCTTAAGCTCTAGTGTAGTAAAAGTTTATCCTTGGCGGCCATAGCGCAGCTGAAAATTGGAGGCAGTAAACAGGATGATAACGGGTAGTCAAAAGTAAGCCGTGGTCAGGGGTTCATAGCAGATAGCGTGGTCAGAAACAGGCTAAGGCTAATTACAAGCCAGAGGTCAGGACAATCAGCATACAATTATAGTCCAAAACATGCTAAGGGTCATACCCAGAATTCCATCAGAAGTCAGAGGACTAAACAAAGCAGGTCAGCAATCCACATCACAGAACACTAGGCCAAGTGCTCCCTGCCTTAAATACTGATATTGCCCAATCAACAGTCAAAGCAGCAGGATTAATCACATGAGGCTGCTTAATTAATCTAACACAGGAGGCTGCTTAATTAATAAATGAGGCTGCTATTAAATGAATGAAGCAAGAGGCTGCTTAATTCTTCTAATGCGCATGTGCCTGACAGTGCAGGGTGCGAGGATGCACGACAGTTTGAAGAAGTGTCCGGCCGTTGCCCTGATGACAGCCGGAATGCAGCGAGCCAGACCAGAGACCAAGCTGTGATTCTTAACAACACTACCACCGACAGTTGACAGCATCAGTTGATGTGAATAATACAGAAGGGGTAGGCAGGTAAGAGAAAGAATAGTAAAGACTTAGATAGACAAAATTAGCAACCACATCAGCAACTGGTATATGCAGGTTAATAATACCTATGAAAAGGTCAACAAACCTTATTAATCTAAGGGTGTATGAAAAGGAGTGGCTTGGAAATTTACTATTGGATTTTGGAGGAAAATTAGCTTTTGGAGAATGCACAGAGCAGGAGAGAGCAACATCACCAGCACCAGGGTCTCTTTAACCTGCACAGACCATGTACATTTGATCCTGGACTCTCCGAGCAAGAGGTTATTAAAATGTTTAGGCTTAACAGAACAAACCTCTTGCAGTTGTATGAGCATCTGGGAGACGAAATGGAGCCTTTTATATGTCGCTGGGATGCAAAAATTATTGTGATCTCTTCATTTTAATGCAACTGGCTCATTTCAGTCTGTGGGCTCACGGGTTGTAGAACGCATGCAGGTAACATTCTCCACGCAATCAACATTATTGTTAAGTGCTCTTAACAAACTGGTGCCTACATATATCTGCTTCCCTGTCGGGGTACTGAGGCTTGGTGCCCCTACTATCAATCTCTGATAACCTGATTACCTATGTGGTATTTTGCTGTTGACAGCAAAGTGGAGAAATGAAACACAAACAAGGTGTTGCAGTTTCAAAATAAGCTCTGATAGTCTATGCAAGCTAACCCTTTATTTATACATAGAGTCCAGCATTAACTTGTTAACGACAAGGACATATAAGGAAATCTCTTTAGCTCAGCAAATATACATATAAGGCCACATCCTCTGTTCAGCATTACATGCTTTTCCTGCCAGCTGTTTCCTTAAGTCTGGCATCCTGCTACTGTCTGTTCCATAGGAAGCATTTGTTTTTTTTTCTTCAAAGCGTAGTCCTGTATCCGATGTATAGTTTTTAAGGCATTTCACACACACCTATTTGTACATCTTAATAACCATTAATTGTTTTATACCCTCACATCCCCCACGAGGAATCAGAATGGCATGAGTTTAAGATAGCTTTCTATAGGCTCTCAGGATTACCTAATGTCTTGGGAGGCATAGATTGCACACACACATTGGACTGAGACCACCTCGTCTAAGGGCTGAAATCTATACCACTAGACACTGTTCATACTCTAGAAATGTCTAGGTGGTCTGTGGTGCAAACATGGAATTCTGAGGGTTGTTTCAGAATATCCTGGCTCTTGCCATGATGCCTATATCCTGCACCAGTCGACTCTCCATCACACATTTCAGAATGGTGAAATGCCAGAGGGATGGCTACTGGGTATGTGATATAATAATCATGCAGTTTCATGCATTAATATACATGTTTTTATTTATATTTGGGATTTTATGAAAAAAATTGCATTTATGGCTCATTCTAGGTGACTCAGGATATGGGTGTCAATCCTGTTTAATGATACCACTGTTGAATCCACAGAATCCTGCACAACATAGATATAATGAGGTGTTCACAGAGGTATGATAGCACGTACCTTTTGCCTATTGAAGACCAGATTCGGGTGCCTTGATAAAAAATAGTGGTGTGCTTCTATAAGCCCTAGCTAAGGTGGTTGATATTGTGTTGTTGTGCTTTCCGCTGCATCATTTGGACCAAAATATACCCCTATATCTCACAGTAGACAGTGATGAAACAGGGGAGTTCATACCATCAGCTGGTGTGAAGAACACAGGAAGGGGGGTCAGAAAAGGATAATACAGACTTTTTTTTTCTTGTCGGTATGGTTTATCAGCCACTTAACAAGTTTGTTACTTTACATTACACTGTATTTATTGTTTGGTATATATGCTTGTAAAATCATCAGCAAAAGCACAGGGAAGTGTGACTTCACCCTCTACCACCAAATAAACCATAATTATCCAAATAAGCACCTCAACATAAACCACAACTGCTTATTACAGTTTGCATAGAGTTTACTGCTTTTTTTAGGAATAGGTACAAGAATTGTAAGAAAAAATTGTTTCAATGTGCAAGTTTGTACTTTATTATATTTTGAAATTTATTAGGGAAAAAAGCACAAAGGTTTTCAAGAACAACATAAATGTATATCTATTATTTTCTTTTAATAGGCGTGGTCTCTTGATAGTTGGAATGACTGGGTGATGGCCGTCTTCCTTCCCTGATATGCACACTAGTATGTAGTGGAGTAGGTGGCATGGATGTACTTTTCTTGAATTTCTGGCTGCTGTTGCCTGAGGATGATGGGACAGATAGGTGAGCCATTAGTATGTTTTGCATTTGGCCACAGGCTGAAATTTGATTTCCAGAGAGTTCTCTTTCTGCCCCGATCAGACTATTTATAGCTGTATTCATGCACCAGGCTGGTATAAATCTTCTCAAAACTTGAATGCATTCACAATAAGGTCTGATGGATGTTATGCAAATGTTACATAACTTGGATTCCCCTCATAGAATCTTGATGGAATTTCAGTACATTGTTTTGCCCTTCTCCAAACTGTTTGATGGAACTTGCCAAATTTGGACCACTTGCATTTTCCGCTGGTTTTGGTGAAACAGTTTGAGGCAGGCTCCATGGTGCTGGTTCTACAGACTCCACAACTTCTGAAAAATGATCAACATAGTCCAGAAATATGTGTTGTTCAGTTGTGATGTATGGTGTTGGTGTTTATGCTGAATCCATCTTAGAATCTTACAACATAAACGCTTCTGATGTTTCTTTTTAATTAAACAAAAAAATTTAATTAATCAACATTACCGGTACAAAACCATTTATAGGGGTTTATGTCAAAAGAAAAATTTTTGTGATAACAGTGACATTTTTAACATTTTTTTCCCCTAGATGGATTTACCTGCTAATGAGTAATGAGTCGTCACCATCATGGCAAGTGATTGGTGATGTTGGCTGCGTTTGAGATGAACCTGTATATTTAAAATAGGGAGATGATTGATATTAATATATTTTTGTGCAAAATGTTTTAAAGCTGTGAAATAAAAAGATGACATCCACATGTCATCACATTATCTAATATGTGTCAGACTTCTGAATTCAATGTGCAAATATGTGTAACATTTTCATGATGTTGGATTATTAAATTAGTATAAAGGGTATAAATAATTAAATAAAGACATTACTCACCAGCCATAGGTTGGAACAGAGGCCTGTCTCTGTCCCAGACATTGATCCTTTCTATTATTTTGCGTGGGATAAGCTGCTTAAATTCTTCCTCATAGGAAGTATAGTCAATGGTCACGGCGAGGCCTCTGCCAGTCGCTGCAGCTGCTCTGCTCTCATCAGACAATTTCTCTTTTACCCTTGGCTTAGTATCAGAAATGTGCTTACGGCAATTATCAATTGATCTTGTTATAGGCCACAGCAGCACATATAGATGACCAAAGCTGCTTTTTTTCTCAAAAACTGTATTTTGCAGCTTAACTTCCCCAAAAGCCTATCATACACTCGCACTATGTTTATGACAAGTACAATTTTCTCCAAAACTGAAGTGCCCACATTTAAATTCCCCACTTGCAGCAGAAAACCGGGAGCTCCTGACTCTCGTCACCTACTTGCTTTTCTCTATCTCTTATCTCCTCCCCACTGTCCCTAGACAGTTCCCCTTACCATTATAAACACACAAGAAACACAGGTGAACAAAAACAAACAACAACAACACACTCACTAAAAAAATACAGGCTCTAAATACACAGCCTACTAAATATAAGGTTAGATAATCAAAAGTAACCAACAGGGACACAAAAAAACATTCCCAATAATCTTTTTCCAAAACTCATCACTCTCCTACTCTCTCCACTACTCTTACTATAACTTCTGCAACCCCTATCAACTAAAAATATGGAAGTAGACAGACTTTTATAGTGTTGATGAGGTGAAAATCATGCAGGTTTACAATGTTAAACTTGTAACCAATCAGAAATGAGTATTGGTTTGAAAAATCACAATTTCAATCTTTTCTTGTTTTGTGAAAAATGAAGCACATGGCTAGGCATTGACGGCTCTTTTATTTTTGAGCCTCAAAATCGCAGTTTAATACATTTGGTGGTTTAGCGATTTGCAGCAATTTCAACTCGCTGACAAAATCGCACTTTGATACATTTTGCCACAGAGTTGTTATTAAGTTTACAAATTCAGCATTATACATCTATGTGCCAAATTCGCTTTATATAATTATGTATATATGTATGTATGTATTTGAGATCTGCACTGACCCCCGTGTTTTGGTTTTGGATGTGGTTTTGGTTCTAAAATGTCTTCATGTTTTGGCTTTGTTACAGGTTTTGACCAAAAATCCAGAAAGGTTTTGGTTATGATTTTGGTTTTCGATCTGAACTTAATTGAAAATTGTGAAAAATAGGTAAAATTATGTGATTTTGAGCTGTTTTTGCTCCTATATTACTATTTATAGCATTAATATCTATTTACAGTTATTTACAATCTATTTTCTAATTACCTCTTCACAACTGTCCATATTTCACTAATTTTGGCCAAAGTCTTCAGCAAGCTGGCTGGCCAAAATTTAGTGATAGAGTAATGACAAAAATACATGCTAGTTTACTGAAAGATACAATCACCATTTCTGCTTTCATTTTCTTTTGATTCAATTCCATATCTCACATTATAAGTTGATGTTTCGATCCTATATTTGGACCTTTTTCAACAGGCGCGGTCTGACAGACGTCAGCCTGGGGGGCACACGCCGCACAGGCGGCCGCATTACATTTATATTACTTCCGGGGGGTCGGCCGGCCCTAACAGCCTTGATTCTGAGCGGCCCATGCCCCCCTGCCCCCAGGCCCAGCCCACCCCTGTTTGTCAAGACAAACACATAAAGCAAAACCTAGAACAACAGAAAATACAGATATTAAAAAAAAAACATGTAATTACTTGACTTCTTATGCAGTCACAGATTGTCTTCAGTTGCAGGTCATGATTCATCAAAAGGTGAAAGTCTGCAGATCATTACAAAATATATGAAGCAATGGCTCCTTTGTATTCTCTATGAGGCACTCAAAACAAAGTGCCAAAGACAGAAATACACAAATGGGTTTTCACTGTAACAATTAAACACCACGATTGCTAGGTGAGTCGCTAGGACAACTGCCTAGCTGGTGTGTGTTCCCCATGAGTACCTAAGACATGTACCAAGGACATGCAATAACGAACCTCCACTATCAAATGCACACTCCGGAAGTACAATAACCGGAAGTGCAACAACACAATTCCTGTATAACAAGTGTTTTGGCTCCATATCTTCCTGCGGCCACAAGTTGTTCAGGTCAGGTCCTCATTTCAAAGTTAAACTGCATGCCCCCCCTCCCCCTCACCTTCTCAAATGCTACCAACCCTCCACTGTAGGGCTACTACACTCAATTGTGCCAAAGAAGAAAAGGTTTTGGACATTAATTGTTCCAATGTCTGTTGGTATGTGTGATTCCACTTGTGTGCAGGAAATATATTCTCAGTAGAGATGTTCACTGACCCCCGTGTTTTGGTTTTGGTTTTGGATCTGGATTAACCTCATGTTTTGGTTTTGGTTTTGGCAAAACCACCCTTGAGCGTTTTGGTTTTGGATCCCAAATTTTTTTTCTAAAATGCCTTTTTTTTTGTTGCTAAAATCACATATTTTTGCTTCCCCCCTACATTATTATTAACATTAATAACACTAATGTCAAGTCATTTTCAGTCAATTTTGACCACCTCACAGGTCACAATATTATTTTTATACACTTTCAAACAAAGACTGCAGATTTAGAAGACCAAGCCTGCCAGACATATTATTTGTATTTCAGCAATGACAATTAGCACTGGAGCAATGGAGCTCTCCTATTTGTATGTTACCTAAATAACACAGTACAATGTGACTGCAGATTTTGAAGACTAAGCCTGCCAAACCTATTATTTCTATTTCAGCAATGACAATTAGCAATAGAGCAATGGAGCTCCCCTGAATGTCACTGGAGACTTTGAAGAACACTGCTACCCCTCATCTTTCTTTTATACCTATGATGCTGCCCAACTGCACTAGAGACTGCCAAGAACTGTACTACCACTTCTTTGTCCCTCTGTGAAAGGGCACTGGATGGCCGTGGAGAGTGGTACTTGTAGAATCCAAAGCTTGCGAGAGCCGAGATCTGACGACGTAACGATGACGTTTTGCCTAGTTTTCAATTCCAAGGGAGCAGAAAAGCCGGCTCGATGCTCGGATCTGCTAAGTTCGGGTGTGTACGGTTCTCGGGGAACCGAGCCTGAGCATATCTAATTCTCAGGGAAAAATGAATATCAATTTAATTTGATACATAAATCCTATTGTCTAAAATCCAAATGGTTAAATTATTTTAAAGGTAGACAAACATCAGATTCTTAATCAAAGTATTACAAATATAAAATAAATATATACAAAAGATATTTTAAAAAAGGCAAATGGCAATATTTCTCCTCCAATGCAACAGATACAATGTATTACCAGACCTTCTGCCGCATAGTTGTTATTACTTAAGTTTACAAACTCAGCACTATACATCTGTGTAGCAAATTCACACACACACACACACACTCACACACACACATATGTACATATATATATATATATATATATATATATATATATATATATATATTTATATATATTATATATATATATATATATATATATATATATATATATATATATATATGAAGCAGATAGAGGTCTGGGGGTCTGGCAAACACTTTGAATCTTTTCTAGTAGAGGAGAAGTATTGCCATTTGTCTTCTTTATTTATATTTTTTATATGTTTATTTTATATTTGAAACACATTGATTACAAATCTTTTGTGTTTCTAACTTATAAACATTTGGATTTTAGGCAATAAAATTACATTTGTGTATCAAATTAATATATTTCCTATACACAAGTGGAATCACATATACCAATAGACTTTGGTATAATAAATGTCCAAAGCCTTTTTTTCTTTGAGTTCAGTAGCACTTAGACTTCATTTTACCCTTAGTTATCACGCAGTGTACACTGTGGATATGTTTTCTTTTTCTTTTCTAGCACAAATGATATAACAAAAAGAGGTACTGTGATCCTGGTAATTGATGAACTTCAAATGGAATTCAGCTTAGTTGTGTCGAACAACCAACAGAGGACATTGGTGTAAGTTTGTCCAAAGCATTGATATTATCAACACTGGGTGAGTGCTTTTCATTACTAAAACATAATCTACTTAGCACATGGTATACACTATTATATGCGTTTTTATTCTACACTAGAGAATGTTTTTTCGGAACTAGATGAACCACAGAAGCAAGATTGTAGGCTTCTCTCTTACTGGCTGCAATACTTGACCCTATATGTCTTGTATTTGGTACTGGTTACTTTCCTGTTCTACTCCATTGTAGGGGCCAGACTGCTTAAGATAGGCACTTCTGTAATGATACTTTTGCCGCACATATGGTTCCAGTTTAATAGACAGAAGTTCATCACTTTAGTAAATTAAAATAATCTTCTATTCTTTAAAGGCTGAGGGAAAGTCTGTTTGGTCATGGTAGGGAAATCCATAAGAGGGTAGCAGCCAGGGTCGGACTGGGCTGCCGGGGGATCGGGGTATGCCCCGGTAGGCCCCGACTCTGATCGCTCCCCTCTTCATTGGTGGGGGAAGTGGATAACTTAAAATAAAAATAAAGAAATTGAAAAAAATATGTATTCAAGTGACCGCGGCACAGACACTCCTCATCTCTGCTCCACTACGCACTGAATGTCTGGCGTGATGTCATCATGCCTGACGTTCAGTGAAGAGCAGCGCAGAGAGGAGTCTGCAAGAAGACAGAAGAGAAGAATAAAGCCGATAGAAAAGGTAAGTGAAGGAATGGAAGTAAGGGGGGAGTAAAGGCAGCATGGCAGAAAGTGAAAGGGGCGCACAGACTACATGGCAGAGAGTGAAGGTGGAGCAAAGACAACATGGCAGAGACTGAAGGGGGAGCACAGACAGCATGGCAGAGAGTGAAGGGGGAGCACAGACAGCATGTCAGAGAGTGAAGGGGGAGCACAGACAGCATGGCAGAGAGTGAAGAGGGAGCACAGACAGCATGGCAGAGAGTGAAGGGGAGCACAGACAACATGGCAGAGAGTGAAGGGGGAGCAAAAACAGCATAGCAAAGAGTGAAGGGTGAGCAAAGGCAGCATGTCAGAGAGTGAAAAGGGGCAAAGGCAGCATGGTAGAGTGTGAAGAGGGCCAAAGCAGCATGGCAGAGTGTGAAGGGGGTCAAATCAGCATGGCAGAGTGTGATGGAGGGCCAAAGCAGCATGGCAGAATGTGAAGAGGGGCCAAAGCAGCTTTTCACAGGGTGATGAAGGGGGGGGGGAAGCAGCATGGAGGGCGCAGTGTGATCATAAGGAGGCACAGCATGGTGATGAAGGGGCACAGTAATGTGTGTGTGATGGCACAGCGGGCTTGTGGCAATGTAATGTGTGTTTGTGGTAGGTGGTGGCTAACTAATGGGTACTATTTTGTTTGTGGGGTGATGTTGGGGCAATTTAATTTTATAGTGGGGACTATTCATTTAATAGGGGTGGTTTGGGGCCTATTAATTGAATGTGGGATTGAGTTTGAGGAGCAGGAGGTCTATTTATTAAATGTGAATATGAATTATTGAATGGCAGTGATGGTTGCGGGAAATAAGTATATTTATTATACGTAAATGTTATTAATTTATTGCTAGGGCTGTCTCGAGGGAGGGAAACAGGTTTATTTATTAAATGGGAATACTATTACTTTAATGTTGGGGCTGGAGAAAGGCCTAAGTATTAATTGTGGGTCCTATTGATTTAACGCCGGGGCTGGTTGGAATTTTCCAAATGTATCCATTTTTCTTTTCAAACATTCCAGGATCCAGACAAGCCGCAACTAAAGAAACTAGCAGCCACAGGTGGTGAAAGTGACAAGAACAGGTAGGACAGTCTGTCAAATATTCTGAGTCTAGTAGGACAATCCTGATTTTTGGTGACTGTTCTTCCCAATCTAAGGGGCAGTTCAAGACTGTGTACTCTTTATATACACACTACATTCTTTATATAATACACTATGGTGCTAGCTGTCCTTTGTAGACTGACCACTACCCCTCTAGTGCCTGGTCTCGCCTCTATGATGGCTGGCCACATCCCCTCTGGTGGTCCCCTAGCGTTGCAGTCCACCGGTGAGTCCTTCATGCCCCAGTCCGACACTGGTATCAGCACAATAGAAGTCTTATAGGTGGGAGTAAGAGGTGATTACCAGAGATGAGTCGAGGTACAGGTCAAATATAAATGTAAGGATCTATAGGGATTTGCAATGAGGTGTGGCAGATACGGAGTGGTGAAATAGGAAGATCTGTTTCGCAGCAGCATATACAATTGATTGAAGTGGGGGTAGACTAGAAAGGGGAATGCCAGATAGCATGACATTGCAGTAGTAAGAGGGGGAGATGATGCGAGAATGGATAGGAGTTTTGGTAGCATTTTGGGTAAGAAAAGAGCATATTCTGGAAATATTCCTAAGGTGTAGGTGACAAGAAATTGGATGTGAGGAATAAAGCAGAAGCAGAAGTAATGTGTAACATAAAGGCAGTGGGCTTGAGAGACCTAGGAAATTAGTGTGATTGATGGTGCGGGAGGTATAAGGGGAGGCGGTGACTCCTGGAGGAGGGAAAAAGATAAGTTCTGTTTTGGACATTTGAAGCTTTAGGTAGCATTGGGAAATCCATGTGGAGATAACAGAGAGACAGTAAGTTACACAATATAGCACAGAAGTGGAGAGGTCAGTGGAAGTGCATAATGGGAAATTCTGAGGCTCAATGAACAAATTAGTTCCCAAAGAGAAAAGTAGAGGGACAAGAACAGAGCCTTGAGGGACCCCAACAGATAGTGGGAGTTGGTGGGGAGCATTTCACAGTTATAAAGACAATAAAGGAGTAGTTAGATAAGTAGGGCATCAACCAGGAATGAACTGTATCATGAAGGCCAAAGAAGTGAAGTGCGTGTAAGAGAAAAGGATGACCAAATGTATCAAAAGCAGCAGAGAGGTCCAGGAGGGTGAGTTTGGAGAAATTCAATATAATTGGAGCTGGGAACTTAAATATAATCAGTCCAATATAAAAACAACTATCAGATCTGAAGACAGAGTTCAGTTTGAAACCTATTGCTATACTGGACCATCTGTTCTGGGGACCATGAATTCATGGTCTCTAATAAAGCGGAGAAAGGGATCTTCCCTTCCCCATAATTTAGATGAGGGGGTGTCAAGGAAGGATACATTGTAAAATGTGTTCTAAAAAGATGGAATCAGCCCTCAACATCTTTTACTATCCAGATATGATTTTTATGAAAAGTCCATCAAATGTAGACAGTGAACTTGCTCAGACTAACTATTTAAGAAAATCATACAATATGGTCTTTTGCCAATGTCCTGGTGTGTCTTTCCTTATTTACTTTAGGGTGTTTATTTTAAGAGTTTTCCCTGATTTTATATAACTTTTTATGGTCTCTTAAAAAATGTTCAATGAGGGTTTGACTGTATTTATTTATTTCACACTTACCTCATGCTCTAAAAATTATGGGGAGACTATATTTCGATTTTTCACAGAAGTATGTTTGTGTATGTTGGACTTTTATGTCATTCAAAACTATGTTATTATGCACATTACAGCTCTGAATTTGAAAGAACACATGACCTCCTTTTTGAACCTCAAATCATTCACTGTTCAGTGCAAAAGCAGCTTTGCAAACTCTGTTGGCCTGACTCATGTCTGAATGCGACTTTCTCGTAAGTTGCAATTTTAAGAAGAGCAAATCCAAGCTTATCGTAAGATACATATGGACTTGAACGAATAAGACACAAGGACATTTGTGTTCCATTGTCTCTTTCTGCAAACTGAACTTTCCTCATCTTGCTGTGTTAGTTTATTGTAATTTGTGTTCATATGCAGTTGCTAACATACGCTATTATATTCCATTATAATGTTTTAGTTTTGGCAAAACCGCCCTCGCGTGTTTTGGTTTTGGATCTGTGTTTTTTTAGAAAAAAAAAGCTAAAATATGCTAAAATCACATAATTTTGCTATTTTTTTTGGTTCCAATATTATTATTAAGCTCAGAAACACCAATTTCCAGTAATTTCTAGTCAGTTTTGACCACCTCACAGGTCACAATATTATATTCATCCACTTTTGGATAAAGTCTGCAGTGAGCTGGCTGGATGCTAAGCGACAGAGCAACGACACAAACACACAGCAGTTCATACCACATCTAGGAAACATTGCCACACAGCAGTGGCATAAACAACAAGAAATGTGGTGCCCATGTGTAAGATATTCAAAAGGACATGTACAGTTTAACAAAGCAAGCTCTCCAAAGACACAGAGTGCCAGTTTTGTGGCTGAAGTGCTTGGTTTGTTTGGGCCCCCACATAACAAGCTACCAATCTTAGCTGCCTTAAGCCAAGCAGTGTTGTCAATTAATTCTATATTATTAAAGCATGTCTGCTTGTGCTGCATCTTTAATCTCCTTCTTCTCTCTTTTTTCCTAGCAGCAGTTGAGTGAGAAACTAAAGGAGGAGACACCATCTTGTCATGTAACACTTGAACTGTCATCTTGCTCACCAGGAGCTCCTTGCATCTCTTGAGAACTGGATCAGATGGAAACAAAAAGAAGACATAGCTCTTAAACCTAGGATCAAGCACAGTTGCCAAAATGTAGAGATCCAATTTCAAGATTTTGATAACTCTTGGATCCTGGCAAAGCGAATATAGAAAACCTGATCTACAAGTCCGACATACTTAGCATAATTGCTTTGTTTCAGCTCCTCCTTCAGTTTCTCAAGCTGCTTTTCCAAGAGTCTAATTAAGGGAATCACTTAGTTCAAGCTAGCAGTGCCTGAACTCACTTCACAGGTGGCTACTTAGAATGGTTTCAGCACCTTGCACAACACAGAAAGTATTCTCCACTGCGCTTGAGTAAAACACATCCCCCCTCCTTTCCAAATATCATGGCTTGTGGAGTAAGCTTGGATGGCTTTTCGCTGTTTCTCCATCCTCAGAGGCATATACTGGGTGTAATTCCACCTTGTTACCACCTCTTGCTTCAGTTGATGGCAGGGCAAATTAAATTGTTCTTGTAGCTGCTGCAATCTCCTGCATGGTGTTGCAGAATGTCGGAAATGTCCACATATTTTATGGGCCACAGGCATCATCTTTTGCATGTCCTGGTCATTTTTCAAAAAGCACTGTACCAAAAAGTAGATTGTATGAACAAAACAGGGAATGTGATGGATTTCCCCTGACTGTAATGCTCTCACAATACTGGTGGCTTTATCAGAAATTACATATGCTGAGGAGAGTTCAAGTGGGATAAGCCATGTTGCAATGACATCCCTTAGTTTTTGTAACAGATTGTCAGCTGTATGTCTCTTAGTGAAGCCGGTGATACACAATGTGTAATTTCTGAATCTGAGCATTTGTTTTCTTCTAATGCCTTACTGTTTTCTTCCAGCTTGGCTTTTACATGTAAATGTATTTGGGCACCACTTTTTGAGTGAGAATGACAAGGTTTTGCTTGGTCATGACTGACTTTACAAGAAGATGCCTCAGTGACAGTTGCAGAACTAGCACTCATAGAGAAAGGTGAAGGCCTGATTCTTTTCTTGCCACTTCGTGTGTAGCATGGCATGTTGGCAATTTTATTTTTTTCTGCAGGTAACTTTATCTGGATAAAAGGTCTTTTTTTTTCTTTACCAAGGTAAAAGGTGTTTTTCTTCCATTTTTGTTTTCCTGACTTAAAAATGATGTGCACTTTAACATAGGCTTTAGCAGATGACGTAGAGAGATTGCTATCAAAATGACTGGTACCAGCAGCTGCTTTGTGCTCCTGGTCTTCTGTGGACTGCTGTGAATCCATTTTGATGACACAGTAGAATGTCACTGCAAATGTTTAACAACTCTGTCAGCCCTATTATTGGAATTTCTGTTTCACCATTAATCACCGCCACCTCTCCTGCTTGTGGGTGAGCTATGGCACAGTAGAATGTAACTGCAGACTTTTAACAGCACTGCCAGCCTTATTATTGGAATTTCTGTTTCAGCACTGAACCTTGCCATCTCTCCTGTTTTTGGGTGAGCTATGGCACAGTAGAATGTCACTGAAGACTTAGAAAAACACTGCCACCCCTCCTCTTTCTGTTCTAGCTATGATGCTGCAGTCTCCAGCCGCACTGGAGACTGCCAACAACCTTGCTGTTCTGTGCCTCACTGTGAAATGACGCAGGATCTCTGTGAAGGGCGGTATTTCTAGAATCCAAAACTCGTGAGATCCGACAAGGCAACAATGACGCAATGCTTTCAGTTCCGAGGGCACGTGAAAGTAATGAGCCGACTCAGATCAAGTGTGTTCGGATGGGTTCGGTTTTCCGAAAACCATGCCCATGCATTCCTATATTCAATGGATATTTTAGGCTATTGGTTATATGTTAGACTCAGGGCTGCCAAGAGGAATTCAGGGCCCCGGTACAACAAATTAATGGGGCCCCCCTTATAGTCGAGTATGGCAAAAAAAAATTGGGATGTATAGTCATGCATTTGGGGGCGTGGCAAATGAGCCATTGGGGCGTGGCTAACACATCAAGATCAATAGGCTCTTTTTTAACCCCTCTATGACAGACCCCCCCCTCATTTTTTAACCCCTCTATGACAGGCCCCCCCTCATTTTTTAACCCCTCTATGACAGGCCCCCCCTCATTTTTTAACCCCTCTATGACAGGCCCCCCCTCATTTTTTAACCCCTCTATGACAGGCCCCCCCTCATTTTTTTAACCCCTCTATTAAAAGCCCCCCTTGTTTTTTAACCCCTCTATGACAGGCCCCCCCCCTCATTTTTTAACCCCTCTATGACAAGCCCCCTCCTCACTTTTTTAACCCCTCTGACAGGCCCCCCCTCATTTTTTTAACCCCTCTATGACAGGCCCCCCCTAGTTTTTTTAACCCCTCTATGACAGCCCCTCCCTCGCTTTTTTAACCCCTCTATGACAGGCCCCCCTTGTTTTTTAACCTCTCTATGACAGGCCCCCCCTCATTTTTTAACCCCTCTATGACAGCCCCCCCCTCATTTTTTTAACCCCTCTATGACAGGCCCGCCCCCTAATTTTTTTAACCCCTCTATGATAGGCCCCCCCTCGTTTTGTAACCCATCTATGACAGGCCCATCCCCTCGTTTTTCTAACCCCTCTATGACAAGCCCCTCCTCACTTTTTTAACCCCTCCATGACAGGCCCCCTCGTTTTTTAACCCCTCAATGACAGGCCCCCTCCTCGCTTTTTTAACCCCTCCATGACAGGCCCCCTCGCTTTTTTAACCCCTCTATGACAGCCCCCCTCATTTTTTAACCCCTCTATGACAGGCCCCCTCTTGTTTTTTAACCCCTCTATGACAGGCCCCCCTCGTTTTTTAACCTCTCTATGACAGGCCCATCCCCTCTTTTTTTAACCCCTCTATGACAAGCCCCCTCCTCGCTTTTTTAACCCCTCCATGACAGCCCCCCCCTCGTTTTTTTAACCTCTCTATGACAGGCCCCTTCTCGCTTTTTTAACCCCTCTATGACAGGCCCCCCACTTGCTTTTTTAACTCCTCTATGACAGCCCCCCCCTCATTTTTTAAACCCTCTATGACAGGCCCCCCTTGCTTTTTTAACTCCTCTATGACAGCCCCCCATTTTTCTCCCTTTACTTACCTTTTCCTTTTCTTTTGTCTTGGTCTTCTCTGCTGCTCTGTGCTCCATTGCTCCAGACTGACTGATTGCTGGGCGTGACATGATGACATCACACCCGGCATTCAGACAGTCTGAATGGAGCACAGAGCAGCAGAGAGGAGGGACGCCGGCGCCGCGATCACGTGAGTATGAATATTTTTTTTTTACTACCCTGCTCCCCCCACCAATGACCGAGCCCCCCCTCACCCCCCCACCCCCCGGTCGCAAAAAAACCCCCAAAAAAACAAACAAAAAGGTGGGATAATTAATGACCAAGCCAAAAAAAGATTAACTCAACTGTGCATGATTAAAGAAATCCTGAAAACATGAACTGTTGGTAGCCCTGAAAGACTGAGTTTTGACACCTCTGTGTTAGTCAGATTTGTCTTTAAATGTCACCAAGTGGAATAGTTACTCAGGGCAAATACAGAACAAGAGGTCTGGACTAAACCATGAGTGTAAGCAAACTCTATATCATCCACTTTGTCATCTGGCCAACAAGGTCATTACATAAATATACTCTGGCCCAGACTACTAGGGACCCTCAATCCAGGGAACTAACAGTCCCCAGGCAGCGGGGGGAAAGTACGCTCATGAATTAGTCAGAGTGTGTGCTGAGGAGTACAGCGTTCAGAAAGTGGGACAGAGTGTGTTCTGCGGCACAGTGTGCAGAAAGGGGGACAGAGTGTGTTCTGAGGGGGACAGAGTGCAGAAAGGGTGACAGAGTGTGTTCTGAGGGGAACAGAGTGCAGAAGGGGAATAGAGTGTGTTCTGTGAAGACAGTGTTCAGAAAGGGGGAAGGAGTGTGTTCTGAGGGGGACAGTGTGCAGGGGAGTCATGAATTGGCAGCTTCGGTGTGATGAATTGGCCGCTTGTGGGGGGGGTATGTATTGTGTGGCGTTCAGGAGGATGCTCTCGAAAGAGCCTAATTATTGAGGGTTTGTAATGTTTGCACACTTTCAAAACAGGACCACAACTTTCCAGAAGACAGCTAAACGACAACAAGGCTGGAAGAACAAGCAAAAAAGAACAACTAGAACAGGTAAGAGAAGGGGGAGGGGCTATGGGTGTATTAGCCTAGGGTGGCCAGAACCTCTAATCAGGCCCTGCTGAACATTACATTTGATTTAGGATATGCCCTAACCCAACGATAAATCTGTCCCCACATTTTAAATTTACCAACCCCTCCAAGACAACATGGTTTTGCACATGTGCAAATTTACTCTTTTTTTAAGCTTTGCTCTCCTTTATGACTCAGACCCAATATGTTTTGATTTGAATCTGAGTATAAATACGCTCTGCCTAAACTTTACTTGCCTTGTAGATACACAGAACATACTGCAGTAAATGCACACGAGTCTGTGCAATAGGAAGTCACATGATAATGCTTACAATTTATATTTGATCGTAAAATAAAATAATAACGCTTAACAGTATAATCATTTCAATGAATATTTTTTTTTCAAAATTGTTGTTACTTAAATAAATAAAGATGCTTTCAATACGTACTGTACATACAATGCTTTTTTTTTATAGTTTTTCTTATTTGAATGCAGTTGTTCTGTGATATCTAGTGACATGCATATGTGTAATTTGTAATTTAAAGACTATGCTGTGTTAGTTATCACTCTCAGGGCTAGATTTACTAAACTGCGGGTTTGAAAAAGTGGGGATGTTGCCTATAGCAACCAATCAGCTTCTAGCTATCATTTTGTAGAAGGTACTAAATAAATTAAAGGTAGAATCTGATTGGTTGCTATAGGCAACATCTCCACTTTTTCAAACCCGCAGTTTAGTAAATCTAGCCCTCAGTCTGCATTTACACCTGCTCTGGTATGGATGCAAAAGATATGAGTGAAACAAGTGAATTTATGACAAATATAGGATTTATTCGGCTTAATTTGCATCAGATTCATGCATGGATTTCCTGCATTTGCAGAGGTACAGAAGTTTTAACTAATTGATAGGAGAAATTGGGCTGAGTGATGGTATTCTCTCTTAAATATTGAATAGGGACATTGGAAGTTTGCTTGTTTCCTTTGTGGAGATGCTCATTTCTAGGTGTACCTTGCCTCATTTTTTTTTGTAATATAAGCTTTAAAGGCACAAAATGGCAATGGAATAAATAAGTCACGGTGTCCATTACTCTCATAATTAATTTATGACATAAATGAGGCCAAACTATACACTTTTTAGGAAAGAAAATTTGTGATAATGAAAGGGGTAGTTGGACTTCATCTGACATTCACACCTTTGCATAGTACTCTAACCGCAGCTCTAGTTTACTTTAGTGATCCGAGAAAATGTACCTTGATATGAATTGAATGCCTCATTTAGAGTTAGGAGTTGAGCTCCTGGACAAACCATCTTGCAAAACATGAGAAATATAGGCAGAGTTTTCATGTAGCACCTAACTACTGCAATTTAGAGTTGAGCTAGAGCACTCCCCCTCCGAAATCTCAACCTGTCTGTACATTTTTGAAAACGCACCCCTCCCCATCCTTGCTATGCGACATGATTTTACCAATATGCAAATTTGCTACTTTTTTTTACTTTGCTTCTCTCTCTGAACCAATATCTGTGTGTGTACCATTTTAGTAAATACTTGCAAACCTAAAGCATTTTGACTATATAAATGAGGTCCTCTGTAAATGTTTCAAATCTATTAAAAGGCCATTAAAACCTGAAGAAAGCCTAAAATTCATAATCTTCAGTATGAGAAAGCTGCCTTTTTTAACTCTCATTTATCAGAAATATTCGGCTGTTGTTCTGATCTCTGTTCCTCTACAAAAGTGGATTATATTAAAAACATGATCTGAAATGTGGCTCGTGAACCAACCTTTACTTTTCACTGTGTCCTAAGTTTTACTATTATACTAATAGGATAATAGCATTTTAAACATGATAGCAAATTGCAAATACAGTTGTTGTTTTTTGTTATTTAAAGGGCAAGAACATTCTTTTGGAGTATGTAATGGTTAAAATGTTATTGCTTTTATACTTGTAATAGAGACTAAGTTCATGCACCTTCCAAGAGCATCAATCTGGAGATTTATTAACCAATTTAAAATACTATTGTCTTTCACTTCAATGTGAGATTGAGGTTTGTAGTCAGAGGAATATAAAGCTACAATCAGTGAGCCATACTGCCAGTAGACACCAGTATCTGGGACTCAATAGATATTCATGAACATTCTCGTATTTAGTGAAGGAAATAACTTAATACCGACAGTGTCGATGGAATAATAGCCATTTCCTGGCTGACTCGCAGCCCTCAGAAAATGAGATTGTGGCTGCCTTCATTTTTCTTGTCTTCTCAGGGTTTTCTTGCAGTGCTGCACAGCAACTCGGATGCTTTCTGCATTCCAAATGAGCCACAAGACAAGCACTTCATTTTCTAAGGTGCCTTGTTTTCAAAGAGGAGCAGAACTGCCAAACTCTTAACCAGTGAGGACCACCATCATCATTCCATATTTATTCCATGCATGCTTAGCTCATAAATATCCCAATTAATATTCCAGCAGAGTAAAGGGCAAGCAGTGGCTTCATCTACCTTGTTCATATATAAATATGCATAAAACAGTTTGTAATGCTTGGAATTTTTTTCCTACCCACCCTCTGTTTACAATTCCAATCATGAATAGCAATGTTGAACTGCAAGTACTGTGAAAGCGAAGCTTCACAAAGGCAAAATAATATCATTTCAAAATACATTTGAAAAACAAACAAGAATTGCATTGATTTAGGGTGATTGTTAAAGATTTTAATGTATATGTAGTTTCGAATGTCTGTGCAGCAGCATCTTCACTTTAGACTAGCATTCCTTTGTCCATAGGAATCTTTTTTTCACTGATTTATTAAGTTAAATAAATATAAGGATCTCATACTGATTATACATTTAAGCTATTAGATCTACTGCTCATTGTGCGATCATTAAAACATAAAGTGACCTAATTAAAATGAATAATTATTATTAATGTATTCATAATGATTAATAATGAAAACACAGTGTAATAGTTATTGTAATGGTCCCATGCAGGTGTATAAGGACTGGATTTGTAGGCAAATTCAGTAGCATAGATAAATAAATATAGACAAGCTTTGTGATAATATTTCAATAAGATAACATATAATATACACTTGAACATAACATTTACAGAAATTAAAAATGCAAAGGTTGCTCATTTTACAGCACAGCAGTATGCCTACAGCAATTATTATTTTATCTTATAGGAATGAGCCACATTTAATAGATACATTTGGTCACATGATTTATTTTGAGAAGACTGTAAGAACTAAATTCCTCAACATACTAAACAGGTTATGTATTTTTAGTTGTACTAATGCTTATTGATTTGTAACTTTTACTATAAAGAGAAAAATAAAATGTTCTTTTTATAAAGTACAGTAGTAACCAGGGTTTATACCTTGCACGGTGGGACTGTTGAGCAAAGGATTCAGCCACATTACTAGTTGTCCTACCTGTGACCAAATAATCACCAAAAGTGGAACTGTTCCAATCCCTGGTTATTCTTTACAACTGCTGCCATCAAATGCTGGTCATTAAACTGTTGTAAGTACATTTGATATAAGTCCCGTATAATATATATAGAATGCTAATAACTGTTTGCAACTGTGCACAAGTCTATTGTAATGATTGTTATTTTCATTTTCAAGATATTACTTTTCAAATGAAATTGTTTACATTTGTGATTTGTATATATTGACTGCAGTTATTTTATGTTATTTAGTCTTAGAAAGGAGCCAGCACTGCTTTATTTCATTTTCCATATTTTGATGCTTTGCAGTACCTCCATTTCTGAGAATTGAGTTTTCATACATTCATTCACCCTTTTAGTGTTGATTTATATATATTCCTAAGTACATTATGGGCCTGAGTCATAAAGGAGAGCAAAGCATTAAAAAAGAGTAACTTTGCAGCTGGGTAAAACCATGTTGCGTTGGAGGGCGAAGTAAATTTAAAATATGGGGACAGATTTATAGTTGGAGTAGGGCATGTCCTAGATTAACTTTAAATTTCAGTGTACAAATAAAGCTATCAAGTATTTGTGTACCACATGAAAAAACAGCCAGTATTCAAACCATACTTGCCTACATTTGGAAAGTCGTATCCGGGAGAGGGGTGTGTCTAGAGTGCAGGAGGGAGTGGGGCGCAGCCAATTGCGTCATTTTGGCCCCGTCCCTCGCAACAAATATGCTGTTTTGTCGTGGGGGCGGGGCAAAATGACACGATTCGCCGCGAATCACGTAATTTTAGACCTGCAATTGCGGGATGCAGGAGATTTGCCAGCTCTCCCGGGAGTCCATGGGACCGACCAGAATTTCGGGAGTCTCCCGGACATTCTGGGAGAGTTGGCAAGTACATAGAACACAAAAAGGATGGGATAAAGCCATTATTAGACAGGCTAGTGTCAGGGCAGGCAACACAGATTCACAAATGATTAACAGGCTAGGGTTACTACAGGTAACATACACAGCAAGGTAAGATAATATGAGCAAATAAAAGAGATCACTCAAAATTCAAATTATGATCAGAAGACAGACAAGCAGTATCAGTAACCAAGTCACTACAAACAGCAGCATGCAGGCTCATTCCTTCCAGGACTAGGGACACACAATGATTAACTAACAAACAGTGGCAGAGGAAACAGCTTTTATAAGCCAGAACCTTGAACAACAAAATCCTGGTGCTGGCTCTTCCTTAAGGAAAATTAGTTGGCAATGCACATCTCTAGTTCAAGTCCTAGTTCATCTACAATAGTAAGTGAAATCTGCTTTAAATTGTTAAATTGCCACACAAAATCTGTATTGTAACAAAAGCTGACACTATGATTATCACCTGATCAGAATAATGATAAAAATAGAATGGAACTATATCCCAAAAAGTCTCTTTGTGTTTCTTGCTGCTGAAAAAATAATCAGTGGGTAAGATATTTGTCTGTTTATTGCAGACCGGGCCAACCTTTGGGTCTCCAGGTGTTGTGAAACTACAAACCCCAGTATGCTCTGCCAGGCAATAGCTGGCAGGGTATGCTGAGACTTATAGTTTCTAACACCTGGAGACCCAAAGGTTGGGCCTTTGGGTCTCTTATCATGTTGTTCATCATCATAATAAAATGGATGATATGATTAATCAGCTCTGAGGAAACAATATTAGATATGATAGACTCCCTGAAAGTCTGGATTACCAACATGAAGACCACTGAGAGCGTAAGTGAAACAAAGTGTTTTTATTTTTTATAACACAGGTTACACAAGTTTAGGGTGCAATAAATGGTAAGGCAGCAAGTACAAGTCAGCATGATATGCAGAATAATGATCACTTGAATTTTAGGCACAAGAAGACCAACTGGAGAAGGTAGAGCCAGTATAGGTAACAGAGCAACCAGGATATGGAGGGTTAACTGCAGCACTAGATAGCAAGTCTACAAGGTTTGAGCCACAGATGCAGGGAATGATAAAAAGTTCAGTCTATAGCAACAACAGATTCAAGGTTGGATGTAATGCCAGTTTTGGCTTGTGTGGAAATGGCGCTGGAGAGCAGCACAGTACAAAGGATGGTGCAGAAGCCAGATCAAGCTGTAAATCTAGATGGTGAAATGCAGCAACACAGGTAAGTACAATGAAGCAAACAGTGGGCATCATGAACCCGAGGCTGGGAAATGGTATCACGAACAACAGGCAGAACACAGGTAAGTCCAATGGAGCAGACAGCGGGCACCACAAACCTGAGGTTGGGAAATTGTATTGCATACAACAGGCAGAAGTAAATAGAGGTCCAGGTAATCTTCCAGCTGCGAGTCTGGATCAGAAGGAGTGTAGCGGTTTGCAGGCAGAAGTACATGGAGATCCAGGTAAGCTGAGAAGCTTTAAGCAGGATACCAGGTGGTATAACAGTCTGTGTGCACGGAAGCTGGAGTGCTAGAGGTGCAATAGACTGCAGGCACAGGAACTGGATTGCTAGAGGTGCAATAGACTGCAGGCACAGAAGCACACAAGGGTCAAACAAGCCACGGGTCAGGGGCAGAGTTTGGTCGCCTTCCTGGACAGTCCTATATGGAAGTAGCGCCACAGAAGTTGCCCTTTTGTGGTCTTTAAACTAATCTCCAGACCATAATCGCTTACCCACTTCTGTTCCAGAAATCCCAGGGCATGTAGTGAGACCCGCGAGACCCCTCCAGGCGCCTGTACTCGTGCAAACGGAACAGCTTGCCTGCAGACCCCCACGAGTGCAGTAACCCGGAGCAGCACCCCTGGGGAGAGGAGGCACTGTCTTGTCGGCTCCAACTTGGTCCGGTGTCAGGGCTGCTGGGTCGGCGATGTGCGGCCAATATAGCCGCGAGCTCAGGTTTCGCGGGTCCCCCAGCCACTCCACTTCCGTACTGCAGGTCCGTACTTCCGCTTTGTGTATGTGGGGCAGTTACTGGCGGAAGAAGCCACTGGTCTCCTGCCGGGCACTTGCCCCAATGAATACTAGTGGGGAAGGAAGTGGTAGTGGCATGTGATTTGTCATATAATGCTGGACTGAGCTTTCTTGGGTCCCCTACCATGTTGCAGCACACCCCTCTCATGTGGTGCTGGTTCGCTTAGTCTTCTCAACTGTACCCAGATCCTGCACTCAGTTAACATTACAAGTCCTTGGCCTGGCATTTATCTTTTCTCAGTCTATAATTGGATCTATGCAAGGCGCCATGGCACCTAAAAGAGTTAAACCTATCCAATCACCGCCGCCAGGCCAATTCTTTAAACTGCAGACCTCCTCTTCCTCTAATGCGGGGAAAAACAAACATCCTGCAAATGCTACATTGTCAGCTACCTCACCGTCCTCGATAGAGGGCCTCAACAGTGCCTCTCCGTCTTCTCCCTCCCATGTTGATGCGGATGGACCTATCAGAATTAAAACTATGCAATCTATGCTTGCCACACTCAAGTCAGAATTGCTATCAGAAATGACGTCTTTAATTACAGATATTCAACGTGAAGTCACTGAACTGAGAGGAAGAACGGGTCATCTGGAAGACAAATTTGAGGAAGTGGTGGCCTCTCACAATGAGCTATTCTCAGAACACGAAACATTGAGAGCAGAGTTCAATGCTTCTCAAGAAAAAGCGGTGGATATGGAAGACTGGTCGAGACGTAGCAATATTAAAATAAGAGGGATTCCGGAGACTGTCTCCTGAGCTGAACTTCTGCCTTTTGGTACCAACCTATTCCACCAACTTTTACCCGCAGCATCTGATCTCGATTTAGCCATCGACCGTATTCATCGCCTCCCAAGGCCGAGGTTCGGTCCTGAATCCCTCTCCTGGGATACCCTCCTCAGGATCCATTTCTTTCAGATTAAAGAGCGCTTACTAAGGCGGCTAGGCTGGATGAAAGTTCGTCAATTCTTAAAGAACTGCAATTCTTTCCTGACTTCTCGGCTGCCACTATAGCTAAACGCAGATCCTTTCAAGCAGTTACCAGCGCCTTAAGGGAACAAGAGATCCAGTACCGTTGGGGATTCCCAGTAAAGCATCGGTAGAAGATGACATTGCTCTATTGAAATCTTGGGACATTCCAGTGTGTGAGACAGCACCTGCCTCGAAATCGAGAGTAAGAGGTGACTGGTCGAAAAGTGCTCCATAAGAGGCTTATTTCCTATTTCCGTCATCAGAAATATCCCCGACTGCTTGGTTGCTCGTCCAGCTCCAAATGTTCGAAACTGGAGAAAACAGACTACCGCTTAAGGACTACCCTGTATAGGGTGATCTATTGAAAGCCACGATCGGGGTTATGTGTGCCTTGTTTGTAAATGTTATTGTGCCACTTACATGTTTTATCTTCCAGGCACTTCAATTGTTGAGTCGCAACAGTTCGTATGTTATTATGGTAATACTGTTATGTAATGGCAGCCCTTGGTATGCCTCTTTGAAAGTTAAGGTATTGTTTATTATTCATGTTACGATGCTGGATGTTATCCGGGTCTGCAATTGTTATTGGGTTTGAGTGTGTGTTCAGTACGTAAGTGGGGACCCCCATTAGTTCATGCTCCCCCCGTTACTTATTTTGCTGCTTTTCTCCTCCAGCAAATACACTAACCCAATAGTTTGGTTATTTCAGTTAGTTTGCCCTATTTTTTCTCTTTTTCTTTTTTCCCTCTTTTTCCCTCCTTTACCTTTCATGTCTCAAGATCACACCTTTGTTCAGGTCGCTATTATGGTTCGCTCCCCTCTCCGGATTTTGGATGGGGTAGGCTGTGGTTTCATGTCATTTAGACAATGCACTATTCCCCTCAATTTAGATGGTTAAGCTACTTTCTCTTAATGTCCAGGGCTTAAACTCACCAATTAAACGCCGAATGGCGCTGTCCTCCTTTTTTAAACAATGGTCAGATATTGTTGCATTACAGGAGACTCACTTTTCAGCCTCTGCCCCCCCTACTGTTAGAGACAATCACTATCCCACAATCTATATGGCGAATGGTCCACTAAAGCGCAATGGAGTTGCCATTCTGATCAGCTCTAATGCCTCTTTTACCCTTAAAAAGCGGGTTGCAGCCAAAGCAGGTAGATACCTGATTTTAGTTAACCTATTGGAAGACACCTTAGTCACCCTTACCTCTGTCGAAGTCAGCAAATTGGATAAAGTCATTTCAGTTAATATCGAGCAAACTTGATTGTCTTTGTCTGATATTATGCGTAGAGCACGCTATGGCGTGGAAGGGCGTATCCAGCCGCAACACGTGGCAATAACAGTTTTACACTTTTGTATACATCCTGTTCGGCGCTGGGTCCGCTGCTGCTTCTGAGGCGGGGGCGCTCTCAACCCTTACAAGGGCTCCCCGCCGACGACCTCCGCTGCTTCTGTTCTTGACTCGCCACTCCGGACGTCCCACGACGTCCTTCTCTCTCCGCCGCCGACTCTCTTCTGACAAAATGGCGCCACCCGGCGACTTATGTAGTCGCCGGCGTGACGTCATCAGCCGGCGCGAGCGCCGATTGGCTCGCGTCAGCGCCAATCTTTTAAACTGCCGGGCGCGAGCCGCGATTGGCTCTCGTATCCGGCCGCTGATTGGCCAGCGGGGAAAGATGAGCCCTGATTGGCTCATCCTTCCTCCGCTGCCAGAACCTGGAAAGAAGAGGTTATACTTACCGCCGCTGGAGTGCTGGACGGGTAAGTTCTTCTCCTCTTCTTTCTTCCTACTGGACACCATCAGGGACCTCTTCAGCCCCTCCAGGGGCATAGCGCTGGCGGACATCTTCGCCCTCTTCACGGGCAACGGGCATAGGAATATCTTCGGCCCCTCCAGGGGCACAGCGCTGGCGGGGTTCTCCTCCGGGGACATCTCCACAGATCCATGGATTTATCACCCTTTGTGTAAACAAAGGTTTTCCTTACATTTACTTTCAGTCTTAGACCTTTTAACTTCAAGGGCTAGATTTATTAAGCTGCGGGTTTGAAAAAATGGGGCTGTTGCCTATAGCAACCAATCAGATACTAGCTGTCATTTTGTAGAAAGTACTAAATAAGTGAAAGCTAGAATCTGATTGGTTGCTCTAGGCAACTTCCCCACTTTTTCAAACCCGCAGCTTAATAAATCTAGCTCCAAGTGTTTTAAAAATCTTCTAAAGTGAGCTGTCCCTTCTCTCTTCCAAGCTCTACATGTTCAGCTCAAGAAGATTCTTCTGATTAGTTTTGGTATGCAACTCATTAGCCATTCTAGTAGTACACACATATAACTTGTTCTGAAATAAGCCTCACTATATCTTATCATTCAGTCTAGGGAGACAGACCTTTGTGTTCTGCACTAAAAGGTTTATTTACTAAACTGCAGTTTTGAAAGAGTGGAGTGCTATAGGCAACCAATCAGATTCTAGCTGTAATTTTGTAGAATGTACAAAGTAAATGCTAACTAGGGGGCCTGATTCATTAAGGATCTTAAATGAAGAGGATTCTTATTTCAGTCTCCTGGACAAAACCATGTTACAATGCAAGGGGTGCAAATGAGTGTTCTGTTTTGCACATAAGTTAAATGCTGCCTGTTTTTTCATGTAGCACACACATATCAACTTTAAATTTCAGTGTACAAATAAGCTATCAAGTATTTGTGTGCTACATAAAAAAACAGGCAGTATTTAACTTATGTGCAAAACAGAACACTCATTTGCACCCCTTGCATTGTAACATGGTTTTGTCCAGGAGACTGAAATAAGAATCCTCTTCATTTAAGATCCTTAATGAATCAGGCCCTAGAATCTGATTGGTTGCTACAGGCAACATCTCCACTTTTTCAAACCCACAGTTTAGTAAATATACCCCCAATTTTTTTTTTAACAGTGTTTAAAAAATACAGTTAAACAACTCAGTTGAACAAACATTGAACAAGATCTGAAGGCATGCGAAAATAAGCTACATCTGCTACAACCTGACAGTGCACTTCTTCTCTAACTACAGTGGACATTACAACCAGGTTTTCCTTGTTTAGTTCCCTCAGTTTCTTGCCCTTTATTCTTAAATCCTAATATTTAACATATTGTTTTTCTTGCTTTCCTTTCATGGCAATATCTTTAGATCTATATCATCCTTCAACCTTCCTGCAGCACACATCTTTGTCCACATTGTCCCTTCATTATTCCACTTGCTTCCAGTTAACATTCATTAACTTTTTTCCTATTTATATTCACTAACTGTAACATCCTCATCCTGTCACCAGAAAGTAAAAGGTCACACATCTTGCAATCATCTTTCCTTTCTGTCTCTCTCTCTAACTCTTTTACCTAGTATCTCCTAATCCAGGTCCCCCTCACTTCTCTCATATACATATATCAGAATACCACCGAAATCCAGCAATCCTCAAACACATCACCTGTCTCCCATCTCTTCCAAAGTCCTTTAAACGTACCCCTTGGATTGGAATGAACGATCTGTTTGCAACAAACTTAACTCCATACCTGATTTCTTCCTCTCAAACAACCTCAACTTTCTGTCAATAACAGAAACATGGCTTACAAAATCAGACACTGCCTCACCTGCAGCCCTTTCACATGGTGCCCTTCATTTCATTCAAACCTCCAGACCTGGAGGCAAACAATGAGGTGGGGTTGGTTTACTTATAAGCCCACATTGCAATTATACCAAATGTCTTATCACTCACGTTCACATCTTTTGAAGTACATAGTATTCTGATTTTGTTTTAAAAACTCTTAATTTTAGGAGGAAACACGAAAAAGTACATTGAACAATTGTAACAATTGTATATGAAGAGGCGAAACATTTCCTTCAAAATTTGCTGTTTTATGAAAGAAGGAGAGGGGTTACGAGCAGAGGAAGAGATGGTTGGGAGAGAGAAGTGTTAATATGGGTGGGCAGGGGGGAAGAAATGGAAGGAAAAGGAAAGTGGTAAAAGGGAGGAACAGACATTGAAATCGGAGAAATGCTAACAGTTAACATATGGACATTAGTGCCTTAACTGTGTTTGAGGCGAAGACCATCAATATGGTACCGTATACCTTGAGGGTGCAGGGACCAGCCTGGAGCATCCAGAGGTGGCTCAGAGTATAGATCATTGGTGGGTTCGCCGCTTTCAGAACTCGGAAAAGGGTTGGATAGGTAGCTATGGCTTTCACTGAGGTACCAAGTAGCTCAAACACAATCATGTAGGTAATAGGTGATACTATTCATACTTGCGATATGCCAGACATAATTCCAGAGGGCCTGCATAGAGGGAGGTTGGGTTCTCCAAGTGATTGGCTCTCAGAGATTTTGCAGCCGCTACAATATGGAAGATCAACTTATTAGACGTGTCACTCTCATCAGGTAGAGGATGACAGAGAAGGAAATCCATATTCCAGAATGAGACTATACGTGGGAACGTCCACCAAATGTAGAGGAGCATGACCACAAATCTGCCAGCAGTATGGAGTGGATGCGGTTAACATCTTTAAGAGCCTGTCAGGTGTGTAGTACCACCTGTAGCATAGTTTTTTTGGCCATTTCCTTACTTTGCATGGAGATCAAACTTTTGGATATCCCCTCTCTGACCTCCTCCCAGCATGTTTCATCAGGTGGGGGATCCAAGTATCTTTCCCATTCACGTTCATGTCGACCTTGTGAGTCGTAGGTGGACTCAATAAGCCAGTGCTATACCAAATATATCATCCCCTTAGTGAGGGGGGAAGTGGAGTCATAACAGCTCAAAAAAAGTAAGGGTCCTCAAGATGTCAGGGGAGGGCAGGGATGCAGTAAAATGACGGTTCTGGAAAAATTCAAAAAAAAGGGGGTTGGAGGGGTTTGAACTTTTGGTGGAGGTTGGACAGGGAGGGCCAGGCCCCATTAACTACAAGGTTAGAGACCACCCATATTCCAGCTCGGATCCATTGATTTTTCTGATTTTTAATACATTCTACATGTGTGTTGTTGTGATCTATCACCCCCTGGACCACGCCAACAATTTCTTGAACATTTCTCTGCATGATTCCCTAAATTCTTAGTTTCCAACATCCCCACCATCATCATGGCTGATTTCAACATCCATTATGATAATCCACATTCCAGTTCTGATTCCAAACTACTCTGTCTAATGTCCTCCCTCTGCCTCTCTCCATAGATTAAATCATCTACTCATCAGGATAGCCATTGGCTTCATCTTGTTTTCTCTAGACTATGCTCAGTTTCTGATTTCCTTAACACTCCTTTCCCCCTCTCGCATCATCACCTTATCAGCTAAGCTCTCCCCCACTACTTTAACCTCTTTGCTGTGAAACTCTATCAATTCACCTCATACCTGCAGAAATCTTATCACTATAAATTTTCAATGGATTCCCACCTTCATACAAAACCCCAATTTCTACATTCTGCTCCCCTGATCAACAAAACTGCACCAACATACATATCCTCACTTGTCTCAAAATATCTCCAAACTAGACACTTCCACTCTACAAGATCTGCGTCTCTCATATATTCTCATTACATGCTCCCATTGCCGGTTACAGGACTGTTTTCGGGCAGCACCCACTTTCACACAATAAGACTTTCCTCTGGTTTTCAAACCTTCAAGTGTTCTCTGAAACCCACCTCTTCAGGCAAGCTTATAATATTCCTCAACCACCCTCTAAACCTCACTAGCTTAACCTATTGCGAACTTTTACACAGTTACCACAAGACAACAACGCTTTGACCAACATTGGTATGTGACTAGATCAAATAGTTCACAAAGCACATTTTACCTTTGCAATCTGACTTGACCAATATGCAATATGTAGCACCTAACTTCATGTATCAAATTCCAATTGTCCCATGAAGTGTAAACTTGTGAGCAGGGTTTTCTTACCTTTCTGTCTGTCTGTATTACCCAGTATTGTTATTTTTACTGTGTTAGTTCCCATTTGTAAAGCACTACAGAATTTGCTAGTGCTATAGAAATAAATGTTGATGATGATGATTCTCTGACTTTTTATTTCTATTTTATTAATATCTTTTTGGAGATAGGACTCCACAACTATTCAAAATGCTCAAAGTGAGTGCTTACCAGTGACCTGTAAAGTGTTATTCTTCCCCCTAATACAGGGGTGTCCAACCTTTTAGCTTCCCTGGGCCACATTGGAAGACGACGAGTTGGTTTGGGCCGCACATAAAATACACTAACACTAACGATAGCTGATCATCCAAAAAAACATAGAAAACATAGTTAACATATTAAACTTACTTGGAAATGAAGTTAGTAAGAGTTAGGAAACCTGTTGCAGAATCATGATTAAAGCAGCAGTCCCATTACCAGCTGCAATTTAACTTACCTGCATCTGCCCCTTAGTGGGGTTCGGGGAATTAAATGCCAAAAACTTTTTTTTCCTCTCTTTCTGCACCCATGAATCATTTTTTTTATTGACCAGTTTGAAATGGTCACCGATATAGGTAGCATCAGGAGGACTAATAGAAATCTACAGAGATTTAAAGATAGGGTGGCTGGAAAAATGGCTCATGGAGCAGCCTCCGATGAGGGTAACAGTGGGTGATAATTTCACCCTACTTAGCACTGCACATTTAAAATGGTTTAAAATATTAAAAATAATGATATTTTTATTAGATACATACAGAGAACACAGCTAGTTCATAATTGCATGGTGCAGAAAGTCCAAATTCAGAGTAACAACAATAAGATACTGGATAATCTTTCACTGCTGCTGATAGTTCGCGCGGGTGACTCCTCTGTGCTAAGCTACGCAATGGTGTGATGACATCACCCCCGACATTCACTGCGAGCACCGCACGGAGGAGGAGACCAGGGAGGGAGCCGGAGCGCCAGCTGACGTGACCGCAAGGTAAGTATTATTATTTATTTTTTTTCAGGATATTTTTTTCATTAACAGCGCTGCCCCCTTGCCACAACCACTGGGCCACATTTACAGGCGGGCTGGGCCGCATGCGGCCCGCGGGCCGCGGGTTGGACAACCCTGCCCTAATACCTCTTCCAATATACCTAAATATTTCACTGACTTTTTACGGCTTGACTACATTGTTTACCTTCATATTTCCTACAATGAAAATTCCTCCTTTCATCTTATAATATTGCCCACTGACTTGCTTAGCAAGCCTACTTTACTTCTCTAATATCCACCAGTCTTCTAATCCTTGATGCCTCTTTTTCACCTTCAGGTTCTATTCCCACCTGCAGCCCACCCCCCATCCTTTCTCACATTCCATAACTTTTTCACTTATTTCAATGACAAAATCAACACAATTTTACAGGATATCTCCTCATGCCAAACATGCATGCCCTACCCACTTTATTTACTCCCCAATCCAGATTATTCTTCCCCATAGCCAAGCAAAAAGTCTCTGCACACACCTCAATGTTTACCTTACAACGTCCCCCCACAAATACAATCCCTCTCAACTTCTATGCTCCCTCTCCCCAACTGTTCACCAACCACGAGTAATCCTTTGAACCAGTCTCTCTCTACTGGCAAATTCCCTTCATTTAAATGTGCTCATCATTAGCTACCTCTAAGATTCAAATCCATTTGCACGGCCAATATGTCTTGAAGCACTAGAAAAATAAATAATGTCTTCAGATATGTGTCGTCTGCAGCCATTCCTGATAATCTAAATATCAAACGCACAGAGACCTAATTACTAAAATAGAGTCTGACTCTATTTTAGTAATTACATCATCTGTCATGGATGGCCATACATTCAGTAGACCTGTTAATATAGGTGCATGGTTTACAGTTTCATTATGTCACACCAGCACTTGTAGGCTTCTTGTACTGGACCACAAACTCATATTTGACCCCCACAATAAGAACCGTAGACATAAAATTCCTTAATGTTTGAAACATTGTTTTACATTTCAAGAATGTTAGTTCCTTAGCTTTATAATTTGACTAAATTGTGTCAGTCTATTCAGGCTCATTTTATATGAGATAAAGTCCAGGTCAAAGACCAAAGATGGGCTCAGCTATTGTCAGAATTGTTAATATTAACAAGAGAAATGGTATTGTGCACTGTGGTCTGTATTTAAAACCAGAGTTAACTCTTGACAACAGACTCCCAATCTAATGAAACAATACAATACAGATTTTAATTCTGACGCCATATATTCAGGTAAAATCCCAATTCAGTTGTCTTAACACATTATAATGGTCAGATACACACCAAACATGATGGATCCATAACTTTTGCATCCTAGGATATTGATATCCTAAACAAAATACATAATGAGCCTGATTCATTAAGGAAAGAAAAGCAAAAAAATGAGTAACTTTGGACCTTGGCAAAACCATGTTGTATTGGAGGGGAAGTAAATTTAAAATGTGAAGACAGATTTATAATTGAGGTAGATCATGTCCTAGATCGACTTTTACTGTCAGTGTAAAAATAAAGCTATCAAGTGTTTGAGTCCTACATGAAAAAATAGCCAGTATTTTCCTTATGTGCAAAATAATAAACTCATTTACACCCGTTGCATTACAGCATAGTTTTCCAAGGTTCAAAGTTACTCATATTTTTGCTTTACTTTCCTTAATGAAGCAGACACAAAATGTATGAATGTCTTTTATTATGAGTTATCACTAATCACCCAGGGCCATCTTTTCCATTGGGCACGGTGGGCAGGTGCCTGGGGGCCCCACGGGCAGGGCTAATGAGGATAAATAATACTGCAAAAGAAAAAAACCTGAAAAAACCTTCAAGGGTCACTGAGCAAGTACATCTATCTATCTATCTCTATCTCTATATCTATATCTGTAGCTCTATCCATATATATATATATATATATATATATATATATATATATATATAATGCATAGGGGCCTCGGTGCACTGCTTTGCCCGGGGGCCCATAATGTTGTTAAGATGGCCCTGTACTCACCAAAGCCATTTTTATACAGTATGTACTGTATCCTGAAATTACACATATTTATGGAGATTCAATAAGCTAAGTACTATTAATATGTAGCTTTTGTTTTGAGCCTGCAGTGGAATATCCTGAAAGTTGTATAACTCCTGTAGGAAATAATGTAATTCGCAACCTAAAAAGTGTCCCAATGACAGAAATTATTACATGTCACAATATGTTAAGTAAAAGACTGATTTGTAAAAATGCAATGTTAGCACTTGTATAAAATTGTTATTTTGCTATTTTGGTTATTTAATGCAATGTTAGTATCAGCAATCCCTGAATTTTAGCATAAAAAGGGCAAGGTCTTACAAGGAGAGTATAAGATGTGATTTATTTTTTTGGATATAGAATGAAGGGTAAATGTTCTTGAAGTGAATAAAGTGGAAAATTAGGACTGCTATGGCATAGGTAGGTAAATGTGGTTTATTAGTAGGTAAATAGGTTAAGATGCACATGGAGGGGATATGGACAGCAATAAGAAAAAGTAGATGAGATAGTGATGGATGGACATAGAAATTGTGATTATGTGAAGTGAAGTGGAAAACCCTTGGTGTAGATGAATTACTACATTTCATGGCAACAAGGATTCTTCCTGAACTGTCTGCATACTGCATTCTGCATTCTGTGTTGATGGACATTTCAAGCAAAATAATGACCCATCTGAAAGATAGCATGTACTTCAGTCACACCGGGTCATAATTAAAATGTATTGAATGCTCACCCATAAGGTGCTTATAGACAGCAATGTTTGAGAAATACAGAGTGTTTTAAAGGTTGTTGTTTACAAGGAAACCATCCATAACATTCAATATTGCATTGTTGTTTTTCAATCCTGACATTCATCGGGTTCTGGAATACGCTTTGTACTTTATATATTATATACATATATATATGTATATATATATATATATATATATATATATATATATATATATATATATATATATACACACACACAGTTCTGCAATCTATTTAATTGCACAACCTTAAATTGATTTAATTGCAAGTACGGGTGCTTTTGACATGCATTTGGTGTTTTGTATTATCTGACCCATGAGTGGACTACTTTGTAATCCTGTGAATACTGCAAGGGATAAACTAGATGCAAAACTAAACATCACAGTGTAGCTAAAATTAAACAATGTTAAATTTGTTAGAAGAACCCAAAAGGTAGTTTAGTGGTTTTGAAGATACCCACATACCCACTAAGGCTCACAATCACTCAGACAAAACACTTATCAAATACAACAGTATATTTTTTTAATATACAATACACTAGATTAAAATTATACTTTAAACAAATATCAGGCTGGTCTGACACACACACCCTGTTCCTTACCCCTTTCTAATCCAGAAGACTATTCTTTTCTTGCCATGCTCAAACCTATGGATATTTCCTTTTAAACACAGTTAGATTTCCCAGGGTTCTGGGACTAGCCCATGGGTGAACTCAGATATTACCCCTTGGAGATTTGTCAGCCCTCCTAAGAGGCTGGTACAAGGTTGTACCTTCTCATACCAATACACCCCTGTGCCTCCCTGTTGTTTTGGCTCCAAGTTGTCTAGCTGGTCACAACCTGAGACAATGCAGACATAATCAGATTAACTGAGAGGTGAGACCAGTGTGATTAAGTGACAATTCCAGTATTAACTCATTACAAGCTTTTTCATCCAGAACTACCTTCCAGCTGATCAGGGTTTCCTGTAGAGAAAGGAGAGGGAACGAATGCAGCTACAGACCCCTCATCTGTCTTTGAATTGGACCAATAACCCACCTGGCAACCGTTAAGAAAACATATATACATTTAAACATTGTAGCAATGCTATGGCACTACCATACATAATTACAGAGCACAGCACATTTGCATAGGAAGACATTACAAATACTGGGTAAAGTTACCTCCATGTAATGGGACAATGTACTGATCATCAGGAGAACACAAAAGGGCTAGTACATGTTGCTATAGTGCACATGTTATGAGAAAAGAGATGCAGGCTAGTTAAGGCAAAATCAACCCCTTGTTTTGTTACAATGGTATTAAGAAGAAAGTCTTCTACATATGTGCAACAAAAATAGTGGACAGGTAGGATGAAAAAGAGTTTCATCTGATCAACACCATTCATATAGCTGTATCATAAAGCCATATACATTCAGCATTAACATTTTGAAAGAGAAGAAATTAGAGCGATAGTGAATGAGGATAGGCAGGTAATAATTGCAGGGCTTATCAAGACAATGCAAGCTCAGTGTTTTAGGTGATCCACAGGCTCTGCAAATTTTATGCAAATGTACAAAGCCGTACACGTCCATTTGTGCATTGTTAGCATATGAGCCTTGTTTATGACAAGTCATCAGCAAGTATTTATACCTGCTCTATAGCATGTGAAAAATATACATCTCCTAAACAGGTTTATATGCATGTTTCTGCAGGTCTGCATGAGCCACATTTGCAAAATCATGCATATCCTACACTCATTCAACGTTAGAATATCCTTCCCTCCCCTGTCATGCCTCTGGAGCGGAAAAGCTAGAATCGCTAAAGTCTGCATAGGCTCAAATGTGTACATCCACTTTCTGGCCATGAGCAGAGCAATTTCACACAAGATATGCTACGTAAACTTGCATATGTCCAACCCTGCATCAGTTACACAGTTATGAAGGTTTTCAATGTATGCATAGTAAGAAATAAATAATCGTGTATAAAAAATGTTATTATACATTTTGATTGGTTAAATTCCAACTTTATTTATTGTATTATTGTTATTTATCTTGTTTTCCTGTCATACTGTTTAGCAGGGACACAGTTTTTAATCAGTAAAAATTGTGACTGTGCAGGTACAATTTGACAACCCAATAAACTAAATATAATGCAGGAGTTTGTGACACCTTACAAATACATAATGATGATAATGGGATCAGGGTCACTCTTATCCCTCCCCCATTATACAAGCTTACAATATAATAATATGTAATTCACTTAAACACTGACACAAGGCGTTATATAGTGAACAGCAGTCATGTACAGCATTGTGACATCAAGTGACCTGTGCTGCATTCAGTTGGTCACATTCATTTGAACTTGGCCATTTATGTTGTTGATCTGCTTCTGTGTGCCCCCAACAACCTCGCCACATGTACAGAAAAAGTATGAATGCAAAAGTTCCTTAAAACTGGAATACCACCTAAACACATTGTTGAACTTTAGCTGCAAGTCGCTGGGTTTTTATTGAGAATGACATGGGAGTGTAAAATCATTCACACGACTACTATAGGAGAGCATTGTATTTCGGTAATTTAATAAGTAGCTTTACTATCAATATTCTACTCAGTTTTTGCATGTATTTATTTTATGTTTTCTTTTCACCTACATTTTTATGTTGTTAGAATGTTTAGCTATGGTTATTGATTGAGTAGAAGTTCATTTGAAAATCAATGAATAATATACCCCAACAAATAGCAGCAGAATGAGATGTGGTAAGAGAGAAGATCAATCAGAAGATGCAATGTCCTTGATTGGATGTTATTGGATAACAACCCCTATAAAGTCTCACACAGCCACGGTTTTCAGCAGGAGATGTGACACTAACCATGGAGACCCATGAAAATTGATTGCACGGAGTATATCCTAGAACTCTGGGGAGGAGTCAAAGCTAATAGATATCACTTGTTTAATAAAGAAGTAACTTTAAAAATGTATTTTCTGTACTAATACTGTATGTGGCTCAGCTAATTTGTTCAATTGCAATATGAAAAACTGATTTATAAAATTATTGTAAGTTTGTTTCATTAGGAAGTTATACTAAAGGTTGTAACCACTGCCAGCAGTATTTCTCTGTTCTTGTTCTTAGCCGCCTTCCAATTATGTTTTTTCATTAATGTCCAGAATAATTCAACCAGGTTAAAATTAGTGGACTTTTAAAATTGTGAAATAATATAAACACTTATTTGTCATAATAATAATATATATATATCAGGTGAGTACATAAGAGTGTACTTTGTAATAATGTGTTAAATAACAACTTACTTAAGAGTTGTGCCCAAGAAATCAATGCCATTCTCCTAGAAAAATGCCGCAGAGGCATAAGGTTATGAAAATTTGTTGACCCAATGACCATGATTTCCTGAAGGAATGAACAAGGAGCCTTCAAAAAAATCTGCTCCTGGAAGAAATGCTTATCCAAAATGAATACAGAAGATAAACACCACAAAACTAACGTCATGCTGTTTTAATAATCAGTTACATTTGCAGCATCATCATCATCATCATTTATTTGTAAGAAGGCAAAAATCTCATCAGTACCAGATAGTCAGTGTAACAAATCATGTAAATACCGGTGAACATAAAAATAAAACAAGTTCAAATGAGTTTGACAAAGGATGTGCAGACATGAGACAAGGCTAGAGATGGCCCTACTTGTGAGCACATACAGCATAGAGGGAAAGGGAAATGCTGAGACAATAGGTGCTAGTGGGAGTCAGAATGGAAATGGTAGAACATGCAGAAGTAGTGGTATCAACTGGCGGTAGTGAATAAGTGGGATAGAGAGATTGAAGGTTGGGGAGAATCTAGTCAAGGTTGATAGGGATTTTCATAGATGGGGAATAGGACAGTATAAGCCCTGGAAGTGGGAGTAAAAAGTGATCGTAGAAAGGAGGAGAGGCATAGGTCAGAGGCACTTTGAAGAGGGAATGATGGAGTTTTTGAGGTCAGAGATGTATGAAAGGGAGGATTAAATGAGATTATTGAAGGTGTGGAGCTAAAATTGAATTCTGGAGGAAATAGGGACCCAAAGTAGAGATTTGAAAAGTGGTGCAGTAGATGTATAGCTGCGAGAGAGAAAGATCAGTCTCACCACAGCAATTAGAACAGAATGTAGTGGGAATAGATGGTTGAGGGAAAGCAGAATTTAGGAAGTTGCAGTAGTCAAGATTATGAGATAATGAAAAAGGTTATTGATAATGTCCTAAGTAAAAAATGGGGGTAGTCTGGCAATATTTTGAAGGAAGAGGTGATAAAACATTGTAGGGGAGTCCATGTGTGTAGTAAAGCTAAGGTTGGAGTCAAGAATGAAATTACGAGAATGAGGTGTCACACTCACTATTATGAAGTACTACTCCCAGGCTCCCTCTCTTCTTCACCCGGGACCCAATGGCCCTTTCAATCCCTGTGCATATTTGTGCATGTTTTGATTATTTCTTTATTTTTCTGCAGTGTGCTATGTAAAAAACAGGTTGGGAACTTTTATAAATACACTGTATCATATCATGAGACTTGGTCGCAATCTCGAATGACTATATACTCTAGGCCTGAGACATTAAGCCATGTCACTCTTTTTTTTGTGAGTGTTGCAATCAAATCTCATCTGTGCATACTCACAATGGGGAAACTTAATCATCAACAAATGCAAATCCCATGTGTAAGCACGTGCAACGAACACTTACTACGGTATACGATTTCGAGGTGTGAACAGGTAGATGAAGGGGCGTGGTCCTGTAGTCTATGGACACTGAGGCCGTTCCCGTGCAGTAACGTCCAAGTCAGGTTCAGATGAACATCATTATCATTTACTTATATGGCGCCAGCCAATTCAATAGTGCTTTACAATTGGGAACAAACATTAATAAAACAATACTGGGTAATACATACACACAGGGGTAAGAGTGCTCTGTTCGCAAGCTTACAATCGGCATAGCTAGAAGTGTGTTTCCCGGCGTGAAGTATGCACCTCTCGTGGGTTTGGTTTTAATCCCCACGGCCAACCGCCAACATACACAGCTGCACACTGCCTTATGTTATACAATTGTGACCTTTGCTTCCTACACCTGCATACACTCCTCTCATTAAACACCACCATATTAAGACCCATTGGAGCATGCTCTGTATGCTGTCATTTCATATGCATCTGCTACTGCTTGCTTTCTGCTGTGTACAATTCTCAGAGAGCTGCACTTTATTCAGTAGGTATTTATTTTCTTCACATTTTTCGCCTTTGTTTGTTCCATGTTATGGTCCAGTGATGTGCCTGTTTACCAGGGGCAGGGTGGACTGGGGGGCAGGGGGACAGCTGGGCCGGTCACATAGTGGGCCGGTCACCTTGGGCCGGGTCACTGGGCCACCTGTATTTTTTTTCCTTTAAAATGTTTCTAATTGGCTTCTGAGTCAAATATTGCTCCCCCCTCCCCCCCAGGCTAATATTTTCTGGCCCTCCCCTGCAGTTTACTAATATTTTCTTTTGTTTTTATTTTTTGGGTGGGTTTGTTTGCTCAAACATATATCCCCCTAATATGCCACTTACTTTGCTTTTTTAGTTTCATATTATAGGCCAGTGATGTACCTGTTTGTACTTTATTTTATTTTTTTAACTTTTTCCTGATTTAACTTGTAATAGTTTTTCAAAGTATGCCCAATGAACATTTTTTTATTGCTTTGCACAAAAAAAATAAAAAAAAATCTTTACTGATATGGGGAAAACACTTAACAATGCAGTGAAACCCAATTCAGTTTACTAGCCCATTGATTTCAATGGCCTATTCTGTTTATACATATAGCACAGAACCTCATCGAAAGAACAGACCATTGAAAGAATGGGATTTTGAAATAAAGGAGTAAAATACATAGCAATGCTGGTGTAATTGCTCTTTTTACCCTTAGTGGATATGTACACAATGCACATCCACATTAAAGATCAAAGGAGTTTTTCAAGAACTGTGACATGCTTTGTATGTTTTTTTTTATTATGACTATATTGTTGCTGCCGAGTCTGGCAGCTGTAATGCTCAGTGGTAGTCAGCATATCAACGCTGACAACCCAGACAACACTTACCCCGACACAAGGACTCCGAAGGGCTCCTTCCTGATGATCAGCGATAATGACTACTCTTCAAAGCCACTTCAACCAAGCACGATCAAGTAATACCCCATTCATACTGCACCAAAATCCCGGGTTTTTGCCGGGGCGAGCTCAAACGACCTAGGTCTTGGTGCAGTATGAATGGTACAAGTCCAAAATCCCGGGTCTAAAAACCCGGGTCTTCAACCCGGGATTTATCGAGGGGTAATTCCCGGATCGGACCCGGGTTGCCTGCACTATGAATGGTGCAACCCGGGTTGAAAAACCCGGGTTGCACAGAAAACAAGCTGATTGGCTGTCTGCCTGTCTCTGGAGGATGATGTCATCGGTGGGAGCCCGTGGAAGATTGGAGAAGGAGTTTAGGAGTGCAGATCAAGCTGAAGCAGAATTGGAGTTTTTTGGGAGAAAATTGCTTTTATTTCACTGAAAAAGTGTGTATTAACAGCAATTATGACACACTGGGTGGAGGAAGAGGTGCGTGAGCTGCTGAATGTCAGAGGGGAGGAAGAAATTTGAAGACAAGGGACTGGGACTGTGAAGGATGCCACAGTGTACTACAACATCGCCAAAATACTCACACAACGTGGACACAGCAACAAGTCCTGAACAAATTGAAGTCCCTGAGGAAGCAGTACACTAAAGTCCATGACCACAACAGGCGCAAAAGTGGCGCTGCAAGAATGGACTGGCCCTTTTATGACCAGTGCAATATGGTCTTTGGACATTCTCCTCTGACAAATCCAATTGCACTGTCATCTTCTAGCAATGTGGAGGCGGCTATACCAACACCACCAGAGAGCACACAGACAAGCAAGGCCGCAACGGTAATAATAGAAGATTCTATAGAAGACACCCCAGAACTGGAGTGCTCTGCCACAGCAGATGACACCAACATTTCTGTGGAGGAACTGAACGATTCACAGCCATTCCCTGCTGCGCAAGTCGTTACAGAGACTTCGCAAGAAACGCAGCCAGAACCAGTGCCGGTGTCAAAGTCTATGCCAGGTCCCAGTTTACGCTCCAACAGTAAGTATCTTTAATAATCACACATAATAACCAACTATATATACATACCAATATATCTACATAATTGCAAAAAAAAAAATTAACTGTATAAACATAACTGCCAAAAACAAAGAACTATATCAACAGAAATGCAAACCAAATACCAATAAATATATCTACATAACTTTAAAAAAAAAAAAATGTTTGAACATAACTGGCAAAAAAAGAGAAGTATATCAACATAAGTGCAAACCAAATACCAATATATCTACATAACTTAAAAAAGAGAACTATATCAACAAAAAGCCCAAAAGACAAATATAATACACTCCAAAGTATTAAAACATTAACACGCATATGTTGCAGTGCAAAACTACTGGGCAAGAGGGAGGAGGCCTCAAGCACATATCAACTTACAAAACTGCTTTTTTGTTCTGCCACATTATATATTCTAATGTATGTTTTACTGTGTTTTTTTCTACGTACAGTTTACAACGTTCCTAAAAAACGCAAAAGGCCCAACAAAATGGAGCAAGCAACTAAAACAATGACAACTGTCATGATGGATCAACTGCGGGAGATGGAGAGCAACATGAGGGAACACGAGAATACACAACTGCAGCGTTTCATGGACAATGAGCGGGATCTCCAGGACTCTTTCCTCATGCAAATCATGAACATGCAGGATCACGTGTAACGCGAAAATCGTGAGTGTATGATGGGATTCATGGACAGACTCCTCTCACGGCACCTCCTCCAAGTCCTTACTATTATGAGGGACATTATCCTATGTACCAGCGGGGGCAACCCATGTTTGGCAACAATAACCCTCCAAACCCGGTACAGAATACACAACATGATCAACCTATGGGTAACCCCAACATAGAATACCCACCTGGTAACCAAACCACTCCACAACCAGAAATGCCACAATATCGGCAATTGTAATAATCATGTTTTATGGACAAATGTTTAACAGTTAATTGTTATCATGTATGTTACGTGTGATCTGGAATCATGCCGTTAGCTTCACATATTACGTGAAAAGCAAATTTGCACTTACTGTATGGGCACATTTGTGTCTTCTGTTTACTACTTGTGTATATATTTTTTTTTTCTACATGCAAGTAAGCACTTTTGTATTGTGTCATTTTATATTTTTGTGAAGAGACATATGAGGAAATATGTACAAAACAAAATACAATATGTGAAATAAACATTTTTTTTTACTTTTACATTTGTGTGGTACATTCAAACAAGTGAGGTCAAATTGGCAGTGAGGGTGGTCCTAATAAGTTCAGCAGATGTGTTGGTGCGCTCTCCTTCAAAACTACTGGAGACCATCAACAAACGTAGATTTCTGTAAATAAAAACATGCAGTTTCACGTCACCATGTTAAAAATATTGGTCACATAACGCAGTACACTTGGTACTATATGGTGAAAATGCATTTTGCAAGTGGTACATCTATATATAAAAAGGGGCAGTAAATACATACACTATTGATAGCAAACAATAGTATATAAGCTTCAATTACAAAAACATCATACAACATTACACCTATATTTACCTCTCTAGGGAACAGCCAGCCATCTTGTCTTTCCTCAGCAATTTGGTAAAGGTCTGAATTTGCTAGAACTCTGGTGTCATGGGAACGTCCAGGCCAGCCGATGAAAACATCTGTGAAACTGACATAAAAAAATACATATAGCAATGTTTTACAATACGCATTACACATGGCACAGTCACATAAAAAAAACCCATAAAAAATGCTTACCAATAGTTGTGGTCAACCACAGCCTGCAGAATGATGGAATTTTTCAGCCTTTGCAGTTGTAGTAATCCGCATGGTTGTCTGTGGGGGCAATGATGGGGATGTGTGTCCCCGTCTATGGCTCCAGCACACTGTGGAAACCCACGCTTCAGGAATCCTGCAATTGTATCATCCAGGAGCTGACCTTGCGGTAAGGAGATGAAGCGATGATACAGGGCTTCCAGCAATGCCGTGGTGACTTCATGCACTAGAGTGCACACCGTGGATATCCCACAAAAGTGAGTCGTCGGCCATGATGAAAAGTAATGTAGTAAACAATCACCACCCACTTTTGCATCATCTTTATGCGTCAAAAAACCAGTCACCTTTCAATGACATCACCATTTTTCAGCCAATGAAAACTGCTCTGGTGATGACTCCCACAAATTGCCAGGGCACAGACTTGTGCAGTATGAATGGGGTCAACCCGGGAAATTCCCGGGTACGAGGTGCAGTGTGAATGGTGTTTCTGAGCTGGGACGCTCCGAGCCCCGGCAAAAACCCGGCTTGAAAAACGGGGCGGCAGTATGAAAGCGGTATAAGAAGCTGGCTCCACTTCATGACGGCATTCACCATGGCGACGGTATTATTGCTGTTGTTAAGGAGTAATGTAAGTATGCTCCCATGTGCAATGTAGTTTACAAAGCCTTCTACATTGTACATGTAACAGCATGAATAAGTCAACATTTACATTGTCACCATTTTGGTGTCAACAGTGTAAGTGTCAACATATTCAATGTTGCCAGAATGAATACATTCCAAATGGTAAAAGGCTTACATAGAAATTTAATAAAAAAAATAATCACATTGGTTGCTGTCCTTTAATGATGATTTAGATATTTGGCTGCTTAGCATATGCAGTTAATACAGCAGTGGCAATCATGCAGTGTACAGTAAGCACCATGCTTCACTCATTTTATTATAAATAAACTCTGATTAAGAACAGCAATCTGATTCCTCACACTACAGAACATGTAGAGACTAACACATTATGAAATGTATTTCATACAAAATCCCTCTACTTTGTGATCACTGCTTTTAATTAAAACTTACAATGTGAAGACTAGGTGTTTGACAAAATTACACACTATGCTTCAGCAAACATCATATCTAATAAACACCAGTGTGAAATCATGAAATACTTTATGTTTTATCTCAAGTAAAGAATTTCCTTTATTCTAGGTCTCTGGGAACTGTCTTTTACTACATCAAATATGTAGGCTTCGGTAACCTATTTTAAGCATGTTATTAGAAATATGTGATTATACTTGACACTGTATCATTAGCAAAGTTAATCCACATTGAAGAACCATTTTATTTAAGTGTTTTGGAAATGAAAGAACTTGTTGCTTTTTTTAAAATATGTTATATATATTTAAAATATGTATTAAAATAAAACTAGTATTCATTGGTATATGGTACATTAATAAAAAAATATTTGCAATGTGTATGCCTTAGTAGTGCATGTGCTTTATATTTTAGTCATACAGTAATTTTTTATGTAAAATACCTAAACAATAAAATATTGTCGTACACTGAGGGAGCTAAGGATACTAAAGGTGAATATTCGAGCTTCAAAATATATGAGGACGCAGTACTTTTCATTACAATTTCTAAGTGTAGCTGGAAAGGAGTATAGGAAGTAAAAATACAACTTCAAAGTCCAATCACTTTCTAGCAACTTCCTTCATGAATTTCAGCTTTTTTGCAACATACAGTACTGTTTGGTTAAGCTTCATTTAAGTACCAAATAAATCTCAAGACTGAGAAGACATTAGGAATGATTTTATTAAATTAGTAGAGATCCACTTTCCCATGTAAAGTGTGTCCTAGTTACAAAGAGTCTCCACCACTTTAAATATCTTGTTCCACATAACAGAATCTAATTTTGTATGCGAACATATAATTAAGTGCATGAGTGTTACTAACTCTTATTTAGTTCTAAACAACCCAATCCATCTAGCTGCTCCCTTCAGAACATGCAAAATTTTAGATACCCACAAATGCCGCCATTTTGGCATTTAAACTTCATGCATAAAATCAGGTGCACTGCAGGATACATCCAATCCTTATGTGGATTATAAAAAAGAATGCACAATAAATTATAAAAATTATAGACTTAATGTCATCTGATAATAATAAAGGCATTAATGATAAAACAGCGGAAAAAAAAAGGGCGGTTTAATTTTTTCCCCCATAGAATTGATTTATTGGAACATTGTTAATGTCTACTGAACATACAAATACATTTTACAGTTGCTTGTAATTGCAAAGTCATGGTACAGGATGTTTATGAGACTGTCATCATTAATGGTTGGGACTAGCCCCAGAGCTGGTGCAAGAGATACGGCAGAAATCAAGTAATTATTATGGTCGTACAGCTTGATACGGCATTTGAATTTGGCACCCTCTTTTTTACAGTAAAGCAAAACACCCCTGTGCCGCCCAGTTCACTCCCTGAAGTCAGAAGCTATAATAATTGTTTTTTGAGCTCACTATTATTATTATTATTATTATTATTATTAATTATTAATTTTTATTTATAGGGCACCACTAGGTATCCGTAGCGCCGTACAGGGACAGACAGAAACACGATACAGGGTGAGACAGCACAGTACAGTTAACAGAAATCACAGTAACTCAGAAGCTCAATGAACAGCTAGATTAGAGGTGAGAGCCCCCAGGGGGGTAGAGACAGGGGCCGGAGGACCTCACGGAGGAGACAAGGAGCTGGAGAGCAGAGTAAAGGTGGTGGAGAACAGAAGGAGAGGAGGCCCTGCTCGGAGGAGCGTACAATCTAAGGGAAGGGTAGGACGGACAGAGACACAATGGTAGGAGGAAGGAATGGGGAGAACGGAGGCAGAGACGGAGAGGGGGGGAGTGGAGAATGAAAAGGAGGGAAGTAGGAGGGGGACAGGAGAGGGAGGTGGGTAGGGGGAGACTGGGAGGAGGTCAATGGGTGGGGGACTAAAGGGCTTTAAGGAAGAGGTGGGTTTTTAAGGCCCGTTTGAAGCTGGACAAGTTGGGGGAAGTTCTGATGGAGTGGGGGAGCTGGTTCTAGTGGAGGGTGGCAGCACGGGAGAAGTCTTGGATGCGAGCATGGGAGGAAGTAACCAGGGGGGAAGAGAGGCGGCGGTCGTTAGCCGAACGAAGAGGGCGGGATGGAGCGTGAATGGAGATAAGGTTGGAGATGATGGGGCAGTGGAGTTGGAGAGGGCCTTGAAAGTAAGAGTGAGGAGCTTGAACACGATTCTGTAGGGGATGGGAGCCAGTGGAGGGATTGGTAGAGGGGGAGACAGAAGAGGAGCGGCGAGAAAGGAAAATGAGCCGAGCGGCTGCATTGAGTACGGAGCGAAGGGGAGCGAGATGAGAGCGGGGGAGGCCAGTAAGGAAGAGGTTACAGTAGTCCAAGCGGGAGATAATAAGAGAGTGGACAAGAGCTTTAGTGGCATCTTGGGAGAGGAAGGGCCGAATGCGTGCGATGTTGCACAGCTGGAAGCGGCAGGATTTGGCGAGAGAGAGGATGCGAGGGACAAAGGAGAGAGAGGAGTCTAGGGTGACGCCGAGGCAGCGAAGTTGAGAAACAGGGGAAATAGAGGAGTTGAGAGCGGTGATAGAAAGGTCGGAAGGGCAGGGGGAGTGAGAGGGGGGAAAGACAATAAGTTCGGTTTTTGTGAGATTGAGTTTGAGGAATCTAGAAGACATCCAGGAGGAGATGGCGGAGAGGCAGGCGGCACCCTGGAGAGGAGGGAGGGAGAGAGATCGGGAGAGGAAAGGTAGAGTTGGGTGTCATCCGCATAGAGGTGGTACTTGAGACCAAAGGAGCTGATGAGTTCACCGAGGGAAGAGGTGTAAAGGGAGAACAGTAGGGGTCCGAGAACAGAGCCTTGGGGAACCCCTACTGGAAGGGAGGAGGGGGGGATACAGATCCAGAGGTGGAGACGGAGAAGGTACGGTCAGCAAGGTAAGAGGTGAACCAGGACAGGGCAGAGCCGGAGAGGCCAAAGGATTGAAGGGTGTGGAGCAAGAGCGTGTGGTCAACGGTGTCAAAGGCCGCTGAGAGATCCAAGAGAATGAGAAGGGAGAAGTGGCCCCTAGCTTTGGCAGAGAGGAGATCGTTGGTGACTATGGCCAGGGCAGTTTCGGTGGAGTGGAGGGGGCGGAAGCCAGATTGGAGAGGATCGAGGAGGGAGTGATCAGAGAGGTAGGTGGAGAGGCGGCTGCAGACGAGCCTCTCAAGTATTTTGGAGGCAAAAGGGAGAAGAGAGATGGGGCGATAGTTGGAGAGAGAGGTGGGGTCGAGATGAGGTTTCTTAAGAATGGGGGATACAAGAGCGTGTTTGAAGGAGGAGGGGATGATGCCGGTGGAGAGGGAGAGGTTGAAGAGGTGGGCAAGGTGGGAGCAGGTGGCGGGGGAAAGGGAGCGAAGGAGGTGGGAGGGGATGGGGTCTAGTGGACAGGAAGACGGAGGAGAGGATGAGATGAGAGAGTGGACTTCTTCTCCCGTAGTGGGGCGGAAGGAGAAGAGGGAGTGGTGGCGAGACGGAGAGGGAGAGGGAGGGAGGGTGGGGGCAGGCGGGTGAGGGGAGGAGGAGATTTCGAGACGGATGGCCTCGATTTTAGAGGAGAAGAAGGAGGCAAGGAGTCAGTGGCAGTCAGGGAGGAGGGGAGAGGAGGGGCGGGGGGGAGAGGAGGGTGCTGAAGGTGGAGAAGAGGCGGCGGGGGTTGGAGGACTGGGAGGGGATAAGGGATTTAAAGAAAGATTGATTGGCGAGAGAGAGAGCGGAGCAATAGGAAGAGAGGATGAACTTGAAGTGGAGAAAATCAGCCAGGGAGCGGTATTTTCTCCAGTGTCGTTCAGCCATTCGGGAGCATTTTTGGAGGAAGCGGGTGAATTTGGAATGCCAAGGCTGGGGTTGGGAGCGACGGGTTTTGACAGAGTGGGCCGGGGCGATGGCGTCAAGAGCAGAGGTTAGGGTGTGGTTGTAGAAGGAGACCGCCAGGTTGGGGCAAGCCTGGGAGGAGAGGGGAGAAAGGAGAGTGTCAAGAGTAGAGCACAGAGTAACAGGATCGAGGGTGTCAAGGTTGATGTCCCCCTCCTCCGTGATCCCCGCTTGCCACTGTGCCTGTCCCCCTCCTCTGTGATACCCGCTACCACTGTGCCTGTACCCCTCCTCCTGGATCCCCCCCCAACTGCCATTGTAACGCTGCCCCACTTCTCCTCCTCCTGGATCCCCCCGCTGTCACTGTAACGCTACCCCGCTCCCCTCGATCCCCCCCCGCTGCCACTGTAACGCTGCCTTCCCCCCCTGCATCCCTTCTAACCCTGTATAAGACGCACCCAGGTTTTAGACCCAAAATTTTGGGGGAAAAAGTGTGTCCTATACATGGGGAAATATGGTAAATTATGTAGCTAAAAACAATGAAGCTATAAAATATAAAATATAATGTTCTACCTTGACATGTCACTGCAACTGTGTTAAAAGTAAAATATTACTATTCAGTATATCCAGATGAGACCCATCCCACTTATTTAGGAAAGATGATACAGAATTAATTTCCTTAACTGTGACATCACTAGCCCTTTCTCTGTATATGAATCAACTAATCTGTGCTGTGCATTTCTGCAGAGAAACCTGTGAAAGAGAGAGAATAACTCTAGTTATTTCATGTATAGTTTCAGCTAGGTAACAGCACTTTTTCACATTTCACCACAATAATTATAGAATTTACGCTGAAGCCTGTCCCTTGCTAAGAACACCATAATGGTTAATCCTATGTCGATGGGTGTTCGCTTCCTTAGCATTAGGCTGCAACTGCTGCTGGTTAAAACTCCTGGGGGTAACTGTATCGAATTTTTCAGTGATTTAAAATCATGGCAAATCGCAGGACATAAACAGGGATTTGAATCCCAAAGTCTCTATATGTGTTAAGTAGCGATTTTTAGTCTGAAGCTGGAGATTACTGCTCATACTATTGGACATATGTGTATATATATATATATATATATATATATATATATATATATACATATAGAAGCAGATGAGAGTGGATGTGGTGCCTATGGTGTAGTATTGTGGGTGATGTATACCCAAAAACCAAGGTGTGTACCTATGCGTACCAGAAATATACTTGAAAGTAGCTCATCAATACACAGAGGAGGGTGTTTCACCGTAGTCATGTCCTTCCACTGTAGCCTTGTGTGCTCATATGAAGAGAGAAGAGAAACCAAATAGTGTAATACCGTTATGCAAATGGATTCATTGTCACCCAGCCGCCCAAGATTAGACGTACCAGAAAAATGAAAAAGGTGCTTATCTGTGGTTTCCCTCTTACTAACACAGGTCCCAGTGTACAAAGATATACAGGGTAAATGCAATAAGGTGTAATAGACAGATGATATCCTTCACCCAATATTAAGTGCTATATGCATACCAGATTAAGGAAAATAAACAGCTTATTTGTATATGTGCTTCTCAATCACTCACGGACAGCACCACTGTTGTCATGATTTTTCTCCAAGAAGAGGTAGGATCAATTAAACTGTAAATCTGTATCCCAATCATTCATGAACAGCACACCGGTCTCACGATATCTCTCCTCCACTCAGCAGGTAGAGAAAAATGATAATAATATACCATATGGTGTAGTATTTCAAAACAATTTTTATTTAATAAAAAGGTGTGTAAAAATGCAAACTCACAATGAATAAAAACAATAAATGCTTATCTGTAATCCAGTATTGCAGATTCACTAATCTCAAACACAGGACCCCAAAAGGTACATACAGAACTTCCACCAAAGTCTACGCACAAAAGCTCAATGAAGAGAAAGTTTAATGGATATAGCCCAGGAAAGAGTAGTGTAATCTCAACAATTAGTGGAATAATAAATTGGCTCAATGCGTTTTGTCCTTAGCAGGACTTCCTCAGGAGATATTGTAAGCTGTCTAGCAAAGGAGATATTTATAGTGATATGCGCAGCCATTTTGTGCGTGCACACTTCTCCGATCGTACTACGCATGCGCATCATATAAGACCTACTGCGCATGTGTGGCATTGCTATTGCCGCAATTTGCCAATGCAGCTGCATTCTATGTACATAGTTGGGATTGTGATTAGGTTAGGGATATGGTGAGAAGTAAAATAGGTAGTGAATAATGTTATATACATGGGCAATGTCCATGAATCTATAAATTTATTAGTCGGTGGCCATCTTGGTGCAGGAATGGAATCAGAAGATGACAATGAGAGTCGGCGATCTTTGTAGAGGCAAATTAAATGTGGTTGTAAGGCGGCGGCCATCTTAATTAGGGAATGTGAAGGGGGTGAAGTAATGCAGAAACGGCCATCTTAGTAAAGAGAAAAGAAATTCCATTAAGTGGAAATCTAGGTTGGCGGCCATCTTGGTGTAGGAAATACAGAGGCATGGTATAGTGTATAACAAACCATGTTGAAAGAAAAATATTATAGATATGAATCTATTGCTATGGAAGGATAAAAGTAATAGCACAGTGTAAGGTAATATACCTAAAAATAAATAACAAACCATCCATCTACAGTTAATAGTCCATAGGGGACAAAGAAATAAGATAAAATGCATATCATACAATATCATAAAAAAGGCATAAGAAACCTCATAAATATATGCGGCAAGGGCACAATATATCTAAAGTGACAAACCATATAAAATATGTACAATTTATGCAGATGTGTGCATAATAGAGGCTATAGATAAAGATAGAATAATTATCATAAAAAGGTTATAAATGTACCGCAAATCAAAGAGGAGTACTTATAGTATAAGACTGACACAAATGTTATTAGATATACAAATATCAAAAGCATAATACAAAATATTTGTATATGGTGTTGTACCTACTCAAAGTGGGTATTATAAGCTAGGAACAAAGTTGGTGGAGTTTCTTAAACTGCCAAGAACACGTATATATAGGCTTAGGGAGGCACAGGAAGGGAGCTATCTCATAACCTTCATTCAAACCTGATGGGGTGAGCGTATTCAGTTGGTGTATCATAATCCATCTCTCTCTTTGACAATTTTGCTTGGATATTCGCGTGGGAAGCACAGTGGCCTAGTGGTTAGCACTTCTGTCTCACAGCACTGGGGTCATGAGTTCGATTCCCGACTATGGCCTTATCTGTGTGGAGTTTGTATGATCTCCCTGTGTTTGTGTGGGTTTCCTCCGGGTGCTCCGGTTTCCTCCCACACGCCAAAAACATACTAGTAGGTTAATTTACTGCTATCAAAAATGACCCTAGTCTCTCTGTCTGTCTGTCTGTGTGTGTTTATATTAGGGAATTTAGACTGTAAACTCCAATGGGGCAGGAACTGATGTGAATGAGTTCTCTGTACAACGCTGTGGAATTAGTGGCGCTATATAAATAACTGATGATGATGATGATATACCGCCCTCTAGGTCCCAGGATCACATGTTCAATTCCCTTAAACGTAATATGACTGGGATATGCATTGTGTGCATTTAAAAAGTGTTTTGAAACCGAATGGCTTTTCACTTTGTTCATAATGTTGCGGACATGTTCCTGTATTCGCAGTTTGAGAAATATTTTGGTTTTCACTATGTATTTGAGTCCACAAGGACATTCTAATAGATAGATCACTGATGTGGTCTGGCAGTTCATGCACTGTTTGATGTTGTATTTAACACTATCATTGAAGTTGTAAAAAACTTTTTTATCAGGACTCACGTATATACAAATATTGCAATGGGTACATTTAATAAATCCATTAAAATCCAGGAATGTCTTTTTGGTATCATTACATATTTAAGGCAACATACTAGGGACCAGAATATCTTTTAAGTTCTTATTCTTTTTAAATATAATGTCCGGTTTATCTGGAAAGATATTTACCAAAACGGTCCTATTTAAGGATCTCCCAGTGTTTATTGAATGTGGACTTAATCCTATGTTCACAATAGTTGGTAATGAAGGGAATGCTGTCTTTTTTCTTTTCTTTTTCTTTATATTTCAAAAGATCAGCTCTATTGACCCCCTCAATTTTGACAATAGCGTCTGAGATTATGTGATCAGGATAGCCTCTATTTTGGAAACGTTGTACATACATGCAAATTTGTTCCTTACAATGATGATCAGTGTTGCAATTTCTCTTGATCCTATAAAATTGTGTATAGGGGATGTTAGTCTTCCATTTTTTAAAATGTCCACTTTCATAGTGGAGATAACTGTTAGTGTCAACGGATTTAATGAAATTCTTAGTTACGACTTTGCCATCCATGCCTGTCAAGACTAAGTCCAGGTATTCTATGTTTTGAGGGCTATGATTTGCTGTGAATTTAAGATTATAATCATTATTGCTTATGTATGATATAAAATCTTGGATTAAGTCTGTACTAGCGTCCCATAAGATTAGTATGTTGTCTATGTACCTTTTGTACACATTAATATGTTAAGAGAGAGGATTAGGGTTGAATATAAACTTTTGTTCCCAGCTTCCCATAACTAAGTTCGAGACACTAGGTGCAAAAATTGTCCCCGTTGCTGTTCCGTATCGCTGGAGATAGAAGTGTCTAGGAATTTAAAATAGTTGTGGGTCAGTATAAAAAAATATAAGGTCACATATGAAGTTTTTATGTGTAGGGCAGACTAGTGGGTCCGGATCCAAAAATTGTCTACAGGATATAATCCCTTTGTTATATTCAATATCAGTTTACAATGAATGTACATCAATGGTAAGGCACATATAATTTGGATTCCATTCGAAATCCTTAAGTAAATTAAGTTCGCTGGTTGTGTCTTTAAGGTAAGATTCTAATTCAACCCGTATTTTCTTTAAGAAATGTCTACGTATTCAGAAGAATGTGATGTTGAAGTATCTATGCTTGCCACAATAGGCCTACCCGGTGATTTAATCAAAGTTTTATGTATCTTGGGTAAATAGTAAAATATTGGAGTCACAGGGTTGGAAACTAGTAGGTATTGGTATTCTTCTTTTGTAAAGATTTGATCCCGTAGTCCCTTAGTCAGAATCTCTCTAAGTGTGCAAACACTTCTATGTAGTCAGATCGGTCTAACAGAACTATGCCACCACTCTTATCCGCTTGTTTGATTACCAAATTCGTATTTCCCTGTAAATCTTTTAGGGCAAGGTTTTCTTGTCTAGAAAGATTAATATGACGAGGATATTCGTATTCAGATTGACATAAATCCTTAATCACTAGTTGATGGAATAAGTCAATATGACTGCTCCTTGATTCTAAGGGGTAAAATTTTGCTTCAGACCAGATTTAGAAATATTATCATAGTTTGAAATGATGGTGGAGTCTTTCCTAATGAAGTGTCTCTTTAGGGTAAGTTTCCTAGTATATTTATTAATGTCAATAAACATCTGAAATGTATTAGGTTTTTGTGTTGGGGCGAAGGTTAATCCTTTGCTAGGTAAAGAGAGTTCAGTTTTATTAACTTTATGTTTAGATAAGTTAAAAGTTCCATTAGCTTTAAGGGTTGTGTCAGTGATTATATGTATTTTCTCTTTGGTTTTTTTTATCCCACTTCGTGTTCCCCTTCTTCTGCAAATCTGCGTTTCATGGGGGAGGCTATTCGAATATTTCTTTCACATGTTTCCTGTTGCCCCCCCTAACACTAAGAGTGGGTAAAGGATATCATCTGTCTATTACACCTTATTACATTTACCCTGTATATCATTGTACGCTGGGACCTGTGCTATTAAGAGGGAAACCACAGATAAGCACCTTTTTTTCATTTTTCTGGTACGCCTAATCTTGGGTGGCTGGGTGAATCCATTTGCATAATGATATTACACTATTTGGTTTCTCTTCTCTCTTCATATGAGCACACAAGACTACAGTGGAAGTACATGACTACGGTGATACACCCTCCCTCTGTGCACTGATGAGCTACTTTCAAGTATATTTCTGGTACGCATATGCACACACCTTGGTTTTTGGGTCTACATCACCCACAATACTGCACCATAGGCGCCACATCCCCTCTCATCTGCTTCTATAGAACTTTATTAGGTTTACCATCCAAAATAGAATCTAGAATCTGATAGGTTGCTATAGGCAACATCTCCAATTTTTCAAACCCACAGTTCAGTAAATGTTTTATTTTATTTATTCTCTTTATTTATTTATTATGTATAGTAATTTAAAGGATGAGTAAAGCCTAAATTAAATATACAGTTTAACTATGTTTAATGTTCTGTAATAAAGGAATACTACCTACCTAATTTCAATCAAATTGAAAAAAAATAATCAAATGAGAAAATCTTTTCCCCAACTGCAACTTATTTGCTAAGAATGAAGGGATAAGTAGCGATAATACTTCTGAAAGCATTTGCAGGAAAATTATTACCCATAAAGATTAACTACTATCCTTTAAAACCAAAATACATATTTCATTTTACATTTCTTAAAACAGATCTTAAAGCGTTAAAATGTTTTCTTCAAAAATGATGTTGAAAACCTTAACCCACAAGATTTGGTCTGTACCTTAAAAGGCTAATTATCCATGCAATTATGACTGCATGAAGACAATTGTCTGCCTGCTCAGCATGGTCTATTATTCTTTTTAATGACACAGTAATGTTATAAAGTTCTAGGATTTTCATGAGAATGAACAGATATTTGATGGAAATACATACTATAATTCTGGATCTGCAGTGCACTATTCAATAGAATGTGGAAGAAGCTAGAATCCACAGCTAAGCACTGTGGCCTTGCATGTATGCTCTCAGGCCACCAAATAGATAATCTTACAGTAACAAACTATAGGATTATAGAAAAAATATTCCAATACAATATGTTTTGCTATAATTGAAAACAGTATCAAAATATTTTTAAATGTAGCATGTTATATTTATGATTGAAAACTAGCTAAAATTGAACAATAACTAAATTGTCCCAGTCTGCATCAGGCATTTTTAGTTAAGGCGTTGTACAGTAGCTGTTATACAAAATCTTATTATTCATACCAGTTGCTGTGCATTTATTGTAGTTTTCAAAAGCCTGTCACACGGAGGGCTAATTTGGGAAATGCTGTAAATTTTTTCTGACCTTTACCAAAGCTGTCACACTTGGTTGCACAACTATATGGTCATTCTCCCATAGATCATTTTAAAAGCTTTATTTTCCATTATGACATGAAAGGTATTAAGACTTGGTCCATATTATAAACTCACAAAGAAGAAGAGCACGAAAAATGCATCAGTGATCAGGTTTAAAGGATGGAATCAGAATATGAATCCTTTTACCCTGGACTGGGGAATATTTCAGATCTATTTATTCAAACACATCTGTCCACAGCAATATGTTCTACAGTATATTTGTTATAAAAAAAAATACTTTGATTATATTTTATTTTTCACCACAGTACAACTTAGGGTTTTTTTCCCCACAAATATCTTCCATTACTATTTTACCACTTTTAGGCAATCCTAATTTAAAAAGAAATCCAAACTTTGCCTTATGAAATAAGTTATTTAATTGATAATTTTCACTTAAAAATGTTCTAACTAAAAATCCATTAAATGTAGAATCAAGGTGATTGACAGCAATATAATGAGTAGCTTCTCATGCTCAATCAAAAAACATATCATTGTTTCAAATGGGTCTGGTCATCTGAAATCAGAAGGTTTTGTAGTAATGGAGTGTACCAAGTCAAGGACATGTGAGTTTGATAAATAGACCTCTTAGACATAATTTAAAAAAAAAAAAAAAAAATGTATGTAAAGGAATCTATATGCTAGGTAAAGATAGTGGCTACCCCTCTATACAAGTTGTATGCACACTTTTCAGGTTGATGTCCACTTTCCTTTTGTTTTCTCCAATTTGTGAACATTGAGTTTGGCCATAACCAAACCCCCATTGATAAATCATACACATGGGGGTAAATGTATCATCCTCCGATTTTTTCAACTCGCCGGAAATCGGCGACTTTGCATTGAAAATTTAAAGCGGCAATGGCTTGTAAAGGCTTTACAAGCCATTGCCGCTTTCAATTTTCAATGCAAAGTCCCCGGTTTCCGGCGAGCTGAAAGAATCGGAGGATAATACATTTACCCCATGGTGTCATATTATATCACAAGTCTATAGGCAACACTCCAAAGTTGTTCTATTTCTATACCTTTTAACTAAAATTGTGCTAACCAGTATTGGTAGCAATTAAATTATTTACAAAAATATGACACGTTTCAATGATTCATTTAAAACAATGAGACTGCATGATCCCCACCTCAATTTTATATATTTTTCTGGTCTCTACACTTGTCTGTGCTCTTGTTATTTATTTTTATTTCATCATTAGTTTAAAGACTCGGGGCTAGATTTACTAAGCTGCGGGTTTGAAAAAGTGGGGATGTTGCCTATAGCAACCAATTAGATTCTAGCTTTCATATATTTAGTACCTTCTACAAAATGACAGCTAGAATCTGATTGGTTGCTATAGGCAACATCCCCATTTTTTTCAAACTCGCAGCTTAGTAAATCTAGCCCTCAGAGTCTACTATAAAGTTATGTAAGTTATATCGGCGATAAACAAACAAAATTAAATTACATTATTTTGAATATATTTCCACAATGCTTTATATTATCATTCATCACCATCATCATCATAATCAACATTTATTTATATAGCGCCAGCAAATTCCGTAGCGCTTTACAATTGGGAACAAACATTAATAAAACAATACTGGGTAATACATACAGACAGAGAGGTTAGAGAACCCTGCTCGCAAGCTTACAATCTATAGGACAATGGGAGTTTGAAACACAAGGGCATGTGCTACATCATGTTGCACACTGGACCAGCTAGAATGCAAAGGTAAAAGTACTGAGTGGGCTGTGTGTGTACCAATGTTGGTCAGAGGGTTGTTGTCTTGTGTTAGCTGTTTAGAGGGTGGTAATAGGGGAGATTAAGATGGTGGTTGAGGAATATCATAAGCTTGTCTGAAGAGGTGGGTTTTTAGAGAACGCTTGAAGGTTTGGAGACTAGAGGAAAGTCTTACTGTGAGAGGGAGAGAATTCCACAAAGTGGGTGCAGCCTGAAAAAAGTCCTGTAACCGAGAATGGGAGGATGTGATGAGAGTGGAAGAGAGATGCAGATCTTGTGCAGAACAGAGGTGTAAGTTATGGATGTTATTAAGGTACGTATAAGTCATACAGTTTGGACTTTAATGTTTAATTCTATTATAACAAATTCTGTTTAGGTTTTCCTAAAATGCTAGTTTAGTTGACCATTTTGATGAAATACTGTATTTTAGCCACTTTGTACTTTATTGTACATTTCATTAGAATAAAGCTTATACTGTTTTATATGCTAATATACTGCATATCAACTTTTATATGCTTTTGATAACTGCACAATAATAAAACTTATTCTGTATTTTGCTGTGGAATGTCACATTTTTATGTTGTTCATACTTAAGCAAATCAAAGTAAATTATTGCTATTGATTTTTACCCCTTATGATTACAAGAGATCTCAAGAGAAGATCAAGACAGAGACATCTATGCATTATTATGCATAAGTAGTAAGGGTGAGGACTTCAATTGAATATGTGTAAAACAATGATTGGTATGTACTTTGTGGTCTAATAAGTACATTAATTAATGGGTTGAACATTTGTAATCTTTTTTTAACATATTCTATTTTGCAGGTTTATGCAGGAAGCAAATCTTGGTGACACCTAGTTCAGCGTGCATATTCCCCAACCTTCATTAATATATATATATATATATATATATATATATATATATATATATATATTGTGGCAAAAGCCTGCTACTGCAGAAGCACACGCGAATAACTTCTTCCTTTTTATGTAGTTTTATTGTCAGAATGGTAAATGTCTTGACACCGTACAGATTTTACAGCATTTCTTGGAGACCCTAAACGCTAGCTAGACATAGCTCAGCTCTCTCAAGATCAGCCAGCTTCCCCAGCGTTGATCTCCCTGAACAAATGGCACAAACAAGCTTTTATACATGTTACTCCTTCCCCAGCCTTAGCTTGATGGACAAGTGACACACCCACCTTCTCTTTAAAAGAAAACACCCATCAGTGGCTCTGTTTGCACAGCCACACCCTGTCTGTTTGCTGAGAGGAAATCATGTAAGTTAACAAACTTTAAACTACACATACGTTTTTACTTGGTTTAATCTCCACCTAGGTGCATAACTATGACAATGTTTTTATCTGTTGGTATACTTTCTCTGCCTCTTGTCAGAAAAATGCCTCCCTTTGTTACAATATATATATATATTCCTGTTTTTCCACAAACATTCCACTAGAGGGTGAATGCGTGGCTCCTAAATCTAGGCTAGAGAGCAGTATGGTTCAAAGAGGGAATTGTCTGGAAAGATCCACTTCTAGGAAGGAGCATTAATGGGTTACTATTGCCCTGGCCTCATGCCTCATGGTGGGGGCTGTGAAGAACCTAACAAGCAGGGATAGTTTATTTTATAAATCCCACCTCACACATTACATTGCCTTATTGAAATTTATTGAGTCTGCAAATGTGTTTTATTGTTATCATGCAGACTGGAAAGAGGAATCTGGGTGTTTTGCACTACGCACCTCTTAGTTATGACTAGATTTACAAACTGAGAATGAATTTAAAAAATAAGTAGCACTATGGAGTTAGTAAGTGGATAGGGGAGAACATAATTTTTTGGCAATATAAAATATCTTTAACTATTCTCACCTGGTGAAGGAAATTGGGCATTTAAGATAAATCCAGCCATATACATTTAAAACATGAGCCCCCACTTGTTTTACTTTCAATGTAGCATAAGTGATGACACGGAGTGGTGAATATACAATATGAACCAAATTTATTAGAGGAAAACAATAGCAGGGAGTAGTGTTGGGGATTCTATCCATCAACTCTGGTGCTGGTATGAAAACCAGAGGTGGTATTGTAAGTCATACCAATGGACTCCCAGAGTCCATTATACTCCCTCTTATTAAAATAATATATATATCAACTATCATTCTATGTGATGTGTTGCAATCTTTATCCCTCCTAATCCATATTTCAGTATTCCCTACCTCTCCGTGATTGGTTCAAACATTTAATCAATCAGAGCCCAAATGAGAATCATTTGGAGAAATCAAAGAATCAACGCTGGAAATGGGAGGTATTGTCTTCTTTATTTTACTGATTATTTTTTGTCTTATTGTTGTGGCGTACAGTGGTAACAAAGAAAATATATATTTTTTTATTTATTGTTTTCAACCTTTTCCTTGGATTAGGAAGGATCAAGACTATGCATAGATTAAAAATGTGTGTTTTGGAGCCTAATAAAGTATTATTTAGGGATGTGCACCGGCCACTTTTGGTGTCTCGTGTTTTGTGTTTTGGATTCGGATTTGCTTGATGTTTTGGGTTCGGATTTGTTTCGCAAAACACCTGTCGAAAGGTTTTGGTTCGGATTTAAGGTTTTGGATTCGGATTTATTTTGAAAAAAGCATAAAAAGTTCCAAAACCAAGTTTTTGGGCTTATTTTCACTCCTACGCTATTATTAACCTCAATAACATTCAATAACAATCATTTCCACTAATTTCCAGTCTATTCTGAACACCCTCACACCTCACAATATTGTTTTTAGTCCAAAACGTTTCACAGAGGTAGCTTTCTGGACTGCGTAGTGGAGTGGTCCCAGTACCCAATTTGGAACCGGGGCCACAATATATCACCCTCAACTGGTCTCAATTCCACCAAAAAAGTATCTGGACTGCGTAGTGGAGTGGTCCCGGTACCCAATTTGGTACCGGGGCCACAATATATCACCCTCAACTGGTCTCAATTCCACCAAAAAAGTATCTGGACTGCGTAGTGGAGTGGTCCCCACAATATAAAAAAACACTCAACTGGTCTGAATTCCACCAAAAAAGTATCTGGACTGCGTAGTGGAGTGGTCCCCACAATATAATAAAAAAAAAAACAATTGTTTTGAATTCCACCAAACAAGTATCTGGACTGCGTAGTGGAGTGGCCCCAGTACCCAATTTGATACCGGGGCCACAATATAATAAAAAAAATCTCAATTGTTCTGAATTCCACCAAACAAGTATCTGGACTGCGTAGTGGAGTGGTCCCCACAATATAATAAAAAATCCCTCAACTGGTCTGAATTCCACCAAAAAAGAATCTGGACTGCGTAGTGGAGTGGTCCCCACAATATAATAAAAAAACCCTCAACTGGTCTGAATTCCAGTGCACAGATGTCGGACACCGGATGGACGTCTAAAACCAACATAGCAGTTAAGGGCGCAGTTCCTCTTTTTTGTGACTGCACAAACAATTAACGTAGTAATAGAAATGACAGTTTTTGGGTTTTTTAAATATAAAAAGAAAGAAGTTAGTAATAGAAATGGCAGTTATTTATTTTTTTTAAATAGAGAAAGAAAGAAGGTAGTAAAATAAATGGCAGTTATTCGAATCCCCAGGAGAGTCTAAGTGGGGTGAGCCACAGAGAGATTATTTCCCTCAGTTTCTCTAACAGGTTGTCAGTGTTGTGCCTTTTCTTAAAACCTGCATAACTACACACACTCGGCAAAGCTTTTACAAATTATCTGCGGCACAGGAGAGTACCACTGGACTGTATTTTAATAGCAGTACCTATTATTTTTGGGTACAGCAACAATGAATGATCGTAGTTAGACTTTTAAATAGCAGTACAAGCTAGATTTTTTAAAATTTTGTAATATTTTTTTCCAATTATTTTTGGAAATTTTTTTATTATTATTTTTTTTTTTTAAATTAATTTTTTATAATTTTTTTTATAAATTTAAATTTGTTTTTTTAGAACTTTTGGATAACTTGGAAATAACAATGCCCTTAGCAGAACAGACCACAGGACACAGGAAATACAGAAAGAAAGAAGGTAGCAATAGAAATGGCAGTTCCTCTTTTTTGGAACTGCACAAACAGTGATGAAAATGAAGGTGGAGCTGGTGGCATGTCACGGTCCTCTTCAGAGGACAATCTCCTGACCAGCAGGTCTTTGCACCGCTGTAGACTTGTGTCCACTGGAAACAGAAACACAACATACGCTTTAAACCGAGGATCGAGAACAGTGGCCAGAATGTATTCCTCTGACTTTAAAAAACTGACCACCCTCGGATCCTGGCAAAGCGTACGAAGGGCTTCATCCACAAGAGCTACATGCTTGGTGGAATCGCAATGGTGTACCAGCTCCTCCCTCACTTTCTCCAGCTGCTTCTGCAAAAGCCTGATAAGGAGAATCACCTGACTCAAGCTGGCAGGGTCGGAACTGACTTCTCGTGTGGCAAGTTCAAATGGCTGCAGAACCTTGCACAACACGGTATTCATTCTCCAGTGCGCTTGACTCAGGCGCATCCCCACTCCTTTTCCTATGTCGTAGGTGGCTGTGTAGGCTTGAATGGCCTTTTGATGCTCCTCCATCCTCTGCAGCATATAGAGGGTGGAGTTCTAGCACATCACTACCTCTTGTTAATTTAGATTGCAAGGCTTGTAAATACTTTGAAGATAAAAAAAAGCAGGCTGCACAGACTGTGGAGCTAGAAAGTGAAATTAAATGGACCACGTTACTTTGGTGGCTATCTATGCCCCCCCCCACCCTACACTTGTAGTTGAATATAATAAAAAAGCAGCCTGCATAGACTGTAGAACTAGAAATTCAAATATACAAAGAAATGGACAAAGGCAGTTTGGTATCTGTCTGCATCAGATCCCCTCTCCACTAGGAGTAAAACAGAAAACTATTCAGCCCTTATATAATTTAGAATATAAATAGAAATTGAGAAAGGCAATTTGGTATCTGTCTGCATCATAATCATCAACATCCTCCTCAGCGCCACCTACATCAATATCCTCCTCCCGGTGTACAACATTCACACCTTCATTAGCCAAATCTGTAACTGGACTGTGGGTGATCCTTCCAGCATATGCAGAGGGCATGCTGCAAATGGTGGAAGGAGCCACCTCTTCCCGTACAGTGATGGGAAGGTCAGGCTTCGCAACCACCAACACCCTTGGACTCGCCTTGGGGATTTGTGATAATTTCTCTTTAGAGGGCAGAGTTGTTTGCTGTGTTGTTGCTGACAGCATAACTCTCTTAAATTTTTTGTAGGGGGGGGAAGGAAGGCTTAGTATCTTGGGTGAAGCTGAACCACTAGTCATGAACACGGGCCAGGGCCTAATCCGTTTCTTGCCACTGCGTGTCGTAAATGGCATATTGGCAACTTTACGTTTCTCCTCAGATGATTTTAAGTTTCTCTTTTTGCTACTTTTACTGAACTTGGGCTTTTTGGATTTAACATGCCCTGTACTAGGAGATTGGGCATCGGGCTTGCCAGACGACGTTGATGGCATTTCATCGTCTATGTCATGACTAGTGGCAGCAGCTTCAGCATTAGGAGGAAGTGGGTCTTGATCTTTCCCTACTTTATCCTCCAAATTTTTGTTCTGCATTATATGTAGCACACGAGAGTGTACCCCGAAGCCACACACACTCGGCAAAGCCTTTAAAAATTATATGCGGCACAGGAGAGTACCACTGGACTGGAGTTATACAGCAGTACCACTGGACTTATACTGCAGAATGAGTGAAATTTGTAATATGGCAGTAACAACAATGGACTTATACTGCAGAATGAGTGAACTTTGTAATATTGCAGTACCACTGGACTTATACTGCAGAATGAGTGAACTTTGTAATATTGCAGTACCAATGGACTTATACTGCAGAATGAGTGAACTTTGTAATATTGCAGTACCACTGGACTTATACTGCAGAATGAGTGAACTTTGTAATATTGCAGTACCAATGGACTTATACTGCAGAATGAGTGAACTTTGTAATATAGCAGTACCAATGGACTTATACTGCAAAATCAGTGAACTTTGTAATATAGCAGTACCACTAGACTTAAACTGCTGAATCAGTGAACTTTGTAATATAGCAGTACCAACGGACTTATACTGCAAAATCAGTGAACTTTGTAATATAGCAGTACCACTAGACTTATACTGCTGAATCAGTGAACTTTGTAAAATAGCAGTACCAATGGACTTATTCTGCAGGATTGTTTTGGGATATTTTTAAATTTTTTTTATAATTACTTTTTTTGTAATTTTTTTTATAACTTTTTTTGAAATTTTTTATAGTTTGGGAATAATGGGGAAATAACAATGCCCTTAGAAGGACAGAGCACAGGACACAGCACCACTGGACTGAACAGGACACAGCACAGGACCCAGCAGCACCACTGAACTCAGAAGGACAGAGCACAGGACACAGCACCACTGGACTGAACAGGACACAGCACAGGACCCAGCAGCACCACTGAACTCAGAAGGACAGAGCACAGGACACAGCACCACTGGACTGAACAGGACACAGCACAGGACCCAGCAGCACCACTGAACTCAGAAGGACAGAGCACAGGACACAGCACCACTGGACTGAGCAGAACACAGAGCACAGCACAGCACAGCACAGCACAGAACTGAACAGCACGAGATATAGCAGGACAGAGGACCACCTAACACACCCTCCCTCTACCCTGATCAATGCCTGAGTGAAGATCCCGGCGACTAGCGGGGAATTTATAGTATCCGAGTATTGCGAAATCCGACAGCGGGATTATGACTCAGAGCCTCGGTTTCAGTTTTGCAATTGGCGGGAATACCCGGATCTGTCTCGGATCCGGCTCGGATCCGCAACGTTCGGGTGGGCTCGGATTTCAGAAATCCGAGTGCGCTCATCTCTAGTATTATTTGCAAATTTGTTCAAAGAGTGGTTATTAATTGATAAATCAGTTACACACAGTAGGTAGGACAAAGAAATGTCAAAGCAGGTTTGGAGAAATAATCCTAAAACACTGAAATAAACATTTCCTTTTACAATGAAATTAAGTTCAAGTATTGCATAATTGTTGCAATCAGAGCTTGTAGCTGTTAACAAAAAGGTCCTTATAAAAAAAACCTATTTAAACTTATTTGGTCTGATCGTTAATTGCCTGCTTATGCATTCAAAAATAATGCTATAAAAAGCCAAACATAAAAATACCACATTTACACCCATATACTAAGGCATATGCATTGCAAGATCTGCATCAATAAAATATGTGCCAGGTTTACGTCAAAGAATACATACACCCAGATACATTTGCACACAATCAGGTCATAAACACAAATATTTTTTAACATTTGTTTTAACAGTAAAAAGAGCATTTGCTAATAGGGTTGATTTCATAAAAAAAACAAAAACACTATAATACAACAGATTGTAAGAATATTTCTTCTAATTTAGGAATGAAAACAAATTATTATTTTTTAAATACGTGCACAAATACATAAATCTATGCACGATCAGTGTCAGTTTCTAAAGCACCTATCAGTGTCAGATGTGAATTTACAATCATCCAATAAGAATTGGTTACATAATGCTGGCTACAGTCATAATTATCAGCGTGTATTTATACTAGCCCTTCAGGACCTGAAACTAATACTGCTACCAGGAGTTGACTGGGATGGGGAGTAGGGGGACATCTGCTCCCTGGGCCGGTCCTATAGTAAGCTACCTTGGGCTGGATCACTGGGCTAACTGCATTTTTTGTTCCTTTAAAATAGACTTTAAAATAGACTGCTGAGTCAAGTTTTGCTCCCCAGGCTAAAATGTGCCAGACATCACCTGACGGCTACTGACAGGTGTATATGAGTCTTGATGCTGGTGTACATCTTGTTGCAAGCATATAAATATACCCTAACTGTACTCGGCCTACATTAGACTGCCATTCCTATCCCTGTCCTACCTTTCAAATTCCAAGCAGATGGAAGTAAATCTGCATAAGCTCATGTGCATGCAGCTTTTTTTATGAGCATGCGGAATACAAATTTGGAGATTTTATGCTACACAAACAGGTGTATGTTCATCTCAGTATCAGGCCCATTGTGCACTAAAGTAAATTTTCCCTAATAGAAGCACCAAACTCCATTAAACCATGCTCTTGAGCCAGACAATGTAAGAACTAACTTACCTCCCCTAACATTTGATCACACATGCTACATAATTGAATTTTCATAGGCAGAACACAAAACCTAAGGGTGATTCTACTTTGAACAAAATAACTTTAGTTTAAATGATTTTATAATGTGGAAATCTTAATGGTATTACAGCAACTTTATATCAATATTATGTAGGTTTATTTTGACAGTAAAGCCTACACACTTACTCTTTGAGAAAAATAAGTGTCTTACTTGTTTTCTTGCAAAGAAAAGAATAAGACCATTTATCTGTTACAATGATTACACCAACTCTTTAAGATTGGTTACTCATCTCATTGTGATGTTATATGCTATATGACATGCTTGTGCTACAAAATATAGAACAATAAATTGATTTCATAGGGGCAGCACGGTAGCTAAGTGGTTAGCACTTCTGCCTCACAGCGCCGGGGTCATGAGTTCAATTCCCGACCATGCCCTTATCTGTGTGGAGTTTGTATGTTCTCCCCATGTTTGCGTGGGTTTCCTCCGGATGCTCCGGTTTCCTCCCACACTCCAAAAACATACTAGTAGGTTAATTGGCTGCTATCAAAATTTGAGTCTCTCTCTCTCTCTCTCTGTCTATGTGTGTGTGTATGTTAGGGACTGTAGACTGTAAGCTCCAATGGGGCATGGACTGCGGAATCAGTGACGCTATATAAATAAATGATGATGATGATTGATTTACTTATTTGGAAAAAATGTGCTACTATGTATTTGCTTCCATCATTTTGTTTAGACTCTCAACATAGAAGTAATTAAGACTACAAATGAATATGTTACATTCCCACTAGGAATTAATGGACGAGTACCTGCTGGAAATTCATGTTACTGAGCAAAAAGGTGCACGGTCCAACACACCCCTAATGTACACCTGGAACCCCCACAATGAGGTTTGGTCTTCGCAGAGTGGAACATGCAGGTCATCGATGCTAGTCACTAGAGAGGCAGCTGAAGTCTGAGCAAAGACAAGTCAAGGTAGCCAAGGTAAGAATTGGGAGATCCAAACAGAAACAGAAGCAGTAAAAAAAGAAACAACATGGAAGCGCCAATCTATATACCAAGAAGAATAGTTGGAATGAGGATAAAGATAATATGATAAATAGGAGATCCAGATGAGTCTTCCACAATCTTGTAATATGTCATAATTTACAAACAATTGTAGCTATATAACAGTCTATCAGGAAATAAGCACAATAGGGAGGGATGGAGATAAAGGATTGTGATGAATAGTTAATAAGAAATGAAAAAAAAGCACTGTATGCATCGCAATAATAGATCTTGCAGCAATAACTGAATATTAATCAATGATCGTATTAAATATTGATTGAATAACAACAGAAACTATAAGCACTCCAACATAACTATGTGGCAATTTATGTATTGAATAACACTGATCTCCAGTTCAAACAATCCCCCTTCAAATGGATGCCTAATATATGACAATACATTTTATCTATTACCTCTTTTATTAAAACAATGTTAGATTCAAGACATCTGAGTGGTCCCCTTTGTTTAAGCACTAAAACACTGTAAAATAATAAAGTTCACCTCCGGATGCAATTATTAAATATGATGCACATATCAGTCCAGCTGGGTGGGGTATGATATTTCGATACTTATAATCAGGACACATTGTATCCCGACAAAAGAATTCCAAATTAACAATACCAATAACATGAAAATGCAGGCTTACCATCAAAAAGGCACATTACATTACCAACACGCCCCTATATATTCAGAGTTCACTAAATGCCGGCAGTTGTAATTTACATCAATTATCATGGCGACAGTGTGATTTCAGGTTTTAAAGCACCAATGACAGGACCCGCCGCATGTATAATCTAGAAGACTTTACCCTAATTGGAATTGTAACCCTAGCCCTTACCCTAACCCTAGTCCTAACCCTAACTCTTAAATTATATTATGCACGCTATGGGTCCTGTCAATGCTGCTTTAATTCTGAAAATCACACCATCGCCATGCTAAGTGACGCAAATTACAACGGCTGGCATTTAGTGCAATCGGAATATATAGGAAGCGTGTTAGTAATGTACTGTGTCTTTTTAATGGTAAGCCTACATTTCCATGTTATCGGCATTGTTGTAATTGGAATTGTTTTGTTGAGATAGAATGTGTCGTGATTCTAAGTTTCGCTAACATGTCTGTAGATCAGTCCCCTTCCCATTTATAGTCAAGCTGAATTGGTTGTTACCCCCCTTGGATTTCAACTCACTCAGGTAGACCAGAATATAGCCAAAATAAAGCTAATTACGGCAGTACAACACCATAAGACATTCACAAGTACAGGGTACTTGGTAAATGGTAGTTTGTACACTTCAGCAACCTCTTGCAATCAGCACTCCAAAGTGCTGATTTGGAGTCCTTCAGAGAATTATTCTCCTGCTGTATTACCACTACAGTTTTGCTAGATAGTTTCTATGTTGCACAGCCTGGAATACTGGATCACACAGACCCTGTCCTGGTAGGGTTTCCAGTGGTGGCACTGCAATGCCTGGCTTAGTTGCATTAAGTTATTGCTGCAAGGTGTATTATTGTGGTGCATATAGTGCTTTTTTTTAATTTCATATTTACTATTTAACACAATCCTTTAGTCCTCCCTATTGTGCCTATTTCCCAATAGACTGATATTTTGAAAAATCAAGGGGAAGTGAGACATATCATTTAGGGTCTGTGGCAGCACTCCCCTTTCCTAGGGAGCACTACCCCAACATCAAATAATTGCAGCTATATAATATAGCATAGAATAGAATAGCCTGCTGTTGGTAAATGTTCAGGTATAATCCTAAGCTTGGAGAACAACAAATGACATATATAACCTTGTAATACCTTAAACACTTTTGGGATTCTCTATTGTAACAAGCAGGAAACATATAGAAGTGTTGGTATAGTAGATAACTGTAGCGTAGGTGAGTGGCCAATTCTCTGTCACTGGTTTGTAGATAAACAGCTGCTTATTGGCAAAAGCAACCCTCTGTAGATATCAGCAAAGCCCATTGGATCTTACACTGCTTGTTTCCTTAAACAGCTGCTGCGGTTACACCATGTCCTCCTCCTTAATTCAAAATCGAGAACAGATCTCTGTTGGATTAGATGCCAGCTGCATCAATCACTTGTGCCATCAGTATAGTGATTGCAAAATCTAAAGTCCAAGTGTTAGTGGATTAACAAGTTCTCCTCCAAATATATCCTCACTGTAAATAATAATAAAAAATGATGTGTTTGTCACCTCAATGACTTTAAAAGATGAACCAGAATCAGTACTGCAAATTGGAAGCTGGGGTCAGACCAGGAGGTTCCAACAGAACCATAAGAGTGGTCAAGAATATAAGGAGTCAGAGCAGGAATATCAGGATTGAGCCTGTCGAAATCCAATAATTGGATGAAGTAAACCAAATTGATAAATATTTTTTTACTGTGCGATTGTGATTAATACGCCACCTGTTATGATGTAATCGCATGGATTCATAACACACATTTACATTCGCACTTACACTTGTAAATGATACACATTTATTAAGGTTCCAATCCACATTTATTTATTAGCAAAATGTCATTTACAATCTTTTTCATATAAATTATAATGTGGGAAAAAACGAGTTTGGTATCAATCTGCTCACAATTTTATTCGACAGTTTCCGGTGTTACTTGTGTAGCGTTCGCACCTTGTGATCGCTAGTTATAAATATTATCACTATTTCATACCACAAATAACCAGTACACAGGGGTCATAAAAAACAGTTTGAACAAGTCTAGAGGCGGGAGCCTGAGGAAAGGACACCTGGTAGTTTGATGAACAATGACCAGAGGAATTCACCAATGCTACGTTGAGCACCTGAGAGTGCAAGAACCTTTGACCTATGAATGAAGACCTTACAACTGTAACTGTATATCTCTGTGATGTAACTAATTTTACAACTGTATAGTGTATAAATTGTTGAGCTAAGATTTTTGGACCCCAGAGCGTTCTCATAGAAGCTTGTATCAGTGCTGACAGGCGCATGCTTATGCTTACCAAACTTTGCTTTTTTTTATATACTTTGCAAATAAAACCAGCAGACAATATTTATTGGTTGCAAAAAGATGAACATAAGAAGCCTATACAGGATGAACAGAAACAAACACACAGGAGCAGGGACCAAACTAGGTTTGACCCAATACTCTGGTAATGAGTGCTTGCCAGAATCTGCTTTATATAGGCAGTCCAATAATCACAGGCAGTCAGTGACATCATCAGACACCGGCAGCAGGCGAAGCCAGAAGTAACGCCCCGTTGTTAGGCAATGGACTCACAGAGCAGGGAGCAGGAGAAGGCGTCCATCCCTTTGGCAAGGCAGGTAAGCTGGTTCGGCACATGACAGATAACTTTTACTGTAGTGCTCATTAAATTAAACTATATTACTCTATGAAAAAGATCATTTATTTTATTTTTGTTACTTTTAAAAGGGAGTTTCCCAAATTATTTTTAGTATGTAAAACATAAAAAACATGAAGCAAATTAGGCAGAAGCCTAAGCCAATGCCTCTTAAGCATCCATTCCCATTTTTAGCTTCCTTTCACTGGTAATATCTGCCATATCAGACAAAAAAAATATCAGTTTATCAGTTTTGACTGCTAAGGTTTTATTATTATTATTATTATTATTATTATTATTATTATTATTAGTAGTAGTAGTAGTAGTAGTAGTAGTAGTAGTAGTAGTGGTAGTAGAAATAGTAGTTTATTGTAGTAGTGGTATATTTCAAAACATTTCCTTGTCCTACAAGCTTGCAGTTTATAATATTTTGTACCATGTTAGTACATCGAGAGGTGAGAAAACTGTTATTTTTCATGGCCTCAGAATAATGCATACATTCTGAAATGTCATTAAATTATATATTTTTACAGGAATTTGTGCAGTTATACTAATCTTTGACCTGGAGGGTATCAGATATAGAACGAGTTGTGTACACAATTTTTTTTAAACTCATGATCGGGAAATATGACCCATGGCTTCAAGGTTCAGTGAAGCTCTGCTATGATATTATGTAAAGCCATACATGAGTGGTCTTATATCAAAGGTTGCCTTAGAGTGTGTATGGTATAATTATGCTTGGTATATTCACTTGCTGTTAATACCTGTAAGGTTGGAAAAAATACCCTAGGGATTTTGGTAGACAATCATATCTGAAGTTTAACAATAGACAGAAAAAATGAAAAGAGAAGACATAATTAGCAAAGTCATATATTACGGTTCACTGCTAACTTTTGTCCAACTTGTTCTTCTCGTGCTTTGATGATTTCACAAGAACATGAAACATCCAATTATCCAATCATTTTTACACTGCCTTGGTAACAGCAAGAAAAGGTTAAAGGTGAACAGATTTGAGATAGCAGAACTAAAATGCAGTCATTCTCTATACTATCCTACTGCTTAATTACTGGAACAATTGTTTGAACATTTCAATATATTAATTTAGCATGGGAATATTTGCGGAACTAGAAAATTAATTTAGTAATGTTAAAATGAAAGTTACGCTTCTGAAATCTAATAAAACGAGACTGCATAGAGACAAAATGAAATTAAATTGTGGTGGAACAGGGCTGTTGGATTGTGTATAAAGGACCTGATTTATAGTAGAAAGTAAGTCAATTTTTACAGTGTAAAATAGTGCTTTATTGCACTCTGTATGCACAATGATATGCACCTGAAATATAGAGTTAAATGTAAAATACACTTGCAGTTCCTTATGTTTGGAAAAGCATATTGGGGGTGTTAACATGCAAGTGCAGTACAGTACCCATGTGCACACATAAAGCTGAATATATATATACAGAGAGATGCATCTTTAGAAATGCCTCTTAGGAATCTATCAATTACATGGCTCTAATAGCTGATGTAAAGTAATCATTATCAGCTTGAAAATGGTGGCTGCTGTATCTGCAGTTTTTACAATAAATTAATAAATAGTATCAGTGCTATTTATAAATAAATTGATGAATAAGAAACATCAGTGCTATAGCCTGGGCTAGTTTTTATTTTTGCCAAGGGAATAACTTGTTTCCTTAGGGCAGGCAGAAGGATCCTCCTTCCCATCCCTGATGATGCATCTAGCCCTCAAGAGCAAATCCGACACCCCGCTTCTAAACGTCTTATCTTCCAGGAAGTGGTATTTTCTGCCATAACAATTGTGGAGTTGGGTTGTGACATTATAGGTCCAGTGTATCATTGACATTAAGGAGAAGCAAGTGGCAGCCTCACAAGTAAAAATCTGCCAGCTACTGCTGCTACTCCTCTATATCAGGCACCAGTAGTCAGTGTGGTGATGCCGTGGTGAAAATAAAGACATGAAATGGTCACATTATGTGCCCCCTATACAATTGAATACTCATTGACTAGCTTTGATTGCCTAATCGTAGCAAAAGTCCTGCTTTCCCCAGGGTCAGAAACAGCACTAACCGGAGCCTGTGTGACGAATGTGTGACAGGGTGTTAATCACTGCAAACTCACCTGTCTAGCAATGATTACAATCCCTGATTATATCACATATTTACAATCAATTAAAAATTTCTTCCACCACCTGGGTTTAAGAGTTGTTCTCTAACAGGAAGCATTCATTTACTCCCTGACCTATCTTAAACTACAATCAAACTTAAGTTAATGAGAGTTAAAATGAAACATATAATATCCTATATTTTAGTTTTGAAGCATTATAAATGACCACCCTAACTAGCACAATAGTTTGCTAACACAGAGACGTAATGTTGTTGAAGGGAATTTACTGTGGTGAAATAGCCACAATGCTTAAGGTACTGTATAAAACAAATAAGATAACAAAATTATATAAGTAATATTATGCAAAGCAGGGTCTTAAAATAAATGAGATTAAATACAGAAACAAAAAAAAATATTCAATTTCTTATCTCTATTGTGAGATAACAGAGAAATGGGGTACATAACCACAGGTAAATGAACAAAGATGCTTTACACTCATGGCGGTTTTAAAATATAAGCATCACAATATGCGTTCAGTCCGTTCTTCCAGCAAGTACTATCCAGGACAGTTTATAGCACGAATACTGGCTATTCATTGGGTGGAGGTTTATTAATTAATTTATATAACTCCATTGGTCTTTGCGACACAGTTCTTTCCTGGTTCACTTCTTACCTATTGAACCGTTCCTTTAGTGTTTTTACCTCTGGCACATCTACCCATCCACTCCCACTATCTGTTGGGGTCCCACAAGGCACTGTTCTTGGTTCTTTACTTTTTTCATTGTACACCTTTTCTCTTGGCACACTAATTCGCTCATTCAGCCTCCAATACCACCTCTATGCTGATGACACCCAAATCTATATCTCTTCTCCTGACCTTTCTCCTTCTGTAATATCTCGAGTAAATAAATGTCTTTCTGCTATCTCCACATGGATGTCCTAATGCTAACTAAAGCTCAACATGTCCAAAATTGAGCTTATTATCTTCCTGCCAGAGTCACCATCTGCCCTCAGATCTCCCTCACTGTCAATAACAACACAAATTCCTCGCTCTCCCAAGCCTGCTGCCTTGGTGTCACACTTGACTCCACCCTCTGCTTTATTCCTCACAACCAGACTCTCTCCCAGTCCTGTCGACTCCACCTTAAAAACATTGCCAGAATACTCCCATTTCTTACTCAAGAAATGGGCGTATTTCTTACTCATATATCCACACTTCAATCCATCCTAAATGCTGCTGCATGACTGATCTTCCTCTCTACACGCTCCACATCTGCTGCACCACTTTGTAAATCCCTACACTGGCTCCCTGTATCCTCCAGAATCAACTTCAAATTTCTCACCCTTACCTACAAAGCCCTCAACAACACTACCCCTACATACATCTCAAATCTCATATCAAAATACTCTCCCTCCCGCTCTCTTAGATCTGCCTCTGACCTTCGCCTTGTCTCAACTCTGGTAACCACCTCTCACTCCCGCCTATAAGACTTCTTCCGTGCTGCTCCCCACTTATGGAATTCCCTACCATGCTCAATCAGACTTTCCCACAGCCTTCAATTATTTAGAAGCTCTTTGAAAACACATATAAAAAGGAACAGGTTGCAGTACGTCCTCAGATCATAAAATCACTGGCACTGTAATGTGGTATAAAAATATTTTATTAAAACAAATACATAATATTTAGATAATATTAAACACCACCTCTTGAGGATATTAACAACAGTATAGGTGCACCTATATTAATCCAGATATAAATTGCTCAAAGAGCAATGTAAATGGTGATACTACACCAGGCTCATTCCTTTGACCAGCCAAATAATTTCAGAAAGGAGCTCAAAAAACATATCAGTTCTTAATCCTTGTGAATCTCCGTATAAAAACCACTATATTTTAGTTATGGGTAAAAAGTCACTCCAATTCCCGGACTTGTTAAACAGTGTCTCTTAACTACAAATACAATGGAGATGATGATCCAAAAATACCTTGATTAGATGGTAACTACTCCCAATATTATCATGTGTGGCAGTAGTAATACCAAAAGGTATTTAGTAGTAGTCCCGCAAAGTGTTCATATAGGTAATCAATTGGAGGTAAGTTATGGAGGTATAGATTTTGTTAGAGGTGTAGATATATCCAGAATAACATTGTTCATCGGGTTATTGGAACAGATAGATAAATTCCTTACCAGATACCTGGATTGTATAATGAATCACCCGGTATAGATCCTTTCCAACCTCGTATGCACCACGATGAAGGGTGCTAGTAAACAATCTTCCTCCCAAAATGATTTACCTATTTGGTGGTTCCGGAGCGTAGTTGGTACAAATACCTCTTTCACACACCTTTCCGATATTGTGGATTCCACCGTGTGTCAAAACACACATATCTATTTTAGAGGTGACCTTATTCTCGATAACACTATTGACACTAATGCACCCTCACAACTATCCCAATCTCCACTCTGAACCGCTCCTCTTTTTTCATCTTTATCCTCTTCCATTTAGAATGTAAACTCTCTAGTGTTTTCATGTCTGCATTTATTTTGTCTACCTTGTATGTCCCTGTTTTATGTATTTACTGTTTTCCCTACTGTATGGCGCTGCAGAGCACTGTGGCGCCTTTCAAATCTAAGATAATAATAATAATATAGGGTCATTCCATGTCAGTTCAACCAGGTTGTCCACCACCCATCTCAGATTTCTACAAAAAATTTTTAGTTAAGAGACAATGTCAAAACAACTATTTTGGCCAAATATCTTGACTATCTCACAATTAGTTGATTATATATTGATTTTTCAATTTATTAAATAATTTACTAATCGCGGCTTCTTTATCCAGTTTATTTGAAGTATTACGGGTGTTTATTAAGGAATCAACACAACATTTGGACCCCTAAGGTAACTCTTACTCCTGAATCCAAAAATACAAACCAAATTACTTTATCTGCCTCATGTTTTGCGTTACGGCAAAAACGCACGGTTTTTGAATATCATTAAGAACGCTAGATTCAATTGATATTAGGGATCCCTTTTTTGGGGGGTGTTTAAAAAAGGTATATATTACTACCACAAAAAAAATCAGCTGGGTACTCTGTTTCATAGTGGAGAAAAAAAATAATGAAGTTGATGCTCGATTACTGCTGTACATTATACATAATTTACACATTGTTAAAAACCATACCAAAAAAGTGAACTAAACTGAGGCAATGGGATAAACCTCCCATACAGGAAATGAAACAAACAGAAACTGATGGGAAGGGGATTCCCTTTAGAGAGACCAAAACTGAAACTTTCCAGAGAAAGAGAGAGGGAGACACAGAAAGAGTCAATCATGGCAGCTGCTAATTTGGTAGTCTTTTAAATACGGACTGCCATATTACTATTTACTCAAAAACCATTGGATTACATAGCTGGGACCACTCTACAGATGAAGAAAAAGAACTTTTGATTCTGAGAACTGAAGTTTCAAATGCAGTAACTAATGATCGTGAAACCTCAGTCTGCTACCATCATGAAAAGCCTCTGCTGCTAAGATATGAAGAATTCCAGAAAACATGCTGTAATCCTTTTTTGGACAAGAAGGAAAGAAAAGAAGTGTATAGAAGGGGCACTCTGATTAGGTCTATATTAAAATAAATCTTTATTGGATATGCATTAAAAAATGTTCTGATTAAACAGGAGCGAAATATTTAAAAATATAGGACAAACAAGTGTGGAGGTGAATTAAAATGCAAATACAATTTGCATTGCCTCTGCTATCTATCAGAATGCACCTTTATAAGTGCAAAGATCCCAGCCTGAGTAAATGCTCCAAAGTTAGAATTATTACCATATGAGGTCACAAGAGCCAAAAGGTGATTCTAATATTATTATTAGGTAGTGTAGCACAATAATAGTGGCATAAATAAGTTCCCTACGATCGCAAATATAAGGGAAATCCCTGCCTGAATAGGTAACTTAGAGTAATCAGGAGTGATATTATGCTACCTATCAAACTGCCCCATAATAAGTGCAAAAATCCAGTAGATACTCAAAAAATTAGGATAGTTGCCATATAAAGTTTGAAAAACCCAAGGTATTTCTAGTAGTATTAAGTAATATAGCCCCAGGGCCAGATTTACCACGAGGCAACCTAGGCAATTTCCTAGGGCCCAGCGGTCCCCAGAGGGCCCTCCCAGGGCCAGTGGTGAGACCACCCTTTAAAAATGGGCTGCTACTTATGGGCCAGTGCTATATGCTTACCCTCCGAGCTAAAGTCTGCCAGCCAACCCTTGAATAGGGGTATATGTTATGCTAAAAAACTAAAGTGCTATGGATTTTTTCAGGGAGGGGGCCCCAAACCAGTATCTTGCCTAGGGCCCCTTGAGGTCTAAATCCAGCTCTATATAGCCCAATAGCATTGGCATCAAAAAATGAATGAAGAGACAAAGTATTATTAAGTCCCTTATGATCGCGGGTATATGTGAAAATCCCTGCCTAAGTAGGTAACTGGGGAGCGATCATAGGGAGAAAGGTGCAGGCTGGATGATGAGGATAGCGAGACAAAACGCCAACGCGTGTCTCGCTCTGTAGATTTTTCAAGCCTGAATGTTTTTTCATGTAGAACACAAATATCAACTTTAAATTTCAGTGTACAAATTAGCTATCAAGTATTTGTGTGCTACTTGAAAAAACAGTCAGTATTTAACTTATGTGCAAAACAGAATACTAATTTGCACCCCTTGCATTGTAACATGGTTTTGTCAAGGAGACTAAAATAAGATGTTTCTCAAGTTAAGATCCTTAATGAATCAGGCCCAAGATGCGCTGATACACTTAGTGAATCCAATCAACAAATGTGCTGTCCTGGCCTTCAAGAGATAAGTGTTTTGTTCCTTTTATTCACGTCCTCTGTGTAACGGAAGTGCCTACTATCCAAGGAAGTACTAGAAGGCAGTATACACTTTCTGCTGACACTTTAAGGAAAATTACAGACCGTTACAAACAAGGGAAAAACAATGAGATTGTTGACTCAACTTCAGTTAAGGGCTTAAGTTAAGTTAAACATTTTAAATTTCATGATTTCTTGTGTTAATTATGTATGCAGTACAACAGTAATCAAACATCAGCATCAACTTCATTATTTTTTTCTCCACTATGAAACAGAGTACCCTGCTGATTTTTTTGTGGTAGTAATATATACCTTTTTAAACACCCCCCAAAAAATGGGATCCCTAATGTCAAATGTAAAGTGGTCTCAGCTATATAATCCAATGGTTTTTGAGTAAATAGTAATATGGCAGTCTGTATGTAAAAGACTACTAAATCAGCAGCTGCCATGATTGACTCTTTCTGTGTCTGCCTCTCTCTTTCTCTGTAAAGTTTCAGTTTTGGTCTCTCTAAAGGGAATCCCCTTCCCATCAGTTTCTGCTTGTTTCATTTCCTTGTATGGGAGTTTTATCCCATTGCCTCAGTTTGGTTCACTTTTTTGGTATGGTTTTTAACAATGTATAAATTATGTATAATGTACAACAGTAATCGAGCATCAACTTCATTATTTTTTTTCTCCACTATGAAACAGAGTACCTGGCTGTTTTCTTTTTGTGGTAGTAATATATACCTTTTTTAAACACTCCCAAAAAAATGGGATCCCTAATATCAATTGAATCTAGCGTTTTTAATGATATTAGAAAATCGTGCGTTTTTGCCGTAACACAAAACATGAGGCAGATAAAGTAATTTGGTTTGGATTTTTGGATTTGGGAGGAAGAGTTACCTTAGGGGTCCAAATTTTGTGTAGATTCCTTAATAAACACCTGTAATACTTCAAATAAACTGGATAAAGAAGCTGCAGATAGTAAATTATTTAATAAATTGAAAAATCAATATATAATCAAATAATTGTCAGACAGTGAAGATATTTGGCAGAAATAGTTGTTTTGACATCCTCTCTTAACTAAAAAATTTTCAAAAAAATCTGAGATGGGTGGTGGACAAATCATGTTTTTTTGGGTGATCTGATGTGAAATAGGCCAGTAGTTAGCATTATACAAGCACATTTACTCTATTACAAATCAAACGATATAACTATCATCATAATTACCCCACTAGTCAGCATTACATGAGTGCAGACTTTTTAAATCAAATGACATCATCATTATGATATACAAAGGTAATTATACTAAGCACAAAATGTGTGCAGAATAAATTTCAATGCAGAGAAGTACCCCTGAAATTGAGATTGCATAACATACCAGATCAATGACCAATCTTACACACAACACCATGCCAATGCAACCCATACAAATAAATGGAAAATCAAGATTCGATATCCGTTCAAGTGAAAAAAGTTTATTTTGCTTCCGAGGCTTGACTCAAATATGTCATACTCGGATTTGTCAGTTCAACCTGCACCAGAATTACTCATCTTTATTTGGTTTTTCGCTTAAAGTTTTGATATGCACAGGGAATGGACTAAATATTTACAGTGCTAAAGCTATTCTACCAAATGACAAGCACTTCACTTTCTTGTAAAATGTTTATCAGTATCTCATTAAACTATAAAATATAAATCCAAATATATGCACCTTGTTGACATATGTTTGAGCACATAATAAAAAATAAAACAGACCTGCATTTTTTATTACATAGTAACATATGGTAACAGCAGTAATCTTAACACTGCTTTCAAAACTAAAAATACAAACCTATTTATAAATTACTGAATATAGAAGTTATTCAATCTGTTTACCTAAAAATTCCTGTCAAATATATATACATTTAAATGTGACAAAAACACTATCAAAATAAAAAGGAAATTTTCAGAGCAAAAAAAAACCTAAAACAAAACAAATTTAGTTTGGGATGATTCATTTATATAAATTGTTAATTCATTGTGCCAGACTAGATGCTGCATCGCAAACTTCAAGTGTAGTGTCTGTCCTTTAGTTAATATATGAATGGTGAAAATGAGCCGTGGAGCCCTTTTTTGCCCATGACTATAAAACTGATGCCTTTAGTAAATCAGACTGCGAGTCTGTAAGAATATGTAGCCAGAACTGCTCTAGAAGACAAAGAGAACAAGATAAACAAGATAGGCATTGTAGTTTACAGTGATAGATAATCAAACAATTCTTTATGAGCTACAATAAATAATTACAGAATTTCTCAGATGTATAATATATCTTGTAGATAAATGAATGATGGTGGGTGTGTGTATGTATATATATATATATATATATATATACAAACATATATGTATTATATATATATGTTTGTATATATACATATATAGATATATATATATATATATATATATATATATATATATATATATATATATTATAAATTGTATATATAATTTCATTTTTTGCAGCGCCAGTTTTATTTTTGGAAAACTACTATCAAGGATTAAAACTGAAGGTTCAAATGATATGTACTTTAGCATTTGGTCACTAATCAAATACTGTGGTAAAATATTTTAGATAGATGTACTTTCTGTTCTTGTTATGTTGTAAAAGAACATGGCCTGTTGCTTTTGTTGCAAATATACTTTGGATCACTTATTAAGCTATAATAGTTACTCCTGATGTTAAATGCACAGAATTGTTGCTAAGATGGAATACCCATGCTTGTACCTTCATAATTCTGAGCTTGGTAATATATATCCATATATTTATATATACCTCAAAAGTTTAGTACTAAGAAAATGAATTTCTATCTTACATGGTTGCAATTGTGATTTAAAGATCCTATTAAAATCATTTCCCTGTAGTAAAAAAAGCTGTGCCAAAAAGATGGAAAGTAATTTCTCCAAATAATTATGTGGCAGCAGATAGTGGATTATGAAGGCACCAATTAAAATAGATTTATTCATGATTCTAGATTCCAACATGAAAAACGCTAGCCAACAGCGTTATCACGTGTAATACAATCAGCCATTCACTGTGCAATAAAAAACTGACTTCACCTAAAAGCCAGAGTAATCTATTTATATTTCTTGCTGGCAAAACTTTCTCTAAATGAATAAATTATCCACTGATTACTAGGATTATATCTTCTACTTAATCAAAAGCATTAATATGTATTTAACTTTATATTAAATATGTAAAAATATAAAACATTTGCTCGCTCACCCCTTTAAAGAAACTCTATTGTGGTTCCCCCTTGGTATCCCCAGCCTTACTCTCTTTTTACCAACAGTCACTATGATATCACAACATAAAAGCATGAACTGGATACTGCACTGGAGAATCATAACGTTCAATTTAAATCGCTTTTCTCTAATAGTAATAATCATCATCATCATTTATTTACAAGGCAATCATTGTACATATATGACATATATAATACAATAAATATAATAACAGATACATGAATACAAATAAGCATCATAGCACAAACATGGATAGTAATGAGCCTCAGGGATGTAGGAGTTAGTTGAACATGAGACATAGGATAGAGAGAACCCTGCCCGTGAGTGCTTATTTTCTAGAGGGATGGGACAATGAGAGACAGTAGGAGTAAAAAGACACAAGTGGATGTGGTGGATTTAAGAGGCTGAAGGAATGGACATTATGGTTAGGAAGGGTAGGGGAGGCAAGCATGAAGAGGTGCGTTTTGACGGAGTGTTGAAAGGATTGTAGATAGGGAAGAGTCTGGTAGGATGAGGCAAAGAGTTCTAAAATTGGGGTGTGGAGCAGGGGAAGTCTTGGAGATTTGAGTGGGAGAAGGTTATAAGAAGGGAAGAGAAGGTCAGAGCCGTAGCAGAGTGGTCAAGCTTGTGTGTTTTTCGTGACAAGGTCGGAGATGTGAAGGGAACATATTAGTGAGATCTTTTTAGGTAAGGTTAAGAGGCTTGAACTGAATTCTGAAAGAAATGGGAAGCCAGTGAAGGGATTTATAGAATGGGGCAACAGATGAGGAGCAGTGGAAGAGGAAGATTAGTCTAGTTGCAGTATTCAGTTTACTCTGTAGAGGGGATAGGCTAGTGGGGAAGAGGTTATAGCTGTCAAGGTGATAAATTACGAGCTAGTGAAAAAGGTTTTTTATACTTCCTGAGTGAGGAAAGGACATATTTAGGAGATATTGTGGAGTTATGGAAACAAAACTCAAGATGGAAGTGATGTAAGGAAAGAAGCTGAGGCCAAAGTTAGGGCTGACACCAAGGCAGTAGTTGTTGGAAACAGGGGAGCATGAGAGATGTTGTCGACATTGATATTAGCAGGGAGACAGATAATGACCCTGAGTCATTAAGGAAAGTAAAGCAGAGAAAGGAGTAAATGTTCTCTGGGACAAAGTGTGTTACAATGCAATGGGTGAAAATTAATTTATTATTTTGCACAAGTTAAACACTGGCTATTTTTTCATCTAGCAAACAAATACTTGATAACTTTATTTTTACAATGAAATTTAAAGTTGATCTAGGACATGCCCTGTCCCAACTATAAATCTGTCCCAATATTTTAAATTTACCTCCCCCTCCAATGCACCATGGTTTTGTCCAGGTGCAAAGCTACTTCTTTTTTATGCTTTGCTCTCCTTAATGACTTATGCAGCATAAGTAAGCTGCAGCTTTGAACCATGAGCTTGTTTAGAGTAAATTACTCTAAAAACAGAGCACGGAAAAATTACGGATTTCCACCCACTTACAGAGCAATATATATCTCAGGGACCGCCTCTACATCAGCAGCATATGACAAATCGTCATCATCAGTGATTAATTGCACCTGCTCTATAAACAGGTGTAAAATATCCGCCTATTAACAGTCATATATGCGTATTTCTGCAGGTCTACATGAGCCTCATTTCCGTAAACACGCCTTTATTGTTCTCTGCAAGTCTGCATAGACGCATATGCATTTGCCCACTTTCTCGGCATGCACAGATTGATTTTATGCATATATTTATACTTTGTGCAAACTTACTTACAACCCACTCTGGATAAGCCCATTAGTAAAGGAAAACACCAACATGTTTGTCCTCCCAACATATCTGCCCCCATAGACTGAATGCTAAGTTATAGTAACGCTGATTTAGAAACAATCTACATCTGAGCTAATTGGTCAGCTGATTAGGAGGGGTGTTTGTGAATGTGACACCTGATTTCTGAATCAAAATTTTCCCCTACAGAGAGACTGTTTTAGCCTTGTAAGGTTTATCAGTATATAATGTGATTTTCTCATCAGCATGTGAAGTAATATAGATACAAACTCACTAAAACACTGACTTAATTTAGGTGAATTTTTTTTCTGCCTAAATAATAGTCCATATTATGCTCTAAAAGCCTGAATTTGGGGCTGCCAGAAATCCATTATCATGAATATGAGAGGCTTATTTGCATATATTGTGCTAAATATGTAGATTAAATAATCTCCCTTGCACTTCTCATTGTTTCAGTGGGAAATGCTGTTTATATCACACACAAGCATTTCAGTAGTAATCCTGCATTTTCCAATAATTAATAAATATTTTATTCATAAGACATAAATATAGAAATATTCTGTTATAACATATAGTTATAGAAGGTAAGTTATTTAAATTTAATAACATATCTTAGAAATAATTTGAATAGCTATAAATACTGTACATATATGAAAGTAATGCAGCATGTGAGCATATAAAAAAAAAGAAGTTTCCATATAGAATTTGTTTTAAAAAATATCTGTGGATCAACTTTGACTGGGACTTAACAATACATACATCAAAAATGCATTACAGATGAAAGATTGTGTAATTAGATTCAGGTCATCTTATTTGTGCTGGACTTTAAAAGTTGATCCAAAGGTCATAGATTGAAATTGATTACGGATAAGTTTAAATATAAATCAAGAGAATTGTTTTCACTATGAGTTGCTGAAATTGTCTGCCTGTGAGGCTTTATCAATACTCAGGCTTATAAATAGGTTGAAATGCTCTTGAACTGGTAGGACATCAATAGTTATAGCTATCAGAACATAGAACTGTAATTAGAATATTCAAGAGCTACGAGTACACTCAACAAGATTGAACACTTTAATGTGCTTCTAGTGGTCATTGTAGGATATATTTAAGCTTCTTTTCTACACCCAACTTTAATGTCATTGTAAAGAGAAATACCAGAATCACACAATAGTAGGAAACAAATATCCTGCATATTTGTATGAGCCTTATTACAGATTAAAGATTGATTTTTTTCTGTTTATGTCACTGAATTAATATACAGTTAACATTGTTTTTGTCTTCCATTATGTTTTGCATATAAGTAAACATTCAAAATTAATTTTGTATAATACATAAATATATCTATATATATAATACAAACTAAACTATAATGTACATTGTATTTTCTCCAAATCTAATGAGATATTTGGAGGTCATTTATTATGCTTTGATAATTTCAGAACTGGAAAGATGGAATTGCATGTAATTTTACAAATTCCAAGTGCACAGATCCTTAGCTCTTCTATTTTCTGGAATACATTTTTTGGGCGAAGTTATTCTTTAAGTTTGACTGTCAGTGATGAAACTAAAGGCTCCAGTACCCTGTTGCAAAATCTGAACTAGAGATCCATCTTACATTCTCCATCCACTTTTACACCGTAAATACCTGATATAAGGAAATACAGTCCTATGATCAATATCATGGGGCTAATGTACAGTTGGACATATGTTCAACTCCTTTGTGCAAAATGCACTTTCTCAACTGCTCATGCACAGTAAAAATGCATACATATGCAGACAGACTATCTGTCCTTTGCGTCTCTCTACACTAAGCGATATAGAGTGGGGGAGGGAAGCAGCATGCTAACATAGCCTGTGTGCAGTAAGGGCGCTACATGTACCTTACCTCATTGTAGGGGTGCGCTTGCAATAAAAAAATATTGTTTTTTACAACTAACATACAAACACAAAAACATCAGTACTGGTAGCAGCTTAAGCTGGTATCGGCAAAATCAGGGGTATAAAAACTTTGATAACCCTACGAAAATGCAGAAAACAGAAATATTCTATGCCAGTCAGTCACTATAACAGGGAAACCTGCTACTGTGCCAAACAGCCCTAAGTCAAACAGCAATGAGCTAAATTTTCTAGGACAGACCTGGATAGCCTCTATCCACTTCAACATATCCACCTATCCACCTTCTGTGTTTGACACCACAAGCAAAAACTTAGTTCCAACAGACTTCAATCCTACATTATTTGCCTAGTGAGATAAAGTAAATCTCATTATTTTAATGTTCTGTACATATCACATTATATACACTCATCAAATGAAAATATTTTGGAGCGTGCTGGGAAATAAGGGGAGTAACAAGGCTATATTTTGTTAGTAGTTATGATTATAAGAAACATCACATCACTTCTGCATCTTACATTATAAGCAATACCACTATTCCCATACAGTACAAAACAAGGTATAGCTCTTCTTTTTTTACAATTGTTTCTCTCTCCACCTCTTCTGCTCTGATGCCACTCAGTCATATGTTAAAATACTGGACTATAAGCTTGCGAGTAGGGCCATCTTAACTCTCTGTATGTATGTATTACCCAGTATTGTTTTATTACTGTTTTTCCCAATTGAAAAGCGCTACTGAATCTGCTGGCGCTATATAAATAAATGTTGATGATGATCTTGATGATGATGATGAAAGATCACTTTGCCAAGAAGACAATAAGACCAAGCAACTTGGTGTTAATAAGCGGTAGTACAATATTTATGTGTAAACCAAATTAGATGATATAGGGGTTAAAATATTCAGTATAATAGAAATGCATTCAGTGTACTCAACAATATTTAGTGTAATCAAAAGAACACAATAGTGTAAACACATTGTACAAAATGACAAAAAGTATAACTCCTTAAAAGATAAAGGGTGGCATCTATCCTTAGAGCACCTCTTGCTTCCCAGGTGTAAACATCTGTGAAAAATAAAATTCCCAGTCGTCTATGTTGGAGGGTAACATATTGTATATTGGTACTTTGGAATTTGAAAGAATAAATAATATATACAGTAGATAGAATAAAATATGTTATATATGTATAAAATGTCAAAAGTGACCTTGTACCCCAAATGAGATTAAAAATCTGTAACTGTCTCAGGATTTCTTAAATGCACTTATAGGAAGTGAGAGGCTTTTGAAATAAATTATATATATATATATATATATATATATATATATATATATATATATATATATAGTTTAGTAATATCATAAATCTTTAATAGATAGATAAAATGCATTAAGAAAATTTGATAGTGAGCTTATCTGGAAATATAAAAAGTTGATGGAAACCAAGGGTTAAATTTATCACGCTGCAGGTTTTAGATTCTAGTTATCCTTTATTTAGTACATTTTACAAAATGACAGATAGAATCTGGTTAGTTGCTATTGGCAACATCTCCTCTTTTTCAATGCCACAGCTTGATAAATGTACTTCCGAGTGTCCTACCTGTGTTGTTTGAACATTAGGTATTGGCAGATCCAAAACCAGATGTAAAAAAATGTGCACCTTAATGGATCCTACACTTTCCTTCATAAGAATTCCTCAATGGGTTCAGTCATGAAAGAAAATAAAAGAATGGTGTAGATTCTGTATTTTATTAATACATAGAATATATATTGCAATTGCAACAAATGACCATTATAGAAAACTGTACATATACAATTTTTAGTAAATAAATACAGTGCCTCTAGGAAATCATAATACCTTGTTAAAATCATTACATTTTGACACATTTCAGATTAAAATATAAATAAATTAAATCAATCTTTTTCCAACTTTATTTACACATTTTGCCTTACAACATTCAACAGAGGCAACAATTTTGAATAAGAATAATAAATGAAAAACTAGAGTAAAAGGGTTGGAAAAGTGATCAGTCCCCTGATTTAATACTTTGTAGAGACACCTCTTGCTGCTTTTACTTGCTTTGCTTTGTGTTATTGTTCGAATACAGCTGTAAAGCACAACTTTTAGATTGAGTATGTGTTATTGCAGATTGTAAATGGCAACTCTGTCATGAATGTTAAAAATATTTTTTTTTTCCATGGTAACCTTTTTGTAAAATAGCTGGTATTTGGTAATTCATTTCCGTAAATCTTCGTCAGAATTTGAAGCAAAAAAAGGTCCCAAGTAAAATAAAAAAAAGGTTCCATTTCTGTGATGACAAGTGACTTTTAAATTATAAATACATGCTGCGTGGCTTTTTAACTTTCAGAAGACCTTTTCATTACAAGGAAAATACACACAGTATTTTGCAATCTCTTGAACATGTTCCATCTGATTTCTTGTCATACACAGATGGTAGACTTAACTTATTATCATTTTGTCAGTTAAATAAAATGGAAAACATACAGATAATAAAGCACTTTGGATGGTGTATGAATGCATGAACGTATGTTGACTGGATCACTGGATCAACAAAGGAAATAATAAGCTTACAAATCTGTTTACATACTATTTATTAGGTAAATGACTCTCCTGGCAATATAAAGTCAAATAGGTTGATTTAGTCAGCTACATACCTTTTCCCAAGCTTATCTGGTTTAGTCTGGATCCACTCTTTCCATTAACCAGCTTATGAGAAGACAAAACATGTGCATGCAAATTTCTATGTAAAAAATAAGCCATTCCATTTTGCGGACACTAAAACATGCCATTCCTATATAAATTAATAAAAGAAAAATGACATTACACACACATAGCATAAAACAATTTTTTAAATGGCTAATACAAATTTAATTGTGCTTAAATGTTAAATTACTATGATGTATTTATATTTTTTATCTATATTGATCTATATATTTGTTTTATTCACCCATATTTATACATGCACATATATTTTGTATTATCACTCCATGCATGAGCCAACCACCAGCATAAAGAAAGCATAAAGGATATTATTATCCATAATGTATAGAGGACCAACATAATTCACAGTGCCGTATAATGAAGGTGCAAATTGGGAATGTACAATGACAAAACAGGAAGTTCAGTGAAACAGATGGTGAGATTGACTTGCCTGCAAGAGCATATAATTTAAATTAAATGTGGGAATGAGGGGAAAGTGTTAATCTGTACAATGGGAAAGTCACAAGTATTCCCAGAGGGATGTACTTTTTCAAGTGATCACTGTGTTCCAGCCCTCAGAGAAAGATAATTTGAACAATGAGTGGTCTGACATGTTTGTTAAGCGTGGTGATTTTAAATGAGCTAGGGAAACTGGCTGTAATATACTTAAAGAGCTAAAGATGGTTCCTTGTTTATGTAGGCTATGGCCAGCCAGTGCATGGTATTGCAAAGTAGTGTGGTGGATATGAATTGGTAAGAGAGGAAGATCATTTTTATTTAGTATAGATTGAAGTGGGGATAAATAGGTGAGGGGAATGCCCGATGGTAGTAGTTGAGGCAGAAGATGATGAGATAATTGTTAATAAAGGGACAGGACTGTGAGAATGATTGGGAAGTGAAGAGTAAAGGAGAGGGGAAATCAAGGGTGACATCAAGGCACCGGGTTTAGGAAAGTAATGAAACTGTTGTGTTATTGATAGGGATGGAGATTTGAGTGGAGGTGGTGACTCTGGAAGGAGGGTGGATGATAAATTGTGTCGTAGACTTAAATACCATTGGGGTATGCATGTAGAAATAGCAGAGAGACAGTTGATCAGAGGAGATAATGCAGAAGTGGAGAGATCATATGAATAAAGGTATATTTGGGTGCTGTCAGCAAGGGGGTGGTACTGGAGGCCCAATGAGAAAATTAGTTTGCCAAGCTTAACCAAAGATTCCAGAGCATAAGCACAGAGTGGGAGAAGTTCCAGAGTCAGGAGTGGGAGGTGATGATAAGGGAGGATGAATGAAATTAGTAATTGGCATATCACAACTGGGGTAGTATGTGGATAGTAGGGAAGATATATAGAGTGGTGAAGTATTTTGGAGAGTTTTGTAGGTGAAAATCATCATTTAACTTTGTATTCTGGAAGGAACAGGTAACCAACACAGTACCTAATATAGGGTTACAGCATTAGTAAAACAGTAATGAGAAAGATCACACTAGCAGCCCCTTTCAAGATGAATTTAAGCAGTGTCAGTTTGGGTAATGAAAGTCTGCTGAGCATAAAATTATAGTAGTCAAGTTGGTAGACAATGAGTGAATGTATCAATGTTTTAGAAGTTTTAGAATCAAAGCAAGTACAAATATAGGATCCTTTATTTGTGAGGTTTTTTTTTTGAAGGGTAGCTATAAATGGAATTTAAGATTTCATGGCAAAATATTATCAGGGAGCAGAGGAGATAGAGGAGATGGGGAGATTGAAAACAACGCAAAAATGTGAGACGAAAAGGTCAAGATACTGTACATATTTATGTGTACATTACTTGCAAAGTATTTTGTGTCCTGCACATATGTAAAGTGCAAGCAGGGTGCACTTCTATTAGCCTCTGAAACTTGCATGCAAAAGTAGTCTTTTGTGAATGGAGAACCTCATTTGTAAATTTTCGTTAGGAATAGCTTTATAAGACTGGATACACACTACAGAAATTTCCAACTGATGTGTTATCTACAACAACTTTACCTGCAACGTAAGTTCTGATCGGTCAGTTGACTCTTGCGTACAAACTATATACGTTTTAAACAATTTTTGCAGGAGTTGAGCAATTTTGGTCAGACATAATGTCGGCTCAAAATGTTGGGACTCCATACATCTTTGCGTATAGTGTACGTTCATTCCAAACTGCTCATTAGCAATTAATTTTAATATAATGGATACTGCAGAACAACAGGTAGCTCATGGTCTTTTGCTACTAGCTATAGCAAGAACACTGCAAGCACAGACCCAAAGGAAAATAAGGAGAAAAAATTGGTCTTGTTGGACCAAAGAGTGGTTCCAGAGGACTCTTTTCCACAGACGCCACCTATGAATTTCTATTTGTGGACACTTGGAAAACTGGAAAGGTGTCAGATGGTGGGACATTGGAGCAAACTCCTTTCCATGGCAAACTAAAAGCAATTAACTTCATTTGCTAAAACAAAGTGACACTAAACATGGACAAAATTTTGTATTAGTAGCAGATGAAGCGTTTGCGTTACTCGATAATGTATTAAAACCTTATTCACAACGGAATCTGTCAAAATGAATTGTAGTCTATAATAGTGAAGACTTATATGTTAATTAGAATATATAGTATTTTAAATGAAATTTTATATATATATAAATATATATATATATATATATATATATATATACCTCAGGGACATGATGTCCCTGAGGAAAGTATGATACTGAAACGTTGGAATGGATTAAATACACCCTTTTGATACAAACTACAATTTGTCTTAAATCCTTGAGTGCCGCCTCATCTGGAATCTATATATATATATATATACAATTGTTCCTACATTGTGTTTTGTGTATCTAAGTGTATGTGCCACCAACAGCATTTGAACTGTATAAATGTACAGTAGAATCTGTGTGTAAGTGTGTGTGTAAGTTGCTGTAAGTAAATTATGCATATTGGGCCTGATTCATCAAGACATACCAAACGAACATGAATTGTGGTTTTTTTGTTCCTTTTTCAAACGTGGTAATTCAGACATAAGCACATCCCTATTCAACTACAAGCAGTTCTGAAGAAATGTCTCTTGCTGAATACATGTCTAGGTGCACTCTGCTTTGCAGACATAATACACTGCAGAATATGTCCAATACATATGTGCAATATAAAGTCCCAAAAGAACACAAAAAATAAAAGTATTCAGTGAATATCACCTGTTAATTATATAGTAATTAATGAAAAAACATTAAAAAAAAAAGCATCCCCCATAAGATAAATTTATGAGGATGTTATTAATGTCTACTGTACATAAAATGCCTTTTTATAGCTGCTCCTGATTGCAGACATATTCTCTAACATGCATATACATCCATAATCACTATCAATTGGCACTTACACCTGCCCTGTAGCTGGTGCAAGTGTTAAGACAGAAAAACATCTACCTTTGAGATGCCCAAAGCTTGAATCGGGCATTGCTGCATGCTCTTAAGCTTGGTACGATCATACTTCCCCTCCCTGTTCCATCCATGAAATCATAGGCTGTCATTGGTGACATTTGTGCTTGAAGATGAATTGGATGTTTCTGCCTTCACTGGCATATAGTCTGGTTCTAGGCATGCGCAGAACAATTGTACTCAATATAGGCAAGTATCACCACTTGTATTCCTTGATGAATCAGGCCCATAGTGTGTCTAAGATATCTCCTATGATATGTATCTGAATGATATATAGTGATGCATACATCTAACAGAGTTAATTTAGAGCAGAAAATGAGCTGAAGATGTGGGTAAACTGGGAGCTGACTCTGTGAGTGGTTAATTAATGAGATTAGTTATTAAATGATCATAACATATTTGCCTTGCTATTTAACCACTCTTTGACATTAGCTCATCCTTTCACAGAGTCCAGATAGCACAGTGTTTGTCTTCAAGGATTTTGGCTTGAATAAAAGCAGTACTTTGGCACCCATGCTTTCAGGACATGATTACTAACTTAATGTGAATAGTCGAGAGAAATTCTTAGTAAAAAAAGAAAGAACGTTAAAATGACTGAATATCAGCACTATTATTCTTTGTTAGTATAATTATTAAAAATAGGGTTTCTTATAATGTGTTTAATAAAAAAGGGAATGTGAGCTCAGAAGTGATTATTCTATAAAAGTTGGGTTGCATTTAATGATTTTAAACTGAATGACACATTAAAATTATTATTAGCTAATGCGTGCAAAAGTGAAAGTTAAAATTACTTTATCAAGAACTTATTTTTTTTACTTCTAGAAATCATTTTAAGCATTTTTTTGTCTTTGAACCAACATATTCATATAAAGACAATAACTCAAATGCTACTTGCTTGAAGAATACAGAGGTAATTGGAAGTCACAAAACAGCCTTGAAGAACCTACATGTTACAGAGCGGTGGGAGACAACCACCTGTTTCTGGAGAGGAACTGAACAACTGGAGCATTACAACCTGGACAACAGCAAAACATTTTCCAAGAACTGACAAGAAGCTCTCCAGTAAACACACTGCACAGATCAAGAATATAATAGCAAATGAACACTCATTAAACCAGATAACTTTTGTTTTACTCATTTGATATGTGCGCATATTGAGAAGTGCACTGCCTGTTCTTTGTTGCTTCATCCTCTTTTATTATATGACAAATAGCTCAAAAGAATTCATATTTTAAAAAGAAAGATATTTATTATTAAAATACACAGTCTAGGTTTTATCAGCCGATCATATATTATCTAAAGTAAAGATACATGCACTCACGTGTTAGGCTGGGTACACACTACTAGTTTTTCATCAGATTATCGAGCCAAACACCCGTAAACCGACTGTTTGGCTCAATATCGTCATTGTGTGTACACTTATACAATGACTGATAGATGATTCATAGCACCAATTGTCAGTCCAACCACCTTTCGATCCTGTTTTGTGTATGAAATTGTGACCGATTCTTCGACCAAGTACTGATAGCTCCTCAAACAGTGACTTCTTTCTGGGCGTATGTATGCAAATTTCTGATGTTCATACCTCTCCCACGTGGTGCGGTCTAGGAACGTCAGTCAAATGGGAATAACCTGCTTTTAATGGAGAAGTAATAATAAAACTGTTTAGAATGTTCCATATGACATGAATGTGTTCCTGTGTGCAAGTGTATACAACATGTATTCTTTACCAGAATTCTTTGTTAGTACAGCAATGTACAGGGTGATTCAAAAGTCGCAGTACACCCTTTTATTTCAAAAACTCTACAGGAAATTAGGAAACCTGAATACTCCAGTAAGGTATGGGTGACGTGGTCTATCTTTTACGGTATGTATCAAACATGGGCGCCATCTTGAAATCGGCCAATCGGCCCAATTCCTGTAGAGTTTTTGAAATAAAATGGTGTACTGCGACTTTTGAATCACCCTGTACATTTGTTAAAGCACAACATTTTCTGTAATTGTCCTTGACTGGTGCGTTTGGGAAAAAAGAATAATATGCAGAATTTGCATTTTTAATGTTTGTATGTTTTGTTTTATGTTCTATATGTATATCAGCTAATATATGTTTGCTTGCTATTGATACCAATTGATGTTAACCCTTTTTCTTGGTATAATCATGTCAATATCAATTCATGACAATATGTATCTTTTTAATTTTGTTTTTAAAATCTATGACCATACCATATGACAGAAATGTGGAGCTCATGAGGTACTTAATTGAGGCCTATAGATCTCATCTCATCCCTGCTTGTGGAAAATAAAATCAAAAGACTACTCTAACTGGCAGATGAGGAGTGTGGCGCTGGAAGAGCTTGTGAAAGCATGCCTTCCACATTATCCTGAAGCTACTTTAGAGTGGGCAAAGGAGAAGATACAGAATCTGAGGACTGTATATAAAAAGAACTTAACAAATGTGAGGCCTCCCAAAAATCTGGGGCAGCGTTTGAGGATGTGCATGTGCCAAAGTTGTGGTACTTTGACCTCCTGAGCTTTTCTCATGCAGAGAAAATATCTAGACAGTCCACTTGCAACATAGGGACAGACAGTACTTCCTTATCTGAATTAGTCTAGCTGATAATATACAGCCAAGTGGAACAGTAAGTGAAACATACAACATTGTAAATGCTTAACATTTTTATTTTCTTAAATGTACCTACCATAAAATGTACAAGCTTACAATGCCATACATTACACAAAGTCACTTTGCCAGGGCACAGCCCTTTCACGATTGAAATATTGTAAATAGGCCTCCCTGTTTAATTTTGCCATGTGACTTTCATTTCTCTTCTGGGGTGACTCTAGTGGTGTCAACCCTACAACATCTGCTACAACTTCCCCTTCTTCTATACTGTTCTCTATATTGCCATGCATACTGTGCACACTGGGGATTTTACGCCTAAGATAGTTGTGTAGGACACAACAAGCCATCACTACTTTGTCAACTTTGTCTAGGTATAGATTTATAGCTGAATTAAAAACTCTGAACTTTTTGCTCAAAATTCCAAAAGCATTTTCCACAATGTGCCTTGCTCTTAACAATCTATAATTAAATTATATAGATATATACAAAAAATGAGTACATACACTTGCGCTTCCGTTCATGCCCATAGATGATCATAAACCAAGTGTTCTATTCATAACCAGATGGTATTTCCCGCTTAAGACTCAATGATATCATCATATGAAATGTGTACATGTATGGAAAAACACAAAAAACATACAAAACCACATAGCGTATTATGTAAACATATGATATAATACTTCAAGTCCACCACCAGAATGATAGTATGTGTAAAAGTCCTAAAATATGTCGTTTTTCCTCACAGCACCACACTCGTGATATCTTCTCCTCAAAAACCCTCTCGGGTGTATGTTTTGTCCAAATGTCACCACCTCATCATTCTTCTCCATCACCTCATCCTTCATTTTCATCCCCACATCTATCCAGATGTCTATCCAGACACAGGGATCTCTCTCAGCGGTCCTGAGTATCACACTCCTTTCACTCTGTCACCCCCGGCAACCACCAACCTCTCCCCACTGTCACCCCCGGCAACCACCAACCACTCCCAACGGTCACTTCTCCTTCAAGAAATATATATATTTTTTTAAAAAATATTTATAAACACTTTTAACAATTAACAAATTAAATTAACAAATTAAAAACATCTTAGTATACCAAATTTCAGCCCTTTCTGAATTTTTTTTACACACACACTAAGAATTTAGTAGGTCAGTGTATAACTCCGCCCAGCAGGTGGCGCTGCAGCTTGGTTTTATTTTTTCCACACACACACACACAGACAGAAAGACTAACACACGCCACTAGACATTTATATTATAGATATATATATATACATTTCTCAATACTGTTGCTAGTATACAAATAATTACATTATTACATACACTACCACACAATACATTATTTTTACAAGTACAACTCCTATTCCAAATTACTATTACTCCCATTTTGCACAGTACTAAATACACTATGTCCAGCATACATATGCTCCTATATCACATCACAATTCACCATTAATTATCACATATATCACAGAAACCTCTATATTCTCCTACAGGTGTATCACAAATCTCATCTATAAAGTCCCAGAGTATCCACATAAGCTGTATGATATCATGTTCCATAAATTTTAATGGGCCCTAGTAGCAATGACTATTAGTAGCTTTTGTATGTGTTTCCCTGTGGCCATATCAAGAAAGAAAATGGTTACAAGAAAATGGTCGATTTGCCCTACTAAAAGTTGAGGGAGGGGGATACTGGATGCTGCCACTTTCCTTATACACGGGGTAATGTCTAAATACCCCAAACAAACGATAGCAAAAATAGAGAAAAAAGGAATGGGCACAATAGGGAAAGGGAGCTTGGCTCAAGCAATAGTGTACGTGTAATATAGTGTGTACTTCATGAATTATCCGCTATATGTATGAGGAAAATAAGATTTTACATGGAGGATTTACAATCCATATATGTTCAGAGTCAATAATTCTAATAAGATCTTGCCAAATTGTATTGTTCCAGAAACAGTCTTGTTTACCACATGTAAACGGCAATCACTCCTACCAGACTCCTCCCAAATTCATCGATCAGAAGTGTACCATACATATAGAGGGAAAAAGGAAAAAGCGGTGTATAGTAAAATACGCTCACAATTTATTAATAAAAAGAGTAAAATAACACTCACATTATGAATAGTGACATTGTTCCTCAAAAGGTATCTTTGTTAATCTGCCATCCGAGGAATCAGACTCCTCACCAGCATGAGATGTATGGTATTCATGGCTGGCCAGCTGCGGCTCTAGCGTGCGTACTATTTTATCTATGTACTGCTATTTTAACTTGTATATATATATATTAGTGCACTCAGAAGACATGTGTTTAAAATAATTGCAATGATAGCTTGGAATGTTTTTCATGTTAACCTGTAAATAAGCATGGCCTTCCTGCAAGCGATGAACTATGACATCAGGTATTTAAATTGATCGGGTACCTGATTGGACTACATAGTATTTAACCTGCATACTTTGACATTACACACTCCCTGATGAAGTCATATTCTATGACGAAACACGTTGGATCTATCACGACTAAGTTGGTTGCCAAGCAACCTAGCAACGCCCACTTGCGTCATGGGATTCCCCTTCACTGCACGTTTGAGCCGCGGCAGTCCAGCCATGAATACCACACGTCTCATGCCGGTGAGGAGTTTGTTTCCTCGGACGGAAGGTTAACAAAAATGCCTTTTGAGGAACAATGTCACTATTCATAATGTGAGTGTGATTTTACTCTTTTGTTAAAAAAATTTGAGCGTACTTCACTATACACTGCTTTTTCCATTTTCCTCTATATGTATGGTACACTTCTGATCGAGGAATTTGGGAGGAGCCTGGTAGGAGTGATTGCCGTTTACATGTGGCAAACAAGAATGCTTCTTGAACAATACAATTTGGCAAGGTCTTATTAGGATTATTGACTCTGGACATATATGGATTGTAAATCCTCCATTTAAAGTTTTATTTTCCTCATAAATATAGCGGATAATTGATGAAGTACACACTATATTATATGTACACTATTGCTTCATCCAAGCTCCCTTTCTCTATTGCGCCCCTTCCTTTTTTCTCATTTTTTTTTATCAAGTGAGAAAGAAAGAAGGATTTTGCGTTCCCACTTTGTCTATCTTATGAAGGAAATACTAATGGATCCATTGATGTGTAATTAAAGTCCCAAAAACTCTCCTAAAGTCTAAACTAACCTAATCATGAGAGGAGGATGGGATATGTGTCCTTTTACACACTCAAATGGAAATTATTTAAAAAGTGTAAAATGAAGGCTAGATACCAATAATATCGAAAGTGCTTAGGTTTTATCTTGCCATTCAGATGAATGTTATAATATGTAAAATCAAGTAGAGTGTTGGCAGAGGTCTTGTGTAGTGAGGATAAAGCGGTATCTGGCTAGAAAGAGCTATGCTTTTAATTTGGAACCCCAAAACATGCTAGCAGCAGTCAGAGCCTTTAACATTGATCTAATATCCTCAATATGCTCTACTCTACTGAGTGCAATAAACACCTCAACTAAGTTGGCAGAGCATATCAGTTCATGTATTGCTTCCCTCACTGATAAGCATCCAGGGCTCATTGAGTGACCAGTTACTGGCAGGTGGGTCAACTAAGACCAGTTGAGAGACTTCAACTGGATACCTATTGGGGAACCTTACTCTTATTACACACTAGGACTGTAGCTTGATGCTAGGTTACAGTACTTCTCTGCCACTGAGTTAAGGTGGCCTCTGTTCTATTATTAAAGCATGGCTGCAATTGTAACCTAAAAGAAGAAAATAAAGATTATTTCTTAGTTGTGCACTACAGGTTATTAAATATGAAAACATATAATCAATTTCTATTTATTGAAGTTCATTTCTACTTGCCCAACTCTTATTCTGTGTGGACAAAGAGGGACTGAAAGGTTATATGTTTTAGCTAACAATGAGAAATGAGGGATTAAGGCACCTAGAAATGTTCACAATTAGACCAAGTGTACCAATAAAGTGTAAGGGCTAGACTTACTAAGCTGCGGGTTTGAAAAAGTGGGGATGTTGCCTATAGCAATCAATCAGATTCTAGCTGTCATTTTGTAGAAGGTACTAAATAAATGAAAGCTAGAATCTGATTGGTTGCTATAGGCAACATCCCCACTTTTTCAAACACGCAGCTTAGTAAATCTAGCCCAAAGTGTTTCAACACCACGGGGGGATTCAATTCCGCGCATTATGCTAAAGAACAACGCAAGGTGCGCATTATTACTGGATTTGAATTCCCCCCAAAAGTCCACTGTGAAGTGCAAATATACATCTTCTATTATATATATTTTGCAATACGTTAGTAAGACATATTGATATTTTACCTATCTGCAATTAGTCAGTAATTTAGCAATTTTTTGAGGAAAGGGACAAAAGAACGTATCTCTCTAATATGGGAGGCTCCAAATATGAAATAATAGATAATCACTCTTGATTATAATAGTACTTGATAGTTTCCATTGATCTAAATCAAACGCCTGCTTAATAACAGTAAATGAAAAAAGTTTTAAAACACTTATTTTTCTTTTTTTCACATCATCATGCACTTTCTTTTATTTCACTTGCTTTAGAAAAACAATTTGGAAGTAATAGTTTATAACAGTTTTAATTAATATTAATAAAATGTAAGCTTTAATATTTCACTTTCTAATGGTGTACTAAAATATGTAACAGCTCGGTTCTTCTTTGTCCACTCAGAATAAAAGTTGGTCAGCGGGAAATTCATTTTTAAAAATAAAAACGGAATGTATGTTTTAATGCTCAATAAACCTGTAGTGTAAGGAGCTTAATTATTTTTCTTTTTTTATGGGTCTAATATTGAATACAACTTATCAGCAGTACACCCCCATTCAAATAAATCAAAATATATATTACAAATTCACTAGAAAGATGGATAAATATGGGAGTCATATTCTTTAGCTATAAACTTTAAAGATATTCCATTGCAGATGGGATACAAAAATGTGTTAACTTTAACTGCAATAGTAAATCAGCACTCGACCTCTCCTGGTTGAAGAAGTTGAGGGCCCTACCTGTATAAGGAATCACTTGGACAAATGCTGCTATGTATTGCAATAGTATTATTGGCCTAAATGTTTTATCTGTTTACATTTATATGTGGCCTCAGTAGATACCCTTTGTTAGTGGAGGTCCATTAATCAATATGGAACATCTTCAGGCAATGGGATTTACAGTGACCAACAGCCTTGTTTCTGGTAAGCTAACGTGCACTATTCCCTTCAGATTATTGTGTTATTCTAATGCCATTCACAAGTGGATGTGTCACAGAGTCACAACACTACTGACCAAGCCTTTTAGTTTTGAAAGGAATGATCATGAGGGAAAAAGCTGAAGTTGAAGGACTAGAGAAGGTAAAATTGGGAGGGATGAAGCTGAAGTCGATAAACAGGCAAGCAAAGAAATAAAATTCAAATTTTACTTATGCAAACATTGGTGGGATTGCAATAAATGAAAAACAATGTGTAGTTGTCAGTGTTGATGGTGCACTGCCATCTGCTATTTGTAGCTAGTATTGTGGAGGATCCTAACATGTTACAATTGTCAACATTGATGGTGCAATGCCATCTGTTGCCTGTAGCTTGTATTGCAGTGGGTCCTCACAAGATGGCATTCTACTACTTTCACTTGTCATACTAGACACTTAACTACTCAAGCCCATTACCCCTCACTTTTTTAATATTATACTTATTGCCAATGCAGTTATTTAAGGAAGCTATATATATATATTGTAAGGAAAAATTATGGGAATAAACTTTATATTTGTGGTAGTTTTCAGACTCTCTATGAAGTACAGTTATGTTGTGCAATAACAATTTGATGCTCAGTTCCTAATATATAAACATTTTCTTTAACTAACAAAAGTAGGAGCAGAACAGCGCTAGTAAAGATTGTCAGTGTTTTGGTATTTAAAATTTTTTGACTGCAATTCACAGTAGACGGTAGAAAAAACAACTTGAGGAGATGATCTGCTATACTTAGTGCTATGTAATTGAACAGAGATGTGATATACAGTGATTTAGAAGATAGTGATCACAATATGATCACTAAATTTGAATCAAGTCAGAAAAGCACTGAAGTTTGTAGATTGAGACAGTGTTCTCTAAAATGAAACCGCCAAATATGGAAATTAACTTAAGTAAATACCCTATAGGAGCAATTTTTCTAGTAAAAAAGGCAACCAATATGGTTAAATAAGAAAGTATTAAAGGTGATAATGGAGAAAATTGATTCATAGAGATAGCAAGTCTAATCCCAAAATGTTTTTAAAGTATATAAACAAGGAAAGTAAAACTAACAATATTGAGCAACTAAAGGATAAATCCGAAATAATTGTAGAAGATGAAAAGAAACTGATCTTTTAAATATGTTTTCAATTTGCATATACAAAGTGGGGAAAAATGTCAACACACTATTAGATATAACGTGTAAGTGTTACAACATTGGTGGAAAAGATCTGAATCAAAATTGGAACCACAAAATTAGAAACTTGGGAGCTTGGCTTCAGTTGTGGTTTAAAGTTGTGGTTAAATTATTTGAAGAGGTGAGATTCTGAAATAAATCGTATAAGAAAAAATAAGAAAGTGGCCGCTTGTTTTCATAAAGAACCGGGACTGGTCATACCTAACATATATACTTAGATTTTCGGCATGTTTCTGGCTTTATTTTTGGAAGTACAGTTGCTATATTTGGATTTCGAAAGCTTAACAGTCTGATATAAAAATTAGTAAGTCTAGTAGTTTTTATGGTATTAATGTTGTACCAGAGAGTTTAAAAATGGGAGTTATCCTTTCTAATCATTTTATTAATGACCAGAGAAGTAGAATAGAAAGATATAGACAAAAAGAAAACTAAATGAATGACTTTTATTGTAAATAAATGGAGGGTTATACACCTAGGCCATTAATAAATTTGCTGATCACACATTCAGGGGCTCATGTAAAGTTAGACACATTTCTGTCTTAAACATAAGCAGAAAAAGGCGCACCTATTTGTTTTCGAAAAAGAACAATTATGTCCATACGTTAAGTTGGAGGCACAACATCAGTCGCATATGCACAAGCAGAAGTAACAAGTGTGTATACTTACCCCCCACGATACCACAGAGAAAGCATAGATACAGCGATTGAAGTAGAAAATTAGAAGTGCCAATGTAGGCGAGTGCTGCTCAAGTGTCCCTGGAGCAGTGCCAAGAAAGAGGTTGAAGAAGAGGATCCATCCAGAGGACACTGCTGAAGCCACCCAGAAGGTGAAGAAAAGAAGATTCTACTTACCCTACCCCTGTTCTATACGCAGGTAAGTATGGCCCTCTGCGGTGCTCCCGGGAATTGGTGATAGCAAATCTGAAAAGATCAATCAGTGGCCAGAATGATGAAACAATCAGTTCTCAGCTTCAGCTATTTGAATTTGGGCACTGTAGTGAGCCCTTTGTAGCACAGCGATGGAGACTGCAGAGGAGTCCAGACAGAAGATAATCAGCTGGGACCAACAGAGAGGGCAGAGCCATGAGAGAAGACTGCAGGCTCAACAGAGAAGACTGTGGGTCAAGACACAAGACAGCCAGGGAATGGCTGAGAACTGCCAGAGGCAGGGAAGGCCCTTGGTGAACCCTCTCACAGGCCTGTGTCTGCACTCTGTCTCTTTATCAATTTGGGCACAAGGCCAATGGGCAAATTTTAGTTCAATAGGCCCATGCAGCACTTAGTAAGCACAAGGCCCGTGAGAGCTATTAATGTATTGTAGAGCTATTTTTTCTTTTAGTAGGGCACAGTTATTCAGGCTTGGAAGCTGTGGGCACAATTTGTTTAGGCTTAGAAGCCTGTGGGACACAATTTTACTAGGCTTAGAGCCTAGGAAACAAAAAAAAAGGACACTTTACATTAGGCATAGCGAGTGTTCATTATTTCTCAGGCACTAGACCTGTGGCAACAAATTAGGCGTTAGGCCTGCCATCAGATAGGAGGTTAGCCCTTGTTTATTTAGAGACCATGCCTGGTCTGATACCCCCTTTTCTCATTTTTGAAAGTGGTCACATAGACCTGGGAGTAACACAGTGTATTGTGTCCTTAAACTCATTAGTCAGGCCCCCATTAAAATTAAGCTCTTGAGGTGCTTCCCAGTATAGGATCCAGTGGTCAGACCCACATTAAAGGTAGGCTTTTGGTATTTTGTCCTGTATTGTCATGTCACTTTCTCCTTTGATTGGCTCTATGGAATTTGGGTGTCTTAGATATGGTGGTACATTACACCTATTATTAGGGATGTGCACCGGCGACTTTTGAGGTCTCGTGTTTTGTGTTTTGGATCCGGATTTTCGTTATTTTTGAGGTTCGGATTTGTCTCGCAAAACACTTGACGAAAGGTCTCGGTTCGGATTTAAGGTATTGGATTCGGATTTTTTTTGAAAAAAACATAAAAAGTTTAAAAATCAAGTTTTTGGGCTTATTTTCACTCCTAGGCTATTATTAACCTCAATAACATTCAATAACAAGCATTTCCACTAATTTACAGTGTATTCTGAACACCTCACAATATAGTTATTAGTCCAAAACGTTGCAACAAGGTATCTTTCTGGACTGCGTAGAGGAGTGGGTCACCACAATATATATTAAAAACCCTGAACTTTTATGATTCGCACCAATAATTGTACCTGGACTGCGTAGAGGAGTGGGTCACCACAATATATTAAAAACCCTGAACTTTTATGAATCGCACCAATAAATGTACCTGGACTGCGTAGAGGAGTGGGTCACCACAATATATATAATAAGAAAACCATCAACTGGTTTGATTCGCACCAATAAATGTACCTGGACTGCGTAGAGGAGTGGGTCACCACAATATATTAAAAACCCTGAACTTTTATGAATCGCACCAATAAATGTACCTGGACTGCGTAGAGGAGTGGGTCACCACAATATATATAATAAGAAAACCATCAACTTGTTTGATTCGCACCAATAAATGTACCTGGACTGCGTAGAGGAGTGGGTCACCACAATATCTTAAAAACCCTGAACTTTTATGAATCGCACCAATAAATGTACCTGGACTGCGTAGAGGAGTGGGTCACCACAATATATATAATAAGAAAACCATCAACTTGTTTGATTCGCACCAATAAATGTACCTGGACTGCGTAGAGGAGTGGGTCACCACAATATCTTAAAAACCCTGAACTTTTATGAATCGCACCAATAAATGTACCTGGACTGCGTAGAGGAGTGGGTCACCACAATATATATAATAAGAAAACCATCAACTTGTTTGATTCGCACCAATAAATGTACCTGGACTGCGTAGAGGAGTGGGTCACCACAATATATTAAAAACCCTGAACTTTTATGAATCGCACCAATAAATGTACCTGGACTGCGTAGAGGAGTGGGTCACCACAATATCTTAAAAACCCTGAACTTTTATGAATCGCACCAATAAATGTACCTGGACTGCGTAGAGGAGTGGGTCACCACAATATATATAATAAGAAAACCATCAACTTGTTTGATTCGCACCAATAAATGTACCTGGACTGCGTAGAGGAGTGGGTCACCACAATATATATAATAAGAAAACCATCAACTTGTTTGATTCGCACCAATAAATGTACCTGGACTGCGTAGAGGAGTGGGCACTGGGCACCACAATAAAATATATAAAAAACCTTCAACAGGTCTGCATTACACTACACATACGGCTGCTCCTCCATCCTCTCCATCATATACATGTTGGAGTTTTAGCGTGTGACAACCTCTTGTTTTTGATAATGTCAGTGCATTTTGAATATTTTTCAATTTGCCCCACACCACTGAATGTACTTTATCTATGATACGCATCTATCTATCTTGACTGCGTAGTGTGGTGGCCCCGGTACACAATTTGGTACCGGGGCCACAATAAAATAAATACACCCTCCACGTGTCAGAATTCCACCAAACAAGTATCTGGACTGCGTAGTGGGGTGGCCCCGGTACCCAACTTGATACCGGGGCCACAATAAAATAAATACACCCTCCACGTGTCAGAATTCCACCAAACAAGTATCTGGACTGCGTAGTGGGGTGGCCCCGGTACCCAACTTGATACCGGGGCCACAATAAAATAAATACACCCTCCACGTGTCAGAATTCCACCAAACAAGTATCTGGACTGCGTAGTGGGGTGGCCCCGGTACCCAACTTGATACCGGGGCCACAATAAAATAAATACACCCTCCACGTGTCAGAATTCCACCAAACAAGTATCTGGACTGCGTAGTGGGGTGGCCCCGGTACCCAACTTGATACCGGGGCCACAATAAAATAAATACACCCTCCACGTGTCAGAATTCCACCAAACAAGTATCTGGACTGCTTAGTGGGGTGGCCCCGGTACCCAACTTGATACCGGGGCCACAATAAAATAAATACACCCTCCACGTGTCAGAATTCCACCAAACAAGTATCTGGACTGCGTAGTGGGGTGGCCCCGGTACCCAACTTGATACCGGGGCCACAATAAAATAAATACACCCTCCACGTGTCAGAATTCCACCAAACAAGTATCTGGACTGCGTAGTGGGGTGGCCCCGGTACCCAACTTGATACCGGGGCCACAATACCTCCTCCAAACATGCTACAGACAATTCGTCATTGAGATCCCATTAAGTATGTTAAAGACAGACAGGGTCCAAGTGTTATTAGTTGACTTTGTAAAGAAAAAAACTGTCCCTGTTGCACATAGTCGTGCAATGAAGACTTACTTTTTCATTTAAAGGCACGATCTTTCAAGTGTAGTGTTTGTAAGTCTAAGTCATATTATACTTTTGGTAAAATTGGTTTTTTTTGTTCCTCTTTATGTTAATTAATTAGTAATAGAATTAAAGTAGGAAATAGAATTAAATAGAATTAAAGTAGGAAATAGAGTGGTATAGAGTTGTAGTGTGGTATAGATAGAGTGGTCCACACAATATAATAATAAAACCCTCAACTGGTCTGAATTCCACCAAACAAGTATCTTGACTGCGTAGTGTGGTGGCCCCGGTACACAATTTGGTACCGAGGCCACAATATAATTAAAAAACCCTCCACGTGTCGGAATTCCACCAAACAAGTATCTGGACTGCATAGTGGGGTGGCCCCGGTACCCAATTTGATACCGGGGCCACAATACCTCCTCAAAACATGCTCCAGACAATTCGTCATTGACAGACCCCAGACAGACAGGGTCGAAGTGTTACTGTTTGACTTTGTAAACCCAAAAAAATGTCCCTGTTGCACTTGCACATAGTCGTGCAATCAAGACTGACTTTTTCATTTAAAGGCACAATCTTTAAAGTGTCAGAAAGAGAGAGAAGACACAGGAGAGGAGAGTTGTAGCTGGGGACCTGGGGTGGAAGCTCCCAGGCTCCCCCAGCATTGCCTGGAAGTCTGAGCGTGGTGACTGAGCCAGGGCAAGGAATGTGTGCCCTGGATGAGGGGGAGAACTCCATGCCACTATAGTGAACCCAAGAGAGAGGGGGACACTGCACATGGAAGAGGCCCTGGAGTGAGGGCTGCTACAAGAGGCATGGTAGCTGTAGTGTCAGATCCTGAGGCTGAGAGTACACAGAGTGACGTGTCAGAGCACAGGAGACATTATCCCCGCAGAGGAGGGATGAGCTGCAGTTGAGAGGTCTGCTGTTGAAATAGGACATGCACACTTTAACAAACCAATCATTTCAGCGACAGGGCCTACCAAACAACTTTGACTGAAATGATTGGTTTGTTTGGGCCCCCACACCAAAAAAGCTATTCATCTCTCCCTGTACAGACTAAACAGGCTCTACTGAGGCAAGATGTCGTCCTCATCCTCAACCTCTGATTCCTCTCCCCCTACAGTGTGTACTTCCTCCTCATCACACATTATCAATTCGTCCCCGCTGGACTCCACAACCACAGGTCCCTCTGTAGTATCTGGAGGGCAGTGCTGTACTTCATTGAGGAATTGATTATTCATTTTTATAAACATCATTTTTTCAACGTTGTGAGGAAGCAACCTCCTTCGCCGCTCACTGACCAGGTTCCCCGCTGCACTAAAAACTCTTTCCGAGTACACACTGGAGGGGGGACAACTCAGGTAAAATAGAGCCAGTTTGTACAGGGGCTTCCAAACTGCCTTTTTTTCCTGCCAGTAACAATATGGACTGTCTGACATGTCTACTTGGATGGTGTCAGCAAAGTAATCATCCACAATTTTTTCTATTGTCACAGCATCCAATGCAGCGAGAGTAGACATGTCTGCAATGGTTGGCAGGTCCTTCAGTCCGGACCAGATGTTATCAGCATCCCCGCCAGTGCCTCTTTTGGGAAAACTGAGCTTTTTCCTCGCAGCCATAGATGTGGAAGAAAATGAGGGTGGAGCTGTTGGCATGTCACGGTCCTCTTCAGAGGACAATCTCCTGACCAGCAGGTCTTTGCACCGCTGTAGATTTGTGTCCGCCGGAAACAGAGACACAACATACGCTTTAAACCGAGGATCGAGCACGGTGGCCAGAATGTATTCCTCTGACTTTAAAAGAGTGACCACCCTCGGATCCTGGCAAAGCGTACGAAGGGCTACATCCACAAGAGCTACATGCTTGCTGTAATCGCAATGGCTTACCAGCTCCTCCCTCACTTTCTCCAGCTGCTTCTGCAACAGCCTGATCAGGGGAATGACCTGACTCAAGCTGGCAGTGTCGGAACTGACTTCTCGTGTGGCAAGTTCAAATGGCTGCAGAACCTTGCACAACACGGAAATCAGTCTCCACTGCGCTTGACTCAGGCGCATCCCCACTCCTTTGCCTATGTCGTAGGTGGCTGTGTAGGCCTGAATGGCCTTTTGCTGCTCCTCCATCCTCTGCAGCATATAGAGGGTGGAGTTCCAGCGCGTCACAACCTCTTGTTTGAGGTGATGGCAGGGCAGGTTCAAGCTTTTTTGATGTGCCTCTAGTCTGCGGTAGGCACTGGCTGAATGCCGAAAGTGTCCAGCAATTTTGCGGGCCACCGCAAGCATCTCCTGCACACCCCTGTCACTCTTGAGGTAATGCTGCACCACCAAATTAATGGTGTGGGCAAAACATGGGACGTGCTGGAAATTGCCCATATTTAATGCCCGCACAATGTTACTGGCATTGTCTGACACCACAAATCCCCATGAGAGTCTAAGTGGGGTAAGCCACTGGGAGATAATTTCCCTCATTTTCTCTAATATGTTGGCAGCGTTGTGCCTCTTATTAAAGCCTGTAATGCACAATGTTGCCTGCCTTTGCATGAGCAGCCATTTTGTAGATGGTGCTACTGATGCAGCTGTTGCTGTTGCTGCGGAAGGGGATGCATCTACCCAGTGGGCTGTCACAGTCATATAGTCCTTCGTTTGCCCAGAACCACTTGTCCACATGTCCGTGGTTAAGTGGACAGTGGGTACAACCGCATTTTTAAGAGCACTGAGGACACTTGATCGTACTTCTCTGTACATTTTTGGTATCGCCTGCCTAGTGAAGTGGAATCTCGAGGGGATTTGGTACCGGGGACACAATACCTCCATCAACCCTCTAAATCCCACTCCACTGATGGCGGACACCGGGCGCACGTCTAACACCAACATTGCAGTTACAGCCGCAGTTATACGCTTTGCAATAGGGTGACTACTATCGTATTTGGTGGTCATGGCAAACGACTGTTGGACGGTCAATTGTTTGGTGAAAGACTTAGCGGTCTTACGACTTCCCCTCTGGGAAGATGACCGACTAACAGCAGCAACAGCAGCAGTGGCAGTAGTAGGCGTACCGCTGCAGGATTCCTCGGATGAATCCCGTATTGAGGAGGACTCAGTCTGGCTGGTGACTTGGGCTGCAGGACTGAATCTGATGGAGATTGTGGAGGAAGTTGACGAGGAGGGTGTTGCTGGTGTGTATCCAACTGGACCACGGGATTTAGGTGTCCCTGTACCGATGAGGGTCCTAGCCCCAGTTCCTGAACTAACCACTGAACTATGAAGGTTATTCAGGTGACGTATAAGGGAGGATGTTCCTAGGTGGGCAAGATCCTTACCCCTGCTTATTTGAGCTTTACATAAGCTACATATTGCCATACATTGGTTGTCTGGATTTGGATAAAAATAACTCCAGACCGAAGAGGTGCATTTTTTGGTCTTCTGACCAGGCATGACGATGGGCTTTTTCATCCCATGGACATCAGCTGTTTCCCCCCCTGGTGCCTCATTTACAATAACCACATCACCATCCTCATCATCAAGTTCCTCCACAGCGCCAGCTACATCATCAATAGCCTCCTCCCGAGCCACCTCTTCCCGTACAGTGATGGGAAGGTCAGGCTTGACAACCACCAACACCCTTGGACTCGCCTTGGGGATTTGTGATAATTTCTCTTTAGAAGGCAGAGTTGTTTGCTGTTTTGTTGCTGACAGCATAACTCTCTTCAACTTTTTGTAGGGGGGGGGAGGAGGAGGAGGGCTAAGATCCGTGGGTGAAGCTGAACCACTAGTCATGAACACGGGCCAGGGCCTAAGCCGTTCCTTGCCACTCCGTGTCGTAAATGGCATATTGGCAACTTTACATTTCTCCTCAGATGATTTTAAGTTTCTCTTTTTGCTACTTTTTCTTAACTTGGGCTTTTTGGATTTTACATGCCCCGTACTACGAGATTGGGCATCGGGCTTGGAAGACGACGTTGATGGCATTTCATCGTCTATGTCATGACTAGTGGCAGCAGCTTCAGCATTAGGAGGAAGTGGGTCTTGATCTTTCCCTACTTTATCCTCCAAATTTTTGGTCTCCATTATATGTAGCACAAGATACTGCAGAATGTGTGAACTTGGTAATATTGCAGTACCACTACCAATGGACTTATAATGCTGGATTGGTTTTGCAAATTTGGTTATAATTATTATATATATTTTTTTTTTTTTTAATTTTTAATTTTTTTTTATTTTTTACAAACTTGGGAATAATGGGGAAATAACTATGCCCTTAGAAGCACAGAGCACAGGACACAGCACCACTGGACTGAACAGGACACGGCACAGGACCCAGCAGCACTACGGAACTCAGCAGGACAGAGCACAGGACACAGCACCACTGGACTGATACTGCAGAATGTGTAAACTTTGTAATATTGCAGTACCACTGGACTTTTACTGCTGAATGTGTGAACTTGGTAATATTGCAGTACCAATGGACTTATAATGCTGGATTGGTTTTGCAAATTTGGTTATAATTATTATATATTTTTTTTTTTTTAAATTTTTTATTTTTTTTTACTTTTTTTTTATTTTTTACAAACTTGGGAATAATGGGGAAATAACTATGCCCTTAGAAGCACAGAGCACAGGACACAGCACCACTGGACTGAACAGGACACGGCACAGGACCCAGCAGCACTACGGAACTCAGCAGGACAGAGCACAGGACACAGCACCACTGGACTGATACTGCAGAATGTGTAAACTTTGTAATATTGCAGTACCACTGGACTTTTACTGCTGAATGTGTGAACTTGGTAATATTGCAGTACCAATGGGCTTATACTGCAGGATTGGTTGTGAAAATTTTGTGGTAATTAAAAAATATTAAAGTAGTTTTTGGTATTTTATAAAAAAAACTTTTTTTTATTTTTTTAAACACAGGGGAATATTGGGGAAATAACTATGCCCTTAGAAGCACAGAGCACAGGACACAGCACCACTGGACTGAACAGGACACAGCACAGGACCCAGCAGCACCACTGACCTCAGAAGGACAGAGCACAGCACACAGCACCACTGGACTGATACTGCAGAACACAGCACAGCACAGCACAGCACAGCACAGCACAGCACAGCACTAAACAGCACAGCACTAAACAGCACAGAACTAAACAGCACAGAACTAAACAGCACAGAGGACCACCTAACACACCCTCCCTCTACCCTGATCAATGCCCGAGTGAAGATGGCGGCGACTAGCGGGGAATTTATAGGATCCGAGTATCGCGAGATCCGACAACGGGATTATGAGTCAGAGCCTCAGTTTCACTTTTGAATTTGGCGCCAATACCCGGATCTGTCTCGGATCCGACTCGGATCCGCAACGTTCGGGTGGGCTCGGATTTCAGAAATCCGAGCGCGCTCATCCCTACCTATTATAGAGGTTAATGATGTGGATCATTCTGGTCGCTTAGAGTGAAAGGAGCTGCTGTGATTGTTGTTATAGTTAACACTAGAGTGGGCAGTATAAGGGAAGGCAGCTCTGTGGGAGAGTTGTTGTGTTTCTCCCCTTTCTTAGATGCCATTTTTGGGTGTTTCAGACAACCATCAAGTGCCTATACGGTGAGTTCCCTCATTCTTTTTTTTTATCTTGTTGAGGACTTCACGATTGGTGAGTAAGATATTTGGATGGGAGTTTATCCTAACATGAACATCTGCAGCCTCACATGCAGGCCAAGATCAAAATCAAGGTGAAGGCAACAGGAGTAGAGTGCAGTTTCTCTACTCCTGCCTATCAACTCAGACAATCCATCTTTTCTTCCACACTGTACTTACCATGAGTATTTGTTGCTATCTTTTCCCTTGACCGAAGCGGTCCATGTTGAACTGATGCTGATCTTACGGTGTGAGTGATAGATGGACTGATTGAGATCAGATAGGTCATTTTATACCGATATGGAAATTCTCAAGTGGCGGTATGAAAAGTGTAAGTGAATGGAATTTGATAGATTTACAATGAAGGCTGTAAGAGAAGTGACATACCACTGAATACCAGCCCACTTCGACCACTGTGAGAGATGTGGTTTGACAGTGTTAGTAGTAAATGCAAAAGTTGCTTTACCCTATTTATACAGAATATAATAATGTATTGAAATTTTATGTACACAATGTAAAAAAGTGTTTGGACAGTTATTGATAAAGGTGAAAGTCACAATTACATAAAAATTATTAAATTATGAATACAAACATTTCTTTTTAAGAATCAAACGTAAATATTCTTTCCTTCTGCAATTGAAATGGAACTATCAATTAAGTAGTGCAAATATCAGGTCACAAATTCATATAATATAGTGGCTACGCTAATGAAATAGGCACCATTACTGAGAGGCATCAATTTGCAATCAACAAATCAGAATCAGCTAGCTACTGCTGTTGATCATCATTGCATCTTGTTGCACCAGCACCCCAGTTCCCGCAAGATATGCCTCCTGACAGGTGTATATTTGTCTGTGTCCATTTCTATCTCAGTCGCAAATATATTAACACACCCTTAATGTACACATCCTACTACACTTGCCATACAGTTACCTCCTCTTTCTACTCCTCCAAGGGTAAGGGGTTGTAAATTTAAGATTGACTGCCTCATGAATACAGAGATACAGTTTTGGACACAGATGAAAAAAATAAATATATATATCCAAGGTCAATGCAAGATTTGTCTAATAGATGTTTCATACCAGAGAGTCATCAGTTGCAAATGGAAGATAGAATGTTTCAGCATAGGAATGAATTCTTTTTGGCAAGAGCTAAGCTGTTGAATGCCTTAATACATAATGTGGAGGTGGAAAGTTCTCTAATAGAACTTAACACTGGACTGAATGCCTTTTTACGAAGAAATTGTGGGCCTGATTCATTAAGTCATGTAAATTGGACGTATGGGACATACCCTGCAGTGTCTTGTCTGCTAGAGCAGAGCAGAATTAGACCCATATTCATCAACAGGTGTATCTTAGATACACTCCTTATTGAATATGGACGTGCATTTGCCTGATATATGTGCGTTTTTAAAAAGTGCACAATATGTTCATTTTGCGTTCCTTGATAAATCCTGTATATTTAGCTATAATTGGTAAAGAACATTTAAAGGTTGATTGATACTGGGAATTTATTTAACTGCAACTTTTGGTACCAAGAAAGATCCACCCCAGTGAGGCTAAACTGGCAACAGTTGCAGTGGGGGGTTTATTTCTGAGAGATTGAACTTAATCACTTTTTTTTTTCCAGGGGAAAGCGCGAATGCAGTCCCCCACTACCACAAATTATGCAGTCGAGTTTCCCGCATTTGGGGAAATTGCAGGGGTCAGCACACCCAGGGTGCAATGGATGAGCCTCCCCCTGGGAGAACCACCTTCGTGATCATGGTATCTCCCCTGCCAGGTAAGTATCTTAATGACTTTTTTTAATCTTAATATGTAACTGTCTCACATTTTTATACAGACATTTTTATCTCGTTACGCTTGTAAACACTTTATGGAAGCTTCTGTTTGAAATAATTTCGGAATATGCTTATTCTACTTATACTAAGTGGTGTAGAAGTGCCAAATAAGGGTCCAAGAACCTTTTTTAACAATATTTATTTACAAGAAAATTAACTCTATTTTGATTAGTAAAGAAAAATATTTACAGTCAGGATTCAAAGTTATGGGTAGAGGCATTTTGAGAATGTTAGAATAAAGATACATAGAAATGCTTGGATACATGATATGAAGTCATTTCCATATTTGTATGGTGCCAAAAGATAAGAACTTACATCATGGAATGTTCATAGAACAATGAAACTAATTAAAGCAAGTAAACACTCTTACCAATGCTTGTATGTGCTTACACATATATCATAATGTAATCTATTTTCTGTGCATTTCACTTATGTTTAATAAGCGGTGTGCAACGAGTACTGTGAATACTTAAATTCAGCACCCTTGTGTAAGCAGCCCAATTCAGCTTTATTATAATTTAAATGCAATGACTTTTAAATGCATGTTAAACAAAGTTCATAGATGTGGAACAAAAGAAAATAGCATGTACTATAATTTGTTTTGCATATTTATTTTTTTAATAATTTTAGATAAACAGAATGGAACTGATAAAATAACTTGCTAACATCAATTTTTGTAAAATTGAATTACCAGAAATATATTCCTCTGCCTGCATATTTTGTGACACAGTTAACTTCTAAGTCTTCATGATTTTAGAGTCCAAATACAATTTTTACTAATCCTCCTGAAACACAGGCCCTTAAATAGTGTTTGCAAATTAAACTGCTGGAGAGAAAAGGCAACACTTTGGTTAATAAACAGCTGCAATTATACCCTGGAAAATATGCTCAGGTAGAGAGAAATTAGTCATTTAAATGAACCATAAATTAAGATCAACCTAATTTCACTCTATTAAAATGGAAAGCACATTATCTCCCATTCAAAAGCAGTTGATGTAAATGGAACAAATTCAGGAAATTTTGAAGTGTGCTGTGATTTTTCATTTGCATACTTAACCAATGTGGAAGGGAATGGAGCTAAAAAGGGGAGAACAGACGGAACAATAATTAGTTATGTAAATAATGTGGCATTCTTGTTTATAATTAGTTGAAGAATAAAATAAAATGCATGCATGTCAAAGGACTAATTTTCATATGCAAATTAACAATCAAAATTATAAACAGTAATATGCAGTTTGGGAACGTGTGACATTTTTAATTTATTAGCAGAAGTGCTATTTCAGGCTGATTTTCTCTGACACCAGAAAGTACTAGATGTTACTTGAGACTTTTATCAATCTAAAATGTATAGTCTTGTTAGCCATTTTCATATAATAAGAATGGCTACATACAACTTTAAGATGCATATTAAAATATTTTATTTTATATATATATATATATATATATATATATATATATTTATATATACTGTAATATCACTTATTTGGGGGCTTATTACATGGTTGGCGTAAGGCGAATGATGTTGGGAACACTTAATCCCCCATTACAAGTGTATCTGCTGTGTTATGAGATTGACTGAAATAATAATCATGGACAACAGATGGTGTATCAAAAAATATGCAATGTGTAATTTACTGCATGAGTAATATTGCTTCCCACTTTTGTGTCTTGTCACTTTCTCAAATATGATGAGCTCCCTCATTAAATAACATAATACTCTTAAATTATGCAGTACATGTACATTACATTATGAATGCATGTAATGCAGTGAGTGTATGAACTGTCCTCTCATATTACAGTATATTCCCTGAAATTATACATAATGTTACATAAAGTAATTTATTGTGTATTAATACATAATGCTGCATAACATAATTAGAATTTATCTTTGGTAAGTTTGTCGCTGGTGAATTGTGCACAGCACAGTACAGTAACTCTATATTCTGTGTTATTTATATGGAGATGTTGGTTGTGTGCTGCAATATGCTGTCATTTGTATAAGAAGTGTTAGGTGAGCAATAATTCACAGGTAATAAAATGCACATACTGTATTCCTAAATAGGTATGCTAGCTTTTGGTAATGTATTTCTGCATTTTTTGTTAACAGCTGTTACTCAGATAGCTAGTAACCACTTTTGTAATGGGAAGTTTTCAAAACATATATTTATGAATAGGTGTGTTGGGAGATGTTCCAGTCACATATCCCTGCATATTGTGTGTTATAAGTGACTTCAATCTATAATGTGAGAAAGTATTACTATAAATTTAAGTTCTCATTGAGGCCTTCTGGGTGCACACTTTTAAGCTTGAACACAAAAGGGCTCATATAGGCATAAATACCTATATCTGTCACACCACAATACATGTACCTAATATGCACTACCTCTATAATTTTCTTTCCAGATTACTTTCTTGAAAACATTCAAAGTGTTTTTAATCTCTATGTTTTTGTAAACTGGAGTTGACATGAAGGGGTATATTTACTAAACTGCAGGTCTAAAAAAGTGGAGATGTTTGCTATAGCAACCAATCAGATTCTAGCTGTCATTTTACTGAATTTACTAATTAAATGAGAACTAGAATCTGAATAGTTGCTGTAGGCAATATCTGCACTTTTTCAAACCAGCAGTTTAGTAAATATACTTATTAGGATTAGTGGCAGCCGTTTGATATCTTGCTTACAATATGTTGTTCATTCCATTATTTTAAAACAATACTTTGAATTTTTAACACAATTATAGAGAATACTATATATAGAGAAAAATGTTACTTTTGTACCATTAACATATTGGTTAATGAGAGGCATATAGAAAAGAGAAAGGAAATAATTGGTTCAAGGAGTAAGGGGAGGTAAAACAAATGCTTTATACATTGACAGAGGAAGTATGAGATAAGTGCTTGGGACAAGATTGGCAGTGGCATGGACCAAAATAAGTTCAAACAATGACCAGGATTAGACTCTTCCTCACCAAAGGACACTACCAAAACTCTTATCCACTCATTATCTTTCACCTTAACTGCTACAACCTTTTCATATCTGGACTCACTCTCAAATGACTCCCCCTGCTTTAAAGTATCCTCAACATAGAAATACTAATTTTCCTCTCTCACTGCTCTGCTGCTGCCTCATATATCGGAAAAACCCTACACTGGCCCTAATGAATCCAAATCAAACAATATTAATAAAAGAAAGTAGATATAGTGGTTATCAATTGGAGTAGTGATTATGGATTCTGATTTTTTGATGTGGTAAGCACTAAAATGGCATGAATTTGGTCAATTGAAATTAGATGAAATTGTATGTACTTTTATATAATATACAAACCGGACAGTGGTATGAATATGTCAATATGTGTGCAATGTATTTTTATATAGATTGTAAAAACCACTAATTTACTTAAAAATAATCCATGCAGGAATTGTGCACATGGGATAAATCGTTGTAATCATTTGTTGATTGATTAATAGCCCTACAAGGGTCAAATAGACCATATTGTGTTAGTAAGGATGAGAAATAAGAGCCATATAAATGGGCTTAGAATATTTGCCATTAACTGTATTCAGAGTTAGGTAAAGTCCCTAAATATTATTATTATTGGACCTGTCTGTACAAAAGATACTAAGGTGCATAGTTACATAAAGAATTTAATTTGCTTTCTTTTTGGTGTATACAAGTTTACCAGGGTATAGGGCATATTACCCACAAGTAAGTTTTCGTATTAACTAATAGGACTGCACCATTTTCTTAGCTAGCTCCCTAGAGCAGTGTTGGCTTACCTGTGACACTCCAGGTGTTGTGAAACTACAAAGTCCCAGCATGCTTTGCCAATATATAGCAGCTTATTGCTGGAAGGGTATGCTGGTACTTGTAGTTTCACAACACCTGGGGGTAAATGTATCAAAGTGCGATTTTGCAACTCCAGCGATTTTCTCGGGAGAGTTGAAACTCGCAGATGTATGAAGCTGAGATTTCATGCAAAATCGCCAGAGTTGAGCTTCTGTCAAAATCACTGTTTGCAAAATCGCCAGAGATCAAACTCCCGACTGTTTGCCACTGCAGCTATACAGCTCTCAAATGTATGAAGCTGCGAGTTAGCAAACTCAGGAGAGTTTGCTTCAAAACACGCCAGATACAACACGCTGCTTGATAGCAGCGTGTTGTACAAACACATCACTGTTACACTGCCCTGGCAGTGTTAAAACTGTAAAGAATAGATAAAAGTTGGAAAAAAAAAAAACTGTGAGGTCCCCCCCACTATTAATGCTTAACCCTAGTGCTGGTAAAGGGAAAATCGGGGGAACCCCACGCAAAATTTTTCCCCGATTTTCACGGGACCAGCACTAGTCAAGCAGTACTAGGGTTAAGCATTAATAGTGGGGGGACCTCACGCTTTTTTTTTTTCCAACTTTTAACTGTTCTTTAACATTTTAACAGCTGCCGGAGCTCTGGCAGCTGTATGACAGGTCAGTGTAACAGTGATGTGTTTACAACTCACTGTTACAACACAGGAGAGTTTGCCAAACACAGGAGAGTTAGCTAAACTCGGGAGTGTTTACATCACTCAAAATCGCCAGAGATGACCAGCGATTTTGAACATGAGTGTCAAAATCGCAGCTTGATACATTTCCAGTTTTTTACCCACGATTTGCCGCGATTTAAACACGTTGGCAAACTCGCACTTTGATACATTTACCCCCTGGAGTGTCACAGGTTAGCCAACACTGCACTAGAGTAATTCTTTTGGGAAAATGTCTATATGATAGATGCAGAGTGGCTGATGTTAACAGGTAGGTTTATTCAAGCCTAATAATATTGCTTTATTTTTTCCAGTATATCTTGAGTGCTAATTGTTTCTTGTTCAGTGAACTGAAGCCATTGTTATAAATCTACAGAAATGTTTACAGAGTATTAGTGCTGATATAGCTTGTGCAAGTAGATGTATAACTTATGTGATGCTGCCCCTATTAGAGAACAGTGGTTAGGGTCATGGAGGGGACAAGGAAGAAACAGAACATAAACCGCAGCACACAAGTGGCTCTTAAATGTCATTGCTAATTTATTGGTTATTTGTTGGGGACCTGCGCTAGTTACGCAACATAGCATACTCAATATTTTAGCTGTATAACTGTGTAACAGTCATTTATAACAGGAAACGATCAAGCACTTAATAACTTAACAGAATGCATTATTAGCTATCAATAATCTCAAAAATTCTACTCTGTAGAGTGAAAAACTATAGGGATTGTCCCATTCAGTCCAAGACAGTCAGTTGCTCTTCATATGGAAAGATTGACATGTAACATTGTGGGAAACATTTTTTATATATCTTGATCACAGTGATATCTTTTAGACACAACATTTATCTGTTAGTGTTAGAATTAGTTTCAGATGAACCTAAACAACGTACTAAATGCAATTCCAATAGCTGCATCAAGATGGATCAATGGTTTCAGGAACACTTTGGAATTTAGCATTACTTCTATGCTAGTGGTCAGCTCCACTGATAAGCCACACCCTTATATTTGTCAGTGGGTGGCTTCACTGATGGCTTACTTAGCTACAGGGCATTTCCGTGCTTAGTTTTCAAAAGCTTATTGTAGTTGATAGTACTGAGACTATATTTGGTTTTGTGGAGGACTCGAGGGGGGATTTTTTTGAGACCAGGCCCAAAGCCTAGTTCTCAATTTACTGGCTGCAGCTATAGCAACACATCAGACATTCTTTTTTTTTTGTTTTAAGGTGCACCCAGCTACTTTTAATTTCCAAACAGTGTCCTCTGTGCAGTAGGATGTCACTCATGTTGCTGGTACTGTGCCTTGGTGCTGCAAATAATGTAGTGCCACTTTAGGTCCAGCATTGAACAGCAAGAATGAAGGAAGGCTGTGGGGCCAAGATCTAACCTTGTGGTGCCCGATGTAAATAAATGCACTTGACCTCCTCTTCTGGCACTCAAAACAGGCAATTAATGATTTTGCAAACAGCAATAATGCAGAGTTAGTAATGATAATAGAAATACACCTCTGCTTTGCTTTATACAAGGCCATCCTCCCCAATAATAACACTATTTTACAGTAATGTGAGGAGCGGTCATTCACTGGAGATTTAAGAATCTGAACACTTAGCTGTGTTATGAGTCTTTTACATTCACGTAATGCATCACTTTATTTTTGTCTTGATGTTTCAGTTTTCTTGCTTTTTGTGTTATCCTGATTCTCCTTGATAATAATAATCAATGTGTTTCTCAGGGCTTTGAACAGATTCTATATTGTGGCTCTTCGGTCACAGAGACCATTTAGGAAAGTCTATTTTGCATGGAAGTTCTGTATTAGTTTGCTCTCTAGAACTTCATGTTGATAGTAGTAGTAATTGTAAAAATATAGTGCATTCCATTTGAGTGTATAGTATATTTGTCATGGTTTATATTGCCAATTTATCCATTGCTCACTCTATTCATTCTTCCTGATAGTTTAACATTGTTTTTCCTTCTTATGGACAACAGCACAATGTTTGTAAAGTACACTATGTGTTGCTAATTTTAGCTGTTATTTAGGGCATGGTGTAAAAGAAAAAGCCAAATGGATACTGTAACTCTGTAAATTATACTGTTAGTCTCACAATGTCCAGATCCTACAAAATCACTAAAAGAGTTGCTGCAATGACTCAGAAATGTCAAATATGGTATGACTGTTTTGGCCATGCAAACAAAAATACTGAATATAAGGCTCACCATCTCAAAAAAGACATTCTGTTAGCAAAGTAATGGAATGGCAAAGAAGAACGGTAAATGTCAATGTAAGGGTAAATTATACTACTGCACTGTTGCTGTACTTACATCTCTGTGGTAACTTCGTTATACCATACTAATATCAAGGAAATAGTCAAAGATCTGACCAGATAATGATGAGTTCACTGCAAGAAAAATAAAACAGGTCTTTGCTAATAAGTACGGGGAAGCACAGTGGCTAAGTGGTTAGCACTTCTGCCTCACAGCGCTGGGGTCATGAGTTCAATACCTGACCATGGCCTTATCTGTGTGGAGTTTGTATGTTCTTCCCGTGTTTGCGTGGGTTTCCTCTAAGGGTGTGCACCGGCCACTTTTGGTGTTTTGGGTTCTGATTAGCTTGAGGTTTTGGGTTCTGATTTGTTTTGCCAAAACACCTCACGAAAGGTTTTGGTTCTGAGTTCTGATTTTTTTTTAAAAAAGCATAAAAAGTGCTAAAATCCATATTTTGGATTTTTTTTCACTCCTACACTATTTTTAACCTCAATAACATTCATTTCCACTAATTTCCAGTCTATTCTGAACACCTCACAATATTATGAACCTAGCTCAACCTCACACACATAAAAGACTTTCCACCTACAACTATTTGGTTCTAAAGCCGACAGAGAGCCCAGTTTCCCTCTCTTCTTTTCTCCCCTCTCCCTATAATGACATCCCTATGTTTTTCCTTCTTTTGCTTTCTCCAACACCTCTCAACCAAGTTTCTAGAATGGTTCTAATACATTTTATCTCTTTCTAAATTTGTACCTTACTTCATATATAACAATGTTTTAATTGTTTATCTAAGAATCTGTTTTATGTTAAGTATACCACACCATTCCACTGTCAAATTCTTTTTCTGTACCCTCATACCTTGATAGATCTGTGAAATTCAAATAAAAATCGATTTAAATAAAAAGATGTAACTATGTTCAGTATTTGGTTAATGAACTCACAAGCTACATGTGTGAGAGCTCTTGATATGAATATATCACTGATGATCTTTATTTGTCCTAGGGCCACAATGGTTTTCCTTCCATATGTCACTTATAGTAGTGCTTGATAAATATGTTATGGAATACAGTATACAGTTGTTGACAATATACCTACATAATGATTTCTCTTCCTGTGAAATGGCATAGTAATAATTAGTAATCATTACATTCAATCTGCAGAAATATATATATTGCTCATAATAGCTGTGGAAATATAAAAATATGCTTAACTTATGTCCCAATGTTTAAGCTGCTGCCTAAACATCTTTGTCTAACAACTCTGAGCAAGATGCTTGTCCCACGTACACTCCAATTTCTTTCCATCCCTTCCCAATTTAATGTTGTTAAACCCAACCACCCTCTTCCCTGATCTCAGCCCAAATGAAGATGGCGGCTGCAAGAGGGGAATATAGGACATCCGAGTATCGCGAGATCCGACGCGAGACTTGGACGTCAGAGCCTCACTTTCATTTTTTGGCGCCGGAAATACCTGAACAGTGCTCGGATCCCGTCAGATCCGCACTGTTCGGGTGGTCTCGGATTAGCGGAATCCGAGCCCGCTCATCCTTAGTTTCCTCCCACACTCCAAAAACACACTAGTAGGTTAATTGACTGCTTTTAAATTGAACCTAGTCTCTCTCTCTCACTCTGTGTCTGTGTGTATGTTAGGGAATTTAGACTGTAAGCTCCGATGGGGCAGGGACTGATGTGAATGATTTCTCTGCACAGCGCTGCGGAGTCAGTGGCGGTATATAAATAAATGGTGATGATGATGATGATGATAGGTATGGTGAAAATATGTTTCTAATACTGATCCCAAACTGTGCAGAGAAGCAAGGGATCGAAGTACAGACAAGTTATTTCTGTCTCTTATCATTCTTTTTTATTATTTTAATACATGCTGGAATTGTCATTAATGTTTGCAGTAACGATTATTGCCAAAGCCTATTGCTTTTATGCAACTCTATGGCAGATAAGAACACAAAGGGGGCATGGGATATTGCAGTATTGTTTATTCAGTACACATATCCAAAATGAAAAAAAACATACATTTAAAACTTTTCAATGTGTGCAAGTATCTTTCACTCAGTAAGTGATTTCCTGTCATACGAGGTACCAAAAAAATAAATAACCTTAATGACGCTAAAGGATATAACTATAAAATCAATACATATCAACCAATGTACAATAAATCATAATAAAATAAATAGTCACAAAATGTTACTCCACTGCAGCTCTCAAAAGGGCCTGGACACCTGTAAACCCCAACCAGTATTGATAAATGAAAAAGAGAGGGAGAGTGCAATATACAGTGACTGTTTAGAGGCTATTTGAAGTAGATTCCTCAAAAAAGGCTTCTAAAACCACACTGTCATCAGGAGACAATTTAACTACACTGAAACAACTGTACATTCTAAATATATTTACTAAAACATGGCAAAATCGCATTCGGAGAAAATAAAATCAAGATCGATCTTTTTACATAAGATGTTGCTAGGATGAGCATACCTAATATAGAACATATATGTATAGTAGTATTAAATTTATATAACCTCAAACTAGCATGAAAACATAAAATAAATCCAGACATTTCAACAGATATAAATGTGTATTAAATAGCCAAAGACTAAGTGTAATAAAACCTACATTACAATGCCCCGATTTTTTGGTAGAATTATTTTGAGATCTGTGAAAACTGTCAATTGCGGGAAAATTCAGATATTGTTTGTATAGTTTTAGAAGTCCTCTTTGAGGAATCTTCTTCAATTCACTTCTCTATTTTGCACTCTTTTTTTGTTTATCATGAGAGGTATAGCTATGGAAATATCTCAATACAGTTATATAAATAAATGATGATGATGATGAATACAGTTTGTGTATTTCATTCTCCTGCATGAGGTAGGAAGCTTGTGTTCCAGGTAATAATATTGCTAAGGAATTCTAAACTGCATGGTCAGTAGGAGATGTTTCTTATTCTCATGTAGCACCACAGGGCAATGCATCGATTCAAAAGTTTATCTTAATGTAAGAACAAATCGAGATAGTGTGGTTACACCATGCAACACATCTGGTCAATATTAGTAAGACCCATAATTCTTTCTGAAGTCTACAGGTGATAAGAGTGTAATAATTGCTAAATATAGGAGGTGGATTAAAAGTTGCCTCTGGGAAAGGTATTTGTTGTTGTTTGCAGCACCTCCTGTCCGCAGAGGCACCATTACTACGCTGACCAGCCTCAGGCTAGTTTTTTCTATAGCAGGAGGATGGTGGTGTTTGTTCAGCAGTATTAAAAATAGCCTGGAAGAGCCTCCAACATTGCCAACAATATTATCTCTTATGATAAGTCAATTCAGAGAATATAATTTATTTAAAAGTAATAAATGTATTAAATTCACTTAAATATGTACTGTAACATGCTAGTGTTTTGGTTGTTCACTCTTTTTAAACTTGTTATTGCAAATATACTAAAATAAAATGCATACCTATTTGAATCTTGGTAATATCAAGTTGATAGAGCTACTTGGTCAATAAATCTTAAACAAGTTAGTAGAAACCATGAATGCAGCATGGATGCATTATAATCTGAACTACCTGACTACCTGCGTTTCTCCATCTGTCCACCCCTCCCCTTAGATTGTACGCTCCTCTGAGCAGGGCCATCTCTCCTCCTGTTTCCACCACTTCTAACTCTGCTCTCCAGCTACTTTGCCCTCCTCCTCGAGGGCCCTACTCCCCCCTCTGGGGGTCTCCCTGTCTTCCGCGCCCTCCTTTTGGGCCCCGTCATTTGCGGATACTCCCCCCGCCCTCACTAGTTGTGCATTGAGCTTACTGAGATACTGTGCTTTATGTTTACTGTACTGTGCTGTCTCACCTTGTATTGTAATTCGTTTTTGTCCCTGTACGGCGCCACGGACACCTTGTGGCGCCCTCTAAATAAAAATTAATAATAATAATATCAACCCCTGAAAATATTTTTTACTTATTTACATCTATAAAAGAAGTTTGTTTGTTTGTCTATTGGTGAATATCTTCGACACCCCTGCACCGACTGGGATTAAACCAATGCGAGGTGGTCCTGTTGGATACTGGCCAGATTTTAGGGGGGGGCTAAGGTCCCAGTCGGACCTCCCGTTGGTGTACATTTAGCAGAACTTTGATCCAAGGAGCTTGTTCTGAGCCTTCCATTGGGTGGATTTGGACAAAAACTTCAGACTCGTAACATTGGATCCCATAAGCAATACTAGGGGTTTGAGGTTCTGTTGGTGTAAGCTGGCCAGAACTTTGACCCAGGGCTCCTGTTCTGGGCCTTCGACTGGATGGATTTGGTTAGCTTATCTGTCCAGTTATGCATTCGGACACCCCTGCTCCGATTGGCATGATGTCACGAGTCACAGGGACTGAAGGCCACTTGCTGATATTTACACTGCTAAGCTAGGAGGCGCTGAGTCTAAACACGCCTGCAAGGGAGTTTGGAGTTTGCTGCAAGGGACGTGCAGGTCACGGCCCTCCAAGTTAGCTATCAACAGAGTGGATGGTGAACAGATGTGGTCTTGCAGGCAGAGGTTAAACCGTACTGGCAAGCGTGGTATCAAGGGGTAATGCAATTTGAAGTCAGAAAGCAAAAGGTCAGATACAGCGAGAGCAATCAGGCCAAAGGGAGATCCAGAAGCAGAACTGAGACAGGCTGGAATGCTGGAGCATAGGAAGACCTAGATACTGTGGCGTTTACCTAGTGTCAGAGGCAGGTTTAAATAGAGGTACCCTATCCCTGATTGGTGGCAGTGGAGGAGGCGGTCCAAACAGCTGATTGCCGACAGGAAGTAGAGAGAAGAGTCCCGTTGCTAGGAAATGGGGACGCGAGACTGACACACATGCGCACAGCAATTCTGAAGAGAGAGGCTGGCGTCCAGGTGCCTAGCAACGGACCATGCTGCCGACAGAGGAAGGCGTTCATCCTTGGCATGGATGGTGAGTGCAGGGACGGTGCCTGACAGTATCCCCCCTCTCTTCCAGAAGGCCTACTTTCCGAGGAGCATCTTTTACGGAAACTGGCCAATAAACGTGGAGTATTAAGATCATCCTCATACATCCAGGTCCTTTCTTAAGGGCCGAAGCCTTTCCAGTGGACCAAACACAGGAAGCACCCATGAAGATTGCGAGTATCTAAGATTGGCTTATTTCATACTCATTGCAAGAAGCTGTGGAGACAGGATGAGGAGAAGATAGAAAATTAGAAAATTTATTGAGCACTACTGGTTTCAGTAAGGAAATATGGAAAGTATTGTGCACTTTAAGAGAACGAGGGAGTTGAATTCTGTAGGTTTCAGGGTTAACCACCTGAAGAACTGGAAGAGGCCCAATGAATCGTGGGGCCAATTTCATTGAGGGTACCTGTAGTTTAAGGTTCCGTGTGGAGAGCCACACCTTGTCCCCAACTTGCAGAACTGGTACCATTTTCCGATGGCGGTCTGCTGCGAGTTTATATTGCTGAGAGGACTGTAATAGCTTCTTTTTGGTATCTGTCCAGATGTTGCCAAAGGCACAAATCATAGCATGAGCAGCAGGGACTGTCCCTCTCGGGCAGGATTAAAAATTGGTAAGAATGGGGTGGGCACCATATACAATTATGAAGGGGAAGGAACCAGAAGATGCATGGGTATGATTGTTATGAACAAACTCTGCCCAGGGAAGTAGGTTGCTCCAGTCAGACTGGTTGTCATTGGAGAAACAGCGGAAAAATGATTCAAGATCTTGGTTAACCCGTTCTGTCTATTAGTCTTGGGGTGATAACCCAAGGAGAATTCCAATCCCATTCCCAGATCTCTACAGAAGGCCCTCCAGAAACGATAGATGAATTATACTCCGCAATAAGATATGATCTCCTGTAGATGAAAAATTTCTTTGATGAATACTTGAGCAAGTTTGAGAGCAGAGGGAAGAAGAGATAAAATGAGCCATTTTTGAGAATCTGTCCACAGTTACCCAGATGGTATTAAAGCAGTTACTGGGAGGTAAATCTGTAATAAAATCCATGGATACACTTGCCAAGGGACGATCAGGGACTGGCAAAGGCAAAAGTAACCTACTTTATTCTGGGCAGAAGTAGCTATGCGGCAACAAAATCCTTTACATCTGCGTGAAGAGTGGGCCACTAGTAACGATGGGACAGCAAGGAGAGAATCTTCACAAAACTAGTGTGACCCGCAAATTTGGTGGTGTGAGCCCAACGAAGAGCCTTGAGGCTGAGATGTGGTTCCAAATAGGAACAGCCGACAGGAGGGGTCTTAGGTGAAGTCCTGGTGAAAGCAACAATACTGGAAGGTCCAAATATGTGAGGAGGCTCAGAAGTAGGGCTAAGATCAGACTCAACGAATGACCGGGATAGGGCATCAGCCCGGGAATACAGAGCACCGGAATGGTAGGTCAAATTCAGATCAAAGATGAGGACCAATCGGCTTGGCGGGGGTTCAAACACCGAGCATCCCAAAGGTAAACTTGATTTTTATGGTTGGTGTAAACCGTAACTGGATGGCGAGCTCCTTCTAAAAGATGACGCCACTCTTCAAGCACAGATTTAATGGCTAGCAGTTCTTTGTCACCAATTACATTCATAGGTAGAGAACTTCCTAGAGAAAAAAAACACAGGGATGTAAATCACCTGAAGGAGATTCTTGCGAAAGATCAGCCCCCACTCCGACTGAGGAGGTGTCGACCTCCAGGAAAAAAGGTTTCTCTTGGTTGGGCTGAGACAGTACTGGGGCAGAAATGAAGGCCTCCTTCAAGGTGACAAATGCAGCAATGGCCTCAGGGGTCCAAGTTCTAGGATTGGCTGACCTCCGGGTAAGTGCGGTAATGGGAGCAATCAAGGTGGAAAAGTGCTTGTTAAATTGCCTGTAGCAATTGGCAAACCCAATAAACCGTTGCACAGCTTTCAAGCCGGAAGGTTGAGGACAGTTGAGAATGGCAAAAAGTTTCTCTGGATCCATCTCGAGAACAGAGTGAGAAACAACATATCCCAAGAATAAGATTTGAGGAACCTCAAAAATGCGTATTTTAAGCTTGCAAAACAACTGATTGGCACGGAGATGGGATAGAACCTCCTTCACATGAAACCGGTGGGAAATATGGTCAGGAGAGAAAATCAAAATGTCATCCAGATATACTACCACCATACTGTAGAGCAGGTAATGGAAGATTTAATTAATGAAGAACTGGAACACTGCAAGAGCATTGCAAAGCCCAAAGGGCATCACTAAGTACTCGTAGTGATCGCGGGTACTAAAGGCAGTTTTCGACTCATCTCCCTCATAAATTTGGATAAGATTGTAAGCTCCTCGTGAATCCAGTTTAGAAAATATTTTGGAGCCGTTAATCTGGTCAAATAGCTCAGCGATGAGAGGAAAAGGGTATCTGTTTTTAATGGTGATAGCGTTCAACTGCCGATAGTCAATACAAGGACGTAACGTCCCATCCTTTTTTTTTTTACGAAAAAGAAACCGGCACCTGCAGGAGATGAAGACTTCCAGATGAATCCGCGCTGGAGGTTTTCAGAAATATATTGGGACTGTTAAGAGCGTTTTGTCGCTATCCAATAACGATTGTCAAATCTTGATTTGTGTTACCAATGCACAAATAGTTATTCTCAAAAAGTAGCAGAATAATTCAAGCGAAATAATAATAATAAGTACAGCCGTTACTTATCGCAGGTGCTCTGGATCCAGTAAATAGTCATTCAGTCCTGAAGTCTGTGGTCTAGGTGACTGAACTCTGGATGAGGAGCTGCTGCTTATATGCAAACAGAGATACAGTAAAACAATGCAAAGGTGTGGCTGGCTTCTATTGGTCCAGGCATCAGGAGGGTTCAGGGAGTTGCAGATCATAGGCTAGTTTAACCTCAGGAATCCAAAGTAGGGGGTCATCTCTCCATGGGATGGGTTCTGATCTTCCCGCCAAGAGTTCTCATCGTAATAGTCCATAATGCCATAACATTAATAACTTGCGTATGCACCCTGCGATCCCTTCGCAAAGTGAACTGGACAGTGGGAAAGGTGAAGAGAATTAGTATGATACCAAACATGACTTGATTCCTTCAACGTGTACCATATGTTTTACTGATATGCATATAACTCATAATATTACACATAAATACTACTATATTTCGACATAAATGACTATGTGTTGCAACTACCATTAATGTGTACTATTTTACAAGTGTGCATGTTTATGCGAATGTGTGTAAAAGACTAAATACTGTTGTTGCCACTTGTTGCAGTTGCATACGCCCTTCCACGCCGTAGAGTGCCCTTTCACGCCGAGCATGACGTACGCATCTTTTCAAACAAAGACAACCAAAATTGCTCGATTTTAATTGAAATGACTTTATCCAATTTGCTGACTTCGACAGGACATTGCTTGATTCTCTGTTAAGGAAAGTGGATAAATCCTACCCCTAGGAAAAGGTTTATCTGGTAACATATCAATGGGACAGTCCCATGGACGATGTGGAGGAAGGGTCTTGGAAGCTGTTTTGCAGAAGACATCCTGAAAGGAAGTATAGAGAGCTGGGAGCCCCGGTAGGGATGAGGTGATTCTGCAAGGAACAGCGGATCTTCCAGGCTTGACTGTAGAGAGACATCTTCCAAAACACTGAGTCCCCCAAGAAATGACCTGGGCCGAATTCCAGTCAAATTGAGGTACATGGAGTCTGAGCCAAGGCAACCCCAAAATGGCAGAATTAATAGACTGGGGAAGGATCAAGAACTCAATCCACTCCGAATGTAGCAACCTTACCATCAGCCAAATAGACAAGGTGATCTGGGAGACAGAACCATTGGCAACCCGGTTCCCATACACCGCGGTGCAGTAGAACGTCTGAGACATATCTCGAGTAGAAGTGTGGAGCTGTAAAGCCAGGGTGGCAGATATAAGGTTCCCATCAGATCCTGAGTCCACAAAGGCAGAGGTCATGGAGGGGCCATCAGGAATATCCAGAGTTATAGACATAGAGAAGTCAGAACCTGCAGGGGTATAGGGAGTAGTGAACTTGACTCCTAGATCAGCCTCCCTGTTACTGGCTAGGAGGAGGCATTTCCTGGCCTCTTCGGGCAGGACAAAATTAGGTGGCCTGGTTCACCACAGTAACTATAGAGGTTCTGTTTGAGGCGACTCTCCCTCTCTTCAGGAGAGAGACGGAACCATCCAATCTACATGGGTTTGTCAGGAGGCACCGTATTCAGAAAGCGAGGGCCAGACGTGATAGAAAACGTCTGCCAGATGATCTCTTGTGTTCGTTCCCTGAAGCGTAGGTCGATTCTATTGCATAAAGAGATTAAGGAATCAAGGTCCGCTGAGAGCCGTAAGTTGGCACTGCGTAAACTTGCTGATAACTGCCCCAACAAACAGTTGCAAGTCCAATAGGATGGGATGGTTAGTCTCAACCAAAGGGTTTGCCCATTCCAAGGCTTTTCCTTTAAAATTTGCTAACAAGAACAGAATCTGCCTCTTTCGGTCACTGACAAGGCCAGGTACTGAGGGAAACTATGAAGCACACTTGGAGGAGGATCCTGAGTGGACAACTTGGCAGGGAACCCGGACTGGGAGGACGACTTGACAGGGGGCCCGGACTGGGCAGATGACTTGGCGGGGGCCCGGACTGGGTGGACGATTTGGCATGGGGCCCTGACTGGGCGGACGACTTGGCATGGAGCCTGGACTGGGAGGATGACTTGGTAGGGGGCACGGACCGGCCAGCACTGTGGGTAGCCTCAGAGCGGAATGCAATGTGAGAAGCCTCAGAGCGGAATGCAATGTGAGAAGCCTCAAAGCGGAATGCAATGTGAGAAGCCTCAGAGCGGAATGCAATGTGAGGAGCCTCAGAGCGGGCTGCACTGTGAGAAGCCTCAGAGCGGGCTGCACTGTGAGAAGCCTCAGAGCGGGCTGCACTGTGAGAAGCCTCAGAGCGGGCTGCACTGTGAGAAGCCTCAGAGCGGGCTGCACTGTGAGAAGCCTCAGAGCGGGCTGCACTGTGAGAAGCCTCAGAGCGGGCTGCACTGTGAGAAGCCTCAGAGCGGGCTGCACTGTGAGAAGCCTCAGAGCGGGCTGCACTGTGAGAAGCCTCAGAGCGGGCTGCACTGTGAGAAGCCTCAGAGCGGACTGCACTGTGAGAAGCCTCAGAGCGGACTGCACTGTGAGAAGCCTCAGAGCGGACTGCACTGTGAGAAGCCTCAGAGCGGACTGCACTGTGAGAAGCCTCAGAGCGGACTGCACTGTGAGAAGCCTCAGAGCGGACTGCACTGTGAGAAGCCTCAGAGCGGACTGCACTGTGAGAAGCCTCAGAGCGGACTGCACTGTGAGAAGCCTCAGAGCGGACTGCACTGTGAGAAGCCTCAGAGCGGACTGCACTGTGAGAAGCCTCAGAGCGGACTGCACTGTGAGAAGCCTCAGAGCGGACTGCACTGTGAGAAGCCTCAGAGCGGACTGCACTGTGAGAAACCTCAGAGCGGACTGCACTGAATGCCAGCTCAGGTTGAACTGCATTGAGTGGCAACTGGGTCTGAACCACATTGAGTGGCAACTCGGGTTGAACTGAATTAAGTGACAACTCGGACTGAACAGAAATAAGTGGTAACTCGGGCTGAACTGTATTGACTGGCAAAGTCTCTGGAACAGGCTATAGGGTCAGCGCCCTCTCTGCAGCAGGCTGTAGGGGCAGTGCCCTCTCTGCAGCAGGCTGTAGGGGCAGCGCCCTTGCTGGAGCAGGCTGGAGCTCTGGAACGGAGGCAGCGACTGGCGACTCGGAACTGGAGGCAGCGCCTGAAGACTAAAAACTGGAGGCAGCGCCTGGAGACTCAAAATTTGAAACAGAGGCAGAAGACTATGGTGCACAGGCAGAGGAAGAGGTTGGAGGCTCAAGGCTGGAGACAGTGGCTAGAGACTTGGGACTGGAGACAATGGCTGGAGACTCGGAACTGGAGATAATGGCAGGAGACTTGGAACTGGAGACAGTGGCAAGAGACTCAGTACTGGAAGCAGAGGCTGGCATCTTGGAACAGGAGGCAGAGGCTGGCACCGTCGGAACAGGAGACAGAGGATGGCACCTCGGAACAGGGGGCAGAGACTGGCACATCTGGACAGGTGACAGGAACTGGCATCTTGGGACAAGTGGCCAAAACTGGCACCTCTGGACTGGCGGTCGAACCTGGCATCTCGAGACAGATAGCTGGAATTGGCACCTCTGGACTGGCGGCAGAGACTGGCTTCTCGATACAGGCAGCTGGAACTGGCACCTTTGGACTGGCATCTGGAATTGGCACCTAAGGACTGGTGACTGGAACTGGCGCTTCAGGACAGGCGGCTGGAACCTGCGCCTCAAGATTGGCGGCTGGAACTTGCAGGCTAGGCCTCATCCTAGGGAGTAGAACAGGCTGTAATGTGGTAACAAGAAGTGAAGTGCAAACACCTCCAGATTGAGGAGGATAATAAACAGAAAACAATTCTGTAGACTGTCGTGGTCTGCAGAGAGGACAGTCTTGTAAAAAGTGTATGTTACTGGCACAGTAGAGACATAATTTATTAGTTCTGCTGCGCCGCTGCTCCTTTTTGGTCAGGGGGGCATGGACCACCTGTGAACCTGGAGTTTGTTACACCATAGTTCTTTGAAACAGTAAATTTGTAGTACCACTATTAAGAGATGATGTTTGCACTGGTTAAGCAGCAGAGAAAGTTGGATGAGACAAATTAACTGCATTAGAATTGGGCTAGACAAAATCTGACAGTCTCCAGAGTGGGTCCATCAGTAAAGCAGAAAATTGAGGCAACTGAGAGCTTAGTAAAATTATGTCTGCTTGTAGAGTCTGTAGCAATAGTAGTTCAGTAATTTGTGAGGCAGACATGTTGCAAGAGAAAACAAATGAAAAACAATTGCAAAAAGAGTCTCAGGAAAAAATTTGAAACAGGATCTTCACACGGCTCCAAAACTGTCTTTTAGACTGGTCATACTGTCACGCTTTAAGTAAGTAACAGCTATGGAGCCCAGCATGTGATAAAGAATATAGGTGTTTATTGATCAAAATGCAGATAATTAGAACGAACCAAATAATGCTGAAACTGCACAGGAATATCTGAGATGAATGGATACTGGTTGCAAGGAATACTTACAGATGTAGGAGGAATGAGTAGAGGAAGAGGGATCCAAACTAGTGATGTGAAGTCCAAGAGCACAGGAGAGCCAGGAGAAAACCCAAAGGGGAAGGCAACAAAACATCAATGACCAGCACAGGAGAGGCAGAGAGGCAGGTATAAATAGTGAACACCCAGGTGCAGGGGATAATTGGTGACACAGGTTAACTCCTAGCAATATCAAAGGATAAAGGCACAATAGCAGCACCTCTGCTGAATAGAGGTACTGCCAGAATATATACAATGAACACATACATAAAGTCCTATAGTCCTGGAGGCAGGAGCTGCCAATGCAAAGCAGAATGCAATACAGAGGGCTGCAGGCAGATTCTGACACTTATAAATTAAGCTTTTTTAGATTTTCTACAGAGCTAGTTGGGTAAAATATTGTATTTATTTATTTATTGAAGGATAAAGTATGTAATTATTCATCAGTTTTATTAAAAGCCATCATATTGCTAAATATAAAATATCCCCCTTAACAAAATTTACAGAATACAACAGACAAAATATATCCCTAAATTTATTCTGGAGCGTGTAACAATTATAGTGATAGCATATACGTGTAACTTTAGAGTTTGTCAGTCATGATTAAGGATTTATCCATATAGCTATATATATATATATATATATATATATATATATATATATATATATATATATATATAATGTGCCTTTGGTGGCTCAGGTAAATACTGTCTTTGTGTTCAGTAAGCATTCTGGTGTCCAGAAGGACACAGGGGGCCTGCTTAATTAAGGAACATCAATGCTGATATGTGCCGTAATTTAAAATCTGACTGCGCATGCCCAGAAATGGATTATACATCAGTGAAGGCAAGAACATCCAATTAATCTTTGAGTGCAAAGGACACTTATGATTTCATGGACGGGAGGTGTAGGGGAATTGGCATATGCATATAGTCACTGTACAGTGATTATGTGGAAAGCTTGAGCGCATGCAGCAGCATCAGATTCAAGCTTTGGGCATCTCAAAGGTAGGTGTTTTACTGTTGTACCACTTGCACCAACTACAGGTCAGGTGTAAGTGCTGATTAATAGTGATGACAGTTGCGCATGCATGCTAGAACATGTGTTTGCAATTAGAAGCAACTGTAACAATGTTTTTTATGCACAGTAGAAATTAATAAATCAATCAATTTCATTAATGACTATATTATTAACAGGTGACGATAATTGAATATTTTTTTTTCTGTGTGTTCTCCTTAAATTCCACATGTGTTTTGGAAGTATTCTGCAGTGTATTGTGCCTGTCTGAGCAGAGCGTACCTAGACCTATATTCAACAAGATTCAGACCCGCTTGTAGGTGAACTCTTACGCGCATATGCCCCAATTATTTTTTTTTTTTATTTTTTTTTACAAAGCACGCTTTATATATTTGCTTTGTGTGCCTTAATGAATCAGGTCTAGAATCTCTTTCTGTAGGTTAACCAACTTCCACTCACTAATGCTTGTAATCATGGTCACTGACTGTGAAAAGCATTCTGGTGTGAAAGAGTCACAAGGCCATAATATTCATGTTTCCAGCCCTCTAAAAAGTACAGGTGAGCAAAAATTTTACATTACATCCCTTTGGCAATGAAAGGGTTAAAGAATAGTATAGAATTCCCAAGGACATACATAATAGTAAGGAGTCTGCAAAATATTTAAAGGATTCAACTGAAATCATGTTAAATCAAATCTTATAAATCTGGCTATTAAGCAAAGAACAGCTGTAGCTGTTTACCTTTTTACCATCATTTTCCAAATCACTGAGTGAACCCTTTCTGTGTCAATCCAACACTTTTAGGGTAATTTAACTTAATAATACCTTCTTGTGCACAGGCATTTGTATGTGAAGGGTTATTACCATGGAAGTTATTTTAGGTTGGTTAATGGTATGTAGTAAATTTTAAATTGACACAGAAGATATGCAGGCTGCTTTTAGAGTGTTTACCTTTCAAATATGTTACTCACTTCTAAAAAGTTGTTACCTTTATCCTGAAAAGCTTTCATAAATTATTAGCAATTTTTCCCCTATGTTCACATGCACCATTAGATTCTAGGTGAAAGTATTCAAACTGGTCAGATCTTAATTGTTATCACTTTGAGAGCAGTTTCAAATGGATGCAGCCCTATTATTTCTGTCAGCCTTTCTGACTTATTATGTGTGATATTTTATCCATCAAATATTTACTGAGCAGAATAAAAGTCAGCTTCTTTTAAAGCAAAACCTAACTAAAATGAAAAAGATAACATTAGGCAATGTACAGTATATCTCCTTACTCACTCATAAGATAATGAAAATTGTGTTGCACATTCTTATATATCAAAGGGTGATATAATGTCACTCAATCTGAGTTGTCTCAACTATCATGTATTCTGGCAAACTTGGGTCATTAGGAGAAATCTTTCCAAAAACATACATGCAATGATATAATGATATTAATCACCTGGTCCATTTATTATATGCAATATATATTCATATTCTTAAATATTCTTTAGATGACTAAAGAAACATATAACATTCCTGTGTGAAACAAAGAAACAATTTCTTCTGTTGCTAGCTATTACCTCTTGGTAAGTTAGCTCTCAATTTAAAAACACATATATGTATTGCCCAAATATATGGGACTCTCACTGCTTAGAGTAGGGACCACCCTATTAGCAAAAGCGCCGTGGAGTGTGCAACTCCTGATTGCTGATAGTCACTAGCATCTACCTGATAATAATCTAGTGTCTCTTTAAGGTGAGGCTGTCACACATAGGTGTCTTTGCCGCACTTCTGCCGCTGTCATATCACAGCTACCCAGCTCCCTCCTGGTCACCTGCAGCATTCCTGTCCATCACATCTCTGTTTGTAAACAAATGCATACTGTTTGTCCTGCTGCATGTGCATGGCCATCTTGGATGCAGTTAGGTGATCATTCCAGACCAACCAGATTCAGCAGCTGTGATCACATGAACTGTGCAGCCAATAGTTGTTTGAAACACCCTATTTAAGCTGCTGCTGAGATCTGTTCATTGCCAGAACAACACACTTCTCTCCTGAGAATAGTTCTTGGCGCCAGGTTCCAGCACTGTTCTAGATTACCCTGCGTTTACAAAGTGGTCTTCTTTTGCGAACATCCTGCATTTCCAACTGAACTTCACTTTGCAAGTATCCTGAAAGTTAAAGTGCACATCTTTTTTCTTTTACCTGCAATTCCAAGTGCATATCTTTCTCCAAGTATTCTGCATTACCCAAAGTTAATCTTCCTGCAAATACTCTGCACTTCCAAGCTGCTCATCTTCCTGCAATATTCTGCATTCAGCAAGAGTGCTTATTTCAGTAAGAACTTTGCACTATCCAGTTTCTTTTCTGCAGTTACAGTGGCTTTACCATTATCATCAGTTCTCTTGCTACAGCTGGTTCTGAGTCTCTAGGGCTTATTTCTAGTTCCGTGTATCTTTCTGTGGGTTTCAGGTCTGTGTCTGACGTGTAGTCCTGAGTTTGCCATTCTGTGTCATGGTTCTGAGTTCCTAGTTTGTCTCCAGTTCGTTCTGTTCTGAGTTTCCATGTGTTTTCTATCTGAGTTCTAATTAGTGGGTTCCAGTCCCGTGTGCCTGGCCACAGTTGCCAGAATTGAGTTCCCATGAACAGTTCCAGTCTGTTATTACACCAGATTCCAGTTCAGTACACAGGCACAAACTCCAGTCCTAAGGCTCCTATACTGCTTGTGCAACTCTGAGTAATCTAGATGAGCAAAGAGATCATCAAAGCCTCCAGGTTCCGCTTGAGTCCTGCTTCAGCTAGGCCCAAGGGTCCCAAATCAGATCGAGAAATACAGTCGACCATGATAGAGGCAGTATAGGCAGTGAAGAACTTTAATTTCTGCTAAAATCACCAGGATGCGTTGTCCTGGTATTTGATTCAATATCATTTTTGATCCTGTCATATATACCCATTCATCAGCTCTTGTCTTGCTATTCGAAACCTAAATATTTTTTAATTCCTGGTTTTCCTTATGTTTTTGGTTTATAAATCTATGCATCTGAAACTTGATTAAGAGTATGACCTGCTCTACTTGAAGAGGACATCTTTAAATGTTTTGGACCTGTGTCACACTGTACTTTACTCTGTTCTGATTTAGAAATTTTATCTCAAGCCAATGCCAACAGCAAGTGTGGCAGAACAATTTGAATTGAAAGTTTGTTGTGGATTTTTAAACAAATCTAATCTTACAGTGGAAGAGGCAATAGTCTAGTAATGCAATCTTCAAGTTCTGATTTTCTCTATTTCACAGAATAACATTTGTAAATTCCACATATCATATTTTGAGTAATTCATAGTGTATAAATAGAGCTAGGGTAACAAAGGTGACCCAGGGTGCAGAGTTGAGGGGGGAGTGCATGGCTGCATGTTATAACACAAAATCACAGCCCCAGGTATACATCTGGGTCTACAGCAGAGTCATGGCTAAAGAATCACGGTATGAGTGGCGTGGTGGATGCCATGCTGTTTAGGTGCTACTAGGGGCTTTAATTTTAAAGTGGGGTTATTCATTTAATGGGGGTAGGGTCTATCAATTTAACAGAAGTAGTGGTTATTAATTTATTGGTTGGTGCTATTCATTTAATGGGGGTATGGTCTATTAATTTATTAGTCCAGGTATTCATTTTATCTGGGTAGGGTCTATTATTTTAACAGGGGCAGGGGATATTCATTTCTTAGTGGGGGCTATTAATTTAATACTGGGCAGGTTTAGGTACCTTTAATTGAATGTGGGACTGAGTTGTAGAAGGACTATTTTTGAAATGTGCATTAATTTAAATATTAATATACTTTAATATTGGGGCTGCTATTGGTGATATAGGCCTATTTTTAAACTTGAATAATATTAATTTAATCTTGGGAAGGAGGGATGATTATTAAACATTGGTACTTTGATTTAATGTCAGGACTGGTTAGAGGAGGGAGGTCTGGAGTGTTCATTAGTTGCTTTACCTTCCTTGTAGTGAATAATAACTATCATTTTTCCAAACAGGGACCCAGAAGGATCCAGCCAAGCAGCAAATGAGCTTAACACATCAGCAGCAGCTCCAGGCAGTCGAAGCTATAGGAAAAGGTAGGATACAGCAGTACAGGGTTGGAGAGCCATCTAGTATTTTTAAAGGGCTAGGCACCCCCTACAGTAGTATGCCTGCTTCTCCTCTAGCCGTGCACTACTTGGGAGGCAACATCGAGAGACCAATGGTCTCTCTTATCAGACGCACTAAAATTTTTAGTTACGGGTCTGGTCAGTTCTGCTCTGTGGTGCAGTTGGAGTGTATAATGGGAGATGTCAGGCAGAACAAAATGATAAAAGAATTCCAGGTGGAACAAACATTATAGGGAAAATTGTGAATGGAACACTTTTGTATTGTGCATACATGACATTACAGTAAATATAGCTCAGAATTCATAAATGGTATTGAAAACTCAGTTGGCTGATATAGTACTGCACTTACTGTGTGTTTTTTAATGAATATGACATACAAGTTTTGTGAGTCATTTGACATTATAGTTCACACTTATTAAGCAGCACTGATGGGCTTTGCCTTTAATAAAATTGCTGTTTAAAAAATGATGGCAGACCTCTGAGAATCAGTGGTTTTACCTAATCGCCTTTTGATACTTTTAACCCTGGTATAGAATGGCTCTCTTTGACCATTCAATACATCTCCTTGGTCCACAAATGTCACACTTCTAGGGATTTCTCAATAGTCTGAATAAATGTACTGCAACAGTGTACTGTTCCATTTTAACTGTAGACAGTTTGTTACATTAAAAGTTCTACTGGCATTGGGAAATTGTTATTTGAAAAAAACAAACCTAATGTCGCCAATTCCCTGCGTCTAAATTGTATGTAGAGCTGATGTGAAGCTTATTGACACAAATATTGTAATGGCACTTTTGAACAATGCAAAGCTCAATTCTTTCCACAACTTAGTGACATGAATATATGTATAACTGGTGTATTCTAAAAATATTCCAGCTGAAATATGAATGTATTGTATGTTAGTTATTTTATGTATTGTGGTTGCAGGTACTCCCCACTCTCCACACTTGTCTGTGGTTCAGCTTAACTACCACAGAACACTCTTTAGTATTTGAGGAGCAGGGAAACTGTAATAACCAATACATTGCTGTAGCACTTGTTACGAGCCGCGCTGGCTCGGCACCACTGCAACTCACTCTGGCCCTTCAGACGAGTCCTGGCCGTCGTCATGACGACCGCGACATCACTTCTGGTTTTAGTCCCGGCCGTAACCATGGTGACGGCTTTGACGCTCCTCACATTACCACTGCGACCCGGCCAGCTGACTAGCCGGGCGCGTGCGCAACGCTGTAACTAACTCATTTCCAGCTGTGGAATGATTGGTGCCATGTCCTCAATTTCTATTGGCCCTTCCAGGTATATAAGGCAGGGAGGGCTTAGCCTCTCTGCCGGTTATAGCTCTCAGGTTCTGTCTGCTGACCTGCTCTTTTCCTCTGCTCCTCTGCTCCATTGTTATTTGGATTGACTCTTCTGTGTATGACCCTTTGCTTACTTACTGGACTCTGCTGGATTGCTTGTGATCCTCATCTCTGCCTGCTCTCTGGATTCATTGTTTTCTGCCAGCCCTGACCTCTGCTTGGACCTCACTCCGCTGCCTGCTGTAGCCCTTTGACCTCAGCCCATTTTTGGACTTTGCTACTATCTTGCATCAGGCCCTCGCCTACGCTACGGTAATATTATAAACTTATACTACTCTGAATTTAAGACCTGGGGGCATCTGATCACCTGTGAGTGTGTTCAGCTCTACGGGAAAGGCGGCTGTTATAGGTGAAGACCTATTCTGCCTGTTCTACGAGTTTATGATATTTGCCTTCAGCCCTAACAGCACTGTGATGGGTGACTGGTAAATTCTATCCACAAACCCACAAATCAGAGTTCCAAGAGCAGTCTTTAGTTTATTACCTGTCATATATTTAAATTTGTATACTCAATTGTTAAGAGTTAAGGATAAGTTGCTTATTTACTAACATTGTTTAAAGGTACAAATCTGCTCTAAAACCAATCAGATGCAGCTTACATCATATATGTGTCACTACACACATAAAAGTGAATTGCTTATTGGTCGCTATGATTTTAGTGGAGAGTTTAACCTTTGAGCAATCTTAGTATAAAAAAAAACCCTCTATTGTTTCTAACCACATCTGTTTAGCTAAAGAGAAAACACAAGGGTTTAGAAAAAAACAATCAGTATAACCACTATACAATTAAATGTGGTGAAAAATCTGACATTTATAATATTAAGATGCTCATATTTTGATATGATACAGGAGCAATACAATGTACCACCGCTTAGTAAAAGGTCATGTCTAAGAGGTGGAGACATGAGATGCTGCTGGAGACATCACCGATAGGCTTGATACACTACTATAAAAATGTAGTTTCACTTTAGAATAAATGAGTATTGGGGTCCTTAAATGAGCCACCTGCCATTTCTGCAACTATGCTGGATCTCTATGGAGTTTGGTCATAAATGCTTTAAAAAATATTGTAACATAAGGGAGAGACCCATAGTAAACTAATAGTCGAAGGGAAAGTGTATTTTTACCCTTTTCCAAAGTGTAAAACCAGTTTAAGATTTTCTAAAGAATTTCAACTTATTAATAACAAAGCAAAATGTGACACTCAGCACAAGATGTATAAAATTTAAAAATATTATTTATATATTTTACCAACTTTATAATACATTTAAGCAAAATTTCAAAAGTTAAATATACTTTTGAATTGTTTATTTAACTAACAATCTGATACACATGATTTCCCTTAGCTTTTTAATTTAAAACATTAATGTTGCTTTTCACTATTAATATCAAGGACATTAAAGTGTTTCATGTAAACCTAGTATACTAATCTTACTTTAATCTCTTTCACAAAAACAAAAGATCTGAAGGGGTTGACTGGTTAATTTCCATTCAATGCAACTTCTGTAGAGTCCTAAACCCATTGCTATTTGTAACTGCTTTGCAGTTCTTTCTGTTAACCAAGGGAACGTATTCATCAATGACATTTTGCCAACACTTGTAAGTCGATACTGTTTGCAGTTGGTTGTATAAGGCTACACATCCATACCTCTAACTGCTTTACTTCAGACTTCAGTCATTAATTGCACCAACAGGAATGTTTTCCTTGCAATCCAACATACTCATATCCACATTGATTTAATTGACTTCTGTCATTATACACAGTAAGAATGCTAACAGTGAAAAAAGGAAACAAATAAAATTGTATAATAAATAATTAATTAGCACTACTTTGAACTTGTATTTACAATTAAATGTGCTATTTGTGACTTATTTAAGCAAAGCCTCCATAGTAATCAGTAACAGCAACTTTTCTTCCAAAATATTTGATTCCCTCTGTGAAGTAGCAGAAAGCACAGCTCTCAACCTTCAGCACTTAGCTTCACTCATTGCACATTGCATCCAGTCGTATCTTATTAAATAGTGAATTTAGCATAATGTGAGTTGACATGACATGCTTAAACCCTTCTGTGTACTGTGATGAGCAACTCTGAGTAATATTGCTTGAAAAAACCCAGTTGTATTGCAACAATTGGTAGTGAAAAGTTCTGAACCAACTGTACTAACTAATCCAGCTACATGAAAGAAATATAAAAATAAACCAAACCCAGCCCTCACTATGTTACTGCATTTTTTATATAATGTAATTCACCAAGAATGGATAACTGGCTTAAAAAAATCAAATATTTAATATAGGTGAAAATTAAATTTCGCTGTAATCATGCTTGACAATTGTAACTCCTAAATGTGACTGTTCAATTTTATCTCATTTATTACAGTGTGGGAAGAAATTGGGGAGGTTTTATTGTAGTTTATTCTTACTTTTCAGAGGATCAGATTAAAAGCACAGTTTTTATCTAATAAAAAATCAAGGTAAAAACTAAGATAAAGAGCCACTGTCTATCAACTTGTAACTTCTATCTTCCACGGTAGGTAAATATATAAACTTGATATATACTAATGTCAAAGAATGGCTCTTTAAATAGTTTCATTATATATATATATATATATATATATATATATATATATATATATATATATATAATGAACTATTTAAGGAGCTACACTTTGACATTATTATATCTCAAACTTTGTGTTATACTGAACTGAATAATATTAATTTAATAACTGGATTGTTTCTAATAAACTAAATATGTCCACCAAACTCTGTTTTACTTCTCTGCAACAAGGTAGAAGTGTACATGCTCAAAAATGTTTCAAAGTGTTTATTTTCTAAAATTCAAAAACGTGCTATAAATTCCAAAACTTTAGATTAAAAAAATTGCGCTAAATTCGAACAAAGCAATGCACAGTGAAGTCATAGCAATTTAGTGTCATCTTATTAGTCAAAAAGTTAACAATGAATTGCTGAATAAGATTACATAGGACACTGACATAAATATATGTGAGGAGCAACATTTATATTTTATATTTTCAAGGTTCATATTTGAAACATTTTTTTCGTTAAGTGGTCATCTACCCTTTTTAATGGAAAATGTTGTTTCTATTTTGATAAGTTTTCTGAGGATGTATTGGATGCTTTTTCATAAACAAAGATGTTAATTTTGATTAAAATTCTATATCCTTAAAAAATATTTTTGTAAAAAAATAGCTTGTTCTATATAACTGAACAGCCTTTCATTTAACTTCCCTTATAAAATACGAAATCTGAATTTTATATAGTATTATGTCATGAAGATATACCATATGGACAGAAGGATTTTGATGCTTGACCATTACACCAACAGAGACTGTAATGACATTGTATTCAAATACATATACTTTAATATGGAGTTGGTGCCTCTTTTACAGTGATAACAGGTTCCACTCTTATTGGAAGGCTTTCCACAAGATGTTGGATTTTTTCTGTGGGAATTTGTACCTATTCATTTTGTAGAGCATTTATGAGTTCAGCAACTGATGTTGGACGAGAAGGCCTGGCGCGTAATCTCCATTCCAGTTCATCCCAAAGGTGTTTGATGGTGTTGAGGTCAGGGCTCTGTACGGGACAGTCAAGTTCTTCCACACCAAACTCATCAAACCATATCTTTGTAGTAACTTGCTTTGGAAGCATAGCATTGTTCAAAATGACTTGGTATGCTGAAACATTAAGATTGCCCTGTTGGTAAGAGGCCTAGCCCAAACTCTGAGAAACAGCCCCATACCATTATGTATTTTACACCAAACTTCACAGTTGGCGTAATGCAGTCAGGCAGGTAATGTTCTCCCAACATCCGCCAAACCCAGACTCACCCAAACAGCCAAACAGAGAAGCATGATTCGCCACTCCACAGAACATGTTTCCACTGCTCTACAGTCCAGTGTTGGTGTGCTTTACACCACTCCATCTGACGTTTTGCATTGGTCTTAGGGATGTGAGACTTGCATGCAGCTGTTCATCCATGGAAACCCATTCCATTAAGCTCCTGCCGCACAGTTTTTGTGCTTACATTAATGCCAGTGAAAGTTCAGCTATGGAATCAGCAGAGTGTTGGTGACTTTTACGCACCATGTGCCTTAGCAGTCGTTGACCCTGCTCTGTGATTTTACGTGGACTTCTGCTTCGTGGCTGAGTTGCTTTTTTTACTAAATGTTTCCACTTACTAATAATATCACTTACAGTTGACCGTGGAATTTCCAACAGGGATGAAATTTCACGAACCATCTTATTGTAAAGATGGCATCCTATCACACTATCATGCTTGAAGTCACTAAGTTCTTCAGCACGACTCACTTTGTATCACAAATGTTTGCAAATGGAGACTGCATGGCTAGGTGCTTGAGTTTATACACCTCTGACAATGGGGCTGATTGAAACACCTCAATTCAATAATTAAAAGGTGTGGCCAAATACTTTTATCTATATAGTGTATATTATTTTGAGAAATCAATTATATCAACTTTATATCAACTTTCATTGTTTGAAAAATGTTAAAAAAACAATATCAATTTTAAGACTGGTAGTTGATTTTGAAATTTGATACTGACAACTGCGTTTCATTTATTGTTGTCGCAATCAACCCAAATTGTTTATGATGCTGTCCACTGATAGTGACATATGACTCAGTCTTCAATCAATATTAGTTGTCAGCATCACATTGACTTCTATTTCAAAAGACACCTGTACTGTTTGTACTGATAATGGAAGACCTATCCACTTGTGCAACGAGACTCATTTAGAACATGTTCCATTATGGAATGTATGCTTTTATAGGAAGATCACCTTTTACAAGCAAGGCTGTTTTTAATATTTTGCAACTGATACTAACATTGACACTTGACAAAGTCTATCAGAATTATAATTTCTCAGCTTTAGATGAATTTTCTATTTTAAATAACATATGTCTGAAATCTGAGAATCAGTAAGGTTCATTTATGAGATTACGGAACTGCACAGCCATCTTATGTGTGCATGTGCACTTTCTTGTGCACAGAACACATTTGAAGGTGCACATTCATGTAATTATGTTTATACCTGGTCATAAAAATCAATCTGTGAAATTGTCAACCTCTAAACTATAGGTGAGTTTAAAATGTAAATCTGTTATGCTGTAGACTCCCCATGCCATGTGTGTGAGTATGCTGGCAGCTCCAGGAAGGAGAATGAACATGAAGCAGAAAACATGATATTGTTTATTAAAAAAACAGAGACCTGTCAAATAACAGCACAGTTTTTACACGTAAAACTACCTATACATGGTGTACAGTTTACTACAGTAAACACTATCTGATCAGTACACAATTCTACAGTATATACAAATTGGTGTGACAGAATTTTCCCATTGTCATATGAATCATTTTAATTCAGATTTTAAATATTTTGTTGAGGAGTACAATTATCTAGACCCGCTGGTGACTGGGCAATTATAAAACTCTGTAGAAATAAGTAAAACTCAATTTGCCAAAGAAATGTTCAGAATTCAGCAAAGAATTTTACCAGAGATTGATTGTTTGACAGGTTAAAATTGTGAAATGGTGTGTGACATATTTTGCATGACATGAAATCCCTTCCTGTTTACACTGATAACTGTATTCTGCATTTTGTCTATATTGTGGATCCTTCCTGTATGCTTCATATACACTTATACCTCCATGGGCAAGGAGATACAATATAATATTTTAAAGGTATTTTATCGCTTTAGAAAAGAGCAAGAATGCAGGCATGTACTACTGGTTCTGCCCTGTTTATTTCAAGGTGTATACCCTATTACCAGTCTTCGGACAGACCCCTGTAAAATCAATGCTAGCAATTCGCTGTTTTGAAAAAACATATGGATGAAGTTAAGTTTATGGCATCCCTGAGCATCTATAGAATATAATTTTTTTTGCTGGTGAAAATAGCTGTGTGTTTACCTGGAAACCAGGAAATGCATTCCTAAATGTACTTCTACACAGCCACCAACTCTTTTAAATAAATCTGTCCCAAAAATCAAAACTTGCTATACGGCAATGTAGCAAAGAACTCCTTTGATCCTGCTAAATACTCTGATGCTATAGTGCAAATTTTTGTACCTCCACAGTTACCACCACCTTAGCTCAAAAATGAATCCACTTACTAAATAAAAATGGGCAGCATTTGTGCAGAAGTAGGTGTGTGGCATCACAAAAGATCATTTGTCTATTTTGCCTGGTCAAAAATGACTTTGCATAAAAGTTTTATTTTAAAAAAAGAGAGAGATTGCTTAACTGAAATTTGCTGTAAAAAATAGCCGTCACAAGAACTCTCCATTTGAAGGTGTACAGATGCTCCAGAATAAGCGCTTGTGGAAACAGAGATTATTGCTATAAAGGTCCAAACTACTTCCACTTTAGGGCAACCGTCTTCAACAATTCCAACTTTGATGTTTTTATTCTACAACATGACTGAATTAAGCCACATTTATGTCTTAAACTTAACTAAGGGGACACTGAGATTGTCTATATTAAATAAATCACTTATGTTTGTTTGAAGCTTTGTATTACATTGCTGAAAGTGTGCCTAGAAACGCACATTTGCACCAAAGTATAACTGGAAGATGCAAAGTACTTCCCATTTAAAGTAAAGGGACAAGATCAGATATTTGGGTTTTACCATCTCTGGGAAAGTTGAGAAATCAGGTCCATTTTGTTGGAAAGAACACTATAAGCTCACACGCACATTTTGTGTTCAAAACTTATGTGTAGAAATTATGTTGCACAAAGCACCTAATCATTTGCATGTATCTTAAATCCATCCAACTAAAAACACATAAGTATTTCTGTGTCATGCGTATGTCAGGTGAAAAAATGTGTGTATTTATTCCCCATGAGATGCTGATAGACAGTGTTGTTAGTAAATGCAAAAGCCGCATTACCCTATGCACAATATAATGTAATGAAGCATCATATACACAAAAGAGAATAGTGTTTTGACAGTGTTATTAATGAATGAGAAAGTCACACTTCCCATATAAAATGTAATTGAATACAAACCCCGCCACATACATAAATTACATCACAACTGAAAATAATATAGCTGCAATGAAGGAAGCACTGCTGGAACTGTCAGTCAGAAGTGGCCACTTAATGCTGCTGGTGTCATCATCACTTATCTTTACACCAGGCATCCTGTAAACTCAAAAGATATGCCTCATAAGAAGCCTGTCTGTAGTCACATTAGGTCAAATTCCCATGGGGTGTGCTACACTAAAATCTCCAGGGGATGTTCTTACTGTATTCAAATTAATACAGGGGCTGCAAGCCTAAGATATGCACACATCTAGACTTCGTAGGCAAGTGCAGTACAGAAATCTATATTTACTCACAAAAAAATTCCCAATTCTAAATGAGGCCCAAAATTACCTTGTCTTTAAAATACAAAAGGAAATTCTTAGAAACATTAAAGGAAAAACAAAGATTTAATAATGCCAAAATTCTGTGGAAACTAGACGTATAGGGGGATATTCAATTGTTGCCATTTCCCGCAGCATTAAAAGTATTACCGTTATTACGGTAATACTAAGCCGAATTTCAGCACGCAGCTCCCTTCATATTTCCCCCTTGTCTCCCACTCCGTCCTTTTTGGCGCGAAGAGAGAGCAGCCAAAGCATTGAACGTTTTTGGCTGCAACACTTGATAGCTCAGGACTGCGGTGAAGAGTGAAAGGGGACAGAGAGAGTCGGCGACCGTTCCCCGCTGCACTACCTCGGCACTTACCGCTGTTGCCTGGCACCATCGTGGGCTCCTGTGAAGACGGGGCTGCACCCGCTCGTGGGCATCTGCTAGATCAGCTTTCGGGATCCCCTGGGATCACTGTGTCCTCCTGAAGGAGCTAACAACACAGCGCCTGGCCAGTCACTGGAACAGGGAGATGCTCCTGTAAACTTATCCTGAGTCTGCATCTCAACAAGACCACAGGTGAGCTACTGAGGACTTATAGCCCTGCCAAATTATTGCAAATTAATGCAACCTTTGCATAACAGGCTTACACTCCCAAGCTGTTAAAACAAGTGACTTTGCCGACATCACTGGGAAAAAATAGTGTTTGCACCCATTTTCACCCTCACTTAAAAATTTTTGCAACTTCATAGTAGGTGCTGCCATCTTGTGGCTAAAGTATATATTTTCTTTGCTTCAGGACCTGTCTGTTACCCTCCTGCCACCTAGTGACCAAAGTGTTCAGCTCACAATTCTAGGTTTTAGTCAACTCTGTTGGTTGACCCCTGACGCCACCTAGTGTCGATACACAGCACTTGCCTGCTTATTGATAATCTCAAGTGCTACTTTCCTTATATTTAAAAAAAAAAAAAACACCCTCTCAGTATGGAGTAACTAATCTCCACCCTTGAATCTTGGGGATTTTACGCTAGCAACTTCCATTGTCCATATTATTCTACAGCTGGTTTGCAGTGCTTCTCCTAATTCTCGAGTCATGTCTCACAAACCGAAAAAACCTGTCTAGCCGGCTGTGTTTGCATGCAAAGACAAAACACAAGCGAGCTCCTCTACACCTAAAACCCCCTCATCGCCGATCTCGGTACATGAGGAATCTCAACCCTCAAATGTAATTTGCTCCACACCAGAGCTGTTAAAAATCTTTCAAACCACCATACAAACTGAGATGAGAGCGGTTATTCAGGACATTAAAGCTGAAATCCTAGCACTTGGCAATCGCACAGATTCTTTAGAACGCAAAGTGGATGATGTCTGTTCCCACCAACAATCAGTTGATCAACAACTCGCAGAAATGCGCCAATCTATATCAGACATGCAAGATCACAATGAGGATGTTGAAAATCGCACAAGACGCAACAACGCCCGCCTTAAGAATATCCCAGAACTCATTGACACTGAGGCTTTACCTAAATACTTGGAGGGCCTTCTTTGTCAATGCCTTCCTGGCACTCCTTCCTCCGACTTTCTACTGTACCATGCTCATAGAGCCCTCCCGGCCAAACCTCCTGCGGACCACCCACCCAGGGATGTGGTGATGAGATTCCATTACTACACTGTCAAAGAACAATTTATGGCTGCGACACGCAATACTCCAGCTGTTTCCTATTCTGGTCATAACATACAGATTTTTCAGGATTTAGCTCCCTCAACTTTAAGAAAACGTCGCAACCTGATCACCATCACAAAAGCCCTCAGAAACCATCGCATTCGATATCGATGGGGCTTTCCCTTTGCTCTCCAAGTTTCTCATAATGGCTCCTCCTATAGGATTAAGACTCATGAAGAAGGTCTTTCTATGCTGGAGAAGCTGGGCATCCCGATGACTCCTCCAACCCTGACCGCAGATAGCTCTTCTGTTCCGCGAAGAGCTCCGTCACCTACTTGGTCTACAGCCTAAATCGCTTTTGGGTCTCCTTGCCGGGCTTCTGCCCGCCATCAGCAAGTTATGTTAGTGTGTTTTCCTTCTGTTGCTTTTTCTTTTTTCTATTTTCTTTCCTTCTCTCTCTGCTTTCCAGCACAGGTTCTCCGGACCCCTGGATCAGCGCTGACCTAGAACCCGGATTCTCCTCAGAGGGTCTTGAACTCTTCTGCTCGCACATACACACACTTCTCCGTCCCTCACACGCATTGACATGATTTTCACAGATAAATCCTCCACCTCCTCCCTGCGCTCTTCAGATATAATCCCAGTTACCTGGTCAGATCACGCGGCGGTCTCTCTTAATGTCTATATCCTTCCTGCAGTCCGCCGTCATCGGTCCTGGCGCATGCATGACGCCCTTGTCACCAAACCAGAAAACTTACAGAAAGTGTCACAGGCAATCGAGGAGTTCAAGAACTTCAACTCCTCCCCAGATATCTCGCACTCTGTTTTATGGGAGGCTTATAAAGCCACTATCCGAGGCCTCTTAATTAGCATGTCATCAGCCCAGAAAAAAATCCATTTAGCTCGGATTCAAGATTTCGAATCTGAGCTTGTCTCCCTCACCAAGAAGCATCAACGCTACCCAAAACGCAAAACTTATCTCAGAATCCTGGCTGTAAAAGCTCAGTTACAGCAACTTTTGTCTACTAAAGCAGCCAACACCCTGAAATGGCTCCGCCAAAGATTCTACGAGAAAGGAAATAAAGCCGACGCCCTCTTGGCTCGTAGTTTACGTACCAAACGGACCCACAACAGATTTATTCATATCCTAGATGCCTCCTCCTGTAAGCAATTTGACCCACAGAAAATAGCTAACCGGTTCCAGGAATTTTACTCCAAACTGTACGACCTTCAATCTGACTCACCCCCCTAGAGACCTCAGACTTCGTATTAAAACATTCTTAAATACTTGTTGTCTACCCGCGCTAAGTGTATCGCAATCTTCCTCACTTAGTCAGGATATATCTGCTGACGAATTGAAACATACGGTTAAATCTTTGAGAAATACCTCCGCCCCGGGCCTGGACGGCCTCACGGCCATATATTACAAAAAGTTGCTCCCTGTCCTCTCACCCATGCTTCTAGATCTTTTCAACTCTATCCTCAAGGGCCAAAAGTTTCACAGCGCCACCACCAGAGCCAATATAGTGGTGATCCCGAAGAAGGGTAAGGATCCTAGTCTGTGTGCAAGTTATCGCCAAATATCATTACTAAACACAGATTTAAAACTCTTCGCTAAGATCTTAGCAAATCGCTTGGCCAGTGTGATCCCCTCCTTGGTCCACCCTGACCAGGTGGGGTTCATTCCCAACCGCCAGGCAGCCGATAATACAAGGAAAATCATCAACTTAATCCATGCTTCAAATAAGTTTAAAACCCAGGCTCTGGTGCTCGCGCTTGACGCTGAAAAAGCCTTTGACCGAGTTTCATGGCCCTTCATGCGCGAGGTTCATAAAGCATCAATCATTCAAGGTCCCTTTCTTAATAGAATCGCCTCTCTCTATTTCAACCCCTCAGCAACGGTCCTGGCTAACGGATGTGCTTCTGCGGCGTTCTCAATTCGGAATGGCACCAGACAGGGATGCCCCCTCTCTCCCCTCCTCTTTGCCCTAATGATGGAACCTCTGGCCTCCAGAATTCGCCTCAACCCCTATATCTCTGGTATATCCACAGGTTTAAGATTGGCGAAACTAGCCCTGTACGCAGACAACGTCCTTCTAACCCTTACAAACCCTCATGTCTCTGTCCCGTCTGTTTTTGCTGAAATTAACGAGTACGGTCTCCTTTCAAATTTTAAAATCAACTCCGATAAGACTGAAGCTCTAGCCCTTAATCTCCCTTTGAACACCCAAACTCACTTGCAAGACACCTTCAAATTTCACTGACAGCCACATCACATTAATTACTTAGGTGTCAATCTCACCAAAACATATGATTGTCTGTTTTCGGCCAAATTTACCCCACTAGTATCCGCCCTGAAGCATGATCTCAAGTCCTGGTCCCCAAGGTATATTTCTTGGATTGGTAAAGTGGCTTCAGTTAAGATGAATATTCTTCCAAGGATTCTTTACCCTTTCCAGACTCTCCCTGTACGAGTCTCATCACTCTTTCTGAAAGATCTTCAGACAAGCATCTCACAATTTATATGGTCCGGCCGACGTCCTAGAGTTCGCCTCAAAGTTCGCTTTCGTCACGCCCGTAACGGTGGGTTGGGGCTACCGTGCCTCCATAAATACTACCTGGCGTCACACCTCACCCAAGCCGTTCTCTCCCATTCTCCCCCCCAAACTAGGCTTTGGGTCGACACAGAGGCTGACCTCCTCCAGATGCTACCTCCCAGTATTTTGTTCTGGCTAGATCCTAAGGACCTTCCCCCTCTGCTCTCCCTCCCCCCTACAGTTCGTTTCTCTATTGAAATATGGAGATATAGCAGCCGCACTTTTAAACTCTTGTCTAATCCCAAGCGGATGTTCCCTCTGTGGCATAACTCTTCTTTCCCTCCAGGGGTCAACCCAAAATCTTTCTCCCAATAGACAAAATGGAATATTTTGTTTCTTTCCGATATTGTCCCAATGGGCTTTTTTCCGACCTTTGCTGATCTCCGTAAGCGTTTCCATCTCTCGTCCTCCGTGTTTTATCAATATCTTCAAATTCGTCACATTTTCTCCATGTACAAACACTGTTTACCAGTTTTTCTTCACTCTTCTGTTGTTCAGACACTCCTTTTGACAAATCATTTGTTTATGCAAAAAAATGTTTCCTTTATTTATTGCTTGCTTAATTGGGTATCAATATGTGAGGTAAAAACACACAAACAAACATAAGCTTTTTCCAGGACATTACATTGTGACCTTAAGCTTTGCTGTTTTTAGACCTCATCTACTATTGAATAAATGAAGTAAATCATTCTGGCACATAGATAATTAAATAATTATCAGCCACTTAATAACAGGGAGTGGGTGTTCAGAATTACCATATTAGACAGTGTCTTTAAGGTCTAATTGTTGCATTACATCAGAGTTACTCATTCATTATTCTTGTCATTTCGGGTGATAATTTGCACTTTAGGAGACAGCGACAATTTTAGCAGGTAATTAGAAACATGTCAGGTTTGGCCTAGTGAGTTACTGTCACAATTACAGCATTTATCCTGGTGTCCTCATTTAAAAAAAGAATTGTAAGAAAATACAATTTGCATTATGGCATAAAATGTACATTCTTATTATGTACAATTAACACATATATACAAGCTATTTCTATCTAACATTCACTTAAAAATAAATGAACATCCTGATTGGGTTTATTTTTAAAGAGGATGGAGTCCCATCGCCAATCATGCTGAATATTGTGATTTGGGCTCTGTAGTAGCTGAACGTACCTGTTCTGAGGTAGAATCACATGGCTCTTCAAACACCTTCTTCTGTCAGATAAGCCTCACTGCTGCAAATTATATTGGTTAAATATGATAAATATTGTGATACATGTAGAGGTTTACATATTCTTTATATTGTTACCTGTTCATATAATGCTATAAACATTCCCATGACCATTGTGCAATGTATTTTAATTTTGAGCAGAAAACTTAGAGGGCTTACTTAAGTTTTAGAGTTCGATTTTTCAAGACTAACCAAAACCAATGTACATACTCAGGTTGACAAGAGTGATAGCAACAAAAGGGCCTGATTAAGGGTTAAGGCCGCTCTAGTCTAATAAGCTTGTAGCACCCACCCCCATGCCAGGCTAATAAGTGGTAGATAAAAGTGAACTCATCCTTATTTTAGAATCTGGATTCCTTCACCTCTCCACCAATATTTATGTTTCCATATTTTCTAAGCTCAGTTCCATTTGGCATTTTGTTTTCATTAAAGTCAGAACTGTATAGTAGTAGTTAATAAAAGAGGTTTGAATGTGTACAACTGAGAGTGAAGACATGGGAGAGGGCTGTGACACCTGCACCTGTTGCCAACCTGGTCTCTCCTACTCGCTGCATGGGAAATTAAAACCATTACCTAACATAGAATAAAATAAAAACACATTACTAGAATCATAAGAATACACCGATCAGACACAGCATTAAAACCACCTGCCTAATATTGTGTAGGCCCCCCTCATGCCACCAACATGAATTGTTAATCCGGTAGCTGTGTGCCAACTAACTGCACATGCAAAAAAAACTGGCAAAAAATTCCCTTGGGTGCTAGATATAAATAATTATTGCTATTGTCAAAAATTAAGCTGATGTCCACAGAGGTTTCTGCAGATCTTGAATTTAAGAAATGTAACTCCAAACAAAGAAAAACATGGACTGTGCTAAAAATAATGTGACAGCATACTAATACAATTGAATGTCAATAACAGATTTAAGAAATAAAAACCAACAATAGGGCTGCCAAGCAACCCCATACGTCCTACATGATTAGGCAGTTAAACTAACCTGAGGCTTAAGCAGGAAGTGGAGCACAACTCCTCTTTTCATACAAATAAGAAACATTTATTAAAAATAAATTTGTTAAAATTCAAAAAAATAAAAATTACATACAAATGATGTTTAAATTTTAATATCACATATTATATTAATCTTGGTATAGAGCTGTATATAATATAAGCTAGGATATAAAGTATAGGTTTATCTGTCATATAACATATAGCTGAGATCTTTACAAAGGGGTGATATTACTGTCAATAGAGTATGGATCATCCCCAAATTATCACATTTGCGGTTCTAATTGATTAGAGAATCAAGAATTGGAAAATAATATAGTTTCACCTTCTTTGCAATCCCCTCTAGGTATCAATCTTTCAGTATTGATATAGATGTACTCTTTTTCCTGTATAAAAGAAGTGCTGCTGCTGGTTAAACAGGTCAGTATTCCACAGTTGTTGCGGTATATAGATGATTGTAAGGAGGATGGATAGATTCCAAAAAAGTGGTAATATACTATATATGTGTTCTTCCTATTGTAAAGATAGTTCTGCTGTTAAGTGGATGTCTGCCGTCCGGTTTTTGTGCAGGAGTTGCTGTCAGGCTCCAGTTCCCAGACTGTACTGATCAGCACGCTGTCTTCACCTTAGCTGATAAAGATAAACTCCAATATCAGGAAAAAACTTTTAGCTTCATGAGAAGCATTGTTGTAAGTTTATAAATAAAAATTTCATTAACCTCTACTCCAGACACTATTATCAAGAGGTAATTAGGATGAGTCCACCAGATGTTTTAGCAATGGTAGTTAGATGGTATATTGACTTTTAATCGGTGCTTAAGCCTGGAAAGGCACTTTTTATAGCAGTCTTTAGAGCAGTCTCTAATGAAAATGTCTGAATACCTTGACGTATTTCTATACAGTAAGCACTGTCATCAGAAGGAAGATCTGATAAAAGTGCTTATTACACTAGTTGATTTTATAAGGAGTGGCCTTCTTTTCCAAACTTGTTCTCGGGGGTGCTTATATTCTTATATGCATCAAAAAGGGGGATAGCCGTGATACAACACACAAGGAACAGGCATTATCAATATCTATTAACAGGGCCGGACTGGGACTAAAAATCAGCCTTGGCATTTAAAGTACACAGGCCCACGTGTTGTGGGCTCCATGCACTATATTGTTGCTCACTGATGCTGGCGCAGTACAACATGATGTAGTATGAGTGTGTGTGTGTGGGGGGGGGGGTATTTATTTCTCCTAATGACCCTCAACATTACATTATTAGCACCCCAATTACATCAATAAACACCATGACAATACATTATTAGTACCCAAATTACAGCAATAAATAACCCCCCACACACACTCATACTACATCAATCACCCCCCCATTACAGTAACCGGCATCACCCCCCACATTACAGCAACCGGCATCACCCCCCACATTACAGCATCCAGCATCACCCCCCACATTACAGCAACCGGCATCACCCCCCACATTACAGCGTCCAGCATGACCCCCCACATTACAGCGTCCAGCATGACCCCCCACATTACAGCAACCGGCATCACCCCCCCCCCACATTACAGCAACCGGCAACACCCCCCACATTACAGCATCCAGCATCACCCCCCACATTACAGCGTCCAGCATCATTACCCACATTACAGCATCCAGCATGACCCCCCACATTACAGCAACCGGCATCACCCCCCACATTACAGCGTCCAGCATCACCCCCCCACATTACAGCAATACCCTCTCCTACTTATTAGCAATACTAAGCACCAAACACACTACAACATTGCCACCAGCACGCCACCCTATACTACAGCAATACCACCAATTATACAGACGCCACTGTAGGAAACAATGTTTTGCTTTTTTCAAATCTCCCACAAAATAGCAACATCGAACAGAGTACTTACACACACATATAGGTAACAGGTACCCTTTTCCTTCAATTAAATAGTAATGGCAGAATTTTCATGAATCATTCCACATGAAATAAAACTAAAATATATCTAAAAAAAACCATAACTATTGAATGATCAGTTGAACCCACACGGCCGCATTAAAAGTATTTCCATCTACAGCAAAATGTCAGAGAAAAATATTTTTGTTTTACTACAGTAATTGGATATGCGTCTTTTCTATTCATTTTAAATAACACAGTATATAAATTAAGGGGGATAGAGGAGGTGGGTGAGAAATAATTGGATGTGATCCATCAGTTTGATTAGATAGGAAACATTTAGATTATTTACCTGGAGGCGTCTACCCCCTTGACTCACAGGCAGGGCTGACAAGAGGAATTTTGGGCCCCGATACAGCAACTTCTTTGGGCTCCCGTCATATTCAACAATGAAAGACTTGCCTTTGGCAGAAGTTCATATGATGCTACACCGTAGTGTGCCCAGTTCATATTATGCCACATCGTAGTGCCCCACGGTCATATTATGCCACATAGTGTTACCCTCAATTCATATTTGGTCATGCAGAAGTGCCCACAAATCATATTATGGCATAGTAGTGCCCCCAAATCATTAGTAAAGCTCAGATAAAAACTCATTCACAAATAAAAATTGGTACAGCATATCAGATACTGAGTGTGAGTCCCAAGAGCAGCTTAATACATCATTTACAATACAAACAAAAATAGATATATTGACACAATTACAGATAAAATTTATGACAAGCAATGTTTTTTGCTCTTAATTAAAAATCTCTGTACAGATAAATATTCAAAAAACATTACAACGCAATAATGAGCAATACATAGTGTTAAACATTATTGGATACGCTGTAGTGTCCGCTATAGTCTCCCCAGTTCAAGAAAGGATGGTTAAAAACATATTGCACACGAGAAAATATATGAACTTACCTGATTATGGCATCCTGTGTTCTGTTCTCCTAGTGGGCGCGCTGGGCGAGGAGGGATCAGCAGCTGTCAGCTCAAACAGGCAGTCGGGAGCAGGAATAGAGGGCAGTGGTCGAAGCAGAAATTTAGGAGTGGGGGTATAGAAAATATAGGTGGAGTATGAAGGCTTGATTTTTTTTTTTTTTTAACACTTGTCCCCTCTGTGCATTTTCATTCTTCATTACTACTTGTGTTTTATGATGTCTGCATCCCTGACATTCCCATTCTTAAGATGTCTCTCCCTTTACACTTTCTTTTACCTATGCCCCTGCACCATCTTCTCCTTTGTCCCTCTCACTTAACCCCCTGCACCACCTTCTCCGCTGGCTCTCACACATCTTCCTGTACCACCTACTCCCCTGGCTCTCTCACACGTCTTCCTGCACCCTCTACCCCCCGGCTCTCTCACTCCTCTTCCTGCACCCCCTACCACCCTGTCTCTCTCATCCCCTCTCCCAGCGCCCCCTTCCCCCTGGCTCTCTCACCCCCTCTCCCAGCACCATCTTCGGCTCTCTCACCCCCTCTCCCAGCACCCCTGGCTCTCACCAACCTTTCCCAGCACCCCCTTTGGCTCTCTCACCCCCTCTCCCAGCACCCCCTTCGGCTCTCTCACCCCCTCTCCCAGCACCCCCTGGCTCTCATCCCCTTTCCCAGCACCCCTTTTGGCTCTCTCACCCCCTTTCCCAGCACCCCCTGGCTCTCACCCCCGCGACCCCCCCCCCCCCGAAAATCGCGGCACCCCCCGCTCCACCCGAAAATCGCGGCACCCCCGCGACCCCCCCCGAAAATCACGGCACCCCCGCGACCCCCCCCCCCCCGAAAATCGCGGCACCCCCCTCTTCAGTAAATAAAAAAGCTAATTTAAAAAAAACAGGAAACTCACCACTCACCAGTGTAACTGGCTGCACAGCATAACGGGGGAGGGAGCTGGGGAGCGCGCAGCAGAGGTGGCTGGTTCCTGGAACCAGCCACCAAGAAGACAGGGGGAGTCGGGCCGGCCCATATAGCCATCGGCCCTTCTGGCATTTGCCAGAAGTGCCAGATGGCCAGTCCGGCCCTGTCTATTAATGCCTCTTGGATTATGCAACACTCCCACTGTCCCACTGAGTTTTATTAATGAAATATTTTGTGACATACTTCACTTATTGGGCAAAGTGTATTTTGATAATTTTACACAGGACATTGAGAGTCACAGAGATTATGTAAAAACATACTAGTAGGTTAATTGGCTGCTATCAAAAATTTACCCTAGTCTCTCTCTGTCTGTCTGTCTGCCTGTCTGTCTGTGTGTGTATGTTAGGGAATTTAGACTGTAAGCTCCAATGGGGCAGGGACTGATGTGAATGAGTTCTCTGTACAGCGCTGCGGAATCAGTGGCGCTATATAAATAAATGATGATGATGATGATGATGAAAGATGGCCTTCAGTTGTCTTAGAAGACACCACCTTTATTGTAAATTACAGAAGCAATTTTGATTTTCATTACTTCTTGCAAGGTTTATGTACGGTCAGGCATATTTTAATTATAAGGTACTGGAACATGGTTTCTTTTTTTCTGATTGTGTGTAATTTTAAAATTGGGAATACGGGCATAGGATATGTTTACAAAATATACAGAGATTAGCCTATTTATTAGAGTTGGCAAAAAGATTTCATGTTGTTGTTTTTCCTTCCTCCACCAAACTATCACAAACATAGCATTTGCACTATCTCTTAAGATGGGTTCTGCTGAATTAATAAAACATAAATAAAAGATGTTATCTTTTTAGTAGACAATAAACCTAGTAACATTTTCCTATATGAAAATAAACAAAAGTAGACATCTATTCAATCCTCAATTGAAGCCCACGCTATCCATTTATTCTTTCTGCTTCACCTTCGTGCTGCAAGTCCAGTTTCCCAATATAGTTCTTGAAAAAAAATTCTGCTTGACACACCTACTTCCTATCCTTCGACTTCTCTGAAGCTAGGAGACCTCAACATTGCCATCGATAACCACACTGTCTCTGTTGCTACAAAACTTATTTCACTTACTTCTTCCTTTGGTCTTTCCTAGTGTGCTTCATCTACCAACCATTATGATTCACACTCCCTTGGCCTTTTTTTCATCCATTTCTTCTACATCTCTAATTTTTCCAACTACATTTTCCTGCTCTCTCACCATATACTCATGTCCTTCAGCTTCACCTCACCTCATACACCACCACTTCCAGCAACGGCACTCACAGTCACAGCAATCTGCCTATCTGATATAATTGATCCAGCACTATCCATCCAGCCTGTCTCAGACTAGTACAGTAATACTGTCATTTACAAAAATAGGCACTTATGTCTTTGACTACAATCCAATAGTTATATTATCTATACATGTCCTAAGGTATTTGAGAAACCCAGACTAGTTTGGGAATTAGGCACCTGACACTTTATATGAATCACTTATCCTACGATAGCACTGGATAAATTCTATATATATATTTGTCTAAACCTTAATACGTCAGGACTAACTATAAATCTTCAGCAGCTTTATTAGTATCGATATGTAATTCCTGTGTGCACAAACAAACTGTTAAAATCTGCCACCACCTTCCCTCGTTCTCACAGTCCATGACCATTCCACCTATTATTATCTATTATTAAGGTGTCACAAGGGTTGTGCAGTGGTTTACATAAGTGGATAAAGACAAACCACAAATTTACATAATTACATATTTAAAACCCACAAAATTACATGATTATATAAGGAAAACACTAGGAGAAAGGGTTTTGCTCATTATAGCCTACATTCTAGTAGGTATGGTTGGACATAGAGGTTGAAACTGAGAGGGGGAGCAGAGGTGGTGAAGGCGGAGGTTGGAAAATTAGGTGGCTTGAATGAAAATATGAGATTTAAGGGCATGTTTGAAGGCTTGGAGACTGGTGAATTGTGTAATTTGATGGAAAAGTGCATTCCAGAGGTTGGGAGCAGTGCGGGAGAAATCCTGAAGACAGGAGTGGGAAAAGGAGGTGAGGTGGCGGACAATGGTAGAACAGAGTCGGTAGAAGGAAGTGTAAATGGAAATGTGGTTGGATAAGTAAGTGGGAGAGGAGAAGTTGATGGCTTTGTAGGTGAGCATAAGAAGTTTGAATCGGATTCTCAGTTGGAGAGGAAGCTAATATAGCAATTGACAAAGGGGAGTGGCAGAGGTAGACCAGCAAGAGTGGAAAGAGTGAGGGTGAAGGTTACAGTAAGCATTGCAAGAAATAAAGAGTGACTTTGAGAGTTGCATGAAAGTTGTATCCAGGGTCAGAAAGGGCCTGATTCTGTAGATATTACAAAAATGGAAGCAGTAGGATTGTGAGAGGCACAATGACAAGGTAGACAACATTCAACAAGATATCTGCTCAGAGCCTTCCCATGCCATCCACCTTCTCCAACACTTCCCAACCCACACTGAGGGTAAATGTATCAAGTTGGACTTATTTGGAAGTTTTGAAACCACCGCACATCGCTAGTGCATGCTGGCACTTGTGATGACAATATTGTGCATTATAAATGGTGTCCCCATCATGATATAATAAGTTTTGCCCTATCATAATTCCTTTTTATCCCCATTAGTAGTCAAATATCGCTCCCTTAATTTCATTATAAAATAATATTGACCCATTAGTTTCATTATGAAAAAATATTGCTATCTTTAATTATATTATAAAATAAATATTGCCACCTTAATTTTAACTTTAGTTATCTTTCCACTGCATGTCTACTTATAGCTCACCTCTTTATTCTCTTCACTGGCATATTACTATCCACCTTGGAACAATGTTCATCTTATCCAATCTTGAATAAACCAATCATCGCTCTCCAACTGCTTTCCAGTTTCTCTTTGTCTCCAAATTACTAAAGTGACTTGTGTCCTATGATTTTGCTCATTCAGTCACACAAAACAAATATAAATATATATCTAGACATATGTCCATTCTGTTAAATTTACATAGTTGATGGGAAACTGTTGTAAAACAACCAACATAGATTGGTGTGGTGCATGCCTTCATTATCAAAATACTCTCTGTATAGAATTAATATTCTTTTAATAAAGAATTTCTAATAAAGAATTGGCTATTTTTATAATTAAAATTATGCTTCCATGGTATGTTTAAGGTTATAACATTAATGTTGATTTGTTTTATGTGATAGCAAAATTTTACTCTGGGCACTCTGATTGACTGATATCTCTATGTAGGCGGGTGAGAAAGTCAATCTAATTGACAAAACACATCAATTGTTTCCTACACTAAATATGAGTATCTATAAGTATGTTGCCTGCATGTGTATTTCTTAATCTGTACTGGCTGATCACAAAACTTAGTGTCAGCAGCTAAAGAGGCGATTAACTTTACTGATGAAAGAGGCTCCCTGTTCCTAATTAAAACATCAGAAAACTTTGATGATGTCTCCAATTATTACACCCAGACTGGTATCGAACAAGACTCTTTATACTGCAATCCATTTAATAAAAGTTCAAAAGTCTACAGATCTTTCATTGAATGGAAACTGAGTAAATCATTCACTGTATGATCACAATGAGATATTTTAATGTACCAGGAATTTGTGAGACTAGACTTTTCACTCCCTTAATCTCAAATGGTGTCTGCTCATGTGTGAAATAATTACCTTTTCCTGCTCTGTAAAGGATGATATTGTATTAAAAGTAGGTACACTATTGTAGTATACAGTATCAGCTGATGCAGTGATATATGTGGGACTTCCTTATACATATATTGATATGTAGATCATCATGCAAAGGTTTCTGTTTCATTGACCATTTTTTTATTGTATTGCTGCTTATGGTGTTTTAATAAAATGTCAGAAATGGTCAATATTGTCTGTGCTGGCTTCCCAAAGTTTGTGCAGACCTGTGCATGTGGTATCCCCTAATCAAAATGCCCACATATTAGGCTAGCAGTGCTAAGCTTATTGTTCCAATTACAAGCTTCAAGAAAATAGGGAGTGGATAACGCTACAAATTGTAATCAACTCTCAGTACTGAAAAGTGTAAATACCTTGCTACCCTAGTACTGATGGTGCTTTAAAGGAACCTCCCCAAAAGGAAGCAAATAATCCAAGTTACAAGTCTGCAAGTTCCCTGTTTCATGGACAAAGGTCCTCAAGACACCATGCGCATTACTCTTTGGACCATGGGCTAGTCAACTTCGACTGCATAAAAGGTTGCTTTAAGTACAAGGCTGTGATAAAAAAAAGGTTATCATGCCAGTGTTCAGCAAGGTACATACTAAATGATTTAATCAACTAAAAGTGAAACTTTATGCATGGATAGATAGAAACATCTTTACAAGTGCATATGTCAACAAACCTCCCACATCTCCTACTCTACCTCCTACTTCTGTTGGCACCACAACCTTCAACCAAACTAAAACAGTTTTGCTCCTAAAATACAGCTAGCTTCATGTGTAACTTATATTAAATATGCTAGTCTGAGGACATGGGGACTCATTATTTTAGGTGTTTGCATGTGTGTGAAAATAAAGTCCAACAATAAAAGGACCCTACTTATTTTAAGGCTATCCAGTTTAATTATTTACCTATACACCATTAAAATATCATATAAATATCCAAGAATAGGTACCAGAACATTAGCTGTCGTTGGGAAACTTACATATCAAAGGAATAAGGTGCTTATATCTTCCTGTAAGCAACATCTTTTTGGCTAAACCTGAAGGCTTTAATACAGACTCTTGCAAAGTATTAACTATAATGGCACAGAGAAGTGCTATAACAGTATTTTGTAAGATGCTAAATAATGAATTGGCAATCTTTATAATATGTTTGAGAATATGACAGTAATTTCCAGACAATTTTTATGATTTATAATTAAGAGTTTAACTAAAGAGTGAGCAAGGAAATTATCATTTGTTATAGTCTTGGAGAAATAAGTACTCTTTCCTGGCCTTTAATATTCAACACGTACTACTTTCCCCCAACATTATATTTGCAATCTACATTAGAATATATGATCATAATGTATTCATTGTTATATAAAGTATTTAAAAATGTTTAAAAAATGTAATCTTAGCTCAGAGAAACTGATACAAAAGATATCTATGCAAGGCTCTGATTTTGTCCAGTACATAGCAAACCTAGTTATCTGCTCTAAAAATATGTGAATATAGGATGCTGAACACTGAAGTAAACTGTGCTGCAGCATTGTCAGAACCCAACTAAATACCCCTTTAAAAAAAGGTAAGCCCTTCCTGGACTTAAACAAATACCATATGGCATCTACTCTATTTCTAGGCAAATAATGTATTTTAAGATTAGGTTACTGAATTACTGGTGTCTGGAAGAGCTGGTAAATGTTATTTACCGTTCAAACAACTGTCAAAGTCGTATAATTGGATGAATGAAAGTATATTGGTTGATATTGTCTTATTGATCGATTGCACTCAGTATGCCATGCTACACGTGGCATATTGCGATCGGCACGGTAAAATACGCACGTACACACTCACATTACAACATTTAGTTATTTGTATAATTTATATTTATATTGGTTCCGTTACACAGTAATTTATGAGCAGATAGTATTTAGTTTATTAGTAGTTTATATATTATGATTATATGTACACTTTAGTGTTATCTAAGGTTCAGGTTATGGGAAATGTGTCATGTCTGATATCATACTAATCCCCTATTCATCAGCAGCTGTCCGGTTCCATCGCCGAAGAGATCGCATATTGCATACTCTAGTTATTGATGTTAGGGAATAAATAGCCAGATTGATATCAGAATGTGATATGCTAATGAACTCATTGTAACTGGAGCACCTCTCCTGGAGAGATGACCCCCACCTTTGGATTCCTTAGATTGAATCAGCCTATGACCTTTTTACCCTGGAACCACCCTTGTCTGGACCTATAGAAGCAAGTTACGTCATCTCTATTGTTCACTGTGTAACACTGACTGTATATATAATCATAGCTGCACCCCCACCAGGCTCAGTCTTCACTGATCACAGTATTCAAAGGTTGAATCACTGTGCACTGGTGCCCGTGGTTAGCGCAGCGTAGCGCAAGCGGTATGTATTTATCTTTTGGTATTGGCTGTACTGTATCATAATATAATAATGTATTGAATTGTTGACTATTTACATCTGCTAAAATAAATCCCTTTGTGCGTTAGAAACACAATACAATCGCCTATACAATGCTTATTTGAAAATGATAGAATTACTTTAATACAACTTGGGACAACTTTCAATTCAAATATCTCCAGTTTGCAGGTTCTGAACATATCAGGTAAGTGATCGATGGTTTCTAAATATTTTAATTTTAATTTTATCAGCTAGAATGCAGGAAAGCCACAATGTCACTTTCTATATGGTGGAACATAAAACAAAGGGCTGAAGGATGAGTAATATCAGATATTCCCAATATTTTGTAGTTAAAGTGCATGAATTATGTGGTTTATTACATTTACTGGTTTGATTTCTAGTAAATTGGTGGCGTCCATTCACATTGACTGGCCTTGGTCTTCGTGGTCCATGAGGCATGAACTTGCTAGAAGAAAAAACAGGTTTCAGTAACAAACAATGGAAAGTGTTTGGAATTTTCAGGGACGGAGGAAGTTTAAGCCTGAAAGCAGCAGAATTGACATTTTTGATAGTACGAAAGGGTCCGTTGTACCTTGGCCCCAACTTCTTACAAGGTTGTCTGATTCTAATATTATCAGTCTCTTTGAGAAGGCAATTCATTTGATGACGGTCTGTAAAGAATTTGGACTGAAAGGAGGCCTGGAGCAAAGCAGAGTGGACCTTTTCCAAATTGTTCTAAGGCGGGAGGCTGTAGGGTGTGTAACAGAAAGCCTGGAAGAAGAAATGGAAGATAGAAAGTTAGCTACAAAAGAATGGAGACATGCGGGTGGAGGAATAGCAAGAATTATTATAAGCAAATTCAGCCCAAGGGAGTAAGGAAGCCAAATTGTCATGAAACTTGGAGATGTATAACATAAGAAATTGTTCACAGGATTGGGTGACTAATTATGTCTGCCCATTAGACTGCAGATGGTATACAGATGATAAGCTGACGTTAATGCCAAGGAGTGTTCAGAAAGATCTCCAAAACTGGGCGACAAATTGCGAGCCATGGCTGGAAACAATGTCTTCATGCTGGCCAAGATATGCCGGACAAATAATAGAACCAAGGTTTGAGCGTTGGGCGGTTGACCAAGGTAAGTCTATAATAAAATCCATCGAGAGATGTGACCAAGGTTTAATTGGGCTAGGCAGAGGCATAAGTTGACCCAGAGAAAAACTTCTGACATATATATTTATGGCACAACCTTCACAGGAGAGAACATAATATTTGACATCAGAGGACAAGGAAGGCTACCTGACAGTACGAGAAAGAATGTCAGTCGTTTTGGAAATTCCTGGATGTCCAGCAGTTTTACTTTCATGGGTTTCGGACAATACCACTTTCCTGAGATGGACTGGCACAAATAATTAGTCTTCAGGGGTGTCCAGAGGTACCAGTATTTGAAAACGTTGAAGATTTTCCCCAAGTTTTTGGTTTAATCTGGCATGAATTGAAGTAGGAGGAATGATGGGAAGTGGGTCCGCTAGTGGGCAATGACAGGAGACAAAACTCTGGGAAAGCTCATCGGCCTTATCGTTTTTAGAATCATGTCTGTAGGAAATAACAAACCTGAGGTGAGTAAAAACAGAGCCCAATGAGTCTGTCTGGAATGCAGGCATTTAGCAGATTGAATGAACAACAAATTCTTGTGATCTGTAATGTCAGAAACAGTGTGCATTTCCCCTTCTAGCCGGTGTCGCCATTCTTAAAATGCCCTTTATTTGGCTAAGAGTTCACGTTTGCCCATGTCATAGTTAGCCTCGGCAGAGAGTATATTGAAACAGTTATCTGCTGGCTAGGATGGAAAACTTTTTATGTCACACCTGCCTGCTGATACCTCACTGAGGGGCTCTGGGCTCATCTTATTTGCGCTTGGTGTTTTGTTGCCTTCAGGTGATCAGGAATATTCATTATTCACTATTAACAAAAATGTATAAAATGTTTGAATCAATCTGGAAATACAGAGTGCAGGCTTATTGCCAAGTAGCTGTTACCATATATAATGTGGGATATACCGAGTGCGGGCTTGTTTTTTCTCTGGTTTTGTTTCAAAATATTGCCTTATTGTCATAGCAGCTGTCCATCAAGCCTATTTAAGGCACATTTGGGTGTGACTCACAAGCCAGCCCTTGCTAGATGTAAACCCCTATACCAGGGAGTTGAGTGCATCTGATTTTAGCTGCATTTTAATGGTGTTTAAAGCATATAGGTCAGTGTAGGACCTGCATATAATGAGGTGCCTTTGACACTGGGATGCAGGCTTAAATGTTTTGATCAAAATATTACCTCATGTTTTCATTTTGCTAGACACACAGATATGCAGTGTAAAGGATACGTGCTGACAACTGTCTTTTTGCTATTTCACACCTGCCTGCTGACACCTCACTGAGGGGCTCTGGGCTCCTCTCATTTGCGCTTGGTGTTTTGCTGCCTTCAGATGATCAGGAGTATTCATTATTCACCATTAACAAAAATGTATGAAATCTTTGAATCAATCTGGAAATCTCTGGAATTTGCGTTGGCCCCTGGGAGCAAAAAACTGTGGCTCTTTAAGCGACAGTGACAAACACCATATTTTTTTGCCAAACCTGTAGCACAAGATCCATTCATTTGTCGAAGTCTCTCTAATTTTAAGTACAATTAGGAAATAAATCCTGGCTCTAAATGCATTGCCATTTATGGAACATACAACCATCTTTAATTTTTAATGCAATAGTCATAATTTAAACATTTGGGTATTACCTAACTTGTTTATATGATTAATTATATACTGCAAATTACCCAGTGCTATACAGAAACCTAGCGGTGGACCTTCTTAAATTAAACTCTCATCTCATCTTATGAACCAGAAGATCCGATGAAACTCTTTGTGGATTGCCCTCCTTTGCAGAGGTTAAAGACAGATTTTATATTCATTATTATTTTGGTTCCAGCACCTTTATAACAAGTACTTCATTAAATATGCCCCCCCAACATTCCACACTGGAATCCCTATATTGCCATCAAAGGCTTACTATCCACTATATACATACTCCTATTCTCCTATGGAAATGCAATAAAGATATTCAAGAACTGGTGTGTTAGCAGAACATAGGGGAGTACTTTGACCCAGAGCAGTGGTCGTGGATCGAAGGTAACGTGACATGCTATTCTACATGTGTGCATATCAAAGAAAATACCATCAATTTATATTTTAAGATTGTACATCTAGTCCACTAATCTCTGTTGGAGACAAAAAAGACAGTAAGGTACCCATCTCACAGTTGGAGGGAGTGCCCAAAGTTAACTCCAATGTGAAAAGAGGTTCATTACCTTATATTTAATAGCACAAATATACACATGCCTTCTCATATTTCTGTCACACCAGGTTCTCAGGTCCTTTTACTTACCGCTTTGCTGTCTTTCTAAACTGTCCACAGGCTCTGCTGGTTTCAGATCTCTCTGCAGGATGCAGCCCAGTCTGTCTCCACTCTAGATATCCCTCCAAAACCAGTACATGGGTGCTGCCATCTTGGATTCAGTCACCTGATTCCCCTCAGCCAATCAGAGTGCTGCTTCAGCCTAACTGATCGCAGTCGTCAATCAGGTGACAACAGTTAGTATAAAAGGACTTCCTGGAGCCTTAACCTGTAGCCAGTGTAATGCTGATTCTTCAGATGTCAACCTGGTTCCCAGTAGTCTGCAGTCATCTCATTTATACCTGCTCAGATAGAGCAGTCTTCAATCCGGTCCCAGTCTGGTCCAGCAATCCGTTTCCAGTCTGGTGCAGCATTCTGGTTCCAGTCTGGTATCGTTTGCTAAATCTGACCACCGTCTTGCAATTTATCACTACTTGCCAGTGTCCAGTGTCATTCACATTTTTAAGTTTCCGAAGCTCATAGCAACCACCATCTGTACCAGTCATTTCTCTTTCATGCAAAGGAGCCTAATGAAGACACTCACCTTTTTGCACATAGTCACTAGCTCTGCTAGGCACAGGTACAGACAGATCCCCAGGCATGACAATTTCCTGTTACTATGACTCACACCGGACATGTCAAAAAATACACTGAGACTAATCTGGCACACACAAAATACTACCATATTGCTTAATTTTGGAAAATGTCTGACCTCCTTTATTCTCAATATTAAATAAGTTTTGGGCTGTTTATAGTATTGCACAAATTGAGTCATTAAGGTAGGTAAAACAAACGAATTGTGTATGTTTTTATAATGTACATAAATCCGACATGCAGACAATCATATTCAACGATGTCAAAATATGTTTGCTGATAAATACAGGTGTGACAGGATGGACCTCCTGCATCACCCTGTCATGGTGTTGGGGACCGGCTGGGCTTGCCTTGCCATGTACCTTTTCTTTATCCATATTGTGCCCCTCTAACCAGAGTAGGAGAGGCCTGCTGCCACAACTAGGGTCCTTCAACGTTACCTAGAACTGCTTCCTTCTGGGCAACTCTTGCTGCTAGTGTATCCCCTTGCTGGGCACCTGGACTGGTACACCTGTCTTCTTTCTTTAGATCAGAATTGCTATGGATTGTTTCCCCTGGCCTATCACACTGGCCAGAGCTGCAGGGTAGTGGGCAGAGCGCTATTATTAGATGCTAATCCCAACCTCAGAACAGCCAGATAACGCATTAGGTTTAATCTATAGGTCACAGGAATTACACTAGGTAAGTAGGCGTTAAGTAGGCATCAAAGCAGGATCTTGAAGCATTGATGTTTTATTAGCTCAAGTGGTCATAATAAGGACAATTACACGCTAGTGTGAGGCACTATCAATCTCCAGTAGTTACAGATGAAATGATACTACATGGTAAAACATAGCTCTTTATATACAGTTTTACACACATAACCTGGCAGGAGGTATTGCAACCTCCCGCTCCTTTCATCAAACCAGGCTGTTTCATGCAGCTTACACATAAATCAGCCTGGAGGGGTTTATCACCTTTTTACATTGCTGCTAGTGGCACCACAATGTCTGATATATTACATCAGGATATAATATTCTCTAGATAACGCAATTTTATACTTTAACAAAATTTACATAATTCTGTAAATTCCCATTGTTCAGAGATTTGCTATATGTATAACAAGACTGGCTAATTCCCTGCTGTGTATTCAGTTAAAAAGACCTGTCTGTCACTAAAATGTAAAGGTCTGCTTAACTTAATGAGGATTTACTTTCTTCCTTTCTTACACAAACACAGTTCCTCCAACATATGGACTCTTCCCCAGAAATAATACATTTCTAATACAGCAATGCAACACAGTATAAAAAAAAAAGAAGTACATTTGCAATGATATCCAGTGGCGCACTGTACCCCTAATTGAAATAAATATCTACAATAAGTTATTTCTACGTGATCCGGCCACACTGGGCCTGATTCATTAAGGAAAGTAAGGCAAAAAAAATTTCTCCTGGACAAAACCATGTGCAATGCAAGAGGAGCAACATAGTTTATTATTTTGAACATAACACAAATACTTGATAGTTTTATTTGTACACTGAAATGTAAACTTTATCTAGTATATGCCTTACCCCAACTATAAATCTGCCATCACATTATAAATTTGCCTCCCCCTCCACTGCAACATGGTTTTGAGAAGGTCCAAAGTTACTATTTTTTTTGATTTTCTTTCCTTAATGAATCAGGGCCACTATGTCTAGGTCCATTCTGTTCTAAAAGACAATACCCTACAGGATATGTATATTACATATGAATGATATGAATGGAATATAATGTCCCAAAAGAATGCACAGAAAAAACTATTCCATTAAGATCATCTGTCAATAATATAGTTGCTTCTCGGCCGCACTGATTGTGTTAAAACACAATCAGAGCGGACGGACAGGATTTTCTGCTTGCCTGTCAGCTGCCGGGAACATGAGAATAGTGAGCTGTCGCTGGATGCGCAGTGCTGCTAGGGGGGACAATTACCCTTGCTGGATCTGCCACTGGTTGATGGTAGTAAGAAGCAGGCTTATAAAGACAAGTGCTATGTGCACTCATTACTGCTGGAGAATGATGATAACTGTGGCACTGTTGGAATGTCCACAGTTCAGAACACAACAGTACCTCTGGTAGAAATATGTATTACACCAAATTTCAAAAACAGCAGAGGCCAAGTCCTGATGGTATTAAGCATCCATCGTTCTTTTACTCTAGACCAGAGCTGGATTTAGACCTCATGGGGCCCTAGGCAAGATACTGGTTTGGGCCCCCTCCCTGAAAAAATCCATAGCACTATAGTTTTTTAGCATAACATATACCTGGGCTGGCTGGAAGACTTTAGCCGGGGGGGCAAGCATATAGCACTGGCCCATAAGTAGCGGCCCATTTTTAAAGGTTGGTCTCATCGCCAGCCATGGGAGGGCCCTCTGGGGACCTGGGCAATTGCCTAGGTTGCCTAGTGGTAAATCCGGCCCTGCTCTAGACTACACTGTCATTGTACCCTAGCCCTCCCCTTTTTACCTTCTCTAGGCCTCCCAAACATTTGCAGAAAATGCAATAAAACATTATTTTAAAAGAAAAGAAATCGGTATAAATTTCAGATTCAGATAAATAAGTGTGCTAATTTCTAACATACATTTTATTACATATTATTGCATGGTCAGAAGAACTAAGCCCATACCAGCATTTTTGTTTATGCTTCTGAACACAGTACAATAAAATAAATCGAAAAACATCTCACCTAAATATGCTATTTTACACTCCATTTGGTACTATAATTCACAAAAGAAATGCATCTGATAATCTAATCTTGTAATTTGTCTATGCATCATAATATAAAATACAAGTTAAATGAGACAAAAAAGAAAAAAAGAAAACCCTTACACTTTACTCAATGTATTGTTGGGATACCTGGTTCATTACAGGGCAGTGACCCTTAAGATCCATCAGTCATCTTCAAATGGTTTATACGGGTACGTAAGAGATTATATGCATATCAGAGTATTAAAATTGCATAGCTATTCAAAACTTCACTTCTTGCTTTATGAGGGTCTCTTTTAAAATGCAAATAGGTGAGAAAAAGTCTGGTGAGCATGCTCATTGTTCTAAAAATCAAATGCCTGAATAGTCGTTAATGAGGCAGACAAGCAGTCTCACTCATCCCTTGAGGATTTAAAGGGCAGAAAGAGGCAGAAAGAAAGAATATTCTCACTACATTATTCATACCATCTTGTTTGATTTTTAAACCATCTGAAGTAGCAAGGTGGGTGTTTATTATTCTGCTGACCTGCACTGCTCTAGGTAGATGAGTATAAAAGTCTTGTCACCTAACTGACAACAGCTCATTCTGAATTCAGTTGCATCACTGCACTGGTGAAATGTAAAGGCCATGTGCTTAATACATAAACAAATCCAAACACATCATGAATACATAAATAAAATAGATAATGATTAAACAATGTATTATAGCCATTTAATTCCGCTACACGTGTACAGGGACTAAATATATAATGTGCATATAGTTCGGCAAGGTTGGTAAAAAATTCCTTTGGGAAAAAAACGCAGTGAAAGTATTTAATATTTATTATATATAAATTGAAGTAATATAATTTAAATTATGATTTTCCATGATTTAAAAAATGTGCTTTTAAAAAGAACTTTTCAAATATTGAAATATTGATCAGAACTTACTGATTTTTCAGCAAGGAAATAAGGAGAAACATAGCAAGATATTTGCCAACAAAAAAACATCCACTACAGTATGATTATTATTTTTTTATCGGTATGATACAGATAACATTATTATAAGTCAATGACTTTCCTTTACTAAACCACAGTTTAAACCAAGATGGCATGTTGCTGCTGATCATTACTCTGCACTGCTTATCAGATTAATGTAGCAGAGCTTGTTTACTAAAAAAGTGACATTCATGTGATAAGCAGCAATGAGCAACAGTGATACCCCAGCGGTGTTCACTGGGAAGCAGCAAGGAATGGCAATAAACAGTAGTTGCTATGGTAACTCTACAAAGGACAGTCTCTAATTAACATATATAAAAAATACACTAACAAAAACAAATATGAATCTAGTGCTGGTAGGTCTACTTTTGGGTCTCAATTTAGTAGGGAAGAATCTAGTAGAATGCCTAGTTGCCCCCTGTTCATTTGGAAGCCAGTACAATTTTCAGAATTCAGATAGAGGTGGACAGTCTAAAAACTAAGCAAATGTCGAAGAATATATTTTATTCATATACATAATATATATATATATATATATATATATATATATATATATATATGTATATATATATATAAAGGCTCACCAAAAATCTTGTAAGATTGTAAGCTTGCGAGCAGGGCCCTCTCACCTCTTTGTCTGTTTTACCCAGTTTGTTTATTAGTTTACTATGTTTGTTCCCAATTGTAAAGCGCTACGGAATATGTTGGCGCTATATAAATAAATGATGATGATGATGATGATAAGATGGTGCTGGTCTACTCTCCTTTGAAGATGTCAGTGACTCCACATAAGTTTTATTCTTTGGACCTGGCACAGTGCAGTTATATCTACATTTTTTCAGTATTCTGTGCTACCTTACATTGGACTTTTGTTTAAGTGTATAAATGTATATATTTTTTATAAATATAACTATATATATATATATATATATATATATATATATATATCTATATATTAGAGATGAGCAGTTTGGATTCGGAGAAATCCGACAAGAACTGATGTTGGTGATCCGAGTTTAATTGGATCATGACAAAACCGGATCTGAAAAAGTAGCAAAGCATAATTTCCAGGAAAATGTCAGATCTGACGAGTTTTGGATCGATATCTTTTATATATAGTACTCCCCCCAGTTCTTCTGCCATTTTAGGCGGAGTACACACTAGAAGTTTTTCAGCCGAATATCGGGCCATACACCCGTAAACCGACTGTTCAGCCCTATATCGCAGTAGTGTGTACATTTACACAATGACTGATTCCAAACTAATAATCTCGTTCCAACCTCTTTTCCGATCATGCAGTGTGTAAGCACTCACAACCATGATCTCCATAGAGTTTACAGAGTCATGATCATTTCAGCCAATGCCAGCAATGAACATGTCCTGGTGAATAAATGTAGAGAGTGCTGTAAATGGAATAATTTGTCCGTTCGTTCTAAGACAGAATATTTAGTTTTAGAGTCACTGAAGCTTATTAAATTTTAAATGGAAAACTATTACAAGGTAGTTAATCAGTGTGACAGGAATGAATGAATGAATGCTGTGCTGTCATTCTCTAAACGACTACAGGACCAGATGAAGAACACAGATCTGAAGGTAAATCGTGTATAGTCGTTTGTAAAATCGTTAGTGATAACAAATTGTTTGAAAGTTTTTGTAGTGTGTATCCAGCTTAAGAAGAGAGAGTGTAAGGTGAAAGTTGTCTGCAAGGCTTTGTTCTGAAAATTGTGTTTACACTACAGACTACAGCATTAGACAGGGAGAAAGCAATAGGATAGCTGTAATTATTTTAATGCAGTTTTTTTCTGTAGAGATCATTCAGCTAAAATAGTTTGCTGTTTAATTTGGTTTCAGCCTGTCAGAGAGTTTAGAGTAGTGGCATAGGCATAGGCATCATTTTGAACTAATATTTAGTGAAGAAAAACAGGGTAATGTTGCTGCATGATTCTGTTTTTGCTTTATGTATTTTAAAATCTAAAGTGTTTCTAGTGAAAGTAATCTTGTGAGAGGCGGTGTCATCAGGGTGTTGTTTGAGAGTAACCAGCATTCCCCCAAAAAACAATATATTTCTTTCTTTTAAAATCTAAAATGTTTTCTCATTTCTAGTGAAAGTAATCTTGTAAGGGACAGTGTCAGTGACATCATTATTAAGCAGGCATAAAACAGTGTGTTGTTTGAGAGTGACTATGTTAGGAACCCCTCCAGCTGGCACAACACAACCCGGAATCTACTCTGCCAATCAGGTGTTCACTGGAGCCCCTGATGGTGGGGACAGACTGGGCCGCAGACTGACAGAGGGTCGTGAAAGGTGTACCGGCTGGGGAGAACCCAGGCAAGCGGAGTGGAGTCCAAGCAGAGGTCAAGGGCCGGCAGCAGATAGCAGATCCGATAAAGAAGCCGGGGTCAGGGGTCACGAGCAGACAGGATGGTCGGTATACAAGCCAGAGGTCAAGGTCACGAGAAACACAGGCAGGGTCCAAATCCAGGCAAGGGGTCATACACGGGTAGTCAATAGGAATTCCAAGAGACAGGAACAAGACACAGAGCAGGTCAGCAGACTGGAACAGAAACTACAACCGGCAGTGAGGCTGCAGACCTCACTGCCTTAAGAACTGAAGACCACCAATCAGAGCCTAGCTCTGAATAATGCACCGCCCCTGTATTGTTAATTAATCAGCCCACAGGCTAATCTATTACACATGCGCCCGGCTACTCAGCCTGCCGGAGCGCCTACAGCCTATTTTCGGCGTCGGTCGGCCCGTGAAACCGGAAGTGACGCCCCGGTCGTCATGGCGACGGCCGGGACGTCGGAAGAAGGTAATGAGTGTCGCGGCGGTGCCCGCGGCCGCCGTGACTGTCTAACAGACTAGCACTTCCAATAAGTCAATATATTTATTTATTTTAAAATCTAAAGTGTTTTCTCTTTTCTAGTGAAAGCAATTTTTGTTAGGGGAAGTCAGTGACATCTTGTTTCTTAACCGGACAAAAGGAGGCTGTTGGTGGAGTGTGAGCAGCTGCTGTACCCACTAAAAACATATATATTTCTTAATTTCTTTCCTTAAAATTCCAAGTATTTTTCTACCAGCCAGAGCAATTGTTGTGAGGGGCAGTCAATAACATCTTGTTTATTAAGTGGGCAAAAAGCAACAGGCTGTTGGTAAAGTGTGAGCAGCTGCTGCACTCCTCAAAAAACAATCAAAGCAATTGTTGTGAGGGGCACTCAATGACATTTTGTTTATCAGGAGGGCAAAAACCAGGGTGTTGAGGGAGTGTGAGCATCTACTGCAACCTCCAAAAACAACATACATTTTTTTTTCTTTTAAAGAACCACTTTTGTGGCTGAAGTGCTTGGTTTGTTTGGGCCCCCACAAAACATGCTGACAATGGGCTTAAGGCAGCTAATCAAACAGTGCTGTTAATGAACTCTACTGTGGCAAGTCATGCACCAGTGGAAGCAGTTCTTGCCAGTGACAAGAAGAAGGCCATTGTCATGTCTGGCCCCAAGACCAAAAATCCACCTTTATGTGTGGAATTATTTTACACAAATTCTGGCAACAGTTTTCTAGTCATTCGTAGCATTGTAAAGCCACAGTCAGTAGACATGGGGACCTTAACCATCTAGGAACCTCATCTATGTTACGCCATTTTAAGCGAGTTTGTGGGAAGCTGTTGGGAAAATTTTAAACTTATGCTAAAAAAATAACAAGCAGTCCAGCAGTATCTACCTCCCTTCTCTCATCTAGATCCCAGCACCTGCAATCCACACCCCCAACACCTTCATCAGCAATATCCTCACAAGTGATAGGAGTTAGTTCTGCATCCAAGTTTATAAGGCGAAATGACTCACCCCTATCCAGGACTCCTCAGAAGAATCCTTGAGTGTTAGGCCCACTGCTGCTGCTTCTCGGGTGGATCTTCAACCCAGAAGCAGACCAAGAAGAAGACTACTAGTAGTTTGCAACAATTGACTGTTAAACAAACCTTTGCAAGAGGAAGCAAGTATGAAAGCTGTCACCCAGTCGCAAAGCGGATCACAGACGCCATGGCGACTATGCTAGTATAAGATCTGTGTCCAATATCCACTATTAATGCAGCTGTTTTTTAGACAGTTACTTGAGGTCTTCTGTCCCCGTTACCAAATTCAATCACAACACCATTTTACTAGAAAAGCTATTCCTCATCTCTACCAGAAGGTCAGTAAAAATGTAATTACTGGGCTACAAAATGCCATTCTACCCACTGTACACTTAAACAAACATATGTGGACAAGCGGAACTGGGAAAACTAAAGATTATATGATTGTGACAGCCCACTGGGTTGGTGATTCGCCGTCACCAACAGGGACAGCAGCAGCATGTACCCAATATCATCACATTTTTCAGAGGCAGGCTACTCTGTGTATCATATTCTTCGCTAAGAGGCATATTAATGTTATTATTATTATTATTATTATTATTATTGTAGATTAGCAAGGCACCACAGTGCTCCACAGCGCCGTACAGTAGGGAAGACAAGGATATACATAAAACAGGACATACATAAAACAAGAACAGACAAGGCATAAAAATTAATGGAGACATGAAAACAAAGGGTATGGAGGACCCTGCCCATTAGAGAGCTTACATTCTAAAGGAAAGAGGGCACAGCTGAAACAAGAGAAGCGAGTGTGGCTCAGAGTGAAGATTGGGATAGTTGTGAGGGTGCATTAGTGCGAATAATGTTATCAAGGATAAGGTCACCTCTAAAAAGAGATATTTTTTCAAAGAGCATCTAAAGATTTGAAGGCTGTGGGAAAGTCTGATTGAGCGTGGTAGGGAATTCCATAAGTGGGGAGCAGCATGGGAGAAGTCTTGAAGGCGGGAGTGAGAGGTGGTTATCAGAGACGAGACTAGGTGCAGGTCAGAGGATATGTGATTTCTGATAATGCCACCAATATTGTTAGAGCATTACAGTGGGGGGAATTCCATCACATTCCCTGTTTTGCTCAGATAATCAACTTGGTGGTACAGAACTTTTTAAAAAATGACAATGACATGCATGAGATGCTGTCTTTGTCCTGAAATATTTAGGATCATTTTTGGGATTCTGCAACTGCATGTAGGAGAATGCAGCAGCTGCAAGAAGAATAGAATTTAGGGGTAATGTACTGTAGTCCAGCGCAGTGGAAATTACTTTCTGTGTTGTGCAAGGTGCTGAAACCACTCGAAGTAGTCACGAGTGAAGAGAGTGCAGAAACTGTTAGCTTGAGTCAAGTGATTCCCCTAATTAGACTTTTTGAAAAGCAGCAAAAGAAATTGAAGGAGGAAATTAATTAAGTTGGACTTGTAGATTAAGTACTTTATTCGCTTCGCCAGGATCCAAGAGTTATCAACATCTTGAAAATCGGATGATTACATTTTGGCAACTGTGCTTGATCCTTGGTTTAAGAGCTATATCTTCTCTTTCTTTCCAACTGAATTCAAGAGATGGAAGAGCTTCTGGTCAGCAAGCTGACAGCTCAATTGGTATATGATATAATGACGTGCCCTCCTTCAGTTTCTCTGGAAATTGCTGCTAGGAAAAAACTTAGCTTTCCCGCGACACCCAGTGTTGATGCAGATGAGTCAGCACAACATTTTGAAATTTGTTCTGGTCTAAAAGAATTGCCCAAAAATCGTGACAGCTCTTTCGTAAAATGAACTACAAATTCCATGAGGAAGGCCATTACTGGCAATTACATGAAAGTACACAGACTGCTGTGAAGGTGGATTCCAGTGGGGATGAATTAATATTGTTTGAGGATGATGTACACACTGATGAGGGTGAATATGATGACAGTGCAGATTGCAGGTGCTGAGAACTAGCTGAGAGAAGGGAGCTAGCTGATGCTGGTATGCTTAGCAATAGTTTGGGTAGAATGGCATTTTGGCAATTTTATGTTTTTCTACAGTAAGCTTTCATCTTTATTAGAGAGGTGTAGCACATGACAGTGTTTCCCAACTCCAGTCCTCAGGGACCCTTAACAGTGCTTGTTTTCCATATCTCTTTTCTGGAGCACAGGTATATTCATTACTAACTGACACATTTTGAAAGATCCACAGGTGGTACTAACCATTTCACTTGTGACCTGGAAAATCTGCACTGTTAGGGGTCCCTGAGGACTGGAGTTGAGAAACATTGGCACATGAGGTAGAGGGATTAGTATTATCATGACTAAGACTGGAGAGTGACAAGAACAATGTGACTGAAGACTGGAGAGTGACAAGGACACTGACACCACTCCTGTTTCTGTATGAGTTATGGCATAGTAAAATGTGACTGGAGACTTTTAATAACACTGCCAGCCCTATTATTTGAATTTCTGTTTCAGCGCTAAACACTGCCACCTCTCCTATTTTTGGGTGAGCTATGGCACAGTACAATGTAACTGCAGATTTTGAAGAACACTGCCAACCCTATTATTTCTATTTTAGCAATGTAGCTCTCCTATTTGCGTGTTAGCTGTATAACACTGTACAAGTTGACTGCAGATTTAGACCAAGCCTGCCAGCCCTATTGTTTCTATTTCAGCAATGACAATTAGCAATGGAGAAAAGGAGCTCTCCTCTTTGTGTAACACATTACAATGTGATTGCAGATTTAGAAGACCAAGACTGTCAGACCTATTATTTGTATATCAGCAATGACCATTAGCAATGGAGCAAGGTTTTAAGAGGGTTAGGGTCACGGCCGGACCTCCCGTTGATGCATTCTTAGCAGATCTTTGACAAGGGGTGCCTTTTCTGAGACTTTCACTGGATGGATTTGGACAAAATCTTCACAGACTGGTAACTTTCGATCTCAGAAGACATACCAGGGGGTTGAGGTACCAGTCAGACATCTGTTGGTGTATGCTGACCATAACTTTGACCTGAAGAGCCTGCTCTGTGCCTTCTACTATATGGATTTGGCTTGTTTGTCTGTCCATTTATACATGCGGACACCCCTATACGAATTGGGATGAAACCTATATGAAGTCATCCAGTTGGATCCTGGCCAGGTTTTTTAGGGGGTTTATGTTCCGGTCAACCTCCCGTTGGTGTACTCTGTTTAGAACTTTGACCCAGGAAGCCTGTTCTGAGCCTCCCACTGGATGAATTTGGACCAAAACTTCACAGACTGGCAACACTGAATCTAATAAGACATACTAACAGGTTGAAGGCCCAGTCGGATCTTCCATTGGTGTAAGCTGGCCAGAGATTTGACCTGGAGAGCCTGTTCTGGGCCTTCTACTGGGTGGATTTGGATGAAAACTTCAGAAGACCTACTAGGGGGTTGAGTTTCCAGTCAGACTTCCGATTGGTGTATGCTGACCAGAAATTTGACCTGGGGTGCCTGTTCTGGACCTTTCACTGCATGGTTTTCGACAACATTCAATACAAAAAAAAAACTACACTTGGCAGCCACCTAATGAGTGTTTTAGAGAAGCTGCTTAGCTGCTAATTATTGTTAAAATGGTGACAGTTACAACCGACTCATTGTTAATTTAATAACTTGAAGATTTAAACATAGGCAAAACCGGGTACTTCAGCTGGTACATATATATATATATATATATATATATATATATATACACATATATATATATGCATTATATATATATATATATATATATATATATATATATATATATGTTGTAGTATAATCAGGGGAACAAGTTTCATCTCCTGGGTGAACAGCAGCAGTAAGACACACGAGTACAGAAGTTTCAGGGTAAGAGCCACAGCCTGTTCATTCACTAGCTTGTAAACAAACAAAATATAAAAAAGATCCTAACTGTCTGGCTACTAACTAATACATTTATGGAGGCCCTCTCTCAAGTGTAGGACCTTATGTCCCACACACACACCAAACCGAGTTTGATCCAGTATTTGTGAATTGGTGGGAGGAATGCTTGTCTGGATACCAAGAGAACTAATTGACTCCTCCTGCAGTCTGTCCTCTTGATCCTGCCCCCTCTATGACCTGTACATAGGACTTAGGGCCAATACTTATGTACCCAAAGCTCAGCTTTTAATATCCCTCGGGCTTAATTCATCCCTCAGTTCTAAAAACCATCACTCTGTACCCCTTCACCATCACACTGATCACCTTCACCAACACACAGTGGCCCTTCATCAACACACCGTGCTCCTTTATCATCACACTATGTCCCTCTACCATAACACTGTGCCCCTTCGCAATTACACTGTGCCCTCCATTATGCTTTTGCACCTCCATCGCTGTTTCCCATTTTTTCCCTTAGGTTCCTCTGTTGATCACACTGTGCCCCTTCATCATCACACTTTGTCCCTTCACTATTACACTGTGCCTCTTCATGATCATGCTGTGCCCCTTCGTGATCACACTGTGCCACTTCATGAACACACTGTGCCCCTTCACCATTATACTGTGCCCCTTCATGATAACACTATGCCACTTCATGATCACACTGTGCCCCTTCACCATTATACTGTGCTCCTTCATGATCACACTGAGCCCGTTCATCAATATACTGTGCCCCTTTATGATCACACTATGCCCCTTCACCATTACACTGTGCCCCTTCAACATCACACTGTGCTCCTTTATGATCACATTGTGTCCCTTCATGATCACACTGTGCAACCTCACCATTACACTGCCCTCTTTCATGATCACACTGTGCCCCTCCACCATTATACTGTGCTACTTCATGATCCCACTGTACCCTCCATCATGCTTCTGCCCTTCCATTGCTGTTTCCCATCAATTCCAATCTGTTCATTTACTTACCTTTAACTTGGCCTTCTTTCTTCTTTTTCTCCTGTTTTCTTCCTTCAAGCTCCTATAAGCATTGCTGCTCACTGAAAATGTTGGGTGTGATGACGTCAGTGAGAAGCGAACAGGGAGGAGTGAGGAGGGAGGAGGATGCTGGGTCCCGGGCATAGCCATATTGGTAAATATTTTCTTTTGGCTGGTGGACAAGCTGCCCTGGCTGCACCACCCGTGTCAGTGCTGCGGTACCCCAGATGAACATAGCAGATGAACAAATTGAACATAGCTATATGTCACAAACATTTTTATGCCAGACATATCAAAACATTGTATGTTGACTTGGACATGTTAAAATACTTGCCATTTAAAATACTATTTTAAATAAGGCACTAAAAGTGTAGGAAAAGGAATGTCAAGACAGTAATGGTAAGCTTTTTACCTTTTATCTTGTTAAGAAATAGGATCTCTCCTGATTGTCTAAGCTGTCATTACGGCTGCAACTATTTGTAGGATCAGTCATGCAGTTCAGCTGTTTGCCAGGTAAATAGCAACAGCTACTCTTCAGCTCCCATTATGGATGCTGTGCTGTTACTTACCACACCCGTGCAGCTAATTATCATTCAGTTCTGATTGGTGCTGCTGCCTTTATAAACCTCTTACTGGCATCATAACAATGCTGGTGATAGTTCCTGTTTGACTAAGTGTGCCTTCTATCCTGACCTGTTCTGTTCTCTTTTTTTACCTGGATTATTCTAAGGATTCTGCTGTCTTCTTGACTCCTGACTCTTGGCTTTGTTAAACGGATTTGCTCTCGTATCTCTACCTGCCTTGACCTCTGGCTTGTTTTAAGGATTTTGCCGTGTTCTCTTCTCCTGATCCCCTCCCTGTCGGACTCTGAGTTCTGCAAAATACTTTCTGGTGCTCACTACCTGCTACCAGAGCTGTCCACTCCATCAGACCAGTGCCAAACTACTCTGCATTAACCCTTGACTGTCTGACACGGAGTTCTGCTATTTACAGCCTGGTTGCTCACTAACTGCCACCATGTGCTATCCACTCTATCAGACAAATGCCAGACTACACCACATTAACCTTTGACTGTCTGGCTCTGAAGTCTGCTAATACATCCAGGTTGCATATTACCTCATACTGTGTTCTGTCCTCTCCAAGGAGATGCTACATGAACAACTGCTACTACTCAAGCTTAAGTCCTGGAGGCAAATGTGGAACATAACTAGTTCTTCAGAAAGGGGTCAACTAAAAGTGAACATCTCGTAAAAGAGGTTCTAGCAGTTGAGGATCACATGCTACTTTGTCCTTAACATTTCTGTTAAGTTTTATCATGCAGATTATTCAAACTTTTGTAAGGTTAAGGGTTTGTCCTTAACAAGCTCTGAATATTCACATTAAAAATATGCCAGTGCTTACTAATTGTGTTTTTGATCTGATCCCTTTACTTGTTATAAATTAATAGATATTTGTTAAGATCAGCTGTGAGTGCCAAGCCAGTTACCTAGTAATGGAAACTGGCTTCACAGACCAATCAGGCAGGTGCGGACCCCACCTCACTCCAAGGTGGATGTCAGGTAACAGCAGCCAACAACTCTTCCCTGCACTGCTGGAATCTAGCTGGTTTCCTAGCCGATCTTGTTTATTGAAAGCCTGCTACAATTCTGCAGTTAATCAGGCATAAATTCTCTCATTGGTCCATCTGGGTATTTAAACCCCTTCCTGTCTATCACCGGTGCTGATGGTAGCTCCTGCTAGAGCTAGTGTGCTGTTTGGAATTCAGACCAGAGTTATGATACATATTGTTTATTGGATTAAATTATTTCTCCTGACCCTGATAATCACCAATTTCTAAATTTGCATTGAACTGTAAGAAACCCTGACCTGAGCCAATACTACAAATTTATTCAAATGAGTGGAACCAACTCTGACTTCAGTCTGTTTTTTGATTATTCTTTGGTACTCAGCCTGCCCTGGCCTTTGGCCTGTATTTTGGACCTTTTTCTACCCGAGCAGTTGTCTGCTAATCTTTTTATTGAAAATGTATTGCAACAAGATACATACAAACTGAAACAAGTTGTGACACTAATATAAAAATTCAAACATAGGATACTATGTTTTTTAGGGGTAAAAAGTCCAACACACAAGTCCCAAATTAAAATGTCCATAGCAAGAACAACATAAAATATTAAGTGCCCACAACCAAATATTCAATCAAAATACAACCAACTATACAATCACAACATAAAGCAGTTGTCTGCTATCTCCTTCCATGTTCTGTCCAGTGCACTGGCAGTAATGTGTTTTATAAACTACTACTAACACAAGTTAACACCTGATGCAACTGATTACTATGACTGTGGACCATATCACATTCCTTAGAAAGGGGTTGCTATAGAAGAAGAACTTGAGACGTAGTTCCAGTGGTTTATGATCCTTTACAATATTGCCCAATAGTAGAATATTTTTCCAGTACTTACATACAAACTTTTCTTTATTCTTTTGTTGAATGATATGTTTGTGTTGTTATAAAAGACTTATCTGTAGTCTTAAACTTGTCCAAATGCCAATTACACATATCACTTTCATTGAAATTGTGTTGATAAGATCACTTCTTTGGAAAGGAACTATCAGAGGTTAAAAGGTTGTTTCTGTCAGTGGATTTGCAAAAAAAGTCCAATGTCAGTTTGAATGTGCAGAAAATACTGTTGTCTTATGTGAATGAAATAGAAGGACACACTGGTTCAGCTGAGAATAAAAAAATCCTACTTTGGTAGCATTTCATAAACTAAGATGTCATCAATAAACCTCAACTATGTTATCACACTCTGTAGGAACAATGAATTAAGATACACAAATCATTCTTCAAAAGGGAATTATGATAACTGCAAATAAAGTGACTGCAATACAGATCATTGCATACTCTTTGCTCCTCATATAAGAAACAGTTGTTACAATAAGCTAGTGTCAACAATAAAATTTTGCTCGGAAGAAATTCTTTAAATAGACATAGTAATGTTCTGCACATAAGCTTTCACCCTCTCCTTGTTTGGGATACTGGCGTACAAGCTGTATATGACTATTGTGTCTAAAAAGGTGAGCAGTTACATGTCACATTATTTAAATTATTCAAAAAGTCTGTGCTATTCTTTAAGTAAAATGTTCAATTCAAGACATACAGTCTTAACAGTTTGTCAGGTATTACTGTTGTAGACTGGACAATTCAGTTGTTGCCAGAGAAGACTGGTCTTTTAGGAAGTTTCTGTAGACTTTTACATGCAGATGACAGGGATTGTAAATTTAGGGAAGAATTGCATGGATCATTATTATTTCCAATTTACTACTTCAACTTACTTAATTGAGGAGCAACTCTATATCCAGCAATCTGGTACCACAGTGGCCAGAAATACAGTGCAGATGCATATGGTTTCAGGAATGATTTTGTAGAGAGATTTGTGTACCCAAACCCTTTATTCTAAAATAAAGTGATAAAACAGTTTACATTTTTAATGGTGTCTTAATGAAAGGTGGTAAAGATTTGTATTCTTTCTTTTCTCATTATTTTCTCTCGGCTGACCAGTGTGTTTCTCCTGTTTCATTCACTTTAAGATAAAGGATGGATGCTGGTATAGGTAATCAGAATGTGGACAAGATGAATTATACTTTTATAACTGGAGTTATGGAAATGTTTTTAATTAAATCAAAGCAAAATTGAGACAATCAAAATAAAATACCATGCATAATATTGATTATATGGAGTCCTGTCTGGACTGGTTATCATTGATATATGCTGTTATTATATTGTCCTGTATTGTTGATCTATGATTACCACCTTACTGAGCCCTATTAAGTAGTTTTAAATTTAAGCAACACAATAGTTTCTTGCTTTCATCTTTTTCAATAGTTGTTTTGGCCTTTACTATTTTTTTTAATAAAGTATTTTTATTGAGATTTTTTAGTTACAACATACAAATAACATATTTAACATATAATCTAACTAGCATCTATCTCTGCCTATGTCGCTATAAACATTATACAGTGATATCTAGTGAACTTTTAGGGTGATAATATCATCAAAGCATTTTCACTACACTCCAGATTAATTATCTGCTGAAACCTAAGACAGGGTGTGGTATGTCTAGTACTTCCCACCACCATACTCCACTCCTCATCAGATCGAACCCCTAGACCGGTTTCCCATTTTATTCTGAGCAGATGTAATTCTGTCAGGGATACCTGAGGTAACAATAAGGCATAGAGCACAGAAATAGTTTTATATGACCCTACAGAGCGGAATATATTTTTAATCGAGCAATCTAACATATGAAGCAAACCTTCAGGAAATTGGGCAATTATTGCATGTCTCAGCTGAAGATACCAGAAGAATTGGTTGTTGGGAAATGGGAAGATCGCTCTCAATTGTTCATATATAGCTAATTGACTGCCTATTTATATATGATCAATGGTGTGCATTCCTGCATCCTTCCACATCATTGAACCCTCCAAACCAACCAGCTTCCTGAAAACAGTATTGAGCCACAAATGATTGTCTGGGTCTAACTGTTCACCTCCCATAAGACTATGTGATATTGCCCAAATCATTGATGCCTTTTGTATTATAGGGGCCACTTAACTAGGTCTGTGCTTAGATAACAAAACCTGCAAAGCTCCAAGGGAGGGGTTTGTCTGTTCACCCAAGAAGTGTCTGAGAGTGGTGTTCTGCTTATCGTATAACCAGGAGACCAAATGTGTAAGCTGGGAAGCAAGATAATAAATTCTAAGATTGGGCAGGGCCAGTGCTCCTGATTGTTTGGTTCTATATAATGTGTTAAAGCACACCCTAGCTCACTTCCCACTCCAAATCAGGAAAATTAGATGTTTATTAATGTTTTTGAAAACCTTCAACGGTAGATACACCGGGGAGTGTTGGAGGGGATATAAGTATTTTGCTCAATATTTAGAGCAACATATTCTGATGCATGTGCTGTAATTCAGATACCTAAATATTTAAACATGTTGGTCCAGAGAAGTGTCTGACAGTACACAGCACCTGGCGGAGGATCCCACGCCATCGGAAAAACCATAGATATGTCTCATATGATCTTGATTTCTGAATATGAATCAAAGTCCTCAACCACTTCTAAGAGATGAGACAAAGACCAATCAGGCTCCTCAAGGAAAACAAACATGTCATTCGCGTAAAGTGCTATTTTGTCAGTGACTCCTCCCATCTCTATGCCTCTAATGTGCTCATGGAAGTGGATCAAACAGGCCAAGGACTCAATAGCTAAAGCAAACAGGGCAAACAGGGCAGGTGATAGAGGGCAGCCCTGTCGGGTCCCCCGACTCAGACCAAACGGGGCTGTCGTGAATCCATTAACACTCATTCTTGCCGCTGGTGCACAATAAAGCAGCCTAACAAGACTAATAAACCTGAATCCTATGTCAAACCACTTCAGCACATGTCAAATATAGCCCGACTCAACGGCCTTGGCCGCATCCAAGGACACGACCCATGCCCTCTCCACAGCCGACTGGGTCCTCTGAATTTGCGTAAATATGCTTCCAACATTAGTAAGTGCATAAACCCAGACTGATCTGGGTGGACAATCTCGTGAGTGAACCCATTAAGCCATAAGGATAGAATTTTATCCATAATCTTGGCATCTGTGGTAATCAGGGAGATAGGGCGATATGAAGCCGGATACAAAGGATCTTTATCAGGTTTCAATATAAGGATGACTATGGCTTCAGACATAGAGGGGGAAGTGAACCATACTTCAGCAACTGATTATAGGTTTCTAACAGCTTAGGGACAAGGAATTCTTTGTAATGTTTGTATACTTCTATCGGGATACCATCAATGCCCAGAGTTTTATGGTTGGGAAATGAAGAAATGGCTGCCACAATTGCCTCCTCAGTAAAGAGGGATTCCAGAGGTCAACCGCTTCTTGGGACAGCCTCGGGAGTCTTACTAAGGTAGGTTATAAGTTGAGTAGGCGTGAATCGAGCTTGCGTGGAATATAGATTACTATAGTATTCATAAAACACTCCTGCAATTTTGGCCCCTGTATATTGTTTAACATTATATTTGTCTATGATGGCTGGGATTGACCTATTGGATATTTCATCTCTCACTAAACAAGCCAAGTAGCTCCCTCCCAAGTCTGCTTGGAAATACTGATTGTGTCTGGAGAAGAGAAAACTTTGACTTTGCTTGTCATATAGAAATTCAGTCCAATCAGACGGTGCTTGAAGCCAGTTTAGTGTATCCTCATCAGCACGAGACACAATGTATAGGATCTGTAGGTCTTGGCATCTCTGTTCCAGCTCTTCTTCTCTTTGCTTGTTAATTTTTTTAATACTCACTATCTCATCTATAAAGATACCTCTAGTAAAGGCCTTGAACGAGTACCAAAGCACAGTTGGGTTGACCCCCATCTCATTGTCTTTAAAGTACCCATACCAGAGGCATGTCAGGCCGGTACCCCCGCCGTGTCCGGATAACTAATGCGTATCAAGTTTCCAAAATTGTAGTCCCAGTTCAGGCTTAAAAAATCAAAGACAGCCAAAATAGGGAGTGGTCAGAAATGCCTCTAGGAAGGTAGTGCTCTCCAGACACCAAGGGGACCAGACTGTGTGAGGCCAAAATCTATTCTTGATAGGGAGTGGTGGGTGTGGGAGGGACAAAAAAAATGTCTAACCTCCGGGTTTCCAACTCTTCAAACATCCACCAGACTCAGATTGTTAATACGTTTACCAAAGGCAGTGGGCCCACTGGGTAATGACCAAGAGTCTTCACGCCACCTATCTATGGATACATCTATTAGAGTATTGAAGTCTTCTAGACATAGCACTGGTGTGTCCGGAGCTGTGGCAACAAATGAAGCACATGATCTCATTACTGTATGGAGGGGGAATGTAGACAGCCAAAACAGTAATTGGGGTGTAATTGAATCAGGCCCTAAGGAAAACATATCAGGCCATCTGGGTCAATTTTTATCTGGCCTGTTACAAAATTAAGCTGTTTTCTAATTAACACTGAAACATCTCTGGAGTAGGTAGAATGGGTGGCATAATAGGCCCAGCCCACCCAAGGTCTCTTAAGGGAAAGAACCTTGTTACCAGTAAGGTGGGTTTCCAGGAAACACACCACATAAGGACTGGATTTTTTAACCTGACATAGCATCAATGAACGCTTAATTTTATCATTTGACCCCCTAACATTCCTGGCAAGCAGACGTAGTCCTCCCCGGGCAGGTTTACTCACAGTTAGGACATCCATAGTAGTTTAACATCTGGATGAGATGCATGACAGGACCACACCCCTAGAAAGTCGGGACAAGGAATATTCAAATTCAAGCAGCCCTGTGCAGGAACCAGTATATTACAGCAGCAACATATTATTCTGAAGTATGTATAGAAAGATAGTTCAACTTGATTAAGTAGAGGAGAACACATGATATACCGACCTACAGCTAACATGACAACTTTTCCCTTCCCACCCTGTATACCCATTCTAACTAAGGCATACCTAGATCCCTCTAAACCCCTCAAAAAGCAAAACATCCTATCAATATATCCCTAAATCCTAGCAAAAGCAAACCTATACCACTACTATTTAAATAACAGATAGAGCCTAACTCCGCTAGTACATTTTTTTTCCCACTTCAGTAGCAAAATATAGAAATATCCCATATATATGCAAACCCATCACTGGGTACAATTCAATGATCTTTTTGCCGGGTAATCGTCTATCAAGTCAGTCCTCTGCCTCTCGCGGAGTAGTAAAGAAATGGGACTTTTCATCCGTTGTGATACTGAGCCTGGAGGGAAATAGTATAGCATAAGAGAGCTGGTGTTCCCGTAGCTCTTTTCTTGATTGAGATGAACTGTGAGTGAGCTTTTGAACCTCCACTGCAAAGTCTGGATTATCATTTGATTTCCAATCCACAGGGGGCCTGTTAGGATCTGTTTGTATCTCTGTGTGCATATTACGCTGTAGTACCTGTGATCCTCCAGAGATGCTGCTGTTTCCCACTATCAAGGGTTAACTAGCACAGCTAGCTAATCAGCCACACCTGACTGTGTCCTATATATGTCTGCCTATTCCTGAATCCTTTGCTGGTCATTGAAGTTCCTGAGCCTGCTCGTGTTTCTTTGCTCCTGGAAAACCTGCATGTTTCTGGCTTTACTGCAAACTGGCTTCAGTTAAGTTATTTTCTGTGTTTCATCATTGTTTTCCTGTTGTTTGGCAATATCTGGAAGTCCATCATTTGATTCAGCCTGAACTGCTTTCTGTTTAATTGCTTTTTCTGCAATAAACAGTTTAAACATTTATTTCACGTGTCTGGCTCCATGGCTGTAATTAAGGAATTCATTTTGAACAGAACCATAACAGGGCCTTGCTGTTTGGTCATCCAAAGGATTACATCTCGGTCTTTAAAGTGCATCAGCTTGGCAATGAAGGTGCGAGAAGGAGCACCTGTGTGTGGGGGCTGAGGTGACATCCGATGAGCCCTTTCCATAGCGAAGAGCGGGGTGAGCGCCTCCCTGCCAAATTCTTTTATGAGCCAGTTTTCTAGAAATATTTCACGGTTGGTGCAATTCCACTCTTTCTGGCAGCCCAACAAATCGAAGATTGAAGCCTGCCTTCAATATCTGTCATCTAAATTCTGCATTGGTCAAATCAAACAGTCAGGTCAGAAATCTCACCACGAAGGGGGACAGTAGAATTCTCAAGATTAGAGAGTTTATGTTCCCCCTCTCCCACTCTCTTCCATTTCTTCTGAAGGTCATGACATATTAGAGAGAAGTCAGCCTGGACCTCACCAATCTTGTCCATAACTCTCTTCTCTGAGGATGTGATGGCCATCAGTCTGCATTGCAGAATTCACTTCCGCGGGAGGCGGGGAAGATTGAGAAACCAGGGGTGGTGAAGAATTCATCCTGGAGCTCTGAGATTAATTGGTTTTTCAAGCATTTTAGGCATTGTCGCAGTGGAGTGGTTTGGCTTGCCCATGCTATAAATCCCAAGGCTGCGCTGTGGTGCCAAAACACTTTCTATTAATTCTCAACCGCGGTGTTGCAGGCTACTTCTAACAGTATATAACAGTAAGACACAGACTACAAACCCCAATGCTGTATGTACAAATTTCTGATGTGAATACAGTGAACAAGTCCCAATTTACAGACCCTGATGCTGTAAGTATATATTATTGTGTTTGGTAGCACAGTATAGTCTGGTATATAGACTACCGTGCTGTTTATATAATATCCTGTGTCTGTCACAAGAATGACTCCCGATCTACAGACCTCAGTGTTGTATTTAGTATTTTGTGCTTGATACAATAGTATTTCACAATTAACCAATACTTATGCGTATTTGGTAAACTGAAATTTTCTTCCAGCAAATAAGTAGGTATACATGTAAGTATCCTTATTTTCAGTGATGTATCTCCACAGTCTTGAACAGATGTTTTTGCTGCAAGTGTGAACAATCAAATGTCCTTGAATATAGATGTGCAGTAATAAATGAATGACAAGGTGGAGTCACCTCTATTTGTAACAAGTATAGGAGATATAGAAGGTAAAGATTACAGCTCAAATACAGTACTTAGCACTGTTACAGGCATTCAAATAATAAACAGGGTCAGTCACTTTAGAGATTGATGAGGAAGTCGCTGTGATGCTGAGGCATATAGGGAGGTGTACAGGAGGACTTGTGCCAGATGTAGGAGATAAATATGTATGGCTTCAAAATGATGGTAAGTGGCAGTTATTATGCGGGTTCACTTTTCCCTTCCCTCAATCTCAACCGATTTGTCACTGTAAAGTCAGGCAAATAGGTGAGAACAGTTATCTGGTATGTGTATAATTTCGCCAGTGAAAATTAACTGGGCTAACTCAGGTTCATGAAGGAGAGAAGTATACATTGCAATGCCCTATAGTTTCTTTTTGGAGCTGCGCCGTTCTCCACGCTGACAAAATGGCAGTTGAACCCACTGGGAGAGGGGGGGAGCAGCGAGTCCTCAGGCGACACTGTCAGTAAGGCAGGGGGAGAGATCTATCTCCGAATCTTCCACCATTAGTTTCCCAGCCCGAGTGAAGAGGAACTCACCCTTCGCACACTCTGTGTTCCACAACTGAGCCGGCCTTAAAGAGATTATTTGTACACAGCAGGCCTCTCCCTTGCCGCCCCACTTGGGAGGAGATCTATGCCCCAGATGGCGGAAAAAATCAGGAATAAACAGCCGGAGACTGAGCGCCACACCTTCGTCCACAGGGGTAGGATAACAGGATAATTGATCGGATGTAGCAGGAGAGCTATGAAGTGCACATTTTACTCTACAGCTGATCACTAACTTGTTCGCCTTTACTATGTTACATTACTGTTGTCTTTTAAATATCACATCAGTGGCGCACGTAGGGGGGGTTTCTGAGTCTCCAGAAACCCCCCCCCCCCGCGCTAACTAAGTGGCCACCATAGCGGCACTGTCCTATACAGCAGCCGTGGCGCTGTCAAAGAAGCATCCGCGGCGGCTGCGCTGTATTGTATACAGCACCGCCGCGGACGCTTCTTTGACAGTGCCGCGGCTGCTGTATAGGACAGCGCTGCCTAAACGGAGCCGCTGGGCATGCGTGGGCGCATGCGCAGCAGCTCTCTCTCTCGTTTTTTTTGGGGGGGTCAGGGGGGAACCCCCCCTTCCCCCCTGACAATCCTGCGTGCGCCCCTGCACATTGGTTCACTGTTGTCTCTATAAAGATGTCATTTAATTTTGTTCTTATTTAGCTTCCATTCTTCTGCATTGCAAGCTGGAATACACAAACATGCAAAGAGTTGGTCATATTAACATGACCAGCAACCAGGCTGTTATAAGATTTTCTTCATGTTCTTTTGTTTAAATACTGCTGATTAAACACCATACAGACATCTGAACACAGAACCCTGTATGGTTTAAAACATTGCTAATTTCCTGTATCTGTGACAGACCCAGGCCTTACATTGGGAATATTGTGTCAACCCAGTCTGTCATCAGTGGGCCAAGTGAACAACTACAGACCACTCTGTTATTAAATGCTGCCCAGTGCCTAGATCTGTTATTGCTGTGGTATCCAGAGAGGGAGGAGAGAGACAGCTCACAGGAAGTGTGACACATTTTGGACCCTGTGACATCAAAAAGAGTGGAAAGGGTTAAAAATAGGAGGGTCAGTACTTAATCTAGATAATTTTTAGAATGCAAGGACTTGTATTGATTGAGAGTATCCATATTCTCTCAGGGCCATAAAGTATTGCTCTAGCAGGAGCTTCTTCAGACAGAGCGGAGTGCACCACTAGGACTGATTTTGTCACCAATCCATTGGGAGACACAATTATACATTCTGGAGAATTAGTGAGCCTGCATCAGCAGAGAGACTAATACTCAGGGTCCCAATAAGCTTGTGAAGAGTTGGCTGAGCGACCAGGAACCTAAAGGTACATGGACTTACCTACAGACCAGAACCCCTGGCCCACTTGGACTATCTCCTGTGGACTGTTATTGCCGGGACTGTTGTGCCTGCTAGGACTCTGTGCTGGGGAGGTAACCTGCTGGGGACTTTGTTGGGGAATTAATAATGCACTAGTGATTGTCTGGTGGGGAAACACATTTCTCCTTGGGGAGTACTGTTGTATTTTACTAAATGTGTGCACTTTGTTTAATAAAAGGGATTATTATCCCTTTCATGTCTCCTTACCTGTGTGACCTCTGAACTTAGAGAACTGGGGTATCTAGTGATTTTCAGTTCCAACACTGGTATTCTCACAGTATCCAGTGGTTGAAGTGGAAATGTAGGAGTGGCTGTATATACATTTAGAAGTGACGGTATGGAAAATGTAAGTGAATGTAATTTGATAGTTTTACTATTAAAGCAGTAGGAGAAGTTGTGGTATGACATACCACCATATACAATCCCACTTCAACCACTGATAGTATCTCAAAAAATCTTTTAAACTTTAATTAAATGTTGGCTTACTTCTTTTTTTTCTTTGCTTGAAAACTGCAACAAAGACAATGTACGCTGGATTACTGTGTTCAATTAATACGTGAAAAATTTTAGATTACACTGCACCAATCTCATGTTAATAGTTTTCAAGATTACCAATGGATTGACAAAGTGTATTATAGATCTCATCATGATATCTGAAAATGACATGATAAAATTACAGAACATTGTACTTTATATGGAGACAAAATGAACATATATAAAACTTTACAGATGACAATATATGCTATGTGATTGTTAAACCTAGAAAAATGGCCGTCCTTTGCAGAACTTTATAAAAATCCATATTAAAAATATGATGATGTCAACAGAAATGGAATGAGAATTAAAAGGGATGTCACCTTGAGATACTGTCCCTTTTAATAGACAGGAACCTGACACTTCTGCCACATTATTACAGCCATGTTGAGGTCCCTGCATTGGAAAGTTAGGCAATCAAAGTGATTAACGTTAGTCCATATTCTAAACCTATAATCTCATTATATTGCAAAAACATGCCATGCAACCATGCATTTTCCCTGCTTCCACCTAGCAGCAGGAAAATATAATGTATCCTTACAGAATCATTTGTATTCTACACATACCTTTTCATCAGCCACTCATCGCTCTCAACACAATTAAGACACACTAAATTCTTCTTAACAACCAATCAAGATTCTCTAAATAACCCAATTTGGAAAATTAAGTTAACCGCATTTCCGTAATCAGCATTCTCAACGTAAACGTGTCATAATCTAGCAAATGAAATTAAATTACCCTCAGCTATATTGCAACATTCTTCAATTGTGGGTGGAAATTAGATTATTTACAGTTCTATGTAGTTTTTACCTTTAATAAATAAATATATAAAACAAACAAATTAGCAATTATCACAAATACCAGTGCAGAGTAAACATACACATTTCTGGAAAAAAGAATGTTTTACATTCACTTTCAGATTGTCAATGTGTGTATATTTTTGTTACTAGTGATAAAGCGAAGCTAAACTCAACACTGGCCAAATTCTTACCTCATAGCTGCATGAACTATCCCCTTAATGTTGTTCTGTCATGCTAATAATGCATGTTTTGATTTCATTAGTCTTGCTTAAAAAAGGGACACTAATGGAATTTCTGTTGGGAAAAAAATTGCTGTCCAGTGAAAAGCAAATAATTTCCAAGTTAGTGTAGGTTTCCTGAATCAAGGTTATGTTAAATGGAGGTTTCTTATGTTAAAGTTTTAAGCTGCAGACCCTATCTATTGTTATAAAACATTTGATACTGTTTCAAGGCATGGTCCTAAATAGTATGCATAGGTTAAACATAAAGTCGACACAAGCAAAGTTATTAATTAATTGTTAAGAACTTTCCAGTAAAGGTCTTCTCTTCCTAAGCGAAGATACAGTGAATTGCTAAAAGTTCTTATTTCTGAAACGTGATAACAGTTTTACTACAGAGCAGTGAATCCTAATGCTCCTTATTTATAAAATTGCAAGTGCCAGGACCTACACAGCAGATTAAAAAGCAAGGAGAGCTAGTATTTGGCAAAATATATATTTTAAAGTAAATGTTTTACTGGGCTGAAAAAATACCTGAATTTGCTGAATAGTTTATACTTAGCTAAATATGTCCACAATGCTCTCTTTCATCCCTTAACTCTATGCGCCTCAGACAGAGATTGGAAAACATGCAGTGTAGGTTGAATGGTCAGGGCTAGCGCTGCCATTAGAGGGTTGGGTACGCCATACCGGTGCTTGAAATCCCGACAACCGGAATAGCAACCAAATAATGCTGGTTGCACTAATTCTAATAAATATAAAATGCAGACTTACTATAATGAAGACAGAACACATGTCCGATATGACTCCTCCACGATTGCTACACATTCTGATACCAGGAAATGGTAGCACAAAATTTGCTCAGCATGCCTGGTACAATGGGAGCACAGTGTGACAATGAACTTAAATATTTTGTTTCTAACACTGATCATAGTAAATAATAAGAGGCTTGAATTGCATATTTTGTAATTCAAATATAACTGGGTGGGTAAACTGGGGTGAGATCACTTATTGTAAGATTTTACAGTTAACAGATGTCCATGTTGTTAACCAAGACTGAGGCCTTTAAAGGAGGCCAGGTTTGAGATGTAAGATGCATGGTGTTACAGCATTGTTGAGTTATTGGAAATTCTACCATCACTGTTGTCCCAGTTGCCCACTTTTGATTCAAATAATCACTCTGTTTTATCATTTTTTTTTAACAAGATGGTGGCTGATACCTCCGCATTTGTTGTAACTATCGGAATAGATTGGCTACATTGCACTAGGCCTGTTAAGGGGGCTGCAGCTCCCCAGATGCTGAGGGCTGGAGCCTGGCTGGTTTTGTTGCTCTGCAGATAGGCTGTCTCCACTCCACAGATCCCTCCAAATCCAGTACATGGGCACTGCATTCTCCTCAGCCAGTCAGAGTGCTGCTTCAGCTCAGTTGACCAAAGCCTCCAATCAGGTGATAGCAGTTAGTATAAAAGAACTTCCTGGAGCCCTAACCTGTTGCCAGCACAGTGCTGATTATTTAGACGCCAACCTAGTTCCCTACAGTCTTCCCATTTATGCCTGCTCAGACAGTGCAGTCTGCAATCCAGTCCCAGTGCGGTCTAGAATTCCGGTTCCAATCCAGTTCCAGCATTCCTGTTCTAGTCCAGTCCAGATTTCTGGTTCCAGTCTGGTACCATAATCCAGTTGCAGTCTGGTCCAGCAATCCGGTTCTAGTCTGGTCCAGAATTCCGGTTCCAGTCCAGTATTCCAACTTCAGTCCGGTCCAGCATTCCGGTTACAGTCTGGTCCAGTATTCCGGTTTCAATCTGGTCTCTTTTGCTAAAGCTGACCACCGTCTTGCTTTTCTTCACTACTTGCCAGTCTCCAGTGCCATTCATATTCTCTAGTTTCCTGAACTCACAGCAACCACCATCTGTACCAGTCCTTTCTCTTCCATGCAAAGGAACCTAATCAAGCCACCCACCTTTTGGCACATAGTCACCAGTTCTGCTCCAGAGACACAACCCAGCCCGGGTACAAACAGATCCTCAGGCGAGACATGAAGTAATTGCTGAATCTTGGTGCTGAATATTCCAAATGCTTTGGGATGTATGTGTAGTAATCAACAACCAACATGTTTTGTCTTTAGGGGCTCTATCAAGGCTTAATAAGATCTCTGTTGCATCCAAAAAATAAAACAAATAACTCTACCCGAAAGTATGAACAATAAGTATGTCTAGTAGTCTAGACTAGCAATGTATGGTCAATTTATAATAACATAAACCCTGAGTAGTAAAGAGTAGTAAAATTAATTAGTCACAGCCTAGTGCTATGTTTCCTAGCCTGGTCCCACTCTAGTAGTTCTAGTACCCACCCTGGGATGGGTGTTGGTAAGACATTAAATAACTTTACCAAGGTTCTCAAGAAGTATTGGATGTCCAGAGTATACTAATAGCAACCTGAAGATGGAGCAAAAACAACCTTTTTGGTCCTTCCCATCCTGATGCAATTCAGTACCTGTATTGGTTTGACTGATGTGACTAGTAGACATCAGTTAAAAAAAATGTAAAGACTATACTGTCATCCACTGCACCCTTTACCTCACTCTCCAGGGTCAGCCGCACTGCTCATAGTTCTCCAGGCAACATCGGGGATCTCCTTACTCTTGATGCATCGTTGATGGTGGATGCCATCTTGGATTTTATGTGAATACGCAGTTGTGCACATGCCCGTTCCTTTTATTAATAAGGGCTTGATCTCATTAGGGGTGGTGGGAATCCCTTTGGGGGAATTATGTCTGGTGGTTGCTGCCTTTGCGGTTTTACAGGGGTTCCGAGCCTGCAGGTACTGTTTTCCAAAGGGGTGTTCCGTGTTTCATAATAGGAGGGAGGGGAAAAGAGAGAGCGAGACAACTAGAATTTGCTAATATGATATTGCTGTAAACACAAAGAGATATAGTCACTAAAACTATAAAAGAGCTATATAATCAGAACTATAGTCACAGCACCAGAGCTATAGTCACTGTACCAGAGCTATAATCACTGAAACCCCTGTGGAACAGCAATATATCAAAGACAAAAGATCAATAACAGCGAAAACAAAAAAGAGCTGTCACTTACAACCACAAAAGCGCAATAAACCAAAAAAGCAGCCAAAAGCAGCAAAAGGGAAGGTATATTGCCTAAAATCCACCTGCATAACTAAGCCATCTAAAAACCCTATTCCATCCAACTTCTCCCTACCTTCCCTCCCTCTTTATTTCACAGAAATACCAAGATAGAAAAGAGAAGCAAACAAACAAGCCCTTCAAACACCAAACACATGAGACAACGAAGAGCAATAATGAACAGAAACACCAATTCGACCCTCACAGCAAAACGACTAATAACCAGCAAATAAAAAACAACACAAAGCAGATAAGTTAAGGTAAGCCCCAAATTAACAAATTATATCTGTCCTGCTCTCTTTCTTGCCTGGCAACCAGACACAGAAGGAGATCTGACAGGCGTCCGTCCCGATCCGGAAGAGGGACAGAGCCTGACAGTATACCTCCCTTACCTCCAATCCGTTGTTTGAAAAACTCTTTGAATAAACAAGAAGCGTGCAGATCTTTTTTGTCCACTCAGGATCTCTCCTCAGGACCGAAACCCTTCCAGTAACTATCAATTGTTGATAGCCATAAAAAGTTTGAGGATCTCTTTAAAATGTGAGTGATGGAGGGAAAGATCTTAAGAAAATACCAAAATGACAAGATAAGCGACCGCAGAGGTGTACAGTAAATCTTGGAAAATTAAATTTATGAAGGATTAGGGAAACCGCTGGAGTGTTACCGAGGCCGAAATGCATCACAAAACATACAAAATGCCCATATCTATTGTTGAAGGCTCATCTTCCACTCATCTCCTTCTCGTATTCGAATCAAGTTGAAAGCACCCCGAAGGTCAAGCTTGGTAAAAATTTGGGAACTGGTAAATCTGTCGAACAAGTCGGAGATGAGAGGTAAGTGATAGCGTTTTTTAATAGTTATATGGTTGAGAGCACAGTAGTCTATACAAGGACAAGGACATAGTGACCCTTCTTTCTTTTTCACAAAGATAAACCCTGCACCAGCAGTGGAGGTAGATTTCCTGATGAAGCTGCATTGTAAGTTCTTAGTGATATATTGGGACATCGCCTGAGTCTCGGGTATGGAGAGAGGGTATAGACGTCCCTTGGGAATCTGTTTGCCAGGAGCCAAATCGATTGAACAATCCCAGGGACGATGTTGAGGAAGAATCTCAGATTCAGATTTACTGAAGACATTCTGGAAGGAAGAGTATGCTGTGGTCAGAGTAGGTTTAGAGGAAAGGGAATAGCAGATTACACAATTGGCGGGTTGAAAAACCTTGGTAAAACATCTTGCGGAACACTGAGGACCCCAAGAGATGACCTGGGCGCGGTCCCAGTCGAACTGGGGGCATGTGTCTGCAGCAGATATATGGTTTCCAGAGGAGCCACAGTCTACGAAAGCCGAGGTCAGGAGGGGCACTTTAGGAGTGTCCAGTACAACAGTCATAAGAAACTCGGAGTTGATGGCAAAATAGAGAGCAAGTACTGGGTCTCCTAGAATGGCCTCCCTTTTACCAACAAGAAGGGAATGTTTCCCGTTCTCTTAGGGCAGGAATTTAGTAAATGACCAGAAACACCACAATAAAGACAGAGTCTTTGCTTAAAACATTCTTCGGGAGTCAAATGGGACCGACCAATCTGCATTGTCTCCTCTGGTGCTGATACCGGGTTCTGGAACTGGGGAACAAAACAGCGAGATGAAGATCTCTCCTGAGTGCGCTCTCAGTAGCGCAGATCGATTATTACACATAAGGAGATGAGAGTGTCCAAGTCGGAAGATAATTCCCTTGAAACAAGATCGTCTTTGATTCGATCTGCTAGACATTGCCAGAAGGTTGCTACCAAGGCCTCATTGTTCCACTTTAATTCAGAAGCCGGTGTGTGAAATTACAACCACCATAGTGACTGTTAGAGAACCTTGCAGATACTCCAAACGAGTAACAACACCTTCAACACCTTGTAGAAGTTGTGCTTGATCCAACTCTTGTTGTTCTACCCACTGTGCAAGATAGAGAAGCAGATCGCTCGCAGATGGTTTCCCTGTAGCCTCTGTGGACATGGCCAGAGTATACTGTCACAACTTGTATGAAAATGGAATGTACCTGCTGGTGTTGACACAGCTCACGAGGGATGTGCGGAGTCTAACTCGCCACCAGTCTTCTCCAGGAACTCCTGCAAGGAGGTATGGGTTTTGCTGTAAGTGACATGCATTCGTGGTCCTCCTACTGCGCCAAGGACAGGCTGGGTCTGTACCATTCTGGAGACAGCAGTACTCGAGGAGAATCTGAAAGAGAGATCAGGAACAAGCCAAATCATAACTGGAATCAAACACAGGAACACACTACAAGTGCTGGAGATGGGGGACCCAATACACTGGCACCAGCATGGCGCCAGAGACAGCTTTAGATATCAACCAGGACCAGCCAATGATTCCGGTGGCATGAAGTCAGTGGGCACTGCCGAAGTTCCTAATAGCGTCCAGTTGCCTAACAATGGGATGCGCATGCGTGGGAGAGACAGCGGAGGAGCGAGAAGTATTGCGAATGGTTGCTCGGTAACCAGATGCAGCAGGAAACCTGACAGGCGTCCGTCGCAATATGGAAGAGGGACGGAGTCTGACAGAGATTAGGATTAATTGGACGTTCTTGCGTTTATTGGCGTAAATTCCGGTTACGGGCATGTGCAAAAAGATTTTACATGAAATATGGCACATATTAGCATTTAAGTTCCTTTAATGAATTAGGTCCCACAGGTTTTTCTGCCCATATAACTGCTTTTCACATATTCTCTATGAGTTACTTACACTAAGAATAACTTTTTATTTTTTAGTCTGCATAAGTGAATATTAGAATTGTTCTAAGAAATTGACTTTTTTGGGACAAATTAGTAAAAATTTGCAAAATAGGAAAGAACCATGGATTTGCCCTGTTACTTTTTATGCAGTTAGTGTAACCTCAAAAATATATTGCCCATAGGTGAAGAGGGCCAACAATTATGGGTCACCTCTCCCTCCCAGACCCTTGCACCCCTACAACCAATGCCTCTAATGAGCACTGCATGTGCCTGCTAGAGAGTAAGTCTTAGTTAGCTCTATCCTCTATGAAAATATAACTATATAACTGCTTAGTGATGCATTGCAATGTAAGCTTTGTCACTGACAAAAGAGGAGTTATTGCTGTTCAATAGGAGACATTTGGGATTTTGCCACAGTTTAGTAATATGTCATCTATATTGAAATGTTTTTGGTAATAAAATTTAAAAAAACTGATATCACATATAAGCTTTTGTAGGGGAGATTTTCAGACAGGTCCCTCCAACAATGTATCTTCTGCTAGCCATGGTTTCAGTCTTTGTACTTCATGTTGTCCATAGTTAAAGGTTATAACCACCTCTGGATGTTGTTCAGCATTAAGATGAGAGAGCAGTGCATTATTCACAATGTTAGAAATGTCAAAAGGTAACGGGTCATGTATGGAACCAATGGAACTGTAGTTTGCTTCTGTATCTCTATAAAAGTGAGGTAAAATTAAAAAAAATCCACATGCACTATGAAATAAAATTAAACATTTCCAATTAGACTTGCTTAGTTTGAAAGATGATTGGGCAGTATTCTAATACATGTATCTGATTTGTCAGCATGAAAGTTAATAGTTAAATGCCATGGGGTGGGCTGTAGTGTCAAGCAACAAAGATCATCTTACTTTATTTAACAATGTACTGTCATTTGGATTGTGACTATATTTAGATATTTGTTTAATAATAACAAGAACTGGCAATGAAAAGTTTGCAAAAATAACATTTTCTTAGTGGCAATGCCCCATGATTGCCTATAATTGTTTCTATCACAATCAGACTACAATGAAACCACCATGCACTGGTTTTAATAGCTACTTATGTGTCATAAATCCGGTCTTTAAACTGACCTAAATCTTTGTATGCTCATCCTGCTGTTCTGTGGACATAATTGTCTTCCAGCACCAATTAGTTCTCAACCTTTTAAGCAAGATAGTTGACTTCCTCATTATTCACTAGCAATTAATGCATAAAACAATTAGTCCCAAACGGATACTAATCTAAAATGTTAATAACCTTTTTCTTGACAAAATTGGCTTAGATGCAAACATTTGGTTAAGACAGAATGTAGAATGAAATCATTTTTCAGCATACATTTTGCAGCACGTGTGTCCACAACACTAGAGTATTGTGTCTATAAATTGAGATAATTTATTAATTTCTCTTCTTCCTCTGAACAATGTTTTTCTCCTGCTCATCTTAGACAATATATCTTACTGTGCTCTCACAGCAACACTCTAATTCTGTTTTATGAAGATACTCACTATAATTACTTTGGTTAATTATCTTTTTCTCAGCGAACATGGTTAAAAAGAATTTAAAAGCCCAGGAGGGTATCTCTCTGGCCCTACCCTGCCACGTTCAACAACACTAATGATGCCCTGTTAGATGACCCTTTTGTTTCTCACCATGGGGTCTCATTTTGCTACCCTACTTGTTTAATTCACACACCCTTACTCCTAAGTCCCTGCTGAGGACAGCAGGCAATTTAAACCAGAGTGCAGCAACTAATTAAATCAATATGAGATAATGAACAGCAATTAGAGGTCCGGCTAGGCACATCTTCTCTTGTAAATACTGTTGCTCTCCCAACGGGAAGCTCTTTTTTTCATAATCTGTGTATATTTCATTTCCAGAAGCACTAATTCCCTAAAGAAGCAATTTGGAAAAGTGATTTGTTTATCTGTAAAACTGCCAAATGATTTACTTTAAATTGTCTGTTTTTTCATCATCAAGCAAATAATAAAAACTTCTCTTTTTTCATTAGGTTTACATGATTTCTTTTGTTGCTATTAAACAATAAGGATAATGATTTCTGTATTTCCAGCATCTGTACAATTTGACGCCCATAGCTTTTAAATTGAAGTATTTCAATGTAAACTTAAACATTATGCTAATATGCTTCAGATAAATGTACAAAAGAGGTCAACTTGTCTTCGAAAATTGTTTCAAAGATAACTACTGTATCTGGGAAAGCATGACAAATTAACCATGGGTAACTGTTGCTCTGCCTATATACAGTACAGGATTGACTTTTTTTGCAGGTTCTTCCTCCTGGGAAATACTCTACTTACTAACTTCTGGCTATAACTGAATTGGCACAATGGCGGTTAAAGAAGTAAAGTGACAGGTGTGTGCAGATCTACAGGTTACAGTGGGTACAGGTTTACAGGACATGATTGCATTTGCAGAGCAAAAGTGCCAGATGGACCATGGCTGCCAAGGTATGCTGGCACTTATTGAACTACGTGTGCCAGAATGCCCTGGAAACATGGACCCACTAGAATCTGTGGTTCTGAACAGTTCAATAATAGTAATAAGCACACCAATACTGTTTAAACAGAAGACTGAATTTCCTCTTCTGTAGTAGTCCAAAATAATCCAATTGGGAAATAAAACAAAAAAAAAACCCATTAAAACTATGAACAACATTCTCCTAGTGGAGATATGCTGGAACGAATGTAAAAATTCTCTCCAATATTAGCCAATTACAGCATCTTATCTTTATTGGCTGGAGCATGAGAAAACTGCTCTAATTGCTTAGTCGTGCATAAGCCCCTCATAGGCAATGAATGAACTAGATTATACTAATAAAGATAATTGTATCAATTAACTTCAGTAATACCACATTGTATAAATGAAATTAATTGTATAAATGCATCCTTTAATGTAATTGATACAATGTAGTTCATTTGTTGCCCTCATGATTTCTATATGCATAACTTGATGCTAGTTGATACTTTTGCAGGGGGAACCCATGCTTTATGTTTAATTCCATCCGATGTAATCTGCCAAGGCTATATACACATGTGTTGGTTACATTGGGGGCATTTGGGAACAGTTGGCATTTTTTTAAAAGTATTTATTTAAACTTTCTGTTAAACAAGCAATGATATGCGCTGATGGTACTAATACAGTAATACAGTACTTCGGTCTACTTGAACATGAAAGATAGACTTTAACCTGTTTTGGTGCAGGTGGGTAGTTTTATACTGAGCACTTTAATTTTGTTTCCTTGAATAATGAATGCTGCAAAATTAATTTATATATATATATATATATATATATATATATATATATATATATATATATTTATATATATATATATATATATATATATATATCCGCACACATATATACACTATATAGACAAAAGTATTCAGACGCTTGACCACTACACCAACAGGGAATGTATTGCAATTGTATTCAAGCACATATACTTTAATATGGAGCTGGTCCCCCTTTTGTAGTGATAACAGCTTTCACTCTTCTTGGAAGGCTTTCCACAAGGTGTTGGAGTGTTTCTGTGGGAATTTGTGCCCATTCATTTTGTGTAGCATTTTTGAGATCAGGCACTGATGTTGGACGAGAAGGCCTGGTTTGCAATCTGCGCTCCAGTACATCACAAAGGTGTTTGATGGGGTTGAGGTCAGGGCTCTGTGCAGGCCAGTCGAGTTCTTTCACACCGAAGTCATCAAACCATGTCTTTGTAGTCCTTGCTTTGTGCACTGGGGCACAGTCATGTTGGAATAGAAAAGGGTCTTCCCCAAAATGTTGCCACAAAGTTGGAAGCATAGCATTATCCAAAATGACTTGGTATGCTGAAGCATTAAGATTGCCCTTCACTGGAAATAAGAGCCCTAGACCGAACACTGAAAAACCCGCATACTATTATCCCTCCTCACAGTTGGCATAATGCAGTCAGGCAGGTATGTTCTCATGGCATCTGCCAAATCCAGACTCCCCCATTTGACAGCCAAACAGAGAAGTGTGATTTGTCACTTCACAGAACATGTTTCCACTGCTCCACAGTCTAGCGTCGGCGTGATTTACACAACTCCAGCCGATGCATGGCATTGGTCTTGGTGATATGAGGCTTGAATGCAGCAGCTTGCCCATGGAAATCCATTCCACTGAGCTCCGGTCGCACAGTTTTTGTGCTTACATTAATGCCAGTGGAAGTTCGGGTCCTCAGCTATGGAATCAGCTGAGCGTTGGCAACTTTCACGCACCAAGTGCCTTAGCAGTTGTTGACCCAACTCTGTTATTTTACATGGTCTTCCACTTCATAGCCGAGTTGCTGTTGTTCTTAAATGCTTCCACTTTCTAATAATATCACTTACAGTTGACAGTGGAATATCCAGCGGAGATGAATTTTCACGCTTCAAAAATCTCTGTGTGCGTCTGTATCAACTCCCCCAGCAGGAAGATATAGCACCGATATTCCCCAATCACATAATGTTTCCCTGTACAGCTTAATTACACACCTGTTAGTCCGGCATCTGCACTAATGCTCAGTACCATATACACTGTCACCTCTCTGTCACCCGCACACTAACAGCAGTTACATCACAGGGAGTTTCTCACATCCAGACCTCTGGATAGATAACATTATGCAAGATCAGGGCAGGTCTGAGGATATTACTAAACGTGTTTTTACCAGAAGACAGATTGCTTCAGAATAGGGCGAGAGATGTTTTACACTAATTAACTGTTTTCTCCTCAAAGTGCGGTGAAAACAGCTTTGCCCTTCTGTTTCTGTCCTCCCTGAGCTCGCCTTAGGAGGCATCCTATCACAGTACCACGCTTGAAGTCACTGAAATCACTGAGCTCTTCAGAACGACCCATTTTGTATTGCAAATATTTGCAAATGAATACTGCATGGCTAGGTGCTTGATTTTATACACCTCTGGCAATGGGTCTGATTGAAACACCTCAATTCAATAATTAACAGGTGTGGCCAAATACTTTTGTCTATATAGTATATAACTGTAACACTACAGAAAATGCAATTTTTTTAAAAAAAAAGTTTAAATTTTTTTAAACACAACAAAATATAAATTATTCCTGTCATGATGTCCAAGGATATTAGTCACCACATATGTAATCATTTTTCACCTCAATGCACCACACCTGTGTTATCTGTGTCTAAAAATCTATTTGTAGTTTTCTACCCAACGGGCCAATAGATTTAGTTATTTTGGACATTTTTGTCAGATACTGATATTCAATGCAAGGAAGTGTGTTTAATTACACTTTCTGTCTGAGGCTAAACAGCTGCAGAGGAGGAAGCCAGCAGGAGAGTGCAGAGCTACAGCAGGATCCTGCCCCAGCCACACAGTCTGGTACACAGCATAAAGGTGCGTGGGAGACATGGAGAGAGGGGAGCTCATTGTGCGATGGGGAGAAATTTACATATGGTATCTGACTAGAATGTTATTTTACCTTAAATGATCACGCTATTGAGTAATTATATTTATATTATATGCTTATATTCATTTGTTTGTTTAAAAAAAAAATACATGTAAATTTGGTATGGTATGTATCGTATGGTAATGTATGGTAAATTTTTGTTGTTTGTTTCCTTGTATTAAAGATGAGGCACCAAAGAGCATTGACAATCGCTGAAATAATGGCAATCCTCTCTTCTTCTGATGAAGAAAATGAGGTTGTCAATGGGGTGCACAAATCAGATGAAGTAAATGTGATTATGAAAATATGAATAATAAGGTTATTGATGATAATTCACCACTTACAATGGATATTGCTGGCACTGTGAATTTGGAATATTCAGGGGAAGATAATGCAAACACTGATTCAGTAAATTCAAATATTGATGAGCACGAGCTACCTACCAAAAATGTCAAATCTTTAGCTGAATATGGAAATGCTACATGGCGAAAGCATGTCTGATTATTCTAAAGAATCAATCAATAATGAAGATACCCACATTGAATATATTTCAAAGCACTTGGGTATGTTGAGTAAATCCCAAACTTGTAGGTTAGCACAATAAATACATGATCATAATGTAACAAGGTCATAATCATTTTGTTTTATTGCGGGTGGGAAATCACTGGTTCAGCTGTTTGCCCTTTTCCTCAATGACGACATTACTGAAATGATGATTGAGTGCAGTAACCAATATGCCAATCAAGATAATGCTCAACTTGAACTCAAACCATACGAAGTCAAGAGATTTTTGGGTATTCCCTTTCTCAATGTTTACCCCAAACTTCCTCAATGGAGACTGTATTGGTCATCTAAAGTTACATTAGGAACTTCAATTGTCATGCAGGCTTTTTCGAGATCCAACAATTTGTATAAATCTGATAAATTTGCTTATGTTCGTTGATGCAGCAAATAAGCAGTTCATGCAATATTGGTGCATATTCTCACAATTCGTCGTTAGATGAGCAAATTATCCCCTATTTCAGTCATCACTCATGTAAAATGTTCATTCGCGGGAAGCCTATCATATTCAGATTAAAAGGTATTTCTGTTCAGAAAATGGTTATTTGTACAAAACCTTATTGTATGTTGGTGCTTCTACACCACATGACAAAACCGTTGGGCTTGGAGCTGATGTTGTTCTCACTTTCATGGTCATCGTCATCATTTATTTATTTATATAGCAGCACTAATTCCACAGCGCTGTACAGAGAACTCACTCACACTTTCCTTCAAAATGTAGAATCACCATCATGTTACCATGTTTATTTCGATGATTACTCCACATTTTATCATCTAATATGTATCCTGACTGAAAAATGTTTCTTTGCTACAGGTAAAACATATCACAGTCAGTAAAATTATAAATATATAACAGATTTGCAGAAAAACACAGCTAATGAAATAAAATTTATATTTATTATTTCAGGTACTGCTCGTGCAAATTGAGTTGGTGGTGCTGAGTTAAATGAGAAAATAAAGAAAGGCGATTGTTACATTGTGGGACAGTGTAAAGGAGCTTGTTTTGGTCAGATGGAAAGATAATGCAAATGTTACAGTGTTGACAAATCATTCAATTGTCAAACCACTAGCCATAGCCAGGTGTTATGATGGTGAGCAAAAAAACATGTCAACATCAATGTTCCACTGCTGGTCAATGATTATAATACCAACATGGGAGGCATTGTCCATCACGATAGCGCTTTAGGCAATTACCGAATTGGTATTTGCTCAAAATACTGGTGGAGGCCACTTTTCACCAATAATCTTTCATACATGGAAATTACATGTTTTGGTGGCAAAAAATGAAATAACTAAGCCTATATCACAGCAGGAATTCAGAGATGAAGTCACTCATGCACTTTTATTGACAAATTAACCGGTTGATAGCGACGATAAAAAAGGTGAAAGACATTTACCAAGTACAAGTCTGCAACATTTTATTGCTAGAATACCGAATAATAAGCCTAAACATTGTAAAGTTTGCCATAGTAAGACTCCTTTTATTTGTAAAAAGTGCAATGTGAGTTTGCATCCAAAATGGTTTGAAAAATATGCAGCCATAAATTAATACTTACTTTTCATTTGCTACTGATTACTACTGATAACATACTGTTATTAGTCAATACTAATCTATATTGTTGTTATAATTAGGGGCTTATTTGAATAAATTCAATTCATGTTTTCTTTGAAAAGTTGTTGTTTTTCCAAAATGACTTAATCTATTGGCCTGTTGGGCAGGAATCATTACAACGAATTGGGACAAAATTAGCCATCCCTTAAGAAAATTCTAAATTCAGGTACCAGGTCAAAACAGGTTAAAAAACAGTGTGTCTATAAACATCTATAATAAACTATAACCACCCTGGAAAGGCCCAATAAATAAAATAGCCACCTTAAGCTGTTTCAGAGAGCAATGCTTTGCAGATCTGCAACAAAAGGGGCTAAACACAGAACAATGTCTCACTCATGCCATCACCCAGTGATTAGGTTCCTTTCAAGAAGGACTATTGTGTGTGTCTAACACTGTGAAGCTACTGCCGCAATGGGGTACTTAACAGATTGCTTGACTTACTCTCCAGCCCTTCAAGATAAGAGTGGCCAATCTGGTAACGGGCAGGAGATTGGTACTGGGAGGCCAGGTAAGCTGGTACCAGGAGATAAAAAACTGCTGCTGAAGACTGATAAGGGGTCGGTGGTCGTGAGCTGAATGTCAGGACTATCAAGGGTTTTACAGCTCCAGCTGGATTGCCTGAATAATGGAGTGCTGTTGAAGGACTGTGAGGATAAGCAAGTCTTCTCCCTTCACTTGGATATCCCTGAGGGTCTTTTAGAACTGCATACCTACCAGAAGCAGTGAAGCAGGACTGCTGTTGCAGGTAGGATGAGTAGAGAAGCCTCTGAAGCCCTGTATCAGGCTTGCATTGGATAACCAGAGTTGCCAAATAGTAGACCAGTGTAGTGCTGTAAATTGTGTTACATCCACTGCACTATGAATTTTTAATCCTTTGTTGAAAAAGCTGTAATTGTTTTGTATTAATAAACTGTATGCAGATCTTTATAACACTATGAAATCTGAAAGCATAAAAATCTTTATGTTGACTTTGACACAATGTCAGACTGCATAAAAATAGTTCTAGTATATAAGGAACACTGAGATCCAAAAAGATGTTATCTTCTGAAGGTTCTGTAGGATAAATATGGAACAACTGCCCTGAAAAATCTTTGTAAGTCTCTAGTACACAGCTAGAAATAATCCAAAGTAGAAGATGATTTTAGTAGATGGATACTTGCACTTTATAGTCTGTTTTCATGGACTCTGACAACAGTACTGTTTATTCATATCGTTTGCATATTTTTTCAGTGTGCTGTAGACTTGTAGTTATCTTTTATCCAAACACACACACTAACATTCTATTCTTCTTTAGTGGCCTGCTCCTGAGCCTCAATACACTTCTGCTATCCAAGGGTGCTTCCATTTTTTGCATGATGATATCTGAAGGTTTAACTGCTAAATTCAGATCGAAACACTTATAGCCGTGTTCTGGAATGCAGATTGAAATATGGGGTTCATAACATGAGGCCGCTGATCATGGTCTCAGCACCAACCACTGCAACCCCTTTTGATCTCATCTGAGGTCTGAGATTTGGGAAAACACAGATGAAACACTGTGTTCAGCCTTCACCTTGTAACCTCTTACCAAAGTTAGCTAAGAAGATTCCTAGTAAAGACTACCCATATATTATTACCATGGTGATGCACACAGCCATACATAGTCTTGAGTAAATAATACATTGTTAAACAGAGACAGGTCTGTTGAGACTATCCTCATATTTAGGTTTGCTATACCTCCAGTGACAATTCTGCTGTTTTTTGAAATGTACTTATGAAGTTCTGAATTAGAAGATATGCATTTAATCAGCCATCTTCTTTCCTATTACCAGTCTCATTCAGCAAAAGTCAGGAGTAAGGATTTTCCCCAAAAAATGTAATACAAATCAATCTTAAGGAAGCCCTGGAATTAAATTAGACTTTTGCCACACCATAATGACCATAAATAAAGATTATTTATTAACATTTTTACCTTGTCAGATATTATTTGCAATGGAATATATAAAAAATGGATCACAGTTAACCGACAGGAACAGTTCTAAATAGATAATCACATTTAGTGCAGCTGTAGAACATTCAGTATAAGCGCAGTTGGTGAAAGTGACATATACAGCTCAGCAGCAAATGTTGGTTCACATGTTATGGTTTGGCATGCAGAGGTCAAGTTGACAAAAGAAGACAGAGCATGGATTCAGAGAACAGGAAATCCAAGAATCTAGACTCTGGTTAAGAAAGACATATAAAGTAGAGTAAGGCTGGGTACACACTACAGTGTTTTCAGCTGATTATCGGGCCAATCAAACGATAAACTTCCGCTTGGCCTGATATCGCATTAGTGTGTACACTGCAACAATGAACAATTATCATTCCAAAGCACATCTTATTGTTTTATTTGATTTTTAAACTGGACTAAAATATTGTTCAATGATGGAACAATGTCATTCCAATTCTGCAGTGTGTATGCACTCACAACCGGCAGTGTCCATAGATCTCTATGGAGTGTGCAGAGTCACGATCTTTTCAACCAATGGTTATGACAGATGGAGAGCACAGATGTGAAAGTAAATCGTGTAAAACGTGTTTAGTGTGTACACATGAATCGGCATGCTGATCAAGACTTTTTTTTTTTAATTGTTGGTAAAATCGTCAAGGAAATCGCATCGGGAGAATATTTGCATAGTGTGCACCCAGCCTAAGAGCTATCTATTAAGTAGCTCTATCAGAATGACTAATAACTCAAATAGCAGCATCTCTGTGTTCAAATGCCCCTCATACAAGAACATTCCTTGTACATCTTAGGCCCTGATTTTTGGTACATATTTGAGAAAATTAATCAGAGGTTCTGGGAGTATGAGCATTTTTTTACTTATTTCTAAAGCTTGGTTAGCCTAGCAAACTATTTACTTCAACCATCTACTATGGCAATATTCATATATATATCATATATATATCATTTGTTACTAGATCCTTTGTTAATAAGATGGAACCAGTATAAAGTAATATACTGAATAACCACCATTTAATCCATTTTAATTGAATAAAATAAATTCATATAGTATGACAACCATTGTTAAGAATACAGTAGACTTATTAGGCCCAAAAGAATATTTCCTTTAGAACATTGTTAAATTTTTTTTGCCTCTCTCTCTATCATATACATATAATTACAAGAAGATGAAACATAAAATTATGTGAACCTTTAAGAACTGTTTTTAAAATATTAGTATCTAAAAGTAAGCAAGACACAGTTCTAGAATTGGTCTAATAATAATAAATGCGAGTGTTGGGTTGGCATTGTTGTGCAGGGCAACCATAGTAACTGTCCAAATCGCCTACCCCTCAACTTTCTGGTGACTTATGCAGGCCAAATGACTCCACTCTAGAGAAGCAACAGGTTCAAAGAGGCACTGGGACCACCTTCCGCATAGCTGAAGTTGGGATGGTGCCCCTTCATGAGTCGAAGACTGGAACCAGGCTTATTTTCCTCATTTTGGGAAATGATGAGCTATTTTTTTTAAACAAATAATAATGATTATATTTTTTTTTGGGTAAGAAAATAACAGATCATTTTATGCCTTACATATGGTGCCTTATATATAGTGGGCCTGAGTCATTAAGGAGAGCAAGAAGAGGGAGTAATTTTTCATTTTGGCAAAATCATGTTGCATTGGAGGGGGGAGTTAAATGTAAAATGTGGGGGTAGATTTATAGTTGGGGTACGGCATGTCCTATATCAACTTTAAATTTCAGTGTAAAAATAAAGCTATCAAGTATTTGTGTGCTGCATAAAAAAACAGCCAGTATTTTTCTTACATGCAAAGTAAAAAATGCATTCACATCCCTTGCTTTGTATCATGGTTTGTCCAGGATCAAATGTACTTCTTTTTTTGCCTTGCTCTCCTTAATGCCCAGAATGTTTATACATGTTTGTTGGTATTTTTTGCCATATGTTTCCTAATAAGGTGTAGCAGTGCTGTTGTCTTGTGAATCACTTCTTGCTATATTTTTTAATATGAATGTTTGCTAGTGTTATTGACAGTCCTCAATAACCTCTATTGTTGTTAATGACAGCCCTCATGATGCCACGCAACCAGCATATCAATTGTTGAAAAACTTTATTCAGATGCAAGCATGTGAACAGCAAGATTTACCAACAGGAGCTCCGGCTTTTGACCAAAATCATGGACAGGCACCTTGGAATTGAGGTACATGTCACTAGTAATGCCCAGCAAAAAGGGTATATAAATCTGCTAAAAGACATACATGCTGGTGGCGTGGCTTGATTGGGCATAAAGTAGGACATACCTGCACAAGATGGGCACTCACCTGAGAGATAGACCTCCGGCATCTCCCTGGAGTGGTCTGGGCTTGGTTCGGCTGTCCGATTGGCGTGGAGTGCCTTTAATCTGTGGCTGCGGGGAGTCGAGTCGGTGGTGGAGGATCTCACTGGTGGACCTGTACTTGGGGCATCTCTGCTGGATGGACCGGCTGCTTTGCAGGGGTCCCCCCCTTGTCCAAATTCAAGTGCTGGGCCAAGTTGCTCGTTGGACAGTCGACAGAGTTCACCTGGAGGTCAGATCAAAAGCGGCCATCTTGAGGGAACTGAGCGCTGCGGCTGGGGTGAGTAAACCGCTATCCCCTGTGGTCCCGATTCATAATCCAGCTGGCGGATCCTAACTGCATGCATGGCCAGAACCCTGCTATCAGCTCAGGTAATACCCTTCCTGGGATAGAACTGTGATGGTACAGCTGCCTGAGCCCTTTAGGCATTCACCACCTATGCATTGCAATATTGGGCGTCTGAGCTGGGGACTGACTTCTTCCACTGTAAATACCTGCATTGTTATCATTGGAGACAAAGTCTGGACTTGATTGACTTACTACACGTATATACATTGGATTGAGGTCTAAGTGGTGCCAATGTCCCCTTTCACCGTTGGAAATGATGTGCTGACATTATAATTGCTAAGCCTCGGAAGGGTTTGTGCTTGTACTGTATCAGCACTTGAACTTGTGCCTGTGGCAGGAGAGAGGGACAGTACCTCCCCCATTGGTGCTGGTAAGGAGAGTGGCAAAGCAAAGAGTGGTGATTGGGCTGCTGTTTCTTTACTTGATAAGTGTGGAGGAGTGCAATGCCCTCTGGTGGTGCTCCAAAATTAATGCCCTGGCTCATTGACATTCGTGCTACGACACAATTAATAAACATCTGAGGGGTCAACCCTAGCAACAATACCTTGCTGTGTATTATACTTGTAAACAAATATAAAGGGGCGCAGTATCCAGCAGAAAGTAAAAGTACACCTAAATAATGATAAATTTATTGGTAACGGTATACCATATTTAAAACAGTAAACATATAAAATCATCAGTATTATACTTACCCTCACATATACTGGACCTGATCGGTTCCTGTCTAAGTGGGTTTCTATAGGTTTGCTGCCCCCGAATCTCCGTTGTTTTCTCTTCCAACATGGGCAAGACTAGTGCTGCAACTGCAGCTCTAAAATTTAAAAAATTTGCACGAGCTTCTACAGAGGCTCAGTCCACACAGGCACCTGGCTCCACGAAATCGGTCGCTCCCACAGCTGATGGCCCTTCCCCGCCCACGGGAGACCCTAATTCCATCCAGCAAGTCCTTCTTGCTATAACTTCTTCTGAAAATCATGAAAAGCAGGTCCTGGATCGTATAGGTGAGGCGCAATCTGATCTCTCCCTAATTCGGCAAGATCTATACAAAAATGAGGGAACGAGTTGGAGAGGCAAAGCATTGTATATCCACTCTAGAGGATGTTACAACCCCTATGAGGAGAGAAGTTATGGAGTTAGTCACTCAAGTCAACATGCGTAAACAGAAAATGTTGGATATGGAGGGCTGACCCCGTAGGAATAATATCTGTTTTGTGGGCCTTCCTGAGCATGGAGAGGGATCCGCCCCTTGAGACCTGGCTTGCCGTGATTTCTGCAGGGAGACCTTCACGTCTCAGTTTGCAGTAGAGCGGGCCCATTGCCTTCCGCCTCAACCATCTCAACCAGGGACCTCGGCTCGCACGTTTATAGCTAAGATGCTTCATTACAGAGACAGAGACACCATATTTCATTTATCCATAACACAAGGACTCCTCAAATATCACAATCAAGTAGTATCAGTCTTTCCATATTTCACTATTGAGGTTCAGAAAAGTAGAACCCAAATTACTCCAGGATTTACAACTGCCTTATGCAATGCTCTTCCCAGCAAGGCTCCAAGTCGTGGCAGACAGTCGCTCCTGCTCCACGCCTAAGTAAGCCAGAGACTGGCTGGACGGCAGGCCCCAGCCCGGGCCCCAGGCGAGATGAGGACTTTTCCTGGTTTAAAAAATGTCTTGCTAATACATTGTTCGTTTTACATGCTTACTCAACTTGAGTAGAGGAGAGCTTTCACTTTATTTTATTCTCTTTTCTGTATTTGTTCAGTGTGCAGAGGCTACACTAAGGGGGAGTTCTGTGCCACAAGCTAGTACTAGGTAGCTCTCTATAGTTCGAGTAGGGATTTTTTTAGTTTTTTCTTAGTTTAGACAAGGGATGTTTGATGGACTAAGTTTACCAATGTTTTTGTTTAGGTATGTGGGGTGGGGGGGATAGGTGCTAGGATGTTTGACGTAGTTCCATTAATATGCTTACCTAATGCTTTACAGTATGAAAAAATTGATTGTAAAATGCTATATATTCTTACAATATTGCATGTCTTCATACTCTGATTGTATCCAATGCAACTATTTGAAATTCGCTGCTTCTCATTGATCCCAATCACACTGCATTTCCAGCAACTGCATGGGTCGTAGAATGTTTAACAAGTGTTTTCATATAGATGTTGGGGTATCCTAAGGGGAGAGGAGGAGGGCTGGCGCTCCTCTCATGGAATACAAGGGGGCTTAATGATTGCATTAAAGATCCCTGGTCTTCGCGCAGATTATAAAATACAATCCAAATGTGACTCGTGGAGACCCATCTGATAGGGGGTCGTGTCATGGCACTTAAAAAATCCTGGGTGGTATGGGCATATCATTCGGTGCATTCGTCTCACTCAAGGGGGGTATTGGTGTTGATTAAAAAAGAATTTAAGATTTGTGCTAGAAGAGGTACAACTGGATTCCTCTGGACGATATGTATTTCTCCGACCCTTGATAGATAACTCTCCTGTTATACTCCTGGCTGTGAATGCCCCCCACTTTTTAATTTTGATGTAATCAGAAATGCCTCTAAATTTATTGCACTTTCTCCGCATGTCCCGGTAATCTGCCTGGGAGATTTTAATGCAGTTATGGCCGATGGTCTTGACAGTTGGCTGGAGACGTCTGTGGCAGCGAGAGGTAGTCCGTCCCTGTTTGCTAAATTAGTAACAGATATGGGTTTGATAGATGTCTGGAGGACTCATTATCCCAGTCAAAGATTATTTTCTTGTTACTCATCAACACATCATGTCTTTTTTCATATAGATTTGGCTCTGATATCCAGTAGACTTGCACCACTGGTTGGAAAAATTAGGTAACTTCCAGGGGAATTTCTGACCACTCCCCGGTGCTGCTGGTTGCTGCTCTTGTTCCAGACGTCGGAATTAGATTCTGGAAACTTAATCCATTTCTGCACTTATAAGAACGGGCAGTGACTTGGTAATGGACTGGGAGGGGTTCTTTTCGCACAACACAGCTACAGTCCTCCGGTCCTCTGGGATTTCTTTAAGGCGTTCCTCCGTGGTACACTGGCTAATCGGGTTAATGGGCAAAAGAGGTCGTCCAGGGCAGAGGAATCAAGACTAGATCAGGCCTATCAGGATTTGGAGCAGGTATATTTGTCAACAAGGCTCCCCACCGATCAGTTGAATTGGTTACATGCGCAGAAAAATTGGGCTGACTGATTGCTAGATAAATCTTCACATAGGTTTCTCTTCTCTAAACACACTATATATCCACAGGATGACAATAGTGGAAGCCTCATGGCATATTTGGCCAGGACCGAACTACAAACCAAAACTATAGCTGCCATATCCAACTGGTCAGCCACTACCCACTTTGAGACTGAGAAAAATGCAATAGTATTCAGAGCCTACTACAAGGATTTGTACTCTCCAGGGCAGACTATTGCACATCCCAACTGAATGACTATCTGTCCCAAATGCATCTCCCGAGGCTCTCGTTGGAGGCTGTAGATTCCCTTGAGGCCTCCATTGCTGCAGAAGAAATTGAGGCGGCCATAGCTCTCAAAATCCTGCTACTTCCACCTTTGAAATATATCTAAGATACGTCCCTTTCTCACCACGGAAGCCACGAAAACCCTTGTTCACTCGCTTATTATCTCTCGCCTGTAACCTTCTTCTCTCTGGCCTACCTGATTCTCACCTTGATCCTCTTAAGTCTATCCTCAATGCTGCTGCCTGCCTCATTTTTCTCTCCCGCCGCTCTATCTCTGCGGTCTCCCTCCAACAGTCACTACATTGGCTCCCCATATTCTACAGAATTAAATTTAAACTCCTCACCCTTAAAGCTCTTAGTCAATCTTCCCCTCCCTAAAAGCTTCCATCATACATATACGATATCCCAAATGCCCAGAAATATATTACCAGCCAAAATCCTAGGCCCATCCTCCAAACCAAACACCCCCCCACCACAGACACAAAAACATAAATCAGTTCCAAAAACTTATCATAAACTTCCATACATCACAAAGCTTAATAAGCAAAATTAAATAAATCACCCCCCTCCCACTTGAAATGCCATAGGCATCGAAATCCCATCTATCGCCCCATTACTATTACCACTCCCTACCGCAGTAAGATTGGTAGACACATTGGATCCTAGGAGTATAAAGACCAGCACACTCTCACCACAGCCATATCCCTGACAAAGTCCACAGACGAAACGCGTACATTCTACAAAATGACAGCTAGAATCTGATTGGTTGCATGTGAATGTTTCCTAGATGTGATATAAACTGCCTTGTGTTTGTGTCGTTGCTCTGTCGCTTAGCATCCAGCCAGCTCGCGGCAGTCTTTGGCCAGAACTGTATGAAAATAATATTGTGACCTGTGAAGTGGTCAAAATTGAGTGGAATGGACTGGAAATTAGAGTTATTGAGGATATTATTATTATTATTATTATTATTAATAATAATAATAATAATAATAATAATAATACAAAAAAAAAGTAGCCAAATTATGTGATTTTAGCATATTTTAGCCATTTTTCAAAAAATACAGATCCAGAACCAAAACACATGAGGATGGTTTTGCCAAAAACACGGTGGTCAGTGAACATCTCTAATCAAGTGGCCTAGTGGTTAGCACGTCTGCCTCACAGCACTAAGGTCATGAGTTAGATTCCCGACCATGGCCTTATCTGTGTGGAGTTTGTATGATCTCCCTGTGTTTGCGTGGGTTTCCTCCGGGTGCTCTGGTTTCCTCCGACACTCCAAAAACATACTGGTACGTTAATTGGCTCCAATCAAAAATTGACCCTAGTCTCTCCCTCTTTGTCTATCTGTCTCCCTCTCTGTCTGTCTGTGTGTGATTGTGTATCTATAGTAGGGAATTCAGACTGTAAGCTCCAATGGGGCAGGGACTGATGTGAATGAGTTCTCTGTACAGCGCTGCGGAATTAGTGGCGCTATATAAATAAATGATTATGATGAAGTTTTGTTTTTTCTGCTTTGTCCATAAATCCAACATTTGGAAAACTCCCTCTAGAAATCCTGCGTTTGCTTCTGGTTGTTTAACCACCCCTTTTTTGCCTCATTCTCTGACACATCTACCACCCAATATTGAAATAAACAATTACTTCAAGGTCAACAACATTTTGCTGTGCCTCTGACACACATGCAATATTGTGTATTAATTTGACAAGATCTTCAACTTAATAATCAAAAATACTATATACATTTTCTACTAGTAGTAGTTGCTGCTGCTTTGGCTAGATATTATTTACTAATTAAAGTTAATCTTAAGAGTAAGCAACAGTTACCACTGTCTGGAAGAATATTCAAAGACACCAATGTAACGAACAATCCCCACTGGAAGTAGAATTAATTTTAACCTGGTACAGTAGCAGTATACCTTTCTTCTTTACACTGTCTAGAAGAATAAGGATCTACAACTCCCTAGCTTTAACTATATGACTGATTCCCATGAAATTAATTAAAATAATAATAATAATAATAATAATAATAACAACATTTATTGGAGTTTGCAAATGCATATCTCTCTACTGCATGCTCTGCCCCCCCCCCCCCTCTGCCTGGGTTGTACCACAAAATGACGACCATCACGAGAATGGAGTGAAATATATATATATATATATATATATATATATATATATATATATATATATATATATGTATGTATATATATATATATATATATATATATATATATATATATATATATATATATATGTACACATACACATACATACACAATAGAGTGGCCAAATCTCACATCATGAGTAAGTTTTGCCTCATTTTTACATTTTTGGTATGTTGGAGTCAATCCGAGACTCGAGTTGGGTTGGAAAGCTCTTGGAGTTGCTGGATTCAACACAATTCAGGACCACTTATTTTCATATTACTATCTTTAAATAAATGCATATAACAAGGCAGCAAAAAGGTGGTACTGATTATGTGGTGGCACCAGTTTGAATATTCTGATGAGAGTATCTTCAAAGAAGGGGGCATTCCTTGCTTAACGAGGGCAAGGTGCAGTTGTGTTCCTACGTGTATGTCAACATGAAAAAATTCCATTTTGTGGGACATGACATATAAGTGAAATTCAAGATCTTAGGGGGTATATTTACTAAACTGCAGGTTTGAAAAAGTGGAGATGTTGCCTATAGCAACCAGATTCTATTTATTTAGTACATTCTACAAAATGACAGCTAGAATCTGATTGGTTGTTATAGGCAACAGCTCCACATTTTTTAAACCCACAGTTTTGTAAATAAACCCCCTAGAGTGGTCAAAGTTATGGGACCAAAAAGCATTTTCCTCCCTTGAAAAGGACTTGATTTTAAATAGAGAGTGCCTTGCCCTAGAGCAATCTTTACTGGAATTCACATTTTTAGATACATTTTTACCAATTTAGTAAAAAAATAAAAAGCCTGATAGTGTCAGATAAAGACAAACTGATGTTCTTTCATTCACTTTATTTAAGAAATAAATAGAGTACAAGCAAGCAAATTGTATGAGGAAAAATCCAAGGGGTAAATTTATTAAGGTTTTAAAAAGTGAAGATGTTGCCTATAGATACCAGACTCTAGTTATCGTTTATTTAGTACATTCTACAAAATGTCAGCTGGAATCTGATTGCTTGCTAAAGGCAACATCTACACTATTAGCAGTTTGATAAATTTACGCCCAAATGAGGATTAGTATATGCTAGTTGGCAGACTTCATGTGAAAGGTCTCTTCCCATCATGCAAATTTCTAAATGGACATGAAATCTCTCAAAAGTAGGAATAGATTGCACCTATGTATGCACAAGGTAAATAACTGAATGCATTTTTGCTAGGTGTAATGTTCTGTGAAGATACAGTTTTTCTGATTTGCAAGGTGACCAATATTTTGCAAAAGTTTCATATACCCACTGTGTTGAATTAGATTATATTAGGATACTATACTAAATATGCTGGTGGAATTAAACTGGGAAGTGATACATTGTTAGATATGAACCCTGAAGTTAAAACAATTATCGTTTTGGGGTTTAGTTCCGTAAACTAATGCTTGTTAAATTAATTAAATATATCCTTAGGGCATTTAACTGCAGAATATTGGTGACATTATTAGATTCCACATGGAAGAGAATATTCAGGGCTGAATTTCTAGGCAAAGTAAGCTTAGGCCACCAGAGAATAAGAGGTGACTAACGCACTTCCAAGTATTTCAAAATATTGTTCTTCTTTCAGCAGCAAAAACAAACAAACTAAACATTAACGGTTGTGAAATTAATTGAGAAAATTATACATGATCTTTGTAAATGGAGGGGGTTTAGAATGCCAATGCTTGTGCGTTTAAAGCTTCCAATCTTGTAAATTGACCTTTGGGAATATAGGATTTAAAAACAATCATATTCATGCTTTAAACTAATCTTGCATTTCCTGATAGATGTATACATGCATAAAATGTGAAAACTTACATTGTATTATTTCAGAAGTATAATTTGCTGTGTCCTATCAAGCTTACAAGCCCATAACGGGACAACATTAGATTGTGCTGTTACCAATAGCTTAGGACACTAATAATGTCTTTGATTAAGCTGTCTGAAGTCACTGTAAATATTTGATTGTCTTGAGCAAGGAAATATAATTATTTAACCTAATGTAACTTCTTTTTTTTTTTCTATAAACTGGGGGAAGGTAGCTGACAGAGGGGAATGACACAAAGTGGAAGGGCAGAAAACATTTTCATTTCTATCACACATAGAATTGTACAGATTTTTCCAGTAATTGCCACCCAAACGGTGTGAATCTGTATCTTTCTGATATTAGTGCAATGTTCAGAGTGTTGTTTGTAGGGTAAATACAAAAATAAAGATTCCAGAAGTTTTAATAAATGTGATTACATTTCCAGTGCACCACCATTTTACAGTATGTTGAAAATACACCCGTAAAATTGGGATGTTCCTGTATTTGCAAGTTTGAGATTACTCCAGGTGTAAAAAACAATATTCTAAGGCAGTGGTTCCCAAACTGTGCGCCTAGGCTCCCTGGGGTGCCTTGGAGATCTCACAGGGGTGCCATGGCCAGGGCCAGTGGTAAGCAATGCAGGGGACTACTTGGTAATTATTTTGGCTTAGGGGGTCCCTTGAAAAACATTTGGAGACCCTAAGGGTGCCTGGAACTGAAAAAGTTTGGAATCCACTGGTCTAAGGTACTTTCACTTTATGGCCACCACTGTCATTAAATATTTGCATTTGTCTCCTCAGAATTATGTTCAGTATAGTTCGCTTAATTTCTTAAGTTACTGGAGCAAATCCATCTACTGAGTGCAAAATTTGCACCTGGAAAAAGTGTTGCAGCAGTGCAAATGCTGTATAAAAATAAAGCTGGTCAATATGTATGCAGAAATTAAGCGCATCCCAGGTTTGCATTTGCACCCCTTACAGTGTAACACAGTTTGTTCAACTCAATTCTCCACCTGAGAAACTTTGCACCTAACTATAAATCAGCACATTGTGCCAACTGGAGGGTGCAAACAGTAACTGGGAGACCTGCAATGCGTCATAATGTACTACCTGATCCACTCTGGAGAATCAATTATGCAAAAAATTAGCAACACCCAAGGGGGGTGGCAGGATAATGATTTTAAAACAAAAAATTATTAAGTACACTTGTGGAACTTCAAGTTACTGCAAATTCTGGCACCCATTGACTGGGAGAGTTTATTTCACAATAAGCCCCAGAGTTTTCCAGAAAGGGACTACTTTACTCTTGAGGGTGTACATTTCTTGCTGATTCTCCTAAAGAATCTGATCCCTGAATGACCACACAGGTACTAGTATCACATTATTACAGGGGGAATCAATGATATGCATTTCCCTGTTGTTTTACAGGTCTCCCTTTGTGTGAATAGTACAAGCTGGTGCGGTGCGCTAGATTTGCAGGGAAACATTATGCTCGTTGTCCCCTTGTTTTTGGTACTGATTACTTTTTCTGTTGTGAGGCATTTTTTGCTTACTTATTCATTCTGTTTCCTAACTAGCAAAAATATGTGCTGATGATTATAATCATCAGCTATCCATAAATTATACACCTTCTAATCTAAAAAGGCTGCATTGTCAGAGGGCATACTACATTTATTTGTGAAATTCCTCTACTGTACATATTACACTTGCCTGCCCTGATCCATCTCTCTAGGCATAGTGGGTGGGAAATGCAGGTTACATCCACACATGTGCAGTGTGGAAAAGCATATTTTACATGCTTCATCATCATCATCATTTATTTATATAGCGACAACATATTCCGTAGCGCTTTACAATTGGGGACAAACATAATAAACTAATAAACAAACTGGGTAAAACAGACAAAGAGGTGAGAAGGCCCTGCTCGCAAGCTTACAATCTATGGGACAATGGGAGATTGACACATTAGGTTAAGTCTACATTTTGCATTTTGGCCCAGCCAGACTGCAAAGGTAAAAGTGACTCATAAGCTAAATGATCCTGTCACACAACAATGTTGGTCAGGGGGTGGTTGTCTTGTGTGAAATTGTGTAACAGGCAGTAACAGGCTAAAGGCGGTGAGGTTAAGATGGTGGTTGAGGAATATTATAAGCTTGTCTGAATAGGTAGGTTTTCAGAGAACGCTTCAAAGTTTGTAGACCACAGGAGAGTCTTATTGTGCGAGGGAGAGAATTCCATAGAGTGGGTGCAGCCCGAAAAAAGTCCTGTAACCGGGAATGGGAGGATGTAGTGAGGGTGTATGAGAGAAACAGATCTTGTGTAGAACAGAGTTGCCGAGTTGGGAGATATTTTGAGGCAAGAGAGGAGATGTATGTTGGTGCAGCTTTGTTGATGGCCTTATAGGTTAGTAAAAGTATTTTATATTGGATTCGGTAGAAGACATGCAGCCAGTGTAGAGACATACAGAGTGATTCAACAGAGTAATAACGATTTGCAAGGAAAATCAGTTTTGCTGAAGCATGCAAAATAGATTGTAGGGGTTTGAGTCTGTTTTTGGGAAGACCAGTAAAGAGGGAATTGCAATAGTCTATGCGGGAGATGATAAGTGCATGGATTAAGGTTTTTGCAGTGTCTTGCGTGAGATATGTGCGAATTCTGAAATGTTCTTTAGATGTATGTAGCAGGATTTAGATATAGAGTCAATGTGGGGAACAAAGGATAGGTGTGAGTCAAGGATTACACCTAGGCAGCGAGCATGTGGGGTGGGATTTATGGTCATGTTATCAACAGAGATAGAAATGTCAGGTATGCTCTTGTTGGTGGGTGGGAATATTATTAACTCTGTTTTAGAAAGATTAAGTTTGAGTTGGCGAGAGGACATCCAAGATGATATGGCAGAAAGACAGTCAGTTACACGTGACAACACAGATGTCGAGAGATCAGGAGAGGATAGATTTGGGTATCATCTGCGTAGAGATGATACTGAAAGCCAAAGGAACTTATTAGATTTCCAAGAGAAGTATAGATAGAGAACAGTAGAGGACCTAACACTGAGCCTTGTGGTACTCCAATTGATAGGGGAAGTGGAGCAGAGGTAGCTCCAGAGAAATTAACAGTGAAAGAGCGATTAGAGAGGTAGGATGAGAACCAGGATAGAACAGTGTCTTGAAAACCTAGGGATTGCAGCGTTTGTAGGAGAAGAGAGTGGTCAACGGTGTCAAATGCAGCCGAGAGATCCAGGAGAATTAGGAGAGAGTAATGGCGTTCAGTTTTAGCAGTGATCAGATCATTGACAACCTTGGTCAACGCAGTCTCTGTGGAGTGTTGAGAACAAAAGCCAGACTGAAGAGGGTCCAACAGGTTGTTAGCGGAAAGAAAGCGTGTGAGGCGAGTGTAGGCAAGTCTCTCTAGAAGCTTGGAGGGGCAAGGGAGCTGAGAGATGGGTCGGTAATTTGAGAGAGAGTTTGGGTCAGAGTTTGCTTCCAAATGACCTTGCTTCCATATGGTTGATCTAGCAATATTCTAACTTCAGTCTATAATGTTAATACACCATGGCTGGCTCCATAGAAATTACTGAATCTATCATCTAAAAAAAAAAATTAAATTTATTTCTGCATGTTTAGACTCAAATATCTTAGTGGTCTACATCATTGCTGTATATTGCAGATTAGTAAGCAAAGGGGGTTTTACTTACACCATAATGTGAAATAGTCACAAAGTGAAGCTGAGTAATTTCATGAGCAATAAAAAAGTAATACTAGTTTAAGCAACCAAGTTTCTTCAAATATATATCTATAGGCCTTTCCACCACTTATTTGCAAATCTACTGTAGCTATTGGTTAACTCTTAATACTATAAACTCAAGATTATAGCAAATATCCTACTGTTAAGATTATTTACCTGAATTTTGTCATACATATATTTCTTGATTATAACGTATGATACTGTTTCCAAATTAGATCCTAGCAATGAAAGTATGAAGCCAGAAATAAGATGTAGGCATAAGCATATCTATTGCAATGAGAACACAAACCAGGTAATGTTAGGTAAATAAAGAAACATCCAGGTGTGGCAGAATAATAAGGGAATGGTAAAAAAAAACAATGCAGCAGGTACTGGTAACTTAGCTGAACAGAGATTCACAGTGAGGGCCAGGGATACACAAGAACTGTGAACTTGTAGAATGTTGAAGCAAGACAGATATCAGGTAACCTCCTGGTGACTGAGTACAGTTGAGAGCAAGGCCATCACATGTACAGAAAGCAGACAATGCAGGTAGTCCAAAAGGGGTTGGGGGGGACAGCAAGGTCCATGGGGAGGAACAGACATAAATAATCAGAGACACATGTGTGGTAAGTAACGAGGAGCAGAAGATTAACTCTTACCAGTGAGGGGAAAATGACCAATGTAGAAGAACATCACCTTTGGTAGCATAGAGATACTGCAGCCAGGTATAAAACAATGGCAATACTTAACAGAGTTCTAACACATATGAATATTATTTAAAATATTATGTTATTAATGTTATTTTCAAATATCCTACTGTTTCATTGTTATCACAATGCAATATAATTTTTATAGCTTATGGCTTAACCTAAAGTCAAAGATTATAGGTTATATTGTAAATGATTGCTTTTAGATGTGATTATATATAAACATTTGGGGATGCTCTTGATTTTTATGATTTACATATTTTTTGTTCTGCGTAGCTATGTTAATTGTAATTTTTTTTTTTATTTTCTTGCTCATTTTGTGACATGTGAAAATCTCAGTAGGACTTCACTCACACTGTTTTTCAATGTCCCATTAATCTGAATATCCATTAATCTTCCACTTCTACATAAATATCACAATAAACAAACCACTCCAGTACAACGAACTACAACAGTTTCAATATTTCTGTCTGCATTAATGCCAAGGAACCCAATGGTGTTAAATTCTTATTCCATTAATACCCTTAAGCAGTAATGCTTTACATTAAACACTTCATTAGAAAACCTAATGGGTTTGTTTCCTTGGGTCCACTTCTTACTGTTCTGTACTGTAGTGATATAGACTATTTATAATAAATAAATAAATAAATATACACAAATAAACTATTGCAAAACAAAATCTTCATATTGAATGAAGTTAGACTAGTTCTACTAAATCATCTACTGTACTGGTCTATCTATAGTTTGGAAATGTGTGGATTTAATGTGCTTTATTCAACACTTATTTAGTTTATTTTAAGTTGCACGAAAAGTGCAATTCAAAATAAACCTGCATAGGTTTGAGCAAATCCTTATGCTGCTACATACTGTAGACACCATTCATGATTAGAAGTTGATGAATAGCATTTTAGTTTTCCAGCACCAGTGCTCATAGTTTCATCTGGTAGAAGCAATTACAGGGGGACAAACAGCGCTAGTCTATGACAGGCTGGGATGGTGAAACTATAACAGGGAAACCAGCAATGTGAGGTACCTCCATCATAATATCAGCCAGCCATAGCCTGTCCAGCATGTGGCTGAATTCCCTATGGGAATAGGGCCTCTTATAGTTAGAAAAAGACCAGTATGTTTTGGCAGCTATATTAAGGCATTTGTAACTCTGACAGAAAAGCCATACAATTCATGGCTGCAACTGCTTGCTGCGAGCAGGAGAGGATTAGCAAAAAAAAATTCAATCTAACTTTTAACAACTGATTACCATAACACCCACTAGGCATGAATGTTGGCATGGATGCTGATTTCCCTGATAGAGTCACCAACCTGTCATGTCCTTGTGCTGGTAGTGGATTTTGCAGGGGGATCCTACACATACTTTTTGGGGGGCATGGAGAGTTTACATTTCTTAAATTTATTTATTTAATAAATTTTTTACAAATGTCAACATCTGCAAGCACCTTTGTTCCTGGGGTACAGCACCTGCTAAAGATATGCCTCCTGACAGACATATCTGTGACTGTCCCTGCCTAAGTAGAGTGTAAATGCATAGACTGTACTTGGCCTACATTAAAACACACTAGCTCCCCTGGTCCGCCTCTACAGACGTAAAGATAGACATAAAGAGAGACGTAAAGAAGCACAACTGAGGTGTATGCAAATAGTGTAACATGGACATAGGTATATACATTTTTTTGGGGCTAAGTCATTAAGGAGAGTAAAGCATAAAAAAGGAGTAACTTTTTACCTGGGGAAAGTCATGTTGCATTGGAGGGGAGGTAAATTTAAAATGTGGGGATAGATTTATAGTTGATGTAGGTCATGTCCTATATCAACTTTAAATTTCAGTGTAAAAATAAAGTTATCAAGTATTTGTGTGCTACATGAAAAAGCAGCTAGTGTTTAACTTATGTGCAAAATAATAAATTAATTTGCACCAATTGCACTGTAACATGTTTGTCCCGGAGAGAATTTACTCCTTTTTTTGCATTACTGCAGTTGGCAAATTTTGGGACTAATTAATCGTCGGACATTGCGTGCCGTATCTTACGTGAAATTGCTCCGTACAACAGAAACAAACTTTTCACTACTGAATGCAATTGTATCCAATTCATGTACAAACACAAATTACACTTTTGACTGCCTACGACTTGAAGACCGGAATGGGAGCGAGAAGGAGCAAGCGCACATAGGCAATCTACATTGACGGCATGCCATGTTGAGTGCATGCACATTCATACAATTCAAGCTCTGGGCATCTCTTAGTAAGTTTTTAGCCATATCACTTGCACTAGCTACAGGGCAGGTGCACGTGCTGATAGTGATGACTGACATGTATGTATTTCATCACCATCATTATCATCAACATTTAATTATATAGCACCAGCAAATTCAGTATGGCTTTACAATTGGGAACAAACAGTAATAAAACAATACTAGGTAATACATACAGACAGATAGGTAAGGTGGCTATGCTCACAAACTTACAATCTATGTTTGTAAGCAAGAGAAATAGAAAAATGCATTTTATGTACAGTACACAGAAATACCCTGATTTATGCATTTCATATATGTGTAATAATGATAAATATTATTGATATTTGTAAATGAATTTCATTAAAAACAATTTGTTGCATGCGTTCTGATGAGACTGGATATTGCACATATGCATGTGTGTATCCTGCAGTGTGTTGTCTGTCTGCATATGGCAAGTAACTTTTAGGCAGAGCGTACTTCTACCCATATTCAAATGAAAACATTTCATGAGTTCCGATTGTACTTGGATACAGGCATATGAGCGTGCAAGTTACGTCTGATTTTATTTAAACACAAGGGTCCTGATTCATTAAGGATCTTAAGTCTCCTAGACAAAACCATGTTACAATGCAAGGGGTGCAAATTAGTTTTCTGTTTTGCCCATAAGTTAAATACTGACTGTTTTTTCATGTAGCACACAAATATCAACTTTAAATTTCAGTGTACAAATAAGCTATGTATTTGTGTGCTATATGAAAAAACAGTCAGTATTTCACTTATGTGCAAAACAGAAAACTAATTTGCACCCCTTGCATTGTAACATGGTTTTGTCCAGGAGACTTAAATAAGAAACTTCCTAATTTAAGATCCTTAATGAATCAGGCCCAAGATGCGTTCATATTGAGTTCCAAGATGAAACAGGCCCTCTGTGTTTTAAAAACAGGCTTCCTACTCAAAATGAACACAAACTGTTCATTTATACTACAAAATCTACATTAAAAATAAGCATACAACACACACTACAGTAATCTATTTTAACCACAAGGCTGGTGGAGTAATAGAGAGGATCTATGTCTAAACCACCCAGGACCAAAGGCAATATTAACTTATCACTGATTCTTTAAAATATATCCCTCTATCTATAATACTCTCTCTCTTCTCTCATTCTTTCTCTCTCATTCTCTCTCTCTCTCGCTCTCCCCTCCCCTCTCAGACACTTGTTCTCTTTTTCTCTTTCACTCTCTTCAAAAACATAAATACTGTAGATAGAATAGAGTTTTGAATAAATTCACAGTCATAATATTTGTTTTCTGCAGCCATAACCAACTCTTGTCAGATATTATAGAAATTGCAAGCAAACAGGAAAGAAACAGCTCTCTTTTTATGCATGGATATGTATTGGATATGTAGTAATACATAAGTCATACCTATGCTTCAGAGTAGCTGAATGCTGTGATATTCAAGTTTGTCAACTGCAGTGGCTCTAGTGAAATGCGGGGGAAGAATGAACAAGGGGAGGGGGATTTGATTCAAGGTCTGCTCCCTGCATGACTGATCAACATCATTTCCATACTATAATTACATTGCCCAATCCTCTCCTGATTTTACTGCTATCTTGTAAGGCATCCTGGTTCTGAGTAATTTAAAGCTATATGAGATGTCAGACTGCTTGAAACAATCAACCTCTGAAGAAATATGGTTGGAGATAATAATTGATAAGTCCCTTTAGGTGATAGGGCCTCCTATTCCTACTTGGCCTCTTGTGAAATAGCCTTGTTGATTCACCTCATGCAGATGTTCACACGTTAAATTGAGAGAGTAGGAAAGGAACAATAGTTCAATGCTAGTAAAATAAAGAGGGAATATTACAGGGATGACGGTGATATTGTAACACAGAAAGAAAAAAATGAACTGTAGGTTTACTTTCACATAGACCAAAATAGTGATTCAGTACTAGATTGTTTTTTTATTTTTTTCAAGTGATTTATCTCTAAACACAGTTTCATACAATTAAATGGAAATTATATTTATTTATACATTTATTTAGGTATACAATATGATACATAGGTAAACCAATAGTATATTATGCAGATTAAGTAACAATGCTCCTAGCTCCCCAGAAACATACAATTTTATTGTTTAATTGTTTTTAAACGACTGTGGCTTTTTTGTATGTGAAGGAGGGACTCAGATATTTTGGATAAAGTGGGGAAAGACTTCACAATATTCTATTGATTCCAGCAGTTTACACACTCCATGGGCCTGATTTATAGGATAGCAAAATTCTGCACCCAAATGTAAGCGCAAATTCCCAGCTGCAAAATTGCAGCCTTTTTCTGTATTTTGAGTTGCATGTTTCTGAAGATATGTGCAGCTCAAAATTGAGATATTTATGAGAATATCTTGGTGAGGGCTTACAAAAGGCACAATAGTCATCAACATGCAGTGTTGACTCTTCTTTTTGAAGACCTCTGCAATTCGTCCTGGCATGCTGTCAATCAACTTCTGGGCCACATACTGACTGAGGACCACCTATTCTTGCTTAATCAATGCTTGGAGTTTCACAGAATTTGTGGGTTTTTGTTTGTCAACCTGCCTCTTGAGGATTGACCACAAGTTCTCAATGGGATTAAGATCTGGGAAGTTTTCTGGCCATGGACCCAAAATTTTGATATTTTGATGCTGCCCAAGCCACTTAGTTATCACTTTTGCATTATGGCAAGGTGCTCCATCATGTTGTAAAAGGCATTGTTTATCACCAAACTATTCTTGAATGGTTGGGAGAAGTTGCTCTTGAAGGATGTTTTGGTACCATTCTTTATACATGGCTTTGTTCTTAGGCAAAATTGTAAGTGAGCCCACTCCTTTGGCTGAGAAGCAACCCCACACATGAATGGTCTCAGGATGCTTTACTGTTGGCATGACACAGGACTAGTTCTCACCTTTCCTTCTCCAGACAAGTGTTTTTCCCAATGCTCCAAACAATCTGAAACTGGATTCATCAGAGAAAATGACTTTACACCAGTCCTCAGCAGTCCAATCCCTGTACCTTTTGCAGATTATCAGTCTGTCCGTGTTGTTTTTTCTAGAGAGAATTGGCTTCTTTGCTGGCCTTCTTGACACCAGACCATCCTCCAAAATTGTTTGCCTCACTGTGAGTGCAGTTGCACTCACACCTGCATGCTGCCATTCCTGAGCAAGCTCTGCACTGATAGTGCCCCGATCCCGCAGGTGAATCAACTTTAGAAGGCGGTCCTAGCGCTTGCTGGATGTTCTTGAGTGCCATGAAGCCTTCTTCACAAATATTAAACCTCTCTCCTTGAAGTTCTTGATGATCTGATAAATGGTTGATTTAGGTGCAATCTTACTAGCAACAATATCCTTGCCTGTGAAGCCCTTTTTGTGTAAAGCAATGATCACTGCACATGTTTCCTTGCAGGTAACCATGCTTAACAGAGGACGAACAATGATTTCAAGCACCACCCTCCTTTTAAAACTTCCAGTTTATTATTCTAACTCAATCAGCAGGACAGAGTGATCTCATCATAATTGTCATCATTGTCATGAACATAGAGAACTTACAGTTATTTATAAGGGTTAACCCATCACATAATTGTGGGGAATAAGGGATATATCATAACTGCATTCATTTGTTATATCAAATGAATCCATCCATAAGTTCAGCTACTAAAGTGTAAAATGTGAAGACAGAAAGCCTGTTAAAATCTATAATTTAATATGTTGAGTCCTTGATACTCTAACGAATCCATTAGCCTGTTAAAAAGAATACATTTCATTAATTTAAAGAAGCGCACCTTTTTCTCTTTCTCTATTTTCTGTTAAAAAGAATATAGCATGATTTAGTAACCCTAACCTAACCCTTTGAATGTCTGTGTGTGATTTATTCATACATTTGATTAACAAGCTGTGTGTGCTTGCATTTACATTTGTGTAACAGTCTGGAGGTGTGAAGAGTTAATTCTTTGCTTGCTGGTATGGGTCTTGCTCGTCTGTGAATAGCTAGAAGCCTTGTGTGCCAGTGTGGGACAGTATTTTGGGGTCCTATTGCCCCTGTATTCAATAGGTGGTGGCAAACCTGAAGTGTATGGGGGTGTGAACGCTGTTTGGGGACATTCAGTAGGTCTATAACCTGAGTGATAGGTAAAGCGAGACTGCTGGCTGGAATTGTGCAATCTCATATTGCAAACACCCCAAAGTCACGGCAGCTGGGAGCGTGTTCGTGACAAATTGGTGAAATAGCGGAGGAAGTTTTTAATTCGTTAGCGTATTAAGTGCATGGTTTAAGCAATTAACCCTTGCACTTATAAACTGATTGTAACCTTGCGAGGAATACAATAGTTTTACAAGGACAAAACTCAGGGCTTATTATTATTTTTTTGAAGACATACGTGCAACGTTACTGAGGAAATGACTGCGGAATATAAACGCATGACAAAGGAAGCACTGTTTTCACAATGTGAGGATGGAGGAATTTCCACTAGTGGCAAAAGCAAGGAGCAATTGATTGAAGCTCTTGTGCAGAGAGATCAACATCAAGTCGTAGATGTGTCTCAGGAAGCATACAGCCAGGATTCAGAAGTGGATCTGACTGTGGATATTGCTCAAAACAGTGGACTGTTACTTTTGGATGATGCTAATAGTACATGTGTGGACACTGCTATGGACATTTATTTGCAAACTGCCCTAAAATATTTGGGCGCAGGGGACATTACAACTAAAATACTACTTATACAGCAGTTGCAGGAGAAGGAAGGAAGCTGCAGAATGCCAAAGTCAGGTTAAAGAGAGACACGCTGCTATGGAGGCAGAGGAGCACTAGGCAGAGTGCAAGTCAGTAAGAGAAGCTGCCGAACGAGAGGCAGAGAGGAGATACGAGCTGGAGTTTGCCAAGCTCCAACGCCAGCCAGAAGTCAGAGAGGCTGGTATCAGCAGACACCGTTCAGAGGATTTCCCTGTATTGGAAAAAGATGGGAATTTGGATGCTTTCTTGCAAGGATTTGAAAAAAACTCGCCGACAGTATGGACTGCACAAAGATCAGTGGGCACAGTGTTTAACCCCTGGTTTTCAAGGGAAAGCATTAGAGGCCTTTGCAAATCTTCCACCTGAGATGGACGGAGTTTATGAGGCAATCAAAAGTGCCCTGTTGCAGCGCTTTAACATTACATTGGAGGCACACAGACAGAAATTCAGAGATTTAAACCCAGTGCCTCTGACACTTATTCTGGACTTGTGGCCCAACTGTCTGCTTCCTTCAAACAGTGGATTGGAGGGTTAAAGATCACCACCTTTGAATCTCTGAAAGATTTGATAATCCAGGAGCAGTTTCTCACTTTGTCCCCAGCTGATGTGAAGAAATGGTTAGTGAATCGGGACCCTGAATCATCTGCGGAAGCAGCTAGACTGGATGACTAATATACTGTCACCCGTACACCTGCAGCTAAAAGAGGGACTTTTGCGCCAGGGCAGTCTGCCTGGAAAGGGGGATGGCCAGGAGGATAAACACCACTCCCCTCAACACCATCACCCTCTGTTTCTTCACCTTTTGGGAGGGTGGGGGTAATGCATGTTTTGGGAGACACCCGCCAATGTTTTGTATGTAATCAGGTTGGACACATCAGTACTGCCTGTCAAGAAAAGAAGACCAATTCACCCTCCTCTGGGGGGTACCTTCCCTTCAATTTTCTCCAGCTATCCTGTGATTTGCCGGGCCACAAGGGGGCCAGAAGGACAACCTGCAAACAGTCACTCTGGGTGACAAGGAAACCGAGTGGTTAAGATACACTGGTGCATATATTACGCTAGTGCGTTCAGAACTGGTAGGGTTAGAGGACTTCATTCCAGAAAAGTGTATTTCTGTGCAAGGGGTGTGTAGAATTCACCTTACTGTGCTTGTGGGTTTACCTTGATTGAGGTGCTGGAAGAGGTGTAAGAGATGTTGGGGTATCAGATAATATGCCTAAAAATGTGTTACTGGGGACAGATTTAGGAAGAATGCTGTCTCATTATGTCTCTTATGATGATGTTAATGCCACACCTGTTACTGTGTCAGAATCAACTGAAAGTACCAACGTTTGCTTCCAGGTACCAGGAGGTGACACGGAAAGGGAATGCCATATTGTACCTGAAGTGTGTAATGATTTTAATGCCACCCATGTTACAGTATCAGATCCTGCTGAGAGCAACCATGTTTTTTTCCCAGGCACCAGGATGTGACAGGGAAAGGGTATCTTCTATGGTACCTGCGAAAAGTAGTATTGCATTAGAGCCTACACATGTTCTTCCACTGACTAATTGATTAAAACTGCTACTCTTGTTCACCATTTGAAATAGTCCAAATGGGAAACTCAACATAAAAATTTCCTCACCCTATGACCAACCAAAATGACTATGATCCAGTGTCAGGAAAAGCCTCCATGTGGGGTTGGAGTGATATGTTAGGTTTAATTTGCATTCACTCGTAGAAACACTAGCCCTGCACTAAGCATCCTATGGGCTGGTTTTCACTATAGAGGGTGAATCCATGCTTGTGGTCTCTGTGTTCTAATAGAAACCAGCCTAGTACAAAGTTAGTTGAAGATTTGTGGAAGGGAACACGTTTCCAATATTTTAAAGATATTTATATTACACAGTGCACTATGCATGGAATTAAACATTGTTTCTGCACTACTCAGCAAATCGAGGCACATTGCTGCACCTACTCCATGCTTCCCTAGGACACCCTCACTCCACCCAACTCCTTCCCTCTGCCAATGCAAACCTATGCACCTCCGCAATTGTAACAACCTATGTGCTTCTATTGTCCAAGGCAACAGATCTACACTATGTAATGGCCAACTGATTGTTCAGAGATATATTTAAAACACAAAAGCAGAGCACCGGCCCGCAACATCCAGCAGGAATTAGCAGTGACAGGAAGAGATGAGTCTTGTACAAATACTTGATAGCTTATTTGTACATTGAAATTTAAAGTTGATATTTGTGTGCTACATGAAAAAAACAGTCAGTATTTAACTTATGTGCAAAACAGAATGCTAATTTGCACCCCTTGCATTATAACATGGTTTTGTCCAGGAGACTGAAATAAGAAGTTTCTCAAGTTAAGATCCTTAATGAATCAGGCCCATAGTCCTTAATGAAAAAACATCAAAAAATGTTTTTATATTTCATTTTTGTTCATGAAATACATTTATCATGATGTTACTAATGTCTACTGCACATAATATCACTCTTACAGTTGAATGAAAACATACTTGGCACTTACACCTGACCTGTAGCTGGTGAAACTGATACCACAGAAATACATGTACCTAGAGATGCCATAAGCTTAAATCGGGCACTGCTGCATGCGCTGGAGCTTGGCACGCCCTTACTGTAAATCAACTACGTGCATATGCTTATTCCCCGCCAATCGTAGGCTGTCGGAAGTCTCCTTTGCACTCGAAGATGTATTACATACACTTCTGTTCTCTGGCATATAGTTAATTTCTAGGCATACACAGAGCAATTTGACGCAAAATACTTAACGTATCGACATTTACGTTCCTTAATGAATCAGACCCAATGTGATATTAAAAGCAGAGAGTGCAAGGGAAAGCGGAGGTGTGGTAGCCAGAAGACTGGTGAGCAAGAGACTGAGAGAACTATTTTTTAAAAACCTGTGATAGCAATGATTTGCAATTGCGGTCATAGAAAATCCGAAATTATCACCATTTATCAATAAAATATCGCCAGGGTTAATGTTCGGAAGCGGTAAGGCTTAACTTAACACTATGCCAGGACAGTCTTGAGAGATTTGCTCATGTGAGAACCAGCTAGCCAGTTCACACATGCACAGTGGATGACCAGGAAAACAATAATAAAATAAGTAGTTTAAAAATAAGCAAAAATATAGAAAAAAGTAAATTCTTTAAAAATATTTACCAGTGAAAAAATACATTATTCACATAATGAAGCCATTTTTCATCTATTTTTATCTGTTACATCATCCTGTCATGTTGTTAACAGAACAAAGATTGCAGCTGTACTTGCACTGGCGCAATCCTTATTAGGCTTAGGCTTCCTTATACCAAGAATGACACAACTTGCTCTTTGTGAAGACACTACGCAAATGAACAACAATGTCAATATTCAAGCAGTCAATCAAATTGGCTGGAGCAAATGAAAACCACTCTGATTGACTGCTTGCATATTGACCCCTAAATGTTAATTACGTTAATTTGCATTGCTGCTCCGCAAGGGACAGGTTGCATATTTCTCTTATGTTTTTTGTACTTTAAATCCAATTAGACTGCTTCATGAAAGAATGAGTGTTTCTGCCTTAACCCTGTTTACTAATTCACCCAATGGCTTTCTATCTAAAAACTCTTCACTCTTTCACTTTTCCGTTTGTTCATTAATAAATGTGCCACATTGGTCTATCCCCCATGTCTGCATTCATAGCCAAATGATCCATTGGGCAACATATGTTCACGCCTAAGGCCATCTGGTAATCCCGGCTATCAGGCCGGGATTACCCTAACCCATTTTTATGTATTGGTTTTTCTTGTGTTTTCTTTGTTTTGTTACAAAGTAGGATGGGAAGGCAGTCAAAAGCAGTACGTTGCCTAAGGTCCCATGGTCTTAATTTTACTCTGCCTGCATTACTAATTTGTTTTGGGTCTAATAGACCTGGGTTGACCCTTGGTGAGTGAAGAATCCCTTTGTCACCAGGGCCAAGCCCAATCAAGACAGATCCGGGTGAAAGCATTGAACATGTCAACTGTGAGTGGATCATCAATCAAAATATTACACTCCTGGAACAAAAGTGTACAGCGGTTACGTAAGTATGTAAAGCCACTAGGTCCCTGAGTCTTCAGATTTTGAAATCAAGAGAGTTCATTTACAACCATTGTATATATGTTCTTTTGGGACATGAATACTTTTGCAAAGGTGCGCCCAATTTTATGGAAACGCCCATTTACTGGGGAAAATACCAGGAATCGGGAACTATGCACAAAAAGAAGCATAGTGGTAATTGTGATGTTTACATTTTTCACAGTACTCTCCTTCAGATTTTTCTGCTTTCCCAAAAAGCTATCTGCACTTCTAATTTGTGGAGGCATTTTCTGAGAGCAGAAAGTATTTGTGCACACTGATATATGCTGAGCAGACCTAAGCGTACAGGTGCAAGACCAAGGCTTCTTGTGGGGCGACTTCAGCAAATGAGGTCTAGAGTGTCAGAGGGCTTCTATTATTGAAGAATGCCTTGTGTCAATGCAAATACACTTCTCACACAATCAATAGACTTACCCTTCTTGGGAAAGCAAAACTTGAAAAAGAGAACGATCATTAGAACACACAGTAAAATGAAGAGTATACTTTCAGCAATGGAGAAATGTATCCATCTTGATGTGAGATCTAAAAAAATGTACTCTGCAGGTAATTCAATATAAATCACATTGTAAATAGTTCATCTACATACATTACTATTATCATTTAATGATGACGTGTCCAAAATATCTTCTCACAAGTCGAATAGCTTATCATATGGTGGCACGTTTTAATCTTATTTCTAAAACCATCCTTGCATTTTGGTGTTGGTAATGATTTTGGCAAAAGAGGCTAATATTTTATTTTTATTTTTTTATTAAAAAAATTTAAATATGATGAACAATGGAAAAAAAAATCATAAAATCAAGTAATTCTGAACTAAATTTTATTTCTTCATTAGTATTTATATTATTTACTCTGAATTACAATCTAATTTATAATGACCACCTCATGATATCAATATTTTGAGCAGCATTGGCCAAAGGCTACAGCAGGCTAGCTGGCTAAAAATGTTATTTAATCCCAATAAGTATCTGCAATTCAGTAGACTGCTGGAAATAGAACAAAAAGAAAACATGACATTACATACTAAAACTTTAGAAATATTATAGTAAGCCAATATGACAAGAAACAGAATCATAATTTTGTATTAGAATACACTGAAATAAAATGTTATCCGACATTGACCAAGTTTTAAAGATATTTTGTCATTCCGCAACACTTAGAAAGCCACAAATAGTGGTGAAATGCTTTGGAATTTACAGGCACACCACACAGATTACTGAAGATCCAGTTTGAGCTGCTTATTTTTATTACTCCTTATTATAGAGGGTCATGTAGAGACAGATGTAAGTTTTGTAACTGCAAAAGATTTCTGTCTGAGACGTATCTCCCCCTTGCGCCTCTCTACACTTAGAGAGGCTGAACGCTGGAGGAAATGGGTGGGCAGGCTTAGGCATGGTACAGTAAGAGCTACAGCTAATTATCCCATGGTGCAAGATCCATACTGATAATGATGGCCATCAGCATGGACCTTGCTGTGTGGAAATTTTTTAAGACATACATTAAAAAAAAAAAAAAAAAAAATACTTTCACACCCCCAAAAGCATAATCAATCCTACTACTGCCAATCTAGGCTGGTAGCAGCAAAATATGGGGGACAAAAAGCATAGGATACCCTCGGAAATTGCCAAAACCAGCACTAGTGTTACCAGCCTAGGCTGGGACAGGCAAAATCGGGAGGATGAGAGTTTGGGTCCTCCAAAAATTACAAGTACCAGCACTGGTCTATGCCAGCCAGGGTTGATGACAGATAAACATGCAGTGTGGGTACATCCTGCCATAGTGACAACCAGCCCTAGGCTGGCCAGTATGGGGCTGGATTCCTGCAAAGAAAAATGCAACCCTCCCCCATGCTGCATAAAATAAAATAAACCAGCAAATGCACTTTTTACGGCACACATTTTAACCTGCATAAAGGCAGAAATACTGTCAACTTTGTTAGCAAATCTTAACAATGTTTAGTTATGTTCAGGGCTGTCCCCCCTTTTTGATGAAATGTAAATATTTAAAAATAGAAAAACTAATATAAAAAAACAGTTTAAGTATGGAAAATGTATTATTTAAATAAAGCATTTGTTCCAGTGGAGAGTGTCTGCTATCGCCACACTGAGATGACATTAGAAACAGGAGGACAGCGGCTGTAATTATTTCACTGATGTCCATGCTAAATAGGCTTTGCATGAGTAAGGTTTACCAGAGTCACCGACAATCACAGGTTGATGATAATCCACAATAGTCTTCACCGGCCAGGAAACTTCACCAGCCGGATTTAGGACTTTTCTCGCTATTCTAAATAGACCTCAAATAATTTTACAATCTTTCTTTCTTGACATTATATTAAGTATAATCTTATGTGCTGAATTGTAATAAATATATTTGATACTCCGCACTAGGCAGCACATAAATCATGGCACCCCATTTCCTACTTTTCACGTCTATTTTAAGGAAACCATGAGGCCCATTACTTATTATGGGTTGGGTATGATTTTATGGCTGTCATTAAGCCATCAGCCAATATATCTACAAAATAAATCTGATTTCCACAATGCCTATAGAAATAAAAAACAGACTTATCATAAAAATGACAATGTACATGGCAGACATCCTCCTGTTATATACCGATTAATGTAAATCACGGCACTGTCTATTTACGTCACTTATGTGACCTACAGGGATATTGCCAGATTTAAAACGGCAATGTCAGTCCCATGTGTAATATAAAAGTGTTGATGGTGTTTGTAATTTTAACCCTAACCCAAATCCTAATCCTATCCCTAACCTTAACCCTACCCCTAACACTAACCCTAAGCTTTAAATTACGTAATAAAGTCGTCCTGGCATTGCCGCTTTAAATCCCAAAATATCACTGTAGATATATTCGCTGACGGCATAATGACAGCTGTTAACGTGACTACCACAGCTTATTACAACTATTGCAATTATGTTTCACTTGACATTTAATCAACATTTTGAATTTTACCATTAAAGTTTAAAATCTTACCAATATCAAGAAGTAACAAGTGATATTGGACATCTCCACTTCAGCAGCATGCATCCAGATCAAGACAGGAGCAGTTAAATAGAGTTGCCCTGATTCATGTCAGAATGCAACTTGCACGTAAATTGCATTTTTAAAAAGAGCACGCAACTTGAATATAGTTCTGGCTGTATTCAAATCCAAGCATATCTCAAAATTTGAATTTGGGTGAAAGTATGCTCTGCCTAAACAGTACTTGCTGCATGTAGACACACAAAACAGACTGCAGTATAAACACATTGGTAAGTACAATAAAAGATCACATCAGAATGCATAAAATTTTTATTTGATCATAAAATAACTCTTCACAGTGCAATCATTATATAAATATTTATTGTCAAATCATTTTTTTTTCAAAATTTCTTATGTAGACACACAGAACAGACTACAGTATATGGACATGCACAAGTACAATAAAAGATCACATCAGAATGCATAAAACATTTATTTGATAATAAAATAAAAAAATAATAATAAAATAACTCTTACCAGTATAATAATTTATACAATCATTTATATAAATATTTGTCCAATGTATTTTTTCTTGTTTTTATACTTCAATTACATAAATTCAAATTATTTAAATATGTACTGTATAGTACAATGCGTTTTTATAGTATCTTAGTTGCATACAGTTGTTCTGTAATAGATACTGGTATGCATATTGTCTAAATTTTTAAATCAAATCAAAGGGCATTTACATCTGCCCTGTAGTGGGTGCAAAAGGTACAGGTGAAAACAAGTGTACTTACGACAAAGGCAGAACTTGAATCAGCTGCATCTGCGTTGGGACGGCCTTACTCTACATGGTCTAATTTAGTCCGCCCCCTTCCATTCCCCATTCCACTTCTGAAGTCATAGGGAGTCATAAGTGACATGAATTGCATGCAATTGTGTTGATTGTCGCAATGTCCTTTTCTGGCCATTTTAAGAGCTATTTCATGCAAGATATGCAACCAGATATATGTGTGCATATGAACCAGGGTGAGTATCATCTTTCCACGTACATCAAACCCTGTACAGTCGAGTTAGATTTTTTTCCTAATTATTTTTATTTTGTTTACTTTGAGGAATGGTACCACTGGTTCTCTCTTTTGAAGCTCTCACATTATTTTCCAATCTGATGTCTTCTTCGTATGAACTGTTGAGGATTACAAATGTGGGCAGGTTTACTGTTGCAGCTTGTGTGGCTTTTTGTGTTTTGAATTGTTGCAAAGACTGATTGTCTTGAACTTATTAGGATTTTTTGGATGTAGAACTCATAAACTTTTAAGATTCTGAGCTTAATGTACTAAGGAATTTTTACACCATATTAGGATTATTTGGGATAATACACCTCAGTCAGCTCCAATCCTGTACAAATGAATTACCCTAACAAGCAACACACAATTGATTCATTTGGGTCGCAGCTACTACTAATTAGCAGGCAAAGGTACGCTCTACACAGAAGAATAGATTACTCACTGTTATTGATCATTAAAGGTAGTGAAGAGTTTGGTTTTTTTGGTTTTTCTTGCAAAGGTTAAAAAGATGACTGGGGAATTTTATAAGCATGGCTAAAGAGGTGAGCTTCCAAGGATTGCTTGAAGGTTTGGAAGCTAGGGAAAAGACTTATAGTTAAAGGTAGGGAATTCCTAAGAGTGGGTGCAACCTGACACAAGGCATTTAACCAGGAATGGGTACAGGTAATGAGTGTGGATGAGAGCCACAGTGCAAAGGGATTGAGATGTATGTTCATTATATTTTCTTAATGACTTTGTATGTTAGGGGAAGTATTTTATATTTGATTTGGCTAAATACAAGCAACCAATGTAGGGACTGACAGAGCAGAGCAGCAGTAGAAGAGCATTTTGCAATTAAAATTATTTTAGACACTGCATCTAAAATAGATCAGAGGGATGAAAGTCTGGATAAGAGTTAGGGTAAGTCCAATTAGAAGGCAACTGCTTTAGTTAATGCAGGAGACAATAAGTTCATGAATTCAAGTTTTTGTTATATCCTGCGTGAGATATGTGAGTATTCTGGAAATGTTTCTTAGATGTTTGTAACATGATTTGAATACAGACTGAATGCGGGGAACAAAGAACAGTTCTGAGTTTATTTGAAGAACTACGGCCTGATTCATCTTCGGAAGGAAGTCTGTTTGCATGCCGTATCTTGCGTGAAATAGCTCTGTGCATTCTCAGAAATGGACCTTAATCCAGTGAATGCAATTGTATGTAATTAATGTAGAAGCTTTGACACTTATAACAGCATACTACTTGAGTGGAGGATCGGGGAAGGGAAGGAGCGAAGGAATATAGGCAATGCACAGTAAGGGCGTGCCAATGCAGATGAGGCTGATTCAAGGTCTGTGTTTCCCTCAAGTAATTTGTTTTAGCCATATCATACATTTACACCAGCTATATGGTAGGTGTAACTGCCAACTGACAGTGATGACTGTCACAGTCGTTGCATTAAAAACTACACATATGCATGCCCCTAAATAGCACAGAACATGTGCATGCAAGTAAGAGAAACTATAAAACAGATTTTATGTACAGTATGATTTAAGAACATCCTGATTTACGTATTTAAAGTTTTTTCTTTTTTAAAAATCACATTTTTGTTAAAGATTATAGTTAGAAATTTCTTTTATATATATATTTTTTTGCATGCGTTCTGATGGAAATTTTTATTGCACATAGGCATGTACTTATCCTGCAGTCTGTTCTGCCTATTAGCATACGATAAGAACTGTTTAGGCAGAGCATACTTATACCCAGATTAAAATGGAAACTTTTTTTGAGATCCACTTGGATGTAAACTCAACTTCTGTGCTAATTTTAAAAAAACAACTTGTGAGCATGTTGCATTCTAAGATGCATTAGTCCCCTAGTATCTGTCTTTCGCTAATTGCTCTTATTGCTGATTGAAGTAACAGTCTGATTGTTGTAAATACAAAATGGTATAAAAAGACAATATATTGTACTTTATTTTTAGATTGCATATTTACTTTGGTTATTTCCGTGCTGCATAATTAGTGGCACTGTATAAATAGATGATGGTGATGATGATGATGATTTCTTACTTTCTATAGTCACATGATTAAAAACACAAGGCATTACTTTATTGGGATACATGTTATTCCCTCAATTAGATGCATCATCAATAGTGAAAGGGATTTAAAAATGTAAAAAACACCACAGACATTAACTGTCATTCATTCCAAATTGCTTTATTACAAATGGGATCAATAAGCATATTTTGATGAAATTGTAATCACTATTAAAAATCTGTGGGGAGATCTCAAACATACACTGACTGCAATATAACATTATAGAAATCAATTCATGTATGTTTGAGAGGCATGTATGCATGGGCGGATTAACCGCTAGGCAACCTAGGCAACTGCCTAGGGCCCAGCGGTCCCTAGGCCGCTGGGTCCGGTGAGCGGGGTAGGCAAGGTGGCTCTCCTCTCCGCCTGCAATCCCCCTCTGTCCGTTGGCATAATAAAACAAATTGCCGCCGGAAAAAGATTTTTAAAAAAAAAACAGTCATGTGATCGCGCGGCGGCTCCCGGCAGTCTCTCCTTCTCTCTGCTCCCACTGGTAGCAGAGAGGAGGAGAGACTGCTGGGAGCCGCCGTGTGATCATGTGACTTTTTGTTTTTTTTTATCTGTTTCCGGCCACAGTGAGGACTAAACGAGGAGCAGCACGCTGGAGAAGAAAGAAGGCAGGAAGACAAGAAGACCAGAAAAGAGGAATACAAAAGAGAAAAAGGCAATAGAAAGGTAAGTAACACAACGGAGGCACAGAGGTGATGATGAAGGGGCACATGTGAAAAAAACTAGTGTTTTTTTGTTTTTTATTTGTTTCATTGCCCAGCCTGCCCGCTGGGTTGGGAGGCAGGGGGGCATCTGCCCCTCAGCTGTTCTAATGGTGGACTATCTTGGGCTGGGTCACTGGGCCACCTGCATTGTTTTTCATTTAAAAGGTTCCTAATAGGCTGATAAGTCGAGTCTTGCCCCCCAGACTAAAATTGGCCAGCCCTCCCCTGTCTGCAAGACATTTCCAGTGCAGCACTGACACTAAAGAACTCCCTTTCATGTTTCATAAGACTACCGCAGTTTTCCAACTTTTAATTTTTTCCTTCAAAATACACCTTTTAAGAAGCCCTATTAAATGCCTTAATCTTCCCTCAATAAATATATTGCAGCTAAAACTGCACTCCAGAGCACAATATTTTAATAAACTTCAAAAAAGCTGACAAGACAAAACTGATCACTACTTCTTGTACTACACTTTATTAATTATGCAGTTCTAAAGAACATATTTTATTTATTATATATTAAATCCATACCTTGCCCTTCGGTATCCTCACGTACCCCATTAATTCGGGGATCATGTGAACTTTCAATAATAATAAGGGTAAAATTATGAAGAAGAAAAAACTTCCAAAAATGTACTATTTTGCTGATTATAGATTACAGTATTTCTATTTACTTATGTAATTTTAATATATATAATGCATATAAATAAATATATATATATATATATATATATATATATATATGTGTGTGTATATATATATATATATATATATATATATATATATATATATATATATGTATGCTACAATTTTAACCTATTGTATATTGCATATAGAAGATACATTTCTCAGAAGTAATTGAATGACATGATAAAGCCAGAGACTCATAAACTAGAAAGGATCAGGACAGCACAGTAATAATATCCAGCTCTTTTCCTTAGCAGAGGTTATAGCCGTTAGCTATTTTGATCATGACATTAAAAGAAAAAAAAAATGTATTTTAGGTTCACATACTTGCTAAGCATCTTAATGAAGTGTTTTTCCAGGTCAGCAACAATTTGACCTTAGGGGAAATAAAAACATCCCCTCTGTGCTAAGTGCCACTTACTGTATATAAAGGTGGCTGCAGCAGGAATATACTAATGTAATTGAGAAACAAGGCACTCAATTCAATATGCACTGTGGAGAGCAAGTATTTATTCAAACACCATTAAAAAGGTTAAAAAGTGCAGATTTGCTCCAGGAGAGTGCATTAGTTCATAAATCATTGTTTATTAAAGATTTTTTTATAAAGGTTTGCGAAGCAAAAGGCTTAGATTCTGCCTCTTAGCCTTTCCACTTTATTCAGCTTTATAAGCCTTTCACTGTGCATATAACATTTGGAATGTCGCTAGTGGTGACAAATTGCTGCTTAGCGTGCATAGCCCCAGAGGCACCCTTAAATGTATGGGAATGCAGGACTTCTATGTCGCCTGGATTAAAGCCAATAGTCAACAAGGCAGTTGGAATAAATGGTAAGCAAATGCACCAAGGTAAGGTAATCATGTTGAAAGCTTTAATACTTACCCATCAAAGAATCTCTGACTTTGAAATAAGTCCAAAACAAGCAATGTCTTTACTCTAACATGATGTCACTGCCGGTCATTAGTGTAGTAATTACAGTGAAAGCCTTTTTGTGATTGTATTCCCTAATGGGTCATTAATATAATATTGCTGCACTAGTAGATGTCTCATTAGCCTTCCTTGCAGACATATGTATCTTTCAGCAATGTAAATCTTAACCGTTTTCAGTTTGCCCCTTAGCATACATCAGTATAAAACCCTATTTATAATACTGGTTTCTTTGTTGGTTACCAAAACAGCAATCTAAAATAAAACAGAAACTTTTTTCCTTAATTTGACATAAATAGAGATTACTGGGCTCCACAGTGTAGTTCCACAAGTGCCAGCATATCTAGCACGTAGACTAGGTAGAACAGGTAACTTTCAAATCGCCATGTAAGTCACTAAAATAGAAGATTTGGTAAAAATTGATCTTTCATAGATCTCCCGCTTAGTGCAACACTATCAATATGTCACAGTTATCTGAAATATACATCCCTGTTAAAAATTAATTGATTGTTTTATCTCCTTAGCTGTTAAGTGTAAATGCTTGGAGGCAAACAATATTTTCTGGATTTTGGGTTGTAATCATTTGGGCTGCTTTTTGCTATTATTTCACTATTACTAATATGTATTCCTTTCATTGTTTACGTTATCATTAAATGAACATATTTCCACTACTAAGTGATGCCTCATTCAAATGTTGTTACAGTTAAAAAGAAATTTAATCCTTAGCAGTGTTAACCTTTTGAGTGGATGTTTTAATTTTGTTGCCTTTGGATATGACAACATATAAGCTTAGGTTCTGATTATAAACAATAGATCTGTTGCTGTTTCTCAAAGCAAATCTATATGGAACATATAAATGACTGAAGGATTTCTGGTTTAATGTATCAGTTTTAAGGGTTTCAAGCCCATTCTTGCCAAGTTTATTTAACTCCTGGAGGAGAGGATAAGTGGCAACTGCGGTGAGGGAGTGATGCAGTAATTCGCATCATTTGGATCCCCCCTTTGTGGCGCAAAGCCGCCATTGTGTCACTCAGGCTCCTTGCACCTCCCACTTCATTAGAGAATGGACAAGTTGTAGGAGGGTGGCCTGCTTTCCCAGGAGTTTGGGAGGACTACACAAATATAAACCAATCAGAGTTGGCACAGACTTTACTTAAAAAGTATGCTGATATATGATCACTGATTTATTTTCCTGACTCACAATTATTTACAGAGAAAAAGCACAGATTATATAGCTGTTTGTATAACTTAGTACAATATGGAGCATAGGTGTGTCATCACTGTGTGAGAATATTGTATTTCTAATTGAATTCATTGATTAGGTATTTTATTAAAGTATATCTTTGTATTAAGACTTGCGTATCCATGACTTAATTTGATGTTTATATTTAATATATAACTGAGCACTGACCTTTTATGTATGGTGATATCCAAGGGATTATCAGATTCCTGTAGTCAACAGCTGATACACATCTATACATATAGTTTTCTACATTTCTAATTTTAAGTCTATGTTATACAGCACCATTAGGATTTATTTTTTTTTTCTGTTTTCAGTTAGCCCCCAAGCCTCCTTCCCTGGGAGGTTTGTTAAAAAGACATATTCTAACTCTGTGTCTTCTAACAAACTGGATGAATTTAATGATGGATTTCTGGAAACTTTTAAAAATCTTTGAAGGGGTGTGAACTGGGTGAGTTAGAAAGATATATAAAAGAAAGGAAATAAGCAACTTTTACCAGTAAGTTAAATCAGTTCTTATGCAGTCTTGCATGGGGATGATTTGTTAAATATAATAGGTTACAATTTCTAGTCAGGTAAATGCCACTATACAAAGTTTTGTGGATTTGCCACCAAAATTTTAAGATATATTTACTTTTTTGCACATGGTTTGGGGCATTTAGAACCAAGACCTCTGGTTTTTCTTTGTTCATATTAACATCTGAAACTTTACTATAAATATGGAGTTCATGGAGCAGGACAGGGAGGGTGGACACTGTGGTTCGGAAGCTGCCAGTAAAAAAATCACCTACGTTTCTGAAGACAATCTATGATTCCCAATATATTGGGATTGGTACATATTCTCAAGGTCAACAGCTCTATGGCAAAAATAGTAATAGTCATGCCACTGAACCCTATAAATAGTTATTGGGAGTAACTATGTTTGGGTACAGGAAAATGTATTCAGTTGTTTCTCACTTTTGACATTGCGCATTACAGTGTCCAAGCTATCCACAGTAATGTCAGGGTTTAGGGTCACTCCTGGGTTGTGCAAACCTCAGTCTCCTTAAAGATTTTATAATTGAAATGCATTAAATAGGTTTTTGAATCCATCCAATGATTAGTAACACTGTCTTAGAGTCACACTTACTTAAATCAGCTATGTACCCAGGAGCGAATTCAGACAAGCTTATATTTACCATGCAAGGTACAGAGCACTGTTTTCCCCCTTCTGGAGGATTAGCATTGGTATAACTTTAAACACTAAAAATAGTTCTCTTATCATTACTGTTAGATTTACTTTACCTAAATGATCCTTTCAGGTTATGGCTACTAAACAGAGTACAAGGAAATAAACTCAAAATATTGTTATCCTCTTTTGGGGAACTCAAATACAGATTAATTAGAACAAGTGATAGAAGTCTCTGAGGTTCACTTGGTGACAATATGCTGTCTAGCTACTTGTTTGGAACTGACATGAAAGGTGTAACATTAACTGCAGTTCAATGTGATCATGCGGGTGGGCAATGAGTCAAAAACAGTGCACAGAGCTTTTGTAGTGTGCAGTTGATGCTGAGACTAAAGAATGCTGCAGTGAGAGGAAACAATGCTGGGAACAGACACTTAAACAAAGAAGCATTCCTCAAACGCAGAAGCTGACGCCATTAACTAATCCAGAGCAGATGCTAAGAGCCAGAGCAGGTAGTGAGCAAAATCAATGGTAAAACACAGGAATCAGATAAACCAGTAATCAGAACCAAGGTAGCAACATTTACTTAAAACTGTGTCAAAGAAGACATTGCTTAAGACAAGGGGGTATATTTATTAAACTGTGGGTTTGAAAAAGTGGAGATGTTGCCTATAGCAACTAATCATATTCTAGCTATCATTTATTTAGTACATTGCAAAAAATTATTGGTACAATCTGATTGGTTGCTATAGGCAACATCTCCACTTTTTCAAACCAGTACTTTAGTAAATATACCCCAAGGTATAAACCTTATGGGAGGAGTCCACAACCTTTAACCTTTTACTGTCAGGAGTCCAGAATCTTTAACACCTTCCTGACTTTTGCATTATTTTCTCCACAAGCTAGACACCAGCCTCAAACAGATATATCAAAACTTAACATGAAGCTAGAGCATCACCAGTTTAACGTCTTTCCATTCTTGTGTTGCAATATAGCGTAACGATGACATAGAGACCACCAATCGAGATTTCTTGTTTGGGGGACTCATTAGCAAAAGCCATTGATAAGTTTCAATTTCTTGCAGCGCTGTAATGTTAATAATTTATTCACTGCACTTAGGAATGTGATTGAAAATGTAAGATATGCTCAAAGAACAGTAAATTCAATCATCACATACAGCGGTTACCAATGCAAAAATAGGAAGAAGGTCACAATTCCATATAAATATATGGATCTTTTTACGTTTCTTGTTATCTTAGTGGCTATTTATTTATTTTATTTGTCAGTTTATTTAGTTACCCTGTCATTTAGCACCGGTTCATTTAGTGCGGGGGGGGTTTGTGCATTCCGAGGTTATAGGTAAAAATTGGCAAACTTGACATCCTAGTTTAATGCAAAGTTTTGTGTAGTCTTCAGAATAAACATTGATGATCATAATGATAATATGAACGGGTTCACCCCTATCTCTCCCCTTTTATACTAATATATAATAATACGTTATTAACTTAAATACTGATTTTTGTTTCTGGAAATTAATATGTTGTTTTCAAATTAATATTATGCTCAATTTTTATCTTTCAAAAGTATTTATTTATTTGTTCTCTCTCTCTCTCTCTCTCAGACACTTTTTCGCTTTTCTCTTTCACTCTCTTCAAAAACATAAATACTGTAGATAGAATAGAGTTTTGAATAAATTCACAGTCATAAAATTTGTTATGTAGCTGTGGGAAAAGGCACGTTCAAGCCAAGTAAGTTAAATCAGACTCTAAACCATTATTTTGTCACACATATTTCTTCCATTGGCCTGATTCATTAAGTAAAGTAAGGCAAACGGGTCATTCCATGTCAGTTTAACCAGGGTTGTCCACCACCCATCTCAGATGTCTACGAAAATTTTTTAGTTAGGAGAGGATAACAAAACAACTTTTTCTGCCAAATATCTCGACTGTCTGATAATTAGTTGATTATATATTGATTTTTCAATTTATTAAATAATTTACGAATCGCGGCTTCTTTATCCAGTTTATTTGAAGTATCACGGGTGTTTATTAAGGAATCGACACAAAATTTGGACCCCTAAGGTAACTCTTACTCCCGAATCCAAAAATCCAAACCAAATTACTGTACCTGCCTCATGTTTTGCGTTATGGCAAAAACGCACGTTTTTCAAATATCATTAAAAACGCTAGATTCAATTGACATTAGGGATTCCATTTTTTTGGGGGTGTTTAAAAAAGGTATAAATTACTGCCACAAAAAAAAATCCGGCGGGTGCTCTGTTTCATAGTGGAGAAAAAATATAATGAAGTTGATGCTCGATTACTGCTGTACAGCATACATAATTTACACATTGTTAACAACCATACCAAAAAAAGTGAACTAAACTGAGGCAATGGGATAAACCTCCCATATAGGAAATTAAACAAACTGATGGGAAGGGGATTCCCTTTAGAGAGACCAAAACTGAAACTTTCCAGAGAAAGAGAGAGAGAGACACAGAAAGAGTCAATCATGGCAGCTGCTCATTTGGTAGTCTTTTAAATACGGACTGCCATATTACTATTTACTCAAAAACCATTGGATTACATAGCTGGGACCACTCTACAGATGAAGAAAAAGAACTTTTGATTCTGAGAACTGAAGTTTCAAATGCAGTAACCAATGATCCTGAAACCTCAGTCTGCTACCATCATGAAAAGCTTCTGCTGCTAAGATATGAAGAATTTCAGAAAACATGCTGTAATCCTTTTTTGGACAAGAAGGAAAGAAAAGAAGTGTATAGAAGGGGCACTCCGATTAGGTCTATAATAAAAATAAATCTTTATTGGATATGCATTAAAAAATGTACTGGTTAAACAGGAGCGAAATATTTAAAAATACACATATAGGTCAAACAAGTGTGAAGGTGAATTAAAATGAAAATACAATTTGCATTGCCTCTGCTATCTATCAGAATGCGCCTTTATAAGTGCAAAGATCCCAGCCTGAGTAAATGCTCCAAAGTTGGAATTTTTACCATATGAGGCCACAAGAGCCAAAAGGTGATTCTAATAATATTATTAGGTAGTGTAGCCCAATAATAGTGGCATAAATAAGTTCCCTACGATCGCAAATATAAGGGAAATCCCTGCCTGAATAGGTAACTTAGAGCGATCAGGGAGAGATATTATACTACCTATCAAACTGCCCATAATAAGTGCAAAAAACAAGTAGATACTCAAAAAATTAGGATGGTTGCCATATAAAGTTTGAAAAACCCAAGGTATTTCTAGTAGTATTAGGCAATATAGCCCAATAGCATTGGCATCAAAAAATGAATGAAGAGACAAAGTATTATTAAGTCCCCTATGATCGCAGGTATATGTGAAAATCCCTGCCTAAGTAGGTAACTGGAGAGCGATCAGGGAGAAAGGTGCAGGCTGGATGATGAGAATTGCGAGACAAAACGCCAACGTACATTTCGCTCTGTAGCTTTTTCAAGCCTGACTGTTTTTTCATGTAGCACACAAATATCAACTTTAAATTTCAGTGTACAAATAAGCTATCAAGTATTTGTGTGCTACATGAAAAAACAGTCAGTATTTAACTTATGTGCAAAACAGAATACTAATCTGCACCCCTTGCATTGTAACATGGTTTTGTGCAGGAGACTGAAATAAGAAGTTTCTCAAGTTAAGATCGTTAATGAATCAGACCCAAGATGTGCTGATACACTTAATGAAACCAATCAACAAATGTGCTGTCCTGGCCTGCAAGAGATAAGTGTTTTGTTCCTTTTATTCACGTCCTCTGTGTAACGAAAGTGCCTACTATCCAAAGAAGTACTGGAAGGCAGTATACACTTTCTGCTGACACTTTAAGGAAAATTACAGACCGTTACAAACAAGGGAAAAATAATGAGATTGTTGACTCAACTTCAGTTAAGGGCTTAAGCTATGTTAAAGGTTTTAAATTTCATGATTTCTTGTGTTAATTATGTATGCGGTACAACAGTAATCGAACATCAGCATCAACTTCATTATTTTTTTCCTCCACTATGAAACAGAGTACCCTGCTGATTTTTTTTGTGGTAGTAATATATACCTTTTTTAAACACCCACCCCCCCCAAAAAAAAAATAAATGGGATCCCTAATGTCAAATGTAAAGTGGTCTCAGCTATGTAATCCAATGTTGACTCTTTCTGTGTCTCCCTTTCTCTCTCTGGAAAGTTTCAGTTTTGGTCTCTCTAAAGGGAATCCCCTTCCCATCAGTTTCTGTTTGTTTCATTTCCTTGTATGGGAGTTATATCCCATTGCCTCAATTTAGTTCACTTTTTTGGTATGGTTTTTAGCAATGTGTAAATTATGTATGCTGTACAGCAGTAATCGAGCATCAACTTCATTATTTTTTTTCTCCACTATGAAACAGAGTACCTGGCTGATTTTTTTTTGTGGTAGTAATTTATACCTTTTTTAAACACCCCCAAAAAAATGGGATCCCTAATGTGAATTGAATATAGCGTTTTTAATGATATTCAAAAAACGTGCTTTTTTGCCGTAACACAAAACATGAGGCATATACAATAATTTGGTTTGGATTTTTGGATTTGGGAGGAAGAGTTACCTTAGGGGTCCAAATTTTGTGTCGATTCCTTAATAAACACCTGTAATACTTCAAATAAACTGGATAAAGATATTTAATAAATTGAAATATCAATATATAATCAACTAATTGTCAGACAGTCGAGATATTTGGCAAAAATAGTTGTTTTGCCATCCTCTCTTAACTAAAAAAAATTCAAAAACGGGTGGTGGACAAATCATGTTTTTTTGGGTGATCTGATGTGGAATGACCCAAAAAAAAGGAGTAAATTTTTTCCTGGACAAACCGTGTTACAGTGCAAGACGTACAAATTAATGTAATTAATTAATTGTACTGTGTTCGTACATGATTTGGATGCAATTATCTTCACAGGTGTAAAGTTTGTTTCTGTTGTACAGGGCTATTTCACGTAAGATAAGGCACGCTATGTCCGAAGATGAATCAGGCCAAAAATTTGTAGTTTTCAACTGTAGTAAGGCAAAAAAAGGAGTAAATGTTCTCCGGGACAAACCATGTTACAATGCAAGTAGTGCAAATTAGTTTATTTTTTTGCAAATAAGTTAAACACTGGCTTTTTTTTTTTTCATTTAGCACACACATACTTAATAGCTTAATTTTTACACTGAAATTTAAAGTTTATCTAAGACATGCCCTACCCCAATTACACATCTACCACCACATTTTAAATTCATCTTCCCCTCCAATGCAACATGGTTTAGTCAAGGTGCAAAGTTACTCCTTTTTTTTGCTCTGCTTCCTTTAATGATTCAGGCCCCACCTATTTTATCTTCAAACTAGGTGCACTACTGCACAAATGTGTTACTTTGTTTGCATCCTTTCTCTGCAGCCAAATACCTCCATTTGTTACAATGTATTATTTCCTCAAATTGTGCTATATAGTCGTTACAATCTTGTGGCTAGACCATTTCATTCAATTTCAATAGGCAAAACTGTAAACAAGCAACTTATTAAATCAAATTAAATTAATTAAATTAAATCAAGCTTCTTTCATTGGGTGGTTGTACCAAAATGTTTTAATTCCTTTTTTTAGGCTTTGATACCTTCCAGATAAGGTTTTTTATTAATATCCAGACTAATTCAGTCAGGCTAATCGGGTGACCTACCGTTATATTGTTGGGTTATTGTCTTGAAAAATACATTGAACCGAGGCAAATAATTTTCAAATGTAAGAGGTGAGGAACCTACATTCAAATTTGTTTATTGACAAAATATTTGGCAATAATGCATACGGGAGATAAACACCACAAAAAATAAAAATGCTTTCATCACAATCTGAAACTCATGTTCTGCAAAACACTATTTTCTCACAGAACTGTTTATAAAGCACTTTCATGTATATATTCTAATATTTATTATATGGAGCTATTAAGTGCTATGTCAGGAGATACCCTGCTGTCTCCACTAAGTCCAAAACATTATACTTGCTATTTAAATTGCCAGACTAGACATACTGTCCAGTAGTGGCACATAATATATTGTAAGCTCCAAATTAATCCAATCAGAAATAACAAAAAAGAATCCAGTGTCTGACAGAAGATTTTTCAGACTATGGAAATAAAACTCACAAGAAAACCATAATAATAATTTCACATCACTGAACATATCAATAATTTCAATAATATCACATCACTGAAATTTCTAATGCTATATGACTGATTTATTATTCAGTCATATTTGCTACATTTTAGAAAAAAATAAGATACATCTTAGAAAAATATTCATAGAAGAGAAAATAAATATTATCTGTACATATACAGTACACAGTACATTTAAATAATAATGATTGGCCTTTGACCAGTTCGATAGATAGCAACGAATACATGAACTTTCAGTTGATGTTTTGACCTTGGTTTGATATTCATATAGGTTATATTTCTAAATGAAAACGCTTCAAAGCTACAGATGTTTTAACTGTGAATTTCATATTATTTAATTGTTCCCAATTGGTAATTCAAGCATGATCCTGGGATATTTTTATTCACGGCCCTGTAAAGTGGGGGAAATTCTGTGTAAAAACATAACTACAGCATTGACTATTTGGTATTGTTAAGACATGTGACTGTTGTACACATGTATACTATGGCTACATAATTCATAAGGTTTATGATTGTATTGCATCACTGTTGGAGGCAAAAATCCAACTGAGTTGAAGTCTTAAACTCCATATGCTGCTTTATTAGATTGGAGCAGAACCATATTGTATTTACGAATTACAGTAACAGAGATGAAATCAGTTTTCGAAGTGGAAATTTAGAAGTGAATTTATGGAAATTTAGAAATGGTGGTATGGTAAATGTAAGGGAATGGCATTTTATAGCTTTACAATTAAAGCAGTAGTAGAAGTGGTGGCAAGGCATACCACTGTATTCCAGCCCACTTTGGCAATAGAGTGAATTAGTACTTACGCTTTGGTTTATGAATGACCAGTTCTTTGCGTTTTATTTAGTGTTTGATATGGTACCATGTATATTTTCAGCTCGTTGTTTGCAGCAGCTCCTGAATAACTTTAAAAGAAGATGTCCCTCTTTTAACATAAACTCTATATAACATTGACACATTTTTACTTATGCAATTACATGTTACTGTTTGTATATATTGGGAGTGTTGTTTTCTGCCTCAATAGTGTTAAGATGGCTAGAATGAAGAAAACTATTTCTTTTATCTGAGGATGTGTGATAGCTGGTTTGCTTGGGCTGTAAACTAGGCAACTTTAGTCATCATACCTTCATATTATGATTGGTCCATAAATACACGTGATTCCATTTGTTCAAGAAAAAGATGATAGATTTTAGCTTCCATTGGCTGACAAGTGTCAAGTGATTGGGTGTGAGCATATTGTTAGTGTTGAATATCTGGAATGTTAAGAGTTTAACCAGGTAGATTACTGGTTAACTTTAAATGATTTAGGATTATCTGCCTTATTCTGTTGGTGGCATAATCAATAAACAGAAAATAGATGTATGTCTGTATGAGGGCAGGACAAATCAGATGTATATCTTTAATTTATGGTACAAGATTGCAAACTAACTCACATGACTGCCTCGATTTGCCTAGAGGTTTGGAGAGTTGCCTTAATTAGTTTGCTATTTTACTTATGTGTAAATGCTTTCACACCATATTGATAATTTGCCCTCTGATGAAGTTGTTGGTTAACACCGAAAAACGCAAGAACCAGAAATGCACTGACCACTTCTGTGAAATAATTGCCAAAGGTGTTTGGGCAACATTTCTATGGTTTTAAATTGGATTTCAATTCACACTTAGAAAACCCATCTCTTTTTTTAAAGGTGACCTTATCCCCGAGAACATTATTCACACTAATGCACCCTTACAACTGTCCCAATCTCTACTCTGAGCTGCTCCTCTCAGCTGTGCCCTCTTCCACTTAGAATGCAAGCTCTCTAATGAGGAGGGTCCTTCATACCCTTTGTTTTCATGTCTGAATTTATTTTGTCTACCATGTATGTCACTGTTTTATGTATGCACTGTTTCCCCTACTGTAAGGTACTGCAGAGCACTGTCGTGCCTTACAAATCTATGAGAATAATAATTATAATAGCACCTCCATGCTGATGATACTTAAATCTACTTCTCATTCCTTGTCCTCCCCCTTCTGTACCCTCTTGTGGAACCAACTGTCTCTGTAATATTTCCTCACCTATTTTTTCTATAATATTATATTTCTAGAAAACATCTTTTATTACCCATGATGCAACCAAAGCTCTCAATTAGGGCATCTTCAACATATTTGATTTCCTTCACCAATCTGCCCCTCTTACTGCTTAATTTCTCCAACACCACTCTGCAAATCCCTAAAATAGCTTTCCATATGCTCCAGAATCCAGTTTAAATGACTCATCCAATTAAAATGAGTCACTTAAAAAACAGAATGGAAGTTGCTCAATCATTGATTTTATTTACAAATCAAAGGCAACTATTTAACTGGTTGATAGCAGTGTTACTTATAGATTGATTGAGCAACTTCCATTTTGTGTATCATTGTCTATGAGGCATGAGTTTGGTTAGTAGATAGCTGAAAGCGCTGGCCTTTATAGTACTGCTTTGAAGGTTTTTGGGGTATCACCTGGTAAGTAATCTCTCAATTTGAAAGCAGGTTACTTTGCAATCCAATATACGGATCTTATTGTGTAGAGTTGTGTGTGAACAGCTTATCACATATTTGCAAACGTGAGTGCTATTTTTTCCCAAATGTCCAGAGCTGCTGATATGGCACCTTATAAATGAATGAAAATTATAATAATATTTTTTTTTTCTAGAGCAGTCATTAGCACATTCACTGCTAAAGGATTTCTCATCCCTGCACTGAGGCTATTTTGACACTTTTGAGCTGGTCACATGCCAACATCAATATCAGCAATTTGTTTATGCTGTACTCACACAAATTATACTAAGAGTTTGAATTTTCAGAAAATACTATTAGTTTGCTTTATACCTTCTGACACGACAAAGAAAATATACTCAATTGACCACAAAAGTGTATTTGTTTTTAATTGAGATTTACAGAAAGTGAACTGAAAGCAAAAGTGTGTATTTCTTTTCTAGTCACCAACAAAGACTTTATGGATCTTGTTTTGGTACCAATCAGCTTTTCCAAAATTGGACTCTACACACAGGTTTTCATAACAAAATCTGCACTTGAAATTTATTATTTTTGTTTGTTGCTGTTGCTTGCTTGCTTGCACTACTTTCAATGAAATGCGTAAAATGTGTAGGTAATAACAAGGCATTGTTACGAGTGGCGGCGGTACTCACAGCCGGCAGTCACCATGATGACCTGGATGTCACTTCTGGGCATGACCCGACCGTTGCCAAGGTTCGGACACTAGTTATTCAGCGCCGCATCCCGGCAATGTAAGAAAGCCAGGCGCGTGCGCAAGCATCCCCACCAGCCTGCGGGCTAAGTAATTTAATGAATTAGTTGTATGCTGTGGCTGTGGATACTTTCAGAGCTAGGCTCTGATTGGCTGCCATAAGTATTTAAGGCAGGGAGGGCTGAGCCTCCCTACCGGTTATAGCGTCCCAGTTGTGTACTGTGCTGACCTGCTTTGGACCCTTGGATTGCTGATTATTCATTGTGACCCTCTGCCTGTTTATTGGACCCTGCCTGCTTGCTAGTGACCTTGACCCTTTGGCCTGTACCTTGGATTGTGCTGTTCTGTCTGTGACCTTGACCTTTGGCCTGTTTCCTGACTACTCTTCCTGCTAGTGACCACTGACCTTGGCTTTCGTTTTACCATCCATTACCATCTCTACTGTCTCCTGATCTGCAGCTGCGGTTTAGTATAACAAACCTACACTACTTGGAGTTAAGTCCTGGGGGCACCTGAGTACCGGTGAGCGCATCTAGCTCTACGGGAAAGGTGGCTGCTAAAGGTGAAGACCTCCCCCAGTCTGTTCTGCAGGTTCGTTATCTGACCATCAGCAGCCTAACAGGCATACGATATAACCTTCTGCATCAAATGAGGGTACTCTTGTGTTTATTAAAGCCAGGATGGAGGAGAGCAGGGTTTTATAGCCTATCAATCTCTGCACTTCTTAATGCTTTCTGTTTTTTAGGGTATCTGGTGATCACCAGAAAATAACTACTAAGCAGGCATATTATTTCAAAGAGGGTCCTATGCTCTTTCAAATGTAGTCTATCCATAGTTTCTTGGAGCCAGTACAGAATCACATGTGATCACCAAACAGTAAATAATAAGGGACCACATCATTTGAAAGAGAGAACTCTCCACTTTTAAAAGAGTACATTGAAGCCAAGATTGGAAAGATAATGTCCTATAACTGTCCTTGTTGATGTTTTCTGTAGTTTAGGATCTTATTGCTAGGTGATCAAATGAGATGGACAGAAAATAGCATACATTAATGGTCATGTGTATTGTATATACTATATGGAATGAAATTGCCACATATCCAGTGAGTGCTGTTATTATGAATTCACAGGAATATGGGGTGATATTGTAATAAAAACAACATGGAGTTGAATGCAAGTACACTGGATATTGCAGTGATCAAGCCCGGTTAAAAAACACAGAGATAGTGCATGAGTCACAGTCAAAAGGACAATGCATGAATATAATACAATCTTTGTGGTAATGCAGAAATAAAGACAGTCTTTATGGCAATGCACGTATATGACACTGACTGTAGCAATGCTGGTATATAACAGTCTCTATAGCAATTGAGAAATATAAACAATCTTTATGGCTATGCAATTATATAGCACTGTGGCAATGCTGGTATACCTATTCTATTTGTAGAAATGCAGAAATATTCAAAGTATTTATTGAAATGCAGTATATAACAGTCTTTACTGTGAATGCCCAGCAGAGTGGGCAATGATAGTTACATTAATGCATGCCTTACTGCGTGGAACTATAAGAATAGCATACGGACACAAAGCCAAATATCAGCAACCAGCAGACTGCAAGTTGCAAATCAAGGTATCAGGAACAGGGGAGGGCTGGCAGAATTTATCCCGGGGGCCAAGTACACAGCACTGGCCCATAAGTAGTGGCCCATCCTTAAAGGTTGGCTTTTGGTACAATATATATTTATCTATATAAAAATAGGCTATTTTAGTGTTGTTTAATCACCTGCACTCCACCATGAAATTCCCTACCTCCCACACTATATTAAGACACCCCCCTTCCCTCACATATTATACACACTATATTTATATACTGGCCCCCCACAAACTCACACAATTTATTTATATAATGGCCCCCCCACACAATATATACACTGCCTACACAAACACACACACACTATATATACTGCAAACACACACACACAATATATACACTGCCCACACACACATACACACTATATACACTACCCACACACATACACAATATATACACTGCCCACACACAATATATATACACTGCCCACACACACACAATATACACACTGCTCACACACACATAATATACACATTGCCCACACACACACACACTTACCTTATTCCACCCGCGCATTGCATCTGCGGCAGTTCACACATGCATCCCATGTGACAAGCTACGGGGAGAAGGGGAGGAGGGGCAGCGGTGTGGCCATGGCCAATGATGAGAGGTGGCTGGTCCCGGAAAAGGGGCCAGCCACCAAATAATATAGACTTGGGCCGGTTCATAGCAATTTTTGGTCCGGCCCGGGGGCATCTGCCCCCCGGCCTAGCTCGCTCCTGATCAGGAACCAGGAGACAATAGGTTGCACAGCCAGGTATCAGGAACCCAGAAGCTGCTGAATTCAGAGCCAGGAACTACTTGATGCAATGTCAGAATCACTCATAATACAGATACAGGAACCAGGAAGCTAGCATGTAATGCTATCACTGGCAATGAGTGAAGAACAGGTGAGAGCTTATAAAGAGAAGCCTTCCAATCAACAATCAGAGGCATACACACCTGAACACTGCATCGCTTATCTGAGCAGCAAGCAGACTGCAAAGCAGATTAAAACAGCTGTCTTGTTCAATTTGGGTTCAAGCAGTCCCTGGTGATTGCTACTATTGCACCCTGATACTAAACTTTATTTTCTGAAAATTTAAACCTCAATATTTTTTAATCAAGATTGTTGATCTCCTGGGACTTTCAAGCACAACAGTATCTAGAATTCACAGAGAATGGTGACGTCATTTACTAGTACCAGGATCGCGCATTATTTTTTACAGTCGCAATTATACTTCGGTTGGGCATGTCATCTTCAGAATATTCAAGTCAGGCATACTACTTCAGATTTGCAGTCATCGTTAAAAGGTACCCAACCCGCCTACAGTGACCAAGACCGCCACTACCCCTAGTCGTCGAGGGTGCCAGGACTTAGAAGGTACCTAAAACACTGAATAAGTGACAGAAGGTCACTCATAATGTCACTCATCAGTGTCTTTATTTACACTGTAGTGTTTCTTACAGCTTTCAACTTCTTGCCTGTTAATATGCTTTTCTGCTGCTCCACCATGTTGGCAATGGTATGGGAGTGTGGTGATCTATGATGTCACAGCCCAGCTCCATACTCCCAAGAAGAGAAGATGCTGCCTGTCCCCGATCTACAACAGAGAAGCATTAAACGCTGACCCATACTGTCTCCTACATTAAATGGAGCTCTACACTCAGGTGAGCAGCAAAAAGCCCACCAACAACAAATACAAATTAACTCATACTGCTACTTGAAGAAATGGCAAAATGGAATGATCAAGCAGCTCCCTGAACTGTTCTAAGTCTGTCCCTACAAGCCCCAGTTGTAATGGAGGTTACTTTCTCTCCTAGATAAATCTCTTTACCCTTATCTATCTGTCTTTCTGTCACCTAAAAATATCATTATAATATCCCAAACCGAGTAAAGAAAAAATCAGAACATTGCATTCTAAATAAATACAGTACACACTCCAGACCAACTGTTGTTGGTTGTATTTGTGTATAGGTCATTTTTTCCTAAAATATGTACATGAAAGTCAAATAATCTCCATGCTTTGATTACAGCACAGATAGACACCAAATAAAACCAACTAAATGTTTGCTATTAAAACACTCAAATATGTTCTATTTGCAAATTTGCATTTGTAATTCTACAATCTCATGAACACAGCTAACAATATAAATTTGAACATTAATTTAGCTGTGTGAGGTATCTGGGCAAAGTTCAATTATTTTGTGAATATATTTACTCATGTTAGACCTGAATTTGAGAGGGTAAACATAGTTCCTCATATGGGGTAGATACACTCCTTCAGATCTTGAGCCAACATTTTGTAAAGTTGCAAAAAATATCCCAGGTAGGGTAAAAAAAAACATTGTTTGAGTCCTTTGCTTACACACAATAAAGCTAGGTACACACTACAGAATTTTCCACCAACTTTTTATGCCCATCGATTTTACATGTGATCGATGTTCAGATCGCTTGGTCAATGGACTGCATACACACTAGCCTTGTTTAGGACGATAAAGGGAAGACCAGACGTCCCTTTAGCGACTTTTACAGCCATGTTTTCGTGAGCAATGACTGTAATTTCCTACTCACTGTTGTGGATCAGTCAGAAGTTTATACACACTACACAACGGAAACGAGATTGGAACGAAAATATTAAACGGTACGACCAACTAAATGAGGCGACAATCGTCCATTTGGACCATCTTGTCACTGCACACACTGACCCAACTTTTGAACGAGCGGTCGTATGTCGGCTGATTTAACCGATTATTCGCTGAAAACTGTGTAGTGTGTACCTAGCTTAAGAAGTGACTTTCATGTTTCTATCAGTTTAAGAGGCCTGGGAGGACAGCCAGTAACTGGAATAAGATGTCTGCATATATAAGTTCAAAGTTTTTGTAAGTTTAATTTTTCTTGCAACAATCTGACGGAGAATATCATGTCAAGCTCAACCGTCCAACTTGAAAATCATTGACTCAGAGCAATAGAGGATATTGAGTTGGTTTCACTCAATGGGGCATATTCAATTGTCCGTGTTACTTGCAAAAGTGACACAGCGTTAAAGCTATTACCGTTATTACAGTAATAGTGCTCCTAATTACCGTTATTACGGTAACTTTAGCGCCGGCTTTCAGCTGCAAGCTGAAATCTGGCTTAGAATTACTGTAATAACGGTAATAGTTTTAACGCCGTGTCACTTTTACAAGTAACACGGACAATTGAATATGCCCCAATGTGTAAATACGGATTCCATAGCAAATGATGAGAAATATCTGAATTACATGTTAAAACTACAAATTCAGTTTTAGTTTTAGTTTTACTTACACTGGGATAAACAAAGAATCATTCATGCACATTTCCCTTAGCTAATCAAGCTGACTACCTATTGTTTGTACATAGGGAAAAAATTACATCTTTCTCGGTGTCATTATATTATGGTCAGCCCCCTTAGGCTGTGAGGCTCTTCTTCTATCAATAGCAAACAATACTTACCTATCTCTAATTGCTATGATGCCACTACTTGAAAGGAATTTTGAAAAGAAACCGTAATAGTGATACAGAACTCCCAGGACTGCTTTAATAGATCAATAAGTTAAAAAGTTAATTTTATAGATAAACTTGTGTGCTTGCATACCTGCTTTCCTGTCATCATAGTCAATATTGGAAAGTCAACTAACACTCAGGGGTAGATTTACTAAGCTGCGGGTTTGAAAAAGGGGGGATGTTGCCTATAGCAACCAATCAGATTCTAGCAGTCATTTGGTAGAATGTACTAAATAAATGAAAGCTAGAATCTGATTGGTTGCTATAGGCAACATCCCCACTTTTTCAAACCCGCACCTTAGTAAATCTAGCCCTCAATCTCAACTTGATACAACTCTCCACCAGTTATTTACTATCTACTCAAAAATAAAGTGAGTGAGCAATGTGAAACCGTAAATGGTGCTGTTGCAAATTGCTTTATAAAATATTGGTTGCATTTAATCCAGTAAAGTATTATAAAACAGTTTATGTACCTTATTTAACTTAGTTCTTATTTTTTAATTCACAAGAATATTTTTTTCTAGATTTTATGATTAAGAGTAAATATGATAAATGTTACTGCTTCACAAAATCTCCACATACTTAAAATAACTGATTTCAAATTTAGCCACGACCCACAGATACACTATTGTAAGCTGTATTTACCACATGGGTAAACCAAACACATGATTACATCATCACTAGTCGGTGAAGCAGCACAGCAATGTTACATGTTAGTTTGTCAATATACTTTTTAATTTTCTTTTTTTGCTATGTGTTTTGTGTGTTTTGGGTATTGTGTGTTGTGTATGTGTATTGTGCTTTACTTAGCACTTATTTTCTCAGTAAAAATAACATGTTGGAGAAAGTGAGAAAAGCATCTACTCAGTAGGTCTAGGGCAGCAGAAACCCTAAAAGCAGAGCTCAGTCAACACAATTGATTATAATTGTTTTAGCTTAATTAATGCAGTTTCATTCTTATTGCTTAGTTACATTAGCAATTTCATAGACTGCACGATTTCAATGTGTGAGGGGTATGGACCGAGACAGGGGCTGGCTGAGCTGGGGGACCACCCCCACCCCCCCTCCTCCCCGGACTAAAATCTGCTAGCCATCCTCTAGACAGAGAACAGCAAATTAATCTGCCTATGTATTATGAAAGCCATGATTAAACTGTGTAATTTTGGACTGTGTTATTCTGGTAAGGACAATTTTAACTTAAAATAATAGTACATTCCAATTAAAGAGAAATATAGCAAGGTTCCTAGGGTTAACCTGCAATAGTATTAAAACAACCATGGTGACAACTAAACAACGTACATCGCATCTTTACTCCCTGTAGCCACAAATGGCTAGTTCAGGGCATTACATATTGCTAACATAAATAAACATGCCACCGGGAGCCATACTTGAGTTCAGTTTACCATAAGAATATTTGGTAACATCAAAGACCATGTCAAATAAATGTTGTGACAGAAAAGAAAATCCTCTGCTAATATTAGCCTGCTGCATAGGCAGGTAACCAAGAGATCTCAACACTTTAACCTTCTCATAGACGTATCTGCTATCCATGTCTATCTACATGTCTATCTAGTACAACCTCTATATAAATAAACTACTGATCAATTACACAATTCTACACCTCCCCTTGGTTGTACCTGTAATATATGCCTTAACATTGCAGTGCTATTTGGGTAAAATATGGAAAAACTGCAATAATACATATTTGCAAAGTATAATCTAGATAGATAGATAGATAGATAGATAGATAGATAGATAGATAGATAATAAAATAAAGATAGTTATTACATTTTTAGCAATAATATAATTCCAAATAGTAGACCACAATAACTTTGACACATCTAATGAAAGTTCTTTATCCTTGTATTACTGCTGATATGTCTCAGCTTGGATGAGACTTAGAACTACAGAATATCTCTAGAGGTTGTATATTTTATGTCAAGTAGTGTTATAATTCCCTATGAGCAGGGTAATGAAATTTTCCAATGTAATGTAGATTCCAATTGAAATTCAGAATAGGAAATGGAAATGATGCTGCTGAGGCTGGATTCCTCATTCACTGCAATTGATTTGTCACTCTGACTTTCATGTACAAGTATCCCAATTTACCCTTATGTGTCCCTTCACAGTTCATTCTATAACAGTACCTTGCCCCAGAGATGAAGAAAACTCCAGATAATTTAACGTTTGCTGCTTTTTTTTAGAAGGCCAAGGAAATATAGAGTAAAATCTAACTTACTAGTGCTCTTCTAGTTTCTTTTATAATATGGATATGGTTTTATTTTTAAATAAATCATTGTGATGAAAACATATTTTCACTGGTAGCAGTTGAATAAATTTATAGGTGACAAATTTAGTCTCCATAATTCCATATGACAAACTTATTATTCACTTACACAATGTCTCTATGCACAAATAGATATCCAAGGTGTTTTAACCATATAATGTCTGAATATGAACAATAATATCCTATCTTTTTCAAAGTATATTGGCAGTTTTGTTGATTTTGTTGATTGATGTCATTACTATGGTACTTTTTGTTATGTATTTAGACACTATGTAACTTTCATTGGCCATGGTGCTGGAATCCATCACCAGGGGCAAATGCAAAATTGATACAGGGAGCTTACACATAACTTGATTGGGAACAAGGTATGGCCGTCTATTAGAAGGGCATGTCTATTACTTAACAAGTACTAGTCTGCCTTTAGCCCACTACATTTTATTTTGTTATATTGAGCACACCACTATTTTTTGAGTATGACTCATACTTCATGATGCTTTGTATTGTCATATCTGCAACTGGCATCCTTATTGCCCCTCTGGCATTTCTCATTGCCATTCTCATTACCCTTCTCTACTGTCTGATTGCTAGCCTCATTGTACCTTGCCATATCACATTGCCATCCTTATTGCTCTCTGCTATGTCTCATTGCCATCCTCATTCTTCCTACTACTGTCTAATTGTGATCCTCATTTCCCACTCTCCTGTCTGATTGCCATCCTCATTGCTCCCTCTCAGGTATCATTGCCATACTCATAGCCTTTTTTCTGGTCCTTACTAAATGCTTTATAGCTAGCCCCCCTTTAAGACCTCAATGCACTTGTACTCAACACTTACCTCTAGCCAGGACGTACCACGATCCAGTCCTACTCTTGATGAGCTGCGTCTGCTGCTGTTCCACAGACCATGCTGCTCCTACTATGCTCAGATAGGAAGTGTGAGTATATGCACTTAATTTCTGAGCATCATTACAATTAGTGTTCTAGAATGCCTGGACACGCACATTGTTTTCAGGGAAATTAATTTGATTGAAGTATTGGTGCTACAGTTACACATTCTCCTCAACATGCTTAGAAAGAGGTTTGAGAAGAGACAACTGCAATATTGGGACTAGATTTTGCTGCATGTGTAGGGAGATTTAAGTTCAGAGGGGGGTTTACATGTTAGCAGGAAAACCCATCCTAAGTGTGAGCCTGTTAACAACCATTGGCAAAGACAACAGCAATACAAAGAAGGATTTCTTAGATAAGCAATTATGATAATTTATTGCAAGCAAGTAAGATAGTTGCCTGTCTAATTCCTTTTTAGTAGCATCCCTAGACGAATCCAGGATTTTTATGATCTGTGCCAAATCTTGGACATGGGAGCAAGTATGATCCCATATGCATGTAATAAAGTGGTAGCATCTATGTAAGACTGGGCCTAGCATCAGTTAAATGCCTGTGATAATTTTTGCTTCATTGCTGTCTTTTTAGACTTTTTTGTGTGCTAATTTTGTACCACTTTTGTCCATTTGCATATGACTCGTCTACCTGACTTCACTTTTGTCACTTTTTGCCACCACATTGATCAGCAACTATAGCAATGTGTAGAAGACCTGAAAGCAAGTAAGACACAGTGAATTGGGATCAGAATAAGCAACATTAGCTTACTATCCACAGAGCATAAGATTGCTCCAGGTTCCAGTCATTATTTGTGTGAGTTGACTTGTAAGATTTTGTTGGGGCTTTTTTTAAATAATAAGCACACATGCTTCTGTTTATACATAACATCCCTTATCTTTTTCATGTAATTAAGTTCATGCTTTGGCAGCAAACACATCTGAAAGGATGAAGGCGACAATTTTCTATACTTTGTGACTGCAAAAATTCTAGTAATGGTCATAAACTTTGTGTCTCACAGATGTTACTAGGGTCAGATTTTTTTTTTAAACTCTTTATTTTCAAACCGTTTCATGAATGCTTTAAAACATGAAAACCTGATATTAGGAACAGGCGAGTGGTGAAAGTTAAACCAGGGGGTCCAAGTTGTGTGGGTGTGCGGAGGAGCAGGATATTGGAGATGGAGAGAGATTTAGTTAAGAGCTCAGACTACGAACATGAAAGATCATTGGGACAAATTCATTAATCCTGGTACTCATAAGCATATAAATGTGTACCTCTGATTGCCAAGTTTTATTACCTGGTATTGAAAGCCCTGTTTATGTATTTTTGTGTAACTGATGTCTTGCTCTCTACAGTCTTTTGCTTTCTCTAATTGTACCATGCTGTATGTTAACTGTCCTTGTGTTGAATCTGCAATGTTTCCTTTCAGTCTGCATTCTTCATCTTTCTGTTCACCTAGAATATCCTACAGTTCAACTATCTGCACTGATTGACAATGGATCAGAACAGTTGACTTGACATTGGACCAGAAATATAGGCGGAAATTTTGACACAGTCCGACAGAACCTTTATGTGTTGCAGGCAGCAAATGGTTAATAAATAGATTGTTTGATTACATGAAATTGCGTGATCCGATGTGAGGACACCAAAGTGTGCAGAAAGTAATTTTTGAATAGTTCTTTGAACCTTTCTCTCTGTATAACTAAACAAATTCTGACGTTCAAGGAAATGCAAGAAAGTTCACCCTCCATTGCAAAATATTAAGCAGTATTTTTCAATATACTTACTGTTTATTACTTATGTATACTAGTGAATTCACAACTAATTAACTATAATATTAAAAAATATTGTAAATGATCTAATAGGTATTTTGTAAAGATGTACAAGGTTAATAACACCGTGTTATTCCCTATGTAGTGGAGAGGATATCAGACACCTTTAATTACCCTTCTTCCCCACTGTATTTGCCTACCCTGAAAATTGTTACAGGCCCTCCATTTTTTCTAGGCTTCAAAGCAACTCAAACTGTCAGTGGTTATTGAATGAAGGTTGGGACCTCAATTAAACCATTACAAGGTGAGTGTGTAGGATGAGCAATAGGTAATTTACTGCAGTTCATATACGTGTGCAAACTACTGTTTACATTGTTTATTCAAGTATTTTGGGGAGAATGGAATAATGTAAACAATTAGTATCTCCTAAAAACAGTGCCTTGTGCATTGCTAATGCTTTATTTGCTGAAGTTAGATTCATTTAATGGCACAAAGAAATTCAAAACAGAAAGGACACTGAAAATGCTCAAGTAAGCACTAGAATACATAAATGATTATCTACTATATCTAATGGAGTTCTCACCGCAGAGTGCTTCACTACACTACATCCAAATTTATATGTGCTTACAGGTATGAACTTAATTCTAGTTTTAGTACTTAAAAAAACTGCACTGGCGTGAAACATAATATATGATAGACTATATAGGTATAGTTATGTATTATATTAAGCAGTACTTGATGATATGAGTGCATAAAATGTAAAAATATTAAGCATGTTAAAGAAAATAGGGGTCTATTTGTTAAAATGCAGCGAAGTGGTAATAGAAAATCACTTATTGTAGCTATTTATCATTACAATATAGTTGGGACAGCTGAGCAAGACTCACTTGACTCGTTGATATTAGTCCAGAGTGGTAAGGGTTAACTTACTACTTTTCCGGCCCAGTCTCAGGAACTGAGAGTGCATGTCCCAACTAGTCAGTTCTCACATGTGGACTGGAACTGGAAAGCCCAGATTTGGTGTGAAAAAAAATAAAATAAATACATGTATAATATAAAAAAATAAAAAATATTCTTTAAATATAATATACAATTGAGAAACTGCCATTTAAATAGTAAAGCATTTTTCACTGATTTCCTTTTCTTATCAGGAGAAGGATTGTGGCGATCCTTGATAAATAGATGTCCTATGCTCCTAGTTTTGTGTATTAACTTGTGTGTTAACTTGTGTGTGTGTGTGTGTGTGTGTGTGTGTGTGTGTGTGTGTGTGTCTGTGTGTCTGTGTGTGTACATGCATTCATATGCTTGTGGGGACATTGACCTGTTTACACACCAACACTCTGGAGACCTGAGTCATAGTGTGGAAAAAAATTGACGTCCCCACAAAGCTTTCCAAGGCTAATCAATGCAGGGGACTTTGCTGATATGCTCAGCATAAAAATATGGCATATGTTTGTGATGATTATGGAGTATATCTCATGACTGATTGTTATTTTTTGTTGTTGAATTCATGTATGACCATGTGAATATTTTATGTAACCCCGTAATGTAATCTCAACATGTGCTTTGTTAGATGACATGAGTTTGAACTTATACAAGTGTCAAACTGTGTGAGATTGGGCCTAAATGTGATACCATGTCTGCTAATGTTTTAGGTAGTCAGATCGATTTACATGTGCCCAGTTCTGAAAGTGACCCAAAGTGTTAAAATGTATCCAATGTTTTAGCAGTAGTGACCCGCAGAGCAGCACAGAGGAGCTGTGCATAAACCCCTGAAAGTGTGGAGGTAAGTTCACTAGAAGCTTATCCCCTCCACCCCCGCCTCATTGTAGAAGCTAAAGATTCAGACAGTGATTTGAATGAACGACCTCATGCTGTGTGCAACACCGACAAGCTCGAAAGTGACACTTTTAAAACAGGACAAAACACTGATCCCAATTTATCGACAATGAGGGGGAGGGTCATTCAGTCCCGTATTGAAAGTAAGAAAGATAGAATGTGTTGGGAAAATGGCCTTTTTGTACAGAGAGAAAAATGGCACTCTCTTTGAAGAACCTGAAATGCTCTGTGATCATTTTGCATCCTTTAATGTAATATAGATATGTGAGAGTGAGAGGCCGATAGGTGCCAATGTTAACTCTTGCAATTATGTGGATTTAGGCGAAGATCCAGATGTAACTGGGGATAATTTGGAAATCCCGTAATAATAGTGAGATGTGTAGTGGTGTGATGTCACACATGGTACTGTGGTAGAATCTAAACATATTTTTTCAATGACCTCTTCTCATGAGGTAGGGACAGGTGATAATGTTCCTGCAACTGTGTTAGAATCTGCTGAGAGTACCCCTGTTTGTACCCAGGTACCAGGATATGACAGGGAAAATGTAGGTTCCATTGTACATAAAATGTGTAATCGAGGATGTGACAGGAGGGAAAATGTAGGTCTGAGTGTACCTGAAATGTGTACACTGTCTGAAGTGTCAGGGTTCACATTCCAGCAAGCAGTGCAGGCCAAGTCCTCAGAATTAACCCCTGAGGGGGAGGGAAGGGGGATGCCAGAAGGTAACACTGACCCTGAAGCAGTTGTTCTAACCCCCCTTCCTTCAGCTCCTGCAATGATAGAGGTGTCTGATGACAATATGGTAAATTGTGTTGTTTTGCAATCTAACCCCTCTTTACAGACCCCCTGTCCTGAGATAAGGGAAACTTGTGTATTAGCTGTGAGTAGCTTGCCTGAGAGCAATCAGGAGTCTGACCCCTTGGTGGATTTAGCAGCTGTTGCTAAATAGGCAGGGTCCCTAGCAGATGCCCACTGCAGTAAAGAGCTGTCTGACTCTTAGCTGGAGCAGCTAGCTGACATGGTATGGTCCTATCAGTCCCATTTTACAGGGAAACCTGTTAAAACACATTTGGTCACACATCATGTAAACACAGGCAACCAGACCGCCCTCAGACAGAAAGCATATCACACTTGTCTAGAAGTGCTAGAAGCAATGTTGCAGCTAGGGGTAATTCAAAAGTCTCACAGTTCTTGGGCTGCCCCAGTGGTACTGGTCCCAAAGAAATGTGGGGGCACCCGGTTCTGTGTAGACTACAGGAGGTTGAATGATGACAGTGTTTGATGCTTGTCCTATGCCTAGGATAGATGAACTACAAGATCAGCTTGCCCAGACATGCTACATCACTATCATGGATCTCAGTTGAGGGTACTGACAGATTCCATTGTCACTCAAGGCACGTGAGCGCTCCGCAATTATCACCCCATTTGTGCTGTTTGAGTTTTTGATCATGCCCTTTGGAATGAAAAATGGCCCTGCATCCTTCCAGCGCCTGGTCAATGACCTGCTATAGGGCCAGGAGGGACATGCAGTTGCCTACCTGGATGACATTGCGTTGTTCAGCCAGACCTGGGAGGAGCACTTGATCCATCTCAATATCGTGTTAGGCCAAATTACAGAGGCAGGTCTGACTATCAAGCCAGAGAAATGCCAGCTTGACATGCGTGAAGTACAGTACTTGGGGTAACGTGTAGGGGTCGCAGTCAAAAATGACCGATGCATCATGTAGATGGGACACCATCTGTTCAAACGGGTCGTATCAAATGTTGGCAGGCACGAGTATATCCATCATAAGCTTAGAGAAATGGGCAGGCTACTGCTACAGGCCAGAAGAGCTACCCCTTTGGAGAGGATTGAAGACTTTACCGCCCCATCGGACTTTCTACACTAAGTAGACGCTGTGAAGCTGGTAGCTCACTATGACGAGGAGACAAGTACATTTAAGACACCCTCGTTGGCAATCAAGGTCGGGCACAGCCTGCAAACGATAGCAAGCATTGTGGAGTGCCAAGCCATGATGGAGGGCTGTGCTGTTGCGGCTGAAAACACAAGAAATTTCAGGTAGCTATATGAGGCAAGATGAAACGAATTGATCTCCTCGGCTGCCTTGAAAACTCTTAAGGAGTCCAAGTGGAACATGCCTCAGCTCTTACGTTTCCCAGTTGATGTGAAAAAGATGCACTTGTATGAGAAGCAGCAAGCCCACCGAAGTGGTCTATCCACCATGCCTACAGTTAACCACTGGGCACTATTTGCAAAAATCACCTTGGCACAGGTGATCTTGTTCAATCAAAGAAGGAAAGGGGAAGTTTCAAAAATGTTGCTGACTTCCTTCTCCTCAAGAGATACTTCGGATCTCCACGAAGATGTGTCCTTAGCGCTTTCCGAGTTGAGTGGAAGCTCTGCCGGCACTTCACTCGCATTGAAATCCAAGGAAAACGAGGGAGAAAAGTCCCCATCCTGCTGACACCAGCCATGCAAGCTGCAAGGTAACTTCTCGCAGAAAAGCATGACAAATGTGGAGTGAATAGTCAAAATGTCTACATGTTCACCAGACCAGCTGCCTTGTCACACTTCAGAAGCTCCGATTGCATATGACTGTGTGCCCAAGAGTGTGGGGACAAGCATCTCCACATGCTGTCTTCCACAGAGCTTCAAAAGCACGTTGCCACTCTCTCAAAGGTCCTCAATCTGAACGAAATAGAACTGGATCAGTTGGCAGACTACTTTGGGCACAGCATCAGGGTGCACTGGCAGTATTACCGCCTCCCAGATGGTACCCTCCAACTCGCTACGATCAGCAAACTGTTAATGGCTCTCGAGAGTGGCAGACTGGCCGAATTCAAAGAAAAGAATTTGGACGAGATACATGTTGAACCAAAAGGTAAGTGGAAAATATGTTGTCTGATGTATGCTTGTGATTTTTACCTCGGTCATTTACATATCTATTTCTTTTCAGAACCGGTCCAGCTACAGAGCGACTTGTCAGATGAACATAGGGAGGATTCCAGATCTATGGGACAGCTCATTTAAATAACCTCACAAAACCATGTGCTTTCCAGTGGAAGTAGGCATGCAACTTCATATAAAAGCATTTGGGCTCCTGTTTTAAACAAGCCTTATTAGTCCAATTTGTAAAGTTATATTGTAGTATCCAAAAATAGATGTATATGTTTTTCATAAAAAAATAAGAGAGGAATTAAGATCTTTGTTATTTTATCTAACCATAGATGCTATGGGGGGGTATTCAATTGTCAGCGAGTTGTTATTTTTTACCATGTTAAGTCATTTTAACACTGTTTTTTTTTATCATTTTTGAGCGGGTTAACTTTACCCGCAATTCAATTCAATTTTTCATCAAACGGTCCTCTCGCGCTCCAGTAGAATGTCTATTGAAAGTATTGGGTGTGCGAGAGGCAGCCACGTTAAAAGCTATTCAATTGTTTTTTAACGCAGCGGGTAAAACAGGAAAATATGCTGTTTTATCTCGCACCTCCTGGGGGTGTGTTAAAAATAAAAAAACCTCTGAAAAGTATTTGAAATCATGCAAAAATGTGGAAAAAAAGTTAAACTTATGTTTATTAATAATGCCTAACTTGTGTAAGTTGATTTTCTTGTGAAAAAATAATGAAATAAAAAAAAAATTAAATTAAAAATCAAATCACTAATTAATTATATTTATGTATGTTTTTGGTACAAATATGAATGTAGTAATGTGTTTTGACATGGTATAGATGATTGTATGGTAAAAAATTGTTCAATTAAAAAATATGCTAAAGAAAGTACTGTAATGTAGATATTATTAATGTGTAATGCAATCTAATGTATGGAAATGTATGCAAAACCTTTTTTTGTGTTTTACATGAACACGTTAAAACTCCCCTTCACTCCCCTCAATTGAATTGCACGATTTTTCTCTCTGTGCTAACACAAAACGGTCTTGCCATCAAAAACCCGCGGGAGATTTTATTTTTTTAACGCTGCAGGGAAAAATAAAAACTCGCTAACAATTGAATACCCCCCTATGTAACCAAGTTAGTAGTCACTAAAGGATAATATACAAAAGTGCAAATATTGTTGTCCACAAAACATTTCTATTTACAGAAATAATCCTATTTGTCCACCTTGCACCCCCATAATCCAGTTTTGGAACTGTTCTTTGGAAATAAATATGCAATCTAAGACCATTCCCTTTATTAAATTATTTTTAGTTTTTCTACTAGGATATCGCTCTGCTTAGCCTGATTTATGTATTAAATTAAGCATGGGTGAAATGATATCACAAGTGATTAATTTGAAGGGTCAAATGTTTTGTGTTCAGCATAATTAGCATTTTCGTATATTACCTTTAATCAGAGCAAAAAAAATAATGCACAGTATCACCTATTTGGAAAGATTGATGGCTGATGACACAACCCATTGTTCAGGATTGTAACTAGATATATGTGTGCCACAAAGCAAAATTTTGTAAAGGCATCCATGTTCGGGCTAATGGGGAAAAGTAATGGTATAAACATGGGGCTTTGATGGAGAAGACGGGCTCCCCTCCGCTGTGGAGATCATAGTAACTGCACATATTGTAATTATGCCCTTGCTGATAATATTCTGTTCATTGAGCCTTATATACTGGACATATTTGCTTTTATTAAAATGTTGGTAACTATCTTATAGACTGTGAGATATAAGATATATATATATATATATATATATATCAATAAGGGACTGAGTCTACAAAACTTTGTACCTTTTGATGGGGCGAGGTGGACAGATTGGTGCATTGATAGCTAAATGCAGGCTTGGTACATGAATGTGCCTCAAATTGCTTTAAAGTTCAGATATTACGGGCAATTCAGAAAACAGAATCTAGCTGTGCACCTATGTATGCATGATGTTAAGTAGAATTCCTAGGCACATGTGCAAATAGAAATTAATTACAGGGTCACATTTTTACATATGTGTAAGTGTAAGTTAATGTACCTTTTGTCAACTTTATCATAAAAGATTTGATGGCATTTTAAGGTAATATAATTAGCAAACGGTATCATGCAAAACTATGCATTTTAGTTTTAAAACAAATAAATTATTTAAGTAATGTCCCTTTATACTTAAGCACTGTGATTTTACATATTGTGTCTTTTTTTTCATTTTTCAGCATTATATTGTCTCTTGCAGCTTTAATTTGCATATTTTTGACAATAGACTAGATAACAATCAATTTTAAAGTAATTCAATAACAAAGCACAGGTCTACTTTATGTAAGGCTGATGATAAGCTGACCATAGACCAGAAGCATCTGTATCAACAGGCACCTTGCTATACCATTCACAGCATCCAGTGTATGATACAGAAAAGCCTGACTCTGAAAAAGACTGATCGAGACTATTTCTGGCCCTGACATTTTCCTCAAGATATCTGAATTTCCATATATTTGAAAACCTAATATAAACAACAGAGAAGGAATTTGCATTTTGTGCAGCAAGGAATGAAAAATGGAGGCTGTGTAATCTATTGCAGTTTTGAGAAGAGGAATGACAGTGGTAAAGTTGAGCGCACACAACGTCTTGTGGCAAACTCATTTCCTGGCAGAATATAGGGTTTCATCTGCCAGAACATTTAATAGGTATCAAAGAAAGATCACTCTCAGCCTCAGCTATAGATGAAGATCCCTCCTGTTTAGTTGCATTCATTCCCCCTCTAACATTTTATTAAAACCTCTATATGCATTCTTAATGCAATATGTATGACTTTACCATAAACAAATATATCTCAGTATATTTTTGCATTCTAAAGATGTTTAATGTTTTATTTATAATTCAGTAAAAATATGAACGCACAACAAAGGCTAACTAAAAGTGCAGTTTATTTGTCCTTCCAGAAATGCAATATTACATTGATCTCATTTTCGTGTGTAGGATTTCATGTAAATGGAAAAATGTATTTGACAGAAATTATATCTGAGAGCTGCATCTTGATGGCCTTTAAATAATATTGGTACATAAATGCAAATGTGCTTAGAATGTGCAACGATTTTTGTGTTTATGCTTAGGAAATAGTAATGAATAAAAAAACTGACAGGCATGCATATACTTTATCCTAACCATTATTTTTATTGTTAATGAGATGCATTAGACAGACATGGGCAGATGATTAAATAGCTCTTTGATTATAAAATAGTTTGCCCCGTTATTTCTTTAAAAATAAGTAAAAATACATTGTATTGGTTTACTTAGCTATAAGATTCTCTTATTTAGAATGTTTACATTCTCTCCATGTCAAAGGGGATCTTTATAGACAATAACAGCAACAGCACTTATTTTGTTTTATAATAATAAGAGCTAGTAATAAGTTGTGCATATTTTATATGGTTTTTTGTTTTTTCTCTCCTATGAGTTATTTGATGAAGAAGCTTCCATAAGCATTTAGGCATGCAATAAAAAGGCAAATGAGAGGTTGTGTGGCATTTTTATTTAAATTAAAATGTTTGGGTTTATTTCAACGGTGTGTGTGTTTCTTCTATTTGATACTATTGTGAAATTACATGTTCCAGCAGGCCATGGCTACCAGGATCTGTTGGTGATTGTTCCATAATAGTATTTGGTATTTACTTAAATTTTAATTATTACCCTGGCAACCAATGTATAAGGAGATCATACAATTAAACATGGAGATGGTTGTCCTTAGATGGGAAGCCTGGCCATTTGTTGGGCAGGAGCAAGTCCACTAGAGAATTTTTCCCCATTGTGACTGGGCTGAGTCTGGTTTACATTATGACAGGGGTATGCCATGCTGTCGATCTTCATGTTATAGTGTGACTATCCCAGTATGGCAAAGCCTGTTGCTTTTGACTGCTTTTACAGGGGGTGCTATTTATTCATTTAGGGTGTGGAGAGGGAGACACCATTTTTTTAAATGATGTTTATTTTTAAACAGTAATGATATATGTAGATGATCATCATTAGCATACTTCTATACACCAGGACATAGGTATGGGCAAATGATAGTCCTCCTAAGAGAAGTAACTTTGTATGTGGCCAAGGCTAACTAGGCTGCATCCCATTACTAAACTTGCATAGGTACTGCCCTGATCCATCTCTCCAGGTGCAGGGATTCTGCAAGTGCAATTACTTGATGCTAAAAATGTGGCTGCATATTTTGGCTCATGCGCAGTGTGTCAAAGTACATTATTTATCAGCTGGGTAAAATTTTTGTATTCTTCTCTGACTGCAAGGATTTGTGTAAAGGGATATATTGCCAACAGTTTTCATTTGGAAAGAGACACGCCAATAGGCTATCCATTGTCCCATTCCCTATTTGCTTTATTTATTGAGCCTCTAGTACATTGTTTCCCAAACTCAGTCCTCAGGGACCCCTAACAGGGCAGGTTTTCCACGTAGCAAGTGTAATAATTAGTACAGCCCATGCATCTTTCAAAATGTGCCAGTTAGTAATGAATGCACCTGTGCTCCAGCAAAGAGATATAGAAAACAAGCACAGTTAGGGGTCCCTGAGGACTGGGTTTTGGAATCACTGCTCTAGTGTATAAGATAAGAAGTCATTTGGATATATTTGACGTAGAAATAGGGGAAAGAAGGGAAGTTATTGCATTATAGTGTAGTTGATGAATGTGGACAATTTTCAGGTCTGAAGATCAATTGGACAAAGTCTAATATATTCCTAATCCGGGGTAATGTTTCTCAAAACATCTGTCAACAGCATTGTTTACAATGGACTAATACATTTAAAAATCTAGGCATTTGGGTATCTAATAATCAGAAAGACTATTTTACATTAAATATCCAGCCTCTAATTGAATACCTCAAGGATGAAGTACATGCATGAAAAAAAAATTACCTTTAAGTGTGACTAGAAGAATTAAATTAGTTAGAATGTTTGTAAACAGTATGTCATGTTTGGTATGGGCGGAAAAACAAGCCAAAATAAAATCAAATAATTTATTTAGATATAGAATGTCTGTGGGTCTTACGCTACCCTATCTCAATCTATATTACTATGCTTCTCAATTAGCGGTACGGGTCTAAATGGATTACGTCCCATTAATGATGAATCTGGGTGTTCTCCTGGGTGTTTAGTTATTTAATGTAATGTAACAATGTAATATTAGCTAGTTGCTAGTTATTATTATTAGCTAGTTGATTTTGTTGTTGTTTTTTGTCTACTGCTAGATGTTATACAAGGTTTACAAATAGTGACAATTTCCTTAGTCTATTGTAATAGTAGATTATAAAAAAAATGAAGATCAAATACTTTTGTGGAACTGGAAGTTCCAGCAAGCTCTTGCCTCCCTTGACTGATTGCAGGCCCTGCAAAGGCCTGGCTGAGAGCTAGTGTCTGTCTTTGAGTTGCAAGACATAATTACCGCAGGCCTGTTACCAGGGGCGGGCTGCGCAGGGGGCCAGGGGGCACTTGCCCCCCGGGCCACACAGACAAAGGCTATTTTGGGCCGGTGCAAAGACTGGCCCAAGTTGCTATTGCTTGGTGGCTATCCCCTCCTCCAGGACCAGCCACCTTCTCATTGGCCACCGCGGATCTTGAGACCCATCCCCCCTCCCTCCCCTATGCATGGCTCGAGAGACTGGAATCACATGGGATGCCCACCACATGACTGGTGCAGTCCCATGTGTGAGGAGCACATTGCGTGGATGGAAGTAGGTAAGTGGTGGAGGGGGGGTGGCATAGCAGTATTGTGTGTGTGTGGCATAGCAGTATTGTGTGTGTGTGTGGCATAGCAGTATTGTGTGTGTGCGGCATAGAGGTATTGTGTGTGAGGGGGGGAGCATGGCACCATTAAGTTTGTGTGAGGGGGGAGCATGGTACCATTATGTTTGTGTGAGGGGGGAGCATGGCACCATTATGTGCGAGGGGGGGAGCCTGGCAGCATTATGTGTGAGGGGGGCATGGCAGCATTATATGTGAGGGGGGGAGTATAGCAGCATTATGTGTGAGGGGGGGCATCAAAGAATTATGTTTGAGGGGGGAGCATGGCAGCCTTATGTGTGAGGAGGGGAGCATGGAAGAATTATGTGTGAAGGGGGGAGCATGGCAGCATTATGTGTGAGGGGAGCATGGCAGCATTATGTGTGAGGGGGGGAGCATGGCAGCATTATGTGTGAGGGGGGGCATGGAAGCATTATGTTTGAGGGGGGGAGCATGGCAGCCTTATGTGTGAGGAGGGGAGCATGGCAGAATTATGTGTGAAGGGGGGAGCATGGCAGCATTGTGTGTGTGTGTGTGTGTGTGTGTGAGGGGGGAGCATGTCAGCATAATGTTTGTGGAGGGGGGAGTATGTTAACATAATATGTGATTGAAGGGGGGTCAGTGTCGGAGGTTGGCTATTTAATGGTGAGGATTAGTTATTTAATGGGTTCTATTTTATTTGTGGGGTGATGGTGGGGCTATTTAATAGTGGGGCCTATTCATTTAAGGTGAGGTGATGGGACCTTTACTTTAATGCTCGGGTGGTTTGGGCTATTATTTGAATATGGAGCTGAGTTTAGTGAGGAGGGCTATTTATAAAATATGAATATGAATTATGTAATGCTGGGGAAGGTTGTGGGAATTGGTTAAATTTTTAAACATAATTGCTATTTAATTTGGATGGAGATAAATAGGTTTATATATTAAATGGGCATACTATTAATTTAATGTTGGGGCTGATTGAAGGGAAACAGGTCTATTTATTTAATGTGTTTGTTATTAATTTAATTTAATGTCAATGTTGTTTTGAAGGAAATAGATCTGTTTAGCAAATGTGAATATTATTATTTTAATGTTGAGGCTGGTTGGATTTTTTTCCAAATAGGGCCTCCAGCATTCCAGTACTACCCCTATTATTATTTGGCTTAGGTTTACCCTAAAACAATTAATAACCCTGTTAGTATATAGGGCAAAGCAAAAACAAGCGCTTTTGCTGGCAAAGACACCAGGTTTTTAAAGCAAACAGGCTTTAAGCATTTTGATAAAAGTGCTGTAGGGAGAAGGAACATATAAAATGCAATATAAAGTGAGGTTTGTTTTTTGTTGTTTAAGATTTTTCATTTATACTAATAAAGTATCGCTGGGTTAAGCAACACTAAAATAGGCTCTATTTATATTGATAAACATATATTGTACTGAAAACCACCCTTTAAGGATGGGCCGCTACTGTATGCTTGCCCCCCAGGCTAAAGTCTGCCAGCCCTCCCCTGCCTGTTACTGGGAGATAAAGCAAAATCAGAGTTAAGGATATGAAGGAGGTAGATAAGTCAATGTCTGTGAAATCATACATGAAGAATTGCTACTGTGCTGCCTTGCATAGGGGACATTTTTCCACAGGAATTTCACACTGACATTTTTCTTGGGGTATGGCGCTACTGTTGCGTGCATTTCTCAGGTAAATTCGGACACAATTCACAACATCACAGGTATAGGGTTTATATTTGGTGAGGGACTCTTCACTTACGCGTCAGCTCTACTGCATCTATTTTATGATGTCATCATGTACACCATCTTGATGTATGTCATCCAATCACTGTCTTAGTGTGTTTTTTTACAATTGTTAAAGAGATTTTACAAGGTGAAGGCAACACGTTTTTCAAAAGAAGAATCGTTAGTCCTCCTCAAATACGTTGATAAGCATATCCTGGCACCCAAAATCTAGAAAATTGCCTAAAAGAAAAGCCTATGTGGTGCTAGGAGGGAAATCCTCCAGTAATTGAATATAGTGTGTTACAGCCACCCTGCTCAGTGGCAATAGAATTAGAGATTTGTGCTGACCCTCGTGTTTCGGTTTCGGAACCGGTTGATGGTTCTAAACTGCATTCATGTTTCAGTTTTGCTGAATACCGGTGTTGGACAAAAATCGTGAAAGGTTTTGGTTTTGATTTTGGATCTGGATTTAATAAAAAATTTGGAAAAATAGATAAACTAATGTAATTTTGATCTATTTTTGCTCAAATATTAAGCAATAATACTATATATAGCATTAACATTAATTTCTAGTCATTTCCAGTCTATTTTCTAATGATCCCTTCACAACTGTTCCAATTTTCACTAATTCTAGGCAAAGTCTGCAGTGAGCTGTTTTAATGAAGTATTTTGTAACTTTGCCATCATTGCATTTGCTTTCTCCGATTCAAATAAAAAAATAATAAACTGCATAGTGTTGATATCTCCCTTTCATTGCACCTAAACCTCTTTCGCATGTTCAGACTTACTATTACTGCAATTGAATGAACAAATAAATAAGCACACGGACACCAATGTAAATTTGGCAAAAGTTTACATGTTTTATGTAAAGAAAAATGGTGTTGGAGAGAGCAATACGAGCCAGCTGACAACTAATAGCAAAACCAAACAATGGACGGTCAAATTGCCATTACATCACTGGTCCCAGAATATAATCCATTACGATGTTACGGTTTCTTAGTAACTGTCATAAGCTTTTAGACAGCAACCGCCTTTCCTGTAGAGTTGGACGCACTCACAGGTACTCGGATGCCCCCAGGACTTAACTCAGCTTATGAGCAGTAACCAGAAGCACAGAGATAGGAGAAATGGGGCCAAGAGCATGACTCCATGTCCATTCAGGAAGCTGCCTGTTACTAGACAGAATGCATGGGCAGTGTGAGGTGTCCAGGTTGCCCTGGCGCCAGAGGGAGTATACCCCTTCTTGGGTACCGCCTCTGCTGCAAGTCTCGGGCAGTTCCTTTTACCCTGGGGTTGGATCAAACTTACTGCGGGGAAATGATTTTTCAGCCCAGCACCCCATAATTATTTACAAATCCCCTGGTTTGATTCAGAAAGGCAGCATTACGGCACAGTGCATATAGGTAAAACAATGTAGAAAAGCCCTGCTCTTGGCTACCAATGAATGCTATAGCAATGTATTGTGTGCCTAATCCTTCAAATCTTGTTACATGGGTACAGGCCTCCTTCATCTATTTACTTTTCAAAATGTCTAACTCTATTCAATCACACCACTGTCCATCCAATGACCTCTGCCTGTTACTGTAGCTTCACTGTCTATGATGGATGCCCTGTAACATTCAAAATGTTTTGTGTGCCTAATCTTTGAATTTTTATAGTATGGGTACTGGTCATTCATAACACTGTTCATCCAATGACCTTTGCCTGTTAATTTAATTACAGCCGCGCGCCCGGCTCTCTGTTACTAGCCGGGATACAGTGGCAGTCTGAGGTGTCCTGGTTGCCATGGCATCAGTGTGAATACACCTCTTCTTGGGGACCGCCTCTAATGCAAGTCTCGGTCAGTCCCCTTTACCTCGGGGTTGGACAAAGTTTCCTCTCTCCCCATAAATATATATGTGTCTCCCAGTTTTATTCAGAAGGGCAGCACTACAGCACAGATCTACTTCACCCCAAGGACAATGCCCTCTTGAATTCCACCATTTACAATTGTGCCCTCTCATCATATTTTAGATGTCTACTAATGCCGCTGTCCATAGTTTTCCACTGTCGTCTTAATGAAGGATTTTGAAAATTATGTCATTGGTGCATCTCTCTGATTCTATTTAAAAAGTAATTAACCATACTTTAGGGTTCTCTAACTTCATCGCATAGCATAAATCATCAGCCATAATATCCCCATCTATACATTTATTCTTTGTCAGGACCAAAATCTGTCCTCTCAATTTCTCAGAATGTGGGCTTTCAATTACATTGTCAAGACATGTTTTGGACAACCAAATCTGCATCAAGGTGAGTATTATATATACTTACATGTTTCAGAAGGGCAACTATTGTCCTATCTGAATTGTCTTTTACATATTTCTAACATTTAATTGATAGAATATATAAATATTATTTATATACATTCCATATTTATATCCATGGGTCCTGTGGACCACTCCACTACAAGCCTCAGGCAGTCCCCTTTACTCCAGGGTTGGATGAAGTTCCACTGGGGAAATTATTTTTCAGCCTTCTCTCCCCATAAATATGTATGAGTCCCTTGTTTGATTCAGAAGGGCAGCATTACGGCACAGAGCATATAAGTATAGCAAAGTAAGGGAAGCCCAACTCTTGGCAACTGATGAATACTCTGGCAATGTATTGTATTGTGTGCATATCTTCATCTCTCAGCATCCTCATTTATTTATATAGCAGCAAAGGTAAGGAAAGCCCTGCTCTTGGAAACCGATGAAAACTCTGGCAATGTTTTGTATTGTTTGCATAGTCTTTAAAGACTTTTAGTAGCTGCAAGCCACCTTCGCCTCTAAGCATCCTCATTTATTTATATGCTTCAAATTAGGTAGCTCTTTACAATTATATTCGTGTCTAAATATCTAATGATGCCTTTGTCCATCTAATGACACCTGATTGTTACTGCCTTTTTACTCTCCATGATGTATACTGTGTAATGTTTAAAATTTAGTGTGTACATAGCGGTTCAACATTTTTATCTCTTGCACCATACACTAAATTTTTTTGTTGCTTAATTTATCTAATGGGCATGCTTCAGTGGTGGCATGACAGGTCACATTTTTTTTTGCAGCTGCCACAATGCTCTACATGTGGTCGCTGAATTTTGAAAATGCCCTGAAAAAAACCCTCACACGCAAACACCCTTTTTTAACTATAGATTTCACTGAATGACCCTTTCAAAATGTAAAAGGGATTAGAATATAATAATATATAGCATTTTTTTAGGGTGTGCAGCTGCGTGCTGACACTCCCACACAAACACCCTTTTCTTAATATGTATGCCACCGAATGACCCTTTTAAATTGACAAGTATTGACAAATAGAAAAGATTAGAATATAATAATACATACCGTTTTTTTGGTGTGTGCAGCCCGCTGATGAACCTCACCAACAAACATGCTTTTTTTAATCTGGATGTCACTGAATGAGCCTTTCAAAACTGACCCGTATTGAAAAATAGAAAAGATTAGAATATAATATATAGCATATTTTTAGGGCGTGCAACTGCTGCTGAATCTCAAATGCAAACACCCAGTTTTTTAAAAAATTATATCAGTTGTCACTGCCCCACAAAAGATTACTTTCACTAGAAAAACTTCTAATTTTAAAAGAATTAAATCTATTTGTTTTTTGGATTCTGCTGCTAATAGACAGCAAAGGCACATTGTTTTTCTCCAAGAAATAAAAATATACTACTTAGTTCAGAATGATGTTTATCTAACTCAGTCTGTGTATACTGTCTAGCACTATTATACATATGTAATGCATTATCAACAACCAATCCATGTAAAGTCTATTTAAGATTTAAATTAAAAGCAATTGATCAGCAACCTATCCTAGCTGACTAATCTCTACTGAACTGCTTTACAATAATAACATGATCCTATTGCTTACCTATGACCCTTGTTGACCCTGAACACTATTTTCTGAGCAGAGCACCGCTGCTAACCTCTTCCCTACAAGCTGCCTGTTCTAAAATGGAACTTGAGAAAACAAGGAAGGACAATACAAACAAAAATGTTCTGCCTTGTTTTGAGATCCGAGTTTGGTGGGAGAAACCGAATCACGACTTAGTTTCATTTAGCTCCCCAACGTCGGATCTTGCAGATTTCACATATACCGAACCACATCTCTAAATAGAATGATATAAATAGCCAGCAGTGGCATACCATCAGAAGAATGAGGAGATTAGCAAGACATAGTTTAACAGTGATGATACATGTTTTATCATAAACACATGTGTAGTATTAGTCTATTTGAAAAATAATATCATAATAATATAATATAAAAATACTATAATATTGCAAGAAACATGGCCAATGGATACCAATATACTATGGAATATGAAACTAGGGTTGTAAAATATACACTTTTATTAAAGGTTTTTATTAAACAAATTTTTAACTCTATATCATACATATTTAGTTCCATATGGTTCAGGTATGTATGATTTATGACAATATGTTTAAATTATATCATAATGCTCACATATTTGTATATATGAATGCAAATATTTTTTGTATGAAAATATACATATGTTTCTATTCAATGTGCATATAATTTCAATTTGATATTGCACAATAGAGATACCGATTGTAATGTAAAAATCTATAAATTATAATACATATAAGATGAAAAATTGAAATGTTCATATATTTTGTTCAACAGAATGGCCTGCATGAGAAAAGGAGGAGGACATGGATGATCTTGTGGATTTCTTTAAAGAATATATGGAAGTCATAGAGCTGGAGGAGGAGGAGGAGGCAGCATTCAGTATTTATGGAGGTGAACAGCGAGGAGTCATCAGTGGACCCCCAATAATGTAAATATGGTATATTTTTTATAATACATTAGGTAAATCTAACATGTTGGATTCATGACGTAAAATTAATTTCATGCCAAACTGTTTTACAATCTATATGAGTGTATAGGTTTAACTCCAGATATTATCTAACATTTTATATTTTCTACAACATACCTCATATGATGCAAAGAACAAAAAAAAACAAAAACAAATTACAAATCATAGACAATGAAACAATGATGACATTTTTTTTATATTTAAGTCATGTTATAATACAAAAAGAACAAGACATATTACATGACATATATTATTTACGCTAAATATTTTGAGTCTTCTCACATACTTATGCTGGATACATTGAGGAAGTCCAAGAGGACTGAACAAATCTCCAAAGAGTTTGTTTGATGGACATCCTAAGGCAATTAGGGGCCTTGCTCATCAATTGAGGTGCTGTTATCTTTTTATTTTATTGTTGTTAGTTTGTTTATTGTTGATTGCTAATAATTTATGGTTATACATGTTATTGCTTTTTCCCAAAAACTGATTCCATTATTTACATGCATGACATTAATTTTTTCCAATATTGTAATGCAATACATAGTCATAATAATAAAAATATAAACATAGAAAGTGTCTATGCAAAACACATAGATTAGTTAACAGTATTAGGTACAGTAACAGATGTCTTGTGACATATGCAGCATACACACAACTCTAACTACCAGCAAATAAATGTGGCATTAAAAACTATTTGTCTCTTGATGTGAATGCAACTGTATGCTAGCTGCATGTCTATGCAATAGTTTAAGCTGGACAGATCTATTCACCAGATGCATCTATATGCCATATGTATCTATAAGATGTATTTTGATTTGTCATATATTAAGATACATACCACTCAATTCTGCGCCCATAGTTTTACATCTATGTTTGCGCTGCAAAACTTCAACCTACTCTGAATATGGCCCATAGCGGTGGTAGTCAGTATATCGATCCTGAAAACCCAGACAAGACTTACCCTGATATCTTCAGGGCGAACGTGTCCTTCCCGACGCACTTGCAATGACGACTGTTGTGAAATGCGCCTTCAAACAATTGCAATGAAGGAAGAAGCCGACAGCACTTAATGACGTCACTGTGAAAGGCGAAGGTATTATTGCTGCTGTTAAGGGGGTGAAGGAAGTATGTGGCGATGTATAATGTAGAAGCGTTTGTAAACTACATTGTACATCACCACATACTTCCATTACCCCCTTACAGGGCCATATTAAGACATTGTAGTCCCCTGGGCTAGGGGTACTGTGAGACCCCCATTTGTCAAGCAACTTATGCCCAATCCAATATTGGGGAGCCCCCAGTAATATCGGATTGGGCATAAGTCGCTTGACAAATGTTCATTTTAATATATCTACTCAGTATTTTCAAAGTGCAAAAAAAGAAGTTGGATCCAGAGTTCTCGCAAAAAAAGTATAGTGTAGTATGTTCCAATTGATTATGACATCACCACGTATATAGGGATTCCCTTACATGCACACCAATAGTCCCAAAATAGACCAAATAAACGAGCCACTTCAAATTCCAATAGCTCAAGGTAGCAAAAAAACAGAATATAGAGATGTAGAAAAGATGGTGCTAATAATAATAATGGGGGCATCCTTCACCTGTTTTGGTCTATTTTGGGACATTCTGTGTGGATGTTAGGGAATTTAGACTGTAAGCTCCAATTTGCCAGGGACTGATGTGAGTAAGTTCTCTGTACAGTGCTGCGGAATTAGTGGCGCTATATAAATAGATGATCATGATGACATTGTGTGTGCATGCAAGGGAATCACTATATATGAAAGCCCTCGGTTTATTCTGACCCTGCCTCCTTAACAGCTGCAATTATTCCGTTTCCTTTCACGGTGACGTCATTAAGTACTGCCGGCGTCTTCCTTCATTGCAATTATTTGAATTCGTCTTTCACAACAGTCGTCATTGCAAGTGCGTCAGGTAGGATACGTTCGCCCTGAAGATGTCGGGGTAAGTCTTGTCGGGGGTTTCAGCATCGATTTACAGTATCCAACCAGGCCCATAGGAAATAGTGATGTCACTTCAGCATTCTTTAGGAAAACATAATAAATTATAACTCTCCTAGAACACTTTATAAGAATACTTATACAAGCAGCAAGCTACAGAATGTTATAGGACTCAAAAAACACTTTAAGAAAACACAAAGGGCTAGATTTACTAAGCTGCGGGTTTGAAAAAGTGGGGATGTTGCCTATAGCAACCAATCAGATTCTAGCTGTCATTTTGTAGAAGGTACTAAATAAATGAAAGCTAGAATCTGATTGGTTGCTATAGGCAACATCCCCACTTTTTCAAACCCGCAGCTTAGTAAATCTAGCCCAAAGAATAAATAATTTAAGAATATTTTACCATGCCTGCGTGTTTGAATTAACACAATTCTAAGAAAAATAAATAGAAACAACACAATCATTTTCCCCTATTAGATCAGTTCAACAATTTATTTATTATAAAGTAGCATAAATCAACCAATAAACTTTCAAATGACAGCCGAGTTAAGACATCTGATCAACAGATGTTTCTAGTGCAGACACCATGCATCGTAAGGTAGATAGGATCCTTGCACATCCAGATATATTAATATTGAATATAAAACACATAGCGATAGATAGGCCTGTGTTCTCTAACAGGTTCACTGAGCCATGATGTATAGTTATAAGATATGCTAGGTTGCAAAAGAGGACATGAATTGTTATTGCTGGTAATGTAACCATGTGTGAAGTACCTAATGATCCTGGAACCTCATTTTACAGGAATTTTTTTTTCAGGCTCTGATTAACATCTATATTTTTGAATAAGGGAAAAGACACCGCTCAAACTACAACCACGAAAATTGAAACACAATACCGTGCTTCTCACAAGCTAAATTGTACTAAAGAAAGAATAAGAAAAGGGAGTCAATCAGGTATTAATGTGCTCCAAAACACCTATTTTTTACAATTAGTCCTTAATCATATAATCATGAGTAAAAAATAATAATAATAATAATAATAATCCAACAATTCCAGGCATATCATACATAATTCACAGACTGAAAAACTGTTTACTTTTTCTCCTGTGCTAGAAAAGAGTTACTCACAGTCAGATATATAAACTTTACTAAATTAATTGATTTACAGATAGATCTCCTACTACAGTAGCTCAGTCTATATAAGCTGTTTACATAACTAGCAAATGATAATTTAACTAGTGAAGAAAGAAAGTCTTTAAGAATTATGCTTCCTATGTGGGCTGTTATCAAACCCAATGACAAGGGTGGGAACATAGTTCTGATGACTAAAGAAAATTATGTTAAAGACGAAAGACAGTTGGCAACTAAAGATTATTTGTGACCACTGCCATGAAACAGTTGTACAGGAAATAGTTTTGGGGGGATTTTAAGTCAGGTTTGATCTTTAATAAGAAATTTGATTATCTCACGTTTACTGAACCTTGTAAGCCAAGGTGCATAAAATATATTATATACTCCAGGGTTTCGCCATTGATTCAGGGAACGAGGCCCAACTGAGAACCTTGGAAAATTAATTGATTAAAATAAACTCCTTAATAGAGCTGTAATATTTTGTCCTTGACACCATAAGTATGGGGCAGCACGGTGGCCAAGTGGTTAGCACTTCTGCCTCACAGCGCTGGGGTCATGAGTTCAATTCCCGACCATGGCCTTATCTGTGTGGAGTTTGTATGCTCTCCCTGTGTTTGCATGGGTTTCCTCCAGGTACTCTGGTTTCCTCCCACACTCCACAAACATACTAGTAGGTTAATTGGCTGCTATCAAAATTGACCCTTTTCTCTCCCCCCCCTCCTCTCTGCCTGACTGTGTGTGTATGTTAGGGAATTTAGACTGTAAGCTCCAATGGGGCAGGGACTGATGTGAGTGAGTTCTCTGTACAGCGCTGCGGAATTAGTGGCGCTATATAAATAAATGGTGATGATGATGATGATAAGTATGCTTTACTCATATTTAATTTGTCTATTTTTTTAAAGAAGTTCCTTTTTGAAGGGTATGTTGTACAGTCAGTATATACCATGATTCTGTCATGAATCTGGCAGCTTCAAGGAAAGAACCACTTGGCTGGGGTAGCAATTAGAGATACACCGGGCCAGATTCTATCAGGAATGTAAATGTTGAAACATGCTGTATTTTACATAAAATTGCTCTGTGCATGCTCAGAAACGTACTTTACGCCAGTGAACGCAAGTGCATGCAATTTATCTTTGATGGTTGAGCGCGTACACATCCGTCTCATTGAAGCTATGTTCATCTCTCAGGTACATGATATTTAGCCGTATCACTTGCAACAGCTACAGGGCAGGTGTAAGTGCCAATTGATATTGATGACGGACACGTGTGCATGCCAGATCATGTGTATCAATTAAGTGCAAATGTAAAAACACATTTTATGTACAATAAGCAGTAATAACATTCTGATTTATGTATTGCATGTAAAAAATATAAAAAACATTTTTTTCAAGTTCAGTTAATGAGTTTATTAGTAACCGGTGTTAATTTATTTATACTATTTTTTATTATCTGTGCGCTCTTGTGGGATCTTATGGAATCCTCACAGATTCCATATGAGGTTTGTTTAAATGCATTTTTGAGAAAACATGATTAAAATGATTTCATTATGGACAGGATTGAAATTATTTTGATATATAGGTGTTATCTATTTGATGTTTATTAAGAAAGAATTGACCTAACAATTAGATTTATAAGTAAATGAAGATTTCTCAAGTGCTGGCCTACCGGGGATCAGAAGTCTAGTCCGTTTCAGTCATGATCAGACCCTGCAATGCTTACTGAGTACTGACGCTGATAGGTAAAGCCGAGTATAGGCTGTAAGAGTATTCTGCATTTATTACAGTCAGTGTGTTGAAAGACAGAATAATGGTGAAATATGCAATGTGTTTTGTCATTAAGTGTGACTTCATCAGGGAGTGTGTAAATTAAATAGATGTTTCAGGAGCCTCTTTAAGTAGGGTGTGGGCAGTGCCTCGTGATCAAGAATCACTTGTGTTCTTTGTTCGGTGATTGGGTCAATCCTAGCACATCCTTCTGTGATCTCCCGGATAATCAATAGTAGTATGCCTGATTATATTAGAATGCTGTCCCAGGTGTTGATGTTATTGAGTGTGCTGTGTATAGAATATGAATTGAGAGTATATTACACCATAAAACTCACAAGACTAGGCGATTGAGGAGCATTGATAAAATACATAAACATTTAAAGATTGCCACAAATGTGTCAATAAGCAATGATAATTATCATAGCAATGGGGAGGGGGGTGAATTTTACCTGCCATATTTGATCTATTGTACAATGATAACCTGAATTCCAAATGACACAGGGAGACATTTTTAACAAAACAAATAATTTTCTTTGATTTAAAAATAAAATAAAATGAAAATAAAAATATGTGTAAAATAAATAAATTGAAGGAAAAACAACAATGCATGGTCATGTTAGCAAACCTTTCATATTTATACTGAGAATCCCCGGGTTATAATACATCTATAGTTATTGTCTAGGTCCGTATATGACTGATGTCATATCACACTCAATGTATGTAATATGATTTATGATTGTGGTATGTACATAGGACTTAAGTTGGTGTGTATTGCTCTAAAGGGATTATGACTCATATTTCTTATCTGATTGGACAATTTGTGTGTTCATTGGTGCCTTAGGTATCGTGGTATTGCTGATACCCAGGATGAGTCAATGAGGCAGTCTATCTATTGATAGAAAATTTGGATAAGATTACTTTATTGTTGACTGCACCTCAAAATCTACATATAGGCCATTAGGTTGTGATGGAAATGTACTAGACAACTGAACCCCAGACCGGCGACTACCAATGTTCCACATATTTAGCTATTAGAAGCAGAAGGGACCCACATAGGACCAAGAACCGGTACTACACCTAGAGTGGCTAACCCCCAGACTCCGTCCCGTTACTGCCCACCAAGAGACACTTACAGAGTGATAATTTCCACCTAGGAGTGCCTTTTGGCTCTTACCTAGGACAAGCTTGCAAGCACAAATAGAATATATAGTCCCCATTTTCACAAAGCGCTACCAATAATACCACCATTACTCTTTAGAGGTCATCATAGGATTTATTGCATTGTGAACTTTATTTTTTAAATTCTCTTTTTTCAGATATTTTGAACCTTTCACTGTGGTCAATTTACCTCACATGTTCTATAGTCCAGAGCTTACCTGCTAGTAAGTTTGGACTTGGACTATTACAACAATGAATAGTGATAATCAGTCATTAAATTTATTTTATTGAAGAGCCATAGTTCTGATTGTTTTGGATATCTACATCTATTTTGATTGTAACAGACCAACACAATGAGATTACCTGCACTGGATGTACCCTGTTATCCTTTTAGAACACCATACCTAATGCCAGTACCATTTTATAGATCAAGGCATCAAATTTTTTTTTTTCACTCATTCTAATTGGATGCTTGAGAAATATTGTTTTACCCGTTTATTGTTAGAGTCTGGGAATCTCTATTCTCCAGCGTAAAGAACCAGTCATCAGAATTGAGTAGGTCTTGAGCGCAGGCCAAATTTTACCTTTTTCTAATTAGATGTACAAAGAAGAATTATAATAATTAACCCATTCATTGGACATTTCATAAGACCTATTTGAATAATTACAATGTGGTACTTTTGGGTTTAGATTGATTTTCAAAAAGAAAATCAATCCAAAGAAAAATAGAAAAAAAATATTTTATATTCAGAGTTGGCTCTAATTGAAATACCTAGAGGAAGTTTTTCCTTAGTCCCTGGGAGTGGGCAATCATGTTAATGTACTCTTATAGTCTGAACATATATGCAAAATGTTTTGTGTTTTTGTTTACTCCTGCTCAGACAATCCTCATTGTTGACTCTTGGTATGTCTGCGGCCCGGATTTAAACATTTATATATAGGCTTATTCATTTCCCTTATTCAGGTGTCACTATATGTGCTTGCCATTGATTCAAATCACAGGTTACAGCAACAATATACTTAAAGGACTATAGTGTTTAACTATATTGAATAAATTAATATATTGAGGGAGAGATTCACTTGGCTCTAAATATTATGGGTCTGATGTAGAGTTGACAAAACCAAAGACGGAAAATGCTCCTGAAAAAGAGATACAACTCTCTGTGAATTAGTCGGACACAGCTCCAGATGCATCCAGGTCTGCAATGGTCTCATATGCACCAGGTTGGTGTCTGGCATATATTAAGCTTACTTGCATCCACTTTTGAATAGGAGGCCAGTTCAAGATATGGCTGTGTGATGATTCAGAGCAGGGATATGCTGCAGAGCACATGCCATATTTTCAATTAAGCTAGCTTATAGACGCTAGCTCACATTTGACTCATTATTGTCACTGATGTATTTAACCTTTTCATTCATGATGTTTTGTGCGAGTGGGTTACTACTACATCAGCAGTGTGTATGATTTGGGCATTGTTACTTACAGTACCACTTTTCACAGGTCAAGTATTATATACTTTGTATCACACAGTTACAAATAATTAATTATTTAATATCTCATCAGCAAATTACTAAAAGATAATGTAATATATGTAAACAGATATAATTTTTTATTATTACATAGAAAATGAAAATCAAAATGCATCCAGCACTGAAACCCACTGTAACTTTATTTATCTATCAGTAGAAAAAAATATCTTATAGTGTGTACTTGCAGTGTTAGTAATAAAATGTGCAGATTGGATTTAAGCAATCAAATAGTGATTAATTATAAACACCCCAATATCTTCTCCGTCTTTGGCAGAATGGTTGTAAAGCTTAAAAGTAAGAAATGTGAGCACATACATATCATATAGCCACAATGCAAATTAATTAAGAGCAATCAGCCAATCAGAAGGCAGCCAGTGAAAAACTTCTGGCTAATGCTGCTGATTGTCATCATCATTATCAATAAGAAAATCTTGGCTATGTTCTTTAGATTTTTTGCCCCTCAGTGTATAACATCTAGCCATAGTCCTTGTCAGAAGAAACTACCCAATGTGTTCATCCCCATCAATCATCGCACAAACAGCACACTAACATCAGTTATAAACTAATCATCATAATAAACTAAAACTTACATATGGTGAAGTGAGTAGAAAAAGTAAATGACAAAAATCAATGCAACAGCAGTGTCAAGGAGTCCATAGTGTGGATTCATTGAGAGCAGGCATGATCCAAAGAGCTTCCAGTGCTATAGGACATAAGGAAATTGCTTAAAAGATAAAAGAGGGCGGGGATTCGCCCGAGTCAACATAAACGCTGAGGGGGCAGGTAAAAGAAAAGTAAAAGTATAGCAAGAGTAAACTCCACTGGGGGGCAGGGGTCAGCCAATCAGTGGGAAGGTAGGGGGCAGGACTATAGTAAGGAAAACAGGATAAGGCCAGGTGCTGGCAGCCAGCTTCCCCCTTTCACTGCTGGAGAGTTTATATGTCCTGGTGAGAATATTTTGGATGAGCGTACGGCCTTCTCTGCATTACTGGTGAGTATCACGGTGCAAACTTGTTTTATTTTGTGCTGCTGCGATCGTAATGGTACATCGTATTATAGCATTGTTCTGTATTGCTAGTCCCCCCTTGTTTTCCCCCTGCTCTCTTCACATACCAGCTTCATTTACTGTTCCTTTTGCTGCATTTCTCCCCCCTAATTCCACATCTTTTCCCCTTGTCTATTTTCTGCTCTTTTTTCCGCCTTTGCCCCGCTATTCCCGCTATTTTCCCCCGCATTTGCTCCCTGAATGTTTAATTTGTATTGCTGTATTTATACTGGTGTATTATAGTATATCGTATTGCTGGTTTTTTCTACTGTGTTTCCCCTGCTTCCTGCTTATTCCATCTGCATTCCCTTTGTCCTTTTGCTGCTTCGGCCTCCATCCTTCCATCTCTCCCCTGCTGTTCCTGTAGTCCTTCCTTTTCTCTACCACCCCCCTTGCAGCCCATCACCACTTTCCCTCCTTCTCATCCGCCCCAGTAATTTTCCAAACCCCCCTTTTCCTTCCCCCAAGTGTCTCAGAGCCTTCCTGTCCCCGGCCCCCTCTCTCCCCGTTCAACTGCTTAGTGGCTCTTTGCCCTAGAGCCCCCCCCCACCACTCCTTACCTAGTATGCTGCAGGCTAAGAGGGACAGGGTCACCCCGCTTTGCCTGCTAGAGGCCGCTGCTTCCGCTCCGGCGGGAGGTCGTCGGCGGCTCCGGCCAGGGGAGCCATTGATCCACAGTCCACGTAACCCCCCTCCCCGACCCGAACCCCGGCCAAACGGCCAGCTCCGATGGCTGTTAAATCTCCCGGGGATGCGCGGAGGCGCGCACGTCCTCAAATGCGGGCACACCCGCCCGCACATGCGCGGATGGAACGTGGGACACAGGCGGCCATGTTAGAGGCGGGCGCTCCAGGAGCTGCCACCAACGAATGTAGGCCTTTTGCCAATACCCACCCCCTCAAACACCAGGCGCCTGGCATGGGAGGGGTGTAGGCACTATGTCCGATAGCGGGCACATAGGTAGCGCACATGCGCCGTTAGGTCAGGGTGCCGTGGCGGCCATTTTAACCATGGGTGCGCCAGGATCCCCCGGTCGCCCTCCCACTACCACCAGAGTTAATCCAGTCCCCATATACACACCCCCCCTCCCATTTAGCCAGGCTAGCGACATAGCGAGAAAAGGGGGGAATGCAGGCTCCCAAACCTCCCAGGTCCCACCCCCCTTCCTGCAGGCCATAAGAGGCCCCTAATAATGGGCAGCATGGAAGGACCCCACCTCCGCGGCAGCAGCATTCAGCCCCCAACTCACCAAGTGCTGCAGCCACAGTTGTCCCCAGAACTCCCCCCCCTCCATCTATCATCCTTCAGTCCGCTCCCCCCCCCCCTTCCACCCTCCTACCCCCCCACCCTAACCCCTTTCCTTCCTCACCGGCTAACCCCAATGGGACCCAGGCCCCCCGCATGGTCCCCCCCCTCCTTTCCCTCCGCCCTTCTTCCCGGCCTCCCAGCCACATGGCCGGTGGGTCAGGGCACTAATCCCACGGGTTTTCCCGCTTTCGGTCACCCCTCCTTCCCATAGATGAGCGGTACCCCGGGCTGGGCGCCTCATAGCCAAGGGCCTCCTCCCTTTCCTTACCCCGTAGTGGACCCAGCCCTCAGCCTCTCCACCTGCTACCCCCCCACCAACTCTACCTATGCTTCTTATTTTTCCGTTCCTTCCTGGCCCAGCAGTTATGGTTTAACCACAGGTGCTTTTCCTTCCACAGTTTCCATTGCGCCCGCTCCCTCAGGGGTGGATGGCACTCAGACATCTGCATTAGCCCCTTCAGTGGCATCAGGTTCCCAGAACGTGCAGTTCCATATGTCCTCTCTGACGGGTTCTCGGGTCATCCCTTGCACGTTCGCTTTAAATTTAGTTCCCCCCACTCAGCAAGGTGGTGCGGGTTTGATTCCTGAACCCAGTTTATTAGCGCATGATACAGAACCATCAGGGCTTGCAGGGTCCTCGGCTCCCGGTCCAGGGAGCTCTCTTTCTGTTTTCTCCTCTGCAGGTTCCAAGACGCATACGTCATCAGGACGGGGGTCCAGGCGCGCTTCTTATGCGGAAGCTGCTACGGGCGCGGCCGCAGCGTCATCAGGAGCGGACGGTGGTAGCCAGGAGGCAACCGGCGATCTTGCTGGTGGGTTGTCAGGTATGAGCTCTGACTCAAGCTCTTCTTCCTCTGAGAGTGAGGCTCCAGCCAGGATCAGGAGTTCGGAATCGAGGTTAATAAGGCTGCTGGAGAGGAAGTTGAGTGGTACCCGCCGGAGGGCGTAGGTGGCGAATAACAGCCCCAGTGGCAGGTTGACGGGTGATGATGTGGTGCGCTGTTCCAATACAGCCATCCTGCGGGACATAAGAAACAGGGTGCGTGGCAAGATATGCATAGGTCGGTTTGTAGACATGTTTGCCATTACCAACAAAGCTAAGGACGACTTGGCAGCAGCAATGTCACGCTCTGGCGTGAGTGAGGAGGTCTATAAGAATTTTAACAATTGGTTGGATGGGTTCCTGGTGTTTGCAGCCTGTTATCTGGAAAGCAGGCCGGAGGAACATATGAACATCATTAAATACATATTCTTGATACAAGGTATGCACACTTGCTCCAGAGGTAACATGTGGAGACGATATGACGAAGCGTTTTGCAGGAAACAAGATGGTTTAATAGTGATGGACCTGGGCTGTAAGGATGTGGAAGTGTGGCTGGAAGTGACACAGCCCAGATCAGGAGCAAGTGATGTGGGGGCATGGAGGCAGAGGCAACCTCCGAGTAGATTGTCTCAGCCTTTTCGTGGGAAGTGTTTTGCATATAACGGGGGCCATTGTGACAGGGGGGCGGCCTGTAAATTTAAGTATGCCTGTGCCACATGCGGAGGAGCGCACCCCAGAAGGGAATGTACCAAGAGGAGTGGTCCAGGTGCCAGGGGAAGAACCCCCGCAGGAGCTCCTGCACAGTAAGGCCTTTTCTCCCATCGTATTGTCTGAACTGGATAAATGGCTGGGTTGGTACCCCAATAGACAGGCTGCAGAGTTTTTAGTGGAAGGTTTCAGACATGGGTTTAAGCTACCAGTAAGTGGGAATATTCATACGGGTTCGCCCAGGAACCTGAAATCTGCACGAGAATTGCCTTTGGTTGTACGGGAGAAAGTGGATAAAGAGGTTGAGTTGGATAGAATGTGTGGTCTCTTTGCTACTCCCCCTATTCAAGGTTTGGTCATTTCCCCGGTAGGTGTGGTACCAAAGAAAGAGGTGGGTAATTTTCGGCTGATACAGCATCTGTCTCACCCTCAGGGTATGTCCGTGAATGACGCGATTGCAGAATCTGAATGTTCAGTGGGGTATCAATCATTTGAGGACGCTTTGTTGATAGTGCAGCGCTGCTGTGCTGGGGCGTTGCTTGCAAAGCTTGATATTTGCATCCATCTTCATTTAAATACATGGGTTTTTATTTGCCAGGGGGTTATTTCGTGGATAAATGTTTGCCTATGGGCTGTTCAGTGCCTTGCGCATTTTTCGAATGTTTCAGCAATTTTCTACATTGGTGTCTGGTTGCGGGGACAGGGCATCAAAGTGTGGCCCATTACCTGGATGATTTCTTGTTCATTGGGCCAAGCGGGGCCACGGTGTGTCAGGATTTGTTGTTTTCGGCTCAGTCTTTGTTTAGAATTATGGGAGTTCCAGTGGCTGCGGGCAAATCAGAAGGCCCGACGGATAGATTGTCATTCCTGGGTATTGAAATTGACACCAGAGCAGGGTGTTGTAGGCTCCCTGCGGAGAAGGTAGCTAAGCTGAAGGGTGTCATTGACTCGTTGCAGGGCAGGGCCAAGGCTCAGTTAAAGAAGGTTTAATCTCTGCTTGGTTTACTTAATTTTGCATGTCGGGTTATCCCCATGGGCAGGGATTTTTGCAGGAAATTGGAGAGGGCTACAGTCGGGGTGATGAAGGCTGGTCATATGATTAGGATTTACGGGGAGATTATGGATGATCTGGTCATGTGGCGTTTGTTTTTGGAGAACTTCAATGGGGTTTGTTTGTGGTTGCTGCCAGCCACCAATAATGCGGAGCTTCAATTGTTTACGGATGCGGCTGGCTCCTCTGGTTTTGGGGCATACCTGAACGGGGAGTGGTGTGCGGCCGCATGGCCTCCATCTTGGCATCAGGAAGGGCTCACAAGAAATCTCTTATTACTGGAATTGTTCCCAATTATTGTAGCGATGGAATTGTGGGGAAATTGCCTGAGAGATAAGAGTATAGTTTTTTTGGTGCGATAATTTGGGAGTAGTGCACGCTATCAACAATCAGAAGGCCACCTCCCCTCCGGCGCTGAGGCTATTAAGGCATCTAGTATTCAAGTGCTTATCAGGTAACATTACCTTTAGAGCGAGGCATGTACCTCGGTCTGATAATGGGATTGCAGATGCTTTGTCTAGGTTTGATTGGTTGAGGTTTCGTTTGCTAGCCCCTGGGGCTAAGGAGTCTGGTGTGTCATGCACTGATTTTGTCTGGCAGATTATAAGGCCGGGATAGCGGAATTGGCAAGGCAGTCGATAGCGCCAGGTACCTTGAAGAAATATCAGGAGGCTTGGTCATCTTGGGAAGGGTATTCTGCATCAAGGGAGGCCGCAGGTAAGACTGATCAGCAGCGCATATTGTCTTTTGTGTGGCATTGTTTTCAGGTGGGTAAGTCTCAGCCTTACATGGTGTCAGCATCGGCAGGTATTTCATTCTTTTTGCAGTTGCACGGTAGGTCAGACATTACTAAGCAGATGCTGGTTCGCAGGGCAGTAAAGGGTTGGGCTAGGATGTCCCCAGTGGCGGAAGACAGACGTAGGCCCATTGATAAAGCGATTAAACGACATTGGCCAACAGTACACCTCATCTGGTCGGACTTCATCCCTAGAATTAACTGGAGGGGAGCGGACAGGCCAGTCCGTACTGAAAAGGCTCGCGGGAAGGTTAACAAGGCGGTGAGGAGAATATTCTCAGAAATAGGGGGCGAGTTTATCAGCTACCCGGGCATCAGGGCACGTTTCACAAATCTATATAGGCCTGATGGGGTGCATTTGGCAGATACAGGGTTAGAGTATTTCATAGAGCAGATCTTCAGATTTTTGGCTATGAGAGGTCAGTTGTGGCGGGCTTTGATTCCTAATGGGACCCAGCTGTGGCGGTAAGCAGCCCAGTTAGCGGACAATTTGGTCACACTCATGATGCAGTAGGCACTCTCCCCTTAAGAGGTGAGCACTTAGGGAGTATACCCCTTCGGGGTTATGGGGCCCCGCTTGGGCGGGCGGGCTCCAGCTGTACCCAATCTAGTGGGGCGGAGTAGATAGCGCATGGGTGTGGCTTAGGAGCTGATTGGTCTGCTTATATTGGCCACCTCTTCTCAATATATTGAACATTTCAATAAATTACTGACCTTTCATTTAGCCAAAACAAAGTCTCCGTGTCTTTATTTCATAGTGGTATATTAACTGTGTCTGCAACACTGTAAAGGTAAGATGTCACCCGTTAAGCAGATTAAGATAACAGAGGGCAGGGATTCGCCCGAGGTAACATAAACGCTGAGGGGGCAGGTAAAAGAAAAGTAAAAGTATAGCAAGAGTTAACTCCACTGGGGGGCAGGGGGCAGCCAATCAGTGGGGAGGTAGGGGGCAGGACTATAGTAAGGAAAACAGGATAAGGCCAGGTGCTGGCAGCCAGCTTCCCCCTTTCACTGCTGGAGAGTTTACCCACCCACCCAGTCCCTAAATTTGGGTTTCTATAGCTGGTTTGGTATAGGAAACTTTTCTTTTTTTTTTTTATGGTTCTCGGTGTTAGGTCAGTTTGAGTTATGGGGCCCCGCTTGGGCACGCGGGCCCCAGCCGTACCCAATCTAGTGGGGCGGAGTAGATAGCGCATGGGTGTGGCTTAGGAGCTGATTGGTCTGCTTATATTGGCCACCTCTTCTCAATATATTGAACATTTCAATAAATTACTGACCTTTCATTTAGCCAAAACAAAGTCTCTGTGTCTTTATTTCATAGTGGTATATTAACTCTGTCTGCAACACTGTAAAGGTAAGATGTCACCCGTTAAACAGATTAGAGGAAATATGCTCATGTTATATATTGGACCTGCCTAATATTTAGAGATGCCTATGTTCTTAATACTATTGAGTGGACATTTTCTAGGATGGCAGAGATAGGGATAGAGGAATTGGAAAAGAAATGGAAAAGAAAAATCTTGGCATTCTGTACAGATAAATAGAGATAGACAGAGAGCATTGTGTCTAGGGAATGTTAAACATGTCCCTGAACAATCAAATTTTCCAAACTTTTCATTTAGATAAATGTGAAAATTGCTCTGGTCATGGTAAAACATTCCAGAATATGAGTGGTTAAATATATAACATTTAACTAGATAGCTTTTTAAGCCTATGTACATATTGATGTGTTTTTAATCTGTGTCTTCAGCTCTGCCTTTAAAAGTGCACACAGGAAAGATAGATGCTCACACAGAGATCAGTGATTTCAACGGAGGAACACAAGATCAGTGCACGGCCGATTTACCAAAGCTGATTACATAACAGGAATGGGGAAAGTAGAGCATGTCCTATCAACCCTCATCCCTGTTCAATCATCTGCTTTTATATATTGGCCATAAGCCCTGAAGCTGCACATCTTTCCATTAAATTACTGCTCTCTATATAAGTATTCATCTACCCTCTATTCAAATGTCAAAAATAGAATGGAGCGGAGAAGTCATAACAGACAGTGATATGAACAAGCCTTAATATGGCACCAAGCTTTATATGAGTAATTACTAAAGAGGTCATGATAATGTCCTATTCCTAATGCACTTCCTCCAGTAAATCATGCACCCTGTATACACAACTCTCTAACATGAAACTTGAACCAAACCATAGTTGAACTACATTTACATTTTACTATAAACCATAAAATTACAGTATTACTGCATTAATAGCCCAAGATAAACTTGATGAGGTCATTAATGATTGCAACTTTGTGACTAGTAAGAGTGGGAATTACAAGCTGTATAAGTACATTATATATCTTATAAATCTGACCGATCAATCAATTTGGCTCTTCAGTCATTTTCTGACTGGATTTACCAGCTATTGACTTATAAATGATCTGAATGATCAGATGTTGATGAATATCAGAAATTCTTTTTTGTGCCCATTTAATCCCATACACACTGAAGTGACTAAAAAAAATAGCTGAATGAATTGTAGTGTCTATGGGCATCTCTTTTTCAAGCTTTAAAATGGAAAAACATTCAGCTACAGTAAAGTAATGTACAACAGATGAATGTAAAATTTAAAATTTGACTATTACCTTAGTAATCCAAATGGATACAAGTTTTAATGGCTTATAGATTTGATTTATTGCCAATTTTAATAAGTTTAGATTTTTCTATTGTGTCTATCTATAATATAAATGTCTAGTGGCGTGTGTTAGTCTGTCTGTGTGTGTGTGTGTGGAAAAAATAAAACCAAGCTGCAGCGCCACCTGCTGGGTGGAGTTATACACTGACCTACTAAATTCTTAGTGTGTGTGGAAAAAAAAATTCAGAAAGGGCTGAAATTTGGTATACTAAGATGTTTTTAATTTGTTAATTTAATTTGTTAATTGTTAAAAGTGTTTATAAAGATTTAAAAAATATATATATATATTTCTTGAAGGAGAAGTGACAGTTGGGAGTGGTTGGTGGTTGCCGAGGGTGACAGTGGGGAGTGGTTGGTGGTTGAGGCCTGATCTATGGCCCAAATGCATGACAAGAACCTTTTTAACACCTTAAGTAGCTTGATTTGACTAGAATGCATGAGTATTATGCACGGGTTAACTTGTATTATATATCAGAGCAGCAAAATAATAGGCTGCTAACTGTTTCTAACTGGCACCCCACGTGTCAGTGTACCTTTATTCTGGGGTACCGAATGACAGTGTTCCATTGTTCAGGGACCCCAAGCAGCAATTTTCAATAGAGTCCCATTGAAAATTTACCTCATTGTACATTTGACTGAGGAATTTTGTCCAAGGGAATTGATCTCAACAGTCCAACATGGAATGTGAACAACAGTTAAGATCAGAATGAATTATCACTGTTATTATTATTATTATTATTATCGTTTATTTGTAAGGCGCCACAAGGTTTCCGCAGCGCCATACACAGTACGAACAGTAGACTATACAGGGTAAAACAGTACAGAACAATAAACGCAAAGTACCAGTACTCTAGAAACTCCAGGCAGGCAAATACAGTAGAGGCGGAGCGGAAGAACAGGTATGGAGACAGAAAGGAAGGGGGGGCCCTGCTCATACAAGCTTACATCCTAAGGGAGGGTAAACAAATCAGGCACAGAAGGGAGCCAGTGAAGCAAAGGGGGGAGAAAAAAGGGGCCAGTGGGAAGCCAGAGGAGATGAGAGGCTAAGTGGATGGTTGGTAGGCCTTGAGGAACAGGGGAGTTTTAAGTGCCCGCTTGAAGGAGCACAGATTGTCTGAGAGACGGATGGAGCGAGGGAGGTCGTTCCAGTGAAGGGGGGCAGCGCGGGAGAAGTCTTGGATTCTGGAGTGGGAAGAGGTGATCAGAGTGGAGGAGAGGCGGCGATCATTGGCCGAGCACAGGGAGCGGGCGGGAGTGTGAATGGAGAGGAGGTTAGAGATGTAAGGGGCAGTAGACTGGGAGAGAGCCTTGTAGGTGGTGGTAAGGAGTTTGAAAAGGATTCTGAAGGTGAAGGGGAGCCAGTGTAAGGAAAGACAGAGAGGGGAGGCAGAGGAGGAGCGGCGTGAGAGGAAGATGAGTCTCACAGCTGCATTGAGTATAGAGCATAGGGGGGAGAGGTGGGAGCAGTGGAGGCCAGTAAGGAGGAGATTGCAGTAGTCGAGGCGGGAGATGATGAGAGCATGGATGATAGTTTTGGTGGCATCTTGAGAGAGGAAGGGACGGATGCGGGTGATGTTACGGAGTTGGAAGCGACAGGCTTGGGCAAGGGATTGAATGTGGGGGGCAAAAGAGAGAGAGGAGTCGAGAGTGACTCCCAGGCAGCGGAGTTGGGTGACAGAGGAGATAGTGGAGTTGTTAACAATGATAGAGAGGTTATGGTGGGAAGAGTGTCTGGGTGGGGGAAAGACAATGAGTTCAGTTTTGGAGATGTTAATTTTAAGAAAGCGTGAGGACATCCAGGAGGAGATGGCTGAGAGGCAGTCAGTTACACGAGAGAGGAGGGAGGAGGAAAGGTCAGGAGAAGAGATGTAGAGTTGAATATCATCAGCATAAAGGTGATACTGAAGACCGAACGAGGAGATGAGAGCTCCAAGGGAGGAAGTATAGAGCGAAAAGAGTAGAGGGCCAAGAACAGAGCCCTGAGGGACTCCAACAGGGAGAGGGGAGGGGGTGGAGGAAGAACCAGACGTGGATACAGAGAAGGAGCGGTTGGCAAGATATGAGGTGAACCAGGCATGGACAGAGCCAGAGAGGCCAAGAGAGAGAAGAGTTTGCAGCAGGAGGGGGTGGTCGACAGTGTTGAAGGCCACGGAGAGGTCAAGGAGGATGAGTATGGAGTAGTGACCCTTGGATTTGGCTAAAAGGACATTATTAGTAACTTTTGCCAGGGCTGTTTCGGTGGAGTGGAGGGTGGAGTGGAGGGGGCGGTAGCCGGATTGGAGAGGGTCAAGAAGGGAGTTGTCAGAGAGGTGTCTGGTGAGGCGGCTGCAGACAATCCGCTCAAGTAATTTGGAGGCATATGGGAGAAGAGAGATAGGGCAGCAAGAGAGGGGAGGTCAAGATTGGGTTTCTTGAGGATAGGGGAGATAAGAGCGTGTTTGAATGAGGATGGGACAACACCAGAGGAGAGTGATAGGTTGAAGAGGTGTGCGAGGTAAGAGCAGGCAGTAGGTGAGAGAGCGAAGGAGGTGGGATGGGGATGGGATCGAGAGGACAGGAAGAGGGTGGAGAGGAAAGAATAAGGGAGCAAACTTCTTCACCTGATGTGGGGATGAAGGAGCACCACAGCTGGTTGATGGCGGGAGGTGAAGCGATGAGGGTGGCTGGAGAGGGGTGGGTGGAGGAGATGTTCAGTCTGATGGCTTCAATTTTGGAAGAGAAAAAGGAGGCGAAGTCAGAAGCAGAGAGGGAAAGCGGGACAGTGGGAGGTGGGGGGAGAGGAGGGATATGAAAGTGGCAAAGAGGCGGTAGGGATTGGAGGACTGAGAAGAAATGAGTGACTTAAAGAAGGATAGTTTAGCGAGGGAAAGGGCAGAGCAGAAAGAGGAGAGGATGAATTTGAAGTGAAGGAAGTCAGCCAGGGAACGAGATTTCCTCCAGAGGCGTTCGGCTGTGCGAGACCACTATTGGAGGGAGCGAGTGTGTTTGGAGTGCCAGGGTTGGGGAATCTGGCGACGACGGCGGATGGAAGAGGCTGGGGCAATGGAGTCCAGGGCAGTAGTGAGGGATTGGTTGTAGAGAGAGGACGCCTGATCAGGGCAGGCCAGAGAGGGAAGGGGTGATAGGAGAGTATCAAGAGAGGAGGATAAGGAGATGGGGTCGATAGCATCAAGGTTACGCCTAGTCAGGGTGGCTTTAGGCGAGGTGGGAGCAGGGGAGGAGGACAGAGTGAAGGAGAGGAGATGGTGGTCAGAGAGAGGGAAGGGAGAGTTGGAGAACTCAGAGAAATCACAGAGATGAGAGAAGACAAGGTCGAGGGAGTGACCAAGACAGTGGGAAGGGGAGGAGGTCCACTGAGTGAGGCCAAGGGAGGAAGAAAGAGTGAGAAGTTTGATGGTGGCAGGGTCAGAACAGTTGTCAATGGGGATGTTAAAGTTACCCAGTATAATGGAGGGCAGGTCAGAGGAAAGATAGTGGGGGAGCCAGGCGGCGAAGTTGTCGAGAAAATGAGAGGTAGGGCCAGGGGGACGATAGATGACGGAGACACGGAGGTGGATGGGGGAGAAGAGCCGAATGGAGTGGACTTCAAAAGAGGAGAAGGAGAGGAAAGGTAAAGTGGGTATGACCCGAAAAGGGGACTCCCCCACCTGGACACTCATCTGGTTTGGTGGAGTGGGTGAAAGAGAGGCCCCTATAGGAGAGAGCGGCAGGGGAGGCAGTGTCAGAGGAAGTGAGCCAGGTTTCAGTTATGGCAAGAAGATTAAGAGAGTTAGAGATGAACAGGTCGTGGATGGAGGGCAGTTTGTTACAGACGGACCTGGAGTTCCAGAGGACACACGAAAAAGGGAGGGATGGAGAATGGGAGATATGGATGAGATTGTCAGGGTTGATGGAGCGAGGGGGTGGATGAGAGATGGGACAGAGAGATTTGGGCCCTTGATGGGGGCTAGGGAAGAGGATGGGTATAGGAAAGGATCGAGGCGGCATGATGAGAGACAGGGGAACAAGAGAACGGCCAGAGGAAGCAGGGGGGGTGTGAGGGAGAAGCGAAGAGGGGAGGGCAGCAATAGGGAGTTCAAAGTGGAACAGAGCCCTAACAGTGTAAACAGTGAGTAGGACGGTAGGGGCTATAGAACCGATTAGAACAGAAAGGCAGTGGCAGAGACAGTATGGAGTACAGTTGACATTCAGATATAATTGAAGTAAAATAAAATATAATAAGATAAAATGCAATGCAATAGAATAAGTTATTAGGAGTTCTGGCGAGACGTTAGATCCAGAGAAAATGTAGGTCCAGAGTCCAGGAGACCAAAGGTTCAGGAGGGCCAAAGTCCAGGAGGGCCAGAAGGGCTAGGTGGGTCCAGGTTTTAGGAGAGTCAAAAGGACTAGGTGGTCCAGGGTTCGGGAGAGCCAAAAGGACAAAGGCGGGTCAACAGTTCTGGAGTGCCAGATGGACTAGGTTGGTCCAGAGATCAGGAGGGCCAAAAGGACTAGGAGGGTCCAGAGTTCAGGTGGGCCAAAAGGACTAGGAGGGTCCGGAGTTCAGGTGGGCCAAAAGGACTAGGTGGGTCCAGAGTACAGGTGGGCCAAAAGGACTAGGTGGGTCCAGAGTACAGGTGGGCCAAAAGGACTAGGTGGGTCCAGAGTACAGGTGGGCCAAAAGGACTAGGTGGGTCCAGAGTACAGGTGGGCCAAAAGGACTAGGTGGGTCCAGAGTACAGGTGGGCCAAAAGGACTAGGTGGGTCTAGAGTATAGGAGGGCCAACAAGGACTAGGAGGGTCCAGAGTTCAGGTGGGCCAAGGGACTAGGTGGGTCCAGAGAGCAGGTGGGCCGATTGGACAAGGTAGGGTAGGGTAGTGGCAGCGGTAGTGACTGTGAGTGGATCAAGGTCGGGGGGAGAGGGGGAAGTGCACAGAGGAAACCAGGGAGGCTATGAGGGCTAATGGTGGGGCAATAAGCAGAGGAGACCCAGCGGGAGAAAGGCTCAGAGGCGACCAGGGAGGTTAACTAACTACCGACTAACCAGCGGAGAGAAGGCAGCGTGGTGGCATCCGATCCGCGGCTTTAGATGGCCTCAGGACAGGAGCGGAGTAGCGAGGAGAGCGGCTTCCATGGGGCAGCAGGAGACAGCAGGAGACGGCGTCTGGAGGAGCAGGCCACCGGCGGTGAGGGAAGGCTGCATGGAGGTTGGAGACATCATCAGGAGCAGGAGGACACGTGCGGTGAGCGATGGCAGCGTGGAGGCTGGAGACCGCATGGAGACCGGAGATGGCATCGGGGCTGTAGCAGCAGGAGACAGCAGGCTGGAGCAGTCAGACCGGAGCAGCAGACAGCAGGCCGGAGCAGTGGGACCGTGAGACAGCAGACAGAGGAGGAACAGCGGGACCGCAGGCAGACCGGAGAGGAGACCAGACGTGGCAGCGACAACAACAGCGTCAGGACCTGAGCCGAAGCAGCACGTGGGAGCGGCAGCGTGTATGATGTCATCAGCAGAGAAAGGAGCATCAGGGTCTGAAGAGCCAGGACGGAGGCGGCACAGCGGCAGGCGATCCAGGTAAGATTCAACTGGATAAGGCCCCGTGTAGAGGTAGAAGTCCCGGAGGTAGTAGAAGTCCCGGTGGAGGTAGTAGTCAGGGTGGTTTAGTGGGTTTTCAGCGGATAGTGGTGCCCAAGCCACAGGATAGAGTGGAGGTGGGGGCCAGGGATCGTGCACCCGAGAGGAAGGTAGCCAGCATCATGGGCAAATAGCAGCGGGCACTAGGAAGGCATCTCCGGTGAAGGCATCTTTGGTGAAAATGCAGGCCCAGAGAAGGATTCAGCGGAGAGCAGGCAGGGCACGTCTGTCCTGTTCAGTGAGTGAGTTTCTGAATGTTGAACTGTTATTGTTCTAGTTATATTTATAGACCATAAATTTGTCAAAATGTGGACTTTACAAATATAGTCGGACTGGCTAGTCTACAAAATCACAAAGCAAAAGCGTAACGTGAAGTTTGAATAAACAGAACTTCACATTTGCTGTGCTATTCTTTTGCTGGGTTTAATATATTAGTAAATGTTAATTATATTGAGTCCTTTTCTTACGTGTTACTTTTTTTTCCTTATGCTGTTTCTACAAACGTTTGATAAAACAATCACTCATCTACAAACCCAAGTGAGAGTATGCCATTTTTGTGGAATCTGAAAAAGGGCAGTTTTGAAATGGAAAATACGTCAAAACAGATTTTAGGGTCCTAATAGGAGTACTGAGTCACAGGTTATGCAGCTCTGTATTCAATAGAAATTATGTTACTTTAAAATAAATAAAAATAGATATATAGTAATTCATACAGCACCTATGTAATACAAATATAGTAATTTGTTTAATGAAAGCAGAATTCAACCATATTTATATTGAAAACAACTTCAGGGACCCTCTCTAGCTTGGAATACTTCAGAGGTATTTAAGTTTAAAATGTATTAAGTTCAACATGTTATTTACATGTGCTTTGGTGCAGCATATGCCATAATGTTTTATTTGACCTTCCTATTTTCAAACACTGCAGAGGTGGTCTTTTGCTTGAATGGAGGTGTGAAATAATGAAAACATAGGCCTGAAGTAATTCCAGTTATGGCAAAGCCTCGGATGTGAAAATTGCACTATGTTTTTTTTTCTCTCCAAGCTGGTCTGTCACATGCAGGGTGGAAAGTATTGTATTTATCACCTGTCAGGGTTTGGCAGAACTGAGTTACGTGGAGCAGGACAGCATAAAATTATCATACACAAGCATGAAATTACAAAATCGTTCAGAACTGAACAACAAAATTATTTCATTTCAGACGGAGGCTATTCTATTTTTTAGCCTTGACATGTATGCTGCCAACTTTGAATTGAAATAGAGTGCGATGTGTATAGAATATAGACAGCAATAACAAGGTAAGACATGTAAACTATCCATGCAAATACAGTACATTAATGCATGTGCAGGTGTTTATTGCTAGGTAGATGTTACATGGGATCCTAATATTGTAGGGTTTTAATTGAAGTGTAATTTTCACATGCACGCACATAAACACACATGCATTTATATTATATTTCCAGAAAACTACTTTAATTTTCCGTGCTAGCTTAATAGTATTATTAAGTTACAAGCCTTCACTGTAAGTCTGACTATGAGAGGAAGCTAGGGCACCCGGAGCAAAGCATGTGAACGTGAGAAGAACATTTTATTGAATGTATGTATGTATGTATGTATGTATGTATGTGTGTGTGTGTGTGTGTGTGTGTGTGTGTGTGTGTGTATGTGTGTGTGTGTGGGTGTGTGTGTGTGTATATATGTATGTATGTATGTATGTATGTGTGTATATATGTGTATGTGTATGTGTGTATATGTGTATATATGTATATACAGTGCTTTTTTGTCATAGAACTCACAGAACTGAGTTCTGGCACCTTTTTTCAATGGATTTTGCAAGTTTTAAAAGTAACTTTTGGACATTTGATGTTTGGTCCACGTGTACGTGAATCACCCTGTCGAGCGTAGCAGGTCGGCACAAAATCACTAAAACGGTGTGCATGCGGGCTGCTTGTGTGTCGAGTCCGATGCATGCGTACTTGGTCCATGCTGGTTGTAATGGCACTGCTCGGCTTGTGGCGTTGCTCAGCTTACTGCGGACTGTGACCGTTATGTTTCGTTACACAACTGATGTGTGTGTGGGTGTGTGTACAGTGATTGAGTATGTGATGTGAGTTACGGTACCTTGTTTCTTACAAAAAAGCACTGTATATATGTATATATATATATATATATATATATATATATATATGTATATACAGTGCGCATGCTGATAGCATTTTGTCTGTATAGCACCTGATGCCAAGTGCAAATGTTAATGTTGTAAAGGCAAAATTACTTGACAATATCCTTGAATGCCTGTTCATTCTCACAGAGTAATTCAAACCAAGCCGGTCTCCACGGGTACAGCTGGATTCTAAAAAAATACATGGTGCATTATCCAAAATGCAATTTTAGTACAAAACATAAGTATTGCAAGTGCCGGAAATAATTAAAATTTCATCATATCATAGTCACTTGCACGTTTACTCCTGACGTCTCTGCGGATCATTCAGCAAAGAGCAACCTCACACATAGTGATCCTCATCCAATCCCTCTAATTCGACTTCGTCAGGACCAGAAGATGTAAAATACTTTGTATGTAAAGTATAGGACCTACAACGAACGCTAACAGCTCAGAGCTGTTGCAAAATATAAGTGTTTTTATAGAATGAAAATGGTTGTGTGAAGCAAGGAGTGTCCTACAAATTCATCTTTTCCACCCCTACATTATATCTCATTTCAATAATGTAATTCATGTCAATTTTGCACTACTGTGAAAAATTAGGTGCATGAGTGTGTCTACTCCATACCTAGTAAGGAATGCCCTGGCTCTGCCTAACAACTTCAATGGCTAGTATAAACATCTGCTCCTTCACAAAAGCCACCATCATACTCGGTAAACCCACCCAAGAGGATTGTGCACTGCTCCTCAGGGCTCTGCAAAACTACAGAAACTTTACCAATCAAAGGTAACTATCGATTGCTATTGGTATTATAGGTTACAGCGTATTTACTCTTTTCTAGTAACTACCCAACATTACGGATCATATATATAAATGAACAAAAAGTGTAAAGCCACAGCGCAATACTTTTGTGATGTCATACACTGAATTGATAGAAAACTGAAAAGATAGATTCTAGACTAGCTACTGAGTAAAAAGAGCATAGACATCTCCTGAAGATCTAGAATAAAAGCCATAGGAGCGGTATAGGTTTAAGTGCAAATGGATTGCTTGTCAATTAAAAAAATAATTGCAAAATTACAATACTTACTCTCAAGTATGCAGCAAAAATTGGGCCTAACCAGAGTTGGGTCATACACTGAAAATAATGTAAATTGGGACCATGCAAGGGCATTCAAAAGAGTAAATAGCAGATTTGTGATTATTAATAACTTTTGGGGTAGAAAAGGAAGCATAATGGGCAGCACGAAGGCTAAGTGGTTAGCACTTCTGCCTTACAGTGATGGGGTCATGAGTTAAATTCCCGACCATGACCTTATCTGTGTGGAGTTTGCATGTTCTCCCTGTGTTTGCGTGGGTTTCCTCCTGGTGCTCTGGTTTCTTCCCACACTCCAAAAACATACTAGTAGTTTAATTGGCTGCTATGAAAATTGACCCTAGTCTCTCTCTCTGTCTGTGTGTATGTTAGAGAATTTAGACTATATGCTCCACTGGGGCAGGGACTGATGTGAGTGAGTTCTCTGTGCAGCGCTGCGGAATCAGTGACGCTATATAAATAAATGGTGATGATGATAATGATGATGTACTGTATCATTTACCACAAAATGTAGGAAACTTGTTTGAATAAAGTAGATCTCATGTAGCAGCAGAATGTGAACTTGTAATATCTTTTAATTGAGTAATGGAGTAATGAGAGTAATGGTAATATTAGGTAAGATGAAACAATTTATGTGATTAAACAATTATAAGTTACAAATTATGATCCTATATTACCTAAAAGCAATAAAAGTAAGATGCCTTAGGTAGAAATAAAAAGAGAGTGTGCAGGGTGTAAAAAGGAGGGGGTCATTCTTGACAGTTATACAATACAAAACATAACCAAGCAAAGAAGAAGATGGACATAGTTTGCCAGGTAAGCGCGCCAGACTCTATATACTTCCATGATTGATGTACTCTTAACTTATAGGAAAAAATCTTATTGGTATCAGTGCAGGTGCAAAATTTGACCCATGCATTGACTAAAATAAGTGACTTATTGACTTTCTATACTTCACCATGAGAAGCTTCTCTCTACACATTCATTTCTTCACATAGGAAATAAAACTACAGTTTTTTCAACATTATACCTGTGTCCACAGCTCTAAACAAAATGCAGGGGCGCAAATGTCTTGCCAGACAGAGTTTAAATGCACACACAGATAGGCGTAGCCTGTCCTTTTAGTCTCTGCAATCTGTGTATTTGACTGTCTTGTCAGTCTCTTCTTGACCTGTCAATGATAGGTATGACTGTAGAAATTGTTCCAAGGCTACATTCAGGTATTAGTTAGTCTTTAATCCTAATAAGAGGTATAATTATATATAATTATTATAATTTTTCTTTTTTTTTATTACTAGAAGGGAAACAGTTCAGCTTTGTTTTTAGTAAATTCCCCACTGCACACTGTTGTATGCTTTGGAACACAACTTTAAGGACAGCGTGGCCAGGACTTGCCTTTCATACCATTCAGTATTTTATGGATTATTTCCTGGGACCCACACTATTAGGACAATCCAGGAGACCTGGCACCTTATGAACTGTTTTAAGGATGCTATATGGCTTGGCAGAAATCACCTCATATTGAAAAGGGAGAATATGACCATCCGGGACTTTTGCAAGATGATTCACAGCCTGCTAAGACACTATAACACCATAGACTGAGGAAGAGGAAGATGATTGATTGGTTTCTTCCTCTTCTCCTTTTCCCCATGTGCGTGTTTTTTCAATAAAGTTTTGGGCTTGTGACTCTCCCTCCCTTACTACCTTTATCTCATGCCCCCATCACGGTTTGAAGTTTTGTTGAAATGTCTTGCCTTAATTTATGCCTTCTCCCCTATAGATGTGTCTGTCTCTCAAAAATGTTTTGGGCCTATGATGCTCCCCCTCCTCCCCCCTGACCCCTATCACCTACCTTACCTTCACAACCATTGCTTATTTGAACCTTTTATGTTGTTTAAATGATGCATACTTAATATATAGTATAGAATGTCATATCTTGTATCTTATGTCATGTATTGTACTGAAAAGTATGAAGGATTATGTTTGACAGTGTATTGTGCTTACAGCGCTGCTGCAATGCAGTACACTTGAATGTAACTTATCGTTTGCTTTTTGTACCTTTACACAAAATAAAGATAATTTTTCAAACAAGAATATGGGGTATCATTATCGAAGCAAACACAATGTTTCGGGGGTGAAACCACAAAGTTATGCTCTTTTCTGTGCACCCCAGAAAGTTGTGCTCTTTTCTGTGCAGCCTTTAGGGAAACATCTTAACAACATTATCGGCCCCCGGGCAAAGCAGTGCACCGGGGCCGATACATATATAGAGATATATATATAGATATAGATGTATAGAGATACAGATATAGATATAGATATAGATATAGATATAGATATATAGAGATAGAGATAGATAGATGTACTTGCTCAGTTACCCTTGAAGGTTTTTTTTGCAGGTTTTTTCTTTTGCAGGATTATTTATTCTAATTAAGAGCCCTGCATATGGGGACCCCTTGCCCGTGGGGCCCCCGGGCACCTGCCCATCGTGCCCAATGGAAATGATGGCCCTGACCAGGCATACTGAGAGTTAGTTGTGGGCTCCATTTTTTAACTATTAAAATATTAGGCATAAGATCTTGACTATTGCTAGGTATATACTGGCCAATGCTGGTTATGATATGGTGATCACTTTATGAGTATTTAAGGTGGTCTTTTGTTATATTATATGTGACAATGTTCCTGGTATTACATGCTGCTCATTTGCTGGACTTTACTGTATGTGCTGGGAATAAAACATATGTACTCTGGATAGATATTTTTGTAGTAAAAAATAAATAAAAACCTTACCATTAACTGTAAACCCATCATAATAAAAAACAATATGCTGTGGGTGAATAGGCATAAACAATATTGTCATTACTCATTATGTTTAACCATATATTTAACCACGTTTAAATATTTTTACTGTTACCCATATCTAAAGTTTTTGCACATTTAAACAATGCTACTTAAACGTGTTTCAGCTGCCTTTATTACAACATAACTGTTTCCCATAGGAATCAGAGACTTATATATTAATAATTCATCCATTCAGTTAACACCTGGAAATTTTAGATCTTTAATAAACTATTCCATTTGTGCCAGTTACTAGAAAGCAGTAAACCTGTGTTATTTTCATTGGGCTCAAGAGGCACTTGGATTTAGAATTTAACTAATAGCACAATAACTTTTAAAATAAAATATTTGCAATTGAAAGTCAATTTTAACCTGAAGTGTTTAAATTTGTGTTTGTGGTTTTTTCAATTTCAAAATAATGCTTAGATTTTAAAGCAGTAGTAAATCAATTTTACAATAATAACATTATCAGAGTTTATGTTTATCGCTCTTTGGAGCCATCCATGTGTTATTGACAGCAGTATCCCCATGCTAAGGACAATGAAAAAACACACAGAGAACAAAGCAGAATTTATAAGGTCACAGAGTGAGCAAGAAAGTGATATAGGGCAAATGAAATGGAAACTGTGTGTACTAAACTAGCAATGGGAGAAATAGATGTAGACACAAAGGCAGCTTTTTTGAATAACAGCTTGACTATGCCTAGTATTGGATGCAAAGCATAACAGTGTGTGTATTGCTAAACATGAATGACCTCACTATATATATTTATAAATTTTATGCATATATCTCAATATATTACACAAGGAGCAGCTAATATGTTGTTAGATATATTATTGTCTATTATATGCAGTTTAGCACTTTCACTGCCAAAAGTGTATGCTTATTTTGCACCCCATGTACCACATTTCACACACTATCTCAGTAATGACCAGCCTCTTGTTCTTCAAAGTCTGCAGTTGCGGCTTGCTCTACAACCTTGAAAGGGGATGCGCAAAGAAAGGAGGGAGAACACACTGCACTCTCTTATCCCCCTTTCCCTCCTTTGTTATGCAGTGTGATATCTCTGCATTGTGCATAGGAGGTCTCATGACACAGAAGTTAGCTGCCCCTGTTCCGCCTTATTCTATTCTTTAACAAAGCAGAGATTAAGGTTGGGAGCAGTCAGCTGGAGGGACGGAGGTGAAGTCTGGGCAGCCGCTGGTGGCCACCACAGTCATGTACACTATGCTGGAATAATTTTGTTACCCTATACAAAAATATTTGATACTGCTTCCTGTTGAGTTTTATTTTTTTTTGGGCGAAAAATAATGCACCCATCCATGGTGGTGGCTGACAGAGTTAGGGTGATGGCTACAACAAAGACATCTCAAGTGCCAAGTGTTGGGTGGGTTTGTCTAATGGATTCTTCTTTATTCAAATGCCCTATCTTTGGAACTGGGAAAGTGTAGCTAAAAAATATTTTCTTATATAAACATTCATATATTGGTAGCATGATAGTATAACTTAAACTAATGGTCGAAGTAGGCTTAAACATTGCTGTATACAATACTACCACTTCTCCTTCTGTCCTGATTGTAAAACTATCAAACTCTATTCACTTACATTACCGTTACATTTTCATACCGGTAATCTTCCAAATTTCCGCTTCTCAATTTCCACTTCGACCACTGATTTAAACATATTCACCCATGTAGTGAACACACCCATATTTTCATCTAACAAAAAACTTCTTGGATTCATTTTTAATTTATTTCACCTGAAGTACATGCTGAAGTACATGATGTACATGTTACATAAATAAAATGCTTCTTCTTTGTGTAAACGTTATGATTCAAAAGAAATAACGTTATTCATATGTAATATGAAACCCAATCGCAGAAAGTGTTATACTAATACGCTACAAGGAATATTAATGAAGGGGCTATTATGTGCATGAGCTGATCTTCGACATTCAGTGCCTGCAATAAACGCAGATATAAACAGCTTTGATTTCCTCTTAAATGTCATGACAAAGCTTATCATCCTAAACCATTAACATCTCCTTAATCTTCATTAGTGTTTATCTAGCACATTCTACACACAGTTCTTTTGCATCAAGTCATGTGAAGAATGAATATCATCTGACTGGTGGTTTAGTGTTACATTACAATGACAAGTTAGGGAAAGCACTCGGCCACAATTTAATAATTGTGTTAACCCTTTAATACCAAGGTACGTTATAGCTTGTGACCAAGCAAATTAAAGAAGGCCTGCTATGTTCTCTCTAATAATAAACTAAATAACACTTTTACATGATTACTGATGTTTATTTTTAAGCGTTTAATGGATACTACAAATATATTTTATTTTTATATAAATTGTTTATTTGCTGTATCTGGGGATGACATACCAGCTGAAGTCACAACTGCAATTAACAGTTACTTTTTTTTTTATTTTTTACTCTGATATCTAATCTAAGTCCTCTTAGACCCAGTAACAATCTAGCTCTCTCAATTACTGGGTAAATACTGCATTATGTATCCTCTGCACAGCATTCTTTTAAAAACTCAGCAGAAATGATCAGCAACCATTCCTAGCAGTTGCTGACTGCCTAACTGGAGTCTAAGTTGTCTCTCTCCATTGTAAAAACATGGCACATAAACTTAAAGTTTATGTCCACCTGATATAAAAAGTCAACAGGTGTTCATTAATGGGTTAAAAATAATTCTACAGACTTCAAAGATATTGGGAAAGATTTACTAAGAAACGAGTCTGGTGGAGTTTTTAAACTGCCACAAATTGCTGGCGGTTTTGTGGTGGAAACCGTCGCGTTTACTATAGGGCATTTGAAGCTGAAAAAGTTAAACCACCGGGGGATTGGTTAAAACCGCCATCCAAAAGACAGGACAGTACAATTTTAATACCTGCTTATGAATGTCTTGATAGCTCAAACATGCTGTTTGAGCCATTCAGAAAATAAGATTAAGCACCAGTGACATTTAAATTATTGGGGCAATATTGATTAAGGGCAAAATTATTAAAAAATTAACATATGGGTGAAATTTTAATTTTCCTTATATAAAGGGGACAAAATTATTGAATTATTATATTAATCGGGCACTATGTAATGCCAAATTGTGCAACTTAAATAATTATATCCACCTTTAAAAATCAGTTAATATTATTATATATTCACATTTCCCCCATAAAACAATCCAATAATAGTGTCCGCTTTAAAAATACAAATTGCCCCATAAGTTAATTATAAATTAATTTTGGCCCTTAATGAATAAATAATGATTGGACCAATAAATGATATGTCAATGGTGCCTCATCTTATGTTCTGAATGGCAAAATTGCTCAAACAGCATGCAGTTTGCACAGTCTCGACACTCATAACCCATTCTTTTATTATGGAGCATTTGGATCGTGGTTTTTTTTTTTCTGCGTTTTTTCAACCCCCAGCTTTCTAAATCTGGTGGCTTTTATGTTCATCATTGTTAAAATTGGGATTGAGATTTGTAAAGTGGTGGCTTTGTAAAATGTCAATTCTGGCTTTTTTAATGGCGATTTGGGTTTTAATAAATCCGGAGGTTTTAAAACCGCCAGAAAAATCGCACAAAACGGACGGTTTTACCAATCTGTCCTTTAGTAAATCTAGCCCATTGTCTCTTCAGTTTTACAAACGCAGTGCTGTTATCATCCTTTAGCTATTATTACTATATAATATATACTATACTATCTAGGGTGGGGAGCATATGGCCCCCTTGACTCATAGGTCCATATGTACTGTAAGGAAACTGCTGTCTCTTCAGTGGGCACATATCTTATGACTTTGGTAAACCCTAAAATGTATTTTTACTTTCTTATTAGTAATTTAAAAATTTGTTCACTTTCTTATATATTGTTTTCCTTAAATATATTTAGCCTGAAAAGTACATAATTTAAAATACAACATGGTACCTGTATGCTTCAGTTTAATAAATAAAGCACTGCATTGCCTCCAATGGAGCATTGTGCATGGATCTTTCGAAAATAATTTTAATGCTAGCTGACATAATTATTTTACACTGTACTATTATGTTACTGCATGCTGCCTGTACTCTGCATTTTAAAAAATATATTTCTGGTGTCACAATAATAAAACAAAAACTCAAAGTCATGGTGTAGCCAGATCACCTATAAATAACTTATTGTAATAATATATTTAAATTATTAGCACAGTGTGCCAATTTATATTGTTGCAAATGTACTGATTCTTGATTATATTGTATTAGAAATGTATTTTTTATTATATTGTGCTATATTTCTGTGTAGGAATTGCATTCATTCCTGAGGTATATGTCTGATGCAATGAGCATTTGTTTGAGGGGTCATTTGTGTAGCTTCTAGAGGAAGACCTCATTAAGGATTATTAAATCTATTTAATTTGAGTGACCAACACTTGAATACACAACAGGGAGTCGTTACCTGTATCCTGCGTGGATAAAGGGATTAATGTCTGAACATTCTAAACAGCACGTGATGTAGGATATTACAGATAAGTGTACATTTTGTTAATTAAAAATTGCATTTAAATCCATGTTTGGAGAAACCTATTGCATCCTGATACTAAAAATAACTCAGACTTCTTGGGACCAGCAAAGAGTTCAGGGGGCAGGCTTACCCCATACTAGGCTGTGTCCAAAACTGTATAAAACAGCACTGGTTTGTACAGAAATGTATCATTATTATTCCATGTGACTTTCTTATCACTGGTACCTTCAATCAGTGTGAACTGTCCTTGTCAGGACACTTGATCAAATAAACATCACTTGCTTCAAGATCCTGCTTTGACAACTTCTTCCCTTCTGTATTTCCTGTGACCTACAGATTAGACCCAAATCTAATCCATTTCCAGCTGTTCTGAGTTTTGGTCCCTGCTGTCCGGTACCGCTCTGCCTGCTACCCAGAAGCTCTGGCCAGGGGGGATCCATCGGCAGCAACCCTGATCTATAGGAAGAGGTCAGGAGTACCAGCCCATGGGCCCCAACCAGGGGGTACACCAGCAGTTACAGTTACCCAGAAGGAACGCGGTTCTGGATGCTCTGAAGGAGTCCAGTGGTGGCAGCAGCTTAAGCCCCTGCTACTGCGATTAGAGGACGCATTTGGGATAAAGAAATGGAATGGTGGCAATATGCCCAGCCGATTTCCAGCAACAGACATGGTGGCATAGGCGGTCAATCCTGCACACGTCTATTAGCTGAATAACAGACATTATTAAATAATGGAATTACCCTTTAAATGACATCACACTACTTTTGTTTTGTTTTTTTATTGTTTTATTTAATGATGGCAATTCTTTTACATAAATAGTATTCAATACTCCATACAGCATCAAGGCTCCTCCTCCAATTAATAATATCAATCTTCTCTTTAGCAGATCTATGCTGATTAACAAACTCTGCTAATTCTACTTATCAGACTACCAGTCAGCTAGAGGCAAAGTACTATATATAGATTGGTTTACAAACAAAATTTTGGCCACTTGCACATACAGAACATTGACTTCAACTGAGAAATTTGGAGAAATCTGTGCACTTTGGTAAAGGTCCATTATACTTATTTAAGTAAACTATAAATTATCATAAAAAAAGAAAAACAAAAAAAGAAAGCTAAATCCTCATATTCTCATATCCAAACCAAAGCATATCTATTAAATTGCTAGATGGTTGATGTTCTCACATGTAAACCGTCTCCTCTTTAACCCCCTCCACCCTTCTTACTATTGTACTAATAATAAATGACACTACATTTCGCTTTGGTAAATAAAAGGAGTTTATTGTATGGTGGAGGAGAAAACAATAGACAGTTTGGCTAGGACCTAATATCACAGTGATGGTCATTTACCCTCTCAACATCAATAAGTGGGTAACCATTTCCCCCTCATCCTTAAACTTGGATATCCCATATCATAAGCATCTAAGAACCCGCATCCCTTTTGGGCTGACGGAACACAACTGACAAGCCCGCCCATTAGGGTAATGCCTGTACTGAAACCAAAGCGAGTTCAGCCATTGTATTAATTAAACTAATGTGCACCCACTAAGCCTAGGCCGCCGACTGCTCAATATTTTTATGTCACCCCTGGTTCACTCAGTTACCAAGGTCCACCACCATAGCTAAACCTATACTCACTAAACTCCTATAAATCTGGCCAATAAACAAACCCATTCCCTCTTCCGTCTAGTGAATATTATCCAACTTATAAAAGAGCACAATGGAATTTAATTAAAGGATGCTCGATCCGCAAGCTGCCAATGAGCATACAAATATGACTGTGGTGAAACGAGGTAGTATTATCACCCTAACCAGTGTCTTCCTCGATTCTTAAAAGATGTGGATTATAGCATCTACTTTTTATAGCCCTTGCTTTTGTTCCCCAGCTCAACAGAATAGCACTGCAGTGTCTAATTACATGTGGATAAGAGGACATTGTAGATCATTGTAAATATGTATATTGTTTATTGTATCTTGTTGATATTGCATGGCAGCTGTTAGTCATTGTCCTTAAAGTGAAGCCAGGTGGGTTATGGGTAAGGATCAGATTGCAGGATATAGGTGAGGGGGAAAGCCAATTAGTATCCATTGTTCTCAACATGACTAGTTCAGACATTTTGTCTAGAGCCCAGCAGGGGACCTTCTGTGGAAGTACAGCTCATCTCCACTCTCCCTCCATCCTCCTGTTACAGCACCCACCAGTGGTTATGAAGGATAGACGCAGGGGTTTGGCCAGGGAGGGGAAAACATTGTGGAAATTAGACTGTAGATATAAGGAGCCACTCCAGGGGTGGAGGAGATATTCATTCTGGGACTGTAAGCTGCAGGGGGGCTGGTTTTAGAGTTGCCGCTCTCTACCAGTGAAATACATCGACAGATCCACTGGTCGTCAAGTCCGTACAGCCAGGTCACTGTAACTCCTTAAGCTAGTGGGGTAAGGGACAGATAATGTGGTACACCTGCCTGGCATTTATTTACTTTGTGTATATAATAATCTAGTGATTGTTTTTATTACAATAAATGTATTGCTTCACTTTCTAACTGCATTTGCCTGAGTGACTGAGAACCCTAAAATTTACTGGGTAGACTTGACTGGCATAGTAAGGCAGCCATGGTTGGCTAGCCAGCATGAAGTGGGTAGCATTGGGACAGAAAATCCCGGTATCTTTACAATGGCCACTACAGTATTTAGTTCCCTAAAACGCCTTTTCAACCACCCTCTCATCGGGAGAAAATCTCCATACCCTTCGGAGGAACTATATTGAGCCAGCAGAGGACCAATTTAGACCAAAAGGAATTTATGCACGCCAGGTCGGATAGTATGTTTACAATTAGATTGATGGTCTTAACATGGCCATAATCATTACTCTCAAGAATCACTAAGATAGGGGGAACTAACAGGAAGTCTCCATGGACTGCAGCACTATAAAACAAGGCCAATGTTTTAAATAAATAAACCAAAGAAAACTAATAGGAAACACAAGAGAAGGTAGAACCATAAAAAAAAATTGTGGCAACCATCTGATCATCAGCCAATCAGGCCCATTTGTCGAAGAAAAAATAGGTTATGTTGCGCCCTTCCTTCCAAAAGTAATAAGCGACTAAAGAAGGAAGAAAAAAAGGAAAGTAAGGCAGGATATCAGAGCAGGTCTCACATAACTCTTGTAAGCTTTTGACTTCCACCTGCCCAACTGCTGGATGCAGTGAATGGCTGCATCATCTACAGCTGCGGATGTGGATGCCCCAGCCCTAAAGAAATGCATGCCAACAGCACACCATCTAGAACTATGAAGTCTACCGTCCGCTTAAAACAACTGACAACTGATATTTTGTAAGAAAGGACCCATTACAATGCACAAACCACGTTAACCGCCATATGGGGATGTATATTGGCAAAGTTAGTAACCGCTTTAACTGGGTAGACCACAAATTCCCTCCTAGGGGACAAAGTGACCCACCGCCCCTGACCTAGCGGATCAATTTTGGACTTGCGAGTTTTGCAGACCACTGAGGACGCAGCAATAATTACATGCTTCGCCTACATGCCAGAGGATGGAGCCAACCGGGAAGAGGCTATCAAATGGCTCATCTGAAAGACAACCAAAAACATGACAAAAGCGGCGCTCAACAATGCACATTGAAACACATAATATGCCACAACATCATGTTCCTCAACATAGTGTGGCTGATAGGCCTCCTCTGGTCAGGGTCTGGTTAGGCTTTGCTAATGAGAAAATTCAGAGCCACATCCTCTTGTATTAGAGCTTAGTAAAAGATGAGATCCCCAGCAAGGCGGCAAACATTGCCACTTTGGACTAACTGCTCTTATAATTAGTGAAAATGACATGAAGCATTCACTTGCAAATCTCTGCCTTTACCAGGAACAGAAACTCAACCCATTCCCACAGGTCAACGAATAACTTCGCAAGGTGATAGGTGCAAACAACAACTTGACAGTGACATGAGGGCTGCCCCAGACACCAAAGTCCTAAACTTCTCCCATAAACCTGCGACAAGATGTCAGCAGCCCATTCTCAACTCCCGGCACATGCCTAGCCCAGAAGTTAACATCAAAATGAAGGCAATGCAAAATCAGCCTATGCAACAAGCTAATTACTGGGGAGGGGAAGATACACTCTGCTTATTAAGGGCTTACACATTGCCCAGTTTATCACACCAGAAGACGATCTGCATGCCTTGAAACCTAGCTGCCAACAATTCAACCTCTACCACAATAAGGAAAATTTCCAGCAGGATGAGGTTAGCGGTTCATCCCGAACTAACCCAACTGTCTGGCCAAGGTACAAATATATACTGATCCCGACCGCCCCTGCTGCATCTGTAAACAGCTGCAACTCTCTACCCTACACGAAGCGGCTTGCGCCATAAGTGCTCCCATTTGAATTCCCAGAGAAACATGTCCAAAACAGCCAAATCCTCTCTGATCTCCACGGAAAAGGGGATACAGCAGTGAGGTCTGGTGAAGCCAGCAGTCACCTGTTTGAACTTATGTTAAAAACCCTACCCATTACGATCATCCAACAGGCAAAACTGAAAGGGCCAAAACAGATTGCCCCTTTACAACATCACCATTGGGAATCTCCAGGCATCAGCAATCATCTAACACAGTTTACCAACCTTATCAGTATGCAGCCATCAGAGTACTAAAGCCACGTCAATCTCAATTCCCAAATAAGACAGGCAAGTATTGGGACCCTCCGTCTTATCATTGTCAATGGGAACCTCCAGAGAAAAATACAGTAACAGAAAACATAGTGTCCCCACCACCAGGAAACCATCCAAGTAATTGGTGATACCAGAATTACCTGACTTCGCAGGAAGGAACTGAAGCATTTGAAAATAGAGCAGGAAATGGCATTACCCATAGATCGGCAATTGTCCACATAGAACCTATTGTCTAGCTTAACACCCATAAACGGAAATGACTCAGGGTGCAGCAGAACAGTTCTGTAGTGTGTCTTATCAATTGTTTGAGTCCGAATTGAAGTTGGACCCCTAGTAGTACTACAAGTACCAGCATGTCAAACTGTTAATGGCAGTCTGGGATTGCTGGAACCTGTAGTGCACCAACATGAAGTGGTGTCTTTATGATTAATATCTATTTTATTACCCCACACCCACTGCCCAAGGGTGTGGAAAGAGACCTAAGGGTATATTTACTAAACTGCGGGTTTGAAAAAGGTGGAGATGCTGCCTATAGAAAGCAATCATATTCTAGCTGTCATTTTGTAGAATGTACTAAATAAATGATAACTAGTTTCTGATTGGTTGCTATAGGCAACTTCTCTAATTTTTAAAACCTGCAGTTTAGTAAAATCGAGGGACCTCATACTTTTTGTCCCCCTGATTTGCTGGTACCAGCACTAGACTGGCAGCACTAAGGTTAATTTGATTAGGGAGGGCATTCTCTTTTTGTGTTTTTATTTAATGTTTAACCCTTTGTGTGCTGGTTGCTGGCGGGTCCGGTGGCTGCATTGTCTGCCGGATATCAGCACAAGTTATCACATATTTTGGGAAGGGGGAAGGTTCGTTTTAAGTTTTATTAGTGTTTGCATTTGTTTTTTAGAACTGTTTTGTTAGGACAGCTTTGGCTGCTGTATAGCTGTCGAGTTCGCTGGCGTTGCTTGTTTAATGTCGCCATTGTGACTGTCGACATAACAGTATGAATCTGTCTACATTTACCCTGTCACCATTTTGGTGTTGACAGGATAAGTGTTGACAGATTCACCATTGGAAAATCGTACCCTACCCAATTCAATACCTCATATTTAGTGATATATGGAAGCTGGGATACGAAAGCTTACATGCTTGATTGTTTAGTAACAGGGTCTTTGGGACTTTTAAAAATCATTGAAAAATGCTTACATCTTTATACTACAGTAAAGTCACTGAAACTTGTTATTCTTTTCTAATGGTAAAAGCGTAAATACTTTTCAAGATTTCATTTCTTCTGTGCGGTGGAAATGAATATCTTATGCAGTACAAAGTAAATAAATACCAATTATGCCATAAATACATCTATCACTCAAACTTAATATCCATTATAATTACAAAAATGTAAGAATACACATTATACTTCAAAAAAAGGTAAAGCTCTTTCATATATCAACACTAAGCAGTATTCATATATTGAAATAGATTCATTTGTTATGAATTATTCTCAATCACACTTGAATATATTTACATACATGTATACATCTTTGGCATTAACTACAATGCAACAAAAAATATGGACTGTTATAGAAAACCAATTGGGTGATTGTATATACATCTTTAGAAACTATAACACTATCAAACAGATTGAAGTAGATATTTGGCCTGTAGAATATAGTGTCAAAATAATTGAAAATAAATTATAAAGTGTGACGCAAATTTATAAATTTTATAGTGGAAAAATTAATTATTTTTACTTAATCATTAAATATACTACGTGTTCACAGATTGTAATCGCTTTCCAACCAGAAATACCATTCCAAATTGTTTCTTTTCAAGTAGTTATATTTTGATGCAGTTTACATATTGATATCAAAACTACATGTCATAAATATGTGTGTTACTATTTGTAATTATGTGTTGTTAAACACAAAGCACAGCTTAAAGGTGCATCTACTGCATCCACTTAGAGATGTGATAGGCAACCTGATACTCTTCAGGGTTTGCATGGGTGGCCCTTTAATCTTTAAAGTGTTGCATATTACTTTTAATCTCACTAATAAGTTAAAATAATACTTTTAATAAAAGGAAAAGGCAACTGTCTGTAATAACATACCAGCAGGCATTTTATACAAATATTACAAGCTATAACAGATCTGACAAGAAAGCAGAAAGGAACTGGGGGAGGCAGGTAAAGGCTCAGGGGGCTGTCTGTTGTCCATCACTGACTTAGAGGAAATACAACAAATTGGAGTTGTTTTATTCTATAGGGCAGTCCATACTTATTATAAGCTGCAGACATATATTAAATCTACACTTGGAATGTGTTTGCCAAAATTGCAAAGCTTCTGTTATATTGTATTTATGTAAGGGGGTCTTGCACAGATTGATGTTGGCTAAAGCCATTGTTGCTGTACACACATGTTTTGAAATATTTTAGCATGTTAGATTATTGGCTAGGAAATTTGTTATGGAGGATACTTCAACCCTGGCAATGCCGCTGTCAGCAAAGGGGTTTTATTCTTAACTTTTAGCTGTAGTTGATTTTCTGTCCCTCAATGGTCAAGCCAATAGAATATGACTCTGTCCACAGAACCAGTCACAATGTAGCATTGAAAGCACAGTGAAAAACTTCTCAAAACTTGCTTAAGCAAAAAGGTTATTTGCACTTGTGCAGTGACAGGGTGTACCCAACTTGCAGACAAATGCAAGGTTGCAATGGGAGTGAACACAACTCTAAATAATACCCTACATGATCACAGTGTATGGATCCCCCTCTGCAAACTGGTTAATAACATATACTGTAGTGTCATTTCACAAGAAGGACAAAAAAGGGTACTCAGATTAGCTATTGGCTCCGGTGACCAATAGAAAACTTCACTGTCATTGGAAGGGGTTAAAACAATTAGAGACCTTAATACTATATTTTTAGTTTTCCATCTGTCTGCATCAAAATAAAGTGAAAAAATCTCAGAAACCAAGGGTTCATTGAAAATTGTAGAAACCAAGATCATCTTAAGGGATTCCCATGTTTAAAGTAGCGTAATTGTAAACATAAATGCTGCTAGATTTATAAATAGTCTGACAGAACAATCTGACAATGATCCAACCCTACATAATACATGACTGGTGCTAGCTTTTGGATACACTACAGTCTGATAAACACATTATTTTGCATATATAAATTGTGTTACAATGGTGAAAGAAAGTTTATGAACACTTTAGAATTGTCCTGTATTTCTGCATATATTTTACCTAAAATGTTATCATATATTTATCTAAGTCCTACTCCTATAATATATGGAGAGAGCATGAGTAAACAAATAGCAAACAATGCAATCTCAATTTTTTTGCTGGAGAAAGCATATGAATTGTTACATTTAGTAATTGGCACAATCCCTTTGAGCAGCAATAACTTCAGTTAACTGTTTACTGTAGATGTTGAGCAGCCTGCACATCGTCTTGAAGGAAGTTTGGCCCATTCCCTCTTTCAGAACTGCTTCAACTCAGTGATAGTTGTTGGCTTTCTTGCATGAGCTGTTAGCTTCAGGTTCTGCAATAACATTTCAATTGGATTAAGAAAAAGAAAATTGCTGTTAGCGCTTATCCTTAATACTGCAGTTCTGTGTGTATCTAACAAAATGAAAACATGTGGTATTGGTTCATATTTTAATCAAAACATTTACACTTGCATCCCAGAGTCAAGAGTACCTCATTGTATGCAGGACCTAAACTGACCTATATGCTTCAAACACCATTAAAATGCAGTTAAAATCAGATGCAGGTCTTATATCCATTACATTGTTAGTTAATTTACATTTAATCAGTGTCACATAGTGGCCCTCTTAAAGGTAGGTCATTGGAAGCAAAGACATATTAATGTTATAAAATTCACAGAAAAAGTGATAACAACTCTACAGAACTGTTGTATAATAAAGCAGAATGCTAAGGAAAGCATATTGACCTTGCTAGACCTTGGCCAAGAGTTTTAAGATGAACTTTGGCCACATGCACAATGTAAAACATGATATATTGGAGCATTGGTTATTTGTTCGATAATAATATGCTGTCCATGCACCTGGTGTCAATAACTGCATATACATGACCACCCTATTATCTTTCACACAGAACAACCTTGAATCTAATTTTCCTATTGATCAATAAATCAGTGATATTTTTTACACATTGCCTGATCCAAGATGCAATAAAATCCTTGCAACTGAAACTTACCTGCATTCCATGATCATCACATTGCGCATATACAGCTGACTGGTATCATGATATTTCATTTTTATCTTGTCAAAACAAATTAGCTGTGCAGCTAATCCTCAAATGTTACTTTCAAAGTTAACAGCTTCATCTGTTAAAACAAAAAGAAAGTGCAAAATAGATAAATATATTTTTGTTAACTCCAGTGGAATTTCAATTTTTATTTAATATGTATCAGGACTTATATATACTGTGACAAACAGAGTGGTTTACCAGAGGCCTCTAAGAGAGGAGATATGTATTTAGTGGACAGTCTGCGGGGCAAGGCAGCAAACAGCGTTCATATTTGTACAGTAGTGCATATAGGTTAAAGAGAACTTAGGAAATATGTGAGACATGATAGTAGTAAACTAAAGAGTGTGATTTAACTCATATATTTTGAAGTATGATAAAAGCAACCTGAAAGAGTGTGTCTGCACTGAGACTCATCAAGCAGAACACCTGATGAGAACTCCTCTATAAAGGTCAGGTGGGAGTGTCACCTGTCCATCAAGTTAGGGCTGTGGGAGGAGTGTAATGTATAAAAACATGAGTTTTTCACTGTGTTGTATCTGATGCCGAATAAATTGACTGTTGTACAGAAAGCTGGTCTCTGTTAATTTAGCATTAGGGTCACAAGAGTGTGTGTGGAACTTTGTGTTCATCATTATCACCATTTATTTATATAGCGCCACTGATTCCACAGCGCTGTACAGAGAACTCACTCACATCAGTTCAGCTACCTTGCCATCCTGACAATAAAAAGTAAAGTACTAAGCAAGAAGTTGTGTCTGCATCACCTGAAGTACCTGTATAGATATATATATAGATAAAGATATATACAGATATGTATATATATATATATATATATATATATATATATATATATATAATGTATATTAGATAAATGTAGAAATACACAAGCACACGTGTATATACCCTGCTCATTAATGCAAATTTATATGGTACAACAGTGCTCCGAATTTCCAGTGAGTCACGGACGGGTGCAGCATTGGAACATTGTCCAGGAGACACCAGGCCCCATTAAGCAAACTACTGCTTCTCTAGAACCCCTAGACTCACTAGTCATTTGGTCTTTTCTTTACACCGACAAGCCCGGCAACAGCTCTTTATAGAAACACGTTTGTAGGAGAAACGCTGTGAACAACTCATTGTTGTTATCTTCTATATATTTTAATGGATAAAGATTCCATGATATGTTGATATATTGCATGGAGATCCCTAGCAATGCTATATTAAAAGAAAGACAAAATATTTATCTTCACAGCATAAAGTCATCTTTTGAGGAGGTTGAGCATATGGATGTTCACAGTGCTACCCGACTGAGGAAAAGACGGATCATTTCTACATTGACGGTCTGCCTGTAAGTACTAGTAACTGATTTGCTTCCCATCAGTTCTTCCACATTTATTCTTAAGTTTATTGGTTTATTGTTACAAGATCTCTTAACTGAATTGGAAGTGTCTAATTCACAAACAACTGTTATACTGATTGATTAGATTTTAATCATCTGGATCAGGTCTGGACTGTAGTAGAAGCTAATATTATAGGTCTTCGTATTATCTATATGTCTATTTAGAAGCTCATATAGAGCTCATCGCAATGTGTTATTTCTATGTTATCCAGGCAATGTGAATTCTATATGTTTTTATGTTGTATATTGTATTTTTAACATATGAGCTCATATTAGTCATATATTGATATAATAATATGTGTTTGAAAAAATATTATTCATTTTCCATGGATCACATTTTTGCTTATATGTAGCTCCAGAGCGCTATTGAAATTTAACTTTTTGGATTCTGTTGTCAGACGTCAGGTTTGCTGACCATTCATGTCCCAGTTACCTGCCTGGCTGCCTTTTACTCAGCACTCCATTTCTGCCTGAGATGTTGGTGTCCTACGAAAGCCCAGACAGTGGTACCATTACCATTTATACAACCTCTTCTGTGCTGTGCTGACGTCTGGTGGTATATCTCTCTGGTGTTCAGCTACTCCACATCTATTCAAGCCTGCATCATGACCATCAGTTTTGCAGCTCCACTCAATCCAATTAGAGTGGCAAGAATTTGCAATGACTTTTGCACTACTTTAAGTGCTTTTGTGGCCAGATGTTCTGAGGGACTCTAGGTCTGTCTCAGAATACATTGGATTCTCTGTTGTATACTGCAGATATGTACACTGTATCATTCCGCTTTACCACGTCTGCTGATTTGAGTTAATCTCCTGCTCTGATATTGGGACGTTCTGTAGCCTGCATTTCTGCCTGTTGATTGCAGAACCATCAGCATATGATTATGAACCAGATACATCTGCATATGATTCTGAACCTAATAATCTGTATATGATTCTAAACCTGATAGCCTGCATCTGATATCCTGCATTTAATACTCTGTATATACTGTTTGTTGATGATCTGTTGTGTTATAAAACAAAGACTGTAATTTTAAGTCACACACCTCATAATTTCTGTTGCTAATCTAACAGCACAAACATGACAACGAGTTCAGTGTACTCCAAATGGCCTCTACAGTCTCAAGATCTCAATCCAATAAAGCAAGTTTGGGATGCAATGGAATGGGAGATACGTAGCATGAATGTGTTGTAACATCTTACCAAAGGAGTCTCTTATGCTTTGAAGTAGATAATAATCAAGATTATTGATTCACATGCACATGGACCAGCAAATCATATAAAATCAAAAGACACAGAATATACATTGTATATATTTTTTTTTACCATAATCTTGCATGACAATCCTAATGTTGTGATCTATTTCGATAAAGGAGGGTGAGTGGTTTTGCTTAACCATGGAAAGTACACCAATGAAATTAAAAGACAACTGGCTGTTCCTCAGTGTTACAAGATGCTGTAAAATATATAGTTATAAGATTGATCCCACTTATACATACAAAAAGGAGATAGCCCCTCTCCCTGGGCTTACAAAATGTAAAGTTTCTCACTCAGGATTTTCCTAAAACACCAATCATTTCTGTTTTGCCCAATATTCATAAAACTTAAATTAATCCCTCTGGTAGACCGATAATTTCCTCTTGGGGCTCCTTGTGTCAATCCCTTTCACAATACGTTGGTTTCTACTTACACTTGTGGTGCAAAGTTCTTTCTCATTTTTGCATAATATTTCAGATTTTTGGAGATGGCTATCTGGTTTAAATATTATTCCTGTATCTTTAATTTTGGACACCATTGATGTATCTAGTCTTTGCTCTAGCATAAGGCTGGCTTCAGCAATGTGAGGTTTGTTGTGTCTTACGGTCCACCATAATGATGTCCCCCCCAGATTGATTTTTTGATGGTATTAACTGATGTGATTTTGCACAAAAATTGATACATCAGATGCAATTTTTTTATATTAGTTTGAAAACACTCCTATTTTGGGTGACAGTTTGTTTTCCCATGTTATCTTTTTTTATGTGAGATACACTGATCATTTGTTTATGCTCTGGACTGGTGACGAGAAGTTTTCACAGCATTCATAGATAAGCTCCAATAGTCTTGATAGCACCATCAGATTTACCTTGACTTATAGTGTCACCACCATCAATTTTCTTGATGCTACTATTAACTGTCGTATTTCTAGAGTATTCACCACTATAGAAAGTCCACTGATACATTATTGCAAGCTGAAAATTTCATGCTAGGCCTCTTAAGAAAGATCCCCATTTTTTCCAATTATTGAGAATTATCTGTATCACCTCGGAGATGGACGAACTAGGAAATCTATTTTTAAGGGTTTACAATCACAATAAGATCAATCAAGTCATCCTCAAATGTTTGCAACTTATAGGGAGAAATTGCTGAAAACTAAGAAGAATGAGATCCCAGTTGATCAGATGATATTTGTCATACCTACTCTATCACTTCAAAAGAAGTATATGAAGCTTTCACTCGTCATTGGAATATTTTAAGCTCAGATCCGGTTCTTAGATCAGAGTTACAATCACCACCGATGTCTTGTTACAAGTGAAATTCTAATTTAAGAGATGTGTTGGTCCTGATACCGTAGTGTATCATGTGATTCTCGATGCTTACTGTCCCTTAAACTGGTATTTTTAGATGTACAGGCTAAACTGGTTGGTGATAGTTTTACTACTTCAAAAATGGGAGCAAATAAAAAAATCACCCAACGTTTTTCATGCTAGAGCAGATATGTGGTATGTATCATTCAGACATAATAAACTTTATGTCTCCAAACCTTGTTGATGATAAAATAAAGAATGGCACTGTACAGATCTTCTATTAAAAAAGCCATGCAACAATTGGGTGCCAAAATACCACCTGTAGCCCATCATTTAATTCAATAAATCAAAAAAAGAATGACTTTTATTTAATGCCAACAGAACAACTTCAGACACTTTGACGTGGTGACGAAGTGACTACTTTTTATTACTAGAAAAGGATGCGCGGTGGATACAAGGCCTGAATTATTTAACACATGTGGCCTTAATGATGATTTCAATCTGGCTTGTTTTCTTTTACATGCTATGGTGATTAAATGATGTTCTACATACAGTAGAATTTACATTAACTGTGGATATTGACACGTGGAATACTCAAATATACATACCTGTTTTGACTATTTATATTGACATATGATCTTTTTTACAGACACATATAAGTAATAGTTATGGAAACACAAAACCCCACATGTGGAACCCAAAAGCAGAAATAATGACTAAGGTTTTCACAATATTTATTTTCTAGAGACTTTGACCAGGATGCATCAACTGGCTAGATGAAATGTGATTTGATCTTTCCTCCCATCGTAAGGACATTCAAAACTCAAACTGCAGAATATAGCATTCTGTGATTTCAATTCATTCACATGAATTTAAACTCACTTTCATGTGAGTTGGATGCAAGCTCAAGTTTAGAAGTGGTCAAAAACTCACAATAATGGACAATTTAAAGGGAAATCTGAGAAGCTTTTGGTCAAGTGTGCCCAGCATTCTCATGCAAGAAAGGCAAGTAAGATATTGATTGTCAATTATTATTATTATTACCATTTATTTATATAGCGCCACTAATTCTGCAGCGCTGAGAACTCACTCACATCAGTCCCTGCCCCATTGGGGCTGACAGTCTAAATTCCCTAGCACACACAGACAGACAGACACACAGACTAGGGTCACTTTGTTAGCAGCCAATTAACCTACCAATACTTAATACAGCATTGGGATGGTTTGTAAATCTGCCTATATTATTCTGAGATGTGTCCAGTGGGTTTGTGACCATATCTCTCCCCTAAGGGAAATTTAGAGTTGTGGAACCACCTTCTGTCCAATTCAAAATCCAACTTACAAAGTTGCAACTTGTCTTAAATGCTTATGGGATTTTGCTCATTGGATTTTGCTTATCGGATCTGTTGGTTACAATCAGCTCAGATTCAAAAACTTTAAATGAGGCCCAAAACTGATTTAGGAATGTTCCAACATTACTTTGTGGCAGGTCCAATTTAGATAATCTTCCTGAGATGGTGCAATAAGGCTCAAGGAATTTCAAGATAATTGGTCCTCTATTAAATTGTGCTATGTGGTCTGCTCACCCTCCCAAGCTCCAACCCCAAACCTTACCACCAGCCAATAATAGACATATGCAAAATACATGCTTACCAGGCTACCCTGTGGGATGGGAGTGATTAGGTTGGATTGCTGTCTAGGTTCTGCAAATCAAGGGGAGCCAGTTAAAATGTCTAGCTTTTATTGTTTGTCGCATACACCTCAGTCATTGGCTCCATCTATCAAATAGATTAGAAAAATCCAACAGTTGTAGATATTTGCTACATGTGTTTAATAATCACGAACCAATTGGTGATAGAGGAGGCATATTGCAAACACATGTACTCTAAATATGACTTAATGATATGTTTTCTCTTATCTACCTCTTTCTTCTTCTGTTCCTAGGCTATTATTTGTTGCTCTCTGTCCCTTCCCTTTGCTCTCTTCTATCCATGCTCTTCTCTATGCCTCTATTTCCAGTTCCTCCTTTTCACCTTCCACCCAAGATATGGTACATCTGGATGTGAATTGAGTTGAAAATAGTCTTTAATAGAAGCTGAAATAGTCTCCTTAAAAAGTGGTAATTTAAAAATAATTTTGTTAAACCTCTATTAAGGACATTCACAGGGATTCTGAAAGGATGCTGAAAGTATGGAGTGTTCAGAACAGGTGTTGGCGAGTATGTCTGCCTGTACCAAATGTTGAATGATATGAGTGCACCCCATAAACACGTAAATATGTGAATAAGATTTGTGGTAAAAAGAGCAATATATATAGTCTCTGGAAGTTGGATACAATAGCCTCCAGATATCAAATAAGCCATCATCACCATCATCATCATCACCATTTATTTATATAGCGCCACTAATTCCGCAACACTGTACAGAAAACTCACTCACATCAGTCCCTGCCCCATTGGGGCTTACAGTCTAATTTCCCTAACGCACACACAGACAGAAAGACACAGACTAGGGTCAATTTGTTAGCAGCCAATTAACCTACCAGTATGTTTTGGAGCGTGAGAGGAAACCGGAGCACCCGGAGGAAACCCACGCAAACACGGGGAGAACATACAAACTCCTCACAGATAAGGCCATGATCGGGAATTGAACTCATGACCCCAGTGCTGTAAGGCAGAAGTGCTAACCACTTAGTGCTAACCACTTAGCCACCGAGCTGCCCACAGTGCCATTCTCAGCCATGTGTTTATGTAGAGCCTTGTTGTGAAAGGACAGCATCAGAGAAGTTCTGGTGGCTGATTTATCCATAGTGAGAGAAAGAATGGTATTAAAATCTCGCCAAATAGGAGGAGTTCTTTGCGCATGTAATATAAGTAAGTTAAAAAGTGTTAGGTATATAGATGTTAGCCAGAGTAACATTCAAGTGCCCGATTATAGAATCTAGAAGGATGAAAGGAATATTGTTGCATATCAAAATAGCCACCCGAGTAGTGGCATAGTAACATCTGAACATCTCATCTTATCCTCTTATTCTCATCTCTGCAACTGTGACTGTGTTTTTTTTTTAAAAAAAAAGTATGTCCAAGAACTGAACATCTCATCTCATTGTCACAGCTCTCTGGTATATTCCACAATATTATTGCACAGAAACAGTGATGATAGTAAACTTAAATATTTATTGTAAGTACAGGCAGGGTTGGATCTCAGTGGCTGAAGGGCCAGGCAAGGCATGAAACAAAATGTCCAGGAATAATATTCAAAACAAAGTCTTTCAAACTTGCCAGGTTCCAGAGAAGCAGAGAGAGGTCAGAGTCCAATAGCCAGTAAAGCAGAAACAGCAAAATCCAGAGCTGCAACATATACAATGAACCAGCAAGGAATGATTGCCACGGGTCAGTCTTTATGGTCTGGTGATCAGCATAACACTTAACAGCTGAGTGAGGACATACAATCCACATAGCGGCCACTAGTGGGGAAAACAAAGAACTGCACCTGTAGGGACTTGGTGCAGAAAAGCATCAGGCCATAACAAACGCACCACATGACAGGTGTAATGCATCACATGACAAGGGTAACGCATCACATGATAGGTGTAAAGCATCACATGAGCGGTGTAAAACATCACATGACTGGTAATGCATTTGTAGGGACCTGGTGCAGAAAAGCATCAGGCCATAACAGTACGCCGCCTTAAACAAAGCGGATTCCAGACGCTTTTTTATTTTCCTCTCCCCAACCTAGACACCAGATCTTTTCTTCTTACAGACTTTGGAACGATGACTTTTCTTTTCAGATGCAGGTCTCCCGACCAGAGCTGAGCATATGGCTGCTTCAGGAGCTGTGAGGAGCCGCGGACGCGGCAGCACTGACCGGCAACTCGGGCTGGACCGCACTGACCGGCAACTCGGGCTGGACCGCACTGACTGACAACTCGGGCTGGACCGCACTGACCGGCAACTCGGGCTAAACTGTATTGACCGACAACTCGGGCTGGACCTTCAATAATGTCTCTGGAGCGGACTGAAAGGGTAGCGCCCTCTCTGAAGCAGATAGTATCTCGGGACTGAAGACAGAGGCTGGAAGCTTGGCACTGGAAGCAGGAGCTGGAAGCTTGGCACTGGAAGCAGGAGCTGGCACCTCAGGACAGGAGGCAGAGGGTGGCACCTCAGGACAGGAGGCAGAGGCTGGCACCTCAGGACAGGAGGCAGAGGTTGGTAGCTGGGCACAGGAGGCAAGAGCTGGTAGCTTGGCACTGGAGGCAGGAGCGGGAAGCTTGGCACTGGAAGCAAGAGCTGGAAGCTTGGCACTGGAGGCAGGTGCTTGCACCATAGAGTGGGAGGCAGTAGTAAATGGTGGACCCAGAATAATCTTTTTGCTGGGAGTAAGACTAGCTAGAGGCTGTTCAGTAGGATACCTCTGTTTTCTGTGTGGACATGACAATAAGAAGTGTTCAATGCAAGCACAATAAATACAATTGTTCAAAGTTCTTCTGCGGCTACGTTCCTCCTGTGAAAGGCGACTGTACAGACCACCTCTAACTTGAAATAGTTTTGCAGAAATGGCAGTGATGACTGGTGTCTGAATTGAAGAAGTAGTAGTTGGCTGAATTGTAGATCTTGATCCATAAGGTTAGGCTGGTTCATTCTGTCACGGCTCTCTGGTATATTCCACAATATTATTGCACAGAAACAGTGATGATAGTAAACTCAAATATTTATTGTAAGTACAGGCAGGGTTGGATATCAGTGGCTGAAGGGCCAGACAAGGCATAAAACAAAATGTCCAGGAATAATATTCAAAACAAAGTCTTTCAAACTTGCCAGGTTCCAGAGAAGCAGAGAGAGATCAGAGTTTAATATCCAGTAAAGCAGAAACAGCAAAATCCAGAGCTGCAACATAAACAGAGCTGTAACACACCACAATGATCCAGAGCTGCAACACATACAATGAACCAGCAAGGAATAATTTCCACGGGTCAGTCTTTATGGTCTGGTGATCAGCATAACACTTAACAGCTGAGTGAGGACACACAATCCACATAGCGGCCACTAGTGGGGAAAACAAAGAACTGCACCTGTAGGGACTTGGTGCAGAAAAGCATCAGACCATAACAAACGCATCACATGACAGGTGTAATGCATCACACAAGGGTAATGCATCACATGATAGGTGTAAAGCATCACATTAGCGGTGTAAAACATCACATGACTGGTAATGCATCTGTAGGGACCTGGTGCAGAAAAGCATCAGGCCATAACACTCATCCTCTCTTATTCTCATCTCAGCAACTGTGCCTGTATTTTTTTTTTAAAAGTATGTAACAGGACCTTGTTACTTACTTAACCTGTGTTTAGTTGCTGCTCATTGAACCAATTTTATGACTCTGCCCTTGCTCTCATATAGCCTGAGTAAGACTAATAGCCCCCCTCCTTTCTCTGATCAGCTGTCCAATTAGCACAGATGTAACTTATTTTGAAATCAGCCTCACACACCTCTGTCCACATTGCCACTTCATTACTTCACTCACTTCAAGTTAACATTCATGAACTGTTTTCCTATTTAAATTCAATAGTTATAACAGCCTCACCCTGTCAACAGAAACTAAAAGAACATACATGTTACAATCATCTTTCTTATCTTTCTTCCTCCCTGCTTCTATTAGCTGGTGATATATATTACCGAATCCAGGTCCCCCACACTTCTCCCACAAGCATATATCTGAACGCTACCGAAATCCAACAAACCTCAGATGCATCACCTGTCTCCCCCTCTTCCAAAGTCCTTTAAATGTGCCCTTTGGAATGTACGCTCTGTTTGTAACAAACTTACCTCCATACATGACCTCTTCCTCTCAAAAACCTCAGCCTTATGGCAATAACAGAAACATGGCTCTTGCAATCAGACACTGCCTCACCTTTAGCCCTTTCACATGGTGGTCTCCATTTCACCCACACTCCCAGGCCAGGAGGCAGACAAGGAGGTGGGGTTGGACTACTTCTCTCCCCACAGTGCACATTCACAGTTTTACCAAATGTCCCATCACTCAAGCTCACATCTTTTGAAGTACATACTGATAGGATTTTTAACCCATTCTCTATGCGTGTTGCTGTCATCTATCGTCCCCCTAGACCCCACCAACAATTTCTTGAACACTTCTCTGCATGGCTCCCTCACATCTTATCTTCTGACAACCCCACCATAATTATGGGTGATTTCAACATCCCTATTGCTAATCTACGTTTCAATGTTGCTTCAAAACTTCTCTCTCTAACCTCCTCACTTGCTCTCTCTAAGTGGACTGAATCCATTACTCATTAGAATGGCCACTGTCTTGATCTTGTTTTCTCTAGATTATGCTCAGTTTCTAATTTCCTTAACACTCCTTTCCCCCTTTCGGATCATAACCTTATTAGTTACTCGCTCACTCCCACTGCTGTCAAACTCTTCCAAGCCTCAACAGTTTTCCACCTCTCTCCAACGCCTTCTCTCCCCAATTTCTACATTCTCCTCCCTGATATGGCAGTGCCTCATTTTCACTAAATCCTAGTAACTGTCCTTGATCAAGTGGCTCCAGCAACACTTCATACTCCACGTAGACTTCGCTGTCAACCGTGGCACACTAAAGTAACACGAAATCTACAAAAACTTTCTCACAAAGCTGAACATCACTGGCATAAATCTTGTACCTCAAATGATTTCATGGCATATACTGCTATCTACCACTCCTATCGAAGTGCTCTGGACACTGCTAAACAAGCATACTTCCAATCTCTCATCTATGCTAAGGCTTATAACCCCAAATGCCTTTTTAACACATTTAAATTGTCACGGGCACTAGGAGTCTTTGCCCAGGATATCACCAGATGATGGACTTACCAGAGTAATATAGCTGGTACTATGGTTCTCTGGTAGCAGGGTGACAACGGAACAGGAGAAACAGCAGATAGTGAGAGAATGCTCAAGGAAAGTCTATGACTAGCAGCAACTGGTAATGAGTAGATGAATGTACACAAGGAACCAGATGGACAAGGAAACGTGAGGAGAGTCAGTGGTCTGCGTATAGCAAATTGTACCATTGCTATAGTGAGGAGGAATGTCCAGGAGTAGCGAGGAGGTAGTGAGAGTCAGCGGTCTGTGTATAGCAAGTTGTACCGCTGTCTATAGTGAAGGAATGGAATCCAGGTGAAAGTAGGTAACGGGGAAGTCAGTGGTCTGCGTATAGCAAGTTGTACCACTGCTTATGTGAGAGGATACTTGAAACTGGTGTCACAGGGAACAGGAGTCAGTGGTCTGCGTCAGCAAGTTGTACCACTGATATATATATGTGAGGAGGGGCATGAGGAGATGAATGTAAAGCAGAGAATACACGGGGCACACAGAACTTGACCCACGATGATATCCACAATACAACAATAACTGACAAGCACTGCTTGAAGTATACAAAGTCACAATAGCTATCCAGGCAATAGGAAACAAAGTCAATGGTAACAATAGCTTCAGTGGATAGGAGGCTCCGGAGGAGAACACAACTCAGTCCAGATGGATATGCAATACAAAAGCAAAGTCAATGGAAAGTATGCATACCGCGGTTCAGGAGAGCAGGCTGTCAGAGAGACGTGCAGGGATACCTGAATGGCTGAAGGCTGGCAGGAGGAGAGACCACTGGAGGGTGGAAGCGGTAATCAGGTTGGTGCAGCACACGGCAGGTAATCCAGAATCAACGAAGCAATACTCAGGAAGTAGTAGTAAGTGAAACTGGAAACATGATGAACACGGGAGAGTTGAGGCTGTCTGGTATCCAGTAGTAGTGGTGGAGGCAGCGGAGAGAAGGCACGCTGAACACGGGAGAGTAGAGGCGATCTGGAACCCTGTAGTAGTAACGGAGGCAGCGGAGAGCTGACACGATAAACACAGGAGCGTTGAGACGATCAGGAACTCTGTAGTAGTAACGGAGGCAGCAGAGAGCTGACACGATAAACACAGGAGAGTTGAGGCGATCAGGAACTCTGTAGTAGTAACGGAGGCAGCAGATATGAATCAGCTGAGTGCAGGCACAATGAACACAAGAGAGTAGAAGTGGTCCGGAAACCACAATAGCAGTAAACAGGAATAAGCAGGAGCTGAATACACAAGGAACACAGGAACACCTTCAGAGGCTCATGGGGAATGAGACTCCAAGATCAGGCAACCAGGTAATGATCACAGGTGGTTTAAATAGGGAGGGTTGCCTGATCATCCAATCAATTAAAAGCAACAGGTACTGAAGGTTTGATAAGGGCTGCACATGCGCAGACCCTCAGGATGGCGGACGGCCACGGTTCCTGAACACACGGGAAATGGCACTCAAAGTCCGGTGAGTGACATAAATCTCTTCTCAATCCTCCCACCCCAAACACTCCGACTACCATCAGTGCCCAGGATTTTGCTTCCTATTTTAAGGAAAACATTGATAAGATCGTACTTGAAATGGTATCATCTCCCTCTACTAGCAGTGAGCTTAATTCCTTCCCGCCATCCTGTGACACCCTCTCTTCATTTGATCCCACAAATGAAGAGGAAGTTTCTACTCTCTTCTTATCTTCCTACTCTAAGTCCTGTCCTCTTGATCCCATACCCTCACAAATTGGTAGGTCCCTGTCTCATGTGCTCATTTCACCTCTAACTAAAATCTGTAATCTATCTCTCTACTGGTATCTTTCCATCACTATTCAAGCATGCAGTCATTACTCCTTTTCTAAAAAAGCTAAATTCTGACCCAAACTCTCTCTCAAATTACCGCCCCATCTTTCGGCTCCCATACCCCTCCAGACTTCTCAAGCAAATTGCCTACACTCGCCTCACACATTTCCTTTCTGGAAACAACCTATTGGATTCTCTTCAATCAGTATTTCGTTCTCAACACTCCTGAGACTACGCTGACCAAGGTTGTCAATGATCTGATCACAGCTAAAACGAAAGATGATTACTCTCTTCTAATACTCCTGGATCTCTCTGCTACATTTGATACTGTTGACCACTCTCTCCTCATACATACGCTGCAATCCCTAGGTCTTCAAGACACTGTCCTATCCTGGTTCTTATCCTACCTATCTACTCGCTCTTTCAGTGTTAATTTCTCTGGAACAACCTCCACTCTGCTTCCTTTATCAGTTGGAGTACCACAAAGCTCAGTCCTAGGTCCTCTACTATTCTCTAACTACACCACTTCTCTAGGAAAACCAATAAGCTCCTTTGGATATCAGTATCATCTCTATGCGGATGATAGACAAATTTATCTACCCTCTTCTGATCTTGCACCATCTGTGTTGTTTCGCGTTACTGACTGTCTTTCTGCCATTTCATCTTAGATGTCCTCTCGCCAACTCAAACTCAATCTTTCAAAAACAGATCAAATAATATTCCCACCCAACAGTGGAAGCTTACTGCATGACATTTCTATTTCTGTTGACAACATGACCATAAATTTCACCCCGCAAGCTCGCTGCCTAGTTGTAATCCTTGACTTGCAACTATCCTTTGTTCCCCACATCAACTCTATATTTGCATAATGCTGCATACATCTAAAAAACATTTCCAGAATACGTACATATCTCCCACAAGACACTGCAAAAACTTTAATTTCGCAATCATCATCTCCCACATCGCTTATTGTAATTCCCTCCTTACTGGTCTTCCCAAAATCAGACTGGAGCCCTTGCAATCTATTTTGCATGCAGCAGCTAGATTGATTTTCCTTGCAAATCGTTAAGTCACTTTGTCAGTCTCTACATTGGTTGTCTGTTTTTCAACAAATCCAATATAAACTTCTTCTACTAACATACAAGGCCAGCAACAAAATTGCACCAACATACATCTCCTCACTTGTCTCAAAATAGCTCCCAACTTGAAAACTCCGTTATGCACAAGATCTGCGTCTCTCTTCCACTCTCATCACTTCCTCCCATTCTCGGTTACAGGACTTTTTTTGGGCTGCACCCACTTTATGGAATTCACTCCCTCGCACCACAAGACTTTCCTCTAGTCTTCAAACCTTCAAGCGTTCTCTGAAAACCCACCTCTTCAGACAAGCTTATAATAGTCCTCTACCACCCTCTTAATCTCCCTATGTTACACTATTACCACCCTCTACACAGCTAACATAAGACAACAACCCTCTGACCAACATAATTGTGTGACTGAGCCCACTAAATACTTTGTAACTTTTGCATTCTAGCTGGACAAATATTCAATATGATGTAGCACTTACCCTTGTATATCAAACCATTGTCCCATAGATTGTAAGCTTGCGAGCAAGGCCCTCTTACCTCTCTGTATGTATGTATTAACTAGTATTGTTTTATTACTTTTTGCTCCCAATTGTAAAATGCTACGCAATCTGCTGGTGCTATATAAATAAATGTTATTGATGATGATGATAGTAAACTAAGGAGAACTGATGTGTGGGTAGGGGGGAATGTCCATCCAATATAAAGTGTGTTTCACATATAAAAACAAAATCACCCTTAAACCTTTGAATGGTTTTAAATAATAAGGATTGCTTTTGGGGAGTATTTAATCCCTTAAAATTGAGGTATGAAAATTCTACAGCATGCTGACTAACAGAAAAGCAAAATGAGTGTGCATGGAGAAGGGTGGGCATGAAGACAAAAAAACTCAGGGGCACAAGAGTTGCCTACGAGGTTGGTGCCCAACTAAGAACTAAAGTATATATAAACTTATTTAACCCCTGTCACTGTGTGTAGTGTGGGGTGCAAAGGGTACACAGTGCACCTCATTCTCAAGCCCTGGCTAGCTGATGGGCATGGGTGTAAATGATCAGGGCGTCCCTGAACATGCAGGTGTTTCTCTGTAGTTAGTGGGACACAGGTAATGTCACTTTGTGATGCAGTGTAATAAAAGTCACAATAATTTGGGCGCCAGACCATCTCTATAACAAAGTCACCTCCTTATTTACACTCCTCTTCCTCCAGCACAATAATCATAATGGTTGCAGCAATAACGAAATATATTTACAGCTCCTTACTCTCCCCAGCACAGTTCTTAAGGAGCAATACGAAAATGGTTGCAAAAATACCTCATTACTCCTCCTGCACAGTTCTTAATGTTATCCAGATGTTATATAACATAAATCACATGTTTTGCAGATCACCCTTTCTGCAGGGGCACTCACATGGATGCTAACAGGCAGGCAGCTTCTTCTCAATGCAGCTCTGACACACTGTGTACCTCTCAATTGCAGCTCACTCCTCCTCTGCGGGAATGATGTCTCCTGTGGGCTCTGACACATCACTCTGTGTACTCCCAGCCTCAGGCTCTGACAATACAGCTACCATGCCTCTTGTAGCAATCCTACTCCAGGGTCTCTTCCATGCGAAGTGTCCCCCTCTCTCTTGGGTTCTCTATAGTGACATGGAGTTCTCCCCCTCATCCAGGGCACACATTCCTTGCCCTGGCACAGTCACCATGCTCAGACTTCCAGGCAATGCTGGGGGATCCTGGAGCTTCCACCCCGCTCTCCCAGGTCCCCAGCTACATCTCTCCTCTCCTGTGTCTCTCCTCTCTCTTTTCTTTTTCCCCCTTAATGACAGCCCCTCCTTCCTCTCACTTAGTCTCACAGGCTGGGCTGGGTTATCACCATGGTAACCAGTTTATGTAAGTTTTCAATAAATTCTAGCTTACCCTCTAGGTGACCCCTCCTGTATTCACTGAGGTCTAGGTTTTACTAAAACGCCACTAGGGGGCGTTACATTTAGAACACTTAAATAAAGCACAAAACCTGGGCACTGGGTTTGGGAGTACCAAAACAAAAGTAAATCCCAGATCCGTAGCTCCTAGAGTGTGTGGGTAAGGGGATAAAGAACAGAGTGCTTACCCGCCCAGCAAAGCATATTATGAACTCAAGTAACAGGACTAAATGAACTCTTATATAACATTCCTTCAACAAAAGTAATACATTTAGCAGAAAAAAACAATAACAACATTATTGTAAAACTAGTTTGTCTAAAGAGAATGCAACAAAAACAATACAATCCAAACATCTGAAACGCAGCTGGATCAAGATCACTGATGGTGAACGGTTAGGGATTGCTGGTGATCAGAAGGTTCTGGAAATGATGGTAAAGAATGAATCAGTGAAGTCATTATTTTCCCTTTTTCAGGTTTCGTATGGTGATCTTCTGGCCTTCAACATCAACAGTGAGGCGGAAGGAGAATCCCCACCAATATTTATGTTCCTTCTTGCGTAATGTCCGAGTCATATCTTTAAACTATTGTAGAAGGAGCAACATCTTGGAAAAACTGGATATGGACCTCTTCAAATGGAACATGGGCAAAGTTCATGTTCCTAAGGGATTCCCAATATATCGGGTGAAGACGGAGGGCTCTATGTGCTCGCTCAATCTGAATGGACTGATCTAAGAGATGGGGAACAAGAGAGGAAGAGAGTCTAATTATATTTTGTTGCAAGTCCCTGAGATCCACTGTTTCACCTATATTACGAAGTCTTAGGTTGATCAGACGTACGCGAGTCTTCAAATCATCCAGTTTTTCTTTCAATACGTAATTTTATTGCAATAGGCAGTCTAGGTCATGAGATGCTTCATTCTGGAACTTGAGGCTATATTCTACTATATCTTCCAGCATCATGCTCCACTTTCAGAGAGGGTTATTTCAGATTTCAGGTCTCCAATAACCTTTTGCAGATAAGCCAGAAAATAATTAATCCATTCTACAATTAAATTGCGTAGCTCTTTGAAATCAACATTTGTGGAGTGGACAGCAGATGGTCCTGATTCTACTACCAGCAAGACCCTAGATGGAAATGGTAGTGGTAAAGAAGAGGTGGTTTTCTCTTGTTTGGAGAAATGTTGTGTGATTTCCCTGGTGCCGCCTTTGCTAGTGGATTTCTGCATAATGAGTTAGAAAGTGCATATACTGTTACTGGATGATTCTGATAATAGGCTGGGTGGGTTAGGGAGAACTAGAGACTTTTCAATCTGCATGTCTTAAGATAAGCATGGAAGAAAAGCAGTCCAGATACCATAGCGTGAAGTGGTTAGGGAGTAGCATGGTCCAGGCGGGATTCAGATCATGGGGAATGGAGTCCCAATCCTCAAATGCAAGTGGAGAGAGGTTTAGCAATGACAAATTGTAAGTTTTACCTGAGTGACTGGTAGGTGGAAGATGTTGAGTTTGTACCTCTAAAAGTGAGAATTCAGTGCCCATGCAGAAAAGTCACAAACAGTGTAGTAACTATAGCAGTTGTTATGGAGAAGATCCCATGTGGATGTATGTGGGCACTGCAGATGAGGCTGGGTAATGGTTTCAGTTATAGAGTGAAGACAACACTTAAGTTAGATAAGTTTTTAATTCTCCACGATGGGTCACAAATGTTAAACCCCTATGTATCAAATAAGGTGGGACAAGTCTGGTAGTAGGCTGCAATGTCTCCTGAGATTGAAGTTTGAATGACTTTGTACACCTAATTTTTAGTGTTTTTTGCAGAAGCCCCATTCATTCATATTGTATGATATTACCTAAACAGAAAAAAAGTGTTACATTTATTGCATTTATTTAGTATAGTAAAGTGCAGCAAATTATATAAATCTTATGCAAAAAAATCTGAATGAAAATATAAATATATACTGTTTATCATATACACCAGTGTTTATCAAACAGTCCTGGTTTATGGGATATTCATTACTGGGTCACAGTGAGAAGGAAGAGGAATGCATTGTTTTTATTTATTTTAATGTATGGTGCCTAAACAAATGACAGCAACCTGTTAGGAAGGGAACTGAGTCAAAGACAAAACCATTCTCGGAAAGTGTTTGAATCAATAAAATTAGGGTGGTGCATGATTCAGTAGCACAAGCCTGTCATGAAGGTGTCTGATCCAGTAACACAAGTTTATAACATACATGCCAACTTTTAAGACAAGGGGCAGGAGGGGGGGCATGGTGACATCGTCACGTCACCATAGCCCTGCCCCCACTGTAAAATGCCGAAATTTATGGCACTGAATAGCGATGGCGCGGCTTAATGACGCGATTTAGCCCCCTCCTCCATTCAATGCCATGCATTTCGGCAAATGCAGGAGTTTTGCCTACTCTTCCCGAAATTCATGAGCCTCCCGGGAATTCTGGGAGAGTAGGCAAGTATGGTTTATAAGCAAATGACATTAGTCTGTGTGGAAGGTATAAGAGCCACTAACATCAGTCTATCATGAAGGTGAATATGCAAATGACACTAGCCTGTCAGAAAAGTGTATAAGCAAATGACAGCAGCCTGTCAGGAATGAGCCTGGGCCAATGACAAAGTTGTTAGGAAGGTGTCTTAGCCAGTAACACCAGTCTGCCAGGAAGGTAACTGAATTAATGATACTAGCCTGTCAGGAAGGTGACAGAGCCAGTAACTCAAGTCTGTCAGGACGATACCAGAGCCAGCAACAGGAGCCTGTTAGCTAGATACCTGAAGCAGGTACACAAGCCTTTCTGGAAGGTGTCTGAGTCAATAACACCAGACTGCCAGGAAGGTGCCTGTGCCTATGACAACAGCAACAGTCTGGGCAAATGACACAGTTGTTAGGAAGGTGTCTAAGCCAGTAACACCAACCGATTGTAAGGTGACTGAGCCAATTACATCATCCTGTCATTAAGGTCTTTTTCTACTAAAGCCTTTTTTAATTAATTTGCTTAATGTTCATTTTGTAGTGGAAATATTATGGTTAAGATTATGAAAAGCTAATTACACTTGCCCATATTTTTCTGTGAGTCTGAAAACGTTTTATTCCTATATGATTTCCATGCTATTTGCAGCATACTGTATATTTTTTTGCAGATAGACATTGATGATTCGGTAAAGGGACTTGAATTCCATATTACAGCAAGGGATACAGAGTATATTTTCCATGTAATTGTTTGAAAATATGTAAGCAGATAAGATTGAAATATTTATAATGAAACCGCCCTGGATTTTTCTGCAGATAGGCAATACTAGCAGACAGCAGGATGCTCCAAAGCATGACACAATGAGGCAAGCATAGGATTTTTAAGATATATTGGACAGTATTATTATATTAATTAAGTTTTCTCATTTTTCCTCACACTTCACATTGCTCCTCTTCAAATGCTAGGAAAAAAGTGCTCTTTGTGGGGAAAATGGGTAGAGCTTGTGAAATCACAGGACAAGGCATAACAACCTTGGCATGACATGGTTTCACACTTTTCAGTGTCTCTCATAGTGATCCAAGTAAACCAATGAGATTATAGGCTGTTTTTTGCTTTGGAGGCTGGTTGTATCTACCGTACAGGCGTCTGCTGCATGAGAGCCCCTTTTAGTTGTTCTCTTTCATCCTCTTGCTGAAAATCAGTAACGTTCCTAACGGTGCACTGGAAAAATTACTCCAAAAGAAAGAAACCAAAACATACAGTGTGAGGGAAATTTTAATTTTAATCAAACAGATAATTACCTACAATCCTTAGATTGTAATAAATTCATGGCTCCAATAAGATAAAAAAAAAAATGTATTCATTCATACACTTCAAGATTGTTCGTGTATAGTATGTTCTGATGGCTGAAAAAAATACCTGTTATCACAAACAAGATGTACTTGAAGTCCCCAATGAAAGGGTCAGCTTTTTCTTCCAGCACTTCTATTCTACGTGCTTCAGACTTATTTGTCCTGCTTCCTCAGGAAAAGTCTTTTTGAGCTGCGATATTTAAGTCCTCCCATACCTGCCAATCTTTGCCATTGATAGCATTATAAACAAGCTTCCTGGTAGCTGTGCTATCTGGGTTCTGGTTAGAGATGGTCACTGACCCCCGTGTTTTGGTTTTGGATTCGGTTTTGGATCTGGATTACCGTCGAGTTTTGGTTTTGGTTTTGGTTTTGCAAAACCGCCATTGCGTGTTTTGGTTTTGGTTTTGGTTTTGTTTGGTTTTGTTTTGCTATTTTTTGGGAAAATCCATGTTTTTGGGCCTAAATTAACCCAATTTAGTGCTCCAACTGTTTTAGAGACAAGTAATCTAATTGTTGAGGTAATAAATCATCCAAAAAAAACAGTTTAATTCTTCGTTGGTAGGCCTATTCTACACACAAAACAGATTGTCTTCCTCTCCATCTATGCATATTGGCAATGCAGCCATCGTCTTTGAATGTATATTACACCCTACACTTATAGTTAAATATGTAAAGAAATGGAAAAAGCCAGTTTGGTTTCTGTCTCTCAAGGCCCCCCTCCACTTGTATAAAATAGCAAAAAATTCAGCCATTATAGACTGTACAATATTAATTGACATGGAGAAAGCCAGTTTGGTTTCTGTCTCTCTAGGCCCCCCTCCACTTGTATAAAATACTAAAAAATTCAGCCATTATAGACTGTACAATATTAATTGACATGGAGAAAGACAGTTTGGGGTCACTCTGTCTCTCTAGGCCCCCCTCCACTTGTATAAAATACCAAAAAATTCAGCCATTATAGACTGTACAATATTAATTGACATGGAGAAAGCCAGTTTGGTTTCTGTCTCTCTAGGCCCCCCTCCACTTGTATAAAATACTAAAAAATTCAGCCATTATAGACTGTACAATATTAATTGACATGGAGAAAGACAGTTTGGGGTCACTCTGTCTCTCTAGGCCCCCCTCCACTTGTATAAAATACCAAAAAATTCAGCCATTATAGACTGTACAATATTAATTGACATGGAGAAAGCCAGTTTGGTTTCTGTCTCTCTAGGCCCCCCTCCACTTGTATAAAATACTAAAAAATTCAGCCATTATAGACTGTACAATATTAATTGACATGGAGAAAGACAGTTTGGGGTCACTCTGTCTCTCTAGGCCCCCCTCCACTTGTATAAAATACCAAAAAATTCAGCCATTATAGACTGTACAATATTAATTGACATGGAGAAAGCCAGTTTGGTTTCTGTCTCTCTAGGCCCCCCTCCACTTGTATAAAATACTAAAAAATTCAGCCATTATAGACTGTACAATATTAATTGACATGGAGAAAGACAGTTTGGGGTCACTCTGTCTCTCTAGGCCCCCCTCCACTTGTATAAAATACCAAAAAATTCAGCCATTATAGACTGTACAATATTAATTGACATGGAGAAAGCCAGTTTGGTTTCTGTCTCTCTAGGCCCCCCTCCACTTGTATAAAATACTAAAAAATTCAGCCATTATAGACTGTACAATATTAATTGACATGGAGAAAGACAGTTTGGGGTCACTCTGTCTCTCTAGGCCCCCCTCCACTTGTATAAAATACCAAAAAATTCAGCCATTATAGACTGTACAATATTAATTGACATGGAGAAAGCCAGTTTGGTTTCTGTCTCTCTAGGCCCCCCTCCACTTGTATAAAATACTAAAAAATTCAGCCATTATAGACTGTACAATATTATGAAAAATGGACAAAGCCAGTTTAGGGTCACTCTGTCTATGACACCCTACCCTTAAGGATAAATTGCCCTAACAGCAGCCTTTCAAGATGGTATGTGATATGGAAATGCCACAAGTCCCTTTCCTCTTTGGGGGTAGATTGCACCCTACACTTACATAGAAAGTTTTAAAAAGATGTTATCGGCATCATCTTCAGCTTCATCCTCACCCTCATCAGTGTGTACGTCATCATCACAGACTATCAATTCATCGCCGCTTGAATCCGCCATTAGAGAACAGTCAGTGCTTGGATGTCTTGGATGGTGAAGGCCTTCCTCGTGGAAGATGTAGTTCATTTTTATAAACATCATTTTCTCCACATTTTTGGGAAGTAACCTTCTACGGCGATCACTGACTAAGTTCCCTGCTGTGCTGAACACTCGTTCAGAGTACACACTGGAGGGTGGGCAGCTTAGGTATTGCAAAGCAAGTTTGTACATGGGTTTCCAAATGGCCTGCTTTTCTTCCCAGTAAGGAAAGGGACTGTCTGACATTTCCATATCAACTACCTCTTGAAAGTAATCCTCCACCATCCTTTGCATGTTTATACTCATATTGGATGGACTTATGGGCAAAGTGACACTTTTTTTTGAAAAATCCTTCAAACCAGCCCAGATGTTAAATTGTTCTCGTCTGCCCCCTGTGTCTTCCCTGCTTCTTTTTTGGAAATTTAATTTTTTACGAGCAACAGCTTGAGAAAGTGAAGGAGGACACGTCGTCAAGCCGAGGCCCAGTTCAGCGGCCAACTTGCTGAGCAATAGCTCCTTGCAAAAGTTCACATCTCGCTCATTTACAAGTAAAGACTCAATGTAGGTTTTAAACCTTGGATCAAGCACAGTGGCCAAAACGTACTGATCCGAGTTCAAGATCTTAATAACTCGAGGATCATTGTGAAGCGAATTAAGTACTTGATCGACAAGGCCAACATACTTTGCTGAATTGCTTGCTTTCAGCTCCTCCTTCATTTTCTCAAGCTGCTTTTCCAATAGTCTAATTAAAGGAATGACTTGGCTCAAACTAGCAGAGTCTGCACTGACCTCACATGTCACAACTTCAAATGGTTTCAGCACCTTGCACAGCACTGAAAGGATTCCCCACTGTGCAAGAGTGAAATACATCCCCCCTCCTTTCCCAATGTCATGACTTGTGCAATATGCTTGGATGGCTTTGCGCTGTTCCTCCATCCTCTGAAGCATGTACAGGGTGGAATTCCACCGAGTTACCACCTCTTGCTTAAGTTGGTGGCAGGGCAAGTTAAACTGCTCTTGGAGCTGCTGTAATCTCCTACATGCTGTGGCTGAATGCCTGAAATGGCCTGAAATTTTACGGGCCACCGAAAGCATCTCCTGCACCTCACGGTTATTTCGTAGGAAGCTCTGCACCACCAAGTTGATGGTGTGAGCAAAACAGGGAATATGTTGGAAATCACCCAGCTGTAATGCTCGCACTATATTGTTGGCGTTATCTGAAATGACATACCCTGGGGAGAGTCCGAGTGGTATAAGCCATGCATCAATCACATCTCTCAGTTTGCGTAACAAATTGTCAGCCGTATGCCTGTTAGTGAAGCCGGTGATACAAAGAGTGGCCTGCCTGTGACAAATGTTACGTAGTGGTGTACATGCTGCTGCTGTTCCTGCTGGTGAAGGTGAATGACCAACCCAGTGGGCTGTCACAGTCATATAGTCTTTGGTTTGGCCACTTCCACTTGTCCACATATCTGTGGTTAAGTGAACAGTGGGCAGAATGGCATTTTTCAGCGCAATCTCTACATTTTTACACACTTTTTGGTATAGTTGTGGAATAGCTTTACGGGAGAAATGGTGTCGCGATGGAATTCTGTAACGCGGACACAAAACCTCAATTAACTGTGAAAAACCAGCTGCGTTTATTGTGGAGATTGGACGCAGATCTAACACTAACATTGCAGCCATGGCGTCTGTGATTCGCTTGGCGACTGGGTGACTGCTGTCATATTTGCTTCCCCTCGCAAATGATTGTTTCACAGTTAATTGCTGAAATGTAGGACTGCTCATTTTATTCACCTGCCTCTGGGATGACGATTCACCCCCAGCAGCAGCAACAGCAGCAGCAGGACTAACGCTTTCTTCAGAGGAATCAATAATAGTGCCGGAGTCATCCAGCCTTAAGTGGGATGCCGGGCTAACTCCGAGCGCTACTGAGGATATTGATGAGGATGGTGTGGTGGGTGTATTTTGTAGCCGTCGGTATGTCGGTGAGCGGAGGGTCTTAGCTGATGAGGGAGTGCTTGTATTCTTTTGGGAAGAACTTTCAGCTTTTCCCAACACTTTGCCATGAACTCTCGTTAAATGGCGTAACATAGACGAGGTTCCAAGATGGTTAAGGTCCCTCCCTCGACTGACTGTGGCTTCACATACACTACAAATGGCTATACAATTGTTGTCTGGATTTGGGTAGAAATAATTCCACACATAAGAAGTGGATTTTTTTGTTTTATGCCCAGGCATGACAATGGCCTTTTTCTTGTCACGTGCCAGAACTGCTGCCACTGGTGCAGGACTTACACAAACAACCTCATCCTCATCAACATCCTCATTAGCGCCCTCGTCGCCTACACAAATCTCCCCCTCATCCTCTTCTAATTCCAAAGTGGCATCCTCAATTTGGGTATCACCGGCTACACTCGTGCTATTAAGGCACACATCAGCAGAATGCTCACGATTAGACATCCCACTGTTGGATGGACTCTCCACAGGGATTGTTGTCATTTGTGAATCAGAGCAAATATTCTCCTGTAATGCCTCACTGGTATCTTGCAGCTCAGCTTTGACGCGTAACAGTAGTTGTGCACCAATTGTAGCCTGGGTAACTTTTTGGGATCTGCCACTAATAGCCAAAGGTGAAGGCCTCATTCTCTCTTTGCCACTGCGTGTGTAGAATGGCATGCTTGCAATTTTTTTTTTATCGTCACTTAACTTTTGCTCAGTTACACTTCTTTTTCGCTTCAATACAGTAAATTTTTTTTTGGTTTTTGTTTTTTGCACTAATTTGAAAACACTCTGTTGTTTGACATCGCCTTGGCCAGATGACGTACTGGGAACACTAACATCAGGACTGGTGACAGAACCTGGTTGCTCATTTAGATCATATGTGGACTGCTTTGAATCCATTCTGAGCGCAAACCACTGAGGAGTGCTAAAAATTATTGAGTAGATACTGCTGACAGATATGACTTTTGACAGCCAGAAATATTAATGCACAATTAGGGAGGACACCCCAAAAACACTGAGGAGTGCTAAAAATTATTGAGTAGATACTGCTGACAGATATGACTTTTGACAGCCAGAAATATTAATGCACAATTAGGGAGGACACCCCAAAAACACTGAGGAGTGCTAAAAATTATTGAGTAGATACTGCTGACAGATATGACTTTTGACAGCCAGAAATATTAATGCACAATTAGGGAGGACACCCCAAAAACACTGAGGAGTGCTAAAAATTATTGAGTAGATACTGCTGACAGATATGACTTTTGACAGCCAGAAATATTAATGCACAATTAGGGAGGACACCCCAAAAACACTGAGGAGTGCTAAAAATTATTGAGTAGATACTGCTGACAGATATGACTTTTGACAGCCAGAAATATTAATGCACAATTAGGGAGGACACCCCAAAAACACTGAGGAGTGCTAAAAATTATTGAGTAGATACTGCTGACAGATATGACTTTTGACAGCCAGAAATATTAATGCACAATTAGGGAGGACACCCCAAAAACACTGAGGAGTGCTAAAAATTATTGAGTAGATACTGCTGACAGATATGACTTTTGACAGCCAGAAATATTAATGCACAATTAGGGAGGACACCCCAAAAACACTGAGGAGTGCTAAAAATTATTGAGTAGATACTGCTGACAGATATGACTTTTGACAGCCAGAAATATTAATGCACAATTAGGGAGGACACCCCAAAAACACTGAGGAGTGCTAAAAATTATTGAGTAGATACTGCTGACAGATATGACTTTTGACAGCCAGAAATATTAATGCACAATTAGGGAGGACACCCCAAAAACACTGAGGAGTGCTAAAAATTATTGAGTAGATACTGCTGACAGATATGACTTTTGACAGCCAGAAATATTAATGCACAATTAGGGAGGACACCCCAAAAACACTGAGGAGTGCTAAAAATTATTGAGTAGATACTGCTGACAGATATGACTTTTGACAGCCAGAAATATTAATGCACAATTAGGGAGGACACCCCAAAAACACTGAGGAGTGCTAAAAATTATTGAGTAGATACTGCTGACAGATATGACTTTTGACAGCCAGAAATATTAATGCACAATTAGGGAGGACACCCCAAAAACACTGAGGAGTGCTAAAAATTATTGAGTAGATACTGCTGACAGATATGACTTTTGACAGCCAGAAATATTAATGCACAATTAGGGAGGACACCCCAAAAACACTGAGGAGTGCTAAAAATTATTGAGTAGATACTGCTGACAGATATGACTTTTGACAGCCAGAAATATTAATGCACAATTAGGGAGGACACCCCAAAAACACTGAGGAGTGCTAAAAATTATTGAGTAGATACTGCTGACAGATATGACTTTTGACAGCCAGAAATATTAATGCACAATTAGGGAGGACACCCCAAAAACACTGAGGAGTGCTAAAAATTATTGAGTAGATACTGCTGACAGATATGACTTTTGACAGCCAGAAATATTAATGCACAATTAGGGAGGACACCCCAAAAACACTGAGGAGTGCTAAAAATTATTGAGTAGATACTGCTGACAGATATGACTTTTGACAGCCAGAAATATTAATGCACAATTAGGGAGGACACCCCAAAAACACTGAGGAGTGCTAAAAATTATTGAGTAGATACTGCTGACAGATATGACTTTTGACAGCCAGAAATATTAATGCACAATTATGGGGGACACCCCAAAAACACTGAGGTGTGCTACAAATTATTGAGTAGATACTGCTGACAGATATGACTTTTGACAGCCAGAAATATTAATGCACAATTAGGGAGGACACCCCAAAAACACTGAGGAGTGCTAAAAATTATTGAGTAGATACTGCTGACAGATATGACTTTTGACAGCCAGAAATATTAATGCACAATTATGGGGGACACCCCAAAAACACTGAGGTGTGCTACAAATTATTGAGTAGATACTGCTGACAGATATGACTTTTGACAGCCAGAAATATTAATGCACAATTAGGGAGGACACCCCAAAAACACTGAGGAGTGCTAAAAATTATTGAGTAGATACTGCTGACAGATATGACTTTTGACAGCCAGAAATATTAATGCACAATTAGGGAGGACACCCCAAAAACACTGAGGAGTGCTAAAAATTATTGAGTAGATACTGCTGACAGATATGACTTTTGACAGCCAGAAATATTAATGCACAATTATGGGGGACACCCCAAAAACACTGAGGTGTGCTACAAATTATTGAGTAGATACTGCTGACAGATATGACTTTTGACAGCCAGAAATATTAATGCACAATTATGGGGGACACCCCAAAAGCGCTGGGGAGTGCCAAATATGAAGAAAAAATAATAAACCTCTATCCTCCTCTCTGCACTAGCGATTTTGGTTAGAGCAATTGCAAGAACAATATGGTATTCTCTGTCCCTGCTCTAATTAGCCTATGACTACACCCTGCTCTCTCCCTCTGTCAAATGGCGATGGATTGCTGTGGAGGCGTGTATTTATAAAGTTGAAGTATCGCGAGAACCGAGTCCCGAGATCCGACGACGTCACAATGACGTTCGGCCTCGATTTGGATTCGGAATGGGCGGGAGAGTACCGAGCTGCTCAGCTCGGTACTCGGATACCCAAAGTTCGGGTGGGTTCGGTTCTCGGAGAACCGGACCCGCCCATCTCTAGTTCTGGTATCCCTGGTATTGTATTCAACAGCACTCTGGTTCCTGATCCCTGGCATTGATTTTACTGCTCTCTGGTTCCTGATATCTGGCATTGTGTTCAGTTGCTTTCTGTTCCAGATACACTGGGACTACACATGATACACTACTGATCTATAATTCTTGGCAGACTTCATCATCTCCTACAGCACTCTACTTACAGATAGTTGTTCACAGTAGCATTCTTTGCAACTCCTTACAGCTAGCACTGAGGAGCTTTGTGCTCTCCTCAGTAGCTTCTGCTGAGCTCTGAATTCCATTACTGCAGTACTTGAACTGTCAACCATATGAACTCTCGGCATACCTGTTTCCTATGCATCCTGAGTCTCCAGCATTTGTGTGTACATCACACTATTTCATATTCAGAACTCTTGATACCTATATCATCATATCTAGTGCAAGACTGTTGCTTCAATCTGCATTACTGAAGTTGTTCAGTGAACGTTACTGTATTACCTACATTACTTCAACTTTACACAGACAGTTGCTTCTATCTACATTGCAGACGCTGTGAAACTTGCTGCCTATTAAAATACCTTATTTCAATCAATCAGTGCTTTTCATGGGCATTAAACGTTTAACCCTATAAACAGTTAATGATAACCAATAAGAATTACCAGTTTCCTGATATTTACCCTTTTCTTGCTAATTTGCGACTGATTGACAGTAAAACAACCCATGGGCTATTAATCTACTTTTGAAGTGCTGGTCATACACATTCTTCTTGCTTTAGATATTCAAGTAGGATTTAATGTAAGTAATGGAGGCATCAACTCTGTAATTATGGCACTTCACTTAAAACTGCTGGTTGTTGGAAAAATGGACAAGCCAACGACGTTGTATATCATTTTCAAGGATGATCTGGTCACTATGCACATCCACTTAGTATTTTGAACTTAAACTGATTAAGATTTTTTTCAAAATTCCAAAGAACACAGGATGAAAATTTGCATATAACAAAATGATATATCAAATATTATTTTTAATAAACAGTTGACAATGCTAGTTTTATATTCTTGCTATAAATGGCAAACATAAGAGGAGTCTGTATGTGAGTATTTAGAATTTGTTTAGTAGCTACAGTATATTTGACCATATACACTGGCACTGAGTCAGTGCTTAGTGCTCACATGGAGTCCCCTTTAGGCTTCCACACTACCTTTACCCACTTTAATCATGGAAGACCAGGAGACAAATTGAACACTACCAATAAGCTAGCAAAAACATGCAACTGTGGCAGCGAAATGCTACCAAAATGTTAAAAATGCTAGTAATGTACATGTATTTTAAACCATCAGGTATGATGCCTAATGGTAATGTAAATTCACACCGTCTGTATATACATTAAAGTCAGTAAATGTGTGTGTGTGTGTGTGTGTGTGTGTGTCTGTGTGTCTGTGTGTCTGTCTGTCTATATGTGTGTATGTATGTATATATATATATATATATATATATATATATATTTATTATGTACATATATATATAATATATATATATATATATATATATATATATATATATATATATATATATATATATATTATATACATATATATATATATATTATATACATACATATATATATATATATATATATATATATATATATATATATATTATTTGTTTTCTTGTTTGTTTTAAAGGTGTGACTGACACAATCTATCAATATATCATTTATAAAATGCTTTCTGGCACCTATCTTCCATGCTGTGAAATCAGTGTACGAAGGGTTAAATAGACTTCAACAGACTAAAGATTTTCACTGAGTTTCTAAGAAACAGCCAAACACCAGCTTGACATTTTGCATCCTTCACAACGAAGACAAAGGCGAGAAATTCCCATGATTCCTTTCTGCATGCCTAACTATGAGCTCAGGTGCAGCAGCGTTTGCCCTGGACCGGCCTCATCAACATGAAGGGCGAACTCATCGTTTCTGCATCTTTTCTCGCCAGTGCTTGATTAATTGGCTCACAAATACGCAGACTGAATACCTAATATACCTCCTGTTCCTATTCTTTCTTCACAGCCGCTTGGCAAAAATTTACATATACTTTATATTCCATAATTAAAAAAAAAATGCAAGCACATCTCAGTAATTTGATGTAATGACGACATGTCACCAAAAAGAGGAATTAGAAAAATCTGTAGGTATTTAATTTATTCTTGTTTTTTTTTCTCCTCTAAGTAGATATCTCTTGGAAATGTATTAATATTCATGGGCAAGAGAGGGAGAAATACACAGCAGAGGAAAATACCAAGGATTTAAACTAAGATGAGGACATTTTTAAGAAATGGTTTTCAATGATAGCACCAGATGATATATTAGCTTTAAAAAAAATCATGCTTTTATGTAAAAGAATAACACATGAAAAATATGCACAATAACATTAGAATAATTTCTAATTATTAACAGTTATAATTAATTCCTGAAAGATGAAAACTAAGATAATGCTTGTTATAAAAAAAATGTTAAATGATTATTTAAGGTGTAATCTTAACTCATTTCTTTCACAGCTATAGTCTGTTTAACCAATTTATGGTCTCAAAATATTTTTGGACATTTAATTATACCGCTACATTGGTTCACTTTTTGAAGTGTAATACAATATTTTTAATTTGGGAAAAGCAGTAGTTCCAAATACAGTATACAATGTTTTACCCACCTGCTAACTTATTGCAGGTCTTCATGGCTTGTAGTTAGACATTAATCTAGAAAACTAATAGTAAATAAATCATACAGTAATATAAAATATTTAAAAAACTTTTTTTCAGTAAAACAAAAGTAGGATAGAAGCATATAGCTTCCTATGACATCATGAATTAACTGCAATTGGAGTCCCTATGCACATTATTAAGTAAATTAGCTTTATAGTTTTTACAATATTCTAGAAAACTGTAAATGTAATAAAATTAAAACAAAATCAAAATCAAAATGTATTGGTAAATTTTGGGCTTTATTGAAAAGTAAATATTAATTATATTAAAAACATGGACGCTTCAAATTTCTGTAATAAGTCTCCTTTGGTTAGATTAACAACAAACTTTCTTCAAGTTGATTCATATCCCTCTATTAAGAGTTAAGAGTTGAAATACATTGGAATTACTGAACAGTAAATATGTGCTCTGCATATCTCCCTATAATGGGCTCTTGATGCACATGGACTTATAACATTTTAGTATTCATGCCCTCCAGCTACTTGGAGGAGATTGATCAATGGTACGCTTTCAGATATAATATCTAATGGTGCTATTCCCTTTCACAGGGCCTTCACAGTTACCAGATTTCAATCCAATAGAGCACCTTTGGGATGCGGTGGAACTGGAATCTGATCAACTGTGTGATGCTATTCTGTCACCATAGTCCAGAATTTCTAAGGAATGTTTACAGCACATTTTTGAATCCATGCCATGAAGAATTCAGGCTGTTCTGGTTTAAAAATAACCAGCCATAGAAAGGGGCAGCAAATAAAGTGGCTAATGAGTATATACATATGTTATATCTAAATGTAAATGCGTTTATATGAGTATTATCCTGCTTACATTTTAACAGTCATCTCAATGACACCTGTTCCCACTACTTAGCTGCAATTCCTCCAGGTTCACTCTAAACAAATGAAGTACTTTTATTAACCTCCAGTCCAATGCTCTTCGCTTCTGCAACAACTTAGCCTGCTTCATTATAATTTGATGGGCTCTTTCTGGCTCCTCTACACTGGCAGCATTGTGATGTCATTAGTTGACATCCATAATGATAAAAGTTGTAGGTGAGAAATGTGATTCTGCTGAGCTGATGCCATCTTGATACCTGTCAGCCCTTTTGTTCTTTCAAAGCTTAAAGACAACTAGTTTGTAGCAATTATTCATTATTAGCTTGTTGAGCTGTGCCCACAGCCCTGAATATAACTGACAGGAGATAAACCACCACCCCCATGGGAGAATGTAGCAAGGTCTGTGCAAAGGGAACATGCACAATATGGTGTTAAGACAAGACAGAAGTTAAGACTTTTGGGGCATAGTTTGTTGAAGTACGTGATTCTGTATAACCAGAGTGCTGCAAAAATGTGAACTTGTAAACATTAAATCAGAGGATATTTTGGAAACTCAGAACTTGTAGTGTGATTCATTCTCTCCAGCTGTACTGAGCTTAAACTGACAGATTGACACTTACAGGTGAACTGATTAATTGGTGAAGGTTCAACGGTCTTGGATCCAACACAGGTAAACAGACTGCCTATCAACACTGAGCTGGATTGCATGCTATGAGCCCATATGCAGAGCCGTATACATCTTGAGATGCGTCCACCTCCACATTGACAGCATATGCGCATGGTTTACAACAAGTAATCTTCAGTGTGTATTTGCACTTGCCTTGTAGTAGGTGCAAAGATACACCTCCTAACAGGAATATTTACTTGTTTCTGCACATCTGCATGAGACAAATTTGCGTAAAATGCCTTTACAGTACTTGTACTGTGTTAGAACACCCCTTCCTTTCCCTATTCTGCCTCTTCAGGCACAGGCGGGGCATAAGTGCCAGAATCACGCAAGTCTACATAGGGAAATATGAGTGCACCCACTTTGTGGGCATACGCAAAGCTGTTTCACTCAAGATACGCTACACAAACTGCTATACATTCCATTCTGCATCAGCCCTATAGTGTAAGCTATTGCCTGATTGTGCTCACAATTCCAGCCACAAGAAAGAAAGTTAAGGTGGTACCCGCAAGAGGCATTACTTGTTGTGCCACCCATACGAGCTAGGCTTAGAAGACTTGGTATGAGATGTGAGTTCAGGTAGTAGGGTTCAAAGAGAAGAGGTTCTGGGTCATGTACATGTTTGTGTATGCATGGATATATCTCTATGTATGTTTGCATGTGTGGTTTTCTGTCTGTGTGCATGCATGAGAAGTGGAGGAAATGGGCTGGTATATGGTGGTATGCATACTGTCACTTCCCCTACTTCCTTTATTGCAATACTATCAAATTCCATTCACTTACATACCCATTAGATTTTTGATTCGTCTCTCCTAAATATCCACTTCGACCACTGTGTATGAGTATATGTATATGTGTGTATATTAATGTTTCTCTGTGTGTCTCTATGCACATTAGAGAATGTGTGTCACAGAGCAGAAACAGTTCATTATCAGACAGGAAATTGCTCCTTTGCAGACCAGGTGGTATCTGGCAGGATAAACTGTGAAGCAAATTGTCACCTTGCTGATGTAACAATTTTATAACTAGCTGTATTTTAGACCCATTATGTATGTCTTCAGCACTGTGACACCTACTACATGTCACACTATTAATAACGATAATTTTACCTCAGCTGTGGTATTCTTATTAAATTGCTTGGTGACATATATTGTTTACAATATAAAACATTTCATACATGGACATCACTTAATACATTTCCTTTATGCTCTGATAATGATTTTGAGGAATTAGATAAATTATTTACTTAATCATTCCCTACAGCAAACTAATGTGCCAACATAGAGTGTGAACCATAATAATATTCCAAAGCACTATAAATACCCTTATACATCTAGAAACCACTGTGAGAAATGACAGCTTCCTGCATGTATCATGAAGGATTACACATATGAAAATATGAATAATGTGATGTACAGTATATTTAAAATGTGTAACCCCAGCACACATTGCTAAATGTAAGAAATTAATATCTGATACCACATTGACGTTTGAGGTGTTTTGTTGCTGTTGTTGTTGTTGTTTTGTTCTTTGTTTCTTGAATCTGGGACATTTTAGTAATTCTGTCTTGAGCAGAACCTAGTAATTCATATTTTTCAAATATAGCTGTACTACCTTTTAATGCTGATACTAAATACCCTTACATATTAACTTCTAAGCACACTCTTCAGCATTCACTCACTGTGTTGTGCTGCCTGCTGCTCTTCTCAATATTGTATATAGCTAATAAAAAGTGAGTGGGGTGAATTAGAGATTGGTTCCTGTAAATCACAGCAGATCATGATTTGCAAGCAGATAAAAAATATTAAGCCAAAAACCACAGCATAGAACATTTCTTGTTCTCCAAAAATTTATAACCACTAACCTGAAATTCCAGATCCAAACATTGCACAGGTAAGGATTTAAGAATATGTTTCCACTACTCCTGAGAACTTCTCAATTTGAGGATTTGAAGGTGAATTTCTCTGGTCACTTAGACGCAGACATAATCATGAATTAATTATAGCACCCAGTGGATGATGATTTAGGTCATAACCAGAGCTAACTCTAACATAGAGTGTACTTTGGCTATTGCTTAGAACACCAATGGTTAAGGGATGCCTAAAAACCTGAATTAGTGACTTGGTGACACTCAGCAGTGATTTTAATGTCTATGCAGAGCACTCACACAGAGTGGCTGCTGCTGACATGAAGGAGAAACAGCCAGCGGCTTCTTACATGTGAAAATCCTGGTTGCTGCTCCACCATGTCAGAGTTAAGCTGGGAGTGGGCACTCACTTGGCTATGATGTCTGAGTCAAGAGCCACACTCCCAATCTTAGAAGCAGAGGATGCCACCCCAAACTCTCGTCTGCTAAGTTAAGAGTAGCTGGGATGGAGACACTATTCAATATCTGCCACAACAGGCACTATAAGAGTAATTAACTTTATGATAATGTCTGATTCTAAATGTCCAGTGTATTTCATTGGATAAATCCTCCAAGTACTCATTTTAGATTTCGTTTAACATCGATATTTGAAATTTTTATATTGCTTATTTTTTTCAGTTTAGTACCAAGTGTGAACCTTTTGAATAATTATAATTTAGATTATTGCTTTATTTATTTTAAGGTGTATTTGATTTGAACCAAAGCACCTTTTAGATTTCAATCTCCATCTTTTGCTGGCATTCCAATTTTAGTAGCCATCAGATTATTGGAATTTTCACAGCATCACATACTATTTTCGAAGGTGAGTGTGTTGATCTTGTGGGATACAATGACTTGTCCATGTGATTATATTACTGAGGACAGGGCTCAATGTGACTGGAAGTCATAGGCGAGCAGGATCATTGAAATGAGAAGATACATATTTCTATGTGCACTGTGCCCAAAGTAAAAGAGAAAACTTTAAACACACAAAAGTTCCAATTATAATAAAGACAGTTCCAATGTCCTCTCATGATAAATAGCCAATAGGCAAAGCTGAACAGTATTTTAGGAGAAAAACTGAAATGTTTTATTTAATGGAAGTGCATGCTATTTATATAGGGTTGTATTAAACCCCATGTGGTCTGTTTGATGTTATTCAGACAACTTTTGGATCAAATTAATAAAAAATTAACGAAGTTACTCCCTGACCTTGCTAGAAGACCTAATTTCACCTGGCTGTTGCTGTTTTCTGCGTAGGGCTGTCTCTCTGCCAGCCCCACACTGAAAAGCACTATTTAAAAATACTAGAGTAACAACTTTGTCACCTTGGTGATCCCTGTATAATGGACAAGTGTTCATACGACTAATATTCACCATGACAAAAACTAAATCAAAATAAAGACACATACAGAATTGTCAAACAAAGTTTAATTGAATAAAAGTCTGCCCTAAATTTGCATTCACCACTTTATTCACTACTGTTTTCTTGTTTCTTGATTTGTTGTAGCACAGATGGAAATGAAAATAAAATAAAATAAAAATTTCTAGATGCATTGTACTACAAATGGAAGAAAGCATTCCTATAGAAAGTTGACACACCCACATACTAGCACTGATCAATGTGAAATAAACAAAATTCCTGACATTACTTTTCACCGACAGCTAAATACAAGTGGCCAATGTGAGAAAATGCTTGTGGTTGCCTGCCAGCAAATTCCATTTGCACTATGACAGACCAAGGAAGGAGAAAGAAGAACATATTTTTTAATATATTAAAATGGTGGATAAGGGTTCAGGGGAGTCTTTTATTCAATTTTAAATTTGTGTGTTTGTGTGTGTGTGTGTGTGTTTTTTTAGTCTTTTGGTATAATGTGTAAGTGTCTTAGGAACCTCTGTCCATGATATTGAGATTACTGGTGTGTCAAAGTTGCCATTCCAGGCATCACAATCTTGTTCATTAACCCATCTTACATTAAGTGGAAGAGGGCATTGCTGAAACAAGAATAGCGAGTGTGGAGATTGGGACAGCTGTGAGGTGTATTAGTGTGAATAGTATCATCAGAGATAAGGTAAAAAAGAGATGGGTTTTAAAGAATGTCTAAAGATTTGAAGGTCGTGGAAAAGCGGATTGGGCATGATAGGGAATTCCATAAGTGGGAAACAGCACAAGAGAAGTCTTAGGCACAAGTGTGATGTGGGTACCAGAGACAAAATAAGGCACAGGTCTTCTAAGAAGGTGGGAGGGAGAATATTTTGATATGAGATTTGAGCTGTATGAAGGGGTGGCATTGTTGAGGGCTTTGTAGGTAAGGGTGAGCAATTTGAATTGGGTTCTGGAGGACACATGGAACCAGTGTAGGGATTTGAAAAGTGGTGCAGAAGATGTGGAACAGTGAGAGAGGAAGATCTGTTTTGCAGCAGCATTTAGGATGGATTGAATTGCAGCTATATGGGTGTCGGGAATGCCAGATAGCAGGAGGTTGCAGTAGTCAAGACAGGAGATGATGAGAGAATGGAGTTTTGGTATAATGTTGAGTAAGAAACTGACGTATTCTGGCAATGTTTTTAAGGTGGAGTCGACAGAACTGGGAGAGAATCTGGATGTGAGGAATAAAGCAGAGGGTGGAGTCAAGTGTGACACCAAGGCAGCGGGCTTGGGAAAAACTGTGGATATTATTAACAGTGAGGGAGATTTGAAGGGAAGATAATAAGCTCTGTTTTGGATATGTTGAGCTTTAGGTAGCAATGGGACCTCCAAGTGGAGATATCTGAAAGACAGTTGGTTACACAAGATAATACAGAAGGGGAGAGGTCAGGGGCAGAGATATAGATTTTGGTGTCATCAGTGCAGAGGCAGTACTGGAGGTCGAATGAGTGAATTAGTGCTCCAAAAGAAGAGGTGTACAATTAAAAAAAAGTCAAGAGCCAAGAACAGAGCCTTGTTCTTAGCGCCAGAGGTAGAAACACTAAAGGACCGGTTCGATAGGTAGGAATGGATCCAGGAAAGAACTGTGTCATGAAGGTCAATGGAGTGATGGGTGTGTAGGATAATAAGGTGATCAACAGTGTCAAGAGCAGTAGAGAGATCCATGAAAATGAGTATGGAGAAATGACCTTAGACTAAGTAGATCATCGATGACTTTTGTAATAGCAGTTTCAGTGAAATGTCAGGGATGGAAGCCTGATTGCAGAGAGTCAAGAATGAAGTGAGAGGAGAGAAACTGAGACAGATGTTTTTACACTAATCACTTAGTTGGAGAGAAAGGCTGATTCGAGGGATGGTTTCATTAAAATTGGTTAGAAGAGCGCATGTTTAAAGAAGGATGTAAATGTGCTAGTGGAAAAAGACAGGTTGAAGAGGTGAGATAAAGTTTTGCATGCTATGGAGGAGAGAAATTGGAGGGGAATAGAGTAGAGGGGGCAGGGTATAGGGTGAGATGATGAGATGAGTGTAGAGACTTCTTCAGTTATTGGAGAGAATGAACTAAGGGTGGATTGGGGAGTGTAGGTGAAGGTGGGTAGAGTGGGTGGAGTGTATGGAATTTGGCATGAGGAAATATGTTGTTGAATTGTGTTTATTTTTCTTTGAAGTAGGTGGCAAAATCATGGGCTGTAAGGGGGGAAGGGAGAGGAGGTGAAGGTTGGCAGAGAAGTGAGTTGAAGGTGGCAAAGAGGTGACATGGTTTAGAAAACTGGGTGGATATTAGAGATTTGAAGAATGTTTCTTTGGCAATTGAAATTCATGTGGTCTTTCTGTCATATTGGAAACAAGCCCATACTGTCTAACGTCAAGTTTCAGGATTTGGGGAGGGCAGCATACTGCCCATTTTTATATTTATCTAGTCCCAGGTAAACACTAATAATAAAGGAGAATTCTGGAGCTGAGCAACAACTAATTAGAACTAAAACTTTTCACAGCTGTATACAGAGATTTTGCCAAATCCCACCAAAGAGCTTGTAAAGAAAAGGAAAAGTTATCCAATGTTGAACACTCAATTAATATGTAAAAAATCTATAATAGATTATTAGTTAGTATGGTCTCACTCTAGTAGAATTAATACAATAATGCTCATAAGAAACAGCTCATTCAAAAATCTATACATTTATTAAAATGCATGGAACATTTGTATCTAACTAATATCTAATATAATCCAGAAGCAAAAACTCTTATTCACATGACCAGCAATTAAGTTTATGGCTGCTGGTCGCACAATCCATGCCCACCGCTTACATTGTAAATAATAATAAATAGCAGCAGTGTTACAGTAATATACTGTCACTGATATACTGTCACTGAACAGAACTGTTTTGTAAATGGGGATGGAGATGGAGATGGCCAATATTCCAGTAGGTGTATTTATTCACCAACTTTTGGTGAATCAGGATCAATTTGACAATTAATTAATCGTCAAGGAGCCTCTGAAATCTATTTCCCCTTGGACAGCATACAGAGGCTTGTCCCAGAGGAAAAATGTGCCTAAAGGACATATTTAATATATCTCTTCATAGCTAATTTATCCAAAATCAGAACAAAATAAGGATAAAGTGTCTGTATGTATAATTCTGAATAACGTGCCAGATTTCTAGTAATGCGTTTAGTAACTCTTACCTGTTGGATGGTTGGGCTGGAGATGAAGCAGACTGTCACGACTTGCACTCTGCAGCTGCTGTCTGCAGTGACTCTACTGGATTTGTTATGCTTTCCACTTGTAGTACCACTGCCCACCAAAGGGGCCACTGTGCTACTTGATTATTCTCCTTGATCACTGGGAGTGGTTTCAGCTGCATGAGGCCTATTTATACCTGCCTGCTTCAAACAGTCTGGGCCAGATCATCAGGTCACTCCTGTGAGCATTTCCTTGTGCTTTGTTCCAGTCTGCATTATCAAGTTGTTTGTTCCAGTCTGCATTTCCATGTGCTTTGTTCCAGTCTGCATTACCAAGTTGTTTGTTCCAGTCTGCATTACCAAGTTGTCATCTTCAGTCTGCATTACTAAGTTGTTTGTTCCAGTCTGCATTACCAAGTTGTCAGTTCCAGTCTGCATTACCAAGTTGTCATCTCCAGTCTGCATTACTAAGTTGTTTGTTCCAGTCTGCATTACCAAGTTGTCATCTCCAGTCTGCATTACTAAGTTGTTTGTTCCAGTCTGCATTACCAAGTTGTCCTCTCCAGTCTGCATTACCAAGTTGTCCTCTCCAGTCTGCATTACCAAGTTGTCCTCTCCAGTCTGCATTACCAAGTTGTCCTCTCCAGTCTGCATTACCAAGTTGTCCTCTCCAGTCTGCATTACCAAGTTGTCCTCTCCAGTCTGCATTACCATGTTGTCCTCTCCAGTCTGCATTACCAAGTTCTGTTAAATTGTTGATCCCATTGAACTGTTGCTCTGTCTTCCCATTTCAGTATATCTGTGCCACAATCCGTGGTGGTTTGTTATGTGTTCTTAATAAAGCCACTTTAACCACTTACGCTCTCTCCGTGGTCATACCTGGGAAATCCTGACAGTATGATCTGGCCATAAAACCAAGCCTGCTGCTGCATGGCTTTCATCTCTTTTGGAATGGATTTCCAGGGAAGTGACCTACTCCGTTTTCAACATTAAGACCATGGCTGCTATTTCCTCCAAAAATTCCCTGTTCCAGTTGCTCCAAGTGGACATTCTTCAACTTCGCACTCAAATAGCGCAAGTATCTTCCTTGCTGAACCAAGTGCTTAAGCAACTTCCAGTTTCCACCCCTAATACATCCTGCTGTAAGGAGTCTAACTATGCTGCTAACATTTCGTTACCAAATTTGTCTGCCTTTGACTCTCTGCAAGCAGTACCTCCCAATATTCCTGTAACAAATTCCAGGTTTTCAGGTGCTCCACGCACTCACCTGACCGAAGAGGAGTGATGGCGCAGGAGGACCTACAAACTGTGTCTTTACTGTGCCAGTGATGTACATTTTTTACAGGATTGCCCGCTCCGTAGACTCTGACCATCTTCAACTTCTATCTCTAGCTCTGAGTTACAATCTTCTGTCTCTATTCCAGACACGTTATCTGCTCCCATGAGAACCCGGGTTCCCCAATTCAACCCAGAGGGGGCGCTGCCCTTAAAGGTTGCTACAGAGGGGGCGCTGCCCTTAAAGGTTGCTCCAGAGGGGGCGCTGCCCTTAAAGGTTGCTCCAGAGTGGGCGCTGCCCTTAAAGGTTGCTCCAGAAGGGGCGCTGCCCTTAAAGGTTGCTTCAGAAGGGGCGCTGCCCTTAAAGTTTGCTCCAGAGGGGGCGCTGCCCTTAAAGATTACTCCAGAGGGGGTGCTGCCCTTAAAGTTTGCTCCAGAGGGGGCGCTGTCCTTACAGTCCGCTCCAGAGGGGGCGCTGTCCTTACAGTCCGCTCCAGAGGGGGCGCTGCCCTTACAGTCTTCTCCAGAGGGGGCGCTGCCCTTACAGTCTCCTCCAGAGGAGGCGCTGCCCTTACAGTCTGCTCCAGAGGGGGCGCTGCCCTTACAGTCTGCTCCAGAGGGGGCGCTGCCCTTACAGTCTGCTCCAGAGGGGGCGCTGTCCCTCCAGCCCACTCCAGAGTTGCCACTCTATGCGGTTCAGCCCGAGTTGCCACTCTATGCGGTTCAGCCCGAGTTGCCACTCTATGCGGTTCAGCCCGAGTTGCCACTCTATGCGGTTCAGCCCGAGTTGCCACTCTATGCGGTTTAGCCCGAGTTGCCTGTCCATGCGGTTCAGCCCGAGTTGCCACTCTGTGCGGTTCAGCCCGAGTTACCACTTGGTGCTGCCTGCTCTGAGGCATCTCACAGCGCTGTCTGCTCTGAGGCATCTCACAGCGCTGTCTGCTCTGAGGCTTCTCACAGCGCTGTCTGCTCTGAGGCTTATCACAGCGCTGCCCCCTCTGAGGCTTCTCTCAGTACTGTCCCTGTCAGGTCTGTCGCCCAATCCGGGCGCCCTGCCAAGTCATCTGCCCAGTATGGATTGTCTTCTGCCAAGGGGGTCCTACCCAAGTCCCCAGGGATGTATGTTCAACCCGAGCTGGCCGAGTCTCATGCTAATTCGAATTCATCCTCTGTTCAAGTCTTCCAACCACCTACCTTCAATGGGGATATTCAGCAATTTCATGCTCTTATTAAATTCTGTATATCCTATTTTCCCTCTGTATCCAACCTCCTTGATACTCAACGAAAGCAAGTGTTTTACATGTTGGTCAAATTTACAGGGGAAGCTCTGGAATGGGCAGAACCCTTAATTGAAAACCAAGATCCCATTCTGTTTGATTTACAGCTTTTTACTGAGGCCGTGATCAAAGAATTTACACCAGCACTTGCCAATCTCACTCCCAGTGCTTCATCTATGCCTCATGTTCTATCTCCAGATACTCCCACTTTGAGATTATTGTTTTCTTCACTCCATTTCCAGCAACCCTCTAAAAACCATTAAAGGAGAGTGAAGAAGAGGAAGAAGAAGAAAGATTCTCCTGGATCTCAACTCCCTTGTGGCGTGGTTTATATACCCTTTCCGTCCTTGCATGAAGACTTCTCAAATACATGCCCAATTCTGGACTATCACTCTGACTTTTCTGACCATTTCTAGTATTTGGGCGTCTGGAATCCACCCTTTAAGGGGGGGGTACTGTCACGACTTGCACTCTACAGCTGCTGTCTGCAGTGACTCTATTGGATTTGTTATGCTTTCCACTTGTAGTACCACTGCCCACCAAAGGGGCCACTGTGCTACTTGAATATTCTCCTTGATCACTGGGAGTGGTTTCAGCTGCATGAGGCCTATTTATACCTGCCTGCTTCAAACAGTCTGGGCCAGATCATCAGGTCACTCCTGTGAGCATTTCCTTGTGCTTTGTTCCAGTCTGCATTATGAAGTTGTTTGTTCCAGTCTGCATTTCCATGTGCTTTGTTCCAGTCTGCATTACAAAGTTGTTTGTTCCAGTCTGCATTATCAAGTTGTTTGTTCCAGTCTGCATTACCAAGTTGTTTGTTCCAGTCTGCATTACCAAGTTGTCATCTCCAGTCTGCATTACTAAGTTGTTTGTTCCAGTCTGCATTACCAAGTTGTCCTCTCCAGTCTGCATTACCAAGTTGTCCTCTCCAGTCTGCATTACCAAGTTGTCCTCTCCAGTCTGCATTACCAAGTTGTCCTCTCCAGTCTGCATTACCAAGTTGTCATCTCCAGTCTGCATTACCAAGTTGTCATCTCCAGTCTGCATTACCAAGTTGTCCTCTCCAGTCTGCATTATCAAGTTGACATCTCCAGTCTGCATTACCAAGTTCTGTTAAATTGTTGATCCCATTGAACTGTTGCCCTGTCTTCCCATTTCAGTATATCTGTGCCACAATCCGTGGTGGTTTGTTATGTGTTCTTAATAAAGCCACTTTAACCACTTACGCTCTCTCCGTGGTCCTACCTGGGAAATCCTGACACAGACATTTAGCTCTGGGGTACAGATGCAGAAATGTGTAAATAAGGTCCATGTTGAAAAGAGCAGGATGTAAAACTCCTGTAAAACTGATTTGTCTAACTAAATAATGTTCATGCATTCCATTTTTTATCAATTTGCTAATTGATCTTATTGATCAATCTCAACTTTTGTTAAAGCTTCATGAAATCTGTCACTTTATTTACTCTCTTTTCAATTACTGGATATATAACCTTCTTAACATGTCTGCTAATATTAAAGGAAAATTCCACTTCCAAACATGTGTATTGTATGAAAAATGTTAGGAACAAGCATACATATTTGGCAATATAGCATGGTAGCTGTATACAATATCCAGTGATGGTATAATAGGCGAGCTTGAAAATCTGTATTTAGAGTGAGCATATAAAGGGTTGAATGCTAGGGGAGTGTCGAGTGTGGCAGGGTAGAGAGTTCCAAAGATTGGGCACAGCACGGCAGAAGCCTTAGAGGCAAGGAGCTTGTACTGATCTCTGAAATGGATATGAAGCCAATGAAGGAAATTAAGCAAGGGAGTAGCGGAATAAGAGTGATGGAAGAGGAAGATTAGGCTAGCCTCAGCATTCTGAATGGATTGAAGGTCAGAAAAGTGAAAGACAGGAAGGCCAGTGATAAGGAGGGTGCAATAGTCGAGGACGAAGTGGCAGATTTTGGGAACTGGTTATGAGGGTAAAAACTGAGGGCAGAGTCAAGGGGGACTCCAATGCAGCAGGATTGGGTGACAATAAAGAGAGCTAATCTGTCAACCAAGAGGGAGATATTGGGAGGGATAGCAACATTGAAAGAAGGAAATATGATGAGCTCAGATTTTGAGATGTTGAGTTTGAGGAAGCGCTGTGATGTCCAGGTATGTACAGCAGAGAGACAGCAAGATACTTAGGTCAGGAACACAATAGAGAGGTCAGGAGAGGAAATATAGATTTGTGTTTCATCAGCATATAGGTGGTATTGAAGGCCAAATAATTGAATAAGTTCACCGAGAGAGGTGGTGTAGAGAGAGAAGAGCAGAGGACAGAGCCTTAGGGAAGTAGTATTTTAGGAGGGAAACTGAGAAATGTAATTGAATAACTTATTTTGTGATGTCTACACTTTTGCAAAGTGAGACCTCTTGAGTCTTTTGAACCTCCCACAAACCTAGGCTGAGTTGTATTATACAGAGATGGCTCCAGACAAAGGAGGGAAGGCACTTTAATGCATTTTCATGTGCACTATATGGGCATTCTGATAAACTGGTGCAAAATCAAGGTATTTTGCAGCAGCATTGATGTTGATAGTGTTAAGTGCTGCTATTGGATGCATGTTTGCAATGTACTATGTGAATTAGAACTTTAGAACTTTACTGTAACATCAACCCGTCACCTACTAGAATTGCTAAGATGATTCACAGAAGCTTCTAAAAAAATGTATGTCTTGGGGTCACAATATTAAAACATTAATGCAGGCATGTGTTTTAAATATGTAATTAACATTTAAAGTGTTGTAAAAACATTGGTAATTTAATTTCTATATTGTAGCAATCTACTTGGATAAATGACTGAATGAGATGATCTAAATGCTATAAAGTATATATGATATTTATTTCTAGAATCACATATGAAATTCATTTTCTTTACTTGTGTCATTTATTGTAAATATGACACTTAAAAATATTTGAAAAGATTGTGAAATATATATGTGAAATTATTTGTAGGCACCAGTACAATATATAACATATATGTCATATTGATGCCCTAACAACCTATAGAGCTCCACATTAATAATTCTGCATTTGGATAATGGGTGCTGGAATATACTAACTAACAAAATATTTAAAAGGAGAACAAATTATACATAAAGTATAATTTTACATGTGACCTCAGGCCAGGATTTAGACAAATTGAGCATAAGTCTGGGCATAAGCTAATGTGCCATCACATGTTCTGAAGCATATACAATGTTAGACCCATGCATACACTCTTCTGCTTCTGTCTTGTTTTGCATTCAGGGATTCAATCTGGCAGGGATTCAATCTGAAATGCAATATGTAGAATTAACCTAATGTATCCAACTCCCATTGTTCCATAAATTATGAGCTTGAGAGCAGGGCCTTCTCACCTCTCACTATTTCACCCAATTTGCTTATTACAGTGTTTGTCCCCAATTGTGAAGAGCTACGGAATTTGCTGGCACTATATAAGTAAATGTTGATGAGGACGATGATGATGATGATGATTCCTCCATGGAATTTATCCTCTGCTGCAAATCCCATTTACTGTACATTACTTCTTTACTTGTTTCCTTGTTGCACAGTTAGTTAGAGGATTGCAAAACCCAGAAATAAGTATACCAAATGTGATATATATACACACACACATATTGTTGAATTCATTTTCAGAATAAATTAATATTGTCCAGTCCAATTGTAGATTTTGCAATAAAAAGAGATTTACTTCATTTTAGATCTTAAGTTACATAGTTACCAAAGAGATAGTTCAGTTCCGATACAACCTGCAGGCCCATGATTTCGTGGCAGGCAGAGAGCTCTGAGTTGGCTGCAAGCCAACTTAAAAACTTTTACAATGGTGGGTGTGTTTACAAAATGATGTCATCACAGAGGTCACATAATCAACATTTACTTCACGGATCTACTTTCTTTGAAGATATATTTGCACAAGATATAGTTCCTAGCCTTTATACAGATAAATTATGTTATTATAAATACAACTTTAACAATATATACACACACACACACACACACATATATATATATATATATATATATATATATATATATATATATATATATATATATATATATAAATATATATGTATATATATATTGTATTAAGTATTTGGTTATTGATTCAATAATAATGTATTTGTTCTTTTGTACCAACCCAAAACAATCATTTTTTAGGGCTTCATGTAGAGTTTGATGCATTTTCTCCCTTAACATAAGCAGGAAAAGATGTATGCTTGAAAAAAGCATTTACTTGCATATGCTCAATCGGACACATCTCAAGATGTGTCCAGCTCAACAACTTTAGCATATGTGCCAGGTTATGTTAAGAGTAACGAGTGTGTATACTAAGACACCATGATACCTTAAAGAAAGAATGGGGATAGCATAGAGATGTTTTTTGACAGTGTTAGTAGTAAATGCAAAATTTGCATTTCCCTATTTGTAGACAAGATAATACTGTAATGAGGTAGTATATACTTAAGAGAGAATAATGTCTGGACAGTATGATTATTAAATGTGAAAATTTTATTTATCATGTAAAGTATAATTAAGTACTGACACAAATAAAAATTAAAAATACAAATGAAATTCAATTAAATACTAGTATCTGTTGTTTTCCTCTTTAAGAATCAAATGGGAATTTTCTTTCCAGCTGTAGTCCAATTGTAATACGTAATGCGGACTCCATATAATGTAGCACCCAAATTAGCAAATTATGTGCTATCAGAAAGAGGAGTTAAGACACAATCAGCCAATCAGAAGTATCAGCCAATCAAAAGTATCAGCCAATCAGAAGAGGGTAGCTAATGCTGCTGATGGTCCTCATCATCAGTGTATATATTTTCACCAGTGATATTATGCTACACTATGTTATGCATCCAGAGCCTAATAATTCGGGCCCTCAGTGTTCTTGGAGCCCCCTACACCCTGGTTCATCTAAGGGTTGCACTGGCCCTGCATGCCTGAATATACACTGATCAGCCACAACATTAAAACCTGCCAAACATTTTGTAGGTCCCCCTCATGTCCAGCCAAAATAGCTCTGACCCATCGAGGTATGGACTCTGCAAGACCTTCGAAGATGTCCTGTGGTATGTGGAAGCAACATGTTAGCAGCAGATCCTTTAAGTCCAGTAAGTTCCGAGGTGGGGCCTCCGTGGCTCTGACTCATTTTTTCACCATATCCCAAAGATGCTCGATTGGATTTAGATATGGGGAATGTGGAGGCCAAGTCAACATCTTGAATTCTTTGTCATGTTCCTCAAACCATGCCTAAACAATTTTTGGAGTGTGGCAGGGCCCATTATCCTGCTGAAAGAGGCTACAGGGATTACCGATGCCATGAAGTGGTGTACTTGGTCTGCAACAATGTTTAGATAGATGGTATGTGTCAAAGAACCATCCACACGAATGTCAAGACCCAAAGTTTCCCAGCAGAACTTTGTCCAGAGCATGACACTACATCTGCTGACTTGCCTTCTTCCCTTCTTCCTGGTGTCATCTCTTCCCCAGTTAAGCTCTGCACGCGTACCCAGCCATCCACATGATGTAAAATAAAAGTGATTCTTCACACCAGGCCACCTTCTTACATTGCTCCATGGTCCAGTTCTGGCCTTCATGTGCCCATTGCAGACACTTTTGGTGGTGGACAGGGCTCAGTATGGACAGTCTGATCAATCCACAGCTATGCAGCAAGCTGCAATGCACTGTGTGTTCTGACACCTTTCTTTTATAGCCAGCGTTAACTTTTTCAGCAATTTGTGCTACAGTAGCTCTTCTGTGGGATTGGACCAGACAGGCTATACGCAACAGTGAGACTTGGATGCCCATGACCCGGTTGCCGGTTCACTGGTGGCTCTTCTTTCCTAAACTCTTTAACCAGTATCAGTTCTATACAGCCTAGTCTGATTTGCACAAACACAGGGATGCACAAATGTGGGGTTCCCCTGTTAGAGTGTAAATCAGCATCAGATTATACATACACTATATAGAGAAGCCCTCAGAGTGGGGTCCCTCTGTTAGAGTGGGAGCCAGACCTAGTGTGGTCAGCACAGGGCTAAATTCTCTATGAGGAGGTGCACAAAAATCAAGTGACGTCCCCCCAAAGGCTACAATGATTTGCAGGGGCGGATTGGGAACTTAAAGTGGCCCTGGAAAAAAATATTGAAGTGGCCTCATGTGGGCGGGGCCAAAACAATGGTAGGTGGGGCCAATATAAAGGTGGGCAGGATTTTGAGCTACTGGAATTTGGTTGCAGTAACACTTAGGAAAACCTAAATGTGATGACTTAATACACAGTGGGTCATCTCTAAAGCAATGCAGGGCAAATGCAGCCAGTCCTGTGTTATAAAATTACATTACACTTTTGCATTATCTGCGACTGGTTTATGCCTCTGTGCTCCAACTTGTTTAGTTGCCTACTAACACATCCTTACAATATTCCCTTTACAGAAACAAATCTTTTTTTGTTTAATAAATCCAACTATTACAAACATGTTGGCACAATTGCATCTGATCAGTCTGGCAGAGCAGCATATGAGCACCTCATGCACTGTTGCATCTTCCCCTGACGTCATGAGATGCAAACTACCAGTCAAATCTCTCTCTGTATATTATATATAAATGTGTACTGTCTGTTTCAAAAAATGCATTACAAAATAATCCTTAGAACTAATGGCTATCCACTGCGATCACCACAATAGTGAAATGCTTCAAGCATCTGCTAGAAAACACCTCTTTTGTAACAATTGTATATTAGCCTTAAATGTGCCCTGTGATTGGAGGGGGTTTGAATTAATAACAGTGCAGGAAGGGTTGGCAGACAATGGCATAAGTGAAGGGGAGAGCTATTCCAAGGGTTTGCTTGTGATATAGTAGGTGCAAAGGAGGCAGGATTAATGATATTGTCAGTGTAATTGGGGCTGGCCATATGTTCAACAAAGTGATCTGAGAATTGTGCAAGGTAGAAGGCAGGCAATGGAATCAATGCAACAACCACTAAAGTATCACCAGAACTGGAATAAGGCTCTGAGGGGCCCGGGACTCTTAAGACAGAGGGGAGGGTTATCATTTTAAACAAATACACAGGCAAAACTGTGTGCACTACTGTTAGATGCACGCAGCTCTGCCGTCACGAGCAGTACATGGCAAGCGGGACTTACCTCCCAATTGTCCTTGAAGTCGGACCAAATCCTGACTAAGCAAGAGACTCGCCGAAATTCGTGACTGCCCCACCAGATTCAGGACAGTTGGCAGACAGTCCTGCTCTCTCCAAGCTGTTCTTGTCACTTTCACTCCTTGTAGCTGCTGGTGTCTTTAGCTCAGTTGCTGCTTGTCTGGATCCTGGAATGCTGGAGGCCCTATATGGAAAAAATAATGCGTACATGAAATTTAGAAAATGCTAACCAGCCCCAGCATTAAGTCAATAGCACCCACATTTAATAATTAGGCCTCCCTTCAGTCCCAACATTAAAATAATAGTACTCACATTTGATAAATAGATCTATTTCCATCCAACCTGCCCTTACATTAAACTAATAGCATACACATTTAATAAATAGACCCATTTCCCTCCAACTAACCCCAGCAAAAATTAATATAATTTACGTTTAATATTACCATTTCTCACAACCATCCCCATCATTAAATCATTCTTATTCACATTTAATAAAGAGCCCACCTCCCAAAACTCAGCCCCACATTCAATTAATAGCCCCATAACACCCCAGCATTAAATCAAAGGTCCTGTCACCCCATCCTAATTTAATAGGCCCCACTATTAAATTAAATAGCCCACCAATAAATTAAATTTCCCCATCACCCCACAAATAAAATAGCACCCATCGGCCCCCACCTAATCTTCACCATTAAATTAATAGCCTACCTCCCACCATTACACTATTAAGACAGCACTCCTCCCTTCCCTTATATCACACATTATATTAAGAACCCCCATTCCCTCACAGAGCATAGCAGGCTCCTCACTTTCAATCACACACACAGTATAGCAGGGGCCTCCATTCTCTCACACACACAGTATAGCAGGGGCCTCCCTTCACTCACACACACAGTATAGCAGGGGCCTCCATTCTCTCACACACACAGTATAGCAGGGGCCTCCATTCTCTCACACACACAGTATAGCAGGGGCCTCCATTCTCTCACACACACACAGTATAGCAGGGGCCTCCATTCTCTCTCTCACACACACACACACACACACACACACACACACACATACACAGTATAGCAGGAGCCTCCATACTCTCACACACACAGTATAGCAGGGGCTTCCGTTCTCTCACACACACAGACACAGTATAACACACACACCCACCCCCCTTTCTCCCCTTCTCTCACACTTACCTTACAGGAGCTGCAGGAAAGTTCTCTGTCTTCTCACATGGGACATCTAGCATAACGGGGATTGGAAGAGGGAGGGAGGGACGGCTCTATAGATCCGCGGCCACAGTGGAAGCACAAGCCACCCAGCACCACACTAACCCCTCCCCCCCCCCCCCGCCGGCACCCGGTCCGAGGTGGGCGGGGCTAGGAATAAATCTTTTATTTTATTTTTTTAAACTCCCCCAAACAAGCATCAGTCGGCCTCCTGTGGCCACCAGCCTAACGGTAAAATTCCCGGTAGTCTCTATGGCCAATCCGCCCCTGATGACTTGGCATTCCTGGGTCATGGATACTGAAGTAAAGGGAAAATATCTGGTCCCCTGAATTGGCAACTCTGCCTCCACGGTATTTCCAGTATAATGATATGAAACCCTTGTCAATAGTACAAATATAGTATAAATAATTTAATAATACACAATGACACATTTTAAAAATGCACTTTAATTAAAATAACTGATCTTTGGGGTCAATAGCCACTCACTCAATTGCAAGCAGCCACCATGGGAAATGCTTGTGATTGTCTGAGTGGTTATTGAGGAGACAGTCATTCAGTACCAGAGATCAGAACAGAGCGGTTATCAACACTTATTTTTATTCCCTTTGGATTTCCAAAATAGAAGAATTTCCATTGGACTACGTTGAGAAAGAATATTTTATTTATTTAATTTCTACTAATATAGTAGGGAAACGGGGGTGGGTGGGTCAGAGTGTTTTATTTAGCTAAAGTTTTTTGTTTTATGTGTCGTTAAATTATTCATTTTTTTCCATCATGCTTACATAATGGAAGGGGTCTTGGTACCATTGGAGTTGACACTCCAGGGATTACAATTTTTTCCCATTACCTACAGCCTAGGTGTAGCCAGGAAGAGCTACTATTTTTTTTTGTCACCCATCCTACCCATATATGCTCCAGCCCCATGCTGACCAGTCTCAGTCTAGTTCCCATTGTGACAGAGGACCCAAACTCTCTATGCTGGTGAAGGTTTCACTTCTACCAAGGAGACCCAATGTTCATTGTCACCTGTTTCAGTGAAATCAGCCCAGGCTGTATAGCAATGGTTAAAAATTTTAGGAATGGTCAGGTTCATTTAAAAAAATATATATATTTCTCATTTTTACTTTAAATATCTCAGTAGATATGGTTAAAAATATTTTAACAGAAATTATATACTGAAAATGCTCAAACCTTGCCTTTAGGTCTGTAACTAATAAAGATGATTAGTGAAGTATATAAATAAAAGTTTAAACAAATGTTAACAGCACAGGCTGAAGATAAAAAGTAGATGAACAGCACTTCTTCATAAGAAATGCAGTTTTATCCAGGGAGACAATGAATCACTGAATCAATTTGCGGATTATCAAATTTTGTGATCTAAGTTTCCCTACATTCTATTACAACTTTCATGTACACATTGTCAAATTTGATTGCAAAATTCGGGAAACTGCGAATCGATTAAGCAATTTGCTTATTAAAACAGCTAATAGTAAGCGTGTCTAGAAAACCGAAAATAAGGTGCTGGTAACTACGGATGACATACTTCTTTCTAGCGTAGACATAATCTTACTAATATGCGAATAGCGGAATTGACACATTTTCACATATATTGCCCCTTTTAAATAGCAAAATAGTCAGACTGTTGAGTTATATCACAAAACAAAAAAGAAAATAAAAACTCATTACGTGGTTTTCACATAGAAACACTACTCAGCACACTGCACAGCAGGGTTTAAAGTGCATCACTAGGCATTGTATTATTACATTTCAACTTAATGTAATAATGCTGTCATTTATTAAGTGCCAGCTCATCCCATAGAATTTAATAACAAATCATAACCATGTATTTACATACTGATTAAGCACTTTTATTGTTGCATTGAACTTTATTAGAAACAAAGCTTTGTAAACAAAATGTTTTAACCATTATGAACTGATGTGTGTTCTACTCATATCACGCTGAGTGGAAAATTGATTGATCCCATATGTATTAAGCATCACCTGTTTTACTGATTAATGTAAACTGTGCAACATCTGTGTCTCTCAATATTGTTCTCATTTTTTATATGAAATAACTAAAATGCAAATGCTAGCATAACAATACAGTTTACTATTTCTGATAATACTGCAAGATCCACCAGCAAATGTTGAACTGTTTGTATCAATAAACATGGTTTAAAGCAAAATTATATACACAAAAGTTGAGCCTGTCACATCAACTGTAAGAATTTGTGTGTGTTTATTTAAAAATCTACCAGTATGTAGTGACATATGGGCTTATGGATTTTGAAATAATTCTAGTCAGTGGTGAATTATGAGGATCTGTAGTACTGGGCTTTACATACAACATGGACACAGACCTCACACATGAGTCCCAACTACATGTCAAACATACAATATGCTGAATGCCACACACGCAAGTTTTGCAAGTGTGTAGTGTGCTGCATGATGTACATTTGGCATGTATTTAAGACTTGATTGGTCCTGGGTCACATTATAGCCCCACATAATGTCTTCCCTCATCACCTATGGCCACCATCCTGCTTCCCATTGACATATATGATCCCCACCATCCCTCCCAGTGTCAAATACCATATGTGACAATGGGAGGGAAGGTAGGGGTCATATTTTACAAAGCAAAAATGGTGGGAATGGTGGGAACGCATGTGTGGGAGAATAGGGAGAAGATATGTGACATATGCCCTTCCTTTCCCTTATCAGCTGTGCCACAAGCATTCCCCCAACCTACAGGTTCCTACCTGCTATGGTGTCCATCTCTGGTCTTCAAAGCAGCTCTTTTCTCTACTTCTCTGTATGAGATGAAACTTTGCATAGAGATCCAGCTACTCTTACAGAGGATGTCACCGGTGCTCTGCAAACTGTCACATCAAGGAGCAGTTGTTACGATTTTGATGCCTTAGTCAGTATTAGCACAGGCTTACCTAGGGCGCGGAGTCTAACGGCCTTCCGGTCTTCACCAAGAACCACCGCAAGGTAGTGTGGGCTTAGCTGCCGAAGAACCGCAGGTTGCGGCCCCCAGATTAGCCTACTGACGTAAGGGAGAAAGTTCTAAGTGATGGCAGGCAGACAAGAAAATAGACAATGCGGTGCAAGTACAGGCACTAACCGTTAACTCCAGGCGTAGTAGGTCTGGAACAGTAACCGGTAGATGCACGGAGGCAATGGGTGCGTGGCAGGATCCAGAGAATAGTTGGTAACACAGCCGAGTCGGTACACAGAAGGTATCAGGTATGCGGTGCCAGAGGGAGATCCAGAGAATAGTTGGTAACACAGCCGAGTCGGTACACAGAAGGTATCAGGTATGCGGTGCCAGAGGGAGATCCAGAGAATAGTTGGTAACACAGCCGAGTCGGTACACAGAAGATAGTCCAGTTGCGTAGTGCCAGGGATAAGCCAAAGAATAGTCAGGTCACAGCCAGGTAGGTACACAGGAGTAGGAGGAATAGAGTGGTTAACAGGGAGCAGGTTCACAGGAGTCAGGACACAGGAACTGTAGCCAGGAACAGGAAACACATTGCTCTGACACAGGCAGCGTGTCAGAGCAGGGAAGATATAGGAGTTTGAATTCCCCGCCCAGGAGTCACATGATCAGCAGCAGAGAGAACCCGGAAGTGCGGCAGCGCTAACAGAAGAAGCGCTGAAGAAATGACAGCGCAGCGGAACGGGAACAAGGTAAGTTCCTAACAGTACCCCCCCCTTCAGGGGTGGCCTCCGGACAACCTATAAGGCTTTAGAGGGAACTTGGTATGGAATTTCTTCAACAAACTCGGAGCATGAAGGTCTCGTGCAGGAATCCAAGAACGCTCTTCAGGACCGTAACCTTTCCAGTCAACCAGGAACTGCAAGGAACCTCTGGAAATCCGAGAATCTAGAATCTCCTTCACCTCAAATTCCTGATCTGGTGCAGAAATAGCAGCAGGAGGTCTTCTTGAAGAGAAGAATTTGTTAACAACAAGTGGTTTGAGAAGGGAAATGTGGAAGACATTGGGAATCCTCAAGGTAGGGGGTAATTTTAATCTAAAGGCCACCGGATTAATGACCTCAATGATCTTGAAGGGACCGATAAATCGGGGAGCGAATTTCCTAGAAGGAACCAACAAGCGAAGATTCTTTATAGACAACCACATTTTGTCACCAGGAGTAAGTAGTGGAGACGGTCTTCTTCTTTTGTCAAATGCTTTTTTACTGATGGCAGAGGTGTGAAGTAATTTGCGTTTGATAAGATCCCACCTAGACGAGAAGTCCGATAGAAGGGAATCCACTGCAGGAACCCCAGAAGCGGTTAACTCTTTGAAGGGTGGAACTTTAGGATGAAATCCCTGAAGAGCAAAAAAGGGAGAAAAGGAGGTAGAGTCGTGTGAATTATTATTGTGGGCGAATTCCGCCCAAGGTAATAAATCAACCCAATCATCATGTTTAGCTGAAATGAAACATCTGAGGAATTTCTCCAATTCTTGATTCGTCCTTTCCGTGAGACCATTACTTTGCGGATGATATGCAGAAGAGAAATTTAACTTAATTCCACAAAGACGAGAAAAGGCCCTCCAAAATCTTGCCACAAACTGAGTTCCTCGATCAGAAACGATAATATCTGGACAGCCATGTAGGCGGAAAATTTCTTTAATGAAGAGTTGAGCCAGAATAGGAGCAGAAGGGAGACCTTTTAATGCCACAAAATGAGCGGCTCGGGAAAGGCGATCGGTGACCACCCAAACTACAGAGAACCCTCTGGAGGAGGGTAAATCTGTGATAAAATCCATGGAGAGATGACTCCAAGGTCGATCCGGAATTGGCAGAGGCTGCAGCAGACCGTATGGAGCTTGACAAGGAACTTTATTCTGAGCGCAAGTGGAACACGCCGTCACAAACTGTCGAACGTCCGAACGGATAGCCAGCCACCAATAACTACGGGAGATAAATTCCAAGGTCTTCTTTATACCGGCATGACCAGAAAAACGGGAGGCATGAGCCCATTTAAGGAGTTTAGTTTGGAGATGTGGAGGAACCAAGGTCTTCCCGTGAGGAATGATCACCCGAGTAGGAGTAGTAGCCAAAATACATTCTGGATCTAGAATAGACCTAACACTCTCTTCTTCGGTATCCATAGAATCAAAGGAACGAGAGAGAGCATCAGCCTTCTTGTTCTTGGACCCTGGTCTGAAGGTAATGATCATATTGAATCGTGAAAAAAATAAAGACCATCTGGCCTAACGGGGATTGAGGCAGGATGCAGTTTGTAGATAAAGCAGGTTCTTGTGATCCGTAAAAATAGTAACAGGAAATCTGGCTCCCTCCAAATGATGTCTCCAGGCCTCCAAGGCCAATTTGATAGCAAGTAGTTCTCTGTCTCCAATGCCGTAGTTTTTTTCGGTGGATAAGAATTTACGAGAAAAGAAACCACAGGGAGAAAACTTTCCAGTAGAATTCTTCTGAGACAAAATAGCTCCTACTCCAGTGGAGGATGCGTCAACTTCGAGAAAAAAGGGGAAGGAAGAATCTGGCTGTTGAAGAATAGGTGCCGATATGAAGGCTTCTTTAAGATAGTTGAAGGCCTCTACCGCCTCTGGTGGCCAGGTCTTAGAGTTGGCAGATTTCTTGGTCAGGGAAGTGATGGGTGCAATAACAGACGAAAACCCTTTGATAAAGTGGCGGTAATAATTAGAGAACCCAATAAAACGCTGGATGGCCTTAAGTCCAACCGGTTGGGGCCAATCAGAAATCGCCTTTAATTTCTCAGGGTCCATACGTAATCCGGAGCCAGAAACCACGTGACCAAGAAAAGGAAGATGCGTTTTTTCAAAGACACACTTGTCCACATTACAGTACAGATGATGCGACCGAAGGCGTTGAAGAATCAAGGAGACATGATGGCGATGAGTAATAATATCAGGTGAAAAAATAAGAATATCGTCTAGGTAGATGACAACAAATTGATACAGGAAATCCTGAAAAACTTCGTTAATGAAATTTTGAAAAACCGCAGGAGCGTTACAAAGTCCAAATGGCATGACAAGATACTCAAAATGCCCATCGTGCGTATTGAACGCCGTCTTCCATTCATCCCCTTGTTTAATACGGATATGGTTGTAGGCCCCTTTCAAATCCAGTTTAGAAAAAATTGAAGCTCCCTTGATCCTATCAAAGAGTTCAGAGATTAATGGTAAGAGGTACCTATTCTTTTTCGTTATGGCGTTGAGGCCACGGTAGTCTATTCAAGGACGCAATCCGCCGTCCTTCTTTTTTACGAAAAAGAAACCTGCTCCTGCTGGTGACGAGGATTTCCGGATAAAACCCCTGTTTAAATTCTCCTTAATATATAGGGACATGGCCTCTGATTCGGGTAGAGATAATGGAAATACCCGTCCTCTAGGTGGTATCTTATCCGGCAACAATTCAATGGAGCAATCCCAAGGTCTATGAGGGGGTAACTTGGAAGCCTCCTTTTCACAAAAGACATCAGAAAACGAATGATATTGAGGAGGAATACCGGAGGGTGTTGGAAGCCAGCCCATAGCGGGTCTATGAATCCTGGGAAGACATCGGGAATGACACTCTGAACCCCATGCAAGAACTTCCGGTTTCTGCCAATCTAAAGTGGGGGAGTGAAGTCTGAGCCAAGGTAGGCCTAAGATCAACGGGTTGATAGCCTTTGGAATGACTAAGAAGGAGATTTCCTCAGTGTGCAAGGCTCCAATGCGTAGAGACATGTTGACAGTTCTGTTCTTAATGGATCCTCCAATGATACGACTGCCATCTATAGCTGTAATGGCAATAGGTGGATCTAAGGGTTGCCTAGGCAGTGATAACCGCTCTACAATGTCAGCTCGTAAAAAGTTCCCCGCTGCACCGGAGTCAATAAGCGCTGGAAGAGACAATTGTTTATCAGTATATTGCAGAATAACTTGGATAGAAAAACTAGAATCCATAGGAGAGAGAATGTTCATACCTAACTTAGTCTCTCCGTCATCAGTTAGGTCCGATCGTTTCCCGGGCGCTTCCCACATTGACTCAGGACATGACCGGGTTCCCCGCAATAAAGGCATAAACGATTCTTGAACCGCCTCTCTCTTTCCTCCTGGGATAAACGTGCTCTTCCCAACTGCATAGGCTCTTCCTCCGGTGTAATAGGACTTTGGAAGCGAGGAGCCAAACGGAAAGTAGATCGACGGGAACTCTCTCTCTCCTGAGTGCGTTCACGGAAACGTATATCAATCTGGTTACAGAGAGAGATCAAAGCGTCCAGGGTAGTGGGTAACTCTCGGGCTGCTAGCTCGTCCTTAGTACGATCGGACAAGCCTTGCCAAAATGTGGCCACTAAAGCTTCATTGTTCCAACGAAGTTCGGCCGCCATAGTGCGAAATTGAAGGGCATACTGGCTCAGAGTAAGGGTACCCTGGCGCAGACGGAGGAGTCCAGAAGCTGCACTGGAGACTCGTCCGGGTTCATCAAAGATGCGTCTGAAGGTTTCCAAGAAAGTGGCACAATTATGGAGAATGGGGTCATCATGTTCCCAGAGAGGAGAAGCCCAGGCAAGCGCTTGACCAGACAATAAGGAAATAATATAAGCGACTTTAGTTTTCTGTGTGGGAAAGTTTCCGGGCAAAAGTTCGAATTGAATAGCACACTGGTTCAAGAAGCATCGGCATTCCTTAGGATCCCCATTGAACTTGGGTGGGTTAGGTATGCGGAGTTGAGAGGTGGTGGGAGCAGATACAGCTGAACCGCTTGGAGCGGGGGCAGGCTGTGGGGCCGGAGCAGGTGGAGGATTAGGAGCTGCCACCTGAGCTGCTTGGAGCGTATCCAACCTGTTAGACAGAGTCTGCAGAATCTGTAATAACTGTTCTTGATTTTTCCCCTGTTCCTCAACCTGAGCCGCTAAGTTATCCAGTAGTACTCTCGCAGTGGGATTCCCTGTCGCTTCCATCAGTTAGATAAGGGTCAGAGCAAACTGTTACGATTTTGATGCCTTAGTCAGTATTAGCACAGGCTTACCTAGGGCGCGGAGTCTAACGGCCTTCCGGTCTTCACCAAGAACCAACGCAAGGTAGTGTGGGCTTAGCTGCCGAAGAACCGCAGGTCGCGGCCCCCAGATTAGCCTACTGACGTAAGGGAGAAAGTTCTAAGTGATGGCAGGCAGACAAGAAAATAGACAATGCGGTGCAAGTACAGGCACTAACCGTTAACTCCAGGCGTAGTAGGTCTGGAACAGTAACCGGTAGATGCACGGAGGCAATGGGTGCGTGGCAGGATCCAGAGAATAGTTGGTAACACAGCCGAGTCGGTACACAGAAGGTATCAGGTATGCGGTGCCAGAGGGAGATCCAGAGAATAGTTGGTAACACAGCCGAGTCGGTACACAGAAGGTATCAGGTATGCGGTGCCAGAGGGAGATCCAGAGAATAGTTGGTAACACAGCCGAGTCGGTACACAGAAGATAGTCCAGTTGCGTAGTGCCAGGGATAAGCCAAAGAATAGTCAGGTCACAGCCAGGTAGGTACACAGGAGTAGAAGGAATAGAGGGGTTAACAGGGAGCAGGTTCACAGGAGTCAGGACACAGGAACTGTAGCCAGGAACAGGAAACACATTGCTCTGACACAGGCAGCGTGTCAGAGCAGGGAAGATATAGGAGTTTGAATTCCCCGCCCAGGAGTCACATGATCAGCAGCAGAGAGAACCCGGAAGTGCGGCAGCGCTAACAGAAGAAGCGCTGAAGAAATGGACACCGCTGTCAGCTCCCGCTGACAGCGCAGCGGAACGGGAACAAGGTAAGTTCCTAACAGCAGTAAAATGAGCACTGGTTCATGTGTCTCTCTTCATAAGCAGAGCATGTGAAGCAGGAGGCAATGTGATGCAATGTGAAGCTGGACCTACTTCCCAAATGTTATATCTTCCATTTGCACCGACAACATTTTGACTTCATGGGACAGTCCCTGAAAATCAGGACAGTACAGTCATAATTTGAACAATTGGCAAACTGTGCTGTTCTCTCCTTTCTGTTCGTACAATTTTGTCTAATTTCTGCTGCTTGTGTCTTAAACTCTGTTGCTACTTGGCTGGATCCTGGAATGTTGGGGCCCTATTTGGAAAATGAACATATACTATTTGCTAAATGGAAAGCTGAGCAATGCAAAACTGCATCTCATCTTGCAGTTTCCATTAGGTAATGTAATAAGGTAATTTCCAAACTGAAACCTGTAAATCTACAACTCAGAATAAAGAAAATCACAATGTGCATGTTTTAATCTCGATTTTGCCAAATTGGCCATGTTCTGTGCTTACACCAAAAATCAGATGCAGTTTTTCAAAAACAGATTGGGGTGGTTCTTTTAGGTCAGATTTATCAAACTGCATGCTATCTGAGCAATCTGCATGCAGAAATTAAAAACTAAACAACAAACCCTAATGCTCCAGGGATAAGTACATATAATAAAAAGCAATGAGCTATATTGGAATTTTAAAAAGTGTCTGTACAACAGCTGTTTATGTTGTATGGGCACCTTGTGGGTCTCTAGCTAATATTGGGGTAGTCCATAATACAATTTGAAGTAGAAATAAAAAACCTTTACCGATTCCATCCACTTCTTCCCTTCATTAAGCTATTTGGATGAGCTCCCTATAAATGTTGTTAAATCAATAAATAATTTTAAAAAAACAATTGAGCCTGACCTAACCCATTTAAAATCCCTTCTCAGTCCCAGTGCTATACAGCCTGTACTAGTGTTCAGTAATGCAGAGGGACAATATGCATAGGAATCTGTTGCTAGAGTGGAAAGCAGCCCTAGGCTATACAGACTGTAATTCTAACTATTCACAGATAAACCATCAGAATGTGTTTCAGCCTATTCAGCTCAGGTATAGAGCCTCTGTACTAAGGGGGATGCACAAAATTATCAATGGGGCTGGGGATTTTAGTGAAGGAAATGCATATATATATATATATATATATATATATATATATATATATATATATATATATATACACACACACACACAAACACACACACGCATATACAAATGGTTTAATTGGCAGGGTAACATTCACCTGACCAGTGAAACTGAACAGGTGTTATTTCACCAGACAGCAAACATAGAAAAATTCTCCAGTAAAATTTCACTCCCAGTTTTATAATGCAGTTTGGCTTGGAAAAATTTGGTTTGTTTCAAGCCTCCTGTGGTTTAGTGGTTTCACATGGGGGTATACGTTGGATATGGTTTAAACAAATAAAAGCCTAATGCATTCTTGTAAATGTTTTTTGAAACCGCATCCAACGATTGTCAGAGTTACATTCACCCAGAAATTAATTTCAGTGCATCATGGCACACTTGTGACTCCCCATACCAATTGCACCTAAATGGTACAAAAGGGATTCAGTTGAAAATAATGGCTGACACCCGACTGCCATCACCACAGAGCTTGTGGATTTTCAGTATTTGGGCATAGTTCTTTAATCACCGGAGTTTTGGTCTTTTGTGAAGGTGCGAAACACCAAAAAATACATATTAGTCTATGATGGGTGCCAGTAACACCAGTGTATTTTTCCTGTTATTTCCATATTTATATTTTCCTAAATTTTTTCAATTTTTTTTGCTGGTCTCAATGATTATGTGTCTATTCCTCTTTGGTAATTGTGCTTCTCGCTGTAAGGGTGAAGTTGTGTGTAAATGACATATATTTTGCGGATAAACAACACTAAACTATGTATCAATCACTCTTTGGTTATTATTTATAAAGTCGGGCAAGGCCATGTCAAACTAATCTAATTAGTTTCTACGAGGAAGTTAGTGGGAACTTAGACCAGGGCAGGACAGTAGATGTGGTCTACTTAGTTTTTGCAAAGGCCTTTGATACAGTGCCACACAAGAGGTTGGTTTACAAAATAAGGGAACTGGGTCTAGAAATCAAAATTTGTACTTGGATCGAAAACTGGTTAGAGAATAGGGAACAGAGAGTTGTGATAAATGGAACATTTTCTAATTGGTCAAAGGTCTTAAGTGGAGTACCTCAAGGTTCTGTGCTGGGACCACTCCTTTTTAATATATTTATTAATGACCTTGGTGATGGTTTAGAGAGTAAAGTTTTTATTTTTGCAGATGACACTAAACTCTGTAAGGTAATAAAATCAGAGCAAGATGTAGCTTCTCTACAGAGGGACTTAAATAAACTGGAGGATTGGGCGGCTAAATGGAATATGAGGTTTAACACAGATAAATGTAAGGTTATGCATTCAGGGATCAAAAACAAAAACTCAATCTATAAATTAAATGGAATTAATTTGGGAGAATCTATAATGGAAAAGGATTTGGGAGTGCTCGTAGACAGTAGACTTAGCAATAGTGCTCAATGTCAAGCAGCAGCTGCAAGGGCAAACAAAGTATTGGCATGCATAAAAAGGGGCATAGATGCAAGGGAAGACAGTGTAATTTTGCCACTGTATAAATCGTTGGTAAGACCTCATCTTGAATATGCAGTACAGTTCTGGGCACCACTCTATAAAAAAGATAATTTGGAACTAGAAAGGGTTCAGAGAAGGGCGACAAAATTGATAAAGGGTATGGAGTCATTAAGTTATGAGGAAAGGTTAGCCAGTTTAGGCATGTTTACTTTAGAAAAGAGGCGTCTAAGGGGAGATATGATTACTATGTACAAATACATTAGGGGTCAATACAGAGAGCTTTCATGGGAACTTTTTACCCCAAGGACCATACACAGGACACGTAGTCATCCCCTAAGGTTAGAGGAGAGGAAATTTCACAACCAGCAAAGGAAGGGGTTCTTTACAGTAAGGGCAGTCAAGATATGGAATTCATTGCCAGGGAAGGTTGTGATGGCAGATTCAATAGATATGTTTAAGAAAGGGTTAGACAAATTTTTAGCGGAAAGGTGTATCCAGGGATACGACCGTTAATTTAAAATAAAGGATAGTAGTGGATATAGGGTAAAAATTGGATTGTAATATTGAGTCTGGGGGGATTTTCAAAATTGAAACAGATGGGCGGTTGCCTACTCTGGATTAATTTCAAATATAAGTGCAGGATCGCAGAAGATCCAAAATAGGTTGAACTTGATGGACTGGTGTCTTTTTTCAACCTCATCAACTATGTTACTATGTTACTATGTTACAATGTACACACACAATGCTACTATGTGAAAATAAAACAGTGACTCGTGTGGCAACACTGAACAAAACATCCAATGAGAATAATCCTGGAAAACAATCTTTGATTTGACCATTAATATAAAAATGTCTAAAATAATGTAACATATATGTAAATAAAGACAATACAATAAGAATTTAATTAATTGCCCATTAACACAATTTAATGTACAGCATCTGAGGAATGCATTACCAGCTAAAGAAATCAGCTGAATTCAAATGAATTCATTGAAAAATACTATTGATATCAACCTTTATTCCTGCCTAGCAGATGTGAGTTGATCAAACAAATGACTCTTAGCATTTTTGCATAGATTAATGTGCTGCTAATTCAGTTTTTGTCAACTTACTAACAAATCATGAAAATGTGAGAGAAAAACAACAACTGAACAGCCTAGATAATATCAAACATACAAATAGGTACTATGTCATATTACTTGGAACATATTTTGGAAAAAAAAAACAAACAAACAAAAATCCAAATAAAAATCAGAAAGTTGATCAAAACCAAACCATGCAATAGCTACAACAAAAAACAAAACAGTAAGGCCCCTTACACATGGAAATTAAAATGCTGTACCCGACTTGCATTTCTAAAGCAAATTCAAAGCATGCATATTAAAATAAAGCCTATAACTCTTAACAAGAGTGGTTACACAAGTTATTTTTTTCCCATCCAAGTCAATGGTTCATTTTAATGTAGTTGTGTGCTACATGAGGAAGCCACATTGAAATTAATATTCCATTGACATGAATGGAACTCCACAGCATTATTAATTATTTTTTTCTCCTCTCTTCCTCTCTCCCATTGTATTATAACTGATCAAGACAGGGCTACAGCAGATCAATAACATGGTTCCCCAAGTTCCAGCATTTCCACACACATAATGGCAACCTGGGCATGCTGGTATCTGTGGTGTACAAAGGATAAAATTGATTTCTACACTTAAACAAGTAATATTACCCACACTGTCTGCCCCAGGGAGGGACTTTTTGTGTGGACATAATCTACCTAGGCAAACCAGCTCACCAGCTCCCACACTGTGGGTTTCTCTGCTATAGTGCCAACAGCCCAGGCTGGCAAAGCCTTGTGTTGGTAATAGTGAAATCAAGGGGGACCCAATGCTTTTGGATCCCCCAATTTTACTAGTACTAGCCTAGGCTGGCTTTATTGGTGTTGGTTAAGTTGTTTGGGGGGACATACCAATTTTTTTTGCAGTTATTGACGATTTTTCTTTTTCATGTATTGCCATTTTTGTTGTTTACATCTATTTATTTATGTCGACATTTTGAATGTCCATATTACAACTCTGTACACAATATAAATGTCAACATTTTGAATGTCAACATTATGAATTTCAACATTCATATCCAACCCGTGCAAAGCAGGGTGTACCATGAATATAAATATACCATCTCTTCTCACTTATGTAATTTATATAATCTCAAATTATTTAATCCGTCAATTACACATTTTATTTCGTGTGTTGGTGCCTAATTCGAGCTAACTAAACAACAGCAAACTTTTTCCATTCAACGGGGCAACCTTTTGAATGAACTCACATGAAGCTATCTTGACCAGCAATCTTATCTACTTACCTACAATGTATATGCTTCCTTGTAAAACCAAAGACAATTTAGCAAATGTATATATTTGAAGTTACAAAAGATTGTTTACGCTATTGTTTTGCACATTTGTAATGTATCATCATAATCATCATCATCTATTTATATAGCACCACTAATTCCGCAGCGCTTTACACAGAACTGACTCACATCAGTCCCTGCCCCATAAGAGCTTACAGTCTGAATTCCCTAACACACACAGACAGACAGACACACGGAATAGGATCAATTTGTTAGCAGCCAATTAACCTACCAGTATGTTTTTGGAGTGTGGGAGGAAACCAGAGCACCCGGAGGGAACCCACGCAAACACGGGGAGAACATACAAACTTCTCACAGATAAGGCCATGGTCGGGAATTGAACTCATAATCCCAGTGCTGTAAGGCAGAAGTGCTACCCACTTAGCCATTGTGCTGCCCATAATGTATAAATGATCCCTACTTACTCACTAAAAGTTTCACAGTTATAGGCCACAAAACTAGTTAGCACTTAATGAACTTTAAAGCCGAGCATATACTTGAAGTCAACTATTGAATGTACAGTGGAAAATTAGTAAACTGTTAAAAACAAAGTACAGTTTAGTGTGTAAATGACCCCCAACATTAATAAACTAAAAGTAGAAATCACAGTAAAACATTATTGTGCATTTAAATGCTTGTGTAGTATACTATTGAGAGAGGCTGCACTGTTGCGGTTATGAATCAGAATCTCTTTCTTATAAATCTGCCAAATATGTGCCCATATCTCAATTAAATGAAGATGGATGTCCGCACAATTTGGCAGATCTTCCCAAGACCATAATACCATTAAGTCCAGCAATTTGAAAATGCATTTGAATTGAGCAGCCTTTAACTGTTTAGTGCCAGCGATCCAAATTATTACTAAACAGTGAAGTATGACAAAAATATATATTAATGTTTGCTTACAATTTTTAATAAAAGTTTTTAAATATAACAATACATTTTCAAACATTTTATTTTGAATAAAAGCATGTACAGTGTAAAATTAGCTTTTAAGAAAACAACAACATTTTATAGCTTACATTAGCAGTCAATAACAAATATTGCTAATAATTAAATTTTATAATGTCATTAGAGTGCATTTAGAATATGGTATATTTGGCTATTGAGGATAAATTCTGTAATAAGCAAGAAGTAAAAGTAATAGAGAAACATGAAAAGAGTAGGTTAACATATATTGCAATTAGTTATAGTATAAAAAAATCAGTTCCCTTCTGCTCAGTGCCATACACTGACTATAATGCTTATTGTTGGAACTTCATTTGATCCCTGCTCCACTTACACTGTCATCCCTCATTTAAGATCTTGCTTCAAATATGTTACTTTGGAATAAAATGCAACCCGTGTGTCTAGCGCTACGTTCGGTATAGCAGCCTATAGTATGTACTGAGATTTCTACTAAATTCACTCACATCAAACTGACAATAGAATGGTTTTGTACATACAGAAAAAGCGCTCTCCTAGTTGCACTGCAGTTCACGTCACTGGTGTGTGTGAACATAAACGTCAGCATCTGTGGTGATTGCTGAAACATAAAAGACTTATCATAGCGCAATACAGTCGGACATATGGAGCAAAGCTCTGTATGAAAGGAGTTGTGTCTCAATCTGTGGGTCACCACCAATCACCCGTGCACCCCTTTCACTTCGCACCCCAATGGGTTTATGCTCACAAGATGCAGATGGATATAAAGCCCCACATATAATGAAAATCCTCCTTCCGAATGTTCCGTGGCTATCTGAAGTCTCGGTGAACGACTAGTATACTCCCAGCGGACAACCACTTCATATAAGTCACCCGATATGTACACTCCGCGGATGTTCCATAAATGGTATCATATAAAAGTAAGGAACACTCTAGTGTTTCACCTTTTAATAAAATTTCTCTAAAACAATCATTAAGCTTTGAAAAACAGGACCCGTACCATATTGCAAATCAAAACTAGCATGAACATAACGTGAATCACATACGCTCACCGCAGTCTTGTCTGATGTGAAATGCTGTCAGGTCCATCGATTAAAACCAACGCGTTTCAACTTAAAACAAAGTCTTTATCAAGGTTCAAATGTTAAGTCCCTTCAGTCGCTTCTTATATGGAGACATATCCACTCACTGACCCAATCATTATGCGTGTCCAGAACGAGGCTTTACTCCTCAGCCTCTCCGGAAGTGTATTTATTATCACATCGAGGTTTGGTTTCTTACGTCGATGTTATCTTATTCACTCGTTATTCAAAGCAATGATTGGCTCCTCCATCTCTGCGGAAGTGTGGACATCCCCACATCGAGGTTCAGCTTCTTAAAGTGATACAGTATCCTCTCATAACTAATGCAAACAATTTTCTAACTCCTACATACAAGATTACATGCTTATTGGGGATATCTTGATATCGTTGAATGGATGTTCCTCGGTATGAAAGAGAAAAAGTACAGATCAATATAAAATCTCCCATATATAGTCCCGATCTAAACATGCATCTATCCCTCAAATGCTAGCATATACTTCATAGATGTATCTCTATTTGTGCAGTACTGTCATCATCTATCCATACATTACTATATAGGGAACCATAAAAGAGGTGCATAGGGTGTAGCACACAGCATTCTACCTCCTCCAGACAAGGTTATACAGTCCATGAGATGTCTTATTATCAGATAGAGAATATAACCACAACATATCTCCCGTGTATGAGCTTAATCTAGATGTATACATTGGCATCATAACAGGAACACATTTACATACTCCAGGACACATATGTCAGAGGAACCATTTAAGTTCGAAATCTGCATTTAACCCTTTGGGAATCATAGTGTCCACATTGTATATCCACTTCATCTCCAATTTTGATAGTGAAGTCAATACATCATCATCATCATCATCATCATCATCATTTATTTATATAGCGCCAACATATTTCGTAGCGCTTTACAATTGGGGACAAACGTAATAAACTAATAAACAAACTGGGTAAAACAGACAAAGAGGTGAGAAGGCCCTGCTCGCAAGCTTACAATCTATGGGACAATGGGAGATTGACACATGAGGTTAAGTATACATTTTGCATCTTGGCCCAGCCAGACTGCAAAGGTAAGGTGACTCATAAGCTAAATGATCCTGTCACACAACAATGTTGGTCCGGGGGTAGTTGTCTTGTGTGAAATTGTGTAACAGGCTAAAGGTAGTGAGGTTAAGATGGTGGTTGAGGAATATTATAAGCTTGTCTGAATAGGTAGGTTTTCAGAGAACGCTTGAAAGTTTGTAGAACAGAGGAGAGTCTTATTGTGCGAGGGAGAAAGTTCCATAGAGTGGGTGCAGCCCGAAAAAAGTCCTGTAACCGGGAATGGGAGGATGTAATGAGGGTGGATGAGAGACGCAGATCTTTTGCAGAACGGAGTTGCCGAGTTGGGAGATATTTTGAGACAAGAGAGGAGATGTATGTTGGTGCAGCTTTGTTGATGGCCTTGTAGGTTAGTAAAAGTATTTTATATTGGATTCGGTAGAAGACAGGCAGCCAGTGTAGAGACATACAGAGTGATTCAACAGAGGAATAGCTATTTGCAAGGAAAATCAGTCTTGCCGAAGCATGCAAAATAGATTTTAGGGGTTTGAGTCTGTTTTTGGGAAGACCAGTAAGGAGGGAATTGCAATAGTCAATGCGGGAGATGATTAGTGCATGGATTAAGGTTTTAGCAGTGTCTTGTGTGAGATATGTGCGGATTCTGGAAATGTTCTTTAGATGTATGTAACATGATTTAGATATAGAGTCAATGTGGGGAACAAAGGATAGGCGTGAATCAAGGATTACACCTAGGCAGCGAGCTTGTGGGGTGGGATTTATGGTCATGTTATCAACAGAGATAGAAATGTCAGGTATGCTCTTGTTGGCGGGTGGGAATATTATTAACTCTGTTTTAGAAAGATTAAGTTTGAGTTGACGAGAGGACATCCAAGATGAAATGGCAGAAAGACAGTCAGTTACACGGGACAACACAGATGTCGAGATATCAGGAGAGGATAGATAGATTTGGGTATCATCCGCATAGAGATGATACTGAAAGCCAAAGGAACTTATTAGATTTCCAAGAGAAGCGGTATAGATAGAGAACAGCAGAGGACCTAGCACCGAGCCTTGTGGTACTCCAACTGATAGGGGAAGCGGAGCAGAGGTGGCTCCAGAGAAATTAACAGTGAAAGAGCGATTAGAGAGGTAAGATGAGAACCAGGATAGAACTGTGTCTTGAAGACCTAGGGATTGCAGCGTTTGTATGAGAAGAGAGTGGTCAACGGTGTCAAATGCAGCCGTGAGATCAAGGAGAATTAGGAGAGAGTAATGGCGTTCAGTCTTAGCAGTGATCAGATCATTAACAACCTTGGTCAGCGCAGTCTCTGTGGAGTGTTGAGAACGAAAGCCAGACTGAAGAGGATCCAACAGGTTGTTTGCGGAAAGAAAGCGTGTGAGGCGAGTGTAGGCAAGTCTCTCTAGAAGCTTGGAGGGACAAGGGAGCTGAGAGATGGGACGGTAATTTGAGAGAGAGTTTGGGTCAGAGTTTTGTTTTTTTAGAATAGGAGTAATCACTGCATGCTTGTATAGTGATGGAAAGATGCCAGTAGAGAGTGAGAGATTACAGATTTAAGTTAGAGGTGAAATGAGCACAGAAGACAGGGATCTACCAATTTGCGAGGGAATAGGATCAAGAGGACAGGAGGTAGAGTAGGAAGATAAGAAGAGCGTAGAAATTTCCTCTTCATTTGTGGGGTCAAATGAAGAAAGGGTGTCAGAGGGTAGTGGGAAGGAAATGAGCTGATGGCTTGTTGAGGAAGAGGATACCATTTCTAGTCTGATCTTGTCAATCTTGTCCTTGAAGTAGGAAGCAAGATCCTGAGCACTGATAGTAGATGGAGGGTTCGGGGTGGGAGGATTGAGAAGATGATTAAATGTATTGAAAAGGCGTTTGGGGTTAGAAGCCTGAGCATAGATAAGAGATTGAAAGTATGTTTGTTTTGCAGTGTCCAGAGCATTTCGATAGGAGTGGTAGACAGAAGTATATGTGAAGAAGTCATTAGAGCTTCGAGATTTACGCCAGTGACGTTCTGCTTTACGGGACAGTTTTTGAAGATTTCGTGTTGCTTTGGTGTGCCACGGTTGACATCGAAGTCGACGTGTAGTATGAAGTGTCGCTGGAGCCACTTGATCAAGGGCCGTTGCTAAGGTTAGGTGAAAATGATGTACTGCCATCTCAGGGGATGAGAATGTAGAGATAGGGGAGAGAAGGTGTTGGAGAGAGGTGGAAAATTGTTGAAGATTAATAGAATTAAGATTTCTACGAGTATGAGGAGGCTTGGTTGAGTTAGACAGTAGAGAGGTTAGAGCAGTGGGGGTGAGAGTGTAGCTGATAAGGTGATGATCCGAGAGGGGGAAGGGTGTATTAATAAAATTAGAAACTGAGCATAGTCTAGAGAAAACAAGATCAAGGCAGTGGCCATCCTTATGAGTAGATGATTCAATCCACTGGGAGAGGTCAAGTGAGGATGTTAGAGAGAGTAGTTTGGAAGCAGCTTTGGAAGGTGGGTTATCAATGGGTATGTTGAAGTCACCCATGATGATGGTGGGGATGTCTGAAGATAAGAAGTGAGGGAGCCATGCAGAGAAATCCTCAATAAATTGTTGGTGTGCTCCAGGGGGACGATAGATCACCGTAACACGTAGGGAGAATGGATTAAAAATGCAAATAGCATGTACTTCAAAAGATGTGAACGTGAGTGATGGAACATTTGGTAGAACTGTGTATGTGCACTGTGGGGAGAGAAGTAGTCCAACCCCACCTCCTTGTCTGCCTTCAGGTCTGGAGGTGTGGGTGAGATGGAGGCCACCATGTGAAAGTGCTGCAGGTGAGGCAGTGTCTGATTGCATGAGCCATGTTTCTGTTATTGCCAGAAGGTTGAGGTTTTTTGAGAGGAAGAGATCATGAACGGAGGTAAGTTTGTTACAAACAGAGCGTGCATTCCAAAGGGCACATTTAAAGGACTTGGGAAGAGAGGGGAGACAGGTGATGTGTTTGAGGTTTGCTATAGAACGGTAGTGTTCTGATGTATGTGTGTGTGAGGAGTGTGGGGGACCTGGATTAGGTGATATATCACCAGCTAATAGAAGCAGAGTGAGTGAAAGATAGGCAAGGGGATTGTAAGATGTGTGGCCTTTTATTTTCTGGCGACAGGTGGAGGCTGTACTTGTTAGAGATAATAAATAGGATAACAGTTCATGGGTGTTAAATAGAGGTGAGTGGAGTAATGCAGGTGCAATATGAACAAATTTGTGTGTTGGTGGAGGGGTGAAAGATGACACAGTCCTAAAGATCATGCCATGAAACGAGACTAAGAAAAGCAATTTGTGAAACATTGTGATAAAAGGGGTAAAAGCAAAAAGCAAGGGTATTTTAAGAATTACCTCTTAGCAGTCTTCCATATAAATAGACAAGTAGTGCAGAAATAGGCTGTGGCAGATGCAGCTTATTGCTGGGAGTAAAATCAAGTCAAATGTTGTCCAATGTTTGCCCAACTGTGTTGTCTAACTGTGCATTTTCGTCCACTTTGTGAGAAAAACCCACTTAGTGTAGAAATCACACACGTCTAACCCCACATACGTCTCCCCATAGAATGAAGCTAAGATGTAGTCAGTCTAATTTAGGAATACACTACAGATGTGCTAATTGGTCAGCTAATCAAAGGAAAAGAAAACATTTGTGGGAAAGGATAGAGGAGGCCAGATACCTATCATAAGGAATACATAGGGAATACATCCCTATTCCTCCAGTTCCCTTCCACTATCTGAAGTCCCAAAAACCTTTAATATGTTCACATGAGCTTGAATGAACCAGTTTAAAAGGATTAGAAAGCGCGTGTGTATCTAACCATTTCTTAATGTTGTATAGATGTTCTCTCCATCTTATTTTCAGTGATCGAGTTATTCTTCCTATATATACTTTGTCACAGGTGCATTGTACTGCATAAACTGCATTTTTAGTGTGACAAGTTATAAAATATTTTATCCTATATTCCTTTCCATTTAAAAGCAGATTTGTGTAATTACTTTGAGTAGTTTTCCATGTTTTACAGGCTGCACATAGGCCGCATCTATGGAATCCTTTCGTTCTAACCGACCTTCTCATGTTTCTCAGGCAAATGGCTTCTGACACTCTTGTCTTTCAAATTCTGAGCTTTCCTATAGATGAATAGGGGTTGGTCTGGCAGCATATCACCTATCAGTGAGTGGATATGTCTCCCTATAAGAGACTTAACATTTGAACCTTGATAAAGACTTTGTTTTAAGTTGAAACGCGTTGGTTTTAATCGATGGACCTAACAGCATTTCACATCAGACGAGACTGCAGTGAGCTTATGTGATTCACATTATGTTCATGCCAGTTTTGATTTGCAATATGGTACGGGTCCTGTTTTTCAAAGCTTAATGATTGTTTTAGAGAAATTTTATTAAAAGGTAAAACACTAGAGTGTTCCTTACTTTTATATGATACCATTTATGGAACATCCGCGGAGTGTACATATCGGGTGACTTATATGAAGTGGTTGTCCGCTGGGAGTATACTAGTCGTTCACCGAGACTTCAGATAGCCACGGAACATTCGGAAGGAGGATTTTCATTATATGTGGGGCTTTATATCCATCTGCATCTTGTGAGCATAAACCCATTGGGGTGCGAAGTGAAAGGGGTGCACGGGTGATTGGTGGTGACCCACAGATTGAGACACAACTCCTTTCATACAGAGCTTTGCTCCATATGTCCGACTGTATTGCGCTATGATAAGTCTTTTATGTTTCAGCAATCACCACAGATGCTGACGTTTATGTTCACAAACACCAGTGACGTGAACTGCAGTGCAACTAGGAGAGCGCTTTTTCTGTATGTAGAAAACCATTCTATTGTCAAATATGTTACTTTACATGTGTCTTATCCCTGCTCTCAATATGCTGCCTCTGCTGTCTATGATTGAAACACCAATTCTTAAAATTGAACTGGGTAGAGTGCAAAGACCAGGGGCCTGACTCATTAAGGATCTTAAATGAAGAGGTATCTTATTTCAGTCTCCTGGACAAAACCATGTTACAATGCAAGGGGTGCAAACTAGTGTTCTGTTTTGCACATAAGTTAAATACTGACTGTTTTTTCATGTAACACACAAATATCAACTTTAAATTTCAGTGTACAAATAAGCTATCAAGTATTTGTGTGCTACATGAAAAAACAGGCAGTATTTAACTTATGTGCAAAACAGAAAACTAGTTTGCACCCCTTGCATTGTACCATGGTTTTGTCCAGGAGACTGAAATAAGATACCTCTTCATTTAAGATCCTTAATAAGTCAGGCCCCAGGACACTTGTGCTAGTATAACTTAAAGGTAAAAACAGAACATGTAAAACATACTGCAGCACTTTCTTAGGCTGCAACTCTTTGAGTTAATCTTGCCACATCTAACTTAAGAGTTCTTATATGTGTTTTTATATAGAATAATTTGTGCCTGCAGAATGTGACAGACATTTTAAAGAAATCACTTTAGTGTCATTTGGCTCTCAGTTCACATTGTTCTAGCTTCTTTAGGACTCTTGTGAGGTTCTGTAAATGTTCTACATCAGGTTCTCTTTACCATGATGTCACCCAAATAACACTGAGTATTGGGCACACTCTGAACTTGGTACCTGATAGCTGGCTTGGAGGTGATGCCAAACACTAGTCTATTATAGTCTTTTGTGTGTATTTTTGGTAAGCACAATTTTAGATTTGTCCATCATCTCCATCTGTAGATATGCCTCTGCCAGATCAATTTTACTGAACCTTTGATCACCTGCCAAATTTGTAAAGATGTCTTTGATTCATGGCAAGGGGTATTGCTTTGTTTATAAGACATGGTTGACAGTTACTTTGAAATCACTGGACTCATCAACATCATCAACATTTATTTATATAGCGTCAGCAAAATTTCATAGCGCTTTACTGTCACTGAATATCGACGTCAGTGACAGCTGCTGCGCGAGAGAGGAGGCTGCAGAGTCCTAGCACCGCGCGGATTGGTAAGTTTCTGTTTGCTTTCTTTTTTCTATAGCTGGTGCCTGGCGCGGGGCAGAGGTGGGGGCCAGATGGCAGAGGAGGGGGAGAGAGAGCAGAGGAGGAGGGCAGATGCCAGAGGAGGAGGGCAGATGGCAGAGGAGGGGGACAGATGGCAGAGGAGGGGGAGAGAGAGCAGAGGAGGAGGGCAGATGACAGAGGAGGGGGTCAGATGGCAGAGGAGGAAGGCAGATGGCAGAGGAGGGGGACAGAGAGCAGAGGAGGAGGACAGATGGCAGAGGAGTCGAACAGATGGCAGACGAGGGGGACAGAGAGCAGACAAGGGGGTCAGATGGCAGAGGTGGGGGTCGGGGGACAGAGCAGAGGAGGATGGCAGAGGACGGGGACAGAGGGCAGAGGACGGGGACAGAGGGCAGAGGAGGGGGACAGAGAGCAGAGGAGGGGGACAGCATGAAAGAGGGCAGAGGAGGGGACAGAGGGCAGAGGGGGCAACGTGAGAGAGGGCAGTGTGCCTGGATGCAGAGGGGGCAGAGTGTCCGGATGCAGAGGGGCATTTTTGCATACAACTAAATAAGTATTTTGTGACCTAAATACTTATTACAATTTTTTGACCCAACTACTTCTAAAACAGGACTGCTCAGTAATTATTTTGGACGGGTGCCTTGAAAAAATTTGGAGACTCTAAGGGTGCCGCGAATTGCAAAAGTTTGGGAACCACTGGTTTAAGGACAAAGTGATGGGAATGGATTGTGAGGAAGTCAAACTGTTAATTGACCCCTAATCCAGCTGGAGTTTCAGCAGACATTCTCACATCACATTACCGGACTCCCTTTCTTAACAATGTGCAAGTCCATTGTACACAGCTATTAATATACTGAACTGTTACAGGCAATACCACAAGTGGAACTGCTGTCCCTCTCATGTACGCTTTCAATAAAACTGTAGTTTTAAACAATTTGTCTCCTTTGAAGAGTTTTGCTAATATTCACATTGAGATGTAAGAGATATTGCTGATTCTGTGTCCAACTCCATTTCTATGATTTGGTCATTTAAATGTGGCATCATACATATTGCTTGCTTGTCACTTCAATTTATATTGTGAAATTCTAGGCTGGCAGCCCATTTTCGGTATAAGTATCAGACCTATTTTTTCTCTATAGCATGTATGCTATTGGTCCTGTTACTAACAATTTTTTTGTCATTTATATCTCCAGTAGTTGCACATGAGAGACCAACTGTTGTATATGTCCCTGTTTGTTGCAACACCTACAGAGTGCATTCTTGTCTCTATTGCAGCAGTAACATGCTTCTGTTAGTGGCATGTTTCCTGCCTTGTTCTCACTCTGGCTGCCATTTTGTTAACATTCAACACTGCCTTGACTGTTTGTAGCTCATAGTATCTCTGGCTGCTGTCTCCATAGACACCTTTACTCGTACTGCCCATTTGAATGTAAGAATTCTATTATCAGTCTTTTTTGTAAATTTCCAACTTTTCCAGGTGTACTTTGAAGTAACACATGTTACAGATATTTCACCTAAAAAAAAAAAAAGACAAAAAAACCCATCACACACACAAACGTGACACATATAATAAAGACAGTTCCAATATCCCCTGTCTCTTATGACTATCTTAATATATAAGTGTGGCTAAATTGAGCAGAATTGTAGGGGAAAATTAAACATTTTAATTAATTGAGGAACGGTCCTAAAGTGGCAGTAGGATAGACTACACTTTCCACCATGTTCATTTTTAGTAGGATGAGCAAGCCCACAAAAGTAGTTGTGGTATATGTATATATAATATAATATGCATTGGTGGTCTCTCTGTAATTATGTACCCCCAGTTATATATTAGTGCTTTATCCATAATTAATATTGTTTGTTTGTGTGAAGTGATATTAAAAAGGCAAAAGAAAACATTGTTAACTTATAACTGTGTAAAATACATGTTTATTTCCATATGTTTGAGATGCATTTCATATGAATATCTCTTTACTTTGTCTATTGTTGTTAAAATATTTCCCTACATTATCTAATAATGATCCAATAATAAATATGAAAATACAAATGTAACACAAATATCAGCATTATTTACATGTTCTATTGTATAATACAAATACAGGATACAAATGTTTACATATTATGCTACCAAAGATTAATTACAAGTCCAGGTGGCCACATAGTAGGAGGTGGCTGAAGAGAAGTTGGTAAAGCTATTCTGGGTTCATTCAATTCCATGTAATTTAACAATCAGAAATAGCACTTATAGAAAATGCATTGTGCACATAAAATAACAATGGACTCAGGTCTAAGACATAATATTGTACCGCATTGCATTTAGATGTTGGGGTATGGATGTGATAAAGAGTAATGAGTCATACACATTACCTAACAAAATACTACATTTGCTTAGATTCATTTGGTTCAGGGCTCAGTAAGCTGCAGTTGCTCTCATCTATTATGGATTATCTTATTTAAATTAGGTTGTGGAAGAGGATCTCATATAGACTACTTCAGAAAGAAGATCTCCTTTGGATTTAGATGTGCACTAAAATGGTTAGCAAATTATTGGGGAATGTTTTACTTTTTTGATTTTCCTTAAGGAGGGACCTGCATGTTTTTTGTGTTGCTCAATAACTTTACGGAATTCAGCCCTGTGCTTACCAAGGTGGGCTAGTGCACATTATGACAGGGGGACAAAACACTGCGGATCTCTCTGTTAAAGTTTGACAAGCCCAGCATGGCATACGTTGTTGCTCGTTGCTACTTTTACAAAAGATCCCCCACACTGTTTAACCCCTTGCATTACCAGTTACCCTCCCAGCCTGTAAGCACTGTTACTAACATTCATATGATGGGGCTGCGGGGAGGGAGCATACTGTCAGTTTAATTTTGTATTATTATTATCTTATATGGAGTTAGATTAGATATTATGAGTGAATGACTTTTATGGTGTGGGTTAGTGTCTCGTTGGGAACAGTACAGTATTACAAAAAAAGTAATGGATACTTGATAAATGCCATGCATTGTGTTTCAATGATGTGCCATGATGCATTTCAATAACTGCATTGTGATGCACAGGATGTCATGTTAACACTTGCTACCCCTGAATACAAAATCTTCATCATCATCAAAAATACAATGTAACATATCAAAAAAGGGTGGGAAAGCACCAATGGATATCTTGATTCTCTTTCTAATCTTCCTGTCTTACCTCTTGAATTTGGAAACTTCCTATGAAATCAGCTCTCATTGCATGTTTCCAAAATATATACCAAAATCCCAGGAAGATACCATGTCTGTGTCTCGTTTACATAAAATTACATTTATTTGTAAATAACCACCATAAAGCATTTGATTCTCATAAAATAACCTCTTGTTGAATAAAGCATTATTGATCCAATTACGTCATAATGTGAAGGTATATGTTACAGTATTTATAAGAGATAAGACTTTAGATTTTCTTTTGCATAAACCCCAAATTATATTTCTTTATTTCATTACTAAGATAGGTGCAAATCTTATGAACTTTGCCTCTAAACATTGAAATAATTTATGTACTGTTTTCCATGTTTAATATATTTTTCATTCCATCATTCCATTCTTACAAGTAGTTGTATTTTTTAATAATCTATACAAAAGCTTTGCATAAGAGGATAATAAATGCAAATGATTTTGATAAAATTGCATCAACAGATGGAATCAACCCATTTCCAGTAAATGCCTTTGGCTGTGCAGATGGTAATTATAGGATGTATGTAAATATGCAAGCTCTAGGAAGCATAGTAAATGCACACAGAACTCCATGATCGCAAGAAGATGCCGATGTTGGCCCTTACCAGGGCCCTTTGGCAATAAGAATAATACAAGTTGAAAAAATGGTCTTTCACAGCTGTATTAATTCTTTCTGTGCTCTGCTGCAGAATATAATTGCCTCTCCCAATAACAGTGGAATTTAAATGTTTGTCCTTTTGTACTTTGAAATTAAAATCAGAAAGCCTTATAAAACTATTCTTTGGCTAAATATTAAAACTGCAGAATGGCAGGGGGATATGTTTGCCTTGTGTACATTAAAACACCAGGGAGATTGTTTATGTGTGTGGGAAAAGCTTCCCAAAGTGTGTTTCCCATCTGTAGGAAAATATGATAAGGGTCCCTGGTGTTATGAATGGAGAGAAATGGCCGTCTTCATTCATCAGGCCCATTCCAGGTCTTCTGGGCCTCCAGCATAAGTGTAGGCTCATTTGAACTGCACCTGTGTAGGGGTATTTAAAATGCAGTAAGGCTGGATATGCAATCTCTCACTTCCTGGGACAGAGGCTACAGAGTCTCTCTGAAAGAACAGCTTGATATCTGCTTATGAGTAAATCATGCTCATACTTCTCATATTGTGCTTACATTTGTTAGTCAGGAGTGACATATGTTTAGTGAGTGCCAGACAGGCAGGGTGTTTATTTTGAAGCTTTCTCTGCTTAATAAAACTGGAGATGGCACCTGTCCCCCTTACTTGCTTACTATACACTGATCAGTCGCAATATTATAACCACCAACAAGTGAAGTGAATAACATTGATTATTTTTTTACAATGACACCTGTCAAGGGTTGTGATATATTAGGCAACAACTGAACAGTCAGTTCTTCAACATGATGTTGTATAAGCAGGAGAATGGCAAGTGTAACATTGTTGAGATCCAAGTACACCCTTTCATGATAACAGTGGCCTCTTTCAGCAAGATAATGCTCCCTGCCACACTCAAAAATTGTTCAGGAATGGTTTGAGTAAAGTGTGTGGAACTTTGTGCTATCAGTTACTTTGCCATCCTGACAATAAATGCAATGTACAAAGCAAGAAATTTGTCATGAGGGATAGAGACTTACTTTATTTTTTTATGTATGTAGTTTTTATCATGTCAACCACTACTACTGTATTGTGCCCTGTAGACCCACTGAACAGATTATACAGTTGAATAACAACTCAAGTTACTGTACCTTCTTTAACCATTGACTATTTTTTTAAAAAATGATTGAATTCAATTTTTTTTTTAATAGGTAGCATGAAGTTATCCTGGGTGTGGTAAGTCGCAATGACTACAGTAAACAACTATTCTTTTTACCAGTTTCATAAAAGTATTAAACTAACAACCGAGTTTGGCCTTCTGTAGGAGTGAGAACAGGATTTTTGTAATAAAAAAACTAATAAAATCATCTGAATGAAATGTTCAATGATAATAAATAAATCAATATATATATATTTTTTTTCTCTGCACCCATGAGGAGTAGTAGTGGAGACAATTAATTCATTCTTAAATGATATACCTTTGTGTCAGGCAGTTTGGTTGAGACACAAGGGCAATAGAAGCCAATTTGGTTCTCAAAGGTGTCAGGAAGCATTGTAAAAGTAAAAAAAGATGCTTTTAGAAAATGTAAGAAGACTTAGAACAGTTAACCTATTAAGAAGTATATCTGATTAATCACAAATAGTCTAAAAAAGAAATAAAAAATGCAAAGGTTAAGGAGAAAATGCCACAGTCACAAAAAAAAGGGACAAAAACATTTTTAGATTTATAAGTGACAAGAAAAGAAGATGCAGAATACTGCCCATTGGCAAGAATCACAGATAAAGTTGTCCATTTCTAGGATGGACCATTTTTTATTTTCATTTGGCCTGAGACCCAGGTGCAACTTCCTTTGTAGATCCAGGAACTCTAGTAACTATATCTCATTTCAGCAGAAAGCATGTGCACTCATTCTCTCTCCATGGGATGACAACCAAGGTTGTCTGTTAGTTGCTCTAAACAATTTTACTTTTACATGTGTCCTCCTTTAGATATTTTCAATTTCCAACTAGCTCTTTTGCACATTTGCTGGTTAGCCTATGGGTAGCTTATGTATTGCTGTAGTTATATACGTTTATATCAATATTAGTTAAATGGTTGCAACTGGAGAAGTGTGTAAATTGGAGGTGGTATGAGCAAGATAAGGACTGTTTGTCAACACAAGTCTTTGTTTATACAATCAGGGAATGGGATAGATTTGTAAATTTGACCAGTTTGGGGCTACTTTCCATTATAGCAGGAGTATCCCAATGATTATAGTCTCCCTGCTATAATGTAGCTCAGGCTATGTAGCACAGGTTGAGAATCTGGCAAGGGGGTATGTTGCCCATTTAAAAAAAAAAAAACACAGCGCACATCACAAATTGAATGCAAATTCTCATCTTTGATGTATATACAGCTTACATCATGAATTGTACGGAGCTGGCAATGCTATACACAAGGCACTCATGTAGAATGCAGTTTTATATAAGCACCGTCTGCTGTTTGAAAACTGTATTGCATGCCCATCAAAGAATACTAGCCGATGCTTACTTAACGCTACTCTATGTAAGTGGGATCTGCTATGTTGGGCTCTATGTCTTTTATACAGAAATTATTAATTTATACTGAAACATTTTTATTTTTAAAGCTTTGATTAATTTCTTCATGTGTATGGCCTTTAAGTTACTCTTAAAATCATCATATGGAGTAAGATGCATGTTGAAAAAATTTGTTCATTTAAGAAATAATTTAGTTTCTATATGAATTGTGGGTGCCAGCTTTGATGTTAACAACCTTGGAGGGGAAATTGAACGCATGCAGGTGGATTTCTTTTCACCGCATGGATTTAACTAATTATGTGTGACGTCAGTGCAATTTTATACACGTAAATTTTAGATTTTAGATACTGCAAATGTATTGTCAGTTAGACATACAATTTTATTGATTCATCTGAATAATGCATTTATTTTATTTATGTACAGGCTTTGTAAACCTTATGTGATTACTTAATCATGGTTTTGGATATGGAAGTGAACTATTCTTTGGTAATGTGACTTCACAAGGTTAACTTTAGATCGACAATCCAATATAAGAATAGGACTGCTTGATCCCATCACCTTGAAAAAGACTAAGGGCTAGATTTACTAAGCTGCAGGTTTGAAAAAGTGGGGATGTTGCCTATAGCAAACAATCAGATTCTAGCTTTCATTTTGTAGAAAGTACTAATTAAATGAAAGCTAGAATTTGATTGGTTGCTATAGGCAACATCCCCACTTTTTCAAACCCGCAGCTTAGTAAATCTAGCCCTAAATCATTAAGTTGAAACGCGTTGGTTTGGAATCATATGGACGACTGAACCAATGTGTTTCTTTGCCTTCACACTGAACCAGGAGAACTTGGTTAACCCAAGATATTTCATCCACCAGTTACCTTGTGCCATGCATGTGTGTACCTTCACTTCTGGTATGGGCATCCGCCTATTTTTCATTTTGGCTGATTGTATACATTGTCTAATTTTATATATTAAGTTTTACATACATGTTAAGTTTACTTGTTTAATAAAAGATATATATATATATATATATATATATATATATATATATATGTTGGAGAGCTGTTTCAACATATACGGATACTTTAATCCACTGTTTATTGAGCAAATTTCATGACAGGTAGTTGATTTTCTTCTATACACCTGGGGTAAATGTATCAAGCTGCGCGTTTCCAGCAGGTTTGAAAAGTGGAGATGTTGCCTACAGCAACCAATCTGATTATAGTTATCATTTTGTAGAATGTACTAAATAAATGATAACTAGGATCTGATTTGTTGCTATAGGCAACATCTCCACTTTTCAAACCCACCGGAAACTCACAGCTTGATACATTAACCCCCTGGTCTGCGTTTTCACAGTGATGTATTTACTTCAGAGGATCACTGACTGTTTAATTCTAGTTAGTTTCTTATGTGCACTGAGAGTCCATAAAAGTTAAGAAATACTGAAATCAAATGTATCTATTTTTATTTCTATGGTGAACCTATTTTATGAAAACACCTAACATCAGGAGGAGGAGAGATTATATGAAATAAGAAGACTTTATACTAGTGCCATTCTCTTTGAGTTTATGTAGTAAAAACAAGGCCTTTCCTTCCTTTATATAGGCTTGTGTTTTGTGGGTTGGTAATAGAGTTGTTTACGGACGCCCATGTTTTGGTTTTGGATCTGTATTAATTTTATGTTTTGGTTTTGGCAAAACCGCCCTCGCGTGTTTTGGTTTTGGATCCGCATTTTTTTTAAAACAATGCTAAAAAATGCAAAAATCACAAAATTTGTCTTTTTTTTTTTGTTCCTACATTATTATTGAATCTCAATTTTCACTAATTTCCAGCCATTTCAGTCAATTTTGACCACTTCACAGGTCAATATATTCACACACTTTCTGCCAAAGGCTGCATCGAGCTGACTGGATGCTAAGCAACAGAGTAACGACACAAACACACAGCAGTTCATAGCACATCTAAGAAACATTTCCAATATGCAGTGGCAGAAAGAAAAGTGGTACAAGATGGAATTGTCCTTTGGCCCTCCCACGCATATGTTAAAAAGGTTTAACAAACTCACACAGAAACAGGAGGAGTAGCAGATACAGTTTAACAACCAAGCACTTCAGCGACAAGGAGTGCCACTTTTGTGGCACTCCTTGTCGCTCCTCGTTAACTCTTGGAATAAAGTACTTGATCTACAAGTTCGACATACGAAGCATAATTGCTTTGTTTTATCTCCTCCTTCAGTTTCTCAAGCTGCTTTTCTAAAAGTCTAATTAAGGGAATCACTTGTCTCAAGCTAGCAGTGTCTGAACTCACTTCACAGGTGACTATTTCGAATGGTTTCAGCACCTTGTACAAAACAGAAAGTATTCTCCACTGCGCTGGACTAAAATACATTCCCCCTCCTTTCCCAAAGTCATGGCTTGGGGAGAATATTGATGAGGAAGGTGTTGTCGGTGTAGATTGCAGGTGCCGGGATCTAGCTAATTCTGAACTGCTGTTATTTGTTTATAATCAAAATTTGTTTCTGATTTTCCCAAAAGCTTCCTGTGAGCTCTCTTCAAATGGCGTAACATGGATGAGGTTCCTATATGGTTAAGGTCCCTACCTCTACTGACTGTGGTTTTACAAATGCTACAGATTTCTAGTCAACTGTCAGGATTTGGGTAAAAATAATTCCACACATAAGAGGAAGATGTTTTGGTCCTAGGCCCAGACATGACAATGGCCTTCATATCACTGGCAAGAACTGCTTCCACCGGTGCAGGACTTACATAAACAACATCATCATTATCAACATCCTCATTAGCGCCATCATCAGCTACACGAATATCCCCCCTCATCCTGTTGCAAATCCAAAGTGCCATCCTCAATTTGTGTATCACCCGCTACACTTGGGCTGTTTATCCACACATGTGCAGAAATGCTGAAAGTAGGCTTCTTTATGAGTACAGTATCAGAAAGGTCAGGCTTATACATAGCACTTGTGGATAGACTCTCCTCAGAGATTTGTGTCATTTCTGAATCTGATCATACAGTTTCTTCTACTGCCTTACTGTTTTTTCCAGCCCGGCTTTTACACTAAAAAGTATTTTGCACCTCTTTTTGAAAAGGTCTTACATCGTCACGACTGACCTTACAAGAAGATGCCTCACTGACAGTTGCAGAACTAGCACTCATACAGAAAGGCAAAGGCTAGATTCTTTCCTTGCCATTGCATGTGTAGAATGGCATGTTGGCAATTTTATGTTTTTCTTCAGTTACCTTTCCCTTGATTAGAGATGTTTTTTTCTTTACAAAGGTAAAACCTTTTTTTGGGGATTCACGATTCCTTGATGTAGAGGGGCTAGCATCATCATGACTGGTTCCGGCAGCTGCTTAGTTCTCCTGGTATTCTGTGGACTGATCTGAATCCATATTGATGGTACATAGAAATGTCACTGGACACTGGAAAGTGACAGGAACACTGTGACCCCTGTTTTTGTGTGAGCTATGGCACAGAGCAATGTCACTGGTGGCTTTTAAGAACACTGCCACCCGTATTGTTTGTTTTTGTGTGAGCAATGGCACTGAGGAGACTGGAGACTGATAAGATCACTGCCACCCCTATTGATCTATTGATGCTGTTTCAGCAATGACGCTGAAAAATGGCACTGCCACAATTCAAAGACCTTGGTATATATATATATATATATATATATATATATATATATACACATATACACATATACATACACACTTCATTAGCTGTGTAAGAAAATTATACTTTATCTGATATTCTCTATATTATGTCTTTAAAATAGCAATATAAAAATGCTAACAAAAGAAAGTTATATGTGTCTTGAAGGAAAAACAAATAAATTAATAATTTTCGGTAAAATTTGTGAATGCAAAAAAAGGGAAATGTATCTAGTCAGTGCTATTACAAAGACATATTATTCTGTTTTAATTTAAATATGAGCTATATTTCTTTATTCATATTTTAGGATTGTACACATTATTGTATTTTTTATCTATGTTTTACATATTAAAAATATATTGTCAAAAGACATGTCTTTTTTAGCAGCTTGCTAAATAATTCAACATCAACTTGACAAGTTTTCCAAACACCAAGTAAGGAGCACAAGGAAAGGGAACTCTGCTTAGAAAGTGACACGTTTGCAAATTCTCTGGAGTAAAATTGTCATGACAAGTGCCTGGGGATTTTTTCTATGTGTATCATACTGAAATATGTTGTTTTGGCTGTAAACTATTTTCTGATTTGAACAAATTTCTACATACTTACAAACATATTTGTTGTTTTTTATGGTGACAATTATTCACACAAACAGGAAATCATTGATTGTGGTCTTATAACATGACCACATTTCTGAGATAGGCTTTATGTTTCAGCTTTCAACATTTATTTATAGTGTGATTAGTGTAAACATTCATATTTACACAACAACATTATGTGAAATTGCATTAGAAAAAAAATACATTTAAAATGTAAATATTAGAGTTGAGCCAAATTGTGATCACTTTGTAGAGAAGCACTTAACATTTAGCTGGTAAGAATGTTAACATTTTTTACTTTACAGAATTAAATTCATGCTTTTCTTCAGTAACAGACAGGTATTTCTTTCAGGATCATAGGCAACAAATATTTAGCATTTACATTAGTGGGCATTATGCAGGGTAGATACCAGGCACGGGCTGGCAGGCTTCAGCCCGGGGGGGGCGCACAGGCGGCCGCATCACATGACACGTGATGCGGCCGCGTTGTTGTTGACGCGGCCGCATCTCGTGTCATGTGATGCGGTCACCTGTACGCTGATGCGGCCACATCACATGTCATGTGATGCGGGCGGCGGTTATTACGCGGAAATATTGCATCGGGGGGCTGGGCGGCCGGCCTTAACAGTGGTTAGACCGAGCGGCCCAGGGGACCGATGCCCCCCTACCCCCCATCCCAGAACGCCTCTGGTGGATACATTTATGTAAATCCTACTTTATGTCAATGACAGTGAAAGACTTAAAGAGTTAAAAATCACAAGAAATTAGAACAAATATTATGAAAAAAATTTAAAAATATTAATGTCATTAATGAAAGTGTAAATGTTACACCTATGGAAGGCATGCATATATACAAGAGAGACCTTACTGATCTACGATATATCCAAAATTGGTTATAATACTTAGATTTCAAACTGTACTCCTGACCTCTAGACACATATAAAGGACCATGTCATGCAAATATTTGAAATGGTGAAATGAATAAAGGTTTCTACCTTTATTTATTTTTTTCATCCAAAAGTGTTAGCTTATTTATTTCCTGTGTTTTATAAATGTAACCCCTGTACCCAGCGCTCACCTGAGTAGGAAAGATGGTGTGGCCAGTAGGTGGCCACCCAATGCAACATAGGGTATTGGAGACTACACTTCCCAGCATGCTAGCGATGTATAGGAAGATGTAAAATAAAGGGCTAATAGCAGGGCAAATACATTAGTGACAATTTAATAAGGAAACCCATTAATCTCATTACCTTAGAAAGGAAGTTTCCATTTTACTTTTTTGCTCAAAAAGAACTGTGTTAGATGTATGAATAACTATGTACTATCCAATTAACACCCTAGCAGATAGTTCTTAGATGAGGGACTTACAATCATATACAAGGTACATATAACTGATTCTATTATACATTTATTCCAGAAAATGTTGAAATTAAGAAATATTTTGAAACATTTTCCTGAATGTGTATGGTTTGCAGTTTAATAAAAGACAAAAAGGAGAAAAATGCACTAAATTGTAGCTTACTCCTCACAAAAATATATTGAATGGATTAGTTAGATGCAGTTGATGCTCCTCCACTTTGCAATTAAACTCACCTGAGGTGAGTAGGAATTGTCTGCAATATAAAATTCACTCATTAAGTGAGCTTGTATAAAGTAAAGGATTCATTCTATAGTTTGGTGTCACTGTGTGTACTGCAGCGGGCATGGTGAAAAGAAAGAGTGGAAGACAATTATCTGAGGAGCTCAGACAGAAGATTGCAGTCAAGTATAGACAATCTTAAGGTTACAATTCAAAGACCTTGATATTCTTGTTTCCACTGAACATAATTTTATTAGGAAGTTTAAGTCCCATGGCACTGTAGCCAACTTTCCTGAAAGAGATAACTTGATAGAAGATTGTAGAGCCATGTTGTTTAAATGGTAGAGAAAAAAACTTGATCAACTTCCGAACAGATTCAAGATGACTTTCAGACACAAGGTACCAAAGTTTCGACTTGCATAATCCATTGCCGACTCAATGAAAGGTAGAAGGCCAAGTAGAACCCCATTGCTGAGAAAGAGACATTAGAAAGCCTGACTACATTTTGCCAAAACACCCCTGAATAAGACAAATTCTTTATGGAGAATATCCTATGGGCATATTAGGCTAAATTAGAGCTTTTTGGCAAAGCACAACATCCCTATGTTTACAGAAAGCAAAATTAAGAGAACACCTTCGCTACAGTCAAACATGGAGGAGGTTCAGTGGTGTTTTGAGGTTGCTGTGCTGCATCTTGCACTGGGTGTCTTGAACATGTGCACACAAACATGAAATCTGGAGATTACCAGGTCAACCCAGTGTCAGAAAGCCGGGTCAATGATCCCAAACACACTTTAAAAAGCACCCAGGATGGTTCAAGACATGATTTGGACTGTTGTGAAGTAACCATCGATAAGTGTTGATCTAAATCCCATAGAACAACTGTGGAGAAAACAGCAGTTGAAAGCAGGAATCCTTCCAATCTGGGAGAACTGGGGCAATTCTCATAAGAGTAATGCACCAAACTTTAGTAGCGAGATGCAGGCATTATTAATATATTTTTATTTACAAAGGACCATCACATTATGCAGTACTGGGGATCATGACATGATACAAATTACATACAATTACATGAAACAGAAGATAAAGATGGCCCTACCCAAATGAGCTTACAATCTAAGAGGTGTGGGAAACACATGGTACAATAGATAGTGGAATAACCACTGGTGGGGAAAGTGCAGGTGGCTTTTGTTAGCAGTCAATTGTAAATGGAATTTCTGTGCATCTACCTGGAGCACACTTTGAATGAGGAGGCACAGCAAAGACACAAAACATCATCATCATCATCATTTATTTATATAGCGCCACTAATTCCGCAATGCTGTACAGAGAACTCATTCACATTGGAGCTTACAGTCTAAATTCCCTAATATAGACACACACTCACACACAGACAGACAGACAGAGAGGGAGACAGACAGAGAGACAGACAGACAGAGAGGATGAACTGGTCAACAGCAACCTCAACAGTCTCAACCATCCAACACTGCTGAGCACCTTTCCTCTGTTGGCTGTAGAGTGTCACATACCAGGTTCTCAGGTCCTTTCACTTACCACTTCACTGTCTTTCCAAGCTGTCCCTGCGGTCCTCAGGCTCTTTGCAAGGTGCTATTTAGTCTGTGTCCACTCCAGAGATCCCTCCAGAATCAGTGTATGGGCGCTGTCATCTTGGAATCGTTACGATTCCTCTAAGCCAATCCAGGGATAGCAGTCTCCACTCCAGGCTTCCCTCCAAAACCAGTCCCTATGAGCTGCCATCTTGGATCTAGTCATCTGATACACCTCAGCAACTCAGAGTGCTGCTGCAGCCCAGAACTTCCTGGAGCTCTAACCTGTTGCCAGTGCAACCTTGTATTTTCAAACGCCAACCTGGTCTCCATCAGTCTTCAGTCTTTTCCATTTGTCCCAGCCTAGACAGTGCAGTCTGCTGTTCGAGAACATTCCTGCCCCAGCATTCCAGTTACATTCTGACTCCAGCATTCTGGTTCTAGCATTCCAGTTCCATTCTGGTTCCAGCATTTTGTTTCCATTCCCGTTACAGTGTTTCAGTTCCATTCCAGTTACAGCATTCCGATTCCAGCATTCTGGCTCCATTCCGGTTCTAGCATTCTAGTTCAGCAATCCAATTCTGCCTGGTCTCCTCTGCAAGTCTATTACCACCTGTACCAATCCTTTCATTTTCATGCAAAGGAACATAATCTGGCAGCTTTGTGTATCTAGTCACCAGCCTAACTCCAGAGACACCACCCAGTCTGGGTACAGACAGATCTTCAGGCGTGACATAGAACAGGCATTTGCCTGAATGTTGCACAGGTACTCTAGTAGTTGACTGTCAGTTTGGAGTATCTGTGCATAGTGGAACGTCTTTTTTATCTTTATGCGGCTTCTGGAAAAGTAGCCAGGACAATTCTTCCCCATGTTTGATGGCAGCTGCTGTTACCAATAAGGTTGCAGTGATCACCAAAAGAGGAATAGTGATATTACCAGCAATGACAGTTAAACTCCCTGGGATCTGGTGCTTATTGGGATGGTTTTCCAGTAGATCTTCAAAACAACCTTGCCCTTGGTGTGAAGACACTCCTGGCACCACTGCAATAATTTCCCATTGCATTCACAAATGTTTTATATTTATGGGAATATGATAGTGTGGGAGGTAGAGCACAGAGCTGATCTGAAGGGCAGCCATCTCCAACTGCCACCCACATGCCACCAAAGTTCATTCATGGCTATAGGGAGCTGTTGTTTGCTGTTACTTTGACCAAAGGCTGTGCAACTGAATATTAAGTCTAGGGTGTCAATAATTGTGTCAATACCATTTCTCTTCATTTTCTAATTCAAAAGCATAAAACAAATGGTAAAGATTCCACGGTTTCCTAATACACTAGCTTCACCCACAAGCTCTCACTTTTGTCCAGTTGCTATTCAGCATCGGAAGCCCTGCCCACCAGATGCCACAATCCTTTAATTCACAAACACTCACCACAGCAATCACACCCATGTTGTGCACCTGTGTGCAAACTCCCTTCTCAAGGTAAAAGCAGGATCACCAACCTTATCTGTACCTTTCCTTGAAAGTTTCTATTGCGGTTACCTTTTCGAATACACACATATATATATATATATATATATATATATATATTTATTTATTGTGTTGTTTATTATTATTATTATTATTATTATTATTATTATTATTATTATTGTTATTATTACTGATAGTTGTTGTCATAGTAGAAGTAGTAGAAGTGTGTGTGTGTGTGTGTGTGTGTGTGTAATATAGATAGATAGATAGATAGATAGATAGATAGATAGATAGATAGGATATAGATATTTACATATAAACCAAGAAAATTCTAAGTTTGGAGCAAATTGTCTGTTTATTTTTTAAGCAAAATGGCTTGAATTAAAACAAATCTGCAGTTAAGATTTTAATTGGTGCCAAGTAATTAGGTAGCGACAGTAAGTGATCTATCCAAAGTAATAGGCTTTTAGTGCAATGTTTTAGTGCTGTAATAATTGCTGTCATTTTGCAAAGTGCTTTAGCAGTTGACAAGAAAAATCCACAAGCCGTACAATGTAACTGAACCTACCCTCAGGGATTATATATTCAGACCAACATGCAAGAGCTTTAATTCCGCACAGAATCAGCTTCCTTTTTTAAAAAAAATCTTTTAATTTATTTTTTATTTATTTTTATATACAAATATAAAATATATATATGGTAGATTTTATATATACAACGTTGATGGCCTTTGAATAAGGTGCACTATTCATATGAATTTAAAGATCTTTCAACCACATTTAAAACCGCCAAGGTTTATTTAAAATAGAAAATAGTATAAATCAATGCAACAGTCCATTATACAATTTCTCAGCTATCTTCAAAGGATTAAAGGAGGCTATGTTTTGATGATCTCATTAAAGAAAACATTACTTTTAATACTCAATTTTAAATAACTTTTATTGACTGGATTGTGCAGATATTAAATGATAATAAATATGTAATGAATAAATAGTTTGTTTGTATTAGGGGGTCCCGCACATGGGCTTATTTTGGTGTGGTTCATTATTTTTTTAAATATTAATGGAAATAATAATGAGAAAGTACAATGTGATCCCAGTGTAATTGTTTACATGGGTAATTACAACTGCATTATTAACTTAATGCAGCTCAAAATATATAGGTCTGCAGTGCTTTATCAATTGCATATATGGCGAATAATTGTTCGCCAAGTTCATTTAAAGTTGCAGTCTACTTCTTGTTCTATTGCAACACTCGAGTAACAAGAGGATTTGTTGATCTTAACAATTCTTCAGCTACATTGGAAAATGATGGTAATAATAGCAAAAATGTCACTTCAAAATTCATCCTACTTCCACTTCAGGATCACCCTCTTCAGTAAATTATACTTTTCATCTCCTAAATCGCTGCTCATTTCATCTTCATTTATGTCTTCCATTAATCATATTAGTGAGGGGTCATCAGAACTTCTAAGCTATATGTGTCACTTTTATTCAATCACCCTCTGGGGCAGATTAATATACTGTACAGTTGTGTGAAATATGCTGACTGTCTATGTACAACAAATTTAAACTATGAGATGTAGTTCGATGAGCTGTGATGAGCACTATAGCTAAGGAGGAACTCAAAATATATGTTCCTGTAAACTGTTCACTACACTGTCAACTTAATATTTTAGTTTATTAATATGGTCAACTGGATTTTTCACTTGAGTTCCAAGACATCACATATTGCTGACAAAGTGAGTTACACTATTACTCTTGACATCTGAGGGAAAGTGTGTGTGTTTGTGTGTGTGTGTGTGTGTGTGTGTGTGTGTGTGTGTGTGTGTGTGTGTGCTGCTAACATGGGTTCCTCCACCTGGTGCACCTAGAAATAAAGTTATACATATCTGTCCTTAGCAATGGAGAACTGCTTGTAATTGACCACCTCCAAAAGTTATGTATGGCTACAGACAGATAAGTATATTGAGGGCTTGATTGAAGAACTCTGATCACATGTGTTTGTTAACCAGATATTATCATAGTAGAATGGCTGCAAAGCCAGTGATGGCTGCTTAGTTAGTGTGTATAGCTCTAAGTGTGTATAGATACAAGTGTGAAACAAAAATTTAAACAGCATAATTCGGAGTTATACCGGAGTTGCACAGGAGGAAACAGGAGACGCACATTCTGCCTATTAACACAGCTTCACAAGGACAACTGTCAGTATTCACCTGAAATTCCATATTCTACCTCTGATGTTTTCAACTCTCCCTGGCTACAAGCTACATGCAACATGAGGACTGCTTTGGACTCTGATCTTATTTTCTTCTCATCTCATGAAAGTTTGTTTTATTTATCAGTTTGTTTTCAATGCAAAATCCACTCTGTTTAATCAGACTGCTGTACTACTTGCTCAACCACTCCCTACCCATGCTACAGTTATTTCAGTCCCCTATCTCCTCACTGTACTTAAATTCTATTTAAGCTTTGTCTCCCATTACAAGTAGGAAGAAAGTATACTGTCTTTCAACCACTCTCCTCTCTCATGACTCTGCAAAATCTCAGCTATTCAATTACCTGCTCTTTATTACTCTCCATTCAACACTTCCACCCATTTCCCCACATGGCTTCCCACATCATTACTTTATACTATCCAGACATCCAGGAATACACTACATTTGCTGCATCCTAGCTCTGCACTACTTATCTGATTACGCTGGACATTGCAATTAGGCAATTCCTTTAATTCCTCTATTTTGCTATTTGACTAATAGTCCCAATGCTTGCCAAAATATTTTTCTTTATCTCTTTTCATGGCATTATCTTTAGGACTATATCATCCCTCACCCATCCTGCAACACACACCTCTGTCCACATTGCCCCTTCACTCACCTCTAGTGAACACTCATGAACTCTTTTGCTATTTAAATTCAATAACTTTAACAGCCTCACCCTGCCGCCAGAAACTAAAAGGAAACACATCTTACAATCATCCTTCCTACCTTTCTTCCTCCCTGATTCTATTAGCTGGTGATATATCACCTAATCCAGGTCCCCCTCACTTCTCCCACACACATATATCTGAACACTACAGAAATCTGGCAAACCTCAAACACATAACCTGTCTCCCCTCTCTTCCAAAGTCCTTTAAATGTGCCCTTTGGAATCCACGCTCTGTTTGTAACAAACTTACCTCCGTACATGATCTCTTCCTCTCATACAACCTCAACCTTCTAGCAATAACAGAAACATGGCTCACGCATTCAGACACTGCCTCACCTGCAGCCCTTTCACATGGTGGTCTGCATTTCACCCACACCCACAGACCAGGAGGCAGACAAGGAGGGGGAGTTGGACTACTTCTCTCCACACAGTGCACATTCACAGTTCTACCAAGTGTCCCATCACTCACATTCACATCTTTTGAAGTACATGCTGTTAGGATTTTTAACCCATTCTCTATGCGTGTTGCTGTCATCTATCGCCCCCCTGGTCCACACCAACAATTTCTTGAACACTTCTCTGCATGGCTCCCTCACTTCTTATCTACTGATATCCCCACCATCATCATGGGTGATTTCAACATCCCTATTTCTAATCCACGTTCCAATGCTGCTTCCAATCTACTCTCTCTAACCTCCACACTTGACCTCTCCCAGTGGATTGAATACGCTACTCATCAGGATGGCCACTGTCTTGATCTTGTTTTCTCTAGACTATGCTCAGTTTCTTATTTCCTTAACACTCCTTTCCCCCTCTCGGAGCAACTGCCCTGGATCAAGTGGCTCCAGCGACACTACATACTTCGCTTAGAATTCGTTGCCAACCGTGGCACTCTACAGTAACACGAACTCTACAAAAACTTTCCCGTAAAGCAGAACATCACTGGCGTAAATCTTGTGCCTCTAATGATTTCATCACATATACTGATATCTACCACTCCTACAGAAATGCTCTGGACACTGCTACACAAGCATACTACCAATCTCTCATTAATGCTTAGGCTTCTAACCCCAAATGCCTCTTTAACACATTTAACTCTCTTCTGAATCCTCCTGCCCCAAATCTTCCAACTAACATCAGTGCAGAGGATCTTGCTTCCTATTTCAAGGACAAAATTGATAAGATCAGGCTTGAAATGGTATCTCCCTTGACAAGCAATCTGCTCAATTCCTTTGTAGCACCCTCTGTTACTCTCTCTTCATTTGATCCCACAAATGAAAAGGAAGTTTCTACTCTCTTCTCATCTTCCTACTCTACCTCCTGTCCTCTTGATCCCATTCCCTCACAAATTGGTATGTCCCTGTCTCCTGTGCGCATTCCCCCTCTAACTAAAATCTGTAATCTATCTCTTTCTACTGGCATTTTTCCATCACTATTCAAGCATGCAGTGATTACTCCCATTTTAAAAAAACAGAATTCTGACCCTAACTCTCTCATAAATTACCGCCCCATCTCCCAGCTCCCATGCCCCTCCAAGTTTCTCGAGAGAATTACCTACACCCGCTTCACACACTTTCTTACAGCCAACAACCTATTGAATCCTCTTCAGTCAGGCTTTCGCTCTCAACACTCCACAGAGACTGCGCTGACCAAAGTTGTCAATGATTTGATCACAGCAAAAAATAATAACCAATACTCTCTTCTAATTCTCCTGGATCTCTCTGCTGCACTTGACACTGTTGACCACTCTCTCCTCATACAAACGCTACAATCCCTAGGTCTTGAAGGCACTGTCCTATCCTGGTTCTCATCCTACCTATCTAATCGCTCTTTCAGTGTTAATTTCTCTGGATCCACCTCTGCTCCGCTTCCTTTATCAGTTGGAGTTCCACAAGGCTCAGTCCTAGGTCCTCTGCTATTCTCTATCTACACCACTTCTCTTGGAAAACTAATAAGCTCCTTTGGATTTCAGTATCATCTCTATGCGGATGATACACAAATTTATCCATCCTCTCCTGATCTTTCACCATCTGTGTTGTCTCGCGTTACTGACTGTCTTTCTGCCATTTCATCTTGGATGTCTTCTCGCCAACTCAAACTCAATCTTTCAAAAACTGAATTAATAATATTCCCACCCAAAAACAGAAGCTTCCTGCCTGACATTTCTTTTTCTGTTGATAACATGACCATAAATCCCACCCCGCAAGCTCGTTGCCTAGATGTAACCCTTGATTCACAACTGTCGTTTATTCCCCACATCAACTCTATATCTAAATCATGTTACATACACCTAAAGAACATTTCCAGAATACGCACATATCTGACACAGGACACTGCAAAAACATTAATTCCTGCACTCATCATCTCCCGCATCGACTATTGCAATTCCCTCTTACTGGTCTTCCCAAAGTCAGACTTGAACCCCTACAATCTATTTTGCACGCAGTGGCTAGATTGATTTTCCTTGCAAACCGTTATTCCTCTGCTGAGCCACTCTGTCAGTCTCTACATTGGCTGCCTGTATTTCAACGAATCCAATATTAAATTCTTCTACTAACATACAAGGCCATCAACAAAATTGCACTGACATACGTTTTCTCACTTGTCTCGAAATATCTCCCTACTCGACACCTCCATTCTGCACAAGATCTATGTCTCTCCTCCACTCTTATCACATCCTCCCATTCTCGGTTACAGGGTTTTTTCCGGGCTGCACCCACTTTGTGGAATTCCCTCCCTCGCACAGTAAGACTTTCCTCTAGTCTTCAAACCTTCAAGCATTCACTGAAAACCCACCTCTTCAGACAAGGTTATAATATTCCTCAACCATCATCTTAATTTCCCTAGATTACCCTATTACCATCCTCTACGCTGCTAACGCAAGACAACAACCTTCTGACAACATTGCAACACACATAACCCACTCAGCACTTTTACCTTTGCAGTCTGGCTGGTCCATTGTGCAATATGATGTAGCACATGCCCTTGTGCTTCTAACTCCCATTGTCCTATAGATTGTAAGCTTTCGAGCAGGGTTCTCTTACCTCTCTGTCTGTATGTATTACCCAGTATTGTCTTATTCATGTTTGTTCCCAATTGTAAAGCGCTACAGAATTTGCTGGCGCTATATAAATAAATGTTGTTGATGATGATGATGATGATGATGATGATGATGTATATTGCTGCCCATAATTGACCCCCTTGTGTGGTATAAAGATTGGGTATAATATATATAAGTGAAATCTAGTGGGCAGTGAAAGTCAGGGATGCACATAATTGCTGGGCACCTCAGCTTAGTAAATGGAGGATTAAAGTGCATTCTGTATAAATGCCACACAATGCAAGCAATCAACGAATAGCCAAAGCATATATTTCTAAACCAACATAGTTTGTGATTCCCAGAAATGCTGCTTTTTTACCAAAAAAGATGTAGGCAAACTGTACACAGACAGAGGGCCTGATTCATTAAGTAATGGAAAAGCAATGCCTCATGTGACATAAAATCACACTGTTTATGCCCAGAACTGGACTATACACAGCAAATTCATCTTCAAGGGCACAGGATCCTTACTACAGCCTACGATTTCATGGCAGAACGTTGAGGGGACAAGGTGTATGCATGCAGTCAATGTACAGTAAGGGCGTGCCAAGCTAAAAGCACATGAAGCAACTTCCGACTTAAGCTTTGGGCATCTCAAAGGTACATGTTTTACTGTTGTATCACTTGCACTTGCTACAGGTCGAGTGTAAGTGCCGATAACTAGCGATGAAGGTCAGGTATACATGCTAGAAAATGTGCTTGCAATCAGGAATCAGTGTAAATATGCATTTTATGTACAATAGTCATTCAGGGCACTTATACTTCCTGTTCCTGTCCAGGGCAGATATGCCCTGCGAGCTCTCCGTTGGAGCCCAGCTTGTCTTCTCTTCTTGGCCCCGAATTATGCCTCTGGAGACGGCTTCCTCTCTGCCTACCCCGGCTGCTCGTCTGCCCTTCCATGGGAGACATTTGATCCTGATCTGGATGCTCCGTCCATTGGCCGCCGCAGCCCACTACAGCCCCCGGCTCGGGCCTACTCTATGGGCGATCCTCTCACCTCTTCTCCTGGGCCCATCGTCCTACTGCCTGCCGTCCTAGGCTTGCATTCTAGTGTTCTGCCGCCGCCTGCTGATCGGATCCTGACGAGGCTGAGTAACAACTAATACTGCCACTCCAGGATGCGGATTGGGCCTCTCCTCCTCAAGCTGCAAGTTGTTCCTGCTGTGTCCCCCTCCGATGGCCTGTTGCCTCCGTTGTCTCCTGCTCTGGTGTCCTGATTCGATGCCCTGCTTCCTCTTCCTCCTCGTCGCTCCAGCGCCTGACTCTGCAGCTCCTCGTCATTCCAGCTCCTGATGCTGCACCTCCTCCGCCCAGCCGACTTCAGTTACTTTAGGCCGTGGCTCGGGCCTGCTGTCCTCCGCTGCCTCCATTCATTCAGTGGCCATGTGTCTCTCCCTGCTGCCGCTGATTGTGCCCACGGATGCCCAGTCATAGCGGATGACTAGTGATCCCCCTCTGCCTCCTCTCCTAGCCTATCTATTGTGGGCTCCATCTGCCCCATTCCTCTTTCCACTCCAGTATTTACCTGGTTACCTGGTCCCTTTCATGGCTTCCTCTCTGCCACCTCACCACCATCCGACCCACCTCCCCTACTGGCTAGAGTCCCTCATTTGCTGCTCCCCTCTGGATATTCTCACCCATCCTCCCTGCCACCCTCACTCCTCTGGACCATATTTTACCCATGTGCCTGCTACCCAGGACTCTCCCTGGACTCGCTCCTGGACTCAAAATGCACCCCTCCTTGTACCCTCTGGAACTTTTCCCATGGACTCACCTGTGTTCCTGCTCTCCACCCTGAGGGCACCGGCTCCTGTGGACTCTCCTGCTTTGGACTCTCCTGTTCTGGACTACTAGTGATCAATCACCACCTGCACCTAGTGTGCCCTGTCCTCTCTGCCTGGTATTGTGTATTTAGTATTGCCTTTTTGTTTTCTCTGCGCTTCCTATTGTTTTTGCCTTGTATTTCACCATGCCCTTTTTTCTTTAGCAATACCTAATTGTATTTGTTTTTGCCTGCAACTTTTTCTCCTTATTTTATTACTGTTATTCATTTTATTACTGTTACTTTTATTACTTTTATTCATTGTATTACCAGCCTGCTGCACGACCGCTTGTCTATTGTTGTCCTCACCACTGCCTCTCCTCCCCTCCTGCTTCTTCTACCTTTTTACTCTCCCCCTCCACCACCCACTGTCTCCAGTCTCTCACCATGCCTCCGCGCTCCTGTCCTATTCCCATCCTCTCCCCTAGCCTCCCTCCCCGTCCCTACCTTAATGCTACCCCTCGCTCCATCAACCCTGCCAATCTCCTCCACATCACTCCTCTTCCCTCCCTCCCGTTCTCCTGTGCCCTCTGGAACTCTAGATCTATCCGCAACAAACTGCCGGCCATCCATGAACACTTCATCTCCAACTCTTTTAACCTCCTTGCTATCACCGAAACCTCGCTTTTCTCAGCTGACACTGCTTCCCCCGCCGCTCTCTCCCATGGTGGCCTTTCATTCACCAACTCCACCAGACCGGATGACCGTCCAGGTGGGGGAGTGGGTATCCTCCTTTCCCCTAACTGCACCTTTCAGGTCATTCCCTCTGAACGTTCCCTCTCTTTCTCCTCCTTTGAAGTCCATTCTATCCGCCTCTTCTCCCCCATTCAGCTCTGTGTCTCAGTCTTATGCCGCCCCCCATGCCCCACTTCCCTCTTTCTCGACAACTTTGCAGCTTGGCTTCCCCACTACCTCTCTTCTGACGTCCCCTCCATCATACTTGGAGACTTTAACATCCCTATTGATCTCCTCTCTGACCCTGCCTCCATTAAACTACTCACCCTTTCTTCCTCCCATGGCCTCACGCAGTGGACCTCTTCCCCCACCCACTGCCTTGGTCACTCCCTTGATCTTGTCTTCTCTCATCTATGTGATCTCTCTGACTTCTCCAACTCTCCCTTCCCACTCTCTGACCACCATCTACTCTCCTTCAATCTGTCCTCTTCCCCTGCTTCCCCCTCCCTAAAACTACCCTCACTAGGCGTAATCTTGCTGCTGTTGACCCTACTTCCTTTTCCTCCTCTCTTGAAACTCTACTATCCCCTCTTCCCTCCCTGGTCTGCCCTGATAACGCCACCTCTCTTTACAACAACTCTCTCACCACTGCCTTGGACGCTGTTGCCCCTGCCACTTCTGTTCGCCACCGCCGCTTAATTCCCCAACCCTGGCACTCTAATTTCACCCGCTTCCTCCAGAAGTGCACTCGTGCTGCTGAACGCCTTTGGAGGAAATCTCACTCCCTGGCTGACTTCCTCCACTTCAAGTTTATCCTCTCCTCCTACTGCTCTGCCCTCTCCCTCTCTAAACAATCTTACTTTAAGTCCCTCATTTCTTCTCAGTCCTCTAATCCCCGCCGCCTCTTTGCTACGTTCACCTCTCTCCTCAAACCCTCCCCCTCCTCCTATCCCACTCTCCCTCTCTGCTACAGATTTTGCCTCCTTTTTCTCTTTCAAAATTGAGACCATCCGACTCGATATATCCTCCTCCCCTTCCTCTCCTGCCCCTCTCTTTGCTCCTCCCTCTCCCCTTATCCCACCCTGGGACTCCTTTCCCCCCTACTACGAGCGATGAAGTCCACTCCCTCATTCTTTCTTCTCCTCCGTCTACCTGTCACCTGGATCCCATCCCCTCTCACCTTCTTCGTTCCTTCTCCCCCACTGTCTGCGCTTACTTAGCTCACCTCTTCAACCTGTCTCTCTCCACTGGTACCGTCCCCTCCTCCTTCAAACATGCCCTCGTCTCTCCTATTCTAAAAACAACCTATTCTCGATCCCACCACACTCGCCATCTACCACCCCATTTCTCTTCTCCCCTATGCCTCTAAACTTCTCGAGCGAATTGTTTGCAACCGCCCCACCTGTCACCTCTCTGACAATTCCCTCCTTGACCCTCTCCAATCTGGCTTCCGCCCCCTCCACTCTACTGAAACTTCCCTGACCAATGTAACAAATGATCTCCTCTCTGCTAAATCCAGGGGTCACTATTCCCTGCTCATCCTCCTTGACCTATCCGCAGCCTTTGACACAGTGGACCACCCCCTCCTCTTGCAGACACTTCACTCTCTCGGTCTCTCTGGCTCTGTCCTTACATGGTTCAACCTCCTATCTCGCCAACCGCTCTTTCTCTGTATCTATGTCCGGTTCATCCTCCCCCCCTCTGCCCTCTTTGTAAGAGTCCCTCAGGGCTCTGTTCTTGGCCCTCTACTCTTCTCACTCTATACTTCCTCCCTTGGTGCTCTCATCACCTCATTCGGCCTTCAGTATCACCTATACACCGATGATATTCAACTTTACATCTCTTCTCCTGATCTTTCCCCTCCCCTCCTCTCTTGTGTATCTGACTGCCTTTCTGCCATCTCCTCTTGGATGTCCTCTCGCTCTCTCAAAATTAACATTAAAAAAAAAGAACTTATTGTTTTCCCTCCGTCTAAGTCCTTATCCCATCTGGATCACTCCATCACTATTAACAACTCCACCATTTCCTCTGTCCCCCAACTACGCTGCCTGGGCGTCACCCTCAACTTCTCCCTCTCTTTTACCCTCCACATTCAATCTCTTGCGCAATCCTGTCGCTTTCAACTTCGTAGCATTGCCTGCATCCGGCCCTTCCTATCTAATGAAGCAACCAAAACTATTATCCACGCGCTCATCATTTCCCGGCTGGACTACTGCAATCTTCTCACCGGCTTCCCCCGCTCTCGCCTTGCCCCTATTCGTTCTATACTCAATGCGGTGGCGAGGCTTATCTTCCTTTCTCGCCGCTCCTCTTCTGCCTCCCCTCTCTGCCTTGCACTTCACTGGTTCCCCTTCCCCTATCGAATTATTTTTTAACTTCTTACCCTCACCTACAATGCCCTCTCCCAGTCTACTGCCCCCTATATCTCCAATCTCCTCTCCATCCACACTCCCGCCCGGTCCCTGCGCTCTGCCAATGACCGTCGCCTCTCCTCCACTCTAATAACCTCATCCCACTCCAGAATTCAAGACTTCTCCCGAGCTGCCCCCTTGCACTGGAATGACCTCCCTCGCTCCATCCGTCTATCCCCTAACTTGTGCTCCTTCAAACGGGCACTCAAAACTCATCTCTTCCTCAAAGCTTACCAGCCCTCCACTTAACCCTCTTTCCATGCTCGCTCTCATCTCCTGGATCCTCCTTTGAAAAGGGTGCGCTTGCTCCCCTCCTCTGACTCCCTCTGTGCCGATTGTCTGTTGCCCTCCCTTTAGGATGTAAGCTCTAATGAGCAGGGCCCTTCTCCCTGCTGTCTATCTACCTTCTCTTCTGCTCCAACCTCAATATTTTTGCTTTTCCTGGAGCATCTGAAGTCTTGGTATTACTTGTTTATTGTTCTGTACTGTTATTCCCTGTACTGTCCATTGTTTGTACTGTGTTCGGCACTGCGGAAACCTTGTGGCACCTTATAAATAAATAATAATAATAATAATTCATAACATCCTAATTAATGTGTTTTATTGGGGAAATGAAAAAATTTAATTATATATATATATATATATATATATATATATATATATTATATATATTATTTTATTAATGTTTTGTCATTAATGACTATTAATGACATGTGACATTAACTGATTTTTTGGCATTCTTTAGGACTTTATATTCTACATACGTATTAGAAGTATCCTGCAGTGTATTATCTGCTAGAGCAGAGCACACCTAGATCTGTATTTAACAACAGACATATTCTTCCCAGTTGAATACAGACATGTGTATGCCCGATTTACGCTTATTTTAACAAAAAAATGCAATTTATATTTATTTTGCGGGTCTTAATGGATCAGGACCAGAGTGTTTTTTTCTGAATTCATTTTTCTTTTTTACAATGCTTGAATGAGCTTAGGGAACTTGAGCAGGTTGTGCCTGTTGAAAATATGCTACTTTTTGAGGGATCAGTCAGGTGAAGACATTGCTTTTGCTAGCATAGACTGAAGTTTTGGTAAGCGACCAGTCTACCAGTTAGTCTGCAGCTCATAAGAAATTTGCAATAAAGGACCAAAAGAGGCCATCAAGTGATAGGAGCACATACCACATTGACAATGGTCTAAGCAGGGCCGGACTGGGACTAAAAGTCAGCCTTGGCATTGACAGCACACAGGCCCACCTGCTGTGGGCTCCATGCACTACATTGTTGCACATGATGTGACGTCGCTGGTGCAGTGCAACAAGAAGCACCGGCACAGACTTATGTAAGGCCTTCTTGTTTCTTTTTTTCTGCCGTGGCGCAACCTGGGTTGGGAATAGAAAAAAGGGGGTAGGTGTAGGGGGAGGGGAACAACACGAGACAGTATACACGATGCAACCAATTTCTTAGTGCTGCTGGTGTGGTAAATGCCTATAGCTTAATTTGCAAGTTTGGAGTCTATAGCTCTTTTGCTATGTTTATAGCTCTAGTGCGGTGTATACTGTGGTGGTGGTGGTGACTTTGTTATGGGTGTATAGCACTTAGGATGAGGGTGGGCAGGGGGGTAAGTTTGCCCTGTTTATAGCTCACTGTTTATAGTTTGCAGTATTTGGCTGCTATTTGCTATGTTGTCTATAACTCAAAAATGTTTAAGCTCTCAGCCTAAGGGGAGGGTGTGTGCTGATAGCAATGTTTATAGCTCAGAAAGGTAAGCTATCAGCTTGCAGGAAATCGAGTATATAGTATGAGTAGATATGGGTGTTGTTCAGTGTTCAGGTGTGGAATGTAAGTAAAGATGCTATATAGGATAAGTAATGTCAGTTGATGGTGGTATGTTGTGGAGTCTATGTGTGCAGGTGTTATATATACAGATGTATCTGTAGTAAAGGGCTCTGAGGTGGTGTGTGGGTAGAGGTGTGTTGCTCAAAATAAAGATAAGTGTAGGTTTGCTCTTGTGCTCTTAGAAGAGCAGTTGTGGGTATAGATTCTTACGGTAGATTGTCTGGGCAAAATACCTTAGGTGGATCGGTGGAGGCTGGGTGGATCTTGTGAGTTGTAGCGCTGGTCGAGCGGTCCAAGTGGCTGCAGCCGAGCGGCTTCTCCCGCTGTACCTCACTTCCGGTTGTAAGGTGGAACGCACAGTTGTCAGCGTTTATCCTTTGCACTGCATATCTGTGTGTATCTCTTAAATTGAAAACATGAGGTATTGATTTATATTTTGATCAAAACATTTAAGCCTGCATCCGAGCATCAAGGGTACCTCATTATATTCAGTTCCTACACTGACCTATATGCTTTAAACACCATTAAAATGCAGTTAAAAGCAGATGCACTCACCTCCCAGGTACAAGCTACATGGCAATAAGCTTGCGCTCGGTATATCCCATATTATATATGGTACCAGCTGCATGGCAATAAGCCCGCCCTCGGGCAATATTATTATTATCATATTATTTAATAGAGACAGACCAGTATTACTAAGGCAACAAAGAAGAGTTTGTTGCATGTATCACTGTGAAGCACAATGGCAAGTTAAACAAAGTCCTTTAGAACCTTTAAAAGGATTAGGTCTTCTAATCCTTGTAAAGTCCATTCTATTCTAGTCCTTCTAAAGTCCATTCTAATCCATTCTATTCTGTACATTATATATACCTAGATCCAAGTCCTGCCAGCCTAATACCATCAGTGGCTGAGGATGGAGGCCCAACAGATGGGCCGCCATCTTGGATCCCCCAGGTGACATCTCTTGCCCTGACTCGCACATACACCCATTGACCCATCCTACCTGCAGTGTGGCTGTGAAGTGGATGTCTGCTCACATCACCAGGCGGCACCCCTGCTGTCAACCCTGCTGCACATGACATCTCCAGCAGCTCAGCCCGCGGCTCAACATTGCTGCGAGGTGAACAGCTAATTAACCCATATAGGGTGTCTGCAGCATCCCACCACTGAAGTGATTCTGCGGCAGAATCTACTGCCTCCCTCTGCATATTCTACAATCACTCTCACTGTCTCATCAGCAATCTTCTCTGTGGGGCCCCCACCTACCTAAAATTGGCCCAATAGCAGAGTGCACTCATACCCTACAGAAATCTCCAACTTCTGGTGGTCCAGTCCACCTTAGTCAAGCCCGCCTTCAAAAGTCTCCGCTGACAATGGTGTTCACCTCAGCCCTCCAGTTTGACACACACCTATGTATGCCCTGTATGGCACCTTGGTTGCTCATTACCACATTTTGTACCTGTCCACTCCTACTCAGCCTACACAATACTGTCATTTCTTTTAGGCCTGGCAAGTTTTCTCAAGTGTTGCTTTCTGATACTACTGATACAACAAAAATCGCACCACTGAACTATTCATTAGCCCTGGCTATTTCTGTGACTCACAAGTCAAAGATGACTCTGCTCTAAAAAAATTCCCTACACCTCTTGGTCCTGAGACACATCAGAGGAACAGTTGTCTGTCCTCTTCTGTACTGTCCTTTTTCTGTTTCACAATCTCCCTTCCACTATGCCAAAGGGAAAGAAAATTTTGGGAGGCAACCCTCTCCAGGCAGAAAACTCCAACCAAGCCTAGCAATCTATCCGCATCGACAACCCCACCTACCCTGCTTCCAGCAAACTGCTCACCCTCTCTTCCTCCCTTGGTCTCACCCAATGGACCTCCTCCTCTACCCACTGCCTTGGTCACTCCCTTGATCTTGTCTTCTCCTACCTATGTAATCTCTCCGACTTCTCCATCTCTCCCTTTCCTCTATCCGACCACCATCTCCTCTCCTTCTCTCTCTCCTCTTCTCCTGCTCCCCTCCCCCTGCCCAAACCTACTCTGTCCATACGCAACCTCGATGCTCTTGACCCTGCCTCTCTGTCCTCCTCTCTCGATACCCTCCTTTCTCCCCTTTCCTCCCAGGCCTGCCCCAACCAGGCGGTCTCCCTCTACAATCACACCCTCACCTCCGCTCTGGACGCGGTCGCCCCTGCCCACTCCGTGCACCCCCGCTGCTCCAAACCCCAACCCTGGCACTCCAAATTTACCCGCTTCCTCCAAAAATCCTCCCGTTCCGCCGAACGTCACTGGAGAAAATCCCGCTCCCTGGCTGACTTCCTCCACTTTAAATTCATCCTTTCATCCTACAGCTCTGCCCTCTCACTCGCTAAACAATCTTTCTTTAAATCCCTCATCTCTTCCCAGTCCTCTAACCCCCGCCGCCTCTTTGCCACCTTCAGCACTCTCCTGGCCCCCTCCCCTCCCCCCCACCCCCTCCTCCCTGACTGCCTCTGATTTCGCCTCCTTCTTCTCCTCTAAAATCGAGGCCATCCGACTTGAAATCTCCTCCTCCACTCTCTCTTCCACCCCTCCCACTCTTCTGTCCTCCCCCCCCAACCACCTTCCCCTCCACTCCTTCCGTCCCACCACCGGTGAGGAAGTCCACTCTCTCATTTTATCCTCCCCCCCACTACCTGCCCCCTGGATCCCATCCCCTCCCACCTTCTTCGCTCCCTTTCCCCCACCACCTGCTCCCACCTCGCTCACCTCTTTAATCTCTCCCTCTCCACTGGCATCTTCCCCTCCTCCTTCAAACATGCTCTCGTATCCCCCATTCTTAAGAAACCTAATCTCGACCCCACTTCTCTCTCGAACTATCGCCCCATATCTCTTCTCCCTTTTGCCTCCAAAATTCTTGAGAGGCTCGTCTGCAGCCGTCTCACCTCCTACCTTTCTGAATACTCCCTCCTTGATCCTCTCCAGTCTGGTTTCCGCCCCCTCCACTCCACTGAAACTGCCCTGGCTAAAGTCACCAATGACCTCCTCTCTGCAAAAGCCAGGGGCCACTTCTCCCTTCTCATCCTCCTTGACCTCTCTGCAGCCTTTGACACCGTTGACCACCCCCTCCTCCTTCACACCCTCCAGTCTTTCGGCCTCTCCGGCCCAGTCCTGTCCTGGTTCACCTCTTACCTTACTCACCGTTCCTTCTCTGTCACCACCTCTGGGTCTCTCTCCCCCCCATCCACCCTTCAAGTCGGGGTCCCTCAGGGCTCTGTTCTGGGACCCTTACTCTTCTCTCTATACACCTCCTCCCTGGGTGAACTCATCAGCTCCTTCGGCTTCAGCTACCACCTTTACGCTGACGACACTCAACTATACCTCTCCTCTCCTGATCTCTCTCCCTCCCTCCTCTCTAGGGTGTCCGCCTGCCTCTCTGCCATCTCCTCCTGGATGTCCTCTCGATTCCTCAAACTTAACCTTGCCAAAACTGAGCTCATAGTTTTTCCTCCCTCTCATACCCCATCCCCTTCTGACCTCTCCATCACTGTCGACAACACCTCTATCTCCCCTGTCCCCCAACTTCGCTGCCTTGGTGTCATCCTCGATTCCTCTCTCTCCTTTGGCCCCCACATCCTCTCTCTTGCTAAATCCTGCCGCTTCCAGCTGCGCAACATCGCTCGCATCCGGCCCTTCCTCTCCCAAGATGCCACCAAATGCCTTATCCACTCTCTGATCATCTCCCGCCTGGACTACTGTAACCTCCTCCTCACTGGCCTCCCCCACTCTCATCTCGATCCCCTTCGATCCGTCCTTAACGCTGCAGCTAGGCTTATTTTCCTCTCTCGCCGCTCCTCTTTTGTCTCCCCCCTCTACCTAGCCCTTCACTGGCTCCCATTCCCCTTCAGAATCCTCTTTAAGCTCCTCACACTCACCTACAAGGCCCTCGCCAACTCCACTGCACCCTACATCTCCACCCTCCTCTCTATTCATGCTCCATCCCGCCCTCTCCGTTCTGCCTCTGACCGTCGCCTCTCTTCCCCCCTTATAACCTCCTCCCACGCGCGTATCCAAGACTTCGCCCGCGCTGCCCCCCTCCACTGGAACAAGCTCCCTCCCTCCATCAGAACTTCCCCTAATCTGTCCAGCTTCAAACGGGCCCTAAAAACCCACCTTTTTCTTAAAGCCTTTCTGTCTCCCACATAACTTCCTACCTTATCTTCTGCCTCTGTCCCCCTACTCTCCCTCTCTCCCCTGCGTCTCTCTGTCTGTCCACCCCTCCCCTTAGATTGTACGCTCCTCTGAGCAGGGCCATCTCTCCTCCTGTTTCCACCACTTCTAACTCTGCTCTCCAGCTACTTAGCCCTCCTCCTCAAAGGTCCTCCACCCCACATCCACTTTCGCTCCCTCCTCCCCCCTGGGGGTCTCCCTGTCTTCCGCGCCCCCCTTCTTGGGCCCCGTCGTTTTCGGATCCTCCCTCCCCCTTCCCCGCCCTCTCTAGCTGTGCATTGAGCGTACTGAGTTGCTGTGTTTACTGTACTGTGCTGTCTCCCATTGTATTGTGTTTTTGTTTGTCTCTGTACGGCGCTGCGGATGCCTTGTAGCGCCTTATAAATAAATATTAATAATAATAATAATAATAGCAATGGCAAACCTGAATCCTCACACACACAATCAGACTCTGATTCTGATGACGCCAATCTCTCATCTATTTCTTCACGAGACTTTCTCTCCCTCCTCAAAAAGGTCAAGCCTCAGTACAGGCTCTCCACGAAAGCTGACATTGCTGAAATTGCAGATAGAATAGACCACCTCAAACATTGACTAGAGGAAGTCATGACATGCCATCAATCATTTGAGACCAATCTCCTTCAAATGTGCAAAGACATTAAACAGCTACAAGATGGTCAAGGGAACTAGGATAATCGGGCGTGGAAAAATAACATAAAATTAAGAGTATCCCTGAAGATGTGGTACCCGCCTATCTACAATTCTATCTCAAGAATCTTTTTACACAGCTTTCCCCCATGATTCCCGAGGACCACCTCCTTCTGGGCTGAGCTCATCATGCACTGAGACTACAATCACAGGATCAATCTCAGCCCAGGGACATTATCCTGAGAATGCATTATTTCTCTACAACAGAACTCATCATGAGTGAAGTCAGTCAACTACAAATTGTCGCATTCAATAACGCCAATCATCAAATCTTTCAGGACATCTCTCCAATCACACTGGCCAAATGGAGAGACTTTAAGACCATCACTACCCTACTCTGACAACATGAAATAAAGCTGCAAGTATTGCTGTGGCTTTCCCTTCCACATCCTGATTTGGCACCAGGGTTTGATGCTCATGGCCAGAACTCTGGACAAAGCTCACTTTTTGCTCCCCAAACTAGGTATCACCGCTGAACAATTGGAACCTCCTGAGGCATCCCCTCTTCCCCATCAACCATCGATAGCACCTGAAAGACAACCTCCCCACTGTGAATGGTCTACAGTCCCTGCCTCCTCAGCATCATCTTTCTCGCCTTGTGAGACTTGACTTGGTCTATAAGGTGTTTTACCTTTACTACTGACGCCCTCTTAAAGGGCTATCAAGGGAGTCCTCATCTAGTGAGGGGTCATCCGACGTGTTCTGAGTTCAATACTCTCTATTTATGTTTTTATGATTGGGTGCTCTCTGTCTCCTCCTGGTCCACATGGACATCAAATGTGTTCCTTTTTCTGCCTGCTGTATACAGATCTCAACCCTTCATGTGAATTCAGCTTTATCCTGGTGCTGCTTCAATCCTCCTGCTTTATACAGATCTCCACCATTTATCCTTGGAGGGAATTCAGCCACATCCTGCAGCTGTGTTATGGACTTCTCTGTGTGAGTTCAACTTTATCTTACTGGCTGTTATATGAACTGTAAGCCAATAATCCTCTGTGTGAATTCAGCTGCTTCATCTAGTTGCTGTTATGTGAACTGCAAACCATTAACCCTTTGTGTGAATTACGCTGCTTCATGTTGTAGCTGTTATGTGAACTGCAAACCATTAACCCTTGTGTGAATTACGCTGCTTCATGTTGTAGCTGTTATGTGAACTGCAAACCATTAACCCTTGTGTGAATTAAGCTTCATTCTGCCTGCTGAAATAAATACTTTGGTTATTTATTCCTCGTGTGGATTCACCTTCATTCCAACTGCTTGTGTACAGATTCCAGCTGTTATCTTCTGTGTGGTTCCTCCTCCCAGTTTCCACTACACTCCTGCCACAGCTAGTGACAGGGGTCCCGAGACGGATTCCAGAAACCCTATTGCCGTGACAATTAGCCCCTTAGCTGACCTATTTTCCCCAATAGCACATAGTCAGCATCACCTATCCTGGCCTATTTTGCCACGTGACCATCTTAACTCCCTTTCCCTCTCTGTCCCTCAGCCACTTCCCTTCCTCTTTCCACTCCACCATGACCCCTTTATCCTCCACGAGCTTCCACCTGACATAGTTCACGCACGTGACACCTCCTGCACATCGTTTTTGGTCCACACAATATGCCCTGCTCCCCCCTCAAATCCAAATATTTTTGCATCCTACTTCCCACATTCTAGACATGAGTATCTGATTTCTATCCTTTAACGTGACGGGGCTTAATAGCCCTCAGAAATGTGGGAAACTTCATGCCACGCTCAAACGCCAAAGCATACCATGACACTTATCATGCCTAACTAACTCCAACACTGATTTTTTGCTAAATTGGATGGCCTTCTTACCCAACACAGACGGGGGAGGCCTTATTGTTGCAGGGGACTTCAATACTGTTCTGAACAACTCCTTAGACCGCTCTGCACCCTTGGTCTCTCTTTCTGCTCCATCAGAATCCCAACACTCCAAATCTCTTCTCAGTCTCTTGAAATACCATCTTCTCTATGACTCTTGGAGAGTGATGCATCTTGAAGATTATTTTGAACTCAATGACTGCCCTTATATTAGAAAGTCCATTCTTTGGATGGTGCATACAGAGGTCCTAAAGGGGGATCTTGCTCAGCATGGCTTCCAGGAACAAAAACGAGAACCTCTCTAACTCCAACAAGTTATCCTTAAAAATCCAAGAGTAAGAATCTAGACACAAAGCATCCCCTAATTCTGCAACACTGACTGATCTCTTTACAACTAGACTCAAACTTAATCTCCTTCTCTCTAAACATATAGGCAAACACCTCAAATGACTTACTTAATCAAACCTTCTATGAGTAAGGGGACAAAGCTAATAAAATTCTTGCCTCACGTCTCAGAGCTGATAGGCCACACAAAAATATTGTCTTGATCCATGACTCATGCCATCAGCTGATTTATGACCCCTCAGGAATTAGTGCTACATTCCAGGACTACTACAGCAATTTCTACAACATGCATGCTCTCTCAACAACTCTGGTGACCCTGCCCAAACTGAAATTAATTTTGGATTTTCTTGCTAAATCCAACCTCCCAAAATTCTCCCACAAGGCCCTCACACGCCTCAGTGAAGAGACTCACAAGGCCCTCAAACACCTCAATGAAAAGATTTCAGAAGATGAAATCAAGACAACCATCAAGTAATAAAAGAACAGTAAATCCCCTGGCCTGGGTGGCTTTACTGCAATGTACTATAAGAATTTTTCGGGGTTGTTTGTTCCCCACCTGCCCTCCCTCTTAAATAATGCTCTCAAAGATGTCCCATTTCCCCCCAAAATGCTAGAAGCCAAGATTGTAGTGATCCCTAAGAAGGGATAAGACCCACTCAATTGCGTATTCTACAAGCCCATCTCCCTGCATAATACTGATCTTGAAATTAACGCTAAGATCTTGGCAAAGTGATTGAATCCATTCCTACCCTCCGTCAAACCCAACAATGAGGCTTTATCCCGGGCTGCCAGGTGAGGGACACACCAGATGGGTTATTGATACTATGCACATTGCAAATTACAGGTGATCCCCTACTATCATGCTCTCACTAGATCCTGAAAAAGCATTTGATAGGATCTCTTGGGATTTCATGCGAGCCCCTCTCAACATTTCGGCTTGCTGGTGCCTTCCTCACTAGCATCCTGGCACTCTAATCTGCCCCTTCCACAAAGGTAATGAATAATGGCATACCTTCTAACACAGTCTCCATTATTAATGGTATGAGATGGGGATGCCCTTTACCCCCCAAATATTTGCCCTTGTGATTGAGCGGCTCTTGTCACAGATCAGAGTCAACCCTGATCTTCAGGGAGTGCAAGTGGTTAGCATCAACTCTACAGATTCACTTTTTGCGGCCGACATTCTGCTCTTCCTATATCACCCATTTATTTCCCTCCCTAACCTCTATAACATCCTTTAGACCTATAGTGTTTTCTCAAATTACAAAATCAACTACACGAAATTGGAGGCTATGTCTCCCCTTAGAAATCCAAGTCCTCAAGTCTAAATTTTGCTGCAAATGGCATGGAAGCTCAGGGGGGTCTTCCTTATGACACGCAATGACCTTTAGGAAAGCTTTCTGCCCCTGTCTTCCGAAATACAATCTGAAACGGCCACCTGTAATAGATTTATAATCTCGTGGCTGGGCAGGATCATAGCCATTAAAATGAGCATCCTACCCAAATGCCTTTACCTTGATCAAACCTTACTTGTAGCTGTCCCCACATCCCTTCTCAATAACATCAAGAAGGCCCTCATCCGCTTTATCTGGAATCATAGGTCTCCAAGGATCTCGGCAAATGTTCTGAAGCTGCTGATCCCCGTAGGCGTCAGGGGCACTCCCGACATCAAAATTTACTATCTGGCTTCTCACTTCTATCAAATTGTTTCCTCGTGTGCCCTCCTGGCTACATCTCTTGGCTTGATTTGAAATCATACTATATCAAATGATCTGACCTGACACTCTTGTCGGGCTAATCCCTCCCACAATGCACTGCCACAGCAAAAATCATACCTACTGTTAAATCTGCCACTAAATTCTATGATATTTACTCCCACGAGCTCAAACTCAACACAGCAATATCTCCCTTGACCCCTATCTGGCATAACTCACTGTTTCCTCCTGGGTTTTCCTAGGTACTAGGTACAGTAGTTGGGCTAGGGTGGACCTTAAATTTCCTATGGTGGAGCTCAGGCAAACATCTGCATCCTGAATTTTCAGTTCTTTCGAGTTTGTCCAAATTCGCCATTTTCTAGGGTTCCTCCACCAACACACATTCTCTGAGACCTCACCCCACTCGAGAACATCTGTAGAAGGGCATGATTTCTTAACTCTACAGTATCCTTCTTGATACAGCATTACCCTCGCCGAGACTTCACAATGTTGGAGGGGAAAGGGATCTTGGATTCCCCTCAGGATGAGGACGCCTAGGAGGACAAGAAACCTGGGATAGCCAAAAGTTCTTTTTCCACCAAAATAAAAAAGACCTCATATAAAATTTACTACCATTGGTACTATAGCCCAACGAAACTTAACAAAATATTTGCTTCCTCTTTCTCTGACTGTTGGAAGCAGTGTGGCACGATTATTTCTTCCTTTTGGGACAAGACTCACCATCTTGAATAGCCTCTGTGAAGCCTTGGTGAAAAAGAAAAAAGAAAAAGGAAGAAGAAGAAGAAGAAGAATTTGTTTTCTTAATTATAATAGTCGGTTTCTCCTTAAATACACCTTTCCTTGCTTTAAGAAATAACAAATGTAGTTTAAATATGTATAGATAAAGTCAAATGTTTACCAGCTATACTATCAATTGTGTCCAATCTAATGATGATGATGATTATTATTATTATTATTATTAAGCAGTAAATACAATATAATTTTATTATAGTCACCATGGTGATCTATTTGATTTGTCCTTAGATGTGATAACAGTTCTTTCTACTTTTTCAAGTGTTGTATATATAAAGGTCCATTATACTGGGTAATAAAACATTTATTTTCTAGAAATATCCTATTAAATTCAGTAGAAGTCTGCTTTTAATTTTTTTTAACACCAATATAATTGCCTTCACTGAACATTTAAATTATGATTCTTTGAAAGAAGTTATTCTCTACAGCCTCATTATGCAAATAGTAGAAGTTCTATATAAGCTGCATATATAATATATACATATATGATTCTGCCAAGGCAGTATGCTGAGACAAAAGATAATTCATGAAGGAAATGGGAATTTTCTGAAAGCTGAACAAAAAAGCAAGTTTTACAAAATGATATCTTTGCTGCTTTCCAAAAGCAAATGGGGTCTTTGGAGGCATCATTTAACTACTAATGCAATGCATAAAAACAAAAGAGCACTCTTAATGTTGCTAATAATTTGAAAATCCTATTAGAATGGCCACATCATTGTGTGCAGAGACATGTTTTGAATGCAGTACAATAGGGAAGAAAGGTTATGTACAGTAATGTATATAAAAATGCATGGCATGAACATGTTATTTTCAGAATATTGATGCAGTTAAATGCTAAAAACTCCTGTGTATGAAAAGAGAATTAATGCAATTATAATGGGCAGCACAGCATGATACAGGTTGGAGACGCCTCAGAGAATCTTATAGCCACAGTCCTTTGTGACGTTTCTTGCATTGGAAAATGATTGCTATGAGCAAGGTTCTTACTAACACAATTATATTTTGAATACAATATATATATATATATATATATATATATATATATATATATATATATATATATATATATATATATATTATACAGCATGTCTGTTTTCACTTTACTGTAACTAAATCCATATTTCTGTGGATTAAAAGAGCTGCAGTGTTTAACAGAGAAAGCCATATCAATATGAATAATAAGGCCCAATGTACAAGTGAGCACATAAGAGTCAGCCTGCCCACTAGAATGCTATCTTTCAGCAAGTTGTTCAGCTAGACTTTGCCACCGTAACATAATTTGTGGTTCATGGATGAAACAGGCCCAAAACAAAGCTTCATAATTTTAATGATATACCACACAGATATTTCAGGAAATGCTTGTTGCTGCATACGTATAGAAAGCTAGATATAGAGAGTTTGATATTGAACTGGATGAACACCCATTTGCGAAGTATAAAATCTACATATTTGTAGTGCATAGGCTCACAAAAAATAGTATGCACATATGCGTGTATGCAGATTTGTTTGCTTCTAATACTTAGAACAAATGCAGACTCGTGTAGAGACGCATTTATGCCTGCAGGTAGCAGTATCAGTTGCAATGCCTAAGGGCTAGTGCAAATACACACTGCTAATGATTCGCCAGTTGCCAGTTTTAGCTGGTCGCTTCTGATTGGCTGCTTTTGAATTAATCTCTGAAGATGATAGGTGCTTCCTTCATTGTTGGTGCATGTATTATATGATTTTGTGAGTGCATTTTAAAAATGTTTTTTACTACTTTAGTTCATAGGCGAGAAGGAATATTATACCTTCTGGATTATAATGGGGCTTTTATTGAAATCAAACTGAATAGCGAATGTGTTTTCCAATACCAAAACTAATGTTAAAACCTTTTCTTGTGTTTATAGCCTAGTTGTTTGTATAAGTTTACCTGGGTGTATGCATATCTGATGTAATCCTGGTGCATATGCTATTTATTTAAAGCTGATGTATCTTGTGATATTTACACATCAGCATATGGGCATAAATAAGCTATGTTTACGTGCAGCTTACTTTTTTGATACACATGCTGCCAACTCAGCATTAGCCACATCATCTATATAAACTATCTATCTCCACAGAGCAATAGTGGAAGAATGTGTTGGCACATGACTAGTGTATTAGGATGAAAAGGACAAGCATTATATAATGTTTTTGGCACAGTCTAGCATAATCATGTGGGTGGCAAAATACAGTAGATGTGTTACAAAATATTAATGGGAAATTGCTGGTACAATGTTTGAGGACATAAGACTTGTGCAGGTACACAAAATAATAATGAATAATAATTATATTAATAATAATAATAAATAATGCAGAGTAAGTCATGACTGGCATAATATATTGATCATTTTATCAAACAGCACCCCCTAATGTGACCCTAAACCAAGTATTTTTTTTAAAACTACTGGTTTTGGCATTAGCTCCTAAATTTTTAAATAATTTATCCAGGGCTGCTGAAGCCAATGTACTATAATGAAAGTGTATAGCTTTGTGGTCTTTATAAAATTATTATTGCAGAAATGTATGGACATAGTGGGCCTCATGCAAAGTTGTATGTAAGTACTAATGCTGTGGGTGTGGGGGTAATAAAAAAAGAATATATTGCAGTTGAAGCTTTTTGAATGGTGCACTACTGGCCCCAGAAATCTCTTGCCGCTTTACAGTGGTTGGGTATTCTTGCGCTTGCAATACTACAAGTGGCAACATGGCCTGGCATTGAAAAACACACACACACAGGCACAATGAAAAATATCTTTATCAGAGATAAGCACAGGTCCACACACAACCCTATTTGTCAAAAAAAAATTGAGACAATCCCACTAGAATCAGGATAGAAGGCAGACTGAGCTACTGCTACTTGTTCTTGTAGCTTTGACTACCTGCTGCTGTTATCTTCAGCTCTGTTGCTGCTGAGCTGGATCTTGGAATGCTATGGCTATGTTTACAAATCGATAAGTACAATTCAGCTCCTGGGAAGCTGAATATTCTTGGCTTCCCTCTACCAACCAACCACAAATGTAATAGGTAGCTAGGCATTCTTCCCCTCAACTAGGTTCATCATTAAATTAATTAGCCCCACATTTAATTCATAGACACCACATTGCATTATTGGCTCCTATACTATATAAATAGCATCAACTCCAATTGCAATAATAGCCCCAATATTTAATAAATAGAGCTTTCATATTAAATAAATAGGGCCCATCTGCTGATATATTAAATGAATAGCCCATACATTACATGAATAGACCACACTAGCAACCAAATTACATTAACACCCCACACAACATTAATATCATTTCCTTGCCTAGAAGTATCATGTTAAAATAAACTAAAGTTTGTTTAAATGTGTCCCTTTCTTTCCCCACATTCTCCTTGTTACTTCCCTGGTACCCATAATGACTGTAGAAAGAAGTACATCATTTCTGAATCTATGATATTCTAAAACCAGCATCAATTATTTCCTGTTTTCTCTATAGATTTTTTACCAGTATCCAATTACCAAACATCCTTTATCCAGGACAAATGCTCCTTTTGCTAGAAATGTGTCTCCCTCCACCCCACTTCTCCTCTCCAGAAACTAAAATAAGAGGTAACAGGTAATTCTATCCACTACTGATCATTTTATTACTCAAGATTTGTTTCTATTGGTTAATGGATGGCTGAATGAAATTCCGATGTGGCGCAAATTGCTCTCCGTGACTAGTGTTTGCACTAACTGCAGTAAAATATTAAGCTAAACAGGGGGTAGAATATATTTTCAAACATAACAAAAAAAAAGATTTAAAAACATGCTAACAGCATGAAATAGACACCACCTCAAGCAGCCACTCAAAGGAGAGTGTGTAATCTTCTAAATGATCATAAACAAAAGAGGACAAGAGTAGCAGGCACTACATGACCAGTGTAAATAACACAAAAATATAAACTATAAAATTTAAATATCACAGAAATATTATATCACAGATTTTACTATGCTCAAGTTTTTTTTTAGTGTATCTTAATAAAAACACAGCATTCTAATCTTCTAAAAAATGTCATATGCAATGATATTACAAGAAACAAATATCCCTTCACTTGTAATCACCTTATTGCACTTTCAATTCATTATTGAAAGAAGTAGACACTCAGAAACAAAATTATCCCAACCATACCTTTTATAGCCCAATTCCTTAGGAGCTTACTAGTCTCCTCTAGGTACAAAAATGAATGAATACTTAAATGGCTCATGATTATATTCAAAACTATTGTCCCTTCCAAGAATAAAGTCAGTGAATTAGAATCCAGATAAAGTTTAAAAGCATCAATAAAAGTTCTATCCAAAGAAAGCGAGAGCCCCCTAACAGAGCACCCTGCCCTATGGAACACAACCAATGATTTCCTTTATGTATAACATGGTCATGGAGGTACATGGAGACAAACATTTTGTATACAAACCACTTGCTTGACGTGTTTCTTTCTTAATACTGACATTTTCTGCTGAAGAGCGCATGCAACTCTGCTTACACGCATATCCTTGTGCTCTCTTTGTGGGAGTGTGCAGTGCAAATATTTTTAATTAATGTTACGAGAAGGACTATGTCCAACTTAGCATTAGTCCCAATATTTATAATTATATGTTAAAAAATAATATGAGTGTGCACGTATTTATATGTACATTTCATATGGACATTTCAAAAAGATTAAGACATTACTTAAAGAGTTCATATTTTAATCTGCCTGTCTCTGAAAACATATTCTAGTTTTCTTTTTTTAACTGCTCCACCTATCATAAAAGCTCATTTGAAACTTTTCATTATCATTTGTGTTTTATTGATATAATTAGAGACGTATCTAATTTATATCACAAGGGTATACCCACTGTTGTGGTAATAATAAAAAGAAAAAGGAAAACTCCAAACCAATTTAGGAATTTAATTGGATTTTGTATCATTAAAATGCATTGAATCCCTTCCAAAAGGCTGTTTAATTAAGCTTATCATTGACAGTGGTTTAAGACTAACTTTTCTTTTGACACTTCATTCTAAATAATCTTTAATCAAAAAGTTATGCAAAATAGTACTCAATAAGAAACAGTGCAGTGGTTATACGTACCCTTTTGGTAATGCTGGCTGTGCCCATGGCATAAAGCGTAGTTAAAAGGTCTATAAGCTCAAAGTATCTATATCCACCTAGACAGAGACTAGGGCACCTGTTATCCTATATATACCAGGAGCACACAGTACACATGTCACAGTGAGCTTTTATGTGTTTCAGGGGCTAACCACTTATTGTAGGGATTGGTCATATCAAGAGAGACACTGTAATAGCTGGGGATACTTCCTAGTGTCAGTGTATGGTATTGAACAACAAAGAAAATGTGAGAACTTTACTTTTTATTATTATTTGTTTTTTTATTGTTATCTGACAACATAAGATCAAAAGTAAAATCCAGTTCAAGTGATATATGAATGAAAAGTGGGCAACATACACTTTTTCTGACTATTTGTTTGAATCCTTGTCTATGTATTATGCACTTGTTTAAAGGCTTAGTGAAATGTCTGTATGCCTGCACATTTCACCCAACATAGCTTCCACTGTACATGCCAGCTGGTGTCCCAGCCATCTCATGCTCTCAGCATCCAAAGATACTATTAATTCGTCCTCACTTTGTCCACCACAAGTAATTGTGTCAGGTATCCCAATATGCCAGTTTGACAGGTACCTTCATATGTTCTGAGCCACATTGTTAAGCCACTCACACATATTACACCCTCCATCATTCTCATTACACCAATGCCACCCCCAATCCTCTCCCCACATATCACACCAATACTACCAACCCCCCCCCCCCCAACACACAAACAAACCTTATCACTGGACAAAATTTACTACAATCAATTCTTGCAGTCATATAGTCATATAAATAAACTGCACCAATCTTCTCTATAGAAACCACGCTCTATATTATAATGTTGCACAATGTTCAAAGTCAAATCATTATTAATGACAACTAAAAAACCCTGTCAATGAACAATAGGATATTAAACCAGAAACCAAGTGGCTGTGGATCAGTACCTTTCCTAATGAAATCCTGCAATATATAAATACGCAGTTTGTGATGCATCCTTGTTCCAAAATCCTCAGCTCCAATGTTGTGCTCAAGTATGCCACTAGTTTAGCAGTATTATCCTGCAGTAAATTAAATCTGCAGCTTGTTTGAACCACTTGCTCCAGAATGAACAGTTGGACACTTAGCAACACTCAGTCGCACACTGCAGAGAGAGATCCCAAGCTTCAATAGAATAAGTAGTCCACACACTACGTATATATCTGTAACTCCTTCTTTTTAATCAATCTAACAGCTTGTGACAGAATCTGTGTCCAGATAATTAGCAGTGTTCCACTGCCAAATAAAAAGCAACACTTACAGTTCATATGGAGGGACAGAAAACTGAAAATATCTTTGGTGTAGAGAGTTTCTTAGTTAATATTAATAATTCCTGGTGCTTTTCCTTAGAATCTAACTTCATCACGGGAAAAAAATAAATTGCAGTCTGCATATTCTTATATAATTAATCAGTCACCATGCGCAATTCAATACATAAAACTAAACTAAAACCTTATTTTATATGTTTTTATCTATTTTTGCTACATTTTGGTAACTTATAATATAGTATAAAGCCAGAATAAAGCTAAGGACATAGAAATGTATAACAGACATTACTTGTGTAACCCATTTGTCTCTATCATAAGTATAAATATGAATATTCATTATATAGTTAGTATATTAATTAACTAGACTGTGGTTTAAAGCCCCCAGTTGGAATCAATGCATATACATTCAGTTTTACCCCTTTATAGATGACTGAAAAAATAAATAAACCCAATCATAGATGTAGCAATAGAGCTATGTCATACCATTCATCAAGTGTAAAAGAGATGGTATTAATATTACAAAATGTAATGTTAAACTCACTCATACCTCATCACTGGGCTGGCCTTCACCTGCATTATCTGGCACTCAGTTACACATCACTCTGCACTTCTGGCTCACACATCCAAATTCTCCCAATTGTTACATATTATTCTAATTGGCCTCAAATTGAACAACAAAAGTCTGACCAACAGAGTGATTTAGAGATGCACATAGAGTTGCAAACATGTATGGGTGCAAGTTAAATGCATTCACCCATACTTACAGCAGCATTAAGTTTAAGTGCATTTCATCTCTATAATAGGATTACAATTGATGTGCAGGTTAGTAATTGCCCGAGAAGTGTAACTTTCTGTAGACACAAAAAGCACACCTTCAAAGCACAGGTTTATCTTGTAACTCTGACCCTAAATATGTGTGCAGCTCAGTGGGCATGGTTAACTTGCGCTACAACGCGGTTACTGTACTGCGTTTGCTTGTGAGTAACCCAATCTGCATTTGAAAGCACAAGTGTTAAGCTGGGTACACACTACAGAAATTTCGACCAACTTTTTATGCCGAGCGATTTTACATGCGATCGATGGTCCGATCACTCGGTCCATGGACTGCATACACACTAGCCTTGTTTAGGACGATAAAGGGAAGAGCGGACGTCCCTTTAGCGACTTTTTACAGCCATGTTGTCGCGAGCAATGACTGTAATTTCGTACTCGCTGTTGTGGATCGGTCGGAAGTTTATACACACTACACAGCGGAAAACGAGATTGGAACGAAAATATTAAACGGTACGACCAACCAAATGAGGCGATAATCGTCCATTTGGGCAGACTTTCGACCATCGTGTCACTGCACACACTGACCCGACTTTTGAACGAGCGGTCGTATGTCGGCTGTTTGAGCCGATTATTGGACGAAAACAGTGTAGTATGTACCCAGTTTTAGATATATGCAGATCAAAATATCAGTCGAAGTTGTGTGCATGTACTGTGCAATACAGTTTACATGACACACACAATTATGACAATTGCACTTGTGTCCAACTCTAAATCAGGCCCTTTGTAGGCATTTGTCACATATTGAAGGAGAAACATGAAACCTGCTCTGAAAATACTGCAGACACATAGATTAACGAGAAAGCATCTATTGTTATCACAGGTAGCTGTTTAAAAAGCAGTTAAGCTCAAAATGTCGGCATATTGTTTGTATAACTATTGTACAGTGCTTTGTGTGGACACAAGTTTTATATTCCTGCCAAATTTCAGACACTGATCAATCACTGTGTTTTCTAAACAGTTTTATTATATTCCCTTCCTTATGGAATGTGTCCATTTGGATTTTGGTAGATTAAGGCTTGTGGATTTTCATAAGTAAAAAAAGGAAAAATACAGAAAATAATATAAATTAACTTATTGCGTTCATCGGTGGTTGAATAAAGAATTTAAATCAATGCAATCTCTATATCTGTATACTATATGTTCATTGTGTGCTCCTAACTGTATATTTCCTGTTATACAATAGAGCATATACAACTATTCTCTTTTCATGTTTTTTATGCTTTGGTGTTATACCTGAATCTCCATAACAACATCATGATCCATTGTATCTGGTACACAAAGATCTGCTTCCATTATTTCAACTTAATTTTCAGCTGCAATAACCTGTGCTGAATGAATTAATTTAAGGTTCTTATTAAATTAATTAATTAGCTAATTAAATAATTCAGCATAGGTAACTTCATTTGAAAAATGAGTAGGAATAATTGTAACATACTGTTCTGCAGCAAGTGAAACTGGTCCTGGTAGAATTTATGAAATGATGTACTAAACTTTGCATTATAAATAACATTAAAGAAGTATTCCACTCAAAACCCAAAAAAATGGAATTTTGGGTGAAATTCAAGGAGTTAACTTAAAAAAAATACCTGCTTCTAATTTATTTTTTATGTACTGTTCACTGGTTCTGCCAGGGTCCTTGATGACTGTAACATCACCGGTTGGTCTGCCAAGCAGGTGCTGTCACTCTTCCATGTGAACCTCCTATTTGCATTGTTTCAATCAGACCAAGAGGTTAAAGGGGCGTTACCATTTGTTTTTAGAAATATCACATCTGTGCCCTATAACAGATTAATATTTTTAAATTTTATCAAGGAGATTAGAGGATCCCCAACACAAGACTGCAGTTGTCAAAGACGGCCAAGAGATACAGCAACAAAGCCAGGAACCATTTTGTTTGGTTTTCACAACGTGAAATATAGAGTTAAAAGTGAACTTTGTTTGCACAATATATAAGGGCCGGGGAGCTTCCACGTTATTAATGGAAATCTCTGTAATGATTTTACTGTGTGGCATTACTAGAGATTTAATCCTACTAGCCGGGCTTGGCATTGTACATGAGTTACCCAATGAAATGCATTACTGTTAGATCTATCCTGACAAGGATCCAGAGGTAGCTACTATTGCAGTTACTCATTTATGATGTTTGGTAATAAAATTAGTGGAAACATGTTTAAGTATCTTAAAACTCCTTAAAATCTCCCCTGGTTTAAAAAGAAGGGACAAGTGGAAGAATGGGATATAAATGTAAAAATAAGCGCTAAACATTCAAGATTAAACATATCTATGTTTTTTTAATCGAATATTTGTATTCAGTTTTTTATTTATTTTTTACTGTTTACCCATTATACAATTTTAACACTGCCAAATTAAGAATTACTAATGACAAATGGTATAACATGGTAGAAATATAGTAGAGATTACTAATTGGTTATAATAATCTTAAAACTGCTCAGCTAGCACACCTTTTTCCCATGAGTGTGGCAGGACATATTTTTATGTCACTGTGGAAGGCTGAATGTGTACAAAAATGTAAATATGGCAGGTAATAAACTGTATTAAAAATTAATAAAGTTGATATGTTATAGCTATGTTAAGTTGACATAAAACATAAGTGAGCATATGGGGTTCGTAGATCACTCAAGTTAACGACAGATGTAGATACAACAATATTTTATTAAGTATCAATTTATGGAAATGGAATGGTAACGGTCTATAAAAGGCAATGATTTCTTTACCAGGTGGGAAACCATAGTCTAGCAAGGACAAGGCAAAGCTCCAGGATAGTAGCAAAGTCCAAATCCCAGGCAACCTTAGTTCACTGCTGTTCCCAGATGTTGAGATTACTCAGACCAGAGAATTAACTTTTCAATCTGTCACTTAAAAATAGCACACCACTGGATTTGTGGGTTTTATAGACAAAGCCACAAACTTCCAGTCTCACCACCAGATCACACACTTCTCCGTGATCTGGCCTACACATTCTAATAGGCCCAGAAATAGTTTTATTTTAATTGAGTAATCGAACATTCCTCTACTTTCAAGACCTACTTTTACAATCAAGATGTCTGTTTGAATAAAATAATTTAAAAATTTTTACACTGTCAAAAACTCACACTTTGAATTTTTTAATTCAAAGTGTGAGTTTTTGACAGTGTAAAAATTTTTTTATTCTGTCAATAAAGGTCTGCTTGATATGTTTGCATACCTACCAGCATGCTTGTCCCCGGCATTGGGGCAGGGGGCGTGGTGATGTTGAGATGGAGACATGGACATGCCCCCAGAGGGTTGCAGTGCTAGGCTCCCCATTAGATACTTCCTTTCCTCCAACATACCAACCCACGGGACAAACAGTTAACCTTGCAAAAAATTATTTACTGTGGAAGAATTTTGCAAAATGTGTACATTGTTTTCATTGTTTTCAGGTTGGGTTGCTTTACAGAAGCCGCAAGCCTATTCCCTATTGAGAAAAATTGTGTCCAAGAGGGTGAATTGTGCTGGCTGAATTATAGGACACACTAGGAAAGAAAGAGGGGATGAACAGGCGACCTGAGCCAAAATAAGAAAGCATTATTATGCCCTGCATCAATCCCCCAATATCATGTCCTCCATCAAACCCCATATTATTGTTTGTCAGTCCATTCTCTTCTCCACCCCCCCAACCTCATTTGCCTTATCATGAGGGAAACCCTCCTCCTCTTGCTGATTAGCATTGTGCTCTGCACTTTTTGCATTTGACAGGCCTTATTCGGCTGCTGGACCCCAGAGTAAACATAACTTAAGATATAAAGCATTGTATAGTATTTAAATTAGTTATTGTTATCTGTTTTAAGGCTTTGTCTATGTCAGTCAATTAACTTAACCCTTTCATTGCACCTAGATCGGGTATAGATGGATGCCTATCCAACATTTAGGAGGCCATTATTATTATTATTATATGTCAGTTGACACCTAGTCCCACTAATTTTACAACTGTTACTTTTGGCTCCTACTATCTGGCCTACATGTAAAAAGAGATCAGGTATTCTTCTGCACATATAAATGTTTTCTAGAAACATAGGGCAAGTGATTTCATACAGATTATGATCCTCTTGCATCATAATTTTCCCCAGTCAGAGGTAGAAAACTGACGGTATGATCACAGGAGGCTCCTGCATGAGAGACGTGATCTAGGTCTAGTAAGATCACCTCTACCACAGGACCCATAGTGTTTCCAAAATTGCTCTCTTCCCTGTAAAAGCTCTGAAGGCATAAGAAGGCTTCTGTTGAGCACAAAGGATGTATTGCCTTGTGAAATATTTAATGGTCATTAATCTGCAATTTGCTGAATTTATATGTTGCATTAGTTGCACATTATGCTTAATTGTGTGTTATGCTTGTTGATTTTCTGAGTTGTCATTCTCATAGGCCTACTTGCTTCAGCATTTAATGGATATAGAACAGCAATCTGTGCAGGGCATCAAAAGAGCAATTGTTTCCCAATTATTTGCAGGATTTAATTTTCTAACTTCTAAAGATGCATTAAACTGCAACAATTAGAGCCAACATGTCATCTTAAAAGTACACATTTAGATTTTTGCCTTAATGAAATTGCAATTGAGTTACAAAAAGTTAGCAATCTCTGTGTGATTATAATATATTAGCCCTATGGCATTTAATTAGAAAATGCATACAGATTTGCACAGCCTGATAACGGCACTGGGATTTGTAACTGCTAAAGCAAAGACATTAATTGTGTATGTGATTTTTAATTTCTATCATTTACTTCATTAAACATTTTAAAGAAATTTGCATTTGTGTTTATTAGCTTGTATTATTGTTCTGTCTGGTATAAAAACAGCAATAATATTAAAAGGAAAATATTGTAAAAGAAATAATCATTTAATTTCAGTATGTTGCTATAATGTATGTGTGTACAATAGACCCCACAAACTACAGTTACTTCTTTTGGTGAGCTTTGAGCTTAGTAATATTCTGGAGGTCATTTGTGAAGCGCAAACTGTTGAGGCACTGTGCAATATCATCATCATCATCATTTATTTGTATAGCGCAAGCAAATTCTGCAGTATTTTACAATTGGGAACCAACATTAATAAAATAATATTGGGTAAGACATACAGACAGAGAGGTAAGAGGGCCCTGCTGGCAAGCTTACAATCTATGGGACAATGGGAGTTTGAAATACAAGGGCACGTGCTACATCATATTGCACATTGTACCAGCTAGAATGCAAAGATACAAAGTATTGAGTGGGATGTGTAATCAGTCACACAGCAATGTTGGTCAGAGGGTTGTTGTCATGTGTTAGCTTTGTAGAGGGCGGTTATAGAGTAACCTAGGGAGATTAAGATGCTGGTTGAGGAATATCATAAGCTTTTCTGAAGAGGTATGTTTTGAGAGAATGGTTGAAGGTTTGAAGACTAGAGGAAAGTTTTATTGTCGAGGGAGGGAATTCCACAAAGTGGGTGCAACCCAAAAAAAGTCCTGTAACCAGGAATGGGAGGATGTGATAAAACTGGAAGAGAGATGCAGATCTTGTGCAGAACAGAGGTGTAGAAGTGGAAGATATTTTTGAAACAAGAGAGGAGATGTATGTTGGTGCAATTTTGTTGCTTTGTATGTTTAGTAGAAGAATTTTATATTGGATTTGCTGAAAAATCGGCAACCAGTGTAGAGACTGACAGAGTGGCTCAGCAGAGAAAGAACGATTTGCAAAGAAAATCAATCTAACAATTGCGTGCAAAACAGATTGTAGGGGTTCAAGTCTGATTTTGGAAGACCAGTAAAGAGGGAATTGCAATAGTCGATGCGGGAGATGATGAGTGCATGAATTAAGGTTTTTGCAGTGTCTTGTGTGAGATATGCGCATATTCTGGAAATGTTCTTTAGATGTATGTAACATAATTTAAATATAGAGTCAATGTGGGGAACAAAGGATAGTTGTGAGTCAAGGATCACACCTAGGCAGCGAGCTTGCGGGGTGGGATTTATGGTCATGTTATCAACAAAAATAATGTTTTGATGGTAAAACTATAAATGATTGGATTTATATTGGGACAGCATGGAGGACTGATATATATAAAGAGATCACATTTGGTTCCCATCCCCAATGTGTAGGACATTCTCTAGTTACACTGTGAGAGCATAAATTATCAATACAATATGATGAAGTGTTTAATGGAAAAGACTTGGAAAAGTTAGATTGAGTAAAATGTGTAACATAGGTAATTGTATGGTGCTAGTTAAATATGGTTTAAATAGTTCACTGTGTATGCCCTTCGTCCTACACAATACCTTACATCACAATAACAAACTTATATAAAATAAAGACACAGAGACTTGAGTAACGTGGCACTAAAAATATTTTATTATAACCTAACTAAAACCTGGTGGCGGAGAAAGGGCACTGAAGATCAGCTCCAGCGATACCCAACCAAGCGTGGACATGGCAATATAGCCTTAAGTCCACCCACTTCTCTCATAACCCCACTGCTTGGCCGGCCCTAACCTGGCGTCAGAGTAAACTGCACTCACCTCACTACTCACTCCCCTCCCTCACTGAGCCGGACGAGGCCCCTCCCCACTGAAGGGACAAGAGTAACCGATTGCCTTGTAAGGGGACAGATACCTGCGACCAATCACGATAGAGCCGTATATATCAGCCGCTGATCCCAGTGCCTTCCTCCCCTACCAACATGTAATCCTATTAAACTGGCTTATGCCAAAAACATTAAACTCTAAGCTTACTTAAAAATTGGCGTGGGTGGGCGGGATTCTGCAAGCCGAGTGACTCAGCCCAGGAAATGCATCACCTTCTACAAAGCCACAAGGCCCTCCCCTCAGCATCATTGGCCAGCTCTACACCTCATGTTAACTCTTTAAGGTAAGTGCAACTACAAATGCAACACTGTCACTATTTAATTTTGTTCGTCTAAAAGGGGACTCTCTTGTACTAAATAGTTCACTGTGTATGCCCTTCGTCCTACACAATACCTTACATCAAAATAACAAACTTATATAAAATAAAGATACAGAGACTTGAGTAGCGTGGCGCTAAAAATATTTTATTATAACCTAACTAAAACCTGGTGGCGGAGAAAGGGCACTGAAGATCAGCTCCAGCGATACCCAACCAAGCGTGGACATGGCAATATAGCCTTAAGTCCACCCACTTCTCTCATAACCCCACTGCTTGGCCGACCCTAACCTGACGTCAGAGTAAACTGCACTCACCTCACTACTCACTCCCCCTCCCTCACTGAGCCGGGCGAGGCCCCTCCCCATGGAAGGGACAAGAGTAACCGATTGCCTTGTAAGGGGACAGATACCTGCGACCAATCACGATAGAGCCGTATATATATCAGCCGCTGATCGCAGTGCCTTCCTCCCACGCTGCTGGCCCTAGGGGCCAAGCAGCTCGCCACCAACAACACCGAGCACTCTCCTCACCTCCAAATCAATGCTCTCCATAAAAATATGCAACCCCTCGTCTGAGAGGTGCACACCGTCTCTCCTATAAAGATCCACCCTATCCGCTGTTATCTCAGGGTGATCTACCACAAAGCCGCCAAGGGACCTAATGACCTTTCGAAGCGCATTATTAAGTTTCCGCGCCATTATAAGAATCTTTATTAACGGGATCTGTGATCGCCACGACAGCCTCGGGATCATAGTGGACCAGCCCAAATTAATTGTTGGCCATGTCTTGTTAATGTAGTGCAGGTCCTCTCTCATTTTTATAATAAGCTCAAGGGACTTACCCTTACCCAGGTCGTTCCCCCCAAGGTTGATAACTAAGATGTCAGGGGCTCCCCACCGTTCAATCAGCTGTCCTAACCAGGGCAAGAGACTATCCCATACTAAACCCTGTTTACCTAACCAATAAACACGGTTATCTCCTATGCTGGTAAACTTCGTTTGAACCCCTGTCTGGTTAGCTGCCCAGAAAATATAGGAGTGCCCGATGATCCAAATATCTTTCGCAGTTACCACAGCATCTAAAAAAGAGATAAGTGTTAAGTCGTGCAAACCTTACCGGACCATCACACACAGCACGAAAGGTGCACATAGAAAATTTGGCAAAGGCAGCCCATCAGACGGGCATGGAGAATAGCTGGAAAAGGAAAAGTAAACGGGAAAGAATGGATTTGGGTAGGGGTAAGTTACTCACACAAAGGTGAAACCCGGTCAAACCCCAGAGGCACACCACTAATCAGGCCCCTGGAGAAAAAAAACGGAAGAAAGCCCTTCGCGCCCTCGCTCAACGTGACGAGCAGATAAGCCTTGAGTAACAGGGTAGGGGATTGGAGGACCAAACAAAAGGTAATAAAGAAAAGCTCAAAACTATTTTCGACAGTGACAAACAAATATTAATGAAAGCTAGCGAGAGGAAATTAAGGCAATTAAACACAACCTTCACTTGTAATATTAACAAACTTTAAACATTAGGCCTAATGTAGCTTTGGTAAGCCGCAGATTTCCATCTCCCCAGTGATTTAATAGCATCCACCGAAGCCCCCGACAAGGCCGCGGAGGTGGCTGCACCAATTCTAAAGGAATGTGAGCTGAAAAAAGAAGGGTTAAGGCCTAGCAACTTTATCGCCTGTTTCAGAACCGCATTGAACTGATATCTCGTAAGCTGCGCCTTATCCTTATGAATCAGAAAAATTGAGTTAACGGGCCTGATTAGACTAAATTGGGTGGTTAATTCAACTGGACATAACTCTTTATCTTTTTGGGCCTGCAACTGTAACCAGCAACCTCTTCCTCTCTGATCCATTTTTGAACTGGCTATCTTACAGCTCAGATGATCCTCCCGTATGACTACGTTTTCAGTAAGCAGACATGCGAAGCCCTGACCTGCCACCTGCCCCACTAGCTTCGACACCCTGAAAGCCCCAAAGAATGCCAAGCTAAACGCAGTACGAAAGAGCAGGACCTCGTACTCGTCCCAAGCTACCTCCACTAAAATCCGCATCAGCTGGGATAAAATATGTATGGTAATGGGATGCCGCGTGTCAGTTTTGGTCGGTCTCGCCTTCGCCCAACCTTTAAGCGCCTTAGATATTAAAAAGCCTTTAGTTACGTCTACCGCGCCATTCAGCCGTGACATAAATGAAATGCCCATCAGTGTAGATGACATACTAGCCTTAGACGCTCCCTCACAAAACCTTAACCACATGAACTCCATAACCGCATCCCGCTGACCTGCCTCCGACTGGTCCTTGGTGGTGCTGTACTGGACCCACTGCCACCACGCTGCTCGAGAAACTCACAACATTGACTGTGCTAGGCCGCGTTCCGCTAGACCTCTTATGCCGGCGTGATGATCTGCCAAACATAAGGGGGACAGGGAATGCCTATGCTATTTGCCTGAGGGGCCAGTCTGCGAAATCTCCTCCACTGAAAACGAGACAAAGCATCCGCTATTTCGTTGTTAACCCCAGGGACATGACTGGTACTGGACAGCACTAACTGCCGGGTCTATGGCGTCATTTACTGACTCGCCTAATGGGTAAGACAGGTGTTGAATGAGTCTGAACTTCCCCTCTGCTTTTTTGGGCACAACACCCACAGGGGACACTACCAAATCTGGAATGGGAACGTTCAAAAAAGGACCTAACATCCGGCCTAACTGGACTTCCTTAGCAATTTTTTCATCCAGAATTTCTGGGAATATAAAATCTGACTTCAGGTTATGGGGCCATGGTAAATCTAATTTTTTAAGAATAGGAATACGGAAGCCAAAATGAAAACCTTCCCTAATTATGGTTGCAGCCTCGGCGTCACTATAAAGTGACAGCCACTTATCTAATTCCTCAAGCTTAACTGGGGATTTGGCCTTGACCCGGAGCTGTTGTAGCAGCCCCACGTCCTCTCTCACCCCCAACTCTGATTCTACTGCACTCTGATACGGGGTGGAACCCCCCACAATTGGAACAGGAGTGGCGGAATCTGCAAGCCGCACCCCTCTGGCAAGTCCCTGAATTGAAAGCGAAACACTTTCCTTTGCCTGGGAGGGTCTGTTGTGCCCTCCCCGCCCCAGGAAGACTCCTCCCCTGAGACACCCCCTGCCACTGACTGCTTGGCCTTATGAGGTCCATCCACGTATCTATGTCTTTAAAGCCTAAAGGCAATTTCTCTCGCCCCGTCATTTTTTTACGGAACATCTCATCATAATTCCTCCAAATAACTGGGCCGTCCTTCAAATACACGTCCGTAATGAGGTGGAGGTATTTCCACACCTCTACCTGTTCCTCTGGTCTAAAATCAGTGTACAGGGTTGCAAAAACACAAAAAACTTTGACCCATCTAGGGAACGTTTTGTAACTCTCCTCCCCCTCACCATTCCTGTCCACCGCTGCCTCGAGCCCTTTCTTGCCTTCGTCAGTGAGGGTAAACATGTCCACGTAGTACCCCTTTTTAATTTTATCCCTGACACTTGGACTAATGCCGTATAGCAACGCCTCATTCTCAACTCTTCCCGAATCCCCGGCTTGTGCAACTATGTCGGGGCCTAGAGCCTGCAATGGCCTAGCAGTTCGCTTTCCCCCTAATTGTGTCTGTAAGAGCTTAATTAGTTTGCGGGGCCTGTGCCCAGAACCCGAGGATTCCTCGCTAGTAATAGACTTCGGGGGCTTACATCACGTGCTTTGTGTGTATTAGAAGAAATGTTCTCACCTTTCTCCCCTGAAACCTCGACCTCCGTCTCGACTCCTGATGCCTGCTTGACCCCAGGCCGCTCCTGCGTCCCTGCTGCTGCTGCTCCTTTCACGTGATCTACCGTGCCTGGCGCTGACCCCACTAATGCCGCTCCCAGCTCATCCTGTAACACATTCTTCTCCTGTGGCGCCGGATCATGGCCCTGTGAGGCTGAAGAAAAAACAGTGTGAGCTTCTGGCAAACTCAAATTGGTATTCCCCACAACCCCAGAGCCTGGCGGGAGCCTACTATCTGGAACAAATGTTGAGGAGGCGACAGGTCTACCCTGGGAAGCCTCACGAAACACTGTTTCCCTGCCATGTAATCCCACTCCCCTCCAGCTAACGGGGTGGAACCCCTACGCGTGATGATTTCCCTGACCCGATGACCACTCCAATCGCTATAACCCGGCATTGAGGGCCCTTGCTCAACTCTATCCGTGCCATGGTGATATTCAAAAACCTGTTCTCTTGAATGGTCAGCTACCGGGCCGTACCCCACACAATCCAACCTCCTGCTGCCTGAACTCCGCGCCTGGCTTTCTCCACTATATGAGAGGGGGGGCAATTGGTGCCGTTGGACTCGGCTTACCCCTTGCCCTGTCTGACCTCCACGCCAAAATTCCTCATCCTCATTGACCCCTGCGTATCCCCGGACTCCCCAGTTCCCCAGTGCCCGGGCCGGGTTTAGATTCCACCCCTCTGCTACGTAAGCCCTATTTTGGGCAAAAAAGGCTCTCCTCTCTTCCAGCACGTCAACACCCCCGGCCGACAGCGGATACAGTGATCTGCGGACGGACGCAGTGGGAGCCGGAAACCTGGACCCCATGTTGATCCCCTGTCGCTGCTGGACAGGAATGGGCTGGGGTGGAAATAAAGTTGGTGGGGCACCTGAGGAACAACTTCCCTTTCCCTCCTGTGTGAATGCAGCACAGGAGGGGTTAATGGCAGTATTGACCCAGTGCTGCTGTGAAAAAACTCCCCGGCTCCCCCTGGTGGATACCTACCATGGCTGCTGTCCCTGTGCGCCATAAAGATCTGAGGAGGGGGTGTTTGCACCCCCCCTACTGCTGCTTGCCCCCCTACAGTGGGTGCTACCTGCTGCGCTGATGAGGTGTACTCCCTCCCCGCTAAATTACCGACTCCAGCGTCGGGAGCACTCTCCCACACTGGAGCCCGGGCCCTGCGCCCGCAGCCCTGCCTCAGACTACTGCTGCCCGGGGGAGGTGGAGGACTGCCCGCCCCCCTCCCTGACCCAGGTACTAGACAGCGGGGAGCACTGGCCATGCTCCCCCCGCCGCTGTCCCCTTCGCCCGCACCTGATCCCCAAAATGGCGCCGAGACACGCCGGGGGATGGGGAGCAGAGACGGGCTGGCCTGGAGACTACTCTCTTTGGACGGGGCATGATTAATGATGACAAAAGGGGGGGCCATTTTCTTGTAAGGCCTTGCTACTTTCTTCCAGCTCTGCTTTTACACTTAAAAGTATTTGGGCACCACTTTTGTAGTCAGAATGACAAGGTCTTCCATCATCATCACTGAACTTACAAGTGGATGTCTGAAGTACATTTGCAGAACTAGTACTCCTAAAGTAAGCCACTGCGTGTGTAGAATGGTATGTTGGCTTTTTTTTTTTTTGGGCATTTAACTTGGCCTTCAGTAAAGGTGATTTTTCCTTTACTGAGGTAAAAGGTGTTTTCTTACATTTTTGTTTCCCTGACTTACAAACATTATGCACTTTAGGAAAGGCTTTAGCAGATGATGTAGAGATAGAGCGAATATTATTTCATCATCATGACTGGTGCCAGCATCTGCTTGGTGCTCCTGGTCTTCTGGGGACTGATGGGAATCTATAGCTCTGACACAATACAATTTGAGTGTAAAGAACAATAGTAGCCTATTAAATGTTTATAAAAAAAAATGCAAAATGTCACCTATCCGAGTTGTGGCACAATACAATTTGAGTGTAAAGAACAATATCAGCCTATACAATTTTTATAATGAAAATGCAAAATGCCACTTCTCCTAATTGTGGGCGAGTTGTGGCACAGTACACCGTGAGTGTAAAGAAGAATTCCAGCCTATTAAATTTTTATAAAGAAAATGCAAAATGCCTCCTCTCCTAATTGTGGGTGAATTGTGGCACAATACAATTTGACTGTAAAGAACAATAGTAGCCTATTAAATTTTTATAAAGAAAATGCCACCTCTCCTAATTGTGGGTGAATTGTGGCACAATACAATTTGACTGTAAAGAACAATTGTAGGCTATTAAATGATTATAAAGAAAATGCAAAATGCCAACTCTCCTAATTGTGGGTGAGCTCTGTCATAGTACACTGTGAGTGGAGACTGGAAAGAACAATAACAGCCTATTAAACAAAGCCCACTGACACCTCTCCTATTTGTGGGTGAGCTCTGGCACTGGCAATGTGACTTGAGACTATCACTATACTAACACTGCCTAACTACACTAGACCCTATGAAAGTACAATCTGTCTTACACACATTATATTGCACACAATCTGATTGTACACACACACACACACACAATGTCTTACAATCTGTCTTACACACACACGCACACACATTGTCTTACAGTCTGATTACACACATATACACATATTGTACTATCATGTTTGCTTAGTAACATAGATAAATGGCACATTTACACATGTATAAGACAGCTGAAGCAGGCAATGCATTGTATTTCAAGTAAAATGTATTATGCATTCTACACTGTAATTATGTTTTTAAATACCGTTACTGAATATATCTATTGTTAATAAGAATACATATCATCTTTAAAGAGACTTTGTGGAAAATCTTTCTTGATATGATATAATATTCATTATTACTTGTATTAAGCTGTGGTAAGCAAACTAAATAGAACATACATTGAAATAGAATTATCTTTCTAAGAATTTGATTTAAATTGGAATCAACCCTGTGTGATAATGAAGGTAGTTTGTTAAATGGTTATTACGATATTAGCATTACTAGTATATTTGCCACATCATTGGACCTTCATGCTTTCAGACTAGCACAGTACAATTGACCTAGTGCAAAACCAAAGCATTTTTGTGCTGCACATTTAGTGCACTTTAAATTAGGTTCTTTTTTTTTACATAACTGATCCCAAAGCAGGAAGGACAACACACCCCCCTCATGCTCCTAAAGTGATTCAGTATACACACACAGGTTACTGGATCGGCCAAGAGTATCTGGACACATATAAAATACACATATCTAGCTCTAAATGCATGAATAGTATAAAATGGATGATGTGGCATTGCACTTAATCATTATAAAAACATTTTCTCTATCACATATATGTACACTCCACAACATTTACAAATACATTTAAACACACCATGATCAACAAAATATGTGTCCACAAACTAATTTTGAATAGAGGACTGTTCTTCTAACAAAGCAAAACAATAACTAAAACAGCAATTGTTAAACAGCAATTCCAACTTCAACTAAGTTATATTTTTTGATCGGCTATCGCTGATGATCCAACAATATTGGGGTAGGACTTTCATGACTTTTGCCTATAGGCACCCTCGGCCCCTAATGCAAACAGGCTTCCCAGTACTCAGTTTTACCCCAGGTCTTAAGTAAGTATTCACAAATATTTACAATTAGGGGAACAATTGTTTCAGTTTTGAGAATCATTGGTAGTAAAAGGCTGTATGTGTGTGATCTACTGCTATAGAAAACACGTTCTTATAGTTGCCTGTGGTAAAATGTCAAATAATGCCATGTGCAGGGCTAATACTGGAAACTTGGTGCCCACCCTGCAATCTACAAATTAGCAGCCTCATATTTTAAAAATTAACATTTGTTCAAACCTACAACTTGGGGGAGACTGGGTATTCCATGCTCTCCTCGTCCCCATGACAGCACAGATTCGTCTTCTATGGAGATGTAGAAATCTTATTAATTTTCCCAAGTAGACACAACTGCCATGTAGCCAGAATCACATATGCAAGCATATACAAGAACCCTCGCCCATATACCCCTTATACACAAATCCATACCTCACGACATTCTTGAGTCATGATTTGAGACACAGTTTGTGGTGAGCCCCATTGAGAAGGGGGGGGGGGTGGTCATGTTGGACACTGTCCCAAGCCTCCTTACCAAAAACACTACATCAATTAGAGACGAATGCCTTCCAACTTTCCTTGAATTAGGAGAGCCTTTAATGTGGGACAGCAGGACATTCCCCTGAAATCAGAACTGTCTTGGCTATATCAGGACAGTTGGGAGGTATGACCATATGCCATCTTAGTTCCACCAATAGGGCAAAGTCCTGGCTGAGTAAGACAGTTCCTCAAGATCTGGACTGACCCACCAGAATTGGGAAAGTTGAAAGACAGGGATGCTCTCTCCTAATTGTTCTTACAGCTTTGACTACCTGATGCTGCTGCTGATGTCTTAAGCTCAGTTGCTGCTTGGCTGGAATATGAAGTGTGCAGCTGTGCGTAATTGCAATCTACCATCTTAATTGAATATGCCCCCATATGTCTTTTTAAATAGTTACTATACTGTATGTTTTTTTTATATCTGCTATTTATATTAGTTATTAATAATTATGTTAAATAAAAGCACTTGTTCTCGAAATTCTCTTATTTTTAACAATTCTGCTTCTTGAATTATATTAATATTTTTGATATATTTGAATGTTTCTCAAATATCATCTCTGTCCCTTCTCTTCTCTAAAGCTCAAGATGTTCCCATTTTGAAGTCTTTCCTGATAAGATTTGTTATGCAGTCCATGCACCATTTAAACAACCCTTCTCTGAATCTTTTCTATTTAATTCATGATAGGGCATCCAGAACTGCACACTGTACTCAAGGAGAGGACTTACCAGTGACCTATAAAGTGACAATGTAACCTGCTCTTCATGCTTCATGCTACTAATACAATCAATTATTCTACTAGCTTTTCCCACTGCTCCACTATATATAATTTCAAGGTTCCTTTTCTCTGTAGTTGTTGACATTACATCGCCATTCATTTTTATATTCTGCTTTCTATGTCCCACATGTATTATTTTACATTTTGGGTATTACATTTAATATTCTTCACTTTAATCCATTCTTCTATTTCTCTCCTTTTTTTTTTTTGACACATTTGTTCTACTCCTTCTGGGGTGTCGATCCTGTGACAAATCTTGGTTTCATCTGAAAACAGACATATCTTCCCTTGTGAACCATAAGCAATATCAGAGGTTCATATCAATTATTCATATTTTGACTAATGTCAGCTTTTCTAAAATCTAGTCCTGTATTTTGTTGCGGTCCTGCTTTTCATACATCTCTGAAGAAGAACATGTGAGTCACTCTAACAAAATTCTCCTATGTGATGGCAACTGCCCGCATGTTTATTTGGTTAACACAAAGTTCAGTCTATCTATTATGAGCCAAATAAAATTGTCAGAATATACTTTTAATTGATATTAATGGTATAATTATTTTTTTTATTATTTTATTTATTTTTACTTCCAAACAGAAATCAGTGGCCCAATTAATGTGTGGAAACCCACATCTATAGATATAAAAAACATTTTGTGTCAAGCTATCCCTTTAGTAAAAAAATAAGACACCATTTACACTTTGAACTTGTCCTATTAAAGGATTGAAGCTTATCAATCAGTCTATTTGAGCTGCCAAATTTGATCACATGATGTTTGTCAAATACTGATTCAAACTTTTCAATTGACATTAGAAATAAGCCTAATCACACTGGAAGTGAAATCATAATGTTTCAAATTTCTGTTGGTGGAAATATTTAATTCCAATTTACAGGAGTGAGTAGACAGCAATGTTCTAGAATAGAGATCCTGGGACCCAGTCTTTTACATACTTATCAGTAAATATTCAATGTTCTCTCCAAGCTGCTACACCTGCTCATTTTTTTAATTTTTTTAAGTGAATGGTGTTAGGACAGTATTGGTTCACAACTGCTTGGATAGGTAATGTCATCCCAGAGATTGTCCAGTCAGTACTTTCTGTCACACTTCTTTCAGGTGCTCTCAATTTACAAAAATATCACCTGACAATACGACTTTCAGAATTTAAAAGCACATTTCATTAGATGTATATAAATTAGCCTCTTACCTTTAGTAGAGAGAGACTTTAAAATTACATCAAGAAACTTAGTTTTATACCTAAAATAAATTGTCAAGAGCTGTAGTAGGAAAAATATATTTTATTCTGATTGAAAGAGGATCTATTATATGTGAAACAATAACTTTGTTGAATTAACATATTTATATTACCTTCTTCGGTATTACTGGTCTCATAAACAAGAACATTGCGAATGCAGTAAAATAGCCACTAACAATGCTGGTAATCAATGTCTTTATAACTAATGAGCAAATTGGACAATGCAATACAGTAAGTGTTTGATATTGATAAACATCATGTTTAAAATGTGTTCATTAAATATATTTGCAGTGTCACATATTTTGAAATGATACAATTTGTTTGCTTTGCCAAACTTGAGAGAACATTTGTATGCTAAATAGACCAGATTTATGCTAAACATTATAATTAGGGAAGTGAGCAGTTCCATGATAAACAATATATCAGGGTAGTCTATATAAGAAATGTTCCCTTTTTTAGCCAGCACACATGAGTCTAGTTACAAGATCATTCCACATGTTGATCACAGCTTGGGTGTAAAACCTTTCCTTTGGTCTGCTTTGAATTATAACCCTGGAACATTTTAAAGACTGTGCTGCAAATGTAACAGATCAGTGTTGCAAAACTGAAACTTTAGACTCATATTACTCATTTGCAATGGAATTCTGGACCTAATAATGTTTATACTGTAAATTTGGATTTGAATCAGAATTCCAGAATGACTCACATGAGATCTCAAACATACAATTTGCTTGAATCAGTTGAGAAAAATACTATTTACATTAAAGATCATATGGAAAGCTATAACGTTTAAAGCTGTATCAATATATTTACAGACATATACAGTAAAAAAGCTGACTATATAGATAAATATATATATATATATATATATATATATATATATATATATTTATTTATACTGTATATATCTGTGTATGTATTGTTTTAATATCTATCCATCTATCTATCTATCTATCTGTAAAATCCAAAAGAGTATGCAGGTACAGGCTGCAAACTAGGTTAGATTCCAATTCAGTCTTTCCCACAGCACACAGACACACATGGGTGTAATTATTTTGTTATTTTGTTTACTGGTTAGTAGTGCTTGGAATGAGTATAAACAGGCTGGGTTTTGTTGTGGGTGGGGCGACAGATGCCAGCTAGTTAGTCAGGTGACTAGGCGGGAGGACTGTACCAGAGCTAGGGTCACCTGACTTCACCCTGATGAAAAGATGCCGCGTTACTTGTGATCTTAACAGTAAAAACACAGTTCCGCAAGTAAGAGGCTGCCATGTCTGTCATGTGCCGGGTGTCAGCTTCACAATATATATATATATGTATATATATATATATATATATATATATATATATATATATTTATTTATATATATATATATATATATATATATATATATATATATATATATATTTTTTTTATATATATATATATATATATATATATATATATATATAATGCACACATTTATAAAAATCTCCCTTGAATACACATCTGCCTCTATCTTCAGGCATGCACAGATTTGTGCAGCAAGATAGTGTAGGCAGTTTGGTTCTAATATGCATTTGTTTTGCCCTGAACCTATGGTTTAGGGGTTTGCAAACCGCAAAACATCAGATGCGTTTTTATTTTTCACCCACCAAACAGCAGGATATAAAATCCTCTAGTAAATCTACCCCTTAGTCTGGGTAAGAAATTGTAAAACATTATTGAGGTCATGTAGAGTTGGACGCAAAGTGTGGTTTGCACTTGCACACAAAACACTAGTTATGGTTGTGGCTACATTAAAACTTATTTTCACCTTGACTTAAGACTGCTTCAAGCCCTTTATGATTGACGAGGTGAAAGGGAGATAGGAGAGGGTTTTTAAAATATATTATGGGTGTGTTGGATCAAATGTAACTGATATAGACTGAGACTCACATGTACCTGTCAGAAGACGGGAAACTTGCATGTGCTCTGACACAGGTGTAAGTTACAAACTGATCATGATGACAGTCAGCTGAGATTTGCCCGGCTCAACATACCAAAATAAAATTTCAATTTATTTCTACCTCATTTTACGCCTGCATTTTAGATGAATAAATTGTATCCAACTCTACACGAGGAACTAAGAGTTGGTGGGATAAAATATCATTTAGATAAGATATTTTTATCCCCACTGCTGGTTTTCAAACTCATTTGCATCTTTGTGCAGATGAATAAATCTTGGGAGGTTTAGCAAATCTGCAATAAAATATGGCAACCAATCAGACATTTTTTTTGCCCAACCTGCGCTAGACAAATTGGTAATTGTGTGTTATTATAACTTTCTGCACCAGTTACAAATTTACTATGCTTTACCGAACAATATTTTTATTAGGGTGACCTCTTTATCCCAGGTGATTGTTGATGTAATAGTTAATATTAATGGCGATATTGACCATGTCAGTGATCATTGAATTATTTTCAGATAGCAAACAACCATGTCCAATTTCTTGCTTCTTGTCATCGTATGGTGTTTTTTTTTTGTCATGATCTCCTCGATGTACAGCACTGTGTAATAAGTTAGCACTTGTCTAATTAATTTCCTGCTTTTTCCCCTCAAATAAAAAGTATAGAAAAAAATTATGAGTTTTAAATCCTGCTTTTCACATTGATACCACTCAGCAAAAACAAGCAGCCCCTGGCAATATCACAATCTCATATCCCTGGGTGTATACGGAATCTCTGCACCCCATTCAAATCAGTGTTTCCTGTTAGCAGATGAGGACACAAAAAATGAATAACCCCACCCCGACTTACCATCTAAAAGGAACAGAAAGTCATACATGTGCATAAGTCCTGTGCTGGCTGCAAACAGTTTATGGAGACCTGTAACATGTAGCCATGGGTATGCAATGCTGCTGTCACCGGTGAAGAGTTGGGTTGTAGAGATAGGCATCTAAAGGGCGAAACAGAAATATGCTGTAAGGGGTGGAGAGGAAACATGTTTGTGAAACTACTACTATGCTACTATGTAAACAGCATATTAATTGCTATCACCCTTACCCTACCCTACCACCCATTCCCTCCCCTCTGGCTCTCTTTTTTCCTTCTCTTCTCTATTTTGTTACCTCTCTTGTTTACCTATTATTTTCGCTCTCCCCTACACTTTTTTCTCTGTACTTCTTTATTTCTTCATACTTCAATTATTTTTTCATTTCTTAATGGTAATACACTAATTCCTCCACCTCTCTCAGAATATTTTTCCCATGCCATCTAGCTATCTTCCACCACAATCCAACTCTTCTTCCTCGACACTACACTGCAGACCCTTGCTCTGGTGCAACACCATGCCAGACATTACTCTACAGGACTTCAAGGGACTTAATATAATGTTCTATGGGAAACAGACACAGAACACAGAAACAATAAATGTAAGGGTCAGCAAACTCTTAAAAAAATTCAAACCCTCTGCCAAAACATGTCATAGTAAATATATCTCTCTTGACATTAACTTTTTGTGCAGGATTTCAGTAAGAATCTAGGCTGTGGTAATGTTTTTACCCCACAGACAAATGTATACCATCCTTGGCTGACTATCCGAACATGTGGATGAATGCTAAACTGGCCAGGCACTAAAAATTGAGGAGCAGGGTTGAGATTCATTGAGTCCTGCAATGTTTAATGATGACTATTTGCTGAACCATTATCTAGCTTCCAGCTAATTTTAGATAAGTCTTGCAATGTAGTAGTTGCATTGTAGTGGTGTGTTTTAACTCGTTCAACCTATATTGCAGTCACATGCTTGGCTGTCCAAACAAATATGGAACCACCATTGCCGGGTGTTAACAATGTTACTCCAGCAAGGTTTCTCAAGTTAGGAGTATTTCTATTGAGGCAAAGGGTTGAAAAAGCTTGTGAGAATTTACTGGTCTATTAAAGCTAATCCTAAACCAAATAATTATGAATGTTATGACCTCAAATGATTATCACATATTACCCAATAAGCACACTTTAAGTTAACTTGTTACATTCACATTATGGGTCCACTTTAGTAGAACTTTCAGAAAAACCAAACTTAATTTTTTTGATAATGAGTATTTATGCATGTTAACCTGAAAAAAACATATAGTAGATTTTACTGAATATAGACCTATAAGTTGCCGGAATAACACAAATGAATTAATCAGTCAATATTGTCTCATCCACAGGTGAGCAGCACACAAAATTAAACTAAACCTGAACATCACAACCTCAGTGGCGGGACGGTTCAGATAATAACAGTGATAATTATTTTAGACTTAACGGAAGAACAAAGTACAAATACTGTGCACAATAGTTATTGACACATACTGGTTTTCTTGTTTTCATTCAATTGTTTTACACTAGTAATTTACATGTATTGTAGAGCCTGTGCAGGTGTGTTTCAGTAGTGTAATGTGTTGAAGTTCCACTCAGCATTGGTAGTTTCAGTGCCCCCATCAGGATCATTCTCAATAGGTACTCAATATGGATCATAATAAGTACTGAATGTTATCTTCACTCACCAGGGATTGACACAGAGTACCCCTGCTTGTCTTGCACTATACAGAAAAATAATACATTATGAAAGGGGATAAGCCAAAATTTGTAGGGGTATAACTAATAAGGGGTTATTATGAGAAAAAAAGCAGTATGGATAGACATGGTTAAAGTACCAAAGATGATAACAATATTAAAAGTATATCTCATGTTAATACTGCAGAATATTTTTAGAAAAAAGTTGGAGATGATCAAACCGGATGTATTTTGATTCCTGAACCATTTTGACAAATTGTTTATAAAATTTGAAAATTCACCAGAATTGTTTACATTTTAGAACCATTAAGGAGATTTGTCCATGTTTGAGCATATTCACCAGTGTTCAAGTGTACAAATCAACTTAAACAAGTTAAATTTGAAATATTTTGTCATGCACTGGACCCACAGAGCATTCGGACGGATTCCAGCGTGCTTACCTATGTGCCCCCACCGTTCTCAACTTCGGCGATGAGCGCCGCAGTTAATTCATAGCGGACACCATTTTAGATTCAGGTCTGCGTGTGCATGGGGATTCAGGTCTGCATGGGATAATTTTGCCCCAAATAAAAATTCTGAGTAGGATCTGTAAAGGGACTTTAGGAAGATTATTTTGATACCACTTTTCAAATAATATGGATAGTTGTTATCCACTGTCTAGAAGGAACTTAATGGGTTGATTATTGAAGTGAGACAGTACTTTGGGGGATGGGCCCATCATTCTATTTGGGAGTCAATATTGACATTTAACAATTAAAAGTTCTGCTGGATAAGTACTCATTCTTTGGGAAGACAATGCACTTTATTATTGTCTTCCTTTTTCCATTTTGCTGCTACCAAGACTCATGGGGACCTCATGATGGAGAGTTCTTCCTTCTCCATCTGTTGAGATATCTATGAGCCAAGTAAACACATTTTCCTCACACAAAACAGCCCCCTTCTATTATTTAGTGGCTCTAAGGAAATGTCTCATCCTTCCCCAACTCCTTTCTCTGCTGGGGGCTTGTCTCACCTTGAGCCATCAGCAAAGATCTGTTCTCCTTGCTTCTTCACAACATCTAAATAGTATAATCTGTAAGGGTCTTATAGAATCTGTTACTCTAACAGTTCTAGCACAGTCTTTATTTTGCTACACAAAATACGGAAGCCTCCTTGAAATTGTGGGAGAGTAGGCAGGTATGTTCTAACCTATTTACTCTTCCACACACACTAGTACAATTTTTTTAATAATTATTTTGGCAGTACATAGCTTGAAAAATAAATACAAATAGCAAAACATAACATATAGCTGATGTGCATATTTGTATTGTTATTTATTTCAGTGTTTAAAACTGAATTAAGCTGATGGAGAAATTGGACTTTGAAGCTATTGTGGTTATGAAGGTCTTCAGTGCCAATCAATATTATATGTTTCTAAATTATTTTTTGATAATTTTTCTAAACACAATCACAATCACTATCACAATGTAGTGGATGGAATTGAATTGACAAAGAAAATAAAAATGTAACGAACTCTCACTGTAAATGTACTGTTGCATTTGAAATATGCAGGTCTTATTTGACCGATCTAAAGAGAAGTACATTAAAAAAAGCACTTTGAGGAAATAATAGAGCTAAATATAAAACTTGTATTATTTACGGAAACAATAGGATAATATTAATTTATAAAGTAGTTATTCATTGTGACTATATAATACATATTCTGATTAGAGATGAGCGCACTCGGATTTTTGAAATCCGAGCCCACCCGAACGTTGCCGATCCGAGTCGGATCCGAGACAGATCCGGGTATTGGCGCCAAATTCAAATCTGAAACTGAGGCTCTGACTCATAATCCCGTTGTCGGATCTCGCGATACTCGGATCCTATAAATTCCCCGCTAGTCGCCGCCATCTTCACTCGGGCATTGATCAGGGTAGAGGGAGGGTGTGTTAGGTGGTCCTCTGTCCTGCTATATCTCGTGCTGTTCAGTGCTGTGCTGTGCTGTGCTGTGCTCAGTCCAGTGGTGCTGTGTCCTGTGCTCTGTCCTTCTGAGGTCAGTGGTGCTGCTGGGTCCTGTGCTGTGTCCTGTTCAGTCCAGTGCTGCTGTGTCCTGTGCTCTGTGCTTCTAAGGGCATAGTTATTTCCCCAATATTCCCATGTGTTTAAAAAAATAAAAAAAAGTTATTTAAAAAAATACCAAAAACTAATTAAATTTTTTTTAAATTACCACAAAATTTGCACAACCAATCCAGCAGTATAAGCCCATTGGTACTGCAATATTACCAAGTTCACACATTCAGCAGTAAAAGTCCAGTGGTACTGCAATATTACAAAGTTCACACATTCTGCAGTATCAGTCCAGTGGTGCTGTGTCCTGTGCTCTGTCCTGCTGAGTTCAGTAGTGCTGCTGGGTCCTGTGCTGTGTCCTGTTCAGTCCAGTGGTGCTGTGTCCTGTGCTCTGTGCTTCTAAGGGCATAGTTATTTCCCCAATATTCCCCTGTGTTTAAAAAAATAAAAAAAGTTATTTAAAAAAATACCAAAAACTAATTAATTTTTTTTTAATTACCACAAAATTTGCACAACCAATCCTGCAGTATAAGCCCATTGGTACTGCAATATTACCAAGTTCACACATTCAGCAGTAAAAGTCCAGTGGTACTGCAATATTACAAAGTTCACACATTCTGCAGTATCAGTCCAGTGGTGCTGTGTCCTGTGCTCTGTCCTGCTGAGTTCCGTAGTGCTGCTGGGTCCTGTGCTGTGTCCTGTTCAGTCCAGTGGTGCTGTGTCCTGTGCTCTGTGCTTCTAAGGGCATAGTTATTTCCCCACTATTCCCAAGTTTTTAAAAAATCAAAAAAAAGTTATAAAAAATATTAAAATAAACATTTTTTTAAAAAAAGTAATTATAACCAAATTTGCAAAAGCAATCCAGCAGTATAAGTCCATTGGTACTGCAATATTACCAAGTTCACACATTCTGCAGTATCTTGTGCTACATATAATGGAGACCAAAAATTTGGAGGATAAAGTAGGGAAAGATCAAGACCCACTTCCTCCTAATGCTGAAGCTGCTGCCACTAGTCATGACATAGACGATGAAGTGCCATCAACGTCGTCTTCCAAGCCCGATGCCCAATCTCGTAGTACCGGGCATGTAAAATCCAAAAAGCCCAAGTTAAGAAAAATTAGCAAAAAGAGAGACTTAAAATCATCTGAGGAGAAACGTAAAGTTGCCAATATGCCATTTACAACACGGAGTGACAAGGAACGGCTTAGGCCCTGGCCCGTGTTCATGACTAGTTGTTCAGCTTCACCCACGGATCTTAGCCCTCCTCCTCCTCCCTCCCCCTACAAAAAAGTGAAGAGAGTTATGCTGTCAGCAACAAAACAGCAAACAACTCTGCCTTCTAAAGAGAAATTATCACAAATCCCCAAGGCGAGTCCAAGGATGTTGGTGGTTGTCAAGCCTGACCTTCCCATCACTGTACGGGAAGAGGTGGCTCGGGAGGCCTATTGATGATGTAGCTGGCGCTGTGGAGGAACTTGATGATGAGGATGGTGATGTGGTTATTGTAAATGAGGCACCAGGGGGGGAAACAGCTGATGTCCATGGGATGAAAAAGCCCATCGTCATGCCTGGTCAGAAGACCAAAAAATGCACCTCTTCGGTCTGGAGTTATTTTTATCCAAATCCAGACAACCAATGTATGGCCATATGTAGCTTATGTAAAGCTCAAATAAGCAGGGGTAAGGATCTTGCCCACCTAGGAACATCCTCCCTTATACGTCACCTGAATAACCTTCATAGTTTAGTGGTTAGTTCAGGAACTGGGGCTAGGACCCTCATCGGTACAGGGACACCTAAATCCCGTGGTCCAGTTGGATACACACCAGCAACACCCTCCTCGTCAACTTCCTCCACAATCTCCATCAGATTCAGTCCTGCAGCCCAAGTCAGCAGCCAGACTGAGTCCTCCTCAATACGGGATTCATTCGAGGAATCCTGCAGCGGTACGCCTACTACTGCCACTGCTGCTGTTGCTGCTGTTAGTCGGTCATCTTCCCAGAGGGTAAGTCGTAAGACCGCTAAGTCTTTCACAAAACAATTGACCGTCCAACAGTCGTTTGCCATGACCACAAAATACGATTGTAGTCACCCTATTGCAAAGCGTATAACTGCGGCTTTAACTGCAATGTTGGTGTTAGACGTGCGCCCGGTGTCCGCCATCAGTGGAGTGGGATTTAGAGGGTTGATGGAGGTCTTGTGTCCCCGGTACCAAATCCCGTCGAGATTCCACTTCACTAGGCAGGCGATACCAAAAATGTACAGAGAAGTACGATCAAGTGTCCTCAGTGCTCTAAAAAATGCGGTTGTACCCACTGTCCACTTAACCACGGACATGTGGACAAGTGGTTCTGGGCAAACGAAGGACTATATGACTGTGACAGCCCACTGGGTAGATGCATCCCCTTCCGCAGCAACAGCAACAGCTGCATCAGTAGCAGCAACTACAAAATGGCTGCTCGTGCAAAGGCAGGCAACATTGTGTATTACAGGCTTTAATAAGAGGCACAACGCTGACAACATATAAGAGAAACTGAGGGAAATTATCTCCCAGTGGCTTACCCCACTTAGACTCTCATGGGGATTTGTGGTGTCAGACAATGCCAGTAACATTGTGCGGGCATTAAATATGGGCAATTTCCAGCACGTCCCATGTTTTGCCCACACCATTAATTTGGTGGTGCAGCATTACCTCAAGAGTGACAGGGGTGTGCAGGAGATGCTTGCGGTGGCGCGCAAAATTGCTGGACACTTTCGGCATTCAGCCAGTGCCTACCGCAGACTAGAGGCACATCAAAAAAGCATGAACCTGCCCTGCCATCACCTCAAACAAGAGGTTGTGACGCGCTGGAACTCCACCCTCTATATGCTGCAGAGGATGGAGGAGCAGCAAAAGGCCATTCAGGCCTACACAGCCACCTACGACATAGGCAAAGGAGTGGGGATGCGCCTCAGTCAAGCGCAGTGGAGACTGATTTCCGTGTTATGCAAGGTTCTGCAGCCATTTGAACTTGCCACACGAGAAGTCAGTTCCGACACTGCCAGCTTGAGTCAGGTCATTCCCCTGATCAGGCTGTTGCAGAAGCAGCTGGAGAAAGTGAGGGAGGAGCTGGTAAGTCATTGCGATTACACCAAGCATGTAGCTCTTGTGGATGTAGCCCTTCGTACGCTTTGCCAGGATCCGAGGGTGGTCACTCTTTTAAAGTCAGAGGAATACATTCTGGCCACCATGCTCGATCCTCGGTTTAAAGCGTATGTTGTGTCTCTGTTTCTGGCGGACACAAGTCTACAGCGGTGCAAAGACCTGCTGGTCAGGAGATTGTCCTCTGAAGAGGACCGTGACATGCCAACAGCTCCACCCTCATTTTCTTCCACATCTATGGCTGCGAGGAAAAAGCTCAGTTTTCCCAAAAGAGGCGCTGGCGGGGATGCTGATAACATCTGGTCCGGACTGAAGGACCTGCCAACCATTGCAGACATGTCTACTCTCGCTGCATTGGATGCTGTCACAATAGAAAAAATTGTGGATGATTACTTTGCTGACACCATCCAAGTAGACATGTCAGACAGTCCATATTGTTACTGGCAGGAAAAAAAGGCAGTTTGGAAGCCCCTGTACAAACTTGCTCTATTTTACCTGAGTTGTCCCCCCTCCAGTGTGTACTTGGAAAGAGTTTTTAGTGCAGCGGGGAACCTGGTCAGTGAGCGGCGAAGGAGGTTGCTTCCTCATAACGTTGAAAAAATGATGTTTATAAAAATGAATAATTAATTCCTCAATGAAGTACAGCACTGCCCTTCAGATACTACAGAGGGACCTGTGGTTGTGGAGTCCAGCGGGGACGAATTGATAATGTGTGATGAGGAGGAAGTACACACTGTAGGGGGAGAGGAATCAGAGGTTGAGGATGAGGACGACATCTTGCCTCAGTAGAGCCTGTTTAGTCTGTACAGGGAGAGATGAATAGCTTTTTTGGTGTGGGGGCCCAAACAAACCAATCATTTCAGCCAAAGTTGTTTGGTAGGCCCTGTCGCTGAAATGATTGGTTTGTTAAAGTGTGCATGTCCTATTTCAACAACATAAGGGTGGGTGTGAGGGCCCAAGGACAATTCCATCTTGGAACTTTTTTTTTTTGCATTATATGACCAATCAACAGTCGTTTGCCATGTTCAAAAAGTAAAACCAAATTTAAACAAATTCAAGAAATTAAACCAAAAGTAAAATGCCCTGTCATAATTTAAAACAAGAGGTATTGACGTGCTCTAAAACTACTGTATTGTTGTTTATATTTTATAAACACTACACTTGAAAGCTTGAGTCTTTCAATAAAAAAGTAACTGTCCATTGCACGAATATTTGCAACAGGGACAATTTTAAGGTTAAGAAAGTCAACTAATAACACTTCGACGCTGTCTGTCTTTATAAACACTACACTTGGAAGTTGGAGGAGGTATTGTGGCCCCGGCACCAAATTTACTACCGGGGCCACTCCACTGTGCAGTCCATATTTAGGTGTATCAGATATTAAACAACGGTGACAGTTAATGCCCAATTTTTTAATTATATTGTGGCCTCGGTACCAAATTGTGTACCGGGGCCACCACACTACGCAGTCCACACCCTTTTTTGGTGGAATTCTGACCCGTGGAGGGTTTTTTAATTATATTGTGGCCTCGGTACCAAATTGTGTACCGGGGCCACCACACTACGCAGTCCATACCCTTTTTTGGTGGAATTCTGACCCGTGGAGGGTTTTTTAATTATATTGTGGCCTCGGTACCAAATTGTGTAACTGAAACTCCAACATGTATATGATGGAGAGGATGGAGGAGCAGCCGTATGTGCAGTGTAATCAGGGCCGTAACTAGGGCTGTGCGACAGGGGCGACCGCCCAGGGCGCAACGCTGAAGGGGGGCGCAATTTAGGAATATTTTAGGTGAATTTGGTTAAAATTGAGGGCTAGGGGGGCGGCATTTGTCTTTGTGGCCCAGGGCACTAGAATTCTAAGTTACGGCTCTGAGTGTAATGCAGACCTGTTGAAGGTTTTTTATATATTTTATTGTGGTGCCCAGTGCCCACTACTCTACACAGTCCAGATACTATTTTTGGGTGTAATTCTGACCTGTTGAAGGTTTTCTATATATTATATTGTGGTGGCCAGTGGCCAGTCCTCTATGCAGTCCAGATACTATTTTTGGGTGTAATTCAGACCTGTTGAAGGTTTTCTATATATTTTTTTCTGTGGTGCCCAGTGCCCACTACTCTACGCAGTCCAGGTACATTTATTGGTGCGAATCATACAAGTTGATGGTTTTCTTATTATATATATTGTGTTGACCCACTCCTCTACGCAGTCCAGGTACATTTATTGGTGTGAATCATACAAGTTGATGGTTTTCTTATTATATATATTGTGGTGACCCACTCCTCTACGCAGTCCAGATACATTTATTGCTGCGAATCATACAAGTTGATGGTTTTCTTATTATATATATTGTGGTGACCCACTCCTCTACGCAGTCCAGATACATTTATTGGTGCGAATCATACAAGTTCAGGGTTTTTAATATATATTGTGGTGACCCACGCCTCTACGCAGTCCAGGTACATTTATTGGTGCAAATCATACAAGTTGATGGTTTTCTTATTATATATATTGTGGTGACCCACTCCTCTACGCAGTCCAGGTACATTTATTGGTGCGAATCATACAAGTTCAGGGTTTTTAATATATATTGTGGTGACCCACTCCTCTACGCAGTCCAGGTACATTTATTGCTGCGAATCATACAAGTTGATGGTTTTCTTATTATATATATTGTGGTGACCCACTCCTCTACGCAGTCCAGGTACATTTATTGGTGCGAATCATACAAGTTGATGGTTTTCTTATTATATATATTGTGGTGACCCACTCCTCTACGCAGTCCAGAAAGATACCTCGTTGCAACGTTTTGGACTAATAACTATATTGTGAGGTGTTCAGAATACACTGTAAATTAGTGGAAATGCTTGTTATTGAATGTTATTGAGGTTAATAATAGCGTAGGAGTGAAAATAAGCCCAAAAACTTGATTTTTAAACTTTTTATGTTTTTTTCAAAAAAAATCCGAATCCAAAACCTTAAATCCGAACCGAGACCTTTCGTCAAGTGTTTTGCGAGACAAATCCGAACCCCAAAAATAATGAAAATCCGGATCCAAAACACAAAACACGAGACCTCAAAAGTCGCCGGTGCACATCCCTAATTCTGATATGTACACAGCTGTGCACTAAAACTTTCAAATATGATAAAAGTGTTTTTTTTATACAGTGATATTATAAGGGACTAGTAAATGTAAGTATCTAAAATTGATAAAATTTATAAATTATGTGCGTATTTAAATATTATGTAATTGCACTTCTGATAAATACACCCCAATACATTGTTCACGTTAATCACATTTAAGGCCACGGCTTTCCCCGGAAACAAAGAGGATAACCAGATAGTATAAATTATGAAGGATTTACTATTTGCAAACTCTAAGTCTTTGGGCTTAGCAATCTTTCCCCCAATGACCCTTTTTTTAAAATTAGAGGTGTCTGCCATTTGGAGAGCTTAAGGAAATGTCACAGACTTGGTCTGGGTTTGGCAGTCCCATGACCGAAACCTGGAGGCGGGGATTTTGAATCCCTGTCACCCATATAACTTCCACTCTGACACTCGGTGAGTGTCATAGCAACATTACCTGTTCCTGGCTCCTGTTTCCTGTGGATTCCTCTGCTTCCTGCTGATTCCTGTGTATTGATCTCTGCCTGTCTGACCATTCTGCCTCTCCAGCCCCAGTGTATCGACCCAGCTTGCTGACTACTCCTCTGTTCTGGTGACCCGTGTATCAACCCAGTCTGATTGACTCCGAGCTTCCCTTCTGATTCTGTCTGCATTACCTTCCTGTGTACTAAACCGGCCTTTCCAAATGCGCTTCTCCTGCTCCTTTTCCGCTGCACTACATCTTGGGGCAAACCTGAGGACCACAGCCTGCGACTCCTGGCAGCGGAGCCTATCCCGCCTTGCGGTGGATATTGGTGAACACCCAGGAGATCGTTAGACTCCGCACCTCAGGTAAGCCAGCTCTAATCAAGATTAGTAGTATTATCCAGTAAATCCGTTACAAGGAATTACTGTTATAGCAATTTACTAAGCACTAAAACTACCGCTTTCCATAGTAATGGACATTGATACTATCTCTGGCAATCTAGACACTATTGATGAAATTAAAGGTGGCATATTAATAAAATATTAAATATACTAATTTATTTTAAGCAAAATGTAAAACATGTTATGTGCATTCCTTGGGAGCCAGTGATCACAGTTAATGCCCCAAAAATCAACAGTTTGCCACCACTGATATATTTCATTTAAGATTATTCCACACTGCACTGATTCAATACTGTAGTTGTAAGGCCAGACATCAACTGATTCTAGCGCAATACATATATAGAAGGCTGCAGTCACATGATTTTGTGCTATAAAAGGTGAAAGTAGGTGTTCGTATAGGCCAGGAGCTTGGTCTGGGCGGAGGTCAGACAGTTTCCAAGAATAGTCCATCCAGAGGTTTAAGCAGCCAGCAAGTCAGGATCCAAGCAAAGGTTAGGAATGGCAGTGATCCCAAGAGCTGTCAAAGTTCACAGTGAAGGTCAGGACAGGTGGAAATCCAAAGAGAGCTTAAGGTTCATAGCAAAGGTCAGGGTAGAAAGCAATCCAGAGCAAGGGCAGGGTCCAAAGCAGGATACAAACAAGAATCAGGATTTAATATATTGACAGTGAGGCATCTCACAGGAACAGCGTGACTGAACTTATAAGTACACAGTACTGAACTCCCTACTCTATAAAGAGAAGGATCCTACTTATCTGAACTTATCTTGTAACTGATTTTTCTGCAGTGCGATCATCTGATGATCACCTAGCTGTTCTGATGCATCCAAAGCAAGTAAGCAGTTGAGCAAGAAAAAGGAGGATAGCAGAGGAACACATTGCACTCTCCACTCATTTAGTAAGACAAATGCATAAATGTATTTATCTTTACTTAAGCTATTCTACCGACCCTAAATGTGAATAATCATGGTTATCCCCTATAGAACTGTCAACACAATTTCAGAAGTACAGTTTCTCAATTACATAGTGCTAAAATTACAAATGTCCCAGTTTGTGAAAATGTGACCACAGAAAAGGAGAATATTGTTGTAATTGATTGTCCTCACAACCACTGAATATATCTTGTACAATAAAATGTTCTGAGGCCAACACCAAGTCTCATTTATTTTTTAATACATATTACCTTTTTTCAACAGAAAGCTACACAACTATTATTAATGGTATATGGAAGAAGAAGGTGGGGGCAGGTTTGTGAGCATTAATGATGAGATGACCTTGGTAATACACAAACAATTTAATAAATGTCCTCAAGTTTGAAATATATATTTTCACTCTATCACCATAATGCTTTCAGAGTTTACATCCACACTGCTTTGCTAGTGTAGTTGTGTCAAAAACCTCATAATAAGCCCAACACCAATTATCATTTGATTTATCTACATATGTTTAACAATGCTAGAAAATCTTATATTAATATATGATGTGTTTTTGAATGAGTAAAGTAACATCTATAGATTTCTACTATCATATTTTCCTGTATTCATTTTTTTCAATTACATTCTGAGCAAATCAGCACAAAATGTCATTGATTTTGGAATATATTTATTTCTCCTTTTATCGTGGGATATATATTCTATTTCTTAATTACTGTATTGTTTTAATAATAGAGATTGGGTACCTACTAAATAGAATATGCTAACAAGTGATAACTAGCAAAACAGTTGAGATACGGAGTATATTAAAAACAGCAACCACAACAAATGTATTAAAAAATGCTTAATTTGTATTATTCTAAGTATTGTAAAATTTAACATAGCCCCACCTCACCACTCTATACTAAATATTTGCCATAAATAATGATATTATATTATATTATATTATATTTAGACTATTTTGCTGTCAAACATTTTCAATAGTAAATATTAATAAAAATTAGAAGTGGATTGATTGGGAAGTTAACATTCTCTGCATTTTCTTCACCCCGTACGTTTTATTAGCTGATATTGCACCAGATGCAAGAATTCATGAAAATTTTAAGCAGACATCAGCTACTAACAGATTCATTAAAAGAGCTTGAGCGCAGCTTTAAAGAATCAATTTAGTTCACCGGGCTTTCTGAACTAGTGCCAGTGGCAAAGAACTCATCATCTCTCAAAGCACTCAGATTCTCAAGTACCACAGTGATATTAGTTGGATTGTAGTATAATAAAGTTCTATTGTATGAAATAATCACACTTGGAACAGAAAGGAAGAAATATATTGAGTGCTGTGGTTGAAGCTCTCATTTAAGGTTCAAGTTGAAGTGTATCAATTGATACACCTAGCGCTTACTCCTCAGAGCCCAGAGAAATCCCTTAAGTGAGATTGTTTTAAAAAAAATACACATACAAAAACACGTTTTCTAAATCATCATTGACCTGTATTAATAGTCACTCCAGCACGCACAGGATGCTGCTGAGCAGAATAAATTACGTATTGTGTACAGTACTGTATACTGATGTGATCTATTGATCTTTCTGTTGGCACTTGTATTTCCAATTGTATTTTCAAACTACCTTCTCTGTAGAAGCAAATACATTTCCACATATTTGTGCATCAAATTATTAATTGCATCACATACATACAGTTGTATACTTATGTTTGAAATTATGTTTTATCTGCAAATTATGAGCTCAGAATCATTGTTATTCCTCCTTTTCTAAACAAAAGAAAATGTACCAGTATAGGAGAGAATATGTTTCTCCAATTCACTGCAATTGAGCTTTTCATGGAAGGAAAGACATAAGTGCCAGGCAGGTGAGAGAAAAGAGGAGCAAAGTTTTCATTACCGTAATTGCCGGCAATGCGCTCATAAACATTTCCACAAGGTTATCACGGAACCTTGCTGCCCATTAGTGGTGCTATTATGTTGCACATCATGGATCAACTGAATGATGTTCTGATGTTTGTGCTGATAGTATATGTCTGCATAAGATTTCCCTCTGCAGGGTTTTTATTGTACACCATTTTACTAGCCAGTGGCTGAGATCACCAGCCATTCAATGCAAGAGCCAGCCAGGGACTGACATGGTGAGAGTAACAGTCGGGGAAGAATACAGCAAACACTCTTGCAACAAGTGTAAAAGAACCTTAGTGTCTGGTGACTTAAACCTTAATGGTATTCAGAAATGGGTAGGAGAAATGACAAAAAACAGATAGTTGCTATGGAAGTCCTGAAAAGCTGAGCCTCTTTTCACCACAGCTGGAAAGTGCCAAGTGTACTAATTCCAGGATAAAGTAAAAAAAAAAAAAACCAATAAATAAAAATGGAATTTATAAAATAATTTTTATTAACAATGTTAATCCTTATTACAGCCTAAATTACTTACCAATCCTAGTCTTATGAGCAGACATTTTAAAGATCTTCCCTTCAGTTTTCATCAAATATAATCCACAGAACATCTAGATTGAAGTTGTTGATCCTTTTTAGCACTGGGGTAGGAAAAAAACAATTGATCCCTTGGAGTCCAAGGATACAATTATTGGAAAAAACGAAAATGAAAAAACAAAACAAAACAAAAATCAACCTATTACTTCAAGTGAAGAATTAGGCATTCATATTCCTGTTCACAAAGCAGCAGTGACCATCCATACTCACATGATTGGAACTTAATTATTATTGCTTGATTCCATAATAATTATTATATACGCCTGTAATGGCATACATCTCTTGTGGCTGCTAAAAGGCAAGTGCACTGACACGATGATGATGATGATTATGATGAGGATGACTGGCACATTAGCTAATTTCTTCTGATTGGATGTGGATTCGCCTCTCCAGCTGATATCACTTTCTTCATTACAGGATCTAGCAGACGCTTGTTTGTGTGACCTTTTGCTTTTTGGTGGCTAGACCAATATGACACTACAGATCTATAGAGGTATGTAAACATTTTTTTATTCAACTGAGTAGCGAATTGTGTACCACACTAGCAAAAAAAATGTCAGAAAACATTCTGAATAGAATATTTACATTACACTTATGTTTGACTAGACTTATGCAATTGTGTACAGTTTCTGTACTGCAATTGACACTTTGAAAATTAGTACTGTGAGCACACTACTCTGTCTTGACATCAGGGGTAGATTGGCCATGTAACTTACCGGTAGGCCAATGGTTTCAGGAGGCCAACTGGTGTCATTTTAAAGGTTTAAAAAAAATAATAATTATGTGTAGCACCCCCCTTCCTCCGGAACGGCAGGGGGGGGGAGAGGGGTCTGGGCAGTGTGGTACTAGGTGGCTGGCCCCTCCTCTGGGACCAGCCACCAACCTTAATGTGGCCGTGAATCCCTCTGCTGATCGGTCTCTCCCTCCTCCTATCTGTGGCTGCCGTCTCTTACACAGGTCACATGGGACGTGTCACATAACAGCTGCCGTCCCATGTATGCAGTGAGAGGACTCTGCAGCAGAAGCAAGGTAAGTGTGTATGTGTGTGTGTGTGTGTGTGTAAGAGGGGGTTATACAGAGTTGAGTATAGACCTGCTGAGAGAAGGTAAACTGAGAGATATAACAAAGTGGAGGGGGACCTGCACAAAGGAGAGTTTTGGTACCTTTTTTCTAGGTATATTTACATAAATACAGAATATATACATATTACTATATGTAGTAGTAGGAACTTGAACATGGGAAAGAGTAAGGAAGCAGTGGCATGACCTAGCATTTATATATGCAACTATTGCTAAATAATATATTCCATTATTGACACACAGATGGGAACATTTTCAGCCCTCCATGTAGTGCCATAGTACATTTTCCTTGAAACAGCCAGTCAAAATCTAGCATTATGGGAGATGTAGTCCTGTAACAACTGGATGGCATAATATGTGTTAATCCTTTGCATAGTGTGTTTAAAACTGCATACTGGTTTGCATATTATCAAGCAATGTTTCCAATACAGAAGACAAATTCTGCAATATTTCCATTCTAAATCACCAGTTAAAAAAATAATCTAAATATTCATGTAACAGTATGCAACAGCCTTCTACCTTGCACTGGTCCCAGTCTGAGATCACTTTGTTGAATATATGGCCAGCCCCCATTGCACTGACAATATCATTAATCATGCCTCCTTTGCAATTAGTATATCACTAGCAAACCCTTGGAGTAGCTCTCCCCTTCACTTAGACCATTGTCTACAAACCGTCTCTGCACTGTTATTAATTCAAACCACCACCAATCACTGAGCACATTTAGGGCTCATACACAATTGTTACAAAAGAAGTGTTGTCTTGCAGATGCTTGAAGCATTTCACCTTTGTGGTGATCACACTGGATAGCCATTCATTATAAGGATTATTTTTAATGAATTTTTTGAAACACACAGTACACTTTTTATATATTAAGAGAGAGAGAATTGACTGGTAGTTTGCAGCTCCTGATTTCAGGGAAAGATGCAAAAGTGCGGTTAGGTGCTCATATGCTGCTCTGGCAGACAAATCAGATACGATTGGGCCAACATGTTTCGTAATAGTTAAACTTATTAAACAAAGTAAGATAAGTTTCTATGAAAGGAATATTGGAAGGGTGTGTTGGTAAGCAACTAAACAACTTTGAGCACAGATGTATGTAAACCAGTTGCAGATCATGCAAAAGGATTCATGTATTTTTATAGCACAGGACTGGCAGTTTTTCCCTGCATTGCTTTAGAAATGACCCACTGTGTATTAGGTCATCACATCTAGGTTTTCCTAAATGTTACTATAACCAAATTCCAGTAGCTTTAAATCCCACTTACTTATGTGTTGGCCCCACCTACAGTTGATTTGGTCCTGCCCACATGAGGCCACTTCAACAATTTTTTCCAGGGCCACTTTAAGTTTCCAATCTTCCCCTGCTTGACATTATTTAATATATTTTTTTCTCCGCAGATCTTTTGTCGTCTGGAAAAACACTATGGGGTTCATGTTAAGCTGAACGCAAATTGCGTTTCTGGTGTATAATAATATTTTTTAAATCTGGGGATGCGCACACACCACTATTGGAAATAATATTTTGTGTGTTTGCGCAGAAGTAATAAAACATATTATACTCCAGAAACACACTTGAATTCAACTTAACATGAGCCCCATAGTGTTTTTCTTTGTCATGATTGCTACCAGTAATAGATATTTCATTTTTTTGCTATTTTTTTTCTGCAGATTTTTGTCTGATTTTAAAAGCCATGCAAACTTTATGTATTTTTTATTGTGCAAATCCATAATATGTGTACTTATTTTTTATGATGAGATACCAACTGATTTTGTTTTTAAATCCAGCCACAGACCAGCAAGTTGCATACATGCCTCTACCAGTTCAGTAATCAAATGAACATTTGGCCATCTCAAAGTACATTTGTGTTGCATTGTCTGTACTGGAGAAGACCTCATATATGTACCAGATGTTAGATGTTATGTGCAACATTATTGGTCTGTGTACCATATTTCATAACATCGCAATTGGAAGTAGGGTGCCTTTTTAGGACGAGGTCAATATTGTTGAGCAGGAGGCAGATGATCTGGAACTAAAACCTTCCTGCTTGGGAGAAAGTCAGACCTTTGGAGATTATGTTATTCAACGATACTTCATTTGTAAGTGCAAACTAAAACTATATATTGTGAAACACAAATGATGGTATTGTCCCATTTTCTTTGGGCAACAAAAAAAATCTAATAAGTGATTACCTGAACCATGATAAGTTTGCTTTATAATTTTATACAAATATGTATACGTGGACGTAGAATACATGCTGCATTAAATCTTGGTTAAGATGTGTATGTCACACATTTTGACATGTTATTTGCAAAATACCCTCTCATTTGTTGATGGACTCAACACAGATGTCAGCATGCAGCATATATTTTTCTACAATATATTACCCATATTTACTAAGAAAACATATTTTGCTTTAATTTATTAAAGGTAAATCAATAGATTGTCAGTTTCAAAATTATGTAGTTCCAAAGCACAAAAGTATTTATTAAAAAACAAAGTAATTTAAAAAAACACACAAGTACAGACGCAAGCGCAGCTAGTACCAGCGTGAAGCTTCAATCCATAATGCTTAGAGTATATTGAACACAGTGGTTTTTTGTACAGAATACATACATATAAAATGAAGGTTATAGGTGATTTGTCAAGAGGTCAGGACCTTACAAGAACTTCACTTCCCATAGGTAGCAATATCTCTCTTTTTGTCCTTAAGTGTGAGTTGGTATTCCTAGAATTCTTGTGTCCATGCCTTTAGTCTCTCACCACTGGAGTGTTCAAACATATTTGGTAATCATGCACTGTACTACTGTATCATCAACTAATATAAACTATATATCATACCAAAGTGACATAATGCGAACAGCTTGCAATATTACTGTTTGCGAACGCTACTTATGATAACTTGCATATAAGAAACAACTGTGAATAGCAATATTGGGTACAGAAATTTATTTTTGTTTCATATTTATTGTTGATCACATTTTTAACTTTAATAAATATATTCCTTATATGTGATTACTTGAAAAAGACCAGCGGACTGTGTTTTCATTTTCTATTTTATGGACATGATGGATAATTTAAGATTACCGCCTGAACACCATTTTTATTAATTTTTAAGACAATTTCCCCCTGGGCAGATGTTAGATTGAGCCTTCCACACCTGGATGTGTCCCAAGCACTGGAGGCTCTAGGAGCAAAGGCAGGTGCTGAAGGCTCTACTCCTTCAGGCTCTATGGGGCCAGATGTGGTGCCAGTCCCTGGGAAGGTAAGGTTCATCCAAATGAGGATGGCCATCAGTGCTATGACAACCTTCCGTATTGCTGTTAACATCCTCAAAATAGTGCATATGCTGGTCTTTCATTACGGAAGATGTTAGAGATTACACATAGCAGCTGTTATGTTTCTTAGCAATCGACTACTTTTTCCTCCAGGAAGCACACTGATATAGAACGTGTCGTCGGAGAAGAGATTGGTGTCCCTGGTGGCTCATCCTCCTGCTTCTCCTGCTGTTTTCCCATTGTGGGTGTGGGCTGCATTTAAGAAAATGTTAGAAAAAAGACATTACATTTTATTTGCATAATTATTTGGAGTTTTCTTGCTAATCCATATAAAGTATATAAAGGTAATTAAGTTACTTCTTTACAGTTGAAAATATATATTTAGATATATATTTAGATATTTCAACTATGAACTACTACAAACTATTGTTTGATGAAAATATATTAACCATGGACCTAATTCCTGGCAACATTGAGAATTTGTTTTTAAAATATTACATCACAGTTTATAAAGGGAAAATAGGATGATGAAGTTAGAGTGATCAATAGTACATAAATATACACAGTCCTATGATTGCTATAGTATATATTTTAGATAATAAGCATGATTACCAGCGTCGTATTGGCGCTGTTGTGCAGGAGGACCAGTGTCACCAATATCCAGTCTGTCTACTCCCTCAACTGTCTAGGTGATAGTTTGAATGAGGTACTAGGACCACCGCTGGTCCCAATAGTGTGACAGTAATGATTTCTGATCTCATCTTTCAGACACCTCTTGAAATCCTGCCAACTGTTAGCACACCAAAATGAAAAAAAAAATCAAGATTAAAAACTGTAATCAAACAATATAATATACACAAATGTTATTACAATTTTAGGATTAGTTGCTCATTTATTATTGTCCATCCTTATAAAGTGTGCTCAAGGTTTGATGTAAGCTATGAATGTAAACAAATATATGCACAATATGGAGAGTTTAGTAAAGCATTACATTACATTATTTACTGATTTACTTTGCAAATGTTTATCTTGACATAAGTCTTAGGAGTGGGGGTAACCGCACTAAATGAAGAAATAGTAGGCTTAGTACTTAACCCCAATATTCTTATTCCAGATTATTTTTAATATATTATAATGTTATCACTGGAGGGTGCTCCCTTATACTTGTATATTAGAATAAGAGCCAGAAAAAAGAGAGTATATGTAGAGGCACTCCGGGGTATTTAATTAAAATAACTTGTTTTTATTGATATGCATTAAAAAATATATCGGTACAACTTGCGAAAGTATAAAACCAGTGCTGAGTGAGAAATAAAATGCAGATTTAAACTGCAAAATCGCTGTGTTCTCATGCCATAATACAAAATTTAATTGACATAATATTATTATTTGTATATTGATATTTTAATTATTATGCTGATTACATTACACCTTGTTGACTCGTTTGCTAATAATATTAGGATATACTAATGCCTGATAGCATGTAACTGGAGTAGGAGATCAATATGCTGGATATATTTCAGTATCTCTGTCTAGAATATCCAGGCAGTGATAAAACTGGAACAATATCAGTTGGTATTGTATGTCTTATATATTGACACACATCTATACCACTCTTATAGCTAATGAGTCCAAAAATAAGGTGTAGTATTGTCAGATAGTTATTTGTGATATTGATCCTATCTAGGATCCTCTAATATCACTGTATCACTGCAGTACAGATAGCGTGATTAATTAGCATATAATAATGCCATCAAAAGGCTGACCATTGTCTGATAGTAATGTCTATAGCGAGTTGATGGTATTTGTTTAGTATCTTAGGGTCAGCGTGGTAAGGCTGTGTCAATATAGTACAATTAGATTAGTAATGCCATCAGATTGCTATCCGTGGATGTCTGAAAAGAGTATCTGAGTAACATCTGAGAATCAAGAGTGACTTGCGTGATACATCTACAAAGCTACCTATTCTAGCTAAGTCTATAAGTAGTGAGACTACAGCTGTAGCTCGTCTTGCCTTGAAAAAGCACACATGCGAAACGCGCGTCGGCGTTCGCTGTGTCTCTCATGCCTTGCTGATTATACAACTTATCTTTATTTAGCCAGATAGTCTCACTACTAATAGACTTAGCTAGAATAGGTAGCTTTGTAGATGTATCACGCAAGTCACTCTTGATTCTCAGATGTTACTCAGATACTCTTTTCAGACATCCACGGATAGCAATCTGATGGCATTACTAATCTAATTGTACTATATTGACACAGCCTTACCACGCTGACCCTAAGATACTAAACAAATACCATCAACTCGCTATAGACATTACTATCAGACAATGGTCAGCCTTTTGATGGCATTATTATATGCTAATTAATCACGCTATCTGTACTGCAGTGATACAGTGATATTAGAGGATCCTAGATAGGATCAATATCACAAATAACTATCTGACAATACTACACCTTATTTTTGGACTCATTAGCTATAAGAGTGGTATAGATGTGTGTCAATATATAAGACATACAATACCAACTGATATTGTTCCAGTTTTATCACTGCCTGGATATTCTAGACAGAGATACTGAAATATATCCAGCATATTGATCTCCTACTCCAGTTACATGCTATCAGGCATTAGTATATCCTAATATTATTAGCAAACGAGTCAACAAGGTGTAATGTAATCAGCATAATAATTAAAATATCAATATACAAATAATAATATTATGTCAATTAAATTTTGTATTATGGCATGAGAACACAGCGATTTTGCAGTTTAAATCTGCATTTTATTTCTCACTCAGCACTGGTTTTATACTTTCGCAAGTTGTACCGATATATTTTTTAATGCATATCAATAAAAACAAGTTATTTTAATTAAATACCCCGGAGTGCCTCTACATATACTCTCTTTTTTCTGGCTCTTATTCTTGACATAAGTCTGCATTATATCTGTGTAGTTATTGATTAAAAAAATATATATTTTGCTTGTCTGATTCACAGAGCAGCAACGCAGAGAGAGGGCCACACAAACTTAATTTATTGGCTTATAATTTACTGTTTCTATTGATTTGGCTTCATTATGTTATGAGCCACGGCGGCTCTGGGCACCGCCGCGACTCACTCCCCTCTGCCTCCGGACGTCCCGTGTAACCATGTTACAATGCAAGGGGCGCAAATTAGATTTCTGTTTTGCACATAAGTTAAATACTGCATGTTTTTTCATGTAGCACACAAATATCAACTTTAAATTTTAGTGTACAAATAAGCTATCAAGTATTTGTGTGCTACATGGAAAAACAGTCAGTATTTAACTTAGGTGCAAAACAGAATACTAATTTGCACCCCGTGTATTGTAACATGGTTTTGTCCAGGAGACTGAAATAAGATGTTTCTTAAGTTAAGATCCTTAATGAATCAGGCCCATGGTTACATCAAGCTTGCTTTCATTTAGTATATATGGTGCAAAGTCATCTTTTTGGGGGCTGAGACATATATGTGATTAGCGCAAAATGTTAATTAGTTTTGTATATCTTTTTGTTCACAGTCATTGAATCCTATTTTCACACAGATACATATACCCTCTTCAATTTGTGATGCGAAAATTGTTTAAAAAATTATTGTTTTAATTTACCATTGTACAGAATCATTACAATGTTTTGATTAAAGAGACTAAATTGGCAGCCCTTACAAGAAATCCTGATACAGAAGAGAGCAATTAAAAATCAAGCCTAATTATTATAATAGGAAAGCCTAAAAAAATGTGTTAGCAGCAGTAGTTAAGACATTAAGGTGACAGAGTGGCACAATGGTTAATATTGCTTTCTCACAGTACTGGGGTCATTGGGATTTTGAAAAGGGTAATATCTGTATGAAGTTTAGATAATCTTCCTGTGGGATTTGCATGGGATTCCTCCAGACCCTCCAGATGCCAACCACAGTCCACTGGGGCAGTGATTAATGTAAATGATTAAACATTCTCTGTAAAGTGCTACATTATATGCTGGCACTATATAAATAGAAGATATTAATAATTTTAAGGAAATGGTTTTTATCAATATTTAATTTAACTTGTTTTAGCGTAGGTCTAAAAAAGTAGATTGTTATCCTTTAAAAGATTTAAATTAAATATTCTTGGAATAAATATTGTTATAAACTGAGCTGCCGCTGTTATCTGTATGGCTTTTCTTAGTCTTTAATCACCATTTTCTTAAAGGGTTTCTTACCATGAATATATTTATCAAGAACTTATCACAGCGATAAAAATGTTGCTTCCATCCAATTTACTATTAAAAGGTCTCTGGGGCAGCTGAATGATGCTCAAGCCAGTGCAATGTCCCTCTGTGCATGTGTGAGCTGGCTTGTGGCTTGTGCATGTCCATTGGAACTGGAGTGCTGAACTTGGACTTCCAGGTCCAAATTCAAAATAAAAGAATAAAGTTTAAAAAAAGAAAAAAATTTAAATAAATGAATAACTTTAAAATAGACATCCTGTTTGCACCGGATTCAAGGATTTTCGCATATGATAAGTTAACTTGCAGTTTTGTTATCACTAATTAGATACATTGCATTATTTTACATGACTTTAAAGTCACAAGTCAACTCTTTAAAGGTATAAATATATAGCTATGACAAGTTAACAATTCACTGTTGTGCAAGGCTCTTGTAAATGCACAGTGGCAAGATAAATTGTTTCTGATTCCAATACACTGCTCTATGTTTAATGCATAGTATTTGTATTCTTGAATTGATGTCTGTGTCTGTAGAAAGATTTTGTCTATATAATTTCTGGTTTTGTGGGTTCATTGATCTGCAACCTCAAACACATAACATTAAGTGTATCTATAAAGTGGCTCCCCAGATTAATAAAAGTAGCCATTAAGTATAGTGCATAAATGGCCACTTGCCAAAAAATATGGCAAGTGTTTAGACTTGTTTTTATTCACTTTTAGAAAATTGATTTAGATTCAGTACATAAGCCAAACAAGTTCCATAACATATTTGACAGAAGAGGTCATATTATGATGGGAGACAGGAATAGGGACAAGAAAAGAAACATTGTATCAAATTGTAGAATCAACTGTGGTTCTATAATTGTTTAGTAGTATAAAAAAGCTTAAACAATAAATAAAGTAAAACATTAAGCATTTATTTGTGAAAATCAATGAGGAATCATATTTATTTAATTTAATAAAAAGTTATGTTACACATTTAATGTAATAAATACATACGTAGCACATATATTTTAGTTGAATGGTGCGTCCAGCAAATGGAAAAATTCTGACTCCTCTGTTGTTTTTCAATGGTAGTGGGATGGTGCTACTGTAGGTTTGACTAGTGTGCATGGATTGACAGTGCTTAATTGTGCTATTGGGTTAAAAGAAATGTGCTCTATTCATACATTTTTGACAATAGATATTGCTTTAAGCAACCCTGTTCTAACAACACTGCATGGCTTCTTACTGCCAAGGAAAAGAACCACTGATCTATTTCAGGTTGTTGATTGGTTCAGTCTCTTCTCTATTACCATAAGTTTTTATTATTATGCGTAAACATTGTTCAGCTTTTTGTGAGTGTTGTAATTGTAAACCTGTAAACATAACATTTTTTGGAAGGGATATAATTTTGTACCCAGAAATTTGAAAATGAACTGTAAATATTTATATATAGGGTTTATGTATCCATAAAAAACATTTATGATACACAAGTGTATGTTTTATTTTGTGAGTATGTGTTACTGCTGATGTTGATTGCTTAAAAAAACAAAACACTGTACACAAATGTATTACAAATGTCCATAGTACTTATGGACTAGGATTGCAGTGCTCCCCAAAGCACTTATTTCCCGGGTGCTTCACCCGGCTGTTTTTACTTGCCACTCGGCTCTTGGAGTCCAGCAGAGTTCTATTGTAATAGAATAACCCATTGTTTCTCCTATTATAAGAGGCACTATGTGAGCACTACAGCCAGCAGTGTGTGTTAGGCATCTAACCATCAGTCTGACCAGTCCTAGCTGGTGTGGGCAATAACCTCCAATATTTTTCAATATTATTGCAAAGTATTACAACTGCCCCCACCCAGCTACTTCTCAATGGCACCAGGCTGACAAAATTTTCTGGGGAGAACACTGGATTGTATAGTCAATTAAGGTGTTAGACTAAAGATTTCCTGTATATACTCTATGCCTCTGGGTGGTTAATCGCCCTACTCAAATGCAATTATTTTTAACCGAGTATAATATTTATGAAAATAAAAGAAAGGTGGCACTAATAGTATAGTAAATCCATATAGTCTTTATAAATCCTGAGGCATAATAATCTATTCTGTATATCAGATATAAAATAAAGGGATCTTATTGGCAAATAGGCTTACTCTCACTGTATCTCCATACTGATGTCAAAGTCACAGTAACACAGTTCCTTGGATGTTGATCCATTCTCCACAATATGTTGAAGAGCAAATACAAATCGTATTAGTTATTACTAATATAGCACAAAACATGGGAGTAGTAGTTCTGGTGTGTGTGTACAACACTATAGGTCTACTTATTTTGTTAAGACCAGTCTCTACAAAAAACTGTCTTTGCTACACTAGTGTCCAGGTTGGGAGGGTTAGCAGAGAGTTTCATAATGAGGAATGATGTCATCACTGGTGCTGGTCTTTCACATGTTTCTATAGGTATCTGGCAACTGCAAGCACAAATTGCCATATTATTGAATCCCTCGGATCACTGTCTAGCATTTCCAGTTACCTTGCATTTGTGTACCAGACCTTGGCTGTGAACTCGACTATTGCTTTTCCATCTCTTGTTTATCAGACGATGGCTTTGAACTCTAGCCACTGCTATACCTTTACCTGTAATTTGAACAATGAGTGTGAATATTACTGCTGATTATTCCTTGCCTCAATACTGGACTTTGTCTGTGAACTAGTCTACAGCTTATTTATGTCATGAATATCAGACCTTGACTTTTAACATTTACCACTGCCATTTGTAACTGGGAATCAGATATTGGCTGGGAAACTGACCACTGACTTCACACTAAAGAGTTCATTTATTACTTATTTGTCCCCTTGTCTTTGAACTCTGGCTGTGAACTATGACTGCTAATTATTCAGTATTTGTAAACTGAACTTAAGATGTGAACATTGTCGCCATTATCTTTTTCTGTTCACCTGTCTTCAGCTGCAGTTGCTCACTGCTTATTCCTCCTTTGTGAATAAAGCTTTGTTTCTGGAATATAATTACTGTCTGTCATTACCTGTGTGCCGGACTTTAGCTGAAAGTTCAGCTGATGCTTGTCTTGTTATTTGTATCTGATTCTTCCCTGTAAACCTGTCTGCTGCTGCATTATTACAAATGCATTGGATCCAGATGCTAATGTCTTTGATGTTTCTTCATCATGTTCACATCAGTCTCCGGCTTCTGTTTTAACATTGTTCAGCAGGAGACACCAGTGCCTGTTATCTATTACCAGAATTATTAGCTCTATACATTCTAGCAGTGGCCACTAGCCACCAGAGTCTATATCTCTGGCTGAGCACTATCGGTTGCCAACTAAATTAATTTCAAGTTGGACGTATGTAATTTGTTTGCATAAGGTTTGCATTTCTGTACAGCACATGAGCACCAAATGTATGTATATGACTGTATCTAGATTTTTGTATATCATTGAATGTGTACCCTTACGCCTGGAGAAGCAGAATGTGGGATGTGCAGGGGCACGTAAGCATTAGATCAGTACAGTAAGGGTGTGTTCATATAATTGTGATGTAATTAGATGTGGACACATCCATAGATACGCACTTTAGAAAATGTATCTATTGCGGAGGATGGACAGCTGGTGCAATGATACACAATGATGATGATGGCTGTCAGCAGCAATATCTAGGCACTTCTGATTGGCTGACCGATTATTGACCCCTCTAGCTGATAATATTTAAATCACTCGTGTTACAGCTATGTTATATCAAGTCACACCAATCTATTCGCATTGCTTAATTGAAATAACCATTTGCAGAGAAGAAGATTTACATTTGATTATTTAATATAAAACAGATGTGGAGGTTTGTTTATTTAATTACATTTTCTATCTAATTTATTAATAACTGTCAAGACAATATTCTCTGTTATGTATATTACACTTCATTACATTATTATATTGTGTACCAATAGGGTAATGTGACTTTAGCATTTACTATTAAGACTGTCAAGCCGCATCTCTATGCTATCATTAGGTATAGGTACAGTTTTATGCTTGACTCAAGCCTGACACAAATACAATTGTTTTTGAGCTGGTTGCATCACATTACATCCTACTCACCACAAACACATAAGTATGCTTTACTTGCATACATCTTTTTCTGCAAATGTTCAGAGCACAAATCCATCCAGCTCTAAATTAGCCTCTGCGTGAGCGGGGAATGGCTCTGTTTCAGCTATGATGGATTGCTGCATAGTACAACAAGCTGACATGTCCAGACATGCTCTTGTAAACAAAAGTCTAGTAGACATGCCCTGCACACAAGTGGCCACCCCCAGATGTGATTCTGTATTTATGTATAAGTGTCCATGACTTGTCTAATGTAACACATCCTTTCATCACAATTGCATTGGCTGTAATGTATATGAATAAACAGTTAGGGATGGGCAGGGCCGCCATCAGGGGGGTACGGGGGGGTACTGTTGTACCGGGCCCGGGCTCACCAGGGGGCCCGGTACAACAGCTCAGCAAAGACTTACCTGGGGCCCGCCGCTGGTCTCCGCTATTCTGTCTTCAGCCTGGCTGTCACCGTGACAGACAGGCACCAGGATCTGATCGCAGGGGTGGAGGAATCATTCCCCCTGCGATCATGTGATCTGTCACAGGCAGGCTGAAGACAGAATAGCGGAGACCAGCGGCGGGCCCCAGGTAAGTATGTGTTGCTCATGGGCCCGATTTTTTCTGAAGGCGGCCCTGGGGATGGGCATGTCCAACTCTCACCCAAGCACTGGATGAATTATCTGTTACAGCTAATTAGAAAACCTACAGCTGTTTGCAATACATGAACTAAACATGTTATTAACATGTAAATGAATACCATGATGTGACCTCTCAATGGTCCCTTTCACCCCATTAATTAATGGAATGTTACAGCTAATTTGGAACAGATGGCTGTAATACAAGCATAAAACAGTTGCAGGTGAGCATGGCCTAAAGGTATGGTAACTTGTCAGAGTTTGAAAAAAAAGTTCTCTCTACCACTTATAACTAACATAAATGTTTGTGTCCGTATACTATCATCATTGTCAGCACACAAATGTATATCTCGTTGTCAATTTTTCCAACATTTTTCTGCAACCCAGAACTGTTGTCTGAGACAGTTGCACTATTCTGCTTCACTGTAAATAAAATTGTATCTCAAACTATTGCATTTTGTGCAGTATCCTAATATCAAGTGTCTTTTTCTCATACTATGCCAACCATGATAGTACAACAGGAAGTATTTATTGGCCTCTGGCTTTTAAAAGTTAACAATAGACAGACCAGACCAGAAATATAGGTAGGGGAGGCATCTGCCTTGGCCACAGCTGTCTCCCCTATACATTGGGTGCCCGGGTGCATTACTCTATTCCCCAGCATCCATCTCCATTACCCGCTTACAGTGTTGACCTGCGGAGGAGTCTTTTAGCCTATTCTTACCTGCTTTCTGCTGTCAGAACTCAAATGACAGGTATCAGGTTGAGATCACAGAAGGCCTCTCCACAGGTCAGCTCACAATGGAGATTTAACAGGGTCAGTGGTGCTTTGTGATGTGACTGCACCTGTCCTTTATAATTTTCTATATTTTCTTTCTATCTATATTGATTTCATTTGCAATTTTTAGAATACTTTTCTTTCTTATATCAATCTTTCTCTATAATAGTCTCTATTTTTCTCAAAATGTTCATTTAAATAGTTACACATTTTCCATTTCTGTATCAATATCTCTATTATATGTCTATTTGAATATCTCTTTTGCTTTTTTATACCTGTCTTTTTTAACTCTCTTTCTATCTCTCTATTTCTTTCTCCATACCTTTCTTTCTCTCTCATTTAACGCTATTTCCCACTTTTTATGTGCATTTTTCTACTTTTCTCATTTCTTCTTTATTTCTCCCTTTTGTATTGCTGTTCATTCTCTCCCTTGTGTACTCCTTTTCTCTTTGCTTCTACCTTTCTTTCTCTTGTTTGGATCTCTCTTTATCTAGTTTCACCTTTTGCTTATATCTTTCTCTATCTCTCTTTTATTCTTTGTTCTTTTTTTCTTTTTTTCCTTTCACCTACCCTTTTTTATATCTTCCTCTTTATTTATCAGTTCGATGCTTTCTTGCTTATTCTCTTGTAGATATATATATATATATATATATATATATATATATATATATATATATATATATATATATATATATATATGTTCTTGTTTTGTTCCTTTCTGCTTTCTTGGGGATATGTGGGTGGGGACAGACTATACCAACTTTGCCTTGAGTGCAAAAACATATCTGATCCACTCTAGTGTAACCCAAGAATATTCAGATGTTGGATCCACTTAGAAACAGCCAGTGGAATTTTGTTACTGCAATCAAATTCCACTTAATACTTTGCCTCGTTTCAAGACATAAATGTGGAATAAACAAAATCAACAGTGAAAGAGAAAATAAAAAAATGACGATTGTAACAGTTTACATTTCATAAAAATTATTTTTTTTTCTTTCTATAAATTACATAAAACAATAAATATAATCATAAAAAAGATATTCCTCAGTGTTTAGATGATAAACACATGCATTGTTACTTACTGGAAATTTGATGTAATCTCTTGCTTCAGAGAAAAGCATAATGTGCCGAACTACGCAATAAACATTGTCAAATTCAAAGTAACATCATACTAGCCTGTTTTAAATCAAATGTGTGAAAGTCAACAGTCATCCGAAATGGCAAGTTAATTTCTAACTTTATCCACAGAGAAATGAAAATGTACAGAACTACAGTTGTAAACATTTCTTGTTTGAGAGACATGTGTTGTATATTTGTTTAACTAAGATTTTATCAGCATTGTCAGCTTACACAGACATGCACAGATGTTGATCTAAACATCTCCTTTCAAAACAGATGCTGGTATCTGACCTTGTCCATCAAGCAATAGCTGTCTGCCTACTGAGTATACTCACAACATGATGGGTGACATAAATGCTTTCCACTTGAAAGCAGCTATCTGATTGGCTGCATCCCTTGAGTGCAATTCTATAGAGATTTAGCATTTGGTTCACAAAAAACAGTGCTTTGGTTTGTTTCCAGAATTTAACTATTCAGACATATTAATTGTATGGCAGAATGTACTTGCGTGTTTTTGCAATCTTTCCCTCTGTCTCTTTCTTTACACATTGAAGGGTGCAGATACTGGGTACAGGTTAGTTATGTGCAACCTTTAAGTGAACCCCTATCTACAAATGAAAACATAACTTTTATAATTAGTTGACACTTGAATTGCATATAGTTATTTTCGTTGGAACACTCAAAGTGCTTAAAAGGAACATGACAAATCCACATTATTTGGTGTCAGAAATATCATAGTAATCACTTATACAAACGCAAAGCCTGAATACATTAATGTGCTAAAAGTATCACAAAGTCATTGGGTAAAAATGTCTCCTAATGTTAGTGTCAACTATATTGTTAAAACATATGAATATGGGTTGCGGACAGCGGTGTAATCCCTCAGGGAAGTGACCAGCGGTGAAGCTGCCAAGCGGTCTCCAATAGCAGGCATTGCTGTGGATCAGACTGAGCCCTCTTCCCCACTAAACCAGGTCAGAGGTGTGGTTTCCAGGCGGGCTGCTGTACTAAGAGGATAGAAGAGCCTGGGGGTAGTGGTTGTGTTGGTGGCAGACCTGGATGCAGTGAGATTGCTGCTGCAAGTGGAGGTACCTTCTGAACCCTTACCCTTGTGTGCATGTGGGGTTGATGTAAGAAGCTTCTGGCTCTCCATCTATCACTTACCCTGAATGTTATCTGGGGAGAAAGAAGGGGCAATGGTATGTGCCTGATTGTATAATGCTGGACTGAGCTTTCCTGGGTCCCCTACCATGTTGCAGAACACCCCCTGCAAGTGGCGCTGGTCCGCCTAGTCTTCTCAACTGTACCCGGACTTAATACTGCAATCCCTAGGCCTGACATCTATCTTTTCTCAGTCTGTAATTAGCCCCATGCAAGGCGCTATGGCTCCTAAACGAGTTAAGCCTATCCAATCCCCACCAGGCCAATTCTTTAAATCACAGGCCTCCTCTTCCGCTAATGCAGGGAAAAACAAGCACCCAGCCACTGTTGCGTTGCCGGCCGCTTCACCACGCTCACGAGAGGGCCCCAACAGTGCCTCTCCGTCTTCTCCCTCCCACGTTGATGGGGACGGCCCTATTACAATTAAAGCTATGCAATCTATGCTTGCTACACTCAAGTCAGAATTGCTATCAGAAATGAGGTCATCAATTGCAGATATTCAGCGTGAAGTCACTGAACTGGGAGGTAGAACGGGTCACCTAGAAGAAAAATTTGAGGAAGTGGCGGCCTCCCACAACGAGTTAATCACAGAACACGAAAAACTGAGAGCGGAATTTAACGCCTCCCAAGAAAAAGCGGCAGATATGGAAGATCGGTCGAGACGTAACAACATCAAAATAAGAGGCATTCCGGAGACGGTCTCCCCGTCTGAGCTTCTCCCTTTTGTTACCAACATATTCCACCAACTTCTACCCGCAGCGACTGATCTCGATTTAACCATCGACCGTATCCATCGTCTCCCAAGGCCGAGGTTTGGTCCTGAGTCCCTCCCTCGCGATACTCTGCTCAGGATCCATTTCTTTCAGGTCAAGGATCGTTTACTACAGGCGGCTAGGTTGGATGAAAGCTCGTCAATCCTTAAAGATCTCCAATTCTTCCCTGACTTCTCGGCTGCCACTATAACTAAACGCAGATCCTTTCAAGCAGTAACAAGCGCCTTAAGAGAACAAGAGATCCAATACCGGTGGGGTTTCCCAGTAAAGTTGCTGGTTCGTCGCCAAAATGTCTCTCATGTGATCTCATCGGTGGAAGATGGCATTGCCCTGCTGAAATCTTGGGACATTCCAGTGCGTGAGTCGGCCTCTGTTCCTAAATCGAGAGTGAGAGGGGATTGGTCGAAAAGTGCCTCCTGAGGGGCCTAGTACCTTTTTCTATCACCAAAGATATTCCCGGCCATCTGGCAGCCCGTCCTGTTCTAAACGTTCGAAACTGGAGTGAATGCTCTTCTACTTAAGGACTACCCTGTATAGGGTGATCTCTTGGAAGCCATGGCCGGGACTATGTGTGTCTGGTCTCTAACTGTTATTTTACCACTTACATGTTTTTTCTTTCAGGTACTCCATTTTGTTGAGTCGCAACAGTTTGTTTGTTAGTATGATGATACTGTTATGCAGTGGTAGCTCTTGTTCTACCTCTTTAAGATATTGGTTACTATACATGTTACGCTGAGGGATGCCGTCCGGGTCGGCATTTGTTATTGGGTTTTAGTGGGTGTTTTGTACGTGGGTGGGGACCCCGTTAGTCCATACTCCCCCCATTACCTATTTTGCTGGTTTTTTCATTTCCCCCCTCCAGCAAATACACTAACCCAATGGTTTGGGTTATTTCGTTTAGTTTGCCCTATTCTTTCCCTTTTTCACCCCCCTTTTTTTCCCTTTTCTCCTTTATTACCCTACGTGTCTTTGCTCCCACTCAAGTTCACACCTTAGCTCAGGATGTTATTGTAGTTCGCTCCCCTCTCCGGTTTTCGGATGGGGTATACTGTGATCTCACCGCACCCAGACAGTGCACTCTCCCATTATACTTAGATGGTTAAGCTGCTTTCGCTTGATGTCCGGGGCCTAAATTCACCGAATAAACGCCGTATGGCACTGTCCTCCTTTTTTAAACATCGGGCAGATATTGTTGCACTACAAGAGACTCATTTTTCATACTGACGGATAAGTGGACGTTACAAAGGTCCATGCGCATGGAGATTTTGCCTTTGACGTGGTCGGATCATGCCCCGCTACTCTGGACCTGGCGTCTGTCGCGCCCTCACATGCCTCCCAGACCGTGGCGCTTCCCTGCCTATTTGCTCTCCCTACTAGAAGCTAAACTAGCTTTAGAGAATTCTATCTCCTCATTCTGCCAAACCAATAGCCCAGAAGAGACTAATATATTTAATTTCTGGTGTTCTTTAAAAGCGGTGGTGCGGGGGGTTGCCATCCAGACTGGGGCTAGATTGAAAAGAGCGAATGCACACTGCCAGAAAGAGTTAGAAATCAAGCTTCAAGTGCTTGAAGCTCAAAATAAGGCCCGCCCATCTAAAGAGATTAAAAAGGAACTTACTCAGGTAAGGGCCCAACTACAGAAACTACTTATGGCTAAAACCCAAGCAGCCTTAAACAGATTGCAGCAAAAATTCTACGTGGCTGGGAATAGAGCAGGAAGGATGTTAGCGCGTAAGCTAAGAGGCCGTCAAGCTAGGAATAGAATAAAATATTTATCGTTGGGAGGGGATCAGAAAGCTTCTAACCCCAAAGATATAGCTAATATATTTGCAAAGTTCTATGCCACCCTATACAATCTGAAGGATGATCCCTCTACGATCCAGCCTAATAGTAAAACCATAGATTCCTTCCTACAAGGCCTAAATCTTCCCAGCCTAGATTCTGAAACAGCCATGACCTTAGATGCCCCGTGGACACAGCTTGAAATTGAAGAGGCTATCAAAAAGTTACCAAAAGATAAAGCCCCAGGCCCAGACGGCTATACTAATAATTGATATAGTGCCTTCAAGTCTGACTTAGCCCCCATTCTAATGCAAGTGTATAATACTGGTACTGAACAGGGGCATTTCCCTAAAGAGATGCTCGAATCTCAGCTGATAACAATCCCGAAGCCAGGGAAGGACCCTGCATATTGCTCTAACTACAGACCTATTGCCTTGTTAAATACTGACATTAAAATCTACGCCAAGCTCATTGCTAACAGATTACAAGTCCTCATCCCGCAGCTCATACACCCCGATCAGGTGGGATTTGTCGGCGGGCGTCAGGCCTCTGACAATACAAGGCGAGTCCTTAACATTATTGAAAGTGCCGAGGGGTCCCACCTTGAACTGGTAATCCTCTCCCTCGACGCAGAAAAGGCCTTTGACAGGTTGCACTGGGGGTTTATGAAACAGGTCCTTCTTTGCTTTGGTTTGAAAGATAGGTTTTTGAATGGGATTATGGCCCTCTATAGCGACCCCACAGCTAGAGTATTCAGCAACGGCTTTCTGTCCGATCATTTTAAGATTTCTAATGGCACCAGACAAGGGTGCCCCCTTTCTCCCCTAATTTTCATTCTAGCAATAGAACCTCTTGCTCAAGCTATTAGACAGGCTGAGTCTTTTCCTGGGGTTACAATCAATCAGACGGTTCACAAGCTATGTCTCTTTGCAGATGACATCTTGCTATTTGTAACTGACCCGGAGTCCTCGCTGCCGCCCCTCCATGCTATACTTGATAAATTCAGTGGAGCGTCCTACTATAAGCTGAATACCACTAAATCCGACGCATTACCTATTAATTTACCGCCAGCTAAAGTGTCGAGCCTTGAAGCCCGTTTTCCTTACTCTTGGAAGTCTGAAGCGCTCCAGTATTTAGGTATTCAGGTTACTCCCTCGATAAACAACATTATAGACCTTAACTTCGCGGCTTTGATTCCCCTAATTCTCACCTTGACCAAGTCATGGATGTGCAGCGAGGTCTCCTGGTTGGGGAGGCTGGCAGCTTTTAAGATGATGATCTTGCCAAAACTAATGTATCTGTTCCGTACGTTGCCCTTGTATTTCCCAAAACCCATAATGGACAAACTACACTCTATCATGTGCTCATTTATTTGGAAGAATAAACCCCCCCGAATGGCAAGTGCTCGTATGTCCTTAACCAGACAAATGGGTGGCCTAGCTCTTCCAGACCTGGCTAGATATCATATGGCTTGCCTCCTTGCACAACTTAGAGACTGGTCTCTTCCCCCCAATACAAAACCTTGGGTAGATTTGGAACGGGCTCGCAATCCTCTTTTCCCTTTGCAAGATCTACTCTGGTTGCCCAGACGGTGGCGCCCTCCTTGTGGGCCCATGTCCCGGCTAGTCAGGGACGCTTTGAGAGCCTGGGATAAGTTGGCTGAGACCCCCCCTACCATATCCCTCCCCGCTAATAACCTATCACTGTGGACTTTGGCGAATTTGATCCCAGACTTGAATTTGTCCCTGTGGATAACGAATGGCATAGTAGACCTAAGGTCTTTATTTGATGACCAGGGGTTGATGTCTTTCGCACAAATTCAGCACCAATTCCATATACCTACGAGAGATTTTTACAAATATTTACAAATCAGACATTGGATAGCTTCTCTCTCGAGGTATAACATGACCCTGCAGGCCCCGCCAGCCCCACTTGTCTCGAAACTTACGAAGGGAGACAATAGAGCGGGGATCACCTTCTGGTACAGATTCACTTCCCCAAAGCCAAGAGCCAAAATTTCTAGCCAACTCCAGTGGGAATCAGATCTTCAGACATCCTTCACAGAAGACCAGTGGCAGGCAGTTTATATTAATGCTTTTCGTATGTCCAAATGTTTAAACCACACTGAAATGTTTATCAAACTAGTTAATAGACTATACCTGACCCCCTCTAGAATCCATAAAATGTGGCCCTCCAAGTCTAAATTGTGCTGGAGACAATGCTCGATGGTTGGGGATTTGCTTCATATTTTTTGGGCATGTCCGGTTTTACGTTCCTTTTGGGCTCAGGTATTTGATTTAGCTAAGAGGGTGACCGGATTAGATCTTTCTCAGGCCCCTGAAATTGCCCTTCTTCAAATATACCCACCTCATGTCCCAAGACAGGCCTGTTATGTGTTTAACCATATACTTATTGCTGCCAGAGCTGCCATAGCCCAGGCATGGAGGGCGCCACTACCCCCCACCCTGTCAAAAGTAATAACCAAAGTCCATTATGCATTCGAGATGGAAACACTTGATGTCCCCTACTCTATGAGACCATCCTCCCCACTGTGGAAATGGTTTGAATGGCATGTCTATGTGACTGATGGAGGTGGTGCTCCGGTTAATAACCCTTCTTCCCCTCCCCCTGCTAATGGAGGTCCTACGCCAATAGGTGTGCCTGGATGGAGTGTTTAAATTGGGCCTTCAAAGACTTAGACCAAGTCTGGTGGGTTAGGTGAAGTAACCACAGCAGAATGTAAAATGTATACTGTACAATGTTTGTAACCTGCATACGCTGTATTGGTGTGTACATATCCCCCCCCTCCCTTTTCTCCCCTTTTTTCTTTTTGTATCCCCCGTTAACCTAACAAATCTCAATAAAAACGATTAATGTAAAAAAAAAAAAAAAAACCATATGAATATTGTAATATTAATTATAGATGTGCGCAAACCCCCGTCTTTTAGTTTTGGTTCTAAAACCATCTTTGTGTTTTTGTTTTTGTTTTGTCTAAAAATATTCATGTGTTTTGTTTTTGGATCTGGTTTTAATTAAAATTTTTGAAAAATAGGTAGAATCATTCGAAATTGAGCTATTTTTGTTCCTACATTACTATTTATAGCATTAACATTCATTTACAGTCATTTATAGTCTATATTCTAAAGATCTCTTCTCACTTGTCAAAATGTTTACGAATTTGGCCAATGGCTGCAGCGAGCCGGCTGGCTAAAATTAGTGACAGGGCAGTGGCACAAATACATGGCAGTTTAATAAAAGTAATAAATAATCCCTATAAAACATAGTGGCACAGCAATGTGCATAAAGAATCTACATGTTGTCGCTGAATGCCGAAAATACACAGTGAATGCCGAAAATACACAGACACTTTATGGGGCACACCACAGACATCATCTCCTGCACCGACCTCTCATTATTTAAGAAATTCTTCACCAACAAGTATATTGTGTCTGCAAAGCTTGGTACGTGTTGAAATTCATTCAGTCGTAATGCATACACAATATTCGCTCTCCTATCGGCAATGAGGAATCCAAAGGAGAATCTAAGTGGGGTGAGTCAGTTTGCTATGACATTTCTGAGTTTTTCCAACAGATTGACACCGATATGTTTCTTTGCAAAATTAGCGATACAAAGGATAGTTTGCCTTTGAATGATCCGCTGTGCAACAGGATGCTGACTGTCATACTTGGTTCCTCTTTCAAACTCTTGCTTCACAGATATTTGTGTAAATCTAAGCTTACTCTTCTTGGTTCCCTTCTGTATAGATGTATCACTCCCAGCAGCAGCAGCTGTAGCACCCAAGAATGTCTCTTGGGAATTAGTGAGTGCATTAGGGGAGTCAATTTAAATAGGAAAATTGGATGCTGCACTGCGTACTAATAATGAGGATGCTGATGAGGAAGGTGTTGATGGTTAGGATTGCATGAGGTGTCGTTCCATTCGGCTGCTACATCATGCTGGGCTGTTTGCTACTATAGATAATATACCACCTTTTGAAAAACTACTTGAATGAACTTGCTGCAAATGACGTAATAGGGAGGAAGTGTCTAGATGATCAATATCCCTTCCTCTACTTATTGTGTCATCACAAAGGCTACAGAAACCTTGACAAAATGTTGTCTAGGTTGGGATAAAATTGTTTCCAAACACAAGAGGTGCTTTTTTTGACCTTATGCCCTGGCATGACAATGTGCTTATCATGGGCATGAAGTGGTACCAATGATAGCTGCCTTACTTCAACACAATCATCATCCTCTTCTTCATTTTCTCGTTCAAGTACAACACATTCATTTTCAGATCCACAATTATCCTCATCCTCTTGCACATTTGCAAGTTCCAAAGTAGAGTACTCATTTTTTGTATCAACATCATTACTACTCATCCTCCCATTTTCAAATGGTTGATAACTTTTGGAAGGAGACTGCTCTTTAAGTAAAGTGTCAAAATCTGAAATGTCCGTCTCACATATAGCACTCATGTATATCCTTAGACTCTTAGGATTCTGTGAGAGCCCAAGTTGTTCTTCAGCCTCAGTGTTCTTTTCATGCACTGATTTGGCTGTTTTGGAGGTGACAGACCTACACTCTGAGCGAGAAGGTGGTGCATAGGAAGATACATGACTAGGTTGGGCACTCTTTTTTGCAATAGGCATTCTAATACAGGTACTAGGAGCGGCAGGACTCCTAGTAGCAAAAAGTGAGCATAGTCTAAGCCTTTTCTTGCCACTGCTAGTGGTGTATGTAATGTTATTTTTCTCTTTTGGGCAAATCACCACATTCATAAGAAACTTCCCTCTTAATCCTTACATCAAAAGCTGATTGTTTTTTTAGATTGAATTTAGCAAAGTGTTTGGATTTTGAGCATGCTTTCTTACTCTTTCTTCCCTCATTAGCTTTTGTAGTAGTAGAGGCAAAAGTTCTACTACTGGCAGTTTTGGTTTATTTTTTTTATTTTATTTTTTGGAGGGGGGGGGCTCAGATTCAAAGAACACCCTGTTTTTTGGCCGCTTACTAAAGTTGTCACTGAGACTTCCCCTCAAAAAATTTCTCTCAGCCTGAACCATTTTGATTATTTAAATTTATCGAGGCACGGATCTCAAGATACGTGCGCTGTGGAATTCATGCGTAGGTCTCCTGTACTCTACTAGACACTGCATGATTCATCTAAAGCCTATGTGGATTATAAATTTGCAAAAGAACGCACAGAAAAAAATATCCATAATTAATAACATAAGTTAAAAATACACACACAGATCTTTTTTATTTTTTTCTCATGAAATACATTTATTTATATGTTGTTTAGTCTACAGAACATAACATAAATGTTTACAGTTGCTCCTGATTGCAAACACATGTTATAGCATGCATACAAGTGTCATCAATGCTGCTCAGGACTAGACCTGGAGCAAGAGATAGAGCAGAAAAATAGTCAACTTTGAAACACTCAGAGATTGAATCGGTAGTGGCTGCATGAGCTTGAATTTGGCACGCCCCTACTGTACATTAACAATGGCAAAACGTCCCTTCCCCGCCCCATTCACTTTCCAAATTCATAGGTTGAATAAGTGTCCTTTGCGTTCAAAGACAGAGCATACAGGGCTGCATTTAACCCCCATCTCCTCCCTTTAGCTCATCCTTCCTTCTCTCCTCTTGCCTCAACTGGCTCCTCTTGTGCCTGGTCTGTTTACCCTCCCTTAGGATGTAAGCTCGTATGAGCAGGACCCCCTCCCCTCCTGTCTCCATACCTGTTCTTCCGCTCCGTCTTTACTGAATATGACTGGCCGGAGCTTCTGAAGTATTGGTACTTTTTGTTCATTGTTCTGTATGGTTTCACCCTGTATAGTCTGCTGTTAGTACTGTGTGCGGCGCTGCGGATACCTTGTGGCGCCTAACAAATAAATGATAATAATAATAATAATAATAATTTACTGGCAAATGTCCAAGTTCTGAGCATGTGCAAAGTGATTTTGTGTACGATACGCTCAAAATCAGCGGATATGTGCCTTGTTGAGACAGGCCCCCAGTGTTCATATAGATGGTTATAGTCTGTGCAGTTTTCATGGGAATGGAAAGTCAGAAAGCATATGACTTTGTAATGTCACAGATATCAGTAAGCACAGTTTTCTTTTTTTTATATAAAAGAATTGAACTCCACTGAAAACAAACAAATTTAGTTTTGGATATAGTTTGTTAAGCAGTAATGCTGCAGCAAACATTATAATTTTTAATCTTGCTGTCAAGATTAATGTTGCAAAAAGTGGATTGATTATTAACATTTGCATTGCATGAATTGAAACAAAAAAAATGAGCACACCTCTTTAAGTTCTAATCTGTTATTATATTTAACAAATAAAACCATGTACATTTGATCTTTGAATTGAAACAATTATTTGCAGAAAAACATAGTTTAGTAAGATAATATATATACAATACAATTAAAATACATTATTGGAGCATTTCCCTCCCATATTCCAAAAGTAAACCTAATTCATTGAACAGGCTTCCATAATAATAAATATAAGTATACAAAAACATATATAAGTGTTAATAACTTCAAAGTTTTTTCCAAAGTTCCCTAAATCTTCTTTTTTCTTTAAAAAAGTAAAAAAATCCAAACCAAATAAACAGTGATTCCATAGTTCATTTGTAAGTTCTTCAAAGTATCCTTTTTCCTTACTTGTTGTGATTTCTTTATGTTCCCAGACATTTACATGAGAAGAAGCATGAATCTAAACCAAATTATACTAATTTCATGTGCCATTGTGTCAACATATCATACTTGTGTACCTTTGCAAGCACCAAACACCATGTTTGTATTGTGTGACCACAATCACTATCATGCAGCTATAGCACATTGGGAAATGACTTACATTAAGGAAAGCAAGGCAAAAAAAAAGATGTAAATGTTCTCCGGGACAAACCATGTTACAATGCAAGGGGTGTAAATAAGTTTATTATTTTGCACATATGTTAAATACTGTCTGTTTCTTTTCATTTAGCACAAAATACTTGATAGCTTTATTTTTACACTGAAATTTAAAGGTGATCTACGACATGCCCTACTCCAACTAGAAATCTGTCCCCACATTTAAATTTACTTCCACCTCCAATGCAACATGGTTTTGCCCAGTTGCAAGGTTACTCATTTTTTATGCTTTGCTCTCCTTAATGACTCAGGCCCAAAGTGTATATATATATATATATATATATATATATATATATATATATATATATATAGTTAAGTACAATTACAAAATGCTATCAGTTGGATGTACATCTATTGCCTGATATGCTTAACCAGACTGGAATGGTGTTGCAAGGTGAACATGTGCACTTTGCATCCTCTGTGTGAAAGCTAATGCTGTCTACCTGTGTTCATTTGACTCATCCCAAACCTTAAAGCACAAAATACTTTGTATGAAAATTTTATTGCACATTACTCTACAGATTCATATTAAACTAATACATTTATAGGTCGTAAGTATTTTATCCAAGTGCCTGTCATTTCACGCTGTATTGTGAAAATGCTATTACTAAGGAAACAAGCATTAAGAAATGCAATTGTTTTTTACCTGGAATCACAAATCACTAGTGCAACATTGGCCAGTCTCAAACATTCACTCTGGAAAGGGTGAGAGTCACACTTATCGTGCCAGGTTTGTGAACCCAGTGTCAGGAAGAACTGACTCTTCCAGCTCCCTGGTCTAATAACTTATCAAATAAGCAAACAGTCAGAAAACCACTCCTGACTACCTTCATCAGTCACAAGCTGCACTCTGCGTACTTGTGACTTTGAAGTTTACTGTAAGGAGACAGCGCAGGATTCCATTATCAATCTCGCTCTCACCTATCCCTTAGGCTACAGATTTAACTGGTCCCTTCCCCATAACAGGCACACACATCCACACCTCTCTGCAACTGCCACCATCTACGTATAAGGCCAGAAGAAAACCTATGACTTAATTATCCAAATGCACACACTTGGCACTCTGATAGCTAAAAAAGTTAAAACTTCCGACACTGGCATTGACACAGCCAAACAATCAACCTCTTCTAAAGAGGTAGTGAATTTGTTTAGAGCAATAAGATCAGCACTTATTAAGATACAGATTTAATATGCAACAAAATTACAAAGCATGCAGGTTATAAAAACAATTAATAAAAGGACAAAATATATGGCAAAATATGTAAAATAAAAGGATAAAGTTCAGAGTATAAACTTACATACGTGTTGCATAATCTGCACCAAGGGAAATTGGCTTAGAAGATGTACAGCTTATCAATATTGATTGATTTCCCAAAATTCTGATAATTAGCCCCTTCCCCAACAGGCTTTTTAAGTAAACTGAAATGGGACAGCATTCAGAGGGGCAGTGTAAATGCTAATGTAGGGGAGAAAATGTCCCCTGGGCGATATACTATGGTTTACTCAAAAATATTCCAAACGTTTTGAACTTTCTTATATTTTCTCAGACATATCTCATAGACATAACTTCCCCTTCAATAAACCAGTCATGACCTCCCGCACAGATACATAGCAAATATGATGGAATTACAACAATATAAAATATCATTCCAAAATACATATGATTTCTGTGGTTTCCCTTTACAGTTGGTATCTATACTTCACATTCCTTGTGTGTTTATTGCCCTTGAGTATGGAGTGGCACTGTTATCGCAAAATATTAAATATGAAGGCATTTAATTTAAAATTAATATTTCTATATTTTATATTGGCCTAAACCAGGCCTGTCCAACCTGCGGCCCTCCAGATGTTGTGAAACTACAAGTCCCAGCATGCCCTTCCAGCTATCAACAGATTGTCTACTGGCAAAGCATGCTGGGACTTGTAGTTTCACAACACCTGGAGGGCCGCAGGTTGGACAGGCCTGGCCTAAACGGTTCCTCTAGCATATTGCTTTTCCCAATTTACACCTTACACCTAGTGGTTACTTTGTTTTTACCCTACCCTATTCCTCTAAATAGGAAATGCAGTATCAAAAGCCATGCATGGCTGTGCTTTACATATGTTAAGGTAACTTCCTGACAGAACGTCTGCTGAACCTAATTACCTCCCATTGACTGACTTGAACAAATGTTTTCACTAAAAGGAGAAGTCATGTACCTTCCTATTTATCAGTTTAATATTTGGGCACTGACATTAAGTATTTAATTTATGGCCTGATCCTGACACCTAGCTTAGCCACAAAATGTCAATTTGTCTGTGAGCTTGCACCTTGGAGCATACCTACAGTCCTCCAACTCCCTATTTTTAGGGATGTCAGTGACACTTCACCAATAATCATGTGTACTCTCTACCACCTTTACCCTAACCCATTTCACATTATTTGCTCCCAGTCTCAGGAAAAGCCTCTTTTAGAATTGGTTTTAGAATTGCATAAAATGTTCTTTAAAAAAAATAAAAATCTAAAATCATAATTTTGTCTCTTCACATTCCTAACTAGTGTAGAGTAAGCAAAATTATAAGCAACTGCAATTCGATTTATGGTGATTGCTGAAATAAAACTAGTATTTATATTAATTATACAACTGTGTCAGATGACTTTTTATCTGGTGAATAGTAATGATAACTTATTGCATGTATTTAAAGACAGTGCAAGTTTATTTTAAACAAACAATGCAGTCCATTACTATTTGTGGCACTTCCCACTTGCTGAGGTACCCCTAATCTATGCTCCAGAAATCAGACCTGTCATACAGCAAACTGCAGATTGTAACAAAGGACATCAAATAAAACTTTAAAGAACTGTACTGCACCACTCATATGCAACACCAACTTCCATGTTCAGGTTCCTGTCTTGTGAGTTAAAATCGCTATCACAAGTATTCTTATTGTTGTTTAATCTAAAAAAAACCAACAATAAATAAAGTTTATTTGTATTAAACTGTGTTCGATTGATATTAGTATTGATTTTGATTTATTTATGGTCATAGTACATTCAATATATTTATGGAATAGTGTTATGGTGTGAACTGAGTGGGCTGTCCTGCAATACACATGGATACTTCTATTGTGTATGCATCTTGTATGAAGGTTGTGGGTAAAAATATATCAATTTATCTGCATAATAATGCAATGAATTTTGTAAAATAGCAGTAACTTTACTGTAGCTATATTAAACTGTAAGGAAATAAAAGCATTATTCGCTGTGAGAAGTTTGCTGCATTGTTAACAATTATAGTGATGGGGTAGTTACTGAGTGTATGTGTCTATTTTAATACACAATTAAAAATATAAGACATATATATTTTGAAGTTGCAAAGTACTGTTTATGTCAAAATCAGTGTACATAGGCAAGTCTATTTCAAAGCAAAGTACATGAAAGTTCATTAATAACATTATTTATTTGCATAAATCTTGAGTCCTTTATCTTTCTAATGTATGTTGTACCGTAATTTCATTGTGCGTATGATACCATTAGATAGCATGCATTCTCACCTCTGGAGCCATTCCAATTCATTTTCAAAATCTAAATTACAGTTTTTAGATAACATAGGACTTGAGCATTTGCAGTGCAAAACACAATGAGCTTGATTCATTAAGGAAAGTAAAGCAAAAAAAATGAGTAACTTTAAACCTTGACAAAACCATGTTGTATTGGAGGAGAAGGTAAATTTAAAATGTGATGACAGATTAATAATTGGGGTAAAGCATGTCCTAGATCAACTTTTAATGTCAGTGTTAAAATAAGATATCAGGTAGTTGTGTGCTAGTACTACATGAAAAATCAGACAGTATTTTCCTTATGTGCAAAATAATAAACTTATTTGTACCCCTTGCATTGTCACATGATTTTGTCAAGGAGAAAACGTATACATTTTTTACCTTACTTTCCTTAATGAATCAGGCCTAATATGTTACAGATCCATAGACTAGCTGTGAGGGCTTGCTAAGGAATCTGGGCAGTTTCCATTATAGCTCCATAGTAGATGGAGCTATAATGGAAACTTGATTTCTGCTCTCTTATGTTTTAGATTATGCATTTGCCAACAGTGCAATAACGAGCTGTAAGTCGCATCACACTACTGATTGTTGCCCCTTTGCTTATCATCATGTCTAGATTCTGGAAAAACAATAGTTAATTCACCAAAATAAATAAAACATGTTTGCATCAGGCATAGCTTTGCTATATGAAATAACTGAATAAAAATAATTCCACTTTCAGAAATATACTTTATTAGAATGTCAACGTCTTAACATGTAAAGTTCAAATCTCAAAGAAAAGAAAGAAACATTATATGTACAGCTATTTGCTGTTTATGCAATACTGTTGCTACATTTATCATGCACATTGGTATTACTATAATACCATGCATCACTTCATTTAGTAATTACTTTCTTTTTTCCACATTATGTGCCTGATTCATTAAGGAAAGTAAAGCTAAAAAAAATTAGTAACTTTTTACTGTGGCAAAATCATGCTGCATTGGATGGGTAGGTAATTTTAAAATGTGGGAACATATTTATAATTGGGGTAGGGCAAGTCCTAGATAAACAAATGTCAGCGTAAAAATAAAGCTATCAAGTATTTGTATGCTACATGAAAAAACAGCCAGTATTTTCCTTATGTGCAAAATAATAAACTAATTTGCACTACTCAAATTGCAACATGGTTTTGCCAAGGTGCACAGTTACTCATTGTTTACTTTACTTACCTTAATGAATCAGGCCCAATGTGAGGAAAGCAGTTGAAACACCAACCAAGAATTGTGATGAATTTATTAACAGCCAAATCCAACAAGTCTTTGCCATAAAGAATGCAAAACAAATTATCTCTCCACAATTGGAAATATAAGTATGAAACGGGCAATGAGTTACAATAAAGTCAGTTATCAGTTACACAGGACTATGGCACAGTTTGTTCTTAGTCTCACTGCCCTTTAAAATACTGGATTGCTTTAACCCTAACACCTTAACTTTAATTGACTTTTCATTTTCTAATAACCAATTGTGCTTATTTATAGTGTATCATTTATCACTACTGTAATGTGTGGGAGAATGGTACTGTGTGCGTCTAATACTCTCTACCTTAAGGGATGCAGTATTGTTGCTCTCACTTTAACCTCATGACTTTAATTGACTACCACAAGCTGTTCAATGCACATGGTCCTTGCGATGGGGTTTAAGTATTGGGCAGAATAACATGTTTAATCATTCTTCAGAGAGATGAGGAAAGTAGATGCAGAGTAATGGAAAAACATGACACCATGATGAATTAAAGGATGTGTAGGAAACCAGAAGGGAAGGATATTCCAGCCAGGTACAGACTGTATTTATGTTATACGTTGAAAAGACAAATATTTATACAATAATATATATTATCATATAATATATGGTTTAATTATATAATAACTAGGGATTGCATAGCATAATATGCAATCATAGCTTACTCTGCAGTATTCATTAATGGATTTGCTAATATGGTTGATATAATCTAGTATCAAGGGCATGGAAACCTGTTTATGACTCCCTATAATAATATCCATTAATAAAACAAAGGGGAAATGTACCATATACTGTACAACTGAACAGATTAAGTGCCTAATTACTTAGCAATTTATGTAAAATGTAATAAAGACACAGATGAATACCTTCAAATATGCTGTATGGCGATGCAGAATATTTCCGTTATTATTTATGATTATTACTTTCATTTGTGCTGCCTTGTAGTAGCCATATTTATGAATGACTGTTTCTCTAATGTACACAGTCAATTAAAGTGAGCTGGTGGAAAGATTCACATTGGCATACCAGGTATGTTGCCTAGACAAGGGGGAACTATGTTCGAAATTTTCGAGCTGCAAAACTGCTTTGTGTATAGGCAAATGAGTAGGCCTTTCTTGTGCATATGTAGGCTAACAAATTTCCAGTTAAACTGTATAACATTACAGTGAACAATCTAATGGATTCCCAAGTGTACTCTTTAAAATAGATTAGTTTAGTATTAAAAATTTCTGAAATTCAAGTGAGAATAATGATTCCAATAACCCTAGGCCCTTTGAATCACCTGCTTACCTAGAACAACAATGAATACATTAGCAGAGAATACCTTGTAAGTCTTTTGATTTTAATGGAATATAATTGATTTGGACGCATATGAATACTGAAAAGAATCATTTACACCAAAAACTGAATATTCAGTTTTGGATGGAATACTGGAATTTGTACCTCATCCCAAAGGTTTACACACTTGGGGGCATATTCAATTAGCTTTTGGATTCGCGGTAACGCGCCGGAACAGCCGCGAAACGTAATACACGGTACCGCAATAACGTGGATTTTCGTTCGCAGCCCATAGGGTTGCGAACGAAAATCTGCGTTAATGCGGTACCGTAATACCCGCAAGAACGCGCACTTTTCGCGGCAACGCGCGTTACCGCGAATCAAAAAGCTAATTGAATATGCCCCATGGGGTCTTGTGTTCAAAAATGTACTTACCTGAGATCCAGTATTTACAAGGTTCAATTGGTCCTCTGACATTTTGTTTCTGCTTGATGGGTTGGGAAATAATTTCTGATATTCCACCCTTAACTGAGAATTATTCTGTATAATGCACAGTCAAGCTCAATATTAAGGAATAACTTGTTAGTGGGATACAAGAAAATTGGTGGTGTCATGTCAGTGAAATTGTATAATTGGTTCATAGATTATATTATGACAAGTTACAGGCATGTTAAGTTTGAACTGTTTAATATAAATTTACAGTGCAGTGTTTTAATTGTTTTCCCAAGCTTGTCCATCTAAAGAAATGTTTCTGAAACTCCTCACAACTCCTTAACAGTGCATGTTTTCCATATCTCCTTGCTGGAGCACAGGTGAATTCATTACTGGCTGACATATTTTGAAAGGTCCACAGGTGGTACTAATTATTTCACTTGTGACATGAAACCTGCACTGTTAAGGGTCCCTGAGGCCTGGGTTTGGTAAACACTGATCAAAAGCATTCAGCACAATGTCAAGTACCCTAGTTCATTGGCATGCATTGTAAACTGTTACATAAACTAAAACTTTGCACAGGTAAAGGTTTATTGTATAAAATAATATTTTATTTAACGTGTTATATACAATGGTAAACTATTATTAAAAATATTGCATCATAAGGTGTGTCATATTTATGTTCAAGAACACTATGGTTTTCGGCTTGAAAATGTTCTGAAGCCATTATAGGGACACTTCAGTGTGATATGCTTTCCCAGCTACAATATGTTATGTTTAAATTTGCTGCAGGAAACTTTTTCACCTCTGAATGTTCATAAGACATAAGAAACAGTGTAGCTCATTTACATCTGCTGAACAGTGGAAAACCTGCACTGGTTTTACACCTTGATTTGTGCCAATGTGCCACAGGTTTATAGGGCCATTTGTGGTCAGCTTATCAGTGCAGCCTCTCAGGAGAAACAGAAAGCCGCTTTAGAGATCTACTTCTTAGAGCAATGCATCTCAGTCTTTCTAACTCAACAAAAACAAGCACCTGATCCCTCACTGTTATCACATATTGACTCCTTGAAGGGCCAACATAATATAACAACGTTTTTATGACAAGGGAGACAAGGCGGACTCCTTAATGGCTCGAAAGCTTCGTTAGAAGCGCACATGAGGCCTCATTGACAAACTCCATTGCAATTCCACTAACTCTATAACATATGATACTTTAGATATTGCCAAAGAATTTAGAGACTTTTATTCTTCTTTATATAATCTTCCTGCCCCGGGGGGATCTCTTATCGGATACCCTGGAGACGTATCTGGCCAACATCTCTCTCCCACACATTTCCTAATCCCAGCTCTTATGCATACATGCAGACATCACTGATGACGAGGTAACAATGTTGATTACATTTCTGAAGCCCTCATCTGCTCCAGGCCCAGCTCGCTTCTCCGCACAATACTATAAGAAGCTTGCAAAAGTCCTAGTTCTGCACTTAACAACCTTTTATAATCAAATTCTTGAGGCGGCATCCTTTGACTCTGCTACTACTCTTGCTAACAATGCAGTCATTCCAATTCCAATCTGGAAAAGATCTTTTATATTGTACGGGCTAAAGGTCAATTTCTCTCCTCAATGTCTACCTCAAACTGTATGCAAAAAGTTTAGCCACTAGGCTCCTTCCCCTACTTTCAGCCTTAGTCTACTTGGACCAGGGTGGTTTCATTCCGGGGAGACAAGCCCTGGATAATACCAGGAGGACCATCAACCTGATACACTCAATTCATGACGGCAAACTGCCCTCTCTAATCATGGAAATGGACGCCAAAAAGGCATTTGATCGCATCTCCTGGCTGTTCATGCTTGGCGTACTTAGCTCGATGGGCTTCTCTGGCAAGTTCCTAAAAGGCATCTCAGCTCTTTACTGGTCTCCCTCTGGTACTGTCTCAGCTAACGGCCTTACCTCCCAGTCCTTCACAATTTCTAATGCACTTGTCAAGTTTGCCCCCTTTCTTCACTAATTTGTCAGCTTATAATTGAGCCACTAGCTGCCAGAATACGTGCTAACCAAGCCATCTCAGGCATTCGGGTCAGTTCTATGGAAAATAAGATTGCCTTGTATGCAGATGATGTCCTCATTAGCATATCCCACCCTGTCACCTCCTTCCCCCCCTTCTTTCCGAACTTGACACGTATGGGCACTTTTTCAGGCTACAAAATCAGTCCTGTCAAAATGGAGACCCTGGACTTTTATATTCCACAACCTGATAAACTAACTTTAGATCGCACATTTCCATTTACCTGGTACCTCCAAAAAATAAAATATTTGGGCATCTACCTGACCAAAGATCATTCCCAGCTTTTTCAAGCCAACTTTCCCCACACCCTATCCTGAATAAAATTAGATTTATCTACTTGGTCCCACCAATTTATCTCATGGATAGGTCACATCAGTTTGGTTAAAATTAATATACTTACTAGACTATTATACCTTTTCCAAACACTCCCTATTAGAATCCCCCCTATGTTTCCAAATTTCTCCAACACGAAACATCCAAATTCATTTGGGCAGGTAAGCAGGCACGCATATGATTCCGGGGTCTCCAGAGGTCCTCCTCAGGTGGAGGGCTAGGTATCCCAAATTTTAACTTTTTTATCTTTTGGCCCAAATCGCTCAATGTGTTCTATGAAACTGCCCTACATCTGATAAGGTTTGGGTTACTCTTGAGGCTGAAGGTCTAGGACTACTTTCCCTTCTCTGGCTCCCAAGGGTGCTTCACCGTAAAAAAGTTGTGACCATCCCATGGTCTCCAAATCATTGGCGCTCTGGGACTTGGTCTTCAGAATTCACAGTTTCTCCCCACAACCCTCCCGAGTAGTCCCTCTTTTACTCCCCAGAGTTCCCTCCCAGATTACTCCTCTCTTCATGCTTTCCCTGGCATACCCACAGGGTTTGGTATTTAAACAATATTACCCGTAGCTCCTTATTAAGCAAATATTGTACTACACACACAATATTTTTACCAGTACCTATAAATCTGTAATTTCCATTCAACTGTCAAATCCGGACTCACCTCTCGCCCTCTCACTAATATTGAGACACTATGCCTGCACAGAGCATTAACGTCTGGACTTATCTCCACCATCTATTCTGAGCTGTCCTCCCCTTCAGTTACTCAACGTGATCCCCATGAAGCAGCATGGAAACACGATCTGGGTGACCTTCTTGACGGCGAGGAATGGGCTGAAATTCGGGACAACACAGCTTCTAGCTCAATTTGTGTACAGATAAAAGAAAATGTCTATAAACTATTACTATGTCCCTACACGTCTTCATAAAATGTTACCTGATTCTTTGGACAGATGCTGGTTGTCACGCTGTAGGCCTATGAGGCTGAAGATGATATGACACTAACCGGTATTGGTGCCACTGGTCAAACAGGCGCGGAGTCTAACGTACCCCTGGTGTTCACCAGGGACCCCTGCAAGGAGGTTTGGACTTCGCAGCAGAGAGCACGCAGGTCGCTGTCCTGTTAGCCAGTTACCAGTGTAGCATAGAGAGGTCAGATGGTTCTGGGTCACAGCAATCAGGAATATCAGGTACAGAAGGGTAATCCAAAGAATAGTCGCCAAGCCGAAGTCACAGTACAGAATGGGTCACACAGAAGAGTAGAATGGTCGCCAAGCCGGGGTCACAACAGGTAATCAGGAATCAGAATACTCAGGAGTATGGAGGAATAGGGAAGCCAGGAACACTGGTGGTGAACCTGTTACTCTGGCACCCTAATGGCGCCAGAGGCAGGTTTAAATAGAGCCCAAACAGAAGTGATTGGTGGAGAGTGGAGGCGGAATCTGCAGCAGCGTCCCGTTGCCTAGCAACGGAACTGAGGCCAGGGCGCATGCGCCCGCAATCCGGAAGTCCGTGACAGCCACCGGGGAGATCAGACGTCTGTTCCCCATCTGACAGGGAATAAGCGGGGACGGCGTCTGACAGTAACCCCTCCCCTCCTCCCTCTCAGAGAAGGATTACCTTTCCTCAGAAATTTTGCAAGGAGACGAGGAGCATGAAGGTCGGCTTCTGAGACCCACGATCTCTCCTCCGGACCTTAACCTCTCCAGTGTACAAGATACTGAGGTTTGCGCTGGAAGAAACGTCTCTTCAGAATTCTCTCGATCTTGAATTCATCCACTAAAAATGTTTTAATAGGTGGAGGAGGAGCAGGTTCTCTGAAGAATTTGTTGAGAATCAGCGGTTTCAGCAATGAAATATGGAATGTGTTATGGATTCTAAGAGACGGAGGTAATGCAAGTTTGAAGGAAACCGGATTGATAACTTGTGCTATGGAAAAGGGACCAATAAACTTAAGAGCCAATTTCATGGATGGAACTTGAAGTTGAAGGTTGCGCGTAGACAACCAAACACGGTCTCCTACCCTTAGTACTGGAGCAACTCTTCTATGAAGATCAGCCGCTCTCTTCTGTCTCTGTACAGAAGTAGACAGTGCTTCCTTGGTTTGAGACCAGATTTGAGAGAAGTCATGGATGAGAGTATCAGCCGCTGGTACTAGAGAGGAGGGAGCTTCGGATAAGAGAGGAGGAGTGGGATGTCTGCCGTAGATAATGAAAAATGGAGAACGCCCAGAGGAGGAATGTAGAAGATTGTTGTGGGCGAATTCGGCCCAATACATAAGATCATTCCAAGTCGTTTGATGATCAGAAGCAAAACACCGTAGAAAGCACTCCAAGGGCTAGATTTACTATCAGGCGTGATGCATGGCGGCTTCAAGCCGCCATGCATCGCGACGGTTTTCCGGCGGGTTTGCATTGCAAACAGCCGGATTTACTAATGGGCGCATATCAGCTTCAATTTGAAGCCGCCGGCGATGTCACGGCGGGATGTAATGCTCAAAGCCGCCGGCGGCTTTGAATAGAACATGGCGCTTTTGCTTTAAATGACGGCGCTTTTGTGTAAAGGCGGTTTTTTTGAAAATTACACCTGTCTCCTGGCCTGTTACTATTGGCTATTTTCAAACTCAGGAGATTTGACATCACAAGCCCTATATAAACCACTGGCCTGACACTTTTTTCTCTGATAGGGTTTAGAGGAGTTTTGTGAGAGGAGTTTGGAGGATAGTGGTTTGCTGAGAGTTGGTGAGAGTTGGAGTTTGGTGGATTGGTGGAGCGATATCTGTTTGAAGTGTGAGTAGTTGTCACGGGCACTAGGAGTCTTTACCCAGGGATCACCAGATGGTAGGCTTACCAGAGCAATGTAGATGGTAATAGGGTACTCTGGTAGCTGGGTGATCACGGAACATGAAATGATGGCCGATGAGATGCTCAGGAAAGTCTATGACTAGCAACACTGGTAATAATGAGGTAATGATACACAAGGAACTGTATGGACAAGGACACGTGAAGGTAGTCAGTGGTCTGCGATAGCAAGTTGTACCACTGCTATAGTGAGGAGGAATGTCCAACAGAAACAAGGAGGTGATGAGAGTCAGCGGTCTGCGGGTAGCAAGTTGTACCGCTGTCTGAGTGAAGGAATGGAATCCAAGTGGAGGTATCCAGGTAGTCAGTGGTCTGCGGTAGCAAGTTGTACCACTGCTATGTGAGAGGATAATGGAACAGGTGATACCGGAAACAGGGATCAGTGGTCTGACATCAGCAAGTTGTACCACTGCATATATATGTGAGGAGGTGCACGGGGGAAGACTGCAACACAGGATATACACAGGCACCTTATACACGATCCACAGTAATATGCACAATATAGGTATATATATATATGTAAATGACTGATCAGGTCTGCAATCTAGAAAGTCTCTTGAAGTAGTCCAGCACAATGATAACACAGTCAATGATGGCAATAGACTCAGCGGATAGCAGACTCCAGAGAGAACCAAACACAGTCCAGCAAGATATGCAATACACAGCACAGTCAATGAGAAGTATGCATACCGTGGTTCAGCAGTAGCAGTCAGATGGGATTGCAACGGTACCTGAGCGGCTGGAGACCGACTGGAAAGGAGGTCCCTGGATAGGAGAAGCAGCGGTCTAGCAGGTGCAGCGCACAGGTGAGTAGACCGACAGGGACACGAATCCACAGGAGTCAGCAACACGTGGAACTGGACTCATAGGAAACCCAGGAGAATGGAGATGATCCAGCAGAGGGTAGTAGAAGAGATACAAATCCAATGCTGACAGGAGGGTAGAGGCCAGTGGAACACGTGAAGGCGTGGAGAGTGGATCAGCAGGAGATGGACGATAGCGCTGACCACAGCGGCAGGACTCAGCGGCACACGGAGGTAACCAGTAGCAACCACAGGAACCAACAGCGATGGGAAACAGGAGTGCAGCGCAGGGCCGGAGCTGTAGATCACGAAGTGTAGCAGATGGTAATGAAAAGCGGCAGTCTCGAGGAAGTCACAGCAAAGATGAGATGAGAGTGTAGTGCACGGAGGCAGCGGATAGTAATCAGCTGGCAGTCACGATGTTGAACACAGGCGAGTTGCAGGCAGGAGACTGTAGTGCACAGAGGCAGCGGATAGTAGTCAGCTGGCAGTCACGATGTTGAACACAGGCGAGTTGCAAGCAGGAGACTGTAGTGCACAGAGGCAGCGGATAGTAGTCAGCTGGCAGTCACGATGTTGAACACAGGCGAGTTGCAAGCAGGAGACTGTAGTGCACAGAGGCAGCGGATAGAAATCAGCAAACAGACTTGATGAGAAGCAGGTGAGTGAGGTAAAAGCTGGAATGCACGGAGGCAGCGGATAGCAATGAGCAAACAGTCACATTGATATAAAATAACGTTGAAGTGGTGTGGAAGACTGTAGTGCACGGAGGCAGCGGATAGGAATCAGCAAACAGTCATGATGATAAAGTTGATGGTAGAAGTGGTATGGAACCACAGTAGTAGAAGTGGTTTGGAAACCACAGGAATCAGCAGCACTGAATACACAAGTAATACAGGAACACCTTCAGAGACTCATGAGGAATGAGACTCCAAGATCAGGCAACGTGGTAGTGACCACAGGTGCTTAATATAGGGAGGTTGCCTGATCTGCCAATTAAGTTAAAGGGGTATACACTGAAGTATAGAAAAGGGCTGCGCATGCGCAGACCCTCAGGATGGTGGACGGCCACGGTTCCTAAATGTCCGGGAAGAGGCACTCACGGTCCGGTGAGTGACAGTACCCCCCCTTTTAAAGGTGGGCACAGAACGCCTGGAACCGGGCTTGTCCGGATTTTTGGAGTAAAACTTCTTCAAAAGGGCAGGAGCATTAAGATCTTCAGCTTTGATCCAAGAGCGCTCCTCAGGACCAAAGCCCTTCCAATGAACGAGGAAGTGGAGGACTCCTCGCGAAATTTTTGCATCTAGTACCTCGGTAATCTCAAAATCCTCCTCCTGATGGACTTGAACTGGCTGCGTGTCACTCACCGGACTGTGAGTGCTTCTTCCCGGACTATTAGGAACCGTGGACGTCCTCTATCCTGAGGGACTGCGCATGCGCAGCCCTTTCCAAACCTTCAGTGTATGTTCCTTTAACTTAATTGGCAGATCAGGCAACCTCCCTATATTAAGCACCTGTGGTCAACACCACGTTGCCTGATCTTGGAGTCTCATTCCCCATGAGTCTCTGAAGGTGTTCCTGTGTTTCCTCGTTTATTCAGCCCAGCTGATTCCTGTGGTTTCCAAACCACTTCTACCTCTGTGGTTTCCAAACCACTTCTACTACTGTGGTTCCCATACCACTTCTACCATCTACTGTATCATCGTGACTGTGAGCTGATTCCTATCCGCTGCCTCCGTGCACTACAGTCTTCAAACCACTTCTCCTACTGTGGTTCCCATACCACTTCTACCATCTACTGTATCATCGTGACTGTGAGCTGATTCCTATCCGCTGCCTCCGTGCACTACAGTCTTCTAACCACTTCTACTCTACCATTTATTATTGGGACTGTTAGCTGATGCCTATCCGCTGCCTCCGTGCACTACAGTCTTCAACCTGCAACTCGTCTGTGTTTCATCATCGTGACTGCTAGCTGATTCCTATCCGCTGCCTCCGTGCACTACAGTCTTCAACCTGCAACTCGTCTGTGTTTCATCATCGTGACTGCTAGCTGATTCCTATCCGCTGCCTCCGTGCACTACAGTCTTCAACCTGCAACCCGTCTGTGTTTCATCGTGACTGTTTGGCTGATTCCTATCCGCTGCCTCTGTGCGCTTCAGTCTTCAGTCCTTGTCAACGCTCCCGTGTTTCCTTGAGTCTGCCTCCACTATTGCTACCCGCTACTCTCCGTGATCATCTGTTCCAGTTCAACTCTGCTCCGGTGTCCCATCGTTACTGCACCTGCTGGTTGCTATTGGTTACCTCCGTGTTCCCGCAGAGACCCGCTGCTGTTACTTCTCAGCGCTACTCATCCATCTACTGCTGATCCGCTCTCCACGCCTTCCTGTGTTCCCTGCTGGTCTACCTACCTGTGCGCTGCACCTGCTAGACCCCTGCTTCACCCATCCAGGGACTTGTATCCTGCTGGCCTCCTGCCCTTCAGGTATCTCTGCACTCCTGTCTGACTGCCTTCTCCTGAACCACGGTATGCATACTTCCCATTGACTGTGCTGTGTATTGCATACCTTGCTGGACTGTGTTGGTTCTCCTCTGGAGTGTACTATCCGCTGAGTCTATTGCCATCATTGACTGTGTTATCTTATGCCGGATTGCTTCAAGAGACTTTCTATATTGGCAGTGTTGTTCAGTCATTTATACATTTATATTGTGCATATTACTGTGGATCAAAGTCAAGGTGCCCGTGTATATATTGTGTTGCAGTCTCTCCCCGTGCACCTCCTCACATATATATTCAGTAGTACAACTTGCTAGTGGCAGACCACTGACTCCTGTTTACAGTTTCACCTGTTCCAGTATCCTCTCACATAGCAGTGGTACAACTTGCTAACGCAGACCACTGACTCCCCGGATACCTCCACTTGGATTCCATTCCTTCACTCTGACAGCGGTACAACTTGCTATCCGCAGACCGCTGACTCTCATCACCTCCTCGTTTCTGTTGGACATTCCTCCTCACTATAGCAGTGGTACAACTTGCTACCGCAGACCACTGACTACCTTCACATGTCCTTTGTCCATACAGTTCCTCGTGTATTACTACCTCCATATTGCCAGTGCTGCTAGTCATAGACTTTCCTGAGCATCTCATCATCTGCTATTTCCTGTTCCGTGATCACCCTGCTACCAGAGTACCATATTACCACCTATACTGCTCTGGTAAGCCTATCACCTGGTGATCCCTGGGTAAAGACTCCTAGTGCCCGTGACAGTAAGATCAGGCCATGACAGACCCAGATACGGAACCTACTGCTAAAGAGATGCTGCAGCATCTGGTCAGCCGTGTGGAGCAACAGGATGCTCGCCAACAGCTGTTACTTCAATGTTACCAATCGTTAACCTCCCAAGGAACATCTGGACAGACTGTTACAGCTAGTATTGAAGCTCCTGTGCTTTCCTCCGTTTCCCCAGTGCCATCCCAGGTGTCTACAGCTCCTACGCTTCACCTGCCTACTCCGTCAAAATATGACGGGGACCCCAAAACTTGTAGAGGTTTCCTTAACCAATGTTCAGTCCATTTTGAACTCCAACCTCAAAATTTTTCTACCCATCGTTCCAGAGTGGCCTATCTTATCTCATTGTTTTCGGGACAAGCCCTGGCTTGGGCCTCCCCCCTGTGGGAAAGAAACGATCCAATTCTACAAGATAGTGCCAAATTCATTTCCACGTTCCGAAGTGTGTTCGATGAACCAGGTCGTGTGACCTCCGCTGCTTCCAGCATTCTTCGTTTGCGACAAGGCTCCCATACAGTAGGACAGTATGTCATTCAATTTAGGATCTTAGCCTCTGAACTTCAGTGGAACACTGAAGCATTAGTTGCCGCCTTCTGGCAGGGGCTCTCCGATAAAATTAAAGATGCACTGACTACCCAAGAGCTTCCTTCGTCACTAGAAGATTTGATCTCTCTTTGCCATCGTGTAGATATGAGATTTCGTGAAAGAGAGTCTGAGAAAACAACAGCTGTCAAAGCACCTCTTCGTTTAAACCCTCAATTTCGTCCAGCTCCATCCTCTGTGATTCCCATGGAGATAGGACGTTCCAAATTATCTTCAGAGGAAAGGAAACGAAGAGTAAAGAATAGACTCTGTATCTATTGTGCTGATTCCACGCATATGCCCAGCTCTTGCCCTAAGAGGTCGGGAAATGCCAGGCCCTAACTAGTTCTGGAGAGGTGAAGTTAGGGTCCCTGGAGTCCTCTCCATTGTCTATGAAATCTAAAGTCTGCGCTTTTGATGTTACGATTTCCTTTGCTACCAAATCCTTTGAGTCACAGGCATTGATTGATTCCGGAGCAGCAGGAAATTTCATTTCTAAATCACTAGTGAATCAATGGTCCCTACCAGTGATCACTTTAAAAACACCCATTACTGTGACGGCTATAGATGGATCACGCCTCATCAATGGTCTCATCACCCAGAGTACGTCTCCAGTAACCCTTCAGATTGGTGTACTACACCATGAAGAAATTTCGTTTTTAATTCTTCCAGTTACGACAAGTCCGATTGTCTTAGGCCTTCCATGGCTTCAGTGTCACTCTCCCCAGATTGACTGGCGCACCCCTCAAGTTACGTCTTGGGGGTCTGAATGTTACCATCGTTGTCTCTCTCAAGTTATTCCTCTTAAAGTACAGCGATCTTCCATCTCATCTTCCTCCCCGGGACTCCCTCCTCAGTATGCTTCATTTGCCGATGTGTTTGATAAAGCTCAGTCTGAACGTCTTCCTCCTCATCGTTCTTGGGATTGTCCGATCGACCTTCTACCTGGCAAGACTCCTCCCAGGGGTCGGGTCTATCCTCTCTCGTTACCTGAAACTCAAGCCACATCTGAGTACATACAGGAGAATCTCCAGCGTGGGTTCATTCGACCTTCCACCTCTCCCGCTGGAGCTGGGTTCTTCTTCGTCAAAAAGAAGGATGGATCATTACGCCCTTGTATAGATTTTCGTGGACTCAACGCCATTACTATCAAGAATCGGTATCCCATTCCGCTGATCACTGAGCTATTTGATCGCATCAAGGGAGCTCGGATATTTACTAAGTTGGATCTTCGTGGTGCTTACAATTTAATTAGAATCCGTTCCGGTGACGAATGGAAGACCGCGTTTAACACCAGAGATGGGCATTACGAATATTTAGTAATGCCCTTCGGGCTGTGTAATGCCCCCGCTGTTTTCCAGGGTTTCATCAATGAGATCTTTCGGGACTTATTATATGTATGTGTCGTTGTCTACCTAGACGACATATTGATCTTCTCACAGGACCTGCCTTCTCATCACCAACATGTGGCAGAGGTCCTCTCCAGACTACGGAAGAACTCGTTGTTCTGTAAATTGGAAAAATGTTCATTCGAGTTACCCCAGATTCCATTCTTGGGGTATATAGTTTCCGGAGTTGGCCTGAAGATGGATCCAGACAAAGTAAATGCTGTACTACATTGGCCTCAGCCAACTACTCTTCGTGCCATCCAGCGTTTTTTAGGTTTTGCCAATTACTATAGACGCTTCATTCAAGACTTTTCATCCATTGCATCTCCCATTGTGGCCCTAACTCGGAAAGGGGCTAATACTAAGCAATGGTCATCTGAGGCTCTCCAAGCCTTTCAAATCCTCAAAGAGGCCTTCTCATCTGCTCCCATTCTGCGACAGCCTGATGTGACACTCCCCTTCTTCCTAGAAGTAGATGCCTCTAATGTGGGCTTAGGAGCTATTCTCTCCCAACGCTCGGAGCAACAAAAATTACATCCTTGTGCCTTCTACTCTCGGGGTCTTCTGCCCGCAGAGAAAAATTATACTATCGGGGACAAGGAGTTGCTGGCCATCAAAGCTGCATTAGAGGAATGGAGATACTTGTTGGAAGGAGCTCGCCATCCGGTGACGATCTTCACGGATCATAAGAACTTGTCATATTTGCAATCTGCTCAATGCTTGAACCCTCATCAAGCAAGATGGTCTCTTTTCTTTTCCCGTTTTGAATTAATTATAACCTTCAAACCAGCCGCTAAGAACAAGAAAGCTGACGCTCTATCTCGAGCTTTTGTGACGTCCTCTGATGTAGAAGAGGTTCCCAACCATGCTATTCTAGACCCCAAATGTATTTCTCTGGCTGCTTCATCCACCAAAATGCTACCATTTGGGAAGACCCTTGTGCCTCCTACTCTGAGGAGGAAAATCCTTTCGTGGTTCCATGCCTCTCGTTTTTCTGGACACGCCGGTGAACACAAGACCTTTGAGATTCTCTCTCGTAGTTACTGGTGGCCTTCAATGAGGAGAGACGTCAAAGAGTTTATTGCTTCCTGTGATTTATGTTCTCAGTTCAAATCCTCCCGCAGAACTCCAGCAGGGTTGCTGCGACCACTACCCATTCCGTCCAAGCCTTGGACCCATATTAGTATGGATTTCGTTACTGATTTACCACCAAGTAAGAATCACAATACTATTTGGGTAGTGGTAGACAGATTTTCGAAGATGGCCCATTTCGTCCCTCTGTCCGGTTTACCTTCCTCGTCTACTCTGGCTGAACATTTCATTAAAGAAATCTTCCGCATCCATGGATGTCCGTCTGAGATTGTGTCGGATAGAGGAGTACAATTCGTTTCCAGATTCTGGCGGGCCCTTTGTAAAACCTTGGGCATACGATTAGCACTCTCATCGTCTTACCATCCGCAATCTAACGGACAAACGGAACGAGTCAATCAAGATCTTGAGACTTTTATTAGGATGTTCTCTTCAGCCAACCAAGACAACTGGGTAGAATTGCTCCCTTGGGCTGAATTCGCCCATAACAACATGTACCATGAGTCATCATCCAAAACTCCATTCTTTGTGGTCTACGGTCACCATCCGTCTTTTCCGGAATTTCCTGCCCTCCCGCCCACCCAAGTTCCTGCTGTGGAGACTGCTTGTCAAACCTTCAAAAATATCTGGTCTCAGGTCAAAACCTGTTTAAAGAAGACATCTAATAAATATAAGTCTTTCGCAGATAAGAAGAGGCGGGCTATTCCACCACTAAAAATTGGAGATCGTGTCTGGTTATCTACCAAAAATATTCGTTTGAAGGTTCCATCTATGAAATTCGCCCCTCGTTTTATTGGTCCATATAGGATCATTCAAGTTATCAATCCAGTATGTGTTAAACTTCTTCTTCCTAAGAATCTTCGGATTTCCAATGCCTTCCATGTGTCCTTGCTCAAACCTCTCATCATCAACCGTTTCTCGACTCCTCCCTCAGCACCGCAGCCAGTTCAAGTTCATCAGGAGGAGGATTTCGAGATTACTGAGGTATTGGATGCAAAAATTTCGCGAGGAGTCCTCCGTTTCCTCGTTCATTGGAAGGGCTTTGGTCCTGAAGAGCGTTCATGGATCAAAGCTGAAGATCTTAATGCTCCTGCCCTTCTGAAGAAGTTTTATTCCAAAAATCCGGACAAGCCCGGTTCCAGGCGTTCTGTGCCCACCTTTAAAAGGGGGGGTACTGTCACTCACCGGACTGTGAGTGCTTCTTCCCGGACTATTAGGAACCGTGGACGTCCTCTATCCTGAGGGACTGCGCATGCGCAGCCCTTTCCAAACCTTCAGTGTATGTTCCTTTAACTTAATTGGCAGATCAGGCAACCTCCCTATATTAAGCACCTGTGGTCAACACCACGTTGCCTGATCTTGGAGTCTCATTCCCCATGAGTCTCTGAAGGTGTTCCTGTGTTTCCTCGTTTATTCAGCCCAGCTGATTCCTGTGGTTTCCAAACCACTTCTACCTCTGTGGTTTCCAAACCACTTCTACTACTGTGGTTCCCATACCACTTCTACCATCTACTGTATCATCGTGACTGTGAGCTGATTCCTATCCGCTGCCTCCGTGCACTACAGTCTTCAAACCACTTCTCCTACTGTGGTTCCCATACCACTTCTACCATCTACTGTATCATCGTGACTGTGAGCTGATTCCTATCCGCTGCCTCCGTGCACTACAGTCTTCTAACCACTTCTACTCTACCATTTATTATTGGGACTGTTAGCTGATGCCTATCCGCTGCCTCCGTGCACTACAGTCTTCAACCTGCAACTCGTCTGTGTTTCATCATCGTGACTGCTAGCTGATTCCTATCCGCTGCCTCCGTGCACTACAGTCTTCAACCTGCAACTCGTCTGTGTTTCATCATCGTGACTGCTAGCTGATTCCTATCCGCTGCCTCCGTGCACTACAGTCTTCAACCTGCAACCCGTCTGTGTTTCATCGTGACTGTTTGGCTGATTCCTATCCGCTGCCTCTGTGCGCTTCAGTCTTCAGTCCTTGTCAACGCTCCCGTGTTTCCTTGAGTCTGCCTCCACTATTGCTACCCGCTACTCTCCGTGATCATCTGTTCCAGTTCAACTCTGCTCCGGTGTCCCATCGTTACTGCACCTGCTGGTTGCTATTGGTTACCTCCGTGTTCCCGCAGAGACCCGCTGCTGTTACTTCTCAGCGCTACTCATCCATCTACTGCTGATCCGCTCTCCACGCCTTCCTGTGTTCCCTGCTGGTCTACCTACCTGTGCGCTGCACCTGCTAGACCCCTGCTTCACCCATCCAGGGACTTGTATCCTGCTGGCCTCCTGCCCTTCAGGTATCTCTGCACTCCTGTCTGACTGCCTTCTCCTGAACCACGGTATGCATACTTCCCATTGACTGTGCTGTGTATTGCATACCTTGCTGGACTGTGTTGGTTCTCCTCTGGAGTGTACTATCCGCTGAGTCTATTGCCATCATTGACTGTGTTATCTTATGCCGGATTGCTTCAAGAGACTTTCTATATTGGCAGTGTTGTTCAGTCATTTATACATTTATATTGTGCATATTACTGTGGATCAAAGTCAAGGTGCCCGTGTATATATTGTGTTGCAGTCTCTCCCCGTGCACCTCCTCACATATATATTCAGTAGTACAACTTGCTAGTGGCAGACCACTGACTCCTGTTTACAGTTTCACCTGTTCCAGTATCCTCTCACATAGCAGTGGTACAACTTGCTAACGCAGACCACTGACTCCCCGGATACCTCCACTTGGATTCCATTCCTTCACTCTGACAGCGGTACAACTTGCTATCCGCAGACCGCTGACTCTCATCACCTCCTCGTTTCTGTTGGACATTCCTCCTCACTATAGCAGTGGTACAACTTGCTACCGCAGACCACTGACTACCTTCACATGTCCTTTGTCCATACAGTTCCTCGTGTATTACTACCTCCATATTGCCAGTGCTGCTAGTCATAGACTTTCCTGAGCATCTCATCATCTGCTATTTCCTGTTCCGTGATCACCCTGCTACCAGAGTACCATATTACCACCTATACTGCTCTGGTAAGCCTATCACCTGGTGATCCCTGGGTAAAGACTCCTAGTGCCCGTGACACTGCGGAGCTGAGGGAGGAGTTGAAAAACGGTTGATAATAAGAGGTTTGAGCAAAGATACATGGAAGGCATTAGAAATCCGAAGACTCTTAGGAAGAAGGAGTTTCACACATACTGGATTGATAACTTGAATGATCCTATATGGACCAATAAAACGAGGGGCGAATTTCATGGATGGAACCTTCAAACGAATATTTTTTGTGGATAACCAGACACGATCTCCAATTTTTAGTGGTGGAATAGCCCGCCTCTTCTTATCAGCGAAAGATTTATATTTGACAGATGTCTTCTTCAAACAGGTTCTAACCTGAGACCAGATATTTTTAAAGGTCTGACAAACAGTCTCCACCGCAGGAACTTGGGTGGGCGGGAGGGCAGGAAATTCCGGAAAAGACGGATGGTGACCGTAGACCACAAAGAATGGAGTTTTGGATGATGACTCATGGTACATGTTGTTATGGGCGAACTCAGCCCAAGGGAGTAACTCTACCCAGTTGTCTTGATTGGCTGATGAAAATATCCTTATAAAAGTCTCAAGATCTTGATTGACACGTTCGGTTTGTCCATTGGATTGTGGATGGTAAGAAGATGAGAGTGCTAATCGTATGCCCAAGGTTTTACAAAGAGCTCGCCAGAATCTGGACACGAATTGTACTCCTCTATCAGACACAATCTCAGATGGACATCCATGGATACGGAAGATCTCTTTAATGAAATGTTCAGCCAGGATAGACGAGGAAGGCAAACCAGACAGAGGGATGAAATGAGCCATCTTCGAAAATCTGTCCACTACGACCCAAATAGTGTTATGGTTCTTACTAGGTGGTAAGTCAGTAACGAAATCCATACTAATATGGGTCCATGGTTTGGACGGAATGGGTAGTGGTCGCAGCAACCCTGCTGGGGTTCTGCGGGAGGATTTGAATTGCGAACATAATTCACAGGAAGCAATGAACTCTTTGACGTCTCTCCTCATTGAAGGCCACCAGTAACTTCGGGAGAGGATCTCAAAAGTCTTGTGTTCACCGGCGTGTCCAGAAAAACGAGAGGCATGGAACCACGAAAGGATTTTCCTCCTTAGAGTAGGAGGCACGAGGGTCTTCCCAAATGGTAGCGTTTTGGTGGATGAAGCAGCCAGTGAGATACATTTGGGGTCTAGAATGGTATGGTTGGAAACCTCTTCTATATCAGAGGACGTAGCAAAGGCTCTAGATAAGGCATCAGCTTTTTTGTTCTTGGCAGCTGGTTTGAAGGTAATTATTAATTCAAAACGGGAAAAGAAAAGAGACCATCTTGCTTGACGAGGGTTCAAGCATTGGGCAGACTGGAGATATGACAAGTTCTTATGATCCGTGAAGATCGTCACCGGATGGCGAGCTCCCTCCAACAAGTATCTCCATTCCTCTAATGCGGCTTTGATAGCCAGTAATTCCTTGTCTCCGATGGTATAATTCTTCTCTGCGGGTAGGAGACCCCGAGAATAGAAGGCACAAGGGTGGAATTTTTGCTGTTCCGAGCGTTGGGAGAGAATAGCTCCTAAGCCCACATTAGAGGCATCTACTTCTAGGAAAAAAGGGAGTGTCACATCAGGCTGACGAAGGATTGGAGCCGAAGAGAAGGACTCTTTTAATGTTTGAAAGGCTTGAATAGCCTCAGTAGACCATTGCTTAGGATTAGCCCCTTTACGAGTCAGGGCCACAATAGGAGATGCAATGGAAGAAAAGTCTTGAATGAAGCGTCTATAGTAATTGGCAAAACCTAAAAAACGCTGGATGGCACGAAGAGTAGTTGGCTGGGGCCAATGTAGTACAGCATTTACTTTGTCAGGATCCATCTTCAGACCAACTCCGGAAACAATATACCCCAAGAATGGAATCTGGGGTAATTCAAATGAACATTTTTCTAATTTACAGAACAATGAATTTTTCCGTAGCCTGGAGAGGACTTCTGCCACATGTTGGTGGTGAGAAGGCAGGTCCTGTGAAAAAATCAATATGTCGTCCAGGTAGACGACGACACATACATATAATAAGTCCCGAAAAATCTCATTGATGAAGCCCTGAAAAACAGCGGGGGCATTACATAGCCCGAAAGGCATTACCAGATATTCGTAATGCCCGTCTCTGGTGTTAAACGCCGTCTTCCATTCGTCACCGGAACGGATTCTGATTAAATTGTAAGCACCACGAAGATCCAACTTAGTAAAAATACGGGCTCCCTTAATGCGGTCAAATAGCTCAGTGATCAACGGAATGGGATACCGGTTCTTGATAGTAATGGCATTGAGTCCACGAAAATCTATACAAGGGCGTAATGATCCATCCTTCTTTTTGACAAAGAAGAACCCAGCTCCAGCGGGCGAGGTGGAAGGTCGAATGAACCCACGCTGGAGGTTCTCCCGTATATATTCAGATGTAGCTTGAGTTTCAGGTAACGAGAGTGGATAGACCCGGCCTCTGGGAGGAGTCTTGCCAGGAAGAAGATCAATCGGACAATCCCAAGAACGATGAGGAGGAAGACGTTCAGACTGAGCTTTATCAAAAACATCGGTAAATGAAGCATATTGAGGAGGGAGTCCCGGTGAAATAGCTGAAATGGAAGCTTGCTGTACCTTGAGAGGAATGACTTGGGAAAGGCAATGATGGTGACATTCAGGCCCCCAAGACGTGACTTGAGAGGTGCGCCAGTCAATCTGGGGAGAATGACACTGAAGCCATGGAAGGCCTAGGACAATCGGACTTGTCGTAACAGGAAGAATTAAAAACGATATCTCTTCATGATGCAGAGCACCAATCTGAAGGGTTACTGGAGACGTACTCTGGGTGATGAGACCGTTGATGAGACGTGATCCATCGATAGCCGTCACAGTAATGGGAGTTTTTAAGGTAATCATTGGTAGAGACCATTGATTAACTAACGATTTGGAAATAAAATTTCCTGCTGCTCCGGAATCAATCAATGCCTGTGACTCAAAGGTCTTGGTAGCAAAGGAAATAGTCACATCAAAAGCGCAGACTTTAGATTTCATAGACGATGGAGAGGACTCCAGGGACCCTAACTTCACCTCTCCAGAACTAGTTAGGGCCTGGCATTTCCCGATCTCTTAGGGCAGGAGCTGAGGACATGAGTGGAATCAGCACAATAGATACAGAGTCTATTCTTGACTCTTCGTTTCCTCTCCTCAGAAGATAACTTGGAACGTCCAATCTCCATGGGAATCACAGTGGGTGACACTGGACGAAATTGAGGGTTAGAGCGAAAAGGTGCTTTAGCAGAAGTCGTTTTCTCAGCCTCTCTTTCACGAAATCTCATATCAACACGATTACATAGAGAGATCAAATCTTCAAGTGACGAAGGAAGCTCTTGGGTAGTCAGTGCATCTTTAATTTTATCGGAAAGCCCCTGCCAGAAGGCGGCAACTAGGGCTTCAGTGTTCCACTGAAGTTCAGAGGCTAAGATCCTAAATTGAATGACGTACTGGCCTACAGTATGAGATCCTTGTCGCAGACGGAGGATGCTGGAAGCAGCGGAGGTCACACGACCTGGTTCATCGAACACACTTCGGAATGTAGAAATGAATTTGGCACTATCTTGTAATATTGGATCGTTCCTCTCCCACAGAGGGGAGGCCCAAGCCAGGGCTTGTCCTGAAAACAAAGAGATAAGATAGGCCACTCTGGAACGATGGGTAGAAAAATTTTGAGGTTGGAGCTCAAAATGGACTGAACATTGGTTAAGGAAACCCCTACAAGTTTTGGGGTCTCCATCGTACTTTGACGGAGTAGGCAGGTGAAGCGTGGAAGCTATAGACACCTGGGATGGCAACGGGGAAACGGAGGAAAGCACAGGAGCTTCAGTAGTAGCTGTCACAGTCTGTCCAGATGTTCCTTGGGAGGTTAATGACTGATAACACTGAAGTAACAGCTGTTGGCGGGCATCCTGTTGCTCCACACGGCTAACCAGATGTTGCAGCATCTCTTTGGCGGTAGGTTCCACATCTGGGTCTGTCATGGCCTGATCTTACTGTCACGGGCACTAGGAGTCTTTACCCAGGGATCACCAGATGGTAGGCTTACCAGAGCAATGTAGATGGTAATAGGGTACTCTGGTAGCTGGGTGATCACGGAACATGAAATGATGGCCGATGAGATGCTCAGGAAAGTCTATGACTAGCAACACTGGTAATAATGAGGTAATGATACACAAGGAACTGTATGGACAAGGACACGTGAAGGTAGTCAGTGGTCTGCGATAGCAAGTTGTACCACTGCTATAGTGAGGAGGAATGTCCAACAGAAACAAGGAGGTGATGAGAGTCAGCGGTCTGCGGGTAGCAAGTTGTACCGCTGTCTGAGTGAAGGAATGGAATCCAAGTGGAGGTATCCAGGTAGTCAGTGGTCTGCGGTAGCAAGTTGTACCACTGCTATGTGAGAGGATAATGGAACAGGTGATACCGGAAACAGGGATCAGTGGTCTGACATCAGCAAGTTGTACCACTGCATATATATGTGAGGAGGTGCACGGGGGAAGACTGCAACACAGGATATACACAGGCACCTTATACACGATCCACAGTAATATGCACAATATAGGTATATATATATGTAAATGACTGATCAGGTCTGCAATCTAGAAAGTCTCTTGAAGTAGTCCAGCACAATGATAACACAGTCAATGATGGCAATAGACTCAGCGGATAGCAGACTCCAGAGAGAACCAAACACAGTCCAGCAAGATATGCAATACACAGCACAGTCAATGAGAAGTATGCATACCGTGGTTCAGCAGTAGCAGTCAGATGGGATTGCAACGGTACCTGAGCGGCTGGAGACCGACTGGAAAGGAGGTCCCTGGATAGGAGAAGCAGCGGTCTAGCAGGTGCAGCGCACAGGTGAGTAGACCGACAGGGACACGAATCCACAGGAGTCAGCAACACGTGGAACTGGACTCATAGGAAACCCAGGAGAATGGAGATGATCCAGCAGAGGGTAGTAGAAGAGATACAAATCCAATGCTGACAGGAGGGTAGAGGCCAGTGGAACACGTGAAGGCGTGGAGAGTGGATCAGCAGGAGATGGACGATAGCGCTGACCACAGCGGCAGGACTCAGCGGCACACGGAGGTAACCAGTAGCAACCACAGGAACCAACAGCGATGGGAAACAGGAGTGCAGCGCAGGGCCGGAGCTGTAGATCACGAAGTGTAGCAGATGGTAATGAAAAGCGGCAGTCTCGAGGAAGTCACAGCAAAGATGAGATGAGAGTGTAGTGCACGGAGGCAGCGGATAGTAATCAGCTGGCAGTCACGATGTTGAACACAGGCGAGTTGCAGGCAGGAGACTGTAGTGCACAGAGGCAGCGGATAGTAGTCAGCTGGCAGTCACGATGTTGAACACAGGCGAGTTGCAAGCAGGAGACTGTAGTGCACAGAGGCAGCGGATAGTAGTCAGCTGGCAGTCACGATGTTGAACACAGGCGAGTTGCAAGCAGGAGACTGTAGTGCACAGAGGCAGCGGATAGAAATCAGCAAACAGACTTGATGAGAAGCAGGTGAGTGAGGTAAAAGCTGGAATGCACGGAGGCAGCGGATAGCAATGAGCAAACAGTCACATTGATATAAAATAACGTTGAAGTGGTGTAGAAGACTGTAGTGCACGGAGGCAGCGGATAGGAATCAGCAAACAGTCATGATGATAAAGTTGATGGTAGAAGTGGTATGGAACCACAGTAGTAGAAGTGGTTTGGAAACCACAGGAATCAGCAGCACTGAATACACAAGTAATACAGGAACACCTTCAGAGACTCATGAGGAATGAGACTCCAAGATCAGGCAACGTGGTAGTGACCACAGGTGCTTAATATAGGGAGGTTGCCTGATCTGCCAATTAAGTTAAAGGGGTATACACTGAAGTATAGAAAAGGGCTGCGCATGCGCAGACCCTCAGGATGGTGGACGGCCACGGTTCCTAAATGTCCGGGAAGAGGCACTCACGGTCCGGTGAGTGACAGTAGTCCTGTGGTTTTTTCCTGTTTTGTACATTTATTTTCTCATTTATTTTCTGTCTTGTATTTTTTGCATTTGACTTGTCCTTTGTCTGTGTTACTTGTGTGTGACTGTGTGGAGAGTGTGTCTGTAGGTAGTGTAGTTTGTTCTTTGTGTTTGTAAGTCCTTCAGTGTTTTGTGTTTTTCTGTCTTCTGGGTAAAAATGTCCAGAGATAGGAGGGGAGAACAGGCTGAGGAGAGGGAGATGGAGGTTGAGGGGTCAGAGGAGGGAGAGGGAGAGGTTGAGGAGACAGGACAGGGCAGGAAGACCAAGACAGGGAGCAATGTGCGCTTCTCACATGATGAGAATTGTGTGTTGGTGCACAACATCATTCCCTGCTACGAGGTCATCCTAGGGAACCTGGCAGCCCGGACTCCTCTAAGGCGGCGTCACCAACTGTGGGGGAGAGTCTGTGATGCCGTGAACGCGGTGGGCCCACTGAAGCGGACAGTGGCACACTGCCGCAAGCGCTTCTCTGATATTAAGAGGAGGCTTAAAGAGAAGATGGCCCAGGAAAGGAGGTCGACAAGGCGCACGGGTGGTGGCCCCCCACTTCATATGGAGTACACCACGTACGAGGAGGAGCTGCGCCAGATAATGCCGGCTGAAATTGTAGAGGGCATAAATGTCCAGGACACCGACTCGCCCTCTTTTGGCCAAGTAGTTGGTGAGTTATTTGTTTTTTTTACCCTAACAGTATTTTAACTGCTTTTCTCTTTTTAAAACTGCTTTTCTCTTTGCAAAACTGCTTTTCTCTTTGCAAACGTTTTTTTTTAATTTTTTTTTTTTTTTTTTGTTTTTCAAAGTGTATTTTTGCCTCTAATAGTTTGTAAAGGTTTTTTTTTCTCATAGAAAAAAATAAATAAATTGCAAACACATTTGTGCAATAAACAGTATATTTGGAAATTGTTTTTTTCTGGAAATACATTGTATGCTTTTTCTAATACATCCAGAATCGCCAGGACCGCAGTTCAGTCCCAGTGCCAGACCTACACCTCCACCTTCAGCGAGAGAATCGGGCACAGACGAGCAAGCAGGTGCGTGATTTCTGTTTAGGAGAGAAATAATGGAGTTACTTGATTTTCTGTGCAAATGTTGCTGTCAATGTTGTTTTTTTTTTTCTTTTTATTGTTTGCAATGAGAAGTTAGGGCTACATTTTACTCAACTGATATGTTGCCTATAGAAACCCATCAGAATATACCTTTACTTTATTTATTGCATTCAACAAAATGACAGCTAAAATCTGATTGGTTGCTATAGGCAACATCTCCACTTTTGATAGCATGCAGTTTAGTCAAAATAACCCAGCATGTACTACACAGTCCAAATGATAATGGGTATTAAAAGGATAATAAGTGCATCCGTAAGCAGGTAGCATAGGACTAGAAATCAGGAATGCAAACATTGTGAAAGAATCTGTAGTTGCTAAAGATTATTCTTTCCTATCCAGTGTTCAGAATGCAATATACAAACATATTATATACTATATACTTACCGTCATTTTTCATACACAGGGCCCTCTTCATACCAGCCACCTCAGGCGGAGTCCCTGGAAATGTCCCCTGAGCCAGAGGATCTAACAACCATCACCCTGGTAACAGTGGATGCCCCTGTGTCTGGCCTCCAGGAAGTTTCACCTGGCCCTGCTGAACCATCACACCACCAACCTGCACCTGCACCTATGGACCCAGCCAGAGAAATGGCACTGTCTATTGGCGCATTCCAGCAGCAACAGACATTATTCATGGACAGGCAAACTCGCCACATGTCCCAAATTGCGGCCCAGTTGAGGCGGATACACCGCTCCAATAGTCAACTTCCTGCTGGAATCAACCGTCTGGCAACAGCTTTAGAACAGACCAATGTGCAGCTGGCCCAAATGACTGGGGCTGTGGAGGCCTTACATTCCACAGTACGTGAGGGGAATGCCAATGTGACCCGGCTGGCAGGGCAACTACATTCAGAAATTGTAGCCCCTTTACCGGCACCTATGTCTTCAGCCACCACCAGTACCGCTAGTACGCCTAGCACATCTGTACAGAGTACTCCTCCAAGGAGAGGTGCTCGCACAAGGGGTGGGCGAGGGAGGGGAGAGAGTGGCACCAAGCATTGTGATATGCCTGCAAAAAGACGTCGCTAGTGCAATAATTATTATTGCTTCATGTTTTCACAAGTTTGCGTAAGCATTATACGTTATTATTTATTGTGTTCTGCAATAAATGCAGTTAAATTTCTATGGTGTCAGTGTTTCTTTTCTGCTAATTAAACAAGAGTATACTGATGTTTTAAAAACTATGCACTAATTTCACTTAAACATTGACCTCTGACTGTCACAATCCAGGGATGTTCATATTTACCACATGAGGTGTACACACTATCCTGTTTTTAAAGGTTCCAATTTACAAAACATTTAAAATAAAATATAAAAATTGCACTCACATAAAACACATTTTTGAGCAAAAAATGTTTTTCATACTATGTACTTACACGTAAAGTAGTTTGCAATTAAACGGTCTCTAATCTCCCTTCCGCCCTCTGTGCTCTGCACATCACCAGATGTGACACGGACCCCTTCTTCTTCACTGTCTACTGCAATAATCGGTGGGGTAAATTGATGTATTGCTAGATTATGTATCAAACAGCCAGTCAGGATAATATCAGACCCCTTTTCAGGTGCATACATAGCCACCCAACCAGATTATTCTAGTAACCTGAACCTAGTTTACCAAAGTACAAAGGTACGCTATAACACCCCTCTACTAAATCAGTAAATAAATTGCATGGTGGGAAGACACAAGAGAAAAAGAAACCAAAACAACACTGCAATTACAAGACACTGGCCTTTTAACATATACAATCCCAAAGGAAAAAACTTTGAACATGAAATGGCCCTTTTCCTTCTGTTCTGATTGCCCAAATATCTGAAACAGCACACTGTTTGAACAATCTCGCCGCTCACAAGCAGCGCTTTCATTTTGGTCTATTGAATGGCGGTTTTCCGGCGGCTTTATAAACCCCCTAATAGTAAATCCGGCTGTTTGTATGTTGAACATTGTTGAAACCGTCATGGCGCTTTATACAGAGGCGGGTTTGGAAACATCATTTCTGGCCGTTTGGATGGCGGATTTAGCCTTAGTAAATCCGTCGATGGCTAAACCGCCGCCAAACCCGCCGAAAGTCGGCGGGTTTACAAACACGCCTGTTAGTAAATCTAGCCCCAAGTCTTGATTCACTCGTTCAGTCTATCCGTTAGTTTGCGGGTGGTATCCGGAAGAAAATTTGAGACTGACTCCAATCTTTTTACAAAAAGCTCTCCAGAACTTAGCGACAAATTGTACTCCTCTGTCAGAGATGATCTCTTGAGGGCATCCATGAAGACGGAAGATGTTTTTTAGAAACAAATCTGCGAGTTTAGTGGCTGAAGGGAGACCTTTACAAGTAGTGAAGTGTGACATTTTTGAAAAGCGGTCTACCACGACCCAGATGGTATTGTAGCATATTGCTCAAAGGGAGATCGGTGATGAAGTCCATCGTAATCCTGGTCCAGGGAGAATCCGGAATAGGCAGAGGAAGAAGAAGACCAGGAGGACTTTGTCTTGGCACCTTGTGGCGTGCACAAACCGAACATGCAGATTCGAATTTTTGAACATCTGAAGCCAGTTTAGGCCACCAATAATATCTGGAGAGGAATTCTTTGGTTCTCTTGTAACCGGCATGGCCGGCAAATTTGGACTCGTGAGCCCAACATAGTAGTTTAGAGCGGAGATGAGGTTCCACGAATGAACGCCCTGGAGGGGGAGAGATTACTGAAGAATTGGTAATAGCCACTGTTTGTATTGGATTTAGAATCATTTTGTTGTCTAAACAAGTGAGAGTACCATCATTATCAAAGGACCTAGAGAGAGCATCGGCCTTGGAGTTTTTGGAACCGGGACAAAAGGTGAGAATGAGTTGGAACCTGGCAAAGAAAAGAGACCAGGGAGCCTGACGGGGGTTAAGACATTGTGCTTCCTGGAGATACGTAAGATTTTTATGATCTGTCATGACCGTGATGGGATGTAAGGCACCCTCTAGTAAGTGACGCCACTCCTCAAGGGCAATCTTGATGGCTAATAATTCCTTGTCACCGATTCCATAATTTAGTTCAGGGCTAGAGAATTTCTTAGACAGGAATCCACAAGTCTCTAATGTTCCTGAAGCAGATTTCTGGGAAAGTATTGCTCCAATCCCGACAGAAGAAGTGTCCACTTCAATAAAAAACGGTCTCCCCTGGTCTGGCTGTTTGAGTATAGGAGCTGAAAGAAATGCTTCTTTAAGAGTTTTGAAGGTCAATATAGCTTCGACAGGCCATGGTTTGCTGCAGGCACCTTTTCGAGTTAAAGCTGTAATAGGACAGATAATGGATGAAAAGCCTTTAATGAACTGCCGGTAATAATTGGCAAAGCCAATAAAGCATTGGGTAGCTTTGAGACCAATAGGTAATGGCCAGTTGACAATGGCCTTCACTTTCTGCGGATCCATCAGTAGGCCGGTGCCAGAAACTATGTATCCTAGAAATGGAACTTGTGAACGCTCAAAAAGACACTTCTCCAGCTTGCAATATAAGGAATGTTTCCAGGGACGAGAAAGAACAGTCTTGACATGGAGACGATGAACATGTAAGTCAGATGAAAATATCAAAATATCGTCCAGATAGACAATCACAAATTGATACAAAAGATCCCTGAAGATCTCGTTGACAAAATCTTGAAACACTGCAGGGGCATTGCAAAGTCTAAACGGCATGACTAAGTACTCATAGTGCCCGTCACGGGTGTTAACTGCCGTTTTCCACTCATCGCCCTTTCGAATGTGGATTAAGTTGTAGGCCCCTCTGAGATCTAATTTAGAGAAGATTTTGGCTCCTCTAATCCGGTCGAACAATTCTGTGATCAATGGGAGCGGATAGCGGTTCTTGATGGTAATATCATTAAGACGGCGGTAGTCTATGCACGATCTTAATGAACCGTCCTTTTTCTTTACAAAAAAGAATCCAGCTCCTGCTGGCGAGGTAGATTTTCTGATAAATCCTCTTTAAAGGTTATCTGATATATATAAAGACATTGCCTTAGTCTCAGGGAGAGCCAGAGGATAGACTCTACCTTTGGGAATAGTTTTGCCGGGAATTAGCTCAATAGGACAATCCCAGGCTCGATGTGGAGGAAGCGTCTCTGCAGCGGTCTTGCTAAACACATCAATAAAGTCTAAATACGGCTCTGGTAGTTTGAGGTTGGAGTCCAGAGAGAGACAAGGAAGTTGCTTAGGAGGAAGTATTTTCGAGAGGCATTGATTGACGCACGAGGAGCCCCAGGAGGTAACTTGTGCGAGAGTCCAATCGAATTGTGGTGAATGTTTCCTGAGCCATGGTAGCCCTAAAATGATAGAATTAACGGACTGTGGGATAACCAACTGAATCCACTCTTGATGGAGAACCCCTACCTGCAACTGAACTGGTACAGTAGTGTCAGTGATGGAACCGTTGCTGACACGGTTACCGTCAACTGCAGTAAGAACCAGAGGTTGCGGCAATGGAGTGCAGGGTATGTGAAGCTTCGACACCAGAGTGGCAGAGATGAAATTTCCTGCAGATCCGGAATCCACAAAAGCAGAACAATTTAGGGAAGAGTCCGAAAATGTGAGGGTGACAGGCATCAGAAAACTGTTATCTTTGGAAGGAGAGGGAGAATGGAGACATGAACCTAGAACAACCTCCCTGGTGTTGCCTAGGCGGTGAAGTTTTCCGGCCTCTTGGGACAGGAAGATAACAGATGGCCGGATTCTCCACAGTACAAACACAAACGATTCTTGATCCTGCGTTCTCTCTCATCCCGTGACAGGCGAGAGGGTCCAATTTGCATCGGGTCTTCCGCCGGGAGAGCTGGAGATTGAAAACGAGGAGCCAAACGCACAGTGCGACGACCTTGGACGCTCTCCTGAGAGCGCTCTTGAAGGCGAATATCTACCTTGACACACAAAGAGACCAGGTCGTCAAGCTTGGATGGAAGCTCCTGCGAAGCCAGTGCGTCCTTGATAGGGTCTGACAGGCCTTGCCAATAGGTGGCGGAGAGGGCTTCATCATTCCAGCCTAATTCTGATGCTAAGGTACGGAACTGAACCGCGTATTGACCTGCAGTTAAAGAACCTTGGCGAAGGGCTAACAAGCTGGATGCAGCCTAAGACACGCGACCAGGTTCATCAAATACCCTCCGGAAGTTCTCAATGAACGTGTCAGAATGAAGGAGAGATCCATCTCTTAGTTCCCACAGTGGCGTGGCCCAAGCTAGGGCCTCTCCCGTCAGGAGGGAAATAATATAAGCCACCTTAGCTCTCTCAGATGCGAAGCTCTCCGATGAAAGCTCAAATTGGATGGAACACTGATTTAGGAATCCACGGCATCCTTTGGGATTACCGTCGTATTTCTCTGGGGTTGGAATCTGTAGTGTTCTAGAGGTAGCCAGGACTGCGCTTGGTGGAGCTGCAGCCGGAGCAGGATCAGGAACTGGGGCTGCTGCCTGAGAGGTGCTCAGGGCATCCAAACGGGAAATCACTCCTTGTAAACACTGCAAGAGTTGTGCTTGGTTGGCCTCCTGGCGCTCTACCCGTACTCCTAAATGGATGAGGAGGTCTCGGGATGAGGGTTCTCCGGTACCGTCAGTCATGGCCAGAGTAAACTGTCACGCTGTAGGCCTATGAGGCTGAAGATGATATGACACTAACCGGTATTGGTGCCACTGGTCAAACAGGCGCGGAGTCTAACGTACCCCTGGTGTTCACCAGGGACCCCCGCAAGGAGGTTTGGACTTCGCAGCAGAGAGCACGCAGGTCGCGGTCCTGTTAGCCAGTTACCAGTGTAGCGTAGAGAGGTCAGACGGTTCCGGGTCACAGCAATCAGGAATATCAGGTAAAAAAGGGTAATCCAAAGAATAGTCGCCAAGGCGAAGTCACAGTACAGAATGGGTCACACAGAAGAGTAGAATGGTCGCCAAGCCGGGGTCACAACAGGTAATCAGGAATCAGAATACTCAGGAGTATGAAGGAATAGGGAAGCCAGGAACACTGGTGGTGAACCTGTTACTCTGGCACCCTATTGGCGCCAGAGGCAGGTTTAAATAGAGCCCAAACAGAAGTGATTGGTGGAGAGTGGAGGCAGAATCTGCAGCAGCGTCCCGTTGCCTAGCAACGGAACTGAGGCCAGGGCGCATGCGCCCGCAATCCGGAAGTCCGTGACAGCCGCCGGGGAGATCAGACGTCCGTTCCCTGTCTGACAGGGAATCAGCAGGGACGGCGTCTGACTCTGGTGTTTATGCACTTGAGCAGGCACATTCTTACACATATGGTAGGACTGTCCTAAATTAACCCAATTGTGGAGTGAGGTCAAGTCCCTGATGAAATCTGTGTAGAACCTAAATTTCTCCTCATTCCTCTAAGATTCCCCTCTCGGCCACAAAACACCAAAATAAATTAGCTTGCCATATTATCTCTGCCTCCACCTGCCAAATTGCCACCAACTGGAGGCATGTTGTTTTCCCCATTATCTCCTCAGTGATCACCAGGATTTGGCAGGTCCACCGAATGGAATATATTGCCAGCATTGTAAGTAGCACCTTTAAAACCTTCAACAAAGTCTGGGAGCCTTGCATGTCATACTTCCAGTACCGCTCCCCCTTCATCTTTCCTTCCCACTACTTTCCCCCCCCAAACCCATTCTCTTCCCTCCACTCCCCATCGCCGACTACTGGGGTGGTTTCTGCCTCAACACCCTCCTTCCTTTTTCTTCCCTCTATTTTTTCCTCTTTTCTCTTCCGTCTTTCACTCTGTCTCTCTTCTCAATTCACAGAACTCCTGTTTGCTTTCTCTTCCTTTTAAAAAAATAAATACACAACCTTAACCAATAATGCTTAAAGACAAGAAGCCACATGCTAAAGGCTCACTGCTTCTCAAACAATGTCATCTTGAGTGCTAATGGTCAACCCTGGCATGTCAATCTATCTATATTTACTTGTTAAATACTACATGGACAGTTCTAGATCCAGATTAGTACATTTCTGTTAGCTTCTGTGAGCTGAGCCGAGTCCTCCTCTAAGATGTAGTTCTATTTTGAGTCCTCAGCGCCACCCCTCAGTTTCTCTTGGGGTGATCATCTTTACAAGGAAGGGCTCAATCTTTGCCTCCGGACACCATATGCGGTCACCACGCATGTAATTTTTATGTTATGGTTTGAATGTATACAATTTGCAACTGTTGTTCTCTTTCTTTTTCTCTCTCCCCATCCCCATATTTATATAACTCTTCCTTTAAGAGAACGGCAATAGATAATTGCTAACTTACCTGTTTGCAATGTATAATGTTTGGTTTGCCTTACTTACAAATGTTACAATCTTTTGCTTACTGTTTACTCTTTATCTTATGCTAGGTTGCCCCAACCGCACCCTTTATTTTCTTTACATGGCCCACTACAGAGAGTACAATATTAAAGGGAGACTTAGTTAGTCTACATGAGACACTCTTTATCAAACACCTTCATCCCGAGCTCCTGCGGATTTCCATTAAAAGTATAATGTATAATAAATCATAATACATATTTGGGTTGAGAAACAATTGCACTTAGGACTTTTCGTCTTTTACAATAAACTGATTATCTAATCCAAATAGAGCATACTTTGTAACAATATGTAGTGGTAGAGCTGCTACGGACAGAGGGCCAGGTGCAAAGCTGTCTAATCTGCAGTGTTTTGAATGTGGTGAGCCAGGACACTTTAAGGCAGAGTGTCCTAAACTACAGGAACCTATGGACTGTTCCATTTCAAAGCTGTTTTACCATGAGTCCCACATCAGGAAGTCCTTGTTTGTTCCGGGTGACTGTGCTGATCAACCAAAACCTTGTTCTGGCCTTGGTTGACTCGGGGAGTGAACTCTCATTGGTTTCCAGCTCTGCCTTACCCGAAACTATAACTTATCGGTTGCCCAAGGTGAAGGTTCTTTGCGTACATGGCGCGACAGAGGAGTATGAAAGAACAATACTACCAGTCACACTCAAAGACAAAACTGTTATGGTGGTAGCTGCCATAGCACCTAAACTCCCATATCCACTCATTTTGGGGCGAGACTTCCCACTGTTTAATAATGTCCTCGGTGAGCGGATCCAACAGGACATGCCGGCAACTGATGCAACGGTCGGAAGCCCGGTCTTAAAGGAACCGCCTAAGAATCCACAACATCTGGACATCGATCTTTGGGAACCGCCAAACCGGAATGTCATCCTGGGAGTCACAGCAGGAGTTCCACAAAAGCATCCACCTGCGGGGAAACATGGACAGTCCAAACTAGCATTGGTCGGTGATGTCGCAGATGAGCCCACCCTGCCTGTCAGTGAGGATACGAACTGGTCCGCAATACCAATTTTGTTTCCTCTGCAGGACTTTGCTCGAGACCAACTTAATGATGCCAATTTGGAACATGCCTTTAAAAGTGTGACTGAGGGAAATGGGGTAGCGAAAGCCGCCCCAGCCTGCAGAAGGTATACCATATTTTATTGTTAAAAATAATTTCCTGTATAGAGTTGCTAATGTGTAGGGGGAAAAAGTAGAACAATTAATGGTTCCTCAGGTCCATGTAACCCTAGTGTTAAAAGCAGCACACACACATGTCTGTGGGGGACACCTAGGGGAGGATAAAACACGGGAACGAGTTCTGCTTAGGTTTTACTGGCCCGGGGTACACATGGCAGTTAAAAAGTATTGCTGGTCCTGTCCCATTTGTCAGAGAATCTGTCCCAAACCCATGTACAGGGCACTTCTCGTTCCAATACCAATAGTATAAGTTCCCTTTGAACGGATAGCTATGGACCTTGTGGGGCCACTGGAAAAATCTGCACGTGGGCACCAATATATACTAGTGGGTCTTGACTATGCAACCAGATATCCAGAGGCAATTCCCCTAGGAAACCTAAAGTCCAGCACCATAGCTAGAGAACTGGTATTTATGTTTACACGTTTGGGAATACCCAAAGAAATTCTCACAAATCCGGGTACTCCATTCATGTCTAAACTGATGAAGGACATGTGCCAGTTGCTAGGGGTTACGGCGCTTCACACCTCTGTATACCATCCACAAACAGATGGCTTGGTGGAACGCTTTAACCACACATTAAAGCACATTCTCAGGAAAGCAGTGGCTCAAGAAAAAAAGGATTCGGACACTCTTATTCCCTATTTGATGTTTGCCATCCGTGAGGTACCTCAAGCTTCAACAGTGTTTAGTCCCATTAGTTATTGTTTGGGAGACAGCCCAGGGGTATCTTGGATATGTTAAAAGAAAGGTGGGAGCAGCAAGGTCTCAGGAAGCCAAATTTGGTCCAATTTGTGTCCCAAATGTATGAGAGGCTAGCAAAGATAGGGCCCATTGTGCAGCAGCATGTAAAAGAGGCTCAGGAATGACAGAGAAAAATATATGATAAAAGTGCTGTTGTTCGATCTTTCAAGCCTGGGGACAAGGTCCTAGTCCTGGTTCCCACCCAGGAAAGCAAACTTTTCGCCTATTGTCAGGGTCCATATGAAGTTCTAGAGGCTGTCGGTCCTGTTAATTACAGAGTCCGCCAGTTAGGTAGGAGAAGGGAGGAGCAAATATATCATGTTAACTACCTTAAACCTTGGCATGATGAGGAATCCTCTCCTCAGGTAATGAGTACTGCCATTGAAAAGTCTGAAGTGCCCATACAGCCAGCTTTGTCCATTCAGCAGAGACAACAGACTGAAGAAATGATTAGCCGGAACAGGGATGTCTTCTCTTCCATTCCTTGGCGCACTCCCTTAATCGAACACGACATTGTCACTGCGCCAGGAGTCATTGTAAAGCAGAAGCCGTATCGTATTCCAGAAGCCAGGACGTGAGAAAGGAGGTCGAGAAGATGCTCCATTTAGATGTGATTGAAGAGTCCACTTGTGAGTGGAATAGTCCCATTGTGCTTGTCCCGAAACCCAATGGGACAATTAGGTTCTGCAATGACTTTAGGCGCCTAAACAGTATGTCGCAGTTTGATGCCTATCCGATGCCACGTGTGGATGAACTAGTGCAAAATCTTGCTGGTAGCAATTATTTAACAACCCTTGATCTAACAAAGGGTTATTGGCAAGTTCCCCTGACTTCCACGGCCAAGCCAAAGACTGCATTTTCCACCCCTGATGGTCTCTATCAATATAAAGTCTTACCCTTTGGGCTGCATGGGGCACCTGCCACCTTCCAAAGGGCCATGAATAAATTGCTACGACCTCACACAGCTTATGCAGCCGCTTATTTGGACGATATAGTGATTTATACCCCAGACTTGGGATCACATTTAGCCAAAGTTGAGGCGGTCTTAGCTTCATTAAGGTCAGCAGGGTTAACAGCTAAGCCAGAGAAATGTGCCATAGCCATGAGAGAAGCCAAATATTTGGGGTAGGTTGTTGGTCGAGGGCATGTAAAACCCCAGCTAGACAAAGTGGAGGCAGTCAAAAATTGGGCAAGACCAGAAAAAAAGTCGCAGTTAAGAACCTTTTTAGGCTTAGTAGGTGACTACAGGCGGTTTGTAAGCCACTTCGCCACTAGAGCTGCTCCACTTACGGACATGTTAAAAAAAAGTTGTCCAGATAGATTAATCTGGTCTGATTCTGCAGAAACCGCCTGGTCTGATCTTCGGTTAGCTCTTTGTTCCTCCCCAGTTCTACAAGCACCGGATTTTACCCGGAGGTTCTTCCTCCAAACTGATGCTTCTGGTGTTGGCTTAGGTGGAGTCTTGTCACCGGAGAAGAATGGAGTAGAAAATCCTGTCCTGTATCTAAGTCAGAAGTTGCTTCCAAGGGAACAAAAATATGCCACTGTGGAGAAAGAATGTCTCGCCATAAAATGGGCTACAGAAGCTCTGCGCTATTATCTCCTAGGCAGAGAGTTTACCCTAATAACAGATCATGCACCATTGCGATGGATGAAGAACAACCGGGAGGTAAATGCCAAGGTAACCGGTAGGTTCTTGGCACTACAAACTTTCAAAATGCACCTAGATTGATGACTTATGTGTAACAAACAATAGTTTAAGTTTGGTTAACTTACATGATAGAGAAATCCTTCCTCTCAGCAAACATACAGGGTGTGTCTGTTTAGTGCAAACAGAGTCAGTGATGGGGCATTTCCTTTTAAAGAGAAGGTGGGTGTGTCACCTGTCCATCAAGCTAAGGCTGGGGGAGGAGTATCAGGTATAAAAGCTTGTTTGTATCATATGTGCACTGAGACTAATGCTGGGTAAGCTGGCTGGTCCTGAGAGAGAGCTGGTCTATGTATAGCTAGTGTTTAGGGTCTCCATAATTGCTGTGAAAATATACGGTGTCAGGTTGGTAAATGTTTTTGACACAGTATATTTTCAGAGCAATTATGGAGTCCCTAAATGTTATACTCATGCTTTCTCTGCATATTGCCAGCTAAATGCCTCCCTTTGTTACAATATATATATATATATTTATATTATAAGATTATAAGGGCGCAGTCAAGCCTTTATATTAAGGTTGCCTCCAATAAATAATAAATTGCATTCTGCCATGTTAAATTTATCGTGGGTTATGATGTTTGGGGGTTATTGAACTCAAATATGGCATGCCAATGGAGAACCATCTATTGGTGCTGTATGACAAACTTCTGAAATAAGGAATACAAAATAACAAATTTGGAATAATCTAAATTTATTTTCCCACTTCCTGTTTTGCAAAAAGTCATAGTTTTTCAATTTTTGGGTGGAAAGCATAACTCACTGTACTGGACAGTTTAAGAATAGTGGTTTGTTTTGTTTAAAAGCTATAGCTTCAGTGGAGTGCCTTTGAGAGGTGAGATTTTTGAGAAATATTTACATTGTTTACAATTTAGTAAAATATTTTAAAGCTAGGGGAGTTGATTAAGACATTTAAACTAGTTCAAAGTAATTTTAGTACCCCAAAAGAAATTAAATCCTCCGTTTGTATGTATCACTTTTAGAAATGCAAATACTAGTTTCAGTGTGACTAGAGTACCCCCCCAAAAACATAATTATCTCCCCTCTGTATATGCCTTTAAGAAACTCAAACACTAGTTCACAGTGACTGTAGCACTCTCTCAAATACTCAATTCTCTTTACTTGGTGTGTAAATTTATTGGGAAGTATTGAAAGTTAATTATAAAAGATCTATTTTTTTGTAGCTCAAATTCCACATGATAAATGTCTATTTTATGCCAGAAAGAAATTAATTTAATGTCAATAAATGTTTCTGGATGCGAATATAATAAAACATTCCTGATAACAAGGAACGGTTATTGAAAGCAAAGCAAGGTGATCAGTGACATCAAAATAAGAAACTTACAAGAGACAGCGGAACTCTCTGGCAAATGTATGGCTTGGCTGGCTTGTAACCAGTGACATAATAATACAGTTAATACTGGTATAAAAAAAAAGCTGAGGAAAACCTCACCAAGGGGTAAATGAATGAAACAGTGGTTTTATTAAACTGCTGATTTGAGGCATTATTATGGGGAAGATTTTAATCCGCCCGATACATTAAAGGCAAAACCAGCAAAACGTTCAACTTTGCCATCTCGATTTTTAAAATTTAACTACATGCCAACTGTCGAATGTATATAGCATTTTTATAAATCTCCGCAAAACCACCAGCAAAACAGTCAAAACAAAAGAGGTAGTTGTGAGAGGCGAGATTGCTCGAACATCATACTGTTTGAGCTATCTTGCCACTCATAACATAAGAGGAGGCAACATTGAGTTGTGAATTATCATGATAAATATTATTTCATGTTTATGGGAACAAAATTAATGTATTCTTTGCCCTAATAGGGCAATTTTTATTGTTCATTAAATTAAGGGGGCTATATTTTTGTGTTATTATATTATGAGAGCAACATAAATATATAATTATATTAAGGGGCAATAATATTTGCTAGCTGAAAGGGGCAATAATTATTTATTACATGTCAGTAAGGGCGTGCCAATCTCAAACACACATGGCTGCAGCATCCGATCCAAGTCTGGGCATATCAAAAGTATTTATTTTTCAGCCGTATCTCTTGCTCCAGCTTCAGGGCTAGTGTAAATGCTGATTACTAATGATGGCGGTTGTGTATACATGCTATAACAGGTGTATGCTATCAATTGCAACTGTAAAATATGTACTTTATGTACAGTAGACATTAATAACATCCTAATAAATGTATTTGATGGAAACATTTTTTTGTAAAGTTTTGTCATTAATGCCTATATTATTACCAGGTGACATTAATTTTTTTTTGCTCCTTGAATTCTTTTAAGAATTTATATTCCATATAGGATACATGGACATATCCTGCAGTGTCCTCTGTAGTAGAGCAGAGCAGACGAACACCCGTATTCATCAGCGTACATATCTTCAGATTCATCCCTTGTTGAACTTGGGTGTGCGCAGACCCGAAATCAGGAGCGGGCTGACAACATGCAGCCCGGGGGGTGCACAGGCGGCCGCATCACATGACACGCGAAGCGGCCGCGTCATGTGATGCAAATTGGCCCGAACAGCGGTCACTCTGAGCGGCCCGGGGGACTGATGCCCACCTGCCCCCTGGCCCAGCCCGCCCCTGTCCGAAGTATGTGCATTCTGAAACAAACACACATTGTGCTCCGTATGCATACCTTGATGAATCAGGCCCATAGTGTCTGCAGCAAAGAGTACTAAGTACTACGGGGTTTATTTATATTTTTTCTGACTTTGCGCACTTGGTATTGCCTCTCTGTGCTCTATTTATCAATTTGCAGGAGCCGGGACAGTGCTTCCAAAAAGTGGCTGTATTCTCACATTTGTTGTTTTGAAACTTCCTTGCCTGTACTGTCCCCATAATTAATCAAGGTGCAACAAAATAAAAAATGACTACAGTAACAATATATAGACGCCCACAAAAATAAATATAGTTTGTAATACATAACATTATACATTGATGCCCAATCAATATATGCCCAGATAAAGGTCAAATGTCAGGTTCTGTGACTGCTGTGCTATGTCCTATGTCTTCTGCTGTGTCCTGTCCACTGTTTATTTTTTTTTCCTGGTATAGACATGAAGGAGGGGAGGGTGCAGCCTGCCAGGGAGTGATATGAACAGATCTCTTTCTGTACTGTGTGCACTCTTCTGTGGCCCTTAATACTGAGGTAACAGTGGCTAACACCAAGCCAAAATGGTGTTAGTAATTGACACCAAGCTCTGAAAAGCAAAGATTTTCGGCGCATGATAAGCAGTCTTGCTGTCCTCATATAGAACTATGGGGACTGTTGTAATGATTGTTACTACCATTGATATATCCAGCATTAAGCTATTGTTATATAACTGCATTAATGTATTTGGCTATAAGCCTGTGAAAGCAACCGTTTTCACAAGATTTAAGGATTTATGTAAAGATAAATAAGTCCCTATGCACTTAATGACCATACACAAATCTGATGATTGCCAGAACATATTTGTGTGTATGTGTGTATAGAGATCTATCTTTCCCACACATTAAGCTGTGTGACTATTTCTTACAGAGCTCTGCTAGAACTAAAACATATAAGACACTCATCCTGGTTTATCATTAGCAACTGTGTCAGGGCTGTTGTAATAGCAAGTCAGTTGTCCTTGGCCCATGGGGCAATGGGGCCACACTTAGCTGTGTATAATAAGTACAGTATAAACATACTAGTTTAATAGAGTGGTTGTGTCAGCCTCAGGTTTTAATCACTTCTCATTTCTACATTAATGAAAAGGGAAATTCACATTACACATTGTAGTCATTCTTTTGCTATGTGTACAGTGGGAAAATTTGCATATAAGTTAATTAGGGTGAATATTTCTCACTAGCCGTGAGGAATCTATAGAACATTTTTCCCAATGGCAGAGCCATTATGTCCTGTGCTTTCACAATACACTTTATACACAGCATTAATGATGTCACTTAATGGTTATTCAGTTATTAATATCAACATCATTTATTTGTATTTCTGTCAGTGTTGAAAGAAAGGCAGTTGAAGAGAGGGAGGAGGGGGAGGAAGAAGTGGAGAAAGTGGAGGAGGAGGAATAAAAGAATTGGAGAAGGAATGAAAGGAGGAGGAGAAAAAAAGAAGGAGAATGAAGAAAAAAGAAGGAAGAAGGAAAGGGAGAACCTTGCGAGACTAGACTTACAATCATCTGTACCATAATTTGGACAATAACAAGGGCACTATGGAGGCATATAAGACACTGCTCTTGTTGTTTACCGTTGTGTTGGATTAAGAGGAACAATAATATAACCTTGACATGTCTTAGTGATTAGAAATTAGAAGACAATAGAATGTATAGAATAGGACTACATCATGCCACATTACTTAACTTATACCCATATAACATTTATTTGTAACTTTTGTTTAATTGACAGGGATATCAATTGTTTCACTGTATTTTCACTGTAAATCAGAATGTTACAAGTATACACATGACACACAAAATGATGCCAAAGCAACATAGGAAAAGTGTTAAAATGAATAGACAACAATTGAAGTAAAATAGTAAGAGACACATACGAGTGCCTAAAAATCCCATAATGGTAATGTCCCCTGTGACATAACATTCCTCTAAATGTTAGTTGTATAGACAAATAAAAAATATTTTTTGCTTTGATCTTTGCACCTCCCTTTAGGTTTTAGGAGTCATGAAATTAGTATCCATCTAAATATTTATAACTGGAGATCTAAGAGTCTCAACTTCAGTCATACAGGAGAGCAAAGCAAAAAAAGAAGTAACTTTGTACCTGGGCAAAACCATGTTGCATTGGAGTGGGAGGGGCAAATGTACAATGTAGGGAAAGATGTATAGTTGGGGTAGGGCATGTCCTAGTTCAACTTTATATTTCAAAGTAAAATAAAGTTATCAAGTATTTGTGTGCTACATGAAAAAACAGCCAGTATTTAACTTATGTGCAAAATAATAAACTAATCCATATTAATATGCACTCCTTGCATATTAGTATGGTTTGTCAAGGATCAGACTCCTTTTTTTTGCTTTGCTCTAATTAATGACTCAGGCCCATGGAGCAAAAAGAGGCATTAAAGTGTGTGTGGGGAGGGAAAAAGTCTATTTTATCAGTGATCAGAATTATATTTTCTATTCTAAAAACATAATATAAAAATCTAACTTTCTCTCTCTCTCTTGGGTATGTTTTCTTTTACAGCTGACTGGGTGTGTCTGCAGTGAGATGGATCAAACAGAGCACCTGAAGAGACCTTCTTCTCTAAGGACCAAGAGTGTCATCTGTTGATCAAGCTAACAGGGAAGGAGGGCTGTAAAGTAGTAAAACCTGGATTGTGCACTTGAACAGGGTGACCAATGCCAGATAGGGGCTGGTGTCTAGACAGGAGTCAGAGTCAGGTTGCTTAGTGTCAGCCAGATGGCAACTATACAGCAAGAAGTTGTCCATGTGCACATAACCAGAGGGGTGCAGAGGTGCTTGTATCAATATATATATATATATATATATATATATATATATACTGATCAGCCACAAATATTTAAACCAATGACAAGTGAGGTGATTATCTCTATAGAATGGTACCTGTCAAGAGGTAGGATATATTAGGCAGCAAGTGAACTGTCAGTTCTTGAAGTTCATGTGTTGGAAGCAGGAAAAATGGACAAGCATAAGGATCTGAATGACTTTAACAAGGGCCAAATTGTGATGGCTAGACGACTGGGTCAGAGCGAGAGATGTCCTAGAAAAACAAGTCAGAGCCATTGAGGCCCCACCTAGCAACTTACAGGATTTAAAGGATCTGCTACTAAATACCTGGGGGTAAATGTTTCAAGCTGCGAGTTTCCAGCGGGTTTGAAAAGTGGAGATGTTACCTATAGCTACCAATATAAATATATATATATATATATATATATATATATATATATAGATAGATAGATATAGATAGATATAGATAAATATAGATATATATAAAACTATATATTCACACTTTATTTTAAAATAACTTTAATTATTATCTTTTTTCACCAACCTGCATAATTTTTCACATCATAATAACTGCTGAAACAACTGCTAAATTATATACTTCAATAACTTGTCAGAACATTATCTATTTGGTGATCCACTGTTAACTATGATATTGATTAGAAAAAGTTCAATAGCCTAATTTAAATTCAGAAAACCTGCTTAGGGACTCTTTCCTCATGCTTAGTCGATAATATATATTTAGAAGGTTTGTCAGTAATCAGCAAGGACCTTACTAAGAGATCTTTGCTCAATGACCTAACTAAAATTATAATGACAGGGTCAAGTATATAACTTGAAATAACCTAAGGAATATTTAGCTGATCAGAATTCATTCTTGATATCCATTTCTAATAAATTTGAAAAAATAATTTCATTACAATTAAAGGATGATTTATTGTTGTCTGTTCTTCAGAATAAAGCGGGGTAATAAAATATACTATTCTGTGATTCTTTAGACAATATGTTTTGTGTGTATTTGCATAGGAATACGAAGTAGCTATCAGACCATTTTAGAGGGCCCATTTTGTTCACATAATTAGTTACTGTTGCCATCCATCTCATTAGAACTAATTAATAGCTCTTCTAAGTGCTGTTGAGGGAATAGAATCAATTAGGAGCTTAGACCACATCTTTTAATTTGCTACTGTATTGTGGTTTTTAACAGGCTTATCAGGGAGCATAAGAAAAGTTTAATGAAGAATTATGTTTATAATGCAATAAAAAATTATGTGAGTCTGCGCATGTGAGCAGGACCCCTTATCACTTTGTTTATATATACCCAACTTTTTAACTGCATAGTTACTGTTCTGTACAAGTCTTAAAGATATGCAAAATTTGCATCAAGTTAAATGGCCCCATTAATAAGTCATAAATTGTAACTAAAGACATCACATATAACTTTTTAGCCATTATTCTTTTACATTGATTATATCAGCAGTCATTAATCAGGTCACCAGAACAACATACTGCTCTGTAAAGGAGAATATACCTACAGCTCGTACTGTACTATACTACACACCATAAACCATGAGGGTTACTAATATCAGCAATTGTTTTTAACCAATATAGAGACAGATTGTCAATGAAATCATATGTCTGAATGGTTGTATGGTTGAGAAAAAATGGAATTTTACAATGTGCAAACAGAAGTATGCGCAAATCAGTCTTTAAGAAAATCTTAGCTTCCGCCATTGATGACATAACATGTCTCCCCCCTCAAACTATATTTTTGGATAAAGGAAATAATTAATACAAACAAAGGTAAAAATTGAGCTTGTGAAATGTAGATTTGACTATCTACTGGCTTAAACCTAAAGTACTTTATGGACATAGTAGCAAATACACATTAGGGGGGATTTAGAGTTGGACGTCAAGTAAATTTGCACGGTGTAAATATGCATCTTGTATTAAATTTGTTGCACTGCTCATGCACACAACTAGTAGAAAGATGGACAACTCTAACACACACTTATACTTAATGGTAAAATAAGTCAGAAAGCCTTGCCTCGAATACCTTAATGATATGGAGCAGTTTCTTTCCTCATATATTTAAGCAAAGCAGTCTGACAGGTCTGGCTAGCCTGATCTCATGGTGCGTTGCCACATGGAATTACAATTTTCAGGAAATTTAACCATACTACCATATACTAAAACATCCTTATGTTTTCTTAAATCTTCTTTTCTTAAAATCCTTTTTCTTCCTACCCACTTCTACTCTTTAGCTCTTGCCTCTTTTTTCTGCTCTTCTGCTGCCCCAAAGCCCTCGTAGATTTCAAGGAGAGAACAAGTTGCAACCAAACAGATGCAGAAGTGGTTGGTAAAATATATACACATGACGGACTATTAATATATTACTACATACTGTTAGAGGCACAATGGGATTACAGACTCAAGTCAGTCAGTCTGGTTTGATGCTACCAGTGATGGAGGTGCGGAGTCAAAAGTGGTGTAAATTGTAACCAGGGACCCCTGAAAAGAGGTACGGTCTTTGCTATTAGAACATGCAGGTCACGGCCCTCCATGCAGGTACCAGATATGACCAGCATGTAAGTATAGCCAGAGAGTAGTGGTAATGTGAGTGGAGATGTTGTCTGGAAATACCGGAGTTGAGGCAAAGGATGATGTCAGGAATATACACTGGAGCAGATACTGTAGTAAAACCAAGAATACACAGGAACGAGTTCTAGAGCAATGGCAGGCTAATACTGGACAGATGACGATACTAGGAAAGCTCTGGTTAGATGATGATACCAGGAATACACTAGATAAATTAATAAACACCAGCAATGCACAGGAGCAAGGGTGCCAAACAGTCAAAGTAGAAGGAGCAAACTTAGACAGGAAGATCTGTTAACATACTGCAGCATCAACTGGTTTAAATAGCTCAGGCTAAGTGAGTGGGCAAAACGTTTGTGACCAAGTTTATAAATAACGGAATTGAGCATGTGCACCCGTAATCCAAAATGACACCCGCTTGCTGCAGACACTAGATGTGTGCTGGACTCCTATAAGTACTCTGCAACCCATAGATATTTGGGGTAAACAATGTGTGAGAGGTACTCGAATTCAGGAACAGAAAGCTTATACTCATCTGGAGTAATTTAGCATGATATGGTTTATAGTAAATTGCAGTTATGATTTTTATATTTATTTTCCTTTTGCCAAGAAATCTCAGAGGTTTATATGGGTGTCTATTTGCATAAGTTTGGCCCTTCATTTTTCTTATCTCTTTCTTCACATTATCTAGTTCAGTTTTTTTTTTTTTAAGTTTTACATCTTTTATCTTAAAACTTTGACAATAATAAACTTAAGCTAAAAACATGCAAGAAGTAGCAACAGTGTCATGAAATCAATTATAAAGTATCAAATTACAATAAAAAGCAAACAATATTTGTGATCATGCGTATAATGCTAAAATAAAGAAACATTAGAGTGAGAAATTTATTGTAAGTCAGTAGCCTCCAAGAGTGGCAATTATCCATGAAGCGTACTTCACATAGTAGAAACCATGTCAAATATTGTATATATAATATTAGGAAAAAAAGGCAAATTCTGTAAATGAATTGTCCAAAAGAAGCATTAGACTTATATTGGCTGTGTATTAGAATGATGGTGGCTGGGTGCCTGCCCCAGGCATAGCATCTAAGAAAGGGTCACCTCCTTTATTCCCTCTTTAATATAAGGAAAAATTCTCCCTCAATACCACAAATTTTCTTATTTTTCTACTAAATTACGACTGGTGTACTTAAACCTTTTGTGTTCAAATTTCTCGTTGACAAGATCTATCCACTCAATAGAACAGGGCCTTTTAAAGCCATTCACTTGCTGCCAAGAATTACTTTTGCTAGCATAAATAATGTATTGATAAGTAGCCTAATATAATTATGCATCTTCCCTGTTAATTCTAGATTAAATAAAAATAATTTCGGATTAATGGATGATATTCCCACACCTAGCAGCATCACACATTTAGAGACCTCCCTCCAAAAAGAGGACACCACTGGGCAACTTCACATCATATGCCAAAAGTCGCCCTCTGTACTTCCACATTTAGGACAATGGATCACTTGACCTCCACTGAATTTGGAAAGCCTAAGAGGAGTAAAACAAGCTCTATACAGGAGAAAAACCTGGAGTTTGGTGAAATCTAGCAGAATGCAGTAACTTTATATGAACTTTCTAGCATATTCTGCCACATCTCATCACTAATCTCACCCAAATCAGCTTCCCAAGCAAGTCACAGTTCTGAAGGTCATCAGTATTCATCACTTCCATCAAAATGGAGTATATAGGCTAGACTTGGTGTCTAGTATCATGTCTCGTCAGCTGTATCCATAAGGGGTCTGTTAGAAAGTTTGGGCTGGTCCCCAAAAACCGTGAGTTTAGGGCATGTCTAAGTTGTAAGTATCTAAAGAAATGATTCTTAGGAAGTCCGTACCTCTCTCATAGCTGTTCAAAGGAGTGCAATACTCCATCCATATGCAACTGTCCAAGGTGTAGGACACCATATGGTCAACAAGCCTCACTTCCCTACATTTTTGCCAAGTCTGAATTGCACCAAAGAGGGATGTATGGGTTATATCCAGGATCTTCAGTAATTTTAACTTATGCCTTCCAAACCCTGAGAATCTGTGTCAATAGAGGTGGGTCATTCATTGAACTCCTACCCGCCAGGAGACACTGTGTCAGTTTTTAAGACTAAGTGGTCATGAAATTCTAAGCTCTCCCTAGATTTCAGCCATACACTAATATGCACCAATTGAAAGGCAAAGTAATAAAGCTGCATAGACCACCCACCTCTGGGACCTACATAAAGTAGTGATTTTGACACAAACTCATTTGTCAGCCCATATCAAAGATGAAATAAAACAATTATTGCTACAGAAAATATATTCGGGAATATTGCTGTAAGATACACAAGAACTTTGGTTGAGGGATCATTTTTATCAAATTAATCCGTCCTGTAATCCTTAGTGGCAGCTGCTTCTACACATGAATCTGGCTCTTGAGATAATCTGTGGTTGGAGATTATATTGAATGTAGCAGTCAATATTATTAGACATCCATGTGCCCAAGTACTTGAATTTGGGGGTCAACCTCAAGAGGGTCTGTAAGATAGGGCCTATTGGACAAGATTCTTCTACTGGGGAAACACAAGACGTATCCCAATTAATCAAGAGTCCCAAATATATACCAAAAACCTTTGCCATCTGTTAGAGAGTAAATGTGAGATAGAAAAAGTAGCACACCGAATGAACTATGATAACACATGCTAATGGTTCAGTGGCCAAGGCAAAAAGGGCAGGAAACAGGGGCCAGCCCTGCCTTATACCACTGACCAAATTAAATCTGCAGAACACAAACCCATTAAGACAGACTCTAGCTGGGGGGAAAGAATAAAGTAAATTCACCGATTGAACTTAATTTTATTAATTTTATTTTGGGTCAAATAGACCCGAAAAAGACAGTAGGCTTAAATCAATCCAGAAATTATGCCATCAGCAGAGAATTCCATAGTGCAAGAATCCTCACAGTAAATAATGTCATTCTATGTTGATAGCGATAGTGATAGCCTCAATGCATGTCCCCTTGCCAATACTTTGTCAATACTTTAATAACCTACAATCAGTAGCTGGGTGTCACACATACGACCCGCTAATCACTCTTTTAAATGCTGGTGCACTTAGATTGGGTCCCCAGGCTGGTTTTCTTTGACTTTGAAATGCTGTGACATGCCTCAAGTAGCTGTCTGGTCTGCATGCGCAGACCCGACCTTTTAGAAATCTCCTGCCATTGAATGGTGCCCTCTAATAGAGAGACTACTACCTAGCTTTATGCAGCTGCCTAGGGGGCCGTACTCTTGGGGGAGCTCACGGTGGCTGGGTACCCAAACTAACAATGTCTCTGAATGAGAGTAAACATTGAGAGGTGGAATTGGAGAAAATGGAGGCTAGAGAAACTGGGGGAGGGGGCTACAGAAAATGTGGAAAATGAGTTTTGGAGAAAATGGGGAGGTAGAAAGGGCTACAGAAAATGTAGAGAGAGAGGGCTGGAGAAAATTTGGGGAGAGAGGGGGCTACATAAACTGGTGCGGAGGGGGGGATATGTGAAAAAATATGGCTAGGGCAGGGGTGATAGTGGGCCTTTCCATCCAGCCATGAAGAGGTAAGTGTTACTATTTTTGTTGTACATGTCAAGTGTGTAGGGGGGCTAGGAAGTCAGATTTTGGGGATGAGATGCAGTAGGCTCAAAATTTGCCTAGGGCACTGAGAAACCTTGCACCAGCCCTGATAATACAGACACAGCCATATTTCTAGAGCCATGCATCTGAAATTAATTCACCAACAAATTACACCATTTGCTTCAACCAAGACTGCTCCATCTACACTGTGTACTGGTTTCCATCATGTTTTTTTATTTTTTATACTATATAATATATTGTTAATTAGTTATATAGAACAGCCGAATAGACAGAAATAAGATACTGCAAATAAGCTGTTAAATTTTGATTTTAAATACAGGGCATACATAAAATATAGAACATATTATATATCTTTTTAACTAGAAAGAATATGTCGAATGAATTAATATTCTCTCTGTGCTTAAAGTAAACACCCCTGTAAGATCCTAACACCAACCTTATTATTTATAATAACCTAACATTAAGAGAGAATTACTCATACTTTACCCATAAAGCTATTCAGCCACTACTCAAACGTGTCATTTGAAAAGACTGCCTGGTGCTTAAATGGAAATACATTTTGGAACAATTCAGAAAATGGCTTAGAAGTGCCTAATACAGGTAGTGGTTAAAAATAGTACAATGGAAAAGTGACCTACTGGGGATTTGACAGCAAGTTCTGCAAGAAAATCTGTACGTGTGTATTGTATCTGTCTAAATGATGGAATTTGCCTGCACCCCTGCCAGCTTAAGGTTAGGTACCATTGCAGTAGCTGGGGTCAGTAAAAGATGGGAAAGATAAAAATAATGACAATTTTGTGAAGCAATAGAAAAAAAACTTACAGAGAAGTCACAATCAGTTGGAAGCCAACAAGTTGTGCCTCCTACAGAGATTTATCCTGACCAAAATCTGTATCAACTTCAATAAACACCTCATTAAAACTCAAAAGAAATGTTTATCTGTAAGCCTGTCAACTTCTCAGGCATAAAAAGCTGACCTTAGCCCAACAGGTAAATAGCTAGAAACCTATAAGTAACAGAATATTAAAATATGTTTTAAATCAAATTTCAATTAGTTATAAAGATGGGGAATGTCAGCAACAATATGGGAAAGATGGGGCATTTTTATGTAATTTAATACATTTTAGGCATGAACTTCATATTACTGAGAAAATCCTAATATATAGTTAAAAGTCTGTTAAATAAAAAAAATACAAGTTGCCTTATATCAAAGAACATCTAACACCATTCACAAATGGCTGAAAAAACTAGGGAAGCATTAGCTTTTCTTATATTTCAAATGAACCAAATACTGATTTGTGTAATTTTAGTACACATGACACAGATTTATTGCTTTTATGAGATAAACTGATCTGGGATTTTATAATTCAGGCACAAACTGGTTAAATTAATGTGCAATTTAATCTCCGCATTTGGCTAAATGGTTTGTATAGGTTCAGCTGAATTCTAAAATATTAACACCTAGAAAACAACTCAGGATACTGAAAGTAATATATAAATTAAGCCTGTTTAAGGTAACATATTGATTACCTATTGAATAGTCACTGTATGACACATTAATTACTGGAATTGTTAGACAACAAAATATTCAACATTTATATTTTGATGACAGACACTTGCAACTTTTTTTAAAGGTGATTATTTTTTTTAAGTTTTGTAGAACTGAGTTGAATTGCACATTAATTTTCCCTTAAGCAAAAACATAAAAGAATATATTTATCTTTTTATTCAATAACAATATTTATTTACATTTACTTCAAAAAAGTGTTAATTGTCACAAAAAAATACATGTACTGTATGTAATACCGCTTTCATACTGCCGCCCCGGCAATATCCCGGGTTTTTCAAGCCGGGTTTTTGCCGGGGCTCGGAGCGTCCCAGCTCAGAAACACCATTCATACTGCACCTCGGAGCCGGGAATTTCCCGGGTTGACCCCATTCATACTGCACAAGTCTGTGCCCTGGCAATTTGTGGGAGTCATCACCAGAGCAGTTTTCATTGGCAGAAAAATGGTGACTTTTTTATGACGCATAAAGATTATGCAAAAGTGGGTGGTAATTGTTTACCACATTACTTTTCACCATGGCCGACGACTCACTTTTGTGAGCCAATCAGCTTGTTTTCTGTGCAACCCGGGTTGAAAAAACCCGGGTTGCACCATTCATAGTGCAGGCAACCTGGGTCCGACCTGGGAATTACCCCTCGATAAATCCCGGGTTGAAGACCCGGGTTTTTAGACCCGGGATTTTTGACTTGTACCATTTATACTGCACCGAGACCCGGGTTGTTTGAGCTCGCCCCGGCAAAAACCCGGGATTTTGGTGGAGTATGAATGGGGTATAACAAGAGGCATTAGTATAAATTGTTTGACTTACTTATGGTAAAGGCAGCTTGTCAAATACAAACATAATTTTGACATAAAGCATCAGTGACAAATAAAATAAAGCCACAATTAAATATAAGATTAGAATAACAGTGTAAAGCATAAATCACAATTTGGCATAATACAGCATGAAAACTATCAAAAAAACATTTTATTTGTATATAAGGTGCCATTCAGATATGGGACTTTAGTCTTGATTCCCAGAATCCTGATATTTTGTCTTTCAATTTGTCTTTCAATGCCCTGGGATTGTAGTGTGATCAGAACATCCTTTTTTCAGCAAAAGCTGCTTTATGATCATTCAGTCAAGATCAACGTCAGAGATGAGCCCAGAATACCCATATCATTTTTATTCTAGAGGACTTCTTCATTCCACATTGTGACATATATTATTTTTCTCAGGAAAACATGAAATGTGGAAAATACTCGAAAAGAGTCATTTACTCTAATTGCTGTTGTAGAAAGGTAGGGTAGGGTAGAGAGAGTGAAACAAAGATTACAAAAAATAGAGAGAAAGTGGTTAGAATAGAAGTGAAAAATAGTTAAAAAAATTAAATATAGTACAAATTTAGCGAGAAAAAGACAAAGCGAAAGAGAGATGGAAAACGGAACCCTGCAGGATGTTTACATTGAAAACTACTTTGGCATCTGAAGATATGTTGTCACTAGAAGGAATAGCTTAAATTGCAGTTCCACCAATTTTTTAACTTGTAATCGTAGGGGTACTGCAGCCTAACCAATAGTAATTATTCAGATGCATCAAAACAAGATCAACTGTATGTTGTGAGCTTCTACAGTTACACTGTCCCAAATTAGTAGTTCTTGCAGTGTGCTGAAAAAATAAAACATTGATAATTAACAAATACAACAGGACAGAACAATTTTCACATTGATCAACAGGTGTTTGTCACCAGCCATTAAAAAATGAATAAACAATTATAGCAATATTAAGTCCTATCCCTACTTATCCCTACATAATTAATTCACAATAATCCTCCCAGCCAGAGGCGGAACTGCAGATGCAGTTCACTGGGGCCCATGGAGATAATGAGGCCCACTATATGGCAAATGCAGAGGCTTGGGGGCAAGGTATATTCTGTCTGTTGGACCGAATATACCCTGCAGTCAGTACCATACTGGTATCTCTAAGGTTTTTAAAGTCTATATTGTACACTACCCAATCCTCAGGACTCATTGGAAGCCTAGTGCAATTGGCAGTTAAAATTGACAAAAGGAAAAAGAAACTGAGAGAAAAGTTATTTACCATCCTACCCTAATTATTGTGTCATCATCCAACTATATCCCATTCACTTTAGGTTTGCTCCTGAGGGTCTCATGCAGAAAGGAACTGTTCCTGTAATAGGTTGATCATGGTTAAATAAGCATATGAGGAATAAAAACGCTTGGTAAAAGAATTACTCCACCTTATGACACTCTTTGCAGATCATAAGAATTTAGAATACAAAACATTGAAATGGCTACTTGTCCCAATTACATTGTAAAAACACCAATAGTGATACCTTGTCCAGAATCCATATTTACAAATACATTGAGACACAGGGGATTCTTCATATTATCATCATAATTCTTACCTTGGATATTTTTGCTTCCAAAAATGATCAGCACTACTTTACAAATACTTCTCCAATTTATTGGGTCTATAGTAGCATTTAAAACATTTTACCTGTACTTTATTCTCTTCAGAGGTGTTGGAGGCCAAATCCAAATTTGTATAGAGCTACACATTGCAGTTCTGAAGATTTGACGTTTGCAGTTAGACATTGTTTTAAGTATCCTATATTTAAGGTTGATGGTATGATTTGGCTTTATACCAAAGATTTCAAAAATGGAAACGTTAAACTTTTTTTCTGCACTCCCAAAAATAAAGTCTAAAATAAATTAGTCTTTATGAGATTCTTAAATCAGAATTTTGCTTTTTTTACATCTTCAGTAGCTTGTAAATTCCAAATGTTTTTCATGTTTCTCTTGAAAGCTGCTCACTCTACATGAACAGTTTCCTATATGCCCAGCCCTTTACTTATCACTGCTGATGGCCAACCTAAGTATGGATTTAAAAGATTTGGCTATGGACCAGAGGAGAGCTTCTTCGCTAATAATACTGTAGAATGTATATAAATACTGTCATAAACGAAAAAAATATTTTTTGTCTGTGAAAATTATCTTTTCACAGACTGAATCCTAACACCCTCTGCTGCCTGTAATGCAACGCTCATGCATAGGATATATGCCTATTATAGTTTCAGTATTACCTAACCTGGGAGCCCTTTTCCTTTTTTTTTCCTTTCCCTTTCTCTTCCTTTCCACTCCTTTTCATTCCCATATCTTCTTCTTGGCTGATCCTTTCTGGTTGGTATTGAGCCTTTGGTCTAAACACTTCCATCTGTACCCCAAAAGGGGTGTACCCCAGTCTGCTAAATAACTCAAGATAAGTTTAGATGTATTAGTAAATAATAGGCATATGCAAAACCAATGAGAAGGTATATGTTTTAAATAATTAAATACATAAGGAGTGATTTGGCAAAAAAATATTCAGATTAGAGCGTATGCACAGTATATAAACAAACACACTGTGATTTTAAAATCATCTACTCATTCATTAACGTGTTTCCTATGGCAACATCCATAGCTATACAGTAGAACAACAAAAAGAAACAAGGCAAAAAAGATAAAATAAAATAATCCTTTTAATGGCAAAATGTGAGCACACTATTGATTTGAAAACAACATTTTCATTTCCAGAAACATTGATGTGCAAACAATATTGTCCTTCCATATTATCTTTCTAAAAAAAAAACACCAACTTGTAGCAAAAGAAATGTCTTAATAGAGTTTACTACTTTAGGTGGAAATGCAGATTTAAGGAGTTTTCCCATTCATATAATACTTTTTCCGTCACTGTACATCTTGAGCTTGGGGGCACATAGATACAGATCAACAACATGAATGGCTGCATTAAAATTAATGTGACCAACTGAAGTCAGCACAAGTCACTCGAATTCGCAATGATGTGTGTGAATACTGTACACTTGTGCCAGTGTTTATTTACTTATTAGATTCAATGTTAATTTAAGGGTGGAGGGATGAGAATGACCCTGATCCCATTATACTGGGATTACTGGGATGTAAAAGTCATCAGTACAAGGTCAACATTTTTACCTATTACTTGAAACCCACCCTATAGACCCTACATTGAACTAAACTGTCATTTAAATGATACAAATGACCTTCTACCTATTTATAATTTGTTAACCACACTGCATGATGAGTATAAACACAATTTCCCAGCACATCTTTGGTGAAGAAATTAGCGATGTAACGGAGTCCCAAGAAATTAATTCTTAATATAAGATTTAAAATGCACAGTAATAGTCTCCCAAGCTGACAGTACTGGCAATGCAAACAGTGTCATGGATGCGACATGGTAACACATTAATGGTGCAATACGTTAGAATCGTGAAGTGTCAGGTATCAGGTTAATGCGTGCACATATAGATCTCTTTTATTAAATTAACCATAAGCCATAGTACTACTAGTCTAGTCTAGTCTAGTCGATGTAGTGTACTTGATGAATTGTGCCAAAATAGCAATTTTACAAAAAACATGAGAAAATAAAAAGCAATTATTTAATATTAAATAGGTGAATAAAAAAATATACTTGATAACTGTTACTAATTTAAGCTTTGTCAAGTCCCATATCTCAGGGCCACATATTAAACTGATTTTTTTAAACAGTGATTTGGAAGAAATAGTTTGCTTTTTCTATTCCACTCTTTGATTTTATATGGTAATTCCACCAGAGTACACTTCTTTGGTGGGCAATCTTTAAAAATACCCACTTTGTTTTTTAAAATGTATTGAATATTTGTGTGCGAAAACGGGATGCTACTGGACTGAGAACTTTTTATTCATCACTCGTTTCTCACAGTTTAATGTATCCTTGGCCCAGTCTAAATATGTACACCAGAGCATCGGTTTATTATGTGTATTATTGTTTCATATTATTAGGTACATTTTGCCCTTGCTATTACCTGCAATATTGTATGCATTAGAAATATACAGAATATTGCCATACTGTGTGAAAATAACAGGGCATAAGAAGTCATTTTGCCTTGTTAGCTAATGTCTCAAATGTCCATTGTTATGAGGTGCAGCTTAGATTTGGTTTGTAATTAGAGCAATGTCTGAGTTAACTAGCTAGCAGCCCAAGTTAATTAGCTAGGTCAACAGGTATTCTGAGAGGTAATTAGGTTAGAACTTCTAGATGCAATGTGCCTCCACAGTAATATACTGGCTGAAATAGCATTGGGAAATGTATTAACATGTATTAATATAGATGTTATTGTATCAAAATGTATCAGAGATTCCAGATTGTGTAATGTGGCACATACAATGTGTCAAATGCCTTGTTGTTTCACGAAAGCATGAAGTGTCATTCCTTGATGTTATTTTGTAAACCTTTGTTTAGTGTATTCAGCCAAATAGCTAATTGAGTCAAGCCATCCTATTGTATAATCAAGGTAATAGATTCAGTATGTGTGACGAAACAAGTGTGATACGCTAACCATTCTGTTTTTCTCGTTTCTCACATAATGTGGATTATAGTACTTTTTATAGCCCTTGCTTTTGTTCCCCAGCTCACCAGACTACAACTGCATTGTCCAATTACATGTGGCTAAGGGGACATTGTAGTTCAATGTAAATATGTATATTTTGTATTATATATTGATGACTTGCAGTAATGTTATTCATTGTCCTTAAACTGAAGCCAGGAGGGTTATGGGTAAAGATCAGGTGGTGTCCACAATACATTCTTTCTCCTCCCTCCTTCCTCTACAGGAAGCATGGAACAGATGGGGACCCTGTGACATCACAAAGTAGTATAAGGGGTTAATTTTAAAAGGGGCTCACTGCTACCTTATCCTTGGAAGTAGGGGAAGCCAATTAGCATCAATTGTTCTCCTTAGGACTAGTCCAGACATTATGTCTGCATCCCAGCAGAGGGCATCTGTGAAAGGGCAGCTCATCTTCACTGCCCTGTCCAAAACCCCTAGTCCTGCACTGGCCAATGGCTAAGAAGAGTATACCCAGGGGTTTGCCCAGGGAGGGGAAAGACTGTGGAAATTAGACCTGAGATATAAGGAACGACTCCAGGGTGGAAGGGTGTTCATTCTGGGATTTCATTCATGAAGATGCAAGATCCAGTTTTGAGTTGTCGTTCTCTTACTAGAGTCTATATATGCAGCTGAGAGAGATCCATGGGTCGTGAAGTCTGGACAGCCAGGTGACTATAAGTCCTTAAGCTATTGGGGTAAGGGACAGATAATGTGGTAAACCTGCCTGGCATTTATTTACAGTGTGTACATAATATTCTAGTGTTGTTTGTATGACAATAAATATACTATTGTATTTTTATAACTGCATTTTGCCTGAGTGACCATACGAATCCTAGAAGGTACTGGGTAGACTTCCCTGGCATAGGAAGGCACCCGTGGGTGGCCTGCCAGCGTGAAGTGGGTAGCATTGGGCCAGATAAACCCGGTATCTTCACAGTATGTCTAACAGTTAAAGTATTCACTGATAGACCCCTGCTGTAAGGGGGAGGATTGAGACATTTAACCCTACTCCTTGTGTATACAGCAAGAAAATAGGGAGAACAGAATGCCAAGAGAGCAATTCTAGCTTGGAGGATCCTGGTATACAAGACATCAGCGAAAAGGACTCTGGGCCAGGCATCATGGTGCCGCTGGAGAAAACCCTACCATCACAGGGTCTGTGTGAGCCAGTAACCCAGACTGGGTGACACCGTAATTGTCTAGCTAATTGGTAGTGGCAATATTGCGGGAGGATAAGACTCTGAAAAAAGACTGAGATTATTACTTTGGAGTGCTGACTGCAAGAGGCTGCTGGAGGATACACGATACCATTTACCCTGTATCTTGTGAACACCTTGTGGTGTTGTGCTGTAATGAAAAAGCCTTATTTTGGATATATTTTGGTCTACCCGAGTGAGTTGAATCCCACAGAGGGTAACTGTCATCCCAGGTAAGGGTGGTATCCTCACAGTTTGTTTTCCTTTTATCTATTCTTCTTTATTTAATTTTAAAACAGCAAATGATTTCCATTTTGGGAGGCAGAAAAATTCACGTCTTGTGTGACTTTCTTGTATGACTTCCTTGTATTATCTTCTACAGCAGCACTACCACTTTAAAAAAACTTTACTAAGCTTCCCCTCCTGTTTGCTGGGGCTACTGTGTGGCTGTTTTTCTTGGGGCTCCTCTGTTCCTCTCAAAGCCAGAGAGGAAAATCAATGGATAGAAGGAGTGTGAGTTTGAGGACCAATCACAATCCACAACCAAGATTCTCCCGTTACACCTTCTCCTCCTCCACCATTTAAAGTTTCTAAACAAAATTGATTTGTCGGTATTGTATTACAGGAAAAAGACTTTCATGTAGAGACCCGGGCCTCTGGGTAGCATCTTAGTAAAATATATTACCTAGGTGGTACTGCAGCTTTATATGAAGAATGATTCATCGTATTATGAGATTTTTCACTGCTTACTAAATCTAAACAATATCCACAAAAACCAACATCAATAAGCAAAAACACAAATGTAAAAACAAATCATAACCAGAACAGACAAATGATCAATAAATTAATTAACGTAAGTAATGCTCTGCAAATAATATGGTAAGCAATATTCTCATAGTGCCAAGTAAAAAGTAAGTATTGCACTGTCCCAAAATTCATTTCAATGGACCAGACATACATTTTTAAGAAATAATTGCACTTTATTCAAAATTGCACAATCCCAGTTATATTAGTGCAGATTATGTATCCCAAATTTATGGGTACTGAAAAGCAATAAAAATATAGCAAGTATAAAACAGATTGTGTATTGTTCTGCTCAAATTAGCTGCAAACTGCAGTAGAAAACAGATTCTGACATTCAGTGAGACAATCAAGCAGATTTCTTACCATCATCTATTAAGAACAATGAATGACACCACAAAAGCAGCACAGCAAAATCCTGATATGAAGCATCATCCTCAGTCAAATAGGTCCTTACAAAGATGGTGCAAAGTGACTGGACAAAAACAAATGACCAGTACAGCCAAAGACAAGGGGCAAAGTGCTAACAGAAGAGTATGCTGGGATTACTTCACCTTATTACTTAGCCCATTTGCAGAGCTCACCATCTGCCTACCAATAAATTATATCGGATAAGCAGATTCTGTGAAGGTATATATATAATTTTGTATTTGTATTTGTATTTGTAAGGTATATATAACACCAGTTTGCCACTTTATTAAGTACACATTATTGCTGGTACTGGGTATTATAGGGTCAGCATTAATACTTAGTTAGCCTATGGCATTTCAACAATGCTCATTTGTTGTTGAGGGCCTAATGTATGCAAAGAAAACATATTAAGCACCATAACACCACCACCACCAGGATGTCTCCACGGATTCATGTGATTTATTCAAAATCCTGACCAAATGTCACAGTCGAAATCTGTCAAACAAAGTGACACTGTCCAGTTTTGGTCAGGCTGTAGCCACTCTAGCCTCGATTTCCTGTTTTTATCTGACAGGAAAGGATCCTGTTGTGCTCTTCTGCTGCTGTAGCCCTTCCACTGCAAGGTTCAATGTGCAGTGCAATCAGAGATGCACTTTCAGCATGCCACTGTTGTAATGCATGCTTATTTGAGTTACTGTCGCCTTCCTGTCAGTTTGAACCAGTCTGGCCATTCTCCTCTGACCTCTCTCATTAGCAAGGTGTGTTCACTCACAGAACTACCACTCACAGGATGATTTTTGTTTTGTGCACCATTCTCTGTAGACTCTAGAGAAGTTTTTGCTACTCAAACTACCCCTCTGGCATGAATAACCATTCCACAGTCAAAGACACTCAGATCACATTTCTTCTCAAGTCAGGTGTTTGGTCTGAACAACAACTAACCTCTTGACCACATGTGCATGCTTTCATGCATTGAGTAATGTTGCAACATGATTGGCTGATTAGATACCTGCATTACTGAGCAGGTGTATAGGTGTACCCACTAAAGCAAGTGTGTGATACATATATATATATATATATATATATATATATATATATATATATATATATATATATACAAATCATCATATAATATTAAAATTAAGCATCCACATACATTAAATACATTATGCTTGTGTATTTGTTTGATTTATTTTTTGGAATCACAAGGGAAACTCTTTGCTCTTCTGTAAAGCATACAAACAAACAACATTTCTAGAACATGAAGCACTGACCTCTGACCACTCTGTCTTATATTTCCCTTGGCAGTTCCTACAGTCATGTGGTGCTCTTTTCCTCATTCAAGCGTATCTTTGTGAAGTGTAGACCTTACATTCATTCCCAACAGATGAGCATACTGAATTGGAGACAGCATTCTTCATTGCATCCCAGCATAGTGAAATACATTTTCTGTGACTGCTCAACAATCTCAAAATAGCTAAACAGAACCAAACCAAGTACAACAATCTTTATTTCATTTATTAAAGTTTTACATCTCTAACAGCATACAAGGCTTCCAAACTTTACCTGAGATCGAAAGGAATACTTAATAGTGTAAACATTATAGTTTAATGTCCAATGCAAGTATCAATAAATCAAATTTTTCACATCACTATAATTATATTATAGAGGATCCAAATACAAAACACATGTACATACATTTATTCATTGCTTTAAAAATGTTAAACTCTTAATATTTACAGTTTTATGGTTATAAGCACGTAAAGGCTTATAACTATAGCAGGGCCTTCTCACCTCTCTGTCTGTTTTATGCAGTTTGTTTATTAGTTTACTGTGTTTGTTCCCAATTGTAAAGCGCTATGGAATATGTTGGCGCTATATAAATAAATGATGATGATGATGATGATTAAACTAATTATATAGCAATTTTCCCAAGTAGTTGTGTCAAACGTGTGCAGATACCAAATGTGAATTTCCTATATAAATGTTTATAAGTCACAAACATGTGTTATCTGTTTACATTTTAAATAATCTCCCTCTATGAAATTAATTAGAACAATCATATATGTAATCTTACCTGTAATTATCAACTGCCTTGAGTAAGTCTCAGTCACTGATCTCTGTAGCTCTTTCAAAGTGATTGTTGGCCTCTCTTGTGGCGTCTTTCACAAGTCCTTTTTTTTGTTTGTGCAGAGAATTGTGAGCGACAACCTTTTCTAGGCAGCATCTGGGTAGTTTGATATAGCTTCTATTTCCTGATAAATTGAACTAAAAGAGACTGCTGGGACATTCAAACACTTGGATATTGTTTGTACCATTTTACACTATATTCTATATATATAAAATATATAATATAGGTTGTGTCAGACCACATTCTGATAAGTTGTTATTGCTTATATCATAGCAAATTGGGCTATGATTGAGTATAATGTCTATAAAAATGGCCAAACACCTATTTTACATATAGTTTATAGCCTGTATGCTTTGTGGATTTTGGAGCAGAGAAGGATGAGGCGCTGGTGTTGGAGAATGTGTGTGAGCTAATGTAAGGCAGAAGATTTATCTATCAGTTATCAATAGTAAAGCAGTCATTGCTGACTGGCATTTCTGTGCAGCTAAGAGTGGTATGGTACAGTTGGAATAAGGAGAGACAGTGGAAGATGGAAACATGAAAGGTGAATCATTTACTGTTGAAATGTCAACAGTCAGCAATCCTGACTGTCCTTCACCATGTTCTCATCTGAATCTCCTTCCTCTTCTGGTTGTGGAAAAGGTGTTCACTCTTGTGTTGCATGGATACTCCTGTGGTCATCTGCCAGTTCAAAGAATCCGTGGGCGTATTATCTTTAATTTGGCACCATGCTCAATGCTGGACACAGTGCCAGGACTCTTGTTCCTTATATGCGCGGAAGTTGTGGTGGCACCAAGCAGTCCACAGAGGTCACCAAAGGAAGAACAGAGAATGCAACCGAAATTGACAACTCTCTGGGCTCTTGTCTTAGATGTTATTCCAGTAGATCTTCAAAATAAACCCTTTACCAGCTTGTAATTTCCCATTATATTCACAAGTGTTTAACTGTTTTATCTTTGTGACAAGATGATTATGTGGGTTTTAAAACACAGAACTGATCTAAAGAGCAGCCATTCTCTGCCATCCATTTGTGATATAGACAAATTTAGAATGTCTGTACAATTGTTTTTTTCTCAGATCAGTTTGACTAGTGTCTTAGCACCTTATTGTCTTCAGTCTTCAACTCCTGTTCATTAGAGATGTCTTCAGTTTCAAAGTGAGCAAGGATAAAAATGACCTGTAGCCAATCAGAAACTACAGCAGCAGGATATGAATGTTTTAGAGGTTGATATTTAGATACAGGCATGTAAATGCTGTTACATGCTCTATTTTGCGTAAAATCTCTCTGCGAGTGCCCAGAAACTAACCATATGCGAGAGAAGACAACAATGTCCAATTCATCTTCGAGCTCAAAGGACCCTTGCTACAGCTTATGATTTCAGTGGCAGAACGGGGAGGGGACTAGGCACATGCACATAGTCAATGTAAGCTTGAGCGTACACAGCAGGGTCCGATTCCAGCTTTATGCATCTTAATTGCACGTAATTTTCAGTTGTATAACTTGCACCAGCTACAGGTCTTGTGTAACTGCCAATTACTAGTGAGGATGGCTATGTATGCATGGCAGAACATATGTTTGCAATAAGGAGCAGCTGTAAAAATTTATTTTATGTACAGTAGACATTAATAACATCCTTCCATCATCATCTATTTATATAGTACCACTAATTCCATCGTGCTGTACAGAGAACCCATTCACATCAGTCCCTGCCCCATTGGAGCTTACAATCTAAAACTAGTATGTTTTTGGAGTGTGGGAGAAAATCGCAGCACCCGGAGGAAACCCACACAAATACGGGGAGAACATAGAAATTCCACACAGATAAGGCCATGGTTGGAAATTGAACTCATGACCCCAGTGCTGTGAGGCAAAAGTGTTAACCATTAAGCCACCATGCTGCCCAAATCCAAATAAATGTATTTTGTGGGGGGAAAAAACACACTTTTAGATTTTTTAATGTTTTGTCATTAATGACTATATTATTAACAAGTGACATTAATTGAAACATTTTTTTTTCTTTGTGCATTCTTTTGTGACTTGATATTCCACATATGTATTGGAAGTAATCTGTAATGTCTTGTCTGTAGAGCGCATCTAGATCCGTATTCATCAACTGTCATATCTTCAGATCTGCTCTTTGCTGAATACGAACATACATATACCCGATATATGTGCGTTTTAAAAAGACACACAATATGTTCATTATGTGTTCCTTGATGAATCAGGCCCAATGTTTGTTTTTACATAATTGTAATGAAAATAATATTATTTTGCAATTTCAATAGATCATATATTGACAAATATGTGTAAGTTATAAAACATTGCTATTTGGTCTTCCAGATAGAATTGCTTTTTCTAATGATTTTGGAACTCACATGATCACTGTCATTCTAAACAATGATTTGGTGTATTTTTATTGTGATTTTACTATATCTAGATACACCAGTTCATACAGTATGCATTGTATGTGTACCCAGATAATTGGGACTCTCTCACTGTTATACAATTGTGATATTATATAGTTTTCATTTTGACAAAAAATAATTCAGGACCTTTTATTTCTGGTTTAAACAGAAATAATCATTACAATAGCCAGTTTAAATGTTAATCTATTCTACATGCAGGTTTTTCAATGTATTTATGAGTCACACAAAAAACACATTATAGCCACATTTTAAACATATTAAATAATTCACTGAACATTCACTCTTTGAATTCCTTATATGAATAAAATCAAGAAAATGTAATTAATTTGTGTGAATCCAAATGAAGGCGCAGGACCTAAAAAAAAAAAAATAAATCAGTATTTGTAATGACTAAACATATTTTGTTATTAGGGTACAGTTGTGGGTGACCATATGTATGTATGTATGTGATAATTACCAGCAGTTAAAAGTTGAATCAGCCACCTTGATACATAATAATAAGAATTTTCCCATTTGCTACCAACAGAGAAAACCTTTCAGAGTCGTTATTAGTCTGCTATTTTTTCATCTGGACCTGAATAATCACTACCACAAATTTGACAGATCACATTATGAGACTGACCTGCAGATACTTTATTTGGTTCTTTCCCATTGCAAGAAACATTGAGCCTGAGTCATTAAGGAGAGCAAGGCAAAAAAAACAGACTAAATTTGATCCTGGACAAACCATGTTACAATGCAAGGGTTACAAATGTGTTTATTATTTGCACATAAAGAAAATACAGGCTTTTTTCAGGTAGCACACATATACTTGATCACTTTATTTTTACACTGAAATGTAAAGTTGATCTAGGACATGCCCTCCCCCAACTTAATCTGCCCCACATTTTAAATTTACCTGGTGGGTGGAAACTTATATTACAGTCTGACTGAGCCAGTCTAAGCCATTGCAGACATAAAGCTGTGTCGAAGAGAACTGTGTAAAATGAATTGAAAAGGGAAACTATCCTATTGGCAACACGTGATTTTAAAGGGCACCACTCCACTCCTACTTTTTATCAAATGCAACATGACATTTGTATTACATAATATGTGTGAAATATAAATTTACACAAATATGGTACTTATGAAACCTACTCTAATACATAGAACAGTTTTTTCATTGAGCAAAGTCAACTAATGCCAGTTGCATGGCACATCCATTGTGCCTTTTTTTCCTATCTCAACTCTGCCACCATCAGAAAAGAAAGTAAAGGGTAGTGTGATCTGGCGTGTCCATCAGCCCCTGAAAGAAATGTAGTCCGTTTTTATTGTCTACAAACTCCAATTTTTAAATAAAAATATGTCCAGAAAGGAAAATGATGGTTGAAAGTAGCACTGTCTTTTTAAAAATACTTTCTTTGTATATTATGGATGAAAAATATATGCCATATCTACATTCCAACAATATATACCTTCAGCAGCTTTACATCTGTTACATTTTCAGGCTTTCTTTTTTATGCAGACTGTTATATTTTAGCTGCTTTATGTTGAAAGAATGTTCAAGTGCATTACCAGTAAATAGCCACATTGAGAGTTTGTAGAGTATGTATTTGAGAAATCCAAACGTAAATTTCTGTTTTCTAAGCATGTACGATATACAGAGGACGATAGAAATAGTAGCTTCCTGGCTTATCTGACAAGGGCGGAGAGGGCAGATGCAGCAGTACCGGTTATCTGTGATGACAGTGGGGTTAAGAGGTATCTGATGCCTGATATTGTTGAGGTATTTCATAAATATTACACTAATACATATAAGTCACAGGTCAGATATGACATGGATACGTTACAGCGGTATTTGAATGGTATCTCTCTTCCTGTCCTCTCCGATGATAGTAGGGAGTTTTTGGACTCACCCTTTACTCTTGAAGAGATTGATATAGCTATTATGTCATTCCCTAATGGTAAAGCCCCTGGAGTAGATGGAATCCCAATTGAATTATATAAAAAACACCGGCCCTTTTTTGTGTCTAGGTTGTTGGATACATTCAGCGAGCTGGGTGAGACTGGCGCTCTTTCCCCTTCAATGGCAGAGGCAATAGTGGTGGTGCTGCCTAAGTCAGGGAATGATTTGTTCTACCCTGAGTCCTACCGCCCGATTTCACTTTTGTCAAATGATGTTAAGATTCTAGCAAAATTACTGGCTTTGAGGTTAAGTAGAGTGGTGCTGGAATTAATTCATCCGGATCAGACGGGATTTATGCTGGGCAAGTCCACGTCTATCAATCTTAGAAGGCTGTATACTCTCCTGCAGGTGCGGTCACCCTCTTCTGAGAGCGAAGTTGTGGTGTCCTTGGACGCAGCCAAGGCATTTGACTCGGTGGAGTGGCTATACCTGTGGGAGGTATTGTCCCGATTTGGAGTGGGCCCGGAATTTATAAAATGGGTTAAACTTTTGTATTCACATCCAGTGGCGCGGGTCTGTGTCAATGGGCATCTTTCTCAACAATTTCAATTAGAGCGGGGTACTAGACAGGGATGCCCGTTGTCTCCGGTTCTGTTTGCATTAACAATAGAGCCGCTGGCCTGTAAGATCCGGCATGATTTAGAAATTGTGGGACTTAGATCAGAGCACAGAGAGGATAAGGTGGCATTATATGCAGATGATATGCTGTTGTTCCTTTCAGATCACGACACTTCCCTAAAACATTTGCTGCGGGTGGTTGATGGATTTGGGGTTTTTTCCGGCCTAAAGATTAATTGGGATAAATCTAGCGTGTTCCCTCTGGGATGGGAGTGTCCCGTGACAATGCTAGAAGGCTTACAGTTAAAATGGGCATCGAAATTCAAATACTTGGGAATATGGATCTCTAATACCCCCGCTGAATATGTAGAACTTAATTTGCGGCCCCAGATCAAATACATTAAAGAAAAAATTCATGTATGGAAGAAGCTCCCAATTTCTGTCTCCGGTAGGATAAATTTAATTAAGATGATGGTGCAGCCAAAGTTTTTATATATACTCCAGCAGTCACCTGTATATACTCCACCCTCCATTTTCCGATGCATTGATAGCTATTTGATTTCATTGGTTTGGGGAGGGGGAAGGGCTAAGGTCAAGCTCAGCTCGCTGTATAGATCCAGATCTTCTGGTGGATTTGCACTTCCTAACTTGAAATTATATTATTTTGCCTCTCAATTGGTCCACCTTAAGGCATGGGTTTCGGACCCCGATTACCATGAGCTACATTGGGTGTTGGTACACCAATTTAATTCTAATCACACTCCCTTACAGTCACTGCTGGCGGGGCGGCTTGGTATGCGGGCTCCTCCGCTCCTGATTCAGGCAGTTAAGATTTGGACTATCTGTAATAAAATAATGAAACAAACTGACATTGATCTATATACTCCTATCTGGGGGGGGCAAAGAAATTTGAGAAGTTGAATACAGTGAAGAGGGCCAGGGAGTGGTCTCGGTTGGGTGTGGTGTCGGTAGGTCATCTTTATGATACAAATGTACTTAAATCCTTCGAACAGTTGGTTGGGGAATTCTCTGTACCCAGAACAATGTTTTATTCTTACCTTCAGTTACGACACGCCCTAAACACACAATTTAAAGGGGAGACTTTGGTGTTTGGGGTGGATCCACTGAGGAAACAATTACAAGCCTTGGGTTATAGAGGTCTGATCTCTCAAATGTATTCATGTCTTCTGTATGAATCCACTGCAGATGATTTGGATGGTTTGAGGAATCAGTGGGAAATAGATATTGGCCCTTTATCAGACAAGGAGTGGGAAATGGTTACAGACAGTACTAAAGGTTATACTTCAGCATTAAAATTTCAACAAATACAGGTGTTTATCTTACACAGGGCCTACTTTACCCCTATAAGATTGAAAAATTTTTCGCCCGGATGCTACCCCTAACTGTCCGAAATGCAATTCGATCAATGCTAACTTTTGGCACCTTCTATGGGAGTGTTCATGTATACAAATCTTCTGGCGAAGGATCAGGAGATGTATTCAGGTTACTGGAATTGAAGTGTCTCTTAGTTCACCGGCCACTTGTCTCTTTGGGCTCCGATTGAAGGGGAAAGTTAATAAACTGACAAAAATGTACATTTCACAGTTATTGATGTTGGCTAAGGTCTGTATAGCGAGGCTGTGGTTGGCCCCGACGAGTCCCACGGTTAAAAATTGGAAGGCACTGGTCAATACCACCATAAGGCACGAGAGATTTGTTTATACTAGCAGACAGGCTCTGAAGGAATTTGAGAATATATGGTACAGATGGTTAGAGTATCCATTCTATCCTGTTATCTAGTACAGATGCTCTATCTACTTAAATGTATGGCTACCGCAGTTCTTATAATAAGTATCTGAGTCCATGTAATAAACCCTGCATGTGTAACATACTTATGTATAAGCATTTACGATGTATGATTCTGAATGAATATAGCACATTTATTATTATTATGCTTTAATGTAATCTTGTAAATTCCGTCATTTAATTCCGATATGTATGTGATTGTTTTTCTTTTATTTTTGTTGTTTAGTATGTTTATATCTTAAAAAATTTCAATAAAAATACTGGATTTAAAAATAGCCACATTGACCAGTACTCCAGATTGCAGGCATCTCGCAAGCTATTAGTAATTGTTGCTAGTTTGCTATGCAGATGCCGGTGCATAGCAACCCCAGTATCTCTCTACCATGACAGGGAAAAAGTACAGCAAAGTATCCTAAAAGTTGTAAGATAGCAAGCTGAAGGATATTTTTATATTATTCAAATGTTTTGGTAATTGTAACAAATTTAGAATGCCTGTACACTTGTTTTTTCTCAGATCAGTGGAAGATGTTTGACTAGTGTCTTAGCACCTTATTTTCTTCCTTCTTCCCTAATGAACTCCTGTTCATTAGGGATGTCTTCAGTTTCAAAAGGAGCAAGGATATAAATGACCTGTAGCCAATCAGAAACTACAGCAGCAGGATATGAATGTTTTAGAGGTTGATATTTAGATACTGAATGGGCAGGATCAAAGCTAGTACAGAGTGTAGTTATTTGAGGCTCTTATTATACTTTTTCAGGAAAAATGTCGTCCAAACGCAAGTCTATATTAAATAAAGTCCATGCTGCTTTTAAATTTTAGTAAAAGGATGATAAAACAGCTAAATTGTCTTATGCATGCAACAAACAAAAACTAATCATTTATATTGGCACATTTGAATGTTTTAGTTGATTCTTACGGATTTGATGCTGCTTAACTTCTATTGCTAAACTTCTATTGCTAGATTCTATCCTTTCATGTCTTTGAAACTATTATAATTTGTTACAGTCTTTATATTCATAACTACAAGGGTTTCTGGATCGCCACGAAGGAAATGATTCAACAAAGCACTCTTAAAAGAAGAAGCTATCAAAAGTACTTTCAGAAGAATCTTCCAAACCAAGTAGCAATTTCAGTGCGGTAAACCATTTCTACTTATTTCACTTAGACTAAATTTGGATAATAAATCTACATTTCTAATATCTAAATCAGTCTAATTAAAAATAACACTCAATATATCTGTTTTGCTTGGACATGTTCCACTTGTTTTGAAATGGTTTAAAGAAAGCAGATTTGATGAACACAATTAACTACAATAAATACGAGTAAACAATGTGCATCTAAAGTGTGCAAAATGTGCAGGTTAATCTATTAATTAAAAAAATTAGCAATTGCACAAAACATTTGTATACCTGTGTAAATGTACCTATCACATATACTTTTAAACTATTGTTATTCATTTACCATAAAAACCTGGAGGTGGCAGCAACATATAATTACAAAGATGCAAAGCTTTTATATAGTAATTATATATGCCGTTAGAGAATCAGCATAAACATAAAGTGCTCTTCCACTCAATATGCTAATTTATTTGCTGTGCAAAAAAAGCATATAAATTAAGCTTCTGATAAAAATTTGGGAGGCAAAAACTGGCCCTGAGGATTCAATATGTTGATGAAGAGTGTTAGCGATTTATTTTAAAGGTGGGTGGTGAATCTATTTATCATTCTTATTAATGAATTGCTATTTGAATAATTAAATGGCATTAACATTTTTTTAATCTTAAATTTATTGAATGTGTTGGAGAAAATCAATACGGACACAGTCAATAAGGCTTGATTTTATTACCTACCAAATAGATTCTAGTCATGCTGATTATGAAGAAAAACACAATTGAATATACATGAATGACTATGAAAAAACAGAATCATTAACCTCTTCTTTTACAAATATGAGTGCACAAAGTCTTCAAAGCATTGGTACACAAAGTCTTAATGAACATGTAAAGGTTATGCTTTTTAAAAGTATTCTTGTATAACAGCAAGACAAATTGCTAAGTAGTACTCATTTGTAAATATTACCAGAAATCTGCTGATACTAAGAGGACTTTGTTAAATATCACTCCTACTGCTATTCATCTTTAATGTGTTTGTATCCCTCTGTGTATAGTGTTGAGGTGCACAGGTTAGGCAGTGTACCTCCTTCTCTAGCCCCGGCTCGCTCCTGTCTGGGTATGTAGATGACCAGAGGGTCCCTGCACATGCAGGATATTTTTACAAAGTCTCATTGAAGATGTTGGGAAACTTGTTGGTGCAGTGCAATTATATGTCTCAATAGTTTGGGCACCAGACCATCTTTATATTGCAAAATAAACTCTTTATTTACACTCTTTCTTTAGTCCAGCACATTCTTAAACAGTTGCATAGATAAAGTTAATGGGCCTGATTCATTAAAGAAAGTAAACCAAAAACATTAGTAACTTCTTTGCACCTTGGCAAAACCATGTTGCATTGAAGGGGGAGGTAAATTTAACATGTGGGGACAGATCTATTGTTGGATAGGGCATGTCCTAGATCAACTTTAAATTTCAGTGCACATATAAAGCTATCAAGTATTTGTGTGCTACATGAAAAAATAGCCAGTATTTAATTTATGTGCAAAATAATAAACTAATATATACCCCTTGCATTGTAACATGGTTTTGTCCAGGAAAGACATTTTCGGGCCCAACATGTACAGTATACTTCATGAATACATCTCCAGTTTCCTCCTACACAGTTCTTAACAGCTACATGGACAGAATATTAATGGGACAGTTACATTTTGCTCACGCTCATCTCTCACAGCAGTGTTTACTCAACCCTTCTGTCTGGGGAAAAAATATCTCACCCCTCTGAGTTAATATCCTTTACACCTATGTGGGGGTAATATCTTTCATCCCTCCTCTGCAGAGGTATTATCTCTCACTCCTACTCTGTGGGGGTAATATTCCTTACACCTATGTTGGGGTAATATCTTTCATCCCTCCTCTGCAGAGGTATTATCTCTCACCCCTACTCTGTGGGGGTAATATTCCTTACACCTCTGTGGGGGTAATATCTTTCATCCCTCCTCTGCAGAGGTATTATCTCTCACTCCTACTCTGTGGGGGTAATATCGATCACCCCTTCTCTGCGGGGGTAATATTTTATGTTTCTCTCTCAGCCAGTTCAGTGTATGCTGCCTGTGCTTTCTATCATCCAAGTTCTGGGGTTATTTCTCCCTCAAATCTGTTCCATTTCACTAGTATTCTATCTGTGATGTTGTACTTTGGCCCTTTGTGGCAACAGGCCACAGACCTGCTCCCCACATTAAAAGGCGGATCCCAAGACCTCCTCCCCTCCATTCCGGGTCCCTGGCTGTCACGGCTCACCACAGTTCTCCTCAGCTTATATCAGCCTTATGTTGCTAAGCAACATTCCTGGTGTGTCACCTCTGGGTCCAAGTGCTGGGGCCACACATCCAATATCTGAGAGGTGTGAATAACTACACCAGAGGGGGTGTTGCTTGTTGCAAGCATGTTTTGGACAAGTTGCAGTACACTCATACAATATGCAAAAGTAACATAGATCATAAACACATGCTCAATTCTCTTGCACTCACCGGAAAATGCTCTAAGCAAAAGAAAGAGACCATGCTCAATTCTTGTGGGGTTGTTCATTGTGTCCTGTATGTTAATATTAAAAAATGTTTATGTTACTATAATATGAATGGATGTATAGTCCTTATAACCACATATATACAGTTTAAACACAATGTCCATGTCTCATTTATTGCAGTTTGGTCTAAATGTGTATGTGTAAACCTTCCTGGTCACACTCTAACATGAAATAAAGTTGTCCATTTCCTCTGCTGGTTTTACTCCCCCATTATCCTATGTTATCTGTAACTTCACAGTTGGATGTATTAGAAAGGTAGAAAAAACTTAATGTGAAGGCCTATTGATCATTGAGGCTTCACACTTATTAAATAGCAATGTAACTGACTTCTCCCAATATATTGCGCATTCATCCTTGATTAAAGTTTTAAATAACTTGTGATAACAAGGACATACTGCATATTTATTTCATGTATAATATTTCTAACATTGCGATTCTCAAATACAGGTGTGGAAACTATTGGCCACAGAATACACTAAATTGTTTTTAAAAATGACATCTGTTGTTCCCCACACTTCCCTTGGCATCTATCCTCCTAATTATATTGTTTAGTATGGTTCTTCACAGTGACTGTAGGAAAGCATCCAATGATCGTGTCTGTGTAATTCACTCTGGTTTCTTTCTTATTTTCAAAAATGTCCCGATAACGTGTTTCCATATTAGTTCCTTATTGTAGGCTTAGCATGTCTTGTGCCCCAAGGAAAGAAATATATTATATACAAGTTAACCCGTGCATGATACTCATGCATTCTAGTCAAATCAAGCTACTTAAGGTGTTAAAAAGGTTCTTGTCATGCATTTGAAACATAGCCCAGGCCTCAACCACCAACCACTCCCCACTGTCACCCCCGGCAACCACCAACCACTCCCAACTGTCACTTCTCCTTCAAGAAATATATAAATATATTTTTTAAATCTTTATAAACACTTAACAATTAACAAATTAAATTAACAAATTAAAAACATCTTAGTATACCAAATTTCAGCCCTTTCTGAATTTTTTTTCCACACACACTAAGAATTTAGTAGGTCAGTGTATAACTTCGCCCAGCAGGTGGCGCTGCAGCTTGGTTTTATTTTTTCCACACAGACAGACAGACTAACACACGCCACTAGACATTTATATTATAAATTATACAGATCATCAACAATATATACAGTGCAGATAACATTTAGTTTACATGAATTTATGTTATTGGTGACATTTGCAAATATCTTCCAGAAGAAACAAATACATTGTAAAAGATAATCAAAACATAATAATTAATAAATACTCAAATAAACAAAGTAAGTATTTTGCTTGTTTTGACACTGTGTAACGGAGTGTCTTCTTAAGTCGTGTGTCTTTTTAACAAGAAGCCTTCCTCCCATCAGTGGTAAAACATAATTTCTACCCTTCTCAGAGAGAATCAAAAGAGATCACACGCACAGCTGAAAGCTTGGAATATTGTGGTCTGAATAAGCTATTAAATTGATAGTCTCTCATAGCTACAGGTACATGTGTTTATGGTCAAGTTAAGAGTGCTGCTATTGCCACGTTACCTACTGTACTAAACTATGGGGGATCATTGGAGCAGGTCTATAACTGCCACTTCGATAGGCTCACAGTGTTACTATACCCAAAGCTACAATACAGATCTAGACTGATAAATGCCCAGAGTCATATAAAGGCATTGTTTATGCTGCATATGCTGGCTCTGTGTTAGGTAGTGAAGAACTACTGGATGGTACATAATTACTTTTTCCCCCTTCGCTTCAGACACTAGTTGGCTGGTTCAGAGTTATCTGCAAATTGTGCCTGGGTGCAGGATTTGCAGCTAAGCAAACAATGTTGCACTGCAATTGCAAATATATTTGTGCATGCAGGAGAAAAACTGCAAGCTCTAGCATGCTGCACACCCATACTGTACAGCAATATTTTTACACTGTATTTTGGAGATGGACTAGGCCATGCCCCCCTTAGAAGTTTAAATCATTGTATATCATTTGTTTGTATCATGAATCCTTTAATGTACAGCACTGCGTAATATATTGTCCCTGTTTTTTCAGGTAAAAGTTTTGCGCACAGTTCTTGAATTTACTTTTAACTCTAAATCAGCCCACATGAGTCTATGTGGAAGTGTATTTTGCAATCTATGTGGTTTGGCAAGTTATTTTGTTCAGAGGCATCTTAGTGGGACACATTTGGGAGCCTGATTTGTGGTCATATTACAGATAAGTTAAAGTCCTTTTGCTGGATCCTCTGGTAAAAACCAAGGGAGCCATTAGAATATGCACCCAAATGGAACCCGTGCCAACTGCTAGAGCACACAAAGTCCACTTTTATTATATACTGAAAGTTGAAACAGTAGCAACAGTTAATAAAGAGGTTGTTTGAGAAAACATTAATGTTCGTAGAGCCATTAGGGACATTGCACTAGGGTGTTAGTACTTATTGAATTTGATTTTAACCTGTTGATCTCTGGAATGCCTTCATTTTTTTGCATGCATAGGAACCATGTAGATTTAATACACTGAGCAGGACTTTAATTAATGTAAAGGTATCCTGCTCAATCTGTCCTCTTGCATATCAATCAACATCATCATCATTAATTTATATAGCGTCACTCATTCCGCTCCACTGTAAAGAGAATGTATCCACATCAGTCCCTACCCCATTGGAGCTTACAGTCTAAATTCCCTAACATACACAGAGAGACAGACAGAGAGAGAGAGAGAGAGAGAGATTTTGATAGCAGCCAATTAACCTACTAGTATGTTTTTGGAGTGTGGGAGGATACCGGAGCACCTGGAGGAAACCCACGCAAACACGGGGAGAACATGCAAACTCCACACAGATAAGCCCATGGTCGGGAATTGAACTCATGATCCCAGTGCTGTGAGGCAGAAATGCTAACCACTTAGCCACCGTGCTGCCAAAGCTGTATATCAATGCTGTATTTCAGCAAAAAATTATTTGTCCCTCTTAATAAAAATATTGTGTAGCACGCTGTTGAAATTTAATAACCAACGCCAGCAACAGCCAGCCAGGACTGATCATAATGAGGTAACCAGCAGTTTCCAGGCTATTGTTTGTCTCCATTGAAGGAGAGGGGCAAAATGGTGTACCCCCATTCCCATATGTTATCAGTTTGATGCTGGGTTACTAGCTCAATGATCTACTTGGGTAATTTTGCGACCTCTTGGGTCTATGCAAATTGACAAGTGGGCATTAAGACCCCTGTCTATTATTCCTATAAAAAGTTATAAATATTCACTCTTGCGTAAATACATTTTAATCAAACAAAATACACATACACACTCACACTGACACAACACCATCTTGTTCAAAAACCTTTACTACAAAATGAAAACATTAAGCATTAGTTCATATTTTGATCAAAAGCACTGATAACAACAGCCATTTTGTTTTGTATACATCTATGGGCATTTATATTGCCATGCAGCTGGTACCATATATAATATGGGATATACCAAGCGCAGGCTTATTTCTTCTCTGATTTTGACTCAAAATATTGTCTTAGCAGCTGTTCATCAAGGCTATTTAAGGATCATTTGGGTGTGGTTCACAAGCCAGCTCTTGCTAGATGTAAGCCCCTGTACCTGAGTGGTGAATGTATCTGATTTTAACTGCATTTTAATGGTATTTGAAGTATATAGGTCAGTGTAGGACCTGCATATAATGAGGTGTCATTGATGCTGGGATGCAGGCTTCAATGTTTTGATCAAAATATGAACTAATACCTCATGTTTTCATTTTGCTAGACACACACAGATATGCAGTGTTAAGGATAAGCGCTGACAACATCTGTCTTTTTGTGTCGTATACATATATACATATATTTGTATTGCCATGCAGCTGGTACCATATATAACATGGGATATACAGAGCGCAGGCTTATTTATTCTCTGGCTTTACTACAAAAGTCTATAAAAGGGTTGACTTTGAAGTCCAACTTTGCTGCTACCACAGCAAAGCAATCAGGGGAGTTGAAAAGAGGGAGAAAAAAATCCTAAATCTCTCAATCACCATTTGCATCTAGAAGAAATTATTGAAACTGGGAGAATCCTAGGCTAATATATGACTATTCAGGCTGTCAACCTATGACAAGCATACAAATATTTTGAAGCATTGTTAGTATGAGGATAATGGAGTAATGCTTAATGCAACAAAAGTTCTGTGCTCTCCTTTCTTCCTTTTAACTTAATTGCATTTAGTAGCAAGTATATAATGTAAAATATAGGGGGTAATTCAATTCTGGAACAGTCCATGGAGACACATTGCCTTCATGTTAGGAATGAAATCTCCACTTATTTGTCTGATAGAGGTGCACAGAAAAATGAACAGAGATTTATTACAGTAAATTCAAAATAAACATAGACATTAACAAATTTAGGAATTTCCAATTCCTAATTTCTAATAGATACATCACTATTTGTGCTACTTTTCTCTCTTGCCCCTTTTCATCCTGTTTATACCCACAGAGACCCAGCAACATAGGATAATAATTCACACTCCAGATACAGTGGACATTTACACTCAGGACCAGTATTAGAAGTTGAATATAGGGACTCCTATTTCACTTTGTTTATTACGTACCCAGAATTAACCACTTGTATACATATCCTTCACAATAAGTACACTCTCTTTAAACCATGTACATAAACCATAGTGCTTACCAATATAGCACTGTAGCACAGTTACAATATAGTTGATTACACGGGGGTTGCTGCATATGACCAAGTGAGTACTATATGACTTCTTCTGTTATAGGTAGAAGATCGGGAAGAGAATACTATCTCAGCATGCTGATTATGATTTTTGGTGTTCTGACTAGCATAAACATAAATAAGAGGGAAGAGAAACATAAACCTAATAAAAAGAGATAATAGTAACAGTTGTTGATATGGACAATATACTGATGAGAATACAGGAAAAACATCAACCTCACAAAAGACCAACAATAAATGGTTTATCATCACCAGACACTATTTTTTGGTTGGCTTTGAGCCTGTTTATATTCTATAACTCTATTTTATGCAGTATTAGCATCCTTCCCCTTAAACATCTTTAAAACTTTATCTTACTATATACACACTCAGAAAATACATAATAAATTGTTTAATCAGAAAATGCAAATGCAATCTGGAGGGTTGAAATGGTGTGAATATGGGGAGGGCACAAACCAAAAACACAGAGTGTAAAATATTGTGTCTCATAGACAAAATATATACAGTGATGCAGAATAAGTCATATGGGATTAGTAGCATAAGCAAAATATATGATGGAATGCCTGCTAAGATAAAGAAACATACAGAAGTACATACATTATCAATTTTCTACATACATATAATATAAACTAGTTAGAAAAGTAAAATATGTTTGTTGTCACATTTATCATACCAAAACAGTAGTCATAGAGTAGATAGAACATAAAATAGTTAAGTAAATTGGTTCACAAATGAAATAATTCATTATTAATGAGAAAATGCAAATGTTGGCAGCACACCCACATAAATTAATGATTTAATTAATTAGCTAAGATCAAGGACCTGAAAATTCCTCTGACACTTTAATGGCTTAGTGTAATGAACTGTCATGATTCTAAGAATCAGCAGTACTAATGGTCAAGTGTCACAAAAATTTTGATTACGTTTTATCCTCATCCACCAGGAGAGATCTGAAAATCTGGTTGAAGTCAATGTCTATCCATTTTTTAAGAAATGGGCCACACACATAGGGAAGGTAATTGAAATCAGCACTTTCCATATAAATTGTCTATGTATCTTGCTCAATGCAGGTAAGCATAGGCTACAAATAACATGCAAGATACATGACATCTTTATAAACTACCTAAAACAAAATCTGTCAAATTTTTGCAGTCTACATATCAGGTATTCAAAGTTTTGACTGTGTTCATTCTACTTACAAAAAAAGAGGAGCAAGAAGCAGATATAGGGCCTGATTCATTAAGGAAAGTTAAGTAAAAAAAAATTAGTAAATAGTCTCCTGAACAAAACCATGTTCCTATGCAAGGGGTGCAAATAAGTTTTTTATTTTGCACATAAGTTTTTTCATGTAGCAGACAAATATCAACTTTAAAATTCAGTGTACAAATAAGCTATGAAGTATTTGTGTGCTACATGAAAAAAACTGACACTATTTAACTATTTAATGTGCAAAATAGGAAACTAATTTACACCCCTTGCATTGTAACATGGTTTTGTCCAGGAGACTACTTACTCAATTTTTTTTTACTAAACTTTCCTTAATGAATCAGGCCCATTATGTTTATACATTTTTTTTGATTATGCCTTATTCATGTAGCTAATAAAATAAAAACTAATTCATGAATCAAATTTCATTCATTTTTTAGCTAACCAAATTTACTATGATTTGAATCAAATATGGAGATGTTGCCACCTTGTCTAAAACATTGAATTACGCATATTTAAATTGATGGCTTAATTTAATAGTTAAAATATAGAATTGCCAAGGCTTCCATTAAAGCAATATTACCCACAGGGCCACCAAGAGGACTTTTGGGCCCAGGTACAGCAACTTCTTGTTCATTCTATGGCCATCAAAGCTTAGTGGCTCCTCCCACTACACAGGCAGACCGAGGTCCAGTTACTCTGTATCTGCCACCCCGCCCCCTCTTGGCACCCCTGAGTACCCCTCTATGTTTATTTCTTTTTCTTAATTTAGATAGAACCACAGATTGAAAATAGAAAGCCCAACCTAGCTTGCACTGTTGATTAGACTGACTAGCATAATTTATGCAACAATATCTGGATCTTTTAAAAACTAAGTTTTCTCTCTCAATAGATAGGGTAAAACAGGCAGCATGCAGATATGTCCACCTTCATCACTGTGCTATCCTACTGGTGTCAGTAGGTTTGAATTACACAGAGAAAATTGATTATTCTGCTGTAAAGTTCAAGGAGCCTATTTATCAACCCTTGCAGAAACTGCTTTTTGTCCACGTAGTTTAGTATAGTCACAATTTAACAAAATTCTAGCGCAGGAGATAATGGAGATATCTCATGCATTAGACAAAGTACCCGTGTAGTCCCCATAATATTAAACGGGGACTGCGGCATGGGTAAATTTATCAAGTTTGACCTAGAAGACTGATGCCATCAGAAGATGGTAGTGGCCATTTAATCCTATGGGAAGAGCATTACAGGAGAGGCATCTTTGGATGCCTCTCTGTACAGCCTTCTAAAATGAACCACAGGAGTATGGAATCCAGTGCTATTCTACATTAGCACGGTACAGAGTCTAAAGAGTTCCCCGGTGTTCACCTAGAACAGCCACGAGATGCTATGGGCTTAACAGCCATGAACTCACAGGTCATGGCCCTATGGCCTCCCACTAGATCAGTGGTCAGGGAACAGGGGTAAATTACCCCAAATGGGGTAAAAATGAAATTCCTGGGGGTAATGCTGCCGATTCACATACTGTCAGCTGGATTGTAGACCCCTTTAAATGTGAAATTGCTGTTGTACCAGAAGAGCCTCAAGGGTTGGCAGAGGCACTTCTTGAGCTTCAATGCAATAATGAAGCACGTATTGTATTTGAAAACAAAGCAGATCTGTCATATTTTTGGATGTCAACAGCTGCAAAGGCATCAAAATTGCACATGAGGAGGCAGTCAAAAAGTTGCTGCCTTTTGCAACGACCTACCTTTGTGAACAAGGATTTTCCACTCTAACGAAATATAAAAAAACAAAGCAGAGAAATCGATTGGACGCTGAAGACCGTATCCAAATTGCTCTGACATCAAAATGTCCCAATATTGATGCTCTCGTGTCAAAAATGAAGCAACATCATTTCTCCAAAACCTGAAGTTTTGAAGTTAAAGCTGTCAAAGAAATTTTGAATAGATTCAGTAAAATTTTGAATTCCAATAATAAATAATATATGATTTCCTTCCATTTAAATCAGGGGGGTAACATCGGCGTATCTAAATATATTTGGGGGTAAAAGGTAAAAAAGTTCCCTGACCGCTGTAATAGATGTAACACTGTGGTAACGAGGGTGTGAGGAGATGGGTAGAGCCTACACAAGGAAACAATCCTTATTACAGAGTTAACTCATAGGCAATATGCTGTAATGTTACTATGTAAAGAAAAGTAATTGATTTTCTGAAGCTAGACTAGGTAATGTGAATGTGGATACTGTAAAATATGTACATAATTGAAGCAAAATACTTGTATTGTGTATTATGTATATTATTTGTAGTGCAGATTTGATAAGCCACATAGCGGTTGATACTCTTTAGCTTTTACATTATTTCACTTGCCAAGAGTTATCTTGTCTCCATAAAATAAAAACACAAGTCACTTGTTTGGAAAATGAAAGGTCACAATATTTATTGAAAATTAAATTTAATTGAAATGGTGGCAAATAAAAACAAGACCAATCAGCGTGCAGCCATATTCATAATATGTAAAATTATTAAACTAAAGTATTCAGACACTTCTAGGTGGTGGAGCACAAACATACTAAATTTTGGCTTACTAGCTGATGCATGCCCAACCAGGCAGTGCCGCATAACTCTCCAAGGGGTAGTTTTACTAATTAAACCTTTTTAACAGAGAGGGCCCAATACACCACCCACATATGTCAATATGACTGCTGATTGTACTGTTTTCCAACACAGCTAGGTTCCCCCACCCAGCACTCCACTACCATGACCTCTCGTAGCCCAGCAAGAAGCCAAAAAATGTTCTCAACAAAATATGCCAAACCTTCTTTGGTCATATGGACCTCAACTGCTCTGTAGAGTTGTGAGAATTTAGCTCTAATGACCAGATAACTAAACACTGAACCCCGTAAACCTATAAAAGACTTCCCAATGGCTCTATTAACCTTAGACCAAGCCTTGTAGAGATCACTCGTATTATCAACACCTCTCCACTGTAACCTAGGGATAATATAGGACCATACAAAATGAACCAAAGGCCATCGGGATCTAATCACTTACACATCCAATTTAATTTGCTTAATGTGGTCCATTCCCTTCAATTTACTCAGGTCATTACTTCACAAGTGAATGACTAATACCCAAATTTGGCCTCAATAGCAAAATAATATCTGAAAGGACAGCCTAACAAAGCTCCCTAAAACCCAACCAATGGATTAAACTAGCCTCAAAATATAAAGGAATGGCCCACTAGCCACATCATCCTGATGTCCCGCTGTGGACCTGATACACGCCGGGAAAGAAATGCCCACCAGGGCCAACAACATTAAGGCCTTAGATCTACCAGAAGCAACACCATTCCAAACAAAAGCAAAAAGAAGTTGCTCTTTTGCCTTACCTCTTAAATTACCTGAGAAACAGAAACCCTTCCAAGATCACCAGGCTTCCCTATACTTCCATCAACTAGATGGTGTTACTGCATGCCCAACCAGATCTTCTATCCCAGCCTGTTAATCTGCCATAAAGAATTGTGGCATAGGACCCCCAAAATATTAGCCGCTGGTGTTAAAGAACGGAATGGAATCAAAAGAGGACAGAGATTTAGCTATCACATTATCTGAATCTGGCACATGCCTCATTTTAAAAACAATATTGAAGTGCAAACATTTATTTACCAGATGCCTTAGCAACCTAAGTGGGGGAGGAGAAGTGGCCTTTTGATTATTAATGGCTTGCACCACTCCTAAATTATGGCATCACAAAATAATGCTCTTGTCCCACAAGCAATCACCCCACATTTCGACTCTGCTACAACAATTGTAAAAAATTCCAACAGAAGAAAATTCTTTGTCCGCTCCTCCTGTTGCCACAAAAGGAGCCAAGGAGCGACACACCACTCACAATCCAGATAAGCCCCAAAGCCAGAGAACCCAGCCGCATCAGTAAACAACTGCAAATCAGCAGGAGGAGGAGCCCACAAGCAAACACCATTGAATTTATGCAAGAAAAGACACCATATATCTAAATCCTCCCTAATCTCCCTTCAAAGCCCAAAAAATGATGACAACAGTAGCTCTTTTAGCCATCTTTGTCTCCGACAAACTGCAACATCCAGCCACAGTATCAATTTCAATACCCATGTACGACAGTTTTGACTGTCGAACCCTGAGTCTTACCTGGCTTTACAGGCAGTCCCAGAACAGTGAGTAAAGGCAAAGCGGCAAACAATACTTTGCAGCACACATTATAGACCCTATTATACCATTGAAAAAAATAAAACTTAATAATGGGCCAAAACCCGATGCCCATTACCAGCAACATACACCAATGGAGAAAAGCGTTAAAGCACTCAAAAAAGGCACACAACACTGTGCATCCCATAGGCAAGCATTTGTCAACATAGTACCAATCAGGTAAACAAAAACCTATATATTTGAATGGAGAAGAGTACAATGGAAAAAGTCTAAAGGCAGATTCTACATCAAGCTTTGCTAGCAATGCTCCAGACCCATACTGCTGCACAAACATCAAGGCTTCCTCAATAGACTGATACACCACTCTACACTCTTCATCTTCATCTTTTTGGGTACTACCCCTACTGGAGGTGAAAGCAAAATCTGCAAAGGAGAGGATGAAAAAGGTCACATCCTACCCAAACTCACTTCCCTGGAAACCTTCTCCTGAACTACCAGTGGCATCTTCTGGGCCAACTTTAAATTCTTAGGAGAACCAACTTGAACATGCCCACTGACAGACAGCTTAAAGGTGTTTAAAAACCACCCCATTAAAAAAGGTGCAGCTTGATTATTGGGCTAACACCATTTGTGCAGTTCTGACAACACCATGGGGAAAAGGCTTTAATGAGCAGGAGCCCCTGTATTGGGGCACTCACTGGGAGTAGGGCCAGAACTTTGTCGCTGCCTCACAGCACCGCCATCATGCATACCAGCTCGAGGCTGTGTCACTTCCATCACTCGCAAACCATCCTGTGTTTTGCGAAAGGCCTTATCATGACTCCTCCACGTGGCACCTTTAGAGTGCAAGTAAATCCCCTGTATTAAATAGATATACTTAATGACATTCATATGCTCCTCAGACCTCACTTCCAAATAACAAGAAGCGAATATCAGTGTGCTTCTCAACCAATTAGCAAAATTCCGATATGCATCTTCTCCAATGCCTTAGCATGCTCTAGCAGCAGACAATGCAGCTTTAGCCTTGCTGGTAATGGGAAACATGTCCAAGAAGCAGCCAGCACAGATTCTATCATGCACTTTACTTCACAGCGAGCGAGGGGGAGCTGAGAACCACGGTGCATTCAGAGAGTGGACAAGCTACGGGGACACAATAGAGGAACTCCAGGAAACCTTTATGAGGTGATGTGGGAGCACCCAGGGTCTCTTTGGCCACTGCATGGGTGATATTGGAGGAAACGGGGCTTAATTTGACAGAAATATATATATATATATATATATATATATATATATATATATATATAATATATATATATATATATATATATATATATACACATATATATATATATATATATATATATATATATATATATATATATAAACAAAATAGTGAAAATAAAGGAACACTTTAACACTTTTATGTAGGCAAATAAAAAACAATAAATGGAACGAAAAAGTGAAAATTACATGGGAAAAAACAGGAGAGATTTAAAGAAAAGAAAATAGAGAGACTAGAAAGAAATATAAATAACAAAAACAAGTTGGGAAAATGAGAGGAAATGAAGAAAAATGGGACACAGCAAAAATAAATCTGATATACTTGCTAACAGGTCCAGTCAGGCTATATTCACCAGCACCTTCTAGAAGGCAAGAGAAATCCAACTGCCACTAACAGCCCTTATATGCCTTCCCTTGCATAGGTCCTCCCTACCCTTAAACCTATTGGCTAATACTGCATAACCCCTTATGCTAAGTTAGCTCTTGCTAAGCTCAATTTTTTTCTTCAATAATTAACAACATTGGTGGTTATGTTACTTGGGGCCAATTCCTGCCCTCTGTTATCCTTATATATGTAATTTAGCTCTATAAATATGTGCATACTGAAGACAATGCATAATTCACTCACTATAATTAGCAAACACTAGAATAATGATATTTAACAAAGTAGTAAAAAAAGAAGATACACCACTTCTAGATCTACATGGAATAATCTTAATCTAATTAAAATCATGAAATTGGGAAGAAGATATCAAAGGCAGTTGTTATCCTATATCAAACAAAAAATGTCCCAATTGACTCACAGTAATATGAGGATCAGTAGATCAAGTAAAAACACTTATATATGCTAAAATATAACCAATAAATGGTAATATTGCAAACAAATGATGCTTCTGTAAACCATATGTATACACACAACAATAATAAGTTTTAAAACATCTAAAATGACAAAACTAATTGGGTCAGAGTGGTAAAATTCTTAACAAATAAAAAGTCCAATAAATCAATATAGTGGAAAAAAATTCAGTATGATGGAGTCCCATATATGTCTAGTCCAAGATGAATGAAATAGTCACAGTTGTAAATACTGATAGGTTCTGGGTATAAATCCCCGTTGTTTCTTAGGAAGGATGTTACCTCAAAAAAACATACCAGACAGAAGTCCAAATCAGAAACCATAGATCAACAGAATAAAGGTTAATGTGCAGTGTGGTGCTATTGAAACAGCTAGTCAACTTGGACAGTATAAAAGAAAGTATACAGAGGGATACATAAAAAAAGAGGAAGGGAAAGATTACTTATGTCCAACTTATAAGATGTATTACAATGATACCAATACACAAAACCGATATAATAATATAACAATATCACATAAAAAAACATACATGAGGATCAATGATAGCAGCTCTAAAACACGAGGCTGAGCCGGCACGGTACTTATGAGGATGTGGCAAGCTTCCCAAATGGAAAAAACAATGGGCTGATCGTCCAACTACTAATCCGTATAATCCGTCTAAAGGAATGGCTCACCTTAATAGAGAGCTATAACAGTGGTCCTCAGAGTCCGTGTTGCTTTTCCGATGGTGATCACTTGCATTCCAAGCTGAGGCGCAAGAGCGTCACATCCTTAAGTTTCTTACTAATGAAAAAAAACATTGAATGATGACCCGGATCATAGGAGCTTTCGTCTCTCTAATAGATTTTGTCTCTCAATCGATTTGACAAGGGATTGACTTTAATTTAGTCTGATTTGACTCAACACATTTCCACAACAATGGAACTCTCAAGGACCTGATGGACTAATTAAGATGAAACAATTATTGGAGCTTTACATGTGTTTCTCTTGCGTTTTAAAACATTTCAAATCCCCTCTATTGATACATCCCTGAAGAAGCCAAAAGTAATGCATAGGTGTGTTGGTTGTATGCTTTATTTGCAAAGAAATTACCATTGCATACTCAAAAATATCTGTCATCCCTGGATAGTACTTCTGCCTCACAGCACTGGGTCATGAGTTCGATTCCCAACCATGGCCTTATCTGTGTGGAGTTTGTATGTTCTTCCCGTGCTTGCGTGGGTTTCCTCTGAGTGCTCCGGTTTCCTCCCACACTCCAAAAACATTCTGGTAGGTTAATTGGCCGCTATTAAATTGCCCTTAGTCTCTCTCGGTCTGTGTATGTATGTTAGGGGATTTAGACTGTAAGCTCCAATGGGGCAGGGACTAATGTGAATGAGTTGTCTGTACAGCACTGCGGAATTAGTGGCGCTATATAAATATATAGATGATGATGATAAAGATGCACTGGCGATAACTGATAGCCTCTGAACTACCCAGTAAGAGTAAAGTTGCAGTGGCCACTGCCTAGCCTTTGACCTCTCCCCCTTCCACCTCCAGAGAGCAGACTGCGTGCATGGAATGCAGACCTAAGAGAGACAACTGGGATTACTGAGAAGAGCCACAGTAAGGCTGGGTACACAGTACAGAAAATTTCTCCAGATGTGATATCATTAACGATTTTACCAATGATTGAAAAAAAAAGTCTCGATCAGCATGCCGATTCATGTGTACACACTATACACGTTTTACACGATTTACCTTCAGATCTGTGATCTCCATCTGTCATAACATTCAGCTGAAAAGATTGTGCCACTGCATACTCCATAGAGATCTATGGACACTGCCGGTCATGAGACACTGCAGAATGGGAACAACATCGTTCCATTGTTGAACAAGATTTTAGTTTCGTTTAAAAATCAAATAAAACAATACAATGTGCTTTGGAACGATAATCTTTCATCAATGGAGTGTAGACACTAATGAGATATAGGGCCAAATGGTAGTTTATCCTGTGATTGGCCCAATAATTGGCTGAAAACCCTGTAGTGTGTACACAACCTAAAGGTAAGACCTACCCCCATTATGTGTTAATACATTAAAGAATTGCACATGAATAGGAGAATGGACATTGTAATCAGTTCTCATAGCACACTGGCTATCTTGCTCACATTAAAACCAGATTAGATGTGATTGTGACATTGTCTTTATAAAAGGCATCATACAACCTTGACAACCGGACAAATCAGAAGTGGTGCTTAGTGGAGTGATTGGAATCAGAAACAATAATCTTTATTAAGACACCAATCTGTTTTTGTGGATGTGTAATATATTTTTCTGTTTCATGTGATCGATGACACTGTCTAGTTGACACTATCTGCATTTCATTTTTTATTTAGGACTGAATGTAAAAGACAACATTGCCACAACTTTAACAATGATTGACATTTTTTGTTTGTTTTTGTGCATGTATTTTTGCTGTTGAAAGACTACAGAACGTTTATGTACTTACTTTTATTGTGTGATTGCTCCATGAATTATATGAAGCTTCATGTTATGTAACCATTGACAGTGGGATACCTTAGACAATCTGGAGGATTTATTTATCATTATTGCAAATTGGTTGACTTTGTAATAAGTGACTGCTCTCACTGATAATTATCACATCATTTTCAAACCCTGTCTTTACAATATATATGTAGCAGGATCTCCCGGCGTTGCACGGGTCCGATTTGTAATGTGTAACATTTTTTATATATATACAAATTATTTGGTAAATAGACCAAAAATTCTATTTAGAAAATAAGATTTGTTGCTTTGTCGTGATGTCGTTATGTTGTGTTGTGGCAAGATTTCTTTCCAGCAGTCAAACAATTGTTTACAACCCAAAAAATGATATTTTCAATATTTTTTCTCTGTTGCTTTATCGCATTGTCGTGTTGTCGTTATTTGGCCTAATAGGTTACTTTTTCAATACTAATTAACTATGTAAGATTTGACAGCTTTACCTTAAGAGCTGTGGAAGATATTCGCCAACAAACAAACTTTTTTATATTATAAAACAATCAGCCTCTTAGCATTGTCTTCTGCCCTGGGAATTTCTTTATGATTTCACCAATATTTCCCACTACTTACCAAGATCCTCCTCTGTCATTCCCCATTGCTTGCGTACCATGGACAGCTCTGAGCAGCCAGGCAGGTAGCACTATGCATTCATGTGACATATTGTACTTGACACTAGCCAATTGGTCTACTGTCATTTTAACTTATGGACTATAAGCTTTATGTTTCATGAGTAAGAACTGGTCTAAGTCTTCTTTTCTGTCACTCATCTTCATTAATGCATACACTAATTTTGTACTGCATTGACTACAGTAAATTTCTTATGTCTGGTGTCCATATTTCTCACTTTTCCCCATTTACAATTGATTCAATATGCTGCTTATATAAATTGTTCTTTTAATTCTGTATCTACTCCTTGTCTTTCAATATAGGCATAATACGGCAGGGAAGACATGGTCCATGCATCCCCTGCACCTCAGCATCTAAAATGATGCAAATATACATAAATACCAAAATATATTATGATGTCCCCATTTTTCCCCGCTATCCATGACTATATACTTATTTGTGCCTTGCTTGCTATATATCCTCATGCAGTCACAATATACGATCAGGTGAAAGAAGTATAAAACAAATTTGTATACATTTGCTCCTGAACCCTTTTACTGAAAAAGATTTTGTTAAACAACACATTTTTTTGCACATGCAAGGAATAATTGCAAAATGGTGATATATATTTGAACTATGTTGGCATATATTATAAGGTAAGACTAGGATGCACATGTTTATTGCTCACAATTTTCAAGACTTACTGGAAAATGTGAGTATGTAGCTTATATTTTTAGATGCAATTGCAAGCCCCTTAATTTGCATTTTAATGGTCATTTGTACAGACTGCTTGTGTGACATTTTGGAGATTATTGTACTTTAATTAAACCATATGTCTATAAAAATACATTACACATCCTATCATATTCAGAAGACCCCCCTCTTCCTGTTTCCTTATAAAATACTGACTAATTATAATAAGGAGACATTGATGCTGGCTTAATTTGAAGTGTATCATCCCATTTTTTTTTGTACTTACATTGCTTTTGTGCACATATTAACATATATTTGCTTGCTGTTCTTTAGAGTATCTCACATGTAGAAATAAAATCTTATTTTGCAAGTTTGCCTTTACAAGCCATCGCTGATTTAAATCTCCCCTGCAAAGTCACTGATTTCTGGGGACTTGCAGAAATCGGAGCTTCATACATTTACCCCCATGTACACCCCGTTAGGCCTTACTGCACTAAGTATCCCCCATTGTATTGGAAAACTCTGCTCAGTTCTAAATTTCTCTACTTTTATATTGCGCTAACAGGTATATAAATTGTTGAAAACAAGAGCAACTGCATAAACAAGCATGAATTACATTACAAAGCATGAAGGAATAGCTTTAGCACTACATGTTTTCTACATTCAGAAATAACCCACACTGACTGCTGTGCTAGACTATTTTTGAGACACAGTGGATCAACACTCAATTTATTTAAAATTTTAGGACAGAGTTTTTTGTATGTCTTTGTTTTCTAGTCTCTTTAAAAAAACAAGATATGCATTGGGCTGTTGCAAAATATACCTTTATAATAAAAATAACCTTTTAGTTTGTATACTGAATATACAAACTGTGCAAACTGCGGGGAAATTAAGATCACCAGCTTGTAGAAATGAGATGTACTGTGTTGAAGGGCATTTGAATCAGGCAGTCTATTATGAGGAAAAGCATTGATTTAGAACCACTGTAAAAGCACACAGGAATTTAAGAGGAATAAAATACATAGGAAACAATTGTGACATCCAAGATAAGATTGCTCTTGAGATCATTGCACAGAAGGATGCTTTTTAACTCTGTGCTGGAAAAAAGAAAGTGTATGAGGCATCATTAAAAAATAAACGAGTGAAAGATGATTTGCATTTCAAGAATAGCAGACCCCTTTTAAAGAAACTTTCCATCATCTCTTTAAAAGTAGTTAGTGAAATGCAGTTCATTATTAATGCTTCTTGGCTTTATTTAGCCCATAACTATCATTATATATTTATGAGCTAATCAGCAATTGGAAATGTCCCTGTAATGGTAACTGGAGCTTGGCATCCAAATAAAATGAACACCATTAATAAAGTATTGTGGTCATTGGGGTGGATCAAGTGTGCTAATAGCCTTACTAACAGCAATTAAGTCAATTAACCATTCAGACATATGCTGCTCAATTTCCTTCCTCAAACAGACCAATGCATCTGTGAAATCCGTAGAGCTTATTTATGGTTTAAAGGCAGCAAATAGTCAATACCCATCAACCACAACACAATGACATGTAATATATATACAATTTAACAAAATAGGTTGGTTTAGGGGAGAAGTATGTTAAAAATTAATAGACTAATGCATTTTATTTTTCTGACTTATAATGCTGAAAACAAGTTTAATTAGTTAATGTTTGCAGATGACTAGCACATGGTTACATCACTCATACACTAGAGTGCTTTAACCTTAAAGTAAGTGAATCAAAATAGCAAACTCCTGTCCACTGGTCACCATGGAAAGCAGATCCAGTGAATATAAAACACAGACTAAATGGAAATAATATGCAGTACAAAATATCAATATTAAAATTCTTCTAAGAGATCAAAAAAAAATAATATATATATATATATATATATATATATATATATATATATATATATAGTGTAGAGGACCTATGTCTGTTTTTGTTTGTTTTTGTTTATACAATGTAAGTCCCATGACTCTTGCACCCTATTCTTTACATTAATTAATTCATACTTGTGTCAGGTGAGTCCCAGGTCTCCCATGGCTGCTAGTGCTAGGGAAAGACTTGCCTTTAAAAGCTGTGTGCAGGTAAGCCTTAAGCCCAGATAAAATAGCATAGCATTTGATCATGTTAGGACTGACCAGAATGGGAAGACTTTGGCGTGAGTTGGTCAGCTTAAACATATATTGCAATATGTGGAACTAACATTCCCTGTTTTTAATATAGAAAAGTACTTGATATAGCATTAATTATGTGTTTGGAGAGTGCAGAGTATCCCTGTTTTCTTGTATATACACATATATAAGAAAACATATATATATATATATATATATATATATATATATAAAATCCAAAGTGCATGTGTGGACGTTAATAAAAAGTCACAATATTTAGTGCCTCTAAACTACAAAAGTACTTGTAGGAAACACTTATGGATAGAAAGCTTAATGTAATGGAAGCCCCTGCGCACAGAACCAAATGCAGCCTCTTTATCCTTTTGGCACAAATCCCCTTCCTGTGCTCAAAGTACTGATACATGCAAAATTAAAAGGAACAAGATGGCGCTATTGGTGCACTATAAAGCACAAGTCCATAAAAAGTCTCATATAAAAAAAGTCAATGCTGATGAGGTTTTCCACTTTACTTCCAATTCACTTGTTTCTCATATCAGTCCATTGAATATGAAACGAAAAAAACATCCAGAAATAGGGTCTTAGAATAACTTTTATCAAAGTTATTCTAAGACCCTATTTCTGGATGTTTTTTTTCGTTTCATATTCAATGGACTGATATGAGAAACAAGTGAATTGGAAGTAAAGTGGAAAACCTCATCAGCATTGACTTTTTTTATATGAGACTTTTTATGGACTTGTGCTTTATAGTGCACCAATAGCGCCATCTTGTTCCTTTTAATTTTGCACTTATGGATAGAAGGCAGTCACAACCTTTAAAACATATAGAATTCCAAGAGGGTTGGTTCGTGCACCCTAATTTCTAACTGCTTTAGAAGTTGCTGTTGTGACTGAAAGTACAATACACAATCCAAAATGCAGATGCAGTAGCATCTTTTTAGGCACTTGGAAATTAGGGTGTGTAGACCAACTCCCTTGGAATTGTGTGTTTGTGTGTTCATACAAAATACCAAGGGAAATATAACAAAGGGAATTTATGGTCCATTTAAGGGTTCTGGAAAACGTCAATGTCTATATCTATGCTATAAAATCCAGCACTGCATTAGGCTATCAATAGCCTAGCTAGATAGCAATAGGCTATCTTAAATAATAGTACTACTTCTTCTATTTTGTTCTTGCTGCCCTGTTCCTATAAAATTTCCATTATCTCTTATTTCTGTTTCCTGTCACACCCTGACATGTCATGTAGAGTTCCATATGCCATATGTGGTATTTTGTCATCTTAATACATATTTAATTAGCTTCTGGGATCATGGCTATGTGTGGTCGCCTCCTTCCCGATACCACTACACCGAAGATTTCCTTTTGCACCCCATAGGGTTGCGAAGAGAAATCTGCGACGTGGCGGCACAGCTAATTGAATATGCCCCTAATCTTCTCCCTAATGGAAAGGAAGCTTTCATAAGCTGAAATACAGGCTAATGCACTGCCCTTAACTCTCTGATTGTGGTTTGGGTGTCACACATAGCTTGTTTGATTGATGTTTGGATCCTTGAACCCCATTATGTTATCTCCCTAGATCTGGGTAGTTTCTGTAGTCATTGGAGGAAACTGAACTGCCGGCTGGTAGAAATCTCATAGAGATTGTGCCCCATAGAGTTGCAAGGAAAGATTTGCAGAGATTCACTGAAATCTCCACCGCAAAGTGTCTCATGGACGTTCAGGAGTGGCTAATTGAATTCCCATCATTGATATTATATTTAGACATAGAAGATCAAAGTAAAGCCTGATACAGCTCAGTCTGAACATGATATTTCTAATCTACCGGACAATGGAAGAGGACTAATACCCCATTCATACTGCACCAAAAACCCGGGTTTTTGCAGAGGCACGCTGAAAACCCGGGTCTTGGTGCAGTATGAATAGTCCAACCACAAAATCCCGGGTCTAAAATCCCGGGACTTAGACCCGGGATTTTGTGAGGGGTAATTCCCGTGTTGGACCCCGCTCGCCTGCAGTATGAATGGTGCAACCCGGGTAATTCCCGGGTCTCACCATTCATACTGTAAAAAAAAAATGGCAAAGTGTAAAAAAATGTTTTAATTAAAAAAAAAATACATAACAAATGTTTACTTAACTTATTTTCAGCCATCTGTGTCTCCGGTGCGTTGCCGGCTGTCAGGGGGACCTCTGGGTACTAAAATGATGTCATTTCTAATGGACTAGAAATGACATCATTTTAGTACCCAGAGGTCCCCCTGACAGCCGGCAACGCACCGGAGACACCGCTGGCTGAAAATAAATTAAGTAAACATTTGTTATGTATTTTTTTTTAATTAAAACATTTTTTTACACTTTTTTTTTTCTAAAACCCGGGTCGGGCAGGTGCAGTATGAACCCGCCCGACCCGGGAATCTTCTTATCTATACTGCCCTGTGCCCCGGCGATATCCCGGGTTAACAACCCGGGATATTGCCGGGGCGGCAGTATGAAAGTGGTATAAATTGATATATATTTAGTGGCTCACTAACTTGGATACTCTATCATAGTAGTCCCTATCTTCTGTTTCAGCAAAATATGCAATTGTTACAAACCGCAAGTTACTAAAATAGTTATATAATTAGTAAGGTTGAAAAAAGTTTATTAAATGAAAACTTTTATAACATCTAATTTTGTTGATCCAGAATAAGCAAAACAAAACCTCAGCTGCAAAATTTGCCTTATACAGTGTTATTGAACAGCCATCGTCACCTCATGTGGTAAGGAATTTTGCAGCTTAACCATCCGTATTGTAAATAATTCTTATCTATTCTGATGGAGAAATCATGCATCTTCATTTCTCAACTGATGATATCCTATTTTCTGTAAGGTCCTTGGTGCAAAAAGTGAATTAGAAAAATCTAGGTATTGACCTCAAATATATCTAAACATTAGGTCACGTCAAACTTGCCTCTTTTCCATAGACACAATACCTAATTTTTGTATCCTCTTGTTATAATTTTATCCTTTTTTTGATATGTTAATAAAGCTGCCAAAGTCTCACACCTCTCAAGTTCTACTTTCACCATCTTAGAGTGAGGTGTCTAATACTTCACTCCTTATTCAAGGAGGGGTCTATCTAGTGATGTACACAATGGTACGACTATGTTTACATCACATTCATGTATCCCTCAATTTTATGCATAACATCAGGGGAGAGCTGGCAAACTTTAGCCTGGGGGCAAGACTTGACTCAACAGCCTATTTTAAATGACAAAAAATGCAGGTGACCAAGCCCAAGGTAGCCCACTATGGGACCAGCACGGGAGATAGATGCCCCCCTGCCCCCTAGCCCAGCCTGCCTCTGCATAGCATGTTTTAATTTATCCTTGCAGATGACTCCTTTGTGTCAATTAGTATTCTAAAATTTATATTCCATTTAATTTACAAGTAGCATGGCTACTACCATGGTCTATGTGCATAAACCTACATTAATCTACATTATTATTATTATTACCATTTATTTATATAGCGCCACTAATTCCGCAGCACTGTACAGAGAACTCACTCACATCAGTCCCTGCCTCATTGGGGCTTACAGCCTAAATTCGCTAACACACACAAAGACAGACAGACACAGACAGACAGACACAGACTAAGGTCAATTTATGTATCAAGTTATCATCTTGCTTAGTCTTATAAGCAAATATAGACACCTAGGCCATCTACAAGCGCACATGGTCCTGTTTTAGACAAGTACATGTAACATTTAATGTTAAGCGTAGGCTATAGTAGCACAACCTACTTCTTTGCCTAAAGAAAGATATACAGGAGACCCCTATTCCTACAGCAAAGGTCAGTAAAGAGAAAACTCTAAGGAGCATGGAAATAGGAGAGTAACCAAGGGACATGTAGTGATTACTATGAACAGGGGAATGTTTATATACAAAGTATTTTTAACACGTGTAAAAAAAAACCTGAAAAATAAAGATAAAAATAAAAAGTCAGCACTAGAATATACAGAACTATAACAGAACACATTTTGCAACTGTGGTAAAAGATCATATAAATGCACACTCTGGCCAGAGTGATGAAAACTTTGAACAAGTAGGGTAAGGTGCATGCCACTAATAAGCTTAGCAGTATGGCCTCACATATAGATAGTATACTGCAATGTAAAAATCAGTGTCAAAATAAAGCCATCAAATATGTGTGTCCTACATGAAAAGCATTCAATATTTTTTTTTACGTGCAAAATAATAAACAAATTTGCACCTCTAGAATTGTATCATGGTTTTGTCCAGGAGAAAACATACTCATTTTTTTGCCATGCCATCCTTAATGAATCAGGCCCAGCATGTCCATACATGTGCACAATAGATGATAATGTGTGTACAGTTCATAGAAAATGAACTGTTATATACTGCAGGTTCAACACACCACGTCTGACTGCACTGCATGTTACTTTAATAATTTAGGCATTATTACTGTATTTGTGACTACAACCCTTTGTATTTGCATATCTATCATTATATATGTATTCTATAATCGATTGGACATTTTTACATTACTTTGTCTGTGCTGCTGTTTACAACAGATATGTCTGTCTCAAACCCGTTACTCAGTTGAAGGCACCCTGCACTTACAGTTATTAAGCCAATTGGAAGATCATAAGTGACAGTGGCTAAGCACTCTTTAAGACCAATTAATTTAATTGGAGGGTGGATCCCCAGTCTATATAACATACCTCTGGAGGAACGCCTATACACATTACCCCTGAGGGCGCCTGGCTATGTTCATAGGTGAAATACATTGGAAATTACTGATTATACTTTATACATCCACCCAGTTGTACTTGTACTTTATTCATAATTCTTCCTGTGAAAGCTGCACTGAAAACTATGGCGGATTGCTACTTATACACTCACACCTGCACGGCAAATCAGAGAGACCTTGTTACAACAACTGTATGTGAGGACACTTGACACACTCCCAACCTGCAGCCACATAACATCATCAAACAATGGATAAGAGTATCTGGACAACCATAAGCACTGCCTCCTGTCTATTTGGAGAGGTTAAGATGGTTCCAGTTAGAAGACTCTCCTGAAAAAGTTTGCTAAGTTAATATCCCATTCATACTGCACCAAAAACCCAGGTTTTTTCCAGGGCAAGCCCAGACAACTCATTATTGAGGTGCAGTGTGAATGGTCCCAGGTCTAATTCCCGGGTTATCAGACCCGGGAATTAGACCCGGGTCTTTCGGTTGGGTAATTCCCGGGTCTGCCCCAGGAAGCTTGCACTATGAATGATGCGACCCGAGTTTTTCAACTCGGGTCTCACTAGACACAATGTTAAAGTAAAGTAAAAACAAAAAAAAACACATCATAAGAGGAGCCAATCAGAGCTCCTCTTCTGATGTTGCCATGGAGACCCCTGGCAGACCCGTGTTCAGTATGAATGCGGTCTACCTGGGAATTTGACTTCGGGGGAGCCTCTGCCCCCCTCTGTCCCCCGGCAATATCCAGGGTTCATATACCTGGGATATTGCCTGAGCAGCAGTATGAAAGTGGTATAAGTGGCCTCTGAAAAGACTGTTTTATTTAACATCACCACTTCCATTTCTTTGATCTTGCGGTCTCACTTCTCTGTTCCACTGTTGTATAGACTTATTTGACTCTTACTACGTTCAGCAATGTTTTCACTTTATTATAGATTTGCCAAGGGATAAAAACTGTACTGGCTCTTGCTGTTGCTGAAATACACTGCATATTAAGACTTCTATACCATTTTCTAGAAATTGTGCCCACATTATCATCTATGGTGCACATGTATGAACACACTTTGTCTCTCTGTATGTATGTATATGTGAGGCAATACTGCTAAGCTTATTATTATTTGCATTATTATTTGCATGCACCTTACCCTTCTGGTTCAATATTCCCAATCTTCTGGGCCAGGGCATGCATTTATATGATCTTGTACCACAGTTAAAAATATTTTCTGTTATAGTTCTATATATGCTGACATTTTTATCTTTAGCTTCATTTTTCATTCTTTCCTTTATGTGTGATTAAAGTACTTTTTATATACTTTCCCCTGTTCCACGCACCTTGGAGTTTTCTCTTTACTGGTTTAGGCTGTGTGACTTATACCAAACCCCAATCTGTACTTTACTAGGTCACAGATATTCTCTCTCTGGTCAGGTCTTCAACAGGTTTTTTACATATGTACATACTTTCATGTCTTTCCTATCCTTCCTAAACTGAAGTCCTTTTAAATTCACTGTCCAGTTATAACTTTCCGTCAGCATCTCAGTTATATTCAGTATATTACCTGTAGTAATACAACATCAAACAATTGAGGAGTTTGCATACTAAGGAAATTATCTTATATTTTTCCTCTCTGTCTTCTGCAACTGCAATCTAATTATTAAATTCAATAATCTTGTCTGTGTACCGATTGGATTTGATAAATTTACACAAAGTGAGTATTATTTGTTCTCCCACTTTGTCCACTTGCACAAACTGCATTCTTTATGTCTAACTGGAATTCTTCAAGAGACCATGACAAAATAACCTGACCTGAGTTTGTACAATTCTACCTACTCCTAAACTTAAAATTCATTTTACTGTATAAGGGGTCTGCATTTAAAGGCTTTCCTTGATCTTACCTGAGGAGACCAACGGGTCAATTGCAACACCTATTAGCTTTATGATTTTACAATGTTTTGTTAGAAAACACTTGCTTGTTTAAAGAGGTGTCATTTCCTAAGACAAATATATGTGTGTGCATGATACTCTATCTTTGGGCAAAAAGCTGTAAGTATCATGTGGTCAAAATTGATGTGGGATTAGAAATTACAGAAACAAAGTTGAATAAATAATATGCTGCTATTTCTCCATATAAATATTATTTTTGTTTAGATTACAAGTTGCTCTTTCCTCATTCAGTGACTACTAATTTGAATACATCTATTAACTAAGTGTGTACTTTTCAAAATGACTGAAAATTCACACTGGCCATATGAACATACACTGGCCAGAAAGTCTCTCATAATATCAACATAAAGCTTCATAACACACTTTTAAGATTATTTTCACAAGACGTGTGATGCAGAAGTAATTGTTGTATATATCTAATATATATAAGCCTAGTGGCGTGTGTTAGTGTGTGTGTGGAAAAAAAATATTTTCTCAGAAAGGGCTCATCCAATTGACCTGAAATTTGGTATACTGACATTATTTGACAAAAATTTTTGGATAGTGAAGTCAGTTAACTTCCATCATCCCCCCTTCCCCCCGTGGGAGGGGTAGTAAAGGCTTAATTTACCAGTTGAGGGCTCAAACTCTTGACCATGTGGGTATTTATTTACCAGAGCCTGTGTTTGGTCATGGACAATTGTATGTCGCATTTTCACGAGTACGGAGAAGCAGTGATTGAAAGTGCAGGTTATGAATACTGCCCTTCAAGGAAGACTGATTGAGCACAGCGATAAGGTGTTTAGCAGAAACGTTGTGTATCGAGAGGTTTTATAACAGTAAGACGATGGAGATTAAGGATGTGGCGATGAAGATGAAGGATGAGGTGATGGAGAAGAATGATGAGGTGGTGACATGTGGACAAAACCACGTTAAAAAAGGGCGCTTACGTCGGGAAGTAACGCTCTTCCCCTGAGGAGGCCTGGCCTAGCCCCAAATGCATGACAAGAACCTTTTTAACATCTTAAGTAGCTTGATTTGACTAGAATGCATGAGTATCATGCACGGGTTAACTTGTATATATATATATATATATATATATATATATATATATATATATATCTATCAAGGTTCAATAGTAAGATAACACTGGTGTTTTAAAACTGTTATTTAAATGTTAATTATAGAAAATCATACAATACAGGGTTAAGACCAGTGTTGTATTGGTCAGATTGTTAATAAGACCTCAGTGTATGTTCAATTAAGGCCTAATTACAGAATGTTTTTATAAAGTCTCTCAGAAGACTGTCAGAGAAAGAGAGAATGCAGAGTGAATACAGGAAAATGTCATGTCCAGGACAGTAAAATGCTGTTGGCTTACATACTATATTAACGATTCTACTACGTAACCCTGTCACTCTTACAATTTGCACCTAAAAATACCCTATAAGAAATTAGCCTTATCAGCAAGTCTATGTAAATATTATTATGTGTGTACTGAGAACTGTAAATAAGTAAAATGAGAGAAATCATGCAAATCAACACAATTGCAAATTATATTAGGCACATCTCTTAAGCTGTTGCTGAGTGTGAGATGTCAGTGTTCATTAAATATCAGGGTGCATGTAATGTCAGTGCATATGTGCAATCATTATATTTGTTATGGCAGTGTGAGTATGCAGTTAATTTGGGTGAAGCATCATTGTGAGTGAGCTGTTTTTGAGACACCAGCGTGAGATGTAAAGAAGTGAAGAGAAATGGGTGAATCAATCTATCTGATGTTGAAATTCATAAGAATGTCTTGAACTTAGACAAGATTCAACAAATATAAAAAATCCAATCAGACCAATCACAGTCAAGCAAACAAAAAAGTGTACATTTCAATGCAACAGCTACCATCACATTAAAAGTAACAGGTAGCTCATTCTTTCTTATTGTATGAAACCTCTCTCAATGTCTGTTTAGTGAATTTCGACTCCTACACAGTTCTGTCTATTATAGATTCTATTCACAATGCACTATGAGATACAGCTTGTTACATATTTTGTTCAGGTTTCTTTTTTGGCTTTTTCTGTGACAAAAGAGTTTCTTTCAGTACACCAAGACATCATTTAATTAAAAGAAAAACCCTCAATTGGTGTGCTCCAATTTTTCGGAATATACTTTATCCCAAATGAGATCAAACATTGTCTGTTTTACAAACAATCCTTTTCACTCAAATACATGTTTATAGGTATGATTCAAATGACTGTATTTTATTTTATACCAACTTAAAAATTGTCTGCTTTATAAGTACATCATGTTCATTCAAAATAATATCAAAATAGGTGTGGTCGAACTTATTTTAATATACTTTATTCTAATTGCGATAGCAATGTCAAAGTGTTATTTCACTCAAATACTGTAGTGAGTGTGGTTAAATTATTGTAATATACTAGTTGCAACAGAAATGTCACGGGCACTAGGAGTCTTTGCCCAGGATATCACCAGATGTAGTCTTACCAGAGTAGTGTATACCCACAGCGGTCCTCTGATAGCAGGGTGACTAGCGGAACACGAGAATCAGCAGATGGTGAGAGGATGCTAAAGGAAAGTCTATAACTAGCAGCAACTGGTTATGGATTAGACAATATGAACACGAGGATCTTGATGGACGTGAAGACGTGAGGAAAGTCAGTAGTCTGCGTACAGCAAGTTGTACCACCGCTATAGTGAAAGGAGTTGTCCAGGAGTAGATAGGAAGTAGTGAAGTCAGTGGTCTGCGTACAGCAAGTTGTACCACTGCTTGTAGTGATGGGACTGGTTCCAGGTGCAAGTAGGTAACGGGGAAGTCAGTGGTCTGCATACAGCAAGTTGTACCACTGCTTATAGTGAGGAAACTTGTAACTGGTGCCAATAGGAAACTGGGAGTCAGTGGTCTGCGTTCAGCAAGTTGTACCACTGCTATAGGTGAGGATAGGCACTAGTGTAGATGAGTGGAACATAGAAGGTAACACGGAGAGCACAAGGAACTTGATCCCAAATGGTATATACAATACAATAGCAAATGACAAGCGCTGCTTGAGAGATACGAAGTCACTACTGAGATCCAGGTCAAATGAGACAAATTCAATAGCATCTATATCTTCTTAAGATAGCTGAATCCGTAGATGAGCAGGACACAGTCCAAGCAGATATGCAATAAACTAGTAAAGTCAATAGAAGGTAAGCATACCGCGATTCAGTTGAGCAGGCTGTCATGAGTGAAACACAGGGATAGCTGAGCGGCTAACGCCGACACGAGTAGAGACCATAGGAGAGTGGTAGCGGTAATCCGTGTCTGTGTAGCACACAGGCAGAGAACTTGACACGAGTGGAGCAATGATGATTCATGCAGAAATCAACAGGAACTGAAGACTTGATGAAACACAGGAGAGTTGAAGCAGTCTGGAAACCGGTAATGCAATAGTCAGGAATCAGCTAGCACTGAAGACACGATGAAACACAGGAGAGTTGAAGCGGTCTGGAAACCGGCAATGCAATAGTCAGGAATCAGCTGGGACTAAAGACACAATGAAACACAGGAGAGTTGAAGCGGTCTGGAAACCGGCAATGCAATATTCAGGAATCAGCTGGGACTGAAGACACGATGAAACACAGGAGATTTGAAGCGGTCTGGAAACCGGCAATACAATAGTCAGGAATCAGCTGGAAATGAAGACACGATGAAACACAGGAGAGTTGAAGCGGTCTGGAAACCGGCAAGTTGAAGCGGTCTGGAAACCGGCAATGCAATAGAGAGGAATCAGCTGGAACTGAAGACAGGAGGAGAAACACAGGAACACCTTCAGAGACTCACAGGGAATGAGACTCCAAGATCAGGCAACGAGGTAATGACCACAGGTGCTTTAAATAGGGAGTGTTGCCTGATCAGCCAATTAACTAAAAGCAACAGGTCTGAAGGGTTCATAGAGGCTGCGCATGCGCAGACCATCAGGATGGCAGACGGCCACGATTCCTAATAACAAGAGAAGAGGCACTCACGGTCCGGTGAGTGACAAGAAAATTGTATCTGATCACATGCTTTAAAAACAATTGTTTTCATTATAGAACTACAATGTACATTTAACCTATGATTACTGGAATTTAATTTAAACATGATGATTTTGCAAAAAAAAAAATAGACTAGCTGTGTTTAAGTCCAATAGAATATGGCACATATGACTGTAATGACTCTAATGGACTCAGTAGAACTTATTGACATTGCAGATGACAATGAAACATTTGCACCTGTAAAACATATCCAGTTAATAAATATCTAATTAACTCAAAACAAATACAATTATGACATATGAAATATAAACTAAGTAACTAGTAAATCGGTGGAGGTTAAAACAAAGTTTGAAAGATAAATCTACATAAGCACAACATAACAAAGCTCAAAAAACTTGAGTACAAAGACCCATCGGGCTCCTGTTCAAATATTAGGAAGAAACCAAGATAAATCTCGGAATGCTGCAACGGGAATGTCACGATCTGCCTACAGCTTATGCATTACATGCTGCTTTGCATGGCAGCTCCTGCCTTTTTGTCCTTATTATTGTATTTGTATTGGCAGTACCTCCATTCACCAGAGGTGCTGCTATTGTGCCTTATTGTGTGCATTAGGGGTTAACCTTCATTTTCACCAATTATCCCATGCACCTGGGTGTGGTTTTTCCTTTATATACCTGTCACTCCCAGCACACATTGCTGGTTATTGTTGTCCCCTCCTGTGATGTCATATCCTTGTTGCAACCTGTGGATTCTTCCTCCTGCCTTGCTCCTCTGGTTCATGCCTGCTTGGAACCTGTTCATACCTCCTGCTTCCCTGCATTAGCTGTTTACCTGCTGGTTTCTGAACATTCGTATTATTTCCTGCATCAGCTTGCACCTGGTATTTACTACTGCTCTCGATTACCTGCTATTTATACTTTTGTTCTGCAAATAAACAGAGTGTTTTCACCATATTCGTGACTCCTAGCTGTACTCCTGTTTGTAACCGTGACAGTATAACTAGCCTACAAGACAACTTTGGAGTCAGGTGAAAGTTTTGTTTTATTCTGGGACCTTTTTTCTGCAATCAAGTTTTCACTTGTTTTTTGCAACATGTCTGTTTCACCAATCATGGAATTGCCACTGCTACAAACTTTACAGATGGACATTATATTGCTACGTTCTCAGCTTGCTAGATTTTCCTCTTTACTTGTGGACCCACTCAGGAGACTGTCAAATTCTGTCTCTCTTAATTCAGAAGCTGCTGAGCTGTCTCAATCCACCTTCTCTGCTGATGAACCTGTGCAAACAGCACCTCTTAAAAGTACTTCTACAAATTTGCTGTTTTCTATGAACTATGGGGTAACAAATTCCCAGTACACAGGTGGTCCACGCCCCCATCTGACCGAAGAGGAATGGAGGCGCAGGATAACATACAAGTTGTGTCTCTACTGTGCCAGCAATGCACATTTCTTGCAGGACTGTCCTGTCCGTAGACCACGTCAGCTTACTGAACCATCTCCTGTTATTTCCTCTCCGCATTCCAAAATTGTTTATGCTCCATCATTTCTGTTCTCTGGGAAGAGACCCAATCTGCCAGCTCCAGCCGCCTGTCCTAAAGCGTCAGCTCCAACCGCCTGTCCTGAGGCGCCAGCTCCAGCCGCCTGTCCTGAGGCGCCAGCACCAGCCGCCTGTGCCGAGGTCCCAGCCTCTGTCTCCTGTGTCGAGGTGCCAGCCTCTGTCTCCTGTGCCGAGGTGCCATCCTCTGTCTCCTGTGCCGAGGTGCCAGCCTCTGTCTCCTGTGCCGAGGTGCCAGCCTCTTTCTCCTGTGCCGGGGTGCCAGCCTCTGTCTCCTGTGCCGAGGTGTCAGCATATGCCTCCAGCTCTGAGGTCACATCATCTGCCTCCAGCTCTGAGGTCACATCATCTGCCTCTAGCTCTGAAGTCACATCATCTGCCTCCAGCTCTGAGGTCACATCATCTGCCTCCAGCTTGGAGCCTGCTGCCACTGTGTCCGGTCCTGAGTCTCCTGACACTGTGTCCGGTCCCGAGTCTCCTGCCACTGTGTCCGGTCCCGAGTCTCCTGCCACTGTGTCCGGTCCCGAGTTTCCTGCCTCTGTCTCCGGTTCTGAGTCTTCAGCCTTTGTCTCCAGTTCCGAGTCTTCAGCCTCTGTCTCCAGTTCTGAGTCTTCAGCCTCTGTCTCCAGTTCCGAGTCTTCAGCCTCTGTCTCCAGTTCCGAGTCTTCAGCCTCTGTCTCCAGTTCCGAGTCTTCAGCCTCTGTCTCCAGTTCCGAGTCTTCAGCCGCTGTCTCTGTTCCTGAGCTTCAGCCTGCTCCAGAGGGGGCGCTGCCCTTAAAGACTCTTCCAGAGGGGGCGCTGCCCTTAAAGACTCCTCCAGAGGGGGCGCTGCCCTTAAAGACTTCTCCAGAGGGGGCGCTGCTGTTACAGTCTTCTCCAGAGGGGGCGCTGCTGTTACAGTCTTCTCCAGAGGGGGCGCTGCCGTTACAGTCTTCTCCAGAGGAAGCGCTGCCCTTACAGTCTTCTCCAGAGGGGGGGCGCTGCCGTTACAGTCTTCTCCAGAGGGGACGCTAACCTTACAGTCTTCTCCAGAGGGGGCGCTGCCCTTACAGTCTTCTCCAGAGGGGGCGCTCCCCTTACAGTCTTCTCCAGAGGGGGCGCTCCCCTTACAGTATGCTCCCGAGGGGGCGCTGCCCTTACAGTCTGCTCCAGAAGAGTTGCCAGTCCATGCGGTCCAGCCCGAGTTGCCAGTCCATGCGGTCCAGCCCGAGTTGCCAGTCCATGCGGTCCAGCCCGAGTTGCCAGTCCATGCGGTCCAGCCTAGTTGCCAGTCCATGCGGTCCAGCCCGAGTTGCCAGTCCATGCGGTCCAGCCCGAGTTGCCAGTCAATGCGGTCCAGCCAGAGTTGCCAGTCCATGCGGTCCAGCCCGAGTTGCCAGTCCATGCGGTCCAGCCCGAGTTGCCAGTCCATGCGGTCCAGCCCGAGTTGCCAGTCCATGCGGTCCAGCCCAAGTTGCCAGTCCATGCGGTCCAGCCCAAGTTGCCAGTCCATGCGGTTCAGCCCAAGTTACCACTTGGTGCTGTCTGCCCTCAGGCTTCTCAAAGTGCTGTCTGCTCTCAGGCTTCTCAAAGGGCTGTCTGCCCTCAGGCTTCTCAAAGTGCTGTCCCTGCCAAGCCTGCCACCCAGTCCGGGCCTGCTGGCAAGCCTTCTGCCCAGTTCGGGCCCGCTGCCCAGCCTTCTGCCCAGTCCGGGCCTGCTCTCAAGTCTTCCGTCCATTCCGGGCCTGCTCCCAAGTCTGTCGCCCAGTTCCGGGCCTGCTCCCAAGTCTGCCGCCCAGTCCGGGCCTGCTCCCAAGTCTGCCGCCCAGTCCGGGCCTGCTGCCAAGCCTTCCGCCCAGTCCGGGCCTGCTGCCAAGCCAGCCGCCCAGTCCGGGCCTGCTGTCAAGCCTGCTGCCAAGCCTGCTGCCCAGTCCGGGTCTCCTGTCAAGCCTGCTGCCAAGTCCGAACCATCCGTTGCCGAGGGTGCCAAGTCTGAGCTGCCACCTACCTTTGAGGGGCACCTTTCTCAATTTAGTGCTCTACTGAGGTTTTGTGCTTCTTATTTCCCCTCAGTACCTAGCCTTGTCAGTGACCCAAAGAGGCAAGTTTTGTTTTTGTTAACAAACTTTAGAGGAGAGGCTATGGAATGGGCGAACCCTTTGATTGAGACTAATCACCCCACCCTATCTGACTTACCACTATTTGTCGAGGCAGTGGTCAACAAGTTTTCACCAACACTTCCCGCTATGCCATCTTACGGGGCCTTCGTATTGTCAGCAGTTCCACCCATCTCACCTGGCCTAGAGATTCCTTTGTGATCCACCCAATTGGTTCAAACTGCTGTTCCAGGGAATTCTCGCAAGAAGAAAAAGCGAAAGAAGAGAGCAAGGTCTACGGAGTTTGAACTGGCAGCGGGCATAGTCTCCTTTGCCCGTCCACCCATGGACGAGGACTTTTCTGCCGGGCCCCCAATTCTGGACTATGATTCCGATGAATTCAGACATTTTTGGTAATTGGGCGTCTGGAATCCGCCCTTAAGGGAGTGGGTACTGTCACGATCTGCCTACAGCTTATGCATTACATGCTGCTTTGCATGGCAGCTCCTGCCTTTTTGTCTTTATTATTGTATTTGTATTGGCAGTACCTCCATTCACCAGAGTTGCTGCTATTGTGCCTTATTGTGTGCATTAGGGGTTAACCTTCATGTTCACCAATTATCCCATGCACCTGGGTGTGGTTTTTCCTTTATATACTTGTCACTCCCAGCACACATTGCTGGTTATTGTTGTCCCATCCTGTGATATCATATCCTTGTTGCAACCTGTGGATTCTTCCTCCTGCCTTGCTCCTCTGGTTCATGCCTGCTTGGAACATGTTCATACCTCCTGTTTCCCTGTATTAGCTGTTTACCTGCTGGTTTCTGAACATTCGTATTATTTCCTGCATCAGCTTGCACCTGGTATCTACTACTGCTCTTGATTGCCTGCTATTTATACTTTTGTTCTGCAAATAAACAGAGTGTTTTCACCATATTCGTGACTCCTAGCTGTACTCCTGTTTGTAACCGTGACAGGGAACTTATGTAACCAAATAATCTCTTTATCAATGTTGGGATTTACAAATGTTATTTTTGAATTTGGTGAATCAAATGCTGCCCTTATTTCTGATTGTAAGTATGTTTTCAGAGTTACAGAGCAAATTACCTACAATTGCTGTCGAAATGTAACGGATCAGCACTTGTGACTATGCACCTAGTTTTTTAGGAGTTATGCATGGGTTTTGCATGACAAAATGCTGTTCCTTGTAGTAAGGGCACATTTAACATAGGATGAAATGGTAACCTGGGTGGATTGGGAGTTAATGCCATCGGAGAAAATGCACAATGAGCCTTCAAACTTTTTGTTCAATCAACTGTAATAATATATATTTTTGCATGTTTTGGATTTTTCTATCTCCTATTGGATTTTTAACTTTACATGAAACTTGGCATTGCTTTAGAAGAAGGGGTATATTCTAAACTGTGGTTTTAAAAAAGTGGAGATGTTGCCTATAGCAACCAATCAGATTCTAGTTCTCATTTCTAATTGGTTGCTATAGGCAGCATCTCCACATTTTCAAACCCGGAGTTTAGTAAATATACCCCGAGGTGTTAGATATGGTAGTTTTGTGCTGGGTTGTCAAAAGGTCTTGGAGTGGGTAAAATTACTTGAGTTTACTGCCTCAGACCCCCCTCTCTCAAGGCCTCCCAGACCAGATACTCCTGGGCTGGACAGAGGATGCAGCACAAGGTGATGATAATATTCACATCATTTTTGTGTAGCACACTTCCTTCTGGTAATTAAAATGTACATCACACAGATGTAGCAACTACTTGCTTATCTCCCTTAGTGTTTCCTCACATTACCTGGCCAGTGAAAATGTACTGTACACAGAATATAGCAGTGAAATAAAGCTCTAGATCTATAGTGTATCCTATACTGTATGTTTAATAATCTAGAGCTGAATCTCACCATTATATTTTGTGTACAGGACTCACTATTCAGCTATCTCTAGGAAATATTTGCGAGAAGCGTAAGTAAAGATTACCATACTTGCCCATTCTCCCAGAATGCCTGGGAAACTCCCAAAACAGTGGGAGATCTCCTAGCCTCCCAAGAGAATCTGGAAATCTTCCTGATGCTGAGACTTAGAATTAAGAATGGTGGACAAAATCCAGAGTTATGATGCAATTCACTTCATCATACTGTACATTATTTGCATACTTTCCTGGAATGAGAGACTCCTGGAATATTGGGAAACCTTCCAGACTGGATTAAACGTGCACTTACTGGAAAACCCCCTTTCCAGACTGGGACTGATTGACAGGCTGGTCGTTCCCCAATTTACAGATCAATTCTTCTCCTTCTTTGCCTGCAGTGTGTGCCTACCTTCTGTCGCAAACATTATATCACACGTGGCGCGCTTACCAAAGGACTTGTGCGCTGCTTCACTTGCCCACTAAGCAAAAGAGGCAGTGAAGAGTCTGCCTCTAAAATGTACAGTGCCAGAAAAATGTAAGTATGTGTGTGTGGGGGGGGGGGGGGGTTGGGGGGTGGGGGAACTTTGGCTCTTAATGTTATGTTTGGAGATAGGCTTCTCTTAATGTATTTATTATTGTGGGGGGTGTTGAGGGCAATTTATTCATTTAATAAGAGGTCATGGTAGTGTCTATTATTTTTTGGTGCAGAGATGGGACTATTTATGTAATAATAAGGTGCTCAGTGGGCTATTAATTGACTGTGAGCCTTTTTTAGGGGAGAATGATAGCAATCTATTAATTATTTATTAAATGTGAATGCTGATATTTAATGTTAGAGCAGGTTGAGAGGAAATAGATCAATTTATTAAATGTAATGTCAGGGCTGGTTGCACGTAGAAAAACCTCTTTATTAAAAATTAGTGATATTTACCTAAATTTAGTGGATAGGAAGGGGATAGAGAGCGACTTTGCACTGGCTAGAATAGCCGCACCCTTTTATTGATGGCTATGCAAACTCTGGCACCACGACATGAAAACACTCCTCTAGAAATCCTTTGTGTGCCCTTGCAGATCCCTGGTGTGTCTCAAGAACTTGTGGTTGTGTATGTCTGCACATGATGATGCAATGCCATCAATCTAATGCAACCTTACTTTCTTCTCTGCTGCCCTGTTACGCTACACAGCTTCTTACAGGGTGCTACTCATACCAAAACACCCTCTGTTGGCATGCTGTGTACAGTACTATAGGTTACACCTGGTGGAACCAGACATGGGTGGACGACAGGTCATACCCCTTTCAGCTGTACATAACTGTTGCTTGCACAATCTCCCTGAAATGATTAAAAAGTAGGCAACTATGTTGTTCACACTTCCTGCCAGCCTCTAACCTGCTCCATTTTCTTCATGTCTGTAACAAACATGCAGGATGAACCTACACAGCACATAACATGATGACATGAATGTGTGTTCATTCCATGCACCTCATATCTTGTAAGCCGCATACATAGGGTATGTCTTATCTTAAGTGCTTTGTGCCCCCCAAAGTCTTAATGCAGCTCTTGCCTTACTGTATCGACAGAATGGCAAACCTCATGAATGCATAAGCAGTCATGCAGTTTTGCGTGATTATGCCACTAACACCAACCTGTTATTGGAGAGGTGGGATGGGGGCGTTCTAACATAGGCTAAATACAGTAAGGGCATGTTAGCACATTTGCGACCAGATGCAGACCAGGAAAAAAACACATTTGCTCCATGCTATGACATACTTTTTGCGGTTGGTCAAGGTCAGGTGCAAATAGTGGTTGATAATGATGGCAGTTAACAGCATTAGTGAATTGCTTGTGATTGGCTGTTTGCGATTGAACTGCTGACACTGATTGGTGCTTTCTTTACAATCTTAGTGGAAAATTTGAGCAGGGTAGCCAAACTTGGAGACAGGATAGACTACACTGAGTCAACCAATCTGAACAATATTTGAGTGGGCCAATGGATAAGGACTTCTGTGCCATTAATTTCTTCTCTGTGTAGTCATCAGAACAGACCTCTTGCAAACAGGAAAGCTTTTAACACAGTGATATTGCATATTAATGGTAAGCAACAAGCAATTGGTTAACTAAAATCGTGATTTAAACACAATTTACAGTAATCTGTGATTCCCAGATAAATGCATGGTTTGTTATTATGACAGTTTCCACTACTAACACACACACACACACACTTGTTTTTATTGCATCGTGAGGACCCATGTCTGGAACATGGCGTATAGGAACACCCCTTTCCTAATGTCCTGTCGATAGAACAATCACAGGGATATGTGTAGGAGTGGTTTGTTACCAGAGTTACCACATGAGATTTACACTTTGACTTTACATAAAGTACTGACACGGACTACAAGATGGGGAAAGTGTCATGTGTGTAGAGTGTCTCTGTGTTTTTAATTTTTGTACCATTTACCTGCAATAATATCTCATTACTGCAGTGACTGGTGTCTAACCAACCCTCCTTAAAGGGTCAGGAACATACCCATCTTCATTGCTATCCAGGCTATAACCAGAGCCGCCACATACATCACTGAGAATATTCATATTTAGCTTTAAAAAAGATAAATGTCCATAACTGTGCCAAAAATTATTAAAGAGACAATAGAGCTGTGTCATACTCCACTCTTCACACCCCACTTTTTCTACCTTACTTTTGGTGGTAGAAGGCTGTGATAGTCTTTTTCTCTCTGCTTCCTTTTGTGTATAATCAGCAGGATAGCTGTGATCCCACTGTTCATACCGTGTGTGGAGGACCTGACACAAAAGCGGTCTTCCACAGGTCTCGTAACCAAAAGTGTGTATGAGTCTGCAGTTCCACTAATGGCCAGTGGTGGAGTACGCAGACTTTCCCCTCCACAGCATAAACACACAAACGCAATTTATTGTCTGACGAAAGTGACTCTTTGGGACAAGCCAGGTGTTGATGCAGGGTATATTATAAAGGTCCCCTGCACTGCCTAGCTTAGTCAATTTTGTGGGGAACTCAGTTTGTGTCCCCACAGTGTTAGTGTGTAAACAGGTCAATGTCCCCACAAGTATAGTGATACCATTAAGCACACATACACACACACACACACACACACACACACACACACACACACAGACACACACTACCTCATTAAAAGGAATTAAAAGGAATGTGGTTGTCAAGGTGATTCATTTCCCCTACCTGAAATCAGACCAAATTCTTATATTCTTCTTAAACATTTTATACCCTGTGTCACACTGTTACACTACTATGTTGTCGGTGTTGTGTCTGTATCTTAATACACTTTTTCCATTTACAATGATTTACACAAGGTGTGCTGCACTGATAATAGAAACACATATATACAATAACTTTCTTCTTCCCATTTTTGTGTTGGTGGAGCTTGATCAAGCCACAGTTGTATTCAATAGCCATTGCACATTTTTGTCTTGTAATATTTTCAGCAAACTATATGAATCATCAATGCCTCATGCATTCACTCTTCAATCTGAACCAATGTATCGCATGCACACAGTCTGTACTGTGATCTTATGATTCAATGATATGACACAGTGGTTTTGCTTTGCAGAACTGGATATATACCATAATATGACATTGATATATATAAACAAGGAGTAGACTATGGAGGAAATACTCTATTCTTTAGAGGTCGTCTTTAAAATAAGGATGGGCGTATTATCTTTTTTTAAATAATTCTGGTTATTGCCTTCTATATATAGTCATAAAGCTGTTTAAAAAATGCATTATATCTTAAATATAAATATGATGAATACATAAATATGGTCTTTGAAACAACTGCTTCAAAAACATATATTTACTTCCAATGAAATTTGCTATGCTATTGCATATACTGTGATAGGACCTGAGTCATTAAGGAACGCATACTGAGCGCATCGCGCAGTTGTTCGCAACGGCTCGGAAATCAGCTCTGCATACTCCCGAAGACCGCAAGGTGCGGATCTCAAGATACGTGTGGTGTTGACTAGGGGTGTAGGTTCAATTTGATCTACTAGACCAGACACTGCAGGATGCATACAATACTTATGTGGAATATGAAATCTCAAAAGAACACACAGAAAAAAAAATATTAATCAATTAATTTTATCTGTCAATAATATAGTCATTTATGATTAGAAATGGAAACTGTAAAAACAAATTTTTAAAAAAAAAATCTGTTTTTTTTTCTGTTGAAAGACATTTATTAGGCTGTCCTTAATGTCTACTGTACATAAAATACATTTTTACAGTTCCTCCTGATTGCAGACACATGTTAAAGAATGCATACGCTGCTGACCCAGGACTTAGCTGGTGCAAGAGATACGGCAGAAAAACAAGAAACTTTCACAAACGCAGAGGTTCATTTTGACATGTCTGCATTTGCTTCAGTTTGGCATGCCCACATTGTACATCGAGTATGAGTACACGCCCATTCCCTGCCCCGTTCACTCCCCGAAATCGGAGGCCGTCATAACTGTCATTTGCGTTAGTATACGCAGCGGACTTGCTTTAGTTGATGGCCGAGTGTCCTCATTCTGGGCATGCTCAGAGGGAATTGCGTACGATACACGCAAAAAGCAGAGATACGTCCCTCAATGACACAATGACCCATTGTGGTTTGGCAGATCGCATTGTGATTGGGTGGAATATGAGTCTGGCCGGCTACAGCTAGGGTTACCAGATCAGCATAACAATCTGATAATATATGCTATATAGCTAGTAGCACTACAATTAGTTCACATGGGTGTTGCATATCTGCAGTTTTACTATGCATGATTGTGAGCTAACTGCAAGGTAACCACGCAGAATGAGTTCTGAATTTCATATGTGTCCATGTTTAGAAGTGTGACCTAACTGCAACAGGTTTTGTAATTATAGCCTTCTTTTATAAACAACCTAATTAAAGGTTTTAGAAAGTGTGCAGTCTCACATTTTAAGTACAAGTATCCATAGAATATAATTTTATTTACTTTGTGTAAGGGAACTACTTGCCGTTTTAATGAACTTTCATTTGACCTAGCTCTTTGCCACAGAAAACACATAAATATAGGCAAATGGAGATTGAAAAGATAAATAACAATACTGTATGTGAAAAGTGATAATGTACTCAATTTACTACAAGCCAATAAAGAAGTGTGTAAGAAGAGTCTGCACCTTTAATGGCTTACTTTCTCTGTGGCAGACTGAACTCACAGCTACTGATCTAAAGATGCAGTGACACAAAAAGCTTAGAGATAATTAAATATTGATTTTTGTTTTCTAATCCTATATAAAAATTGTCCTGGGTGTCCCAATGGTAGTTTTCATCTCTAGGACATGGTGAACGATATTAACCCTGCTTTGTTTCAAGCTGCTGTGGAGCAAATAAATGGGATCATTCAGAATAAAAAGTAACAGTTTAAGAAACTTTTTTTTTATCTTGCAAAAGACATGTCCCAGTTGCTCAGTGATTTTATTTAACACTTTATAGAAGAGAAAATGTAAATGAATGTGCAGATGTTTTACATTACCATGGAATTTTGAGATTCAAAACAGTACTAGTAATGTAAATAATGTGAGGACACATACAGTTTCATGGGTGTTTGATTCATGCATGAAAAAACAGAACCGAAAGATTCCTGTGGGATTATACACAGAATATCTTTGCAGCTGAGTTGACATTACATTGTGCTACACTTTACAATTTCTTCCTTAGATAGTGCATATGAATAGAAAACAATTAAATAGAATGGGGCCCAGAATGGTTTTAATGTATTTATACCCGATTCATTCAGTTGCATTCTATTTGACTACTCCATATGTATGACAAGACAGGCCATAAGCCAAACGTACTTAAACTCATGTGTTTGTGCGAGTGTCATTCACTTACCCATCTGGGGTTAAGTCTCCTGCATACCCCAACCAACAATATCCCCAGAGAGGGTCTTAGGCTTCTCTATATATTGTCCCCCAGTGAATGTTGAACCTCGAGCTTTCAGCCCTTCAAGTGTAACTATTTTCTGTAATTCCTGTCTGTGTTCACCAATTTTTTCTCCCTCTTACAGATTTTTCAGATTTAAGAATGGTATAAACAAGTGCCTTTTTGGACAGTGTATAGCCTGTGTTATTTTTATCATGTTTGTTAGGTATATTATGTTTATTTGATTGTTGTATTTATTTTTATATTACATTGGGGATGAATAGACTCAAGCCTCTCTCTCATTTTTTCCAAGCCTCGTTTTGGTATAGTGATCCAAGCCTCATTTTTACACTATGTTTTCTATGGGATATCTGCACTATTCAAGCCTCATGTTCAGTCCATGGATGATACAGTGAGGCGGAGGTTTCAGATGTGAGAGCAATATAAAAGGTGCCATTTTGCATGTACTGTATATATCAAAGACTTGATAAAGACTCAATTGGAAGAGATAAAATATATTGGATGACATTGTATTCACTCAGCAGAGGACGTGTCATTGCTGCTTAAAAGGAATCATTATCCCGGGTGGACCATAAGTCATTTCCTTTCTTTGGAATTCTAATATATGGACCTTCTGGTACGAGTGTTCAATCTGTTTGTGTGGATGTCTCACATACATGTTTTTAGAATGTGAGTACTATGATGCATTTAATTTTAAAGTTGTTATAAAAAAGGGTAATACACTATGTGATACCTGTTTTTTCATTTATTTATGGTTCATATACCTTATGGAAAATGGTTTTACGAAGAGATGCTGTGAAATATCCAAATGTTCATGATATAAGGCTCAGAGCAAGAAACTTTCTTGTAAGCATAATCACATGTGGGGAGGATATCTTCAGGTTACTCTCTTGCTTATAAAAGGGATCTATACAGCAATCTGGATAAGGGCCTCCATACACCATAAAATATCTTTATCATCTACGGATATTTAGTGTTGATGGAGGACAATATGTTTATTTACATTAATTATACTATATCAGCCTTTTTTATGAGTTCTGGTTTAAGATCATCCAGAAAATAAGAAATAGATGTGACAGAAGACTAGAATTGTCTACAATGGTCTACATGTTTGCATGTGAGCACCAAGTTTATGTATAAATTACATTTTTTTATTCTATTCTTTAAGAATTAGGTGTAATTCCTCATACATTTACTAGGTTGCACACAATAGGAGCACCGGTTTCATATCCATATATTATTGTACTTGTTGCAATATTGTAAACCTTTGTTAAGGGAATCCAGCCAAATAGCTTATTCAGTCAAACCACTCCATTGTATAATAAAGGTAACAGTAACAGTATGTCTAACAGGTAAATAATTAGGGTGTCAAATGATAGACCACTGCTTAAAGGGGGAGGATTGAGTCATTTGACCCTACTCCCTGTTTAAACAGCCAGTAATATAAGAAGAGCAACATGCCAATTGAGGCTAATCTAGCTTGGAGGATCCTGGTGTAGAAGACATCAGCAAAAATCCTACCACAACAGAGTCTGTGTAAGCCAGTATCCTAGGCTGGGTAACATAGTAACTGTGAGATTATTACTTTGGAGTGATGACTGCAAGAGGCTGAAGGAGGGTACACACTACAATTTACCATGTACCTTGTGAGCTTCTTATGTCGTAATAAAGCCTTATTTTGGATATACTCTGGTCTATCCAATTGAGTTGACCCCATGGGTAGATAACCACCTGCCCAATTAAGGGTGATTTCCTCCCACCTGCTTTGTATGGATATGTCATTGTGAATTCAGAAGGGGTGTAGTAACTCTGACGCCAGATCTAGCACCAGCCAATCGTAAAGGACTATATCCTGGGACCAGTGGTGTAATGGCAATTTGACCTTCCAATGTTTGGATTTGCTATTAGTTGTTAACTGACTCACATTGCTCTGTCTGACACCATTTTTGTTTAATAAAACTGTGACCTTTTGCCAAATTTACATTGGTGTCCATGTGGTTATTTATTCATTCACAGCAGTGCTTCTTAACTCCAGCCCTCACGCACCGCCAACAGCTCAAGTTTTGAGGATTTCTGTCTGTGGAAACAGGTGGGATAATTACTGACGCAGCCAAATAGACTAAGTCACCTGTGCATGATTAACGAAATCCTGAAAACATGAGCTGCTTTGGGTGAGTGAAAACTGGAGCTATGAAACACTGATTTACAGTAATGGTAAGTCTGAACATGCAAAGGAGGTTTGGGTGCAATGAAAGGGAGATATCAACACTATGCAATTTATAGGTTGTTATAGACAGGTATAATTGAAAGTCATCTGTGCTGTAAAAAAATGATAGCTGTCTTACAGATTTATGGAATTTGAGATACAGCTGACTCACTAATCAATATGAAAATTGTTTCAGAGTGCAAGTTTGAAATAACTGAGCTATATACTTAATGTATCTGTAAAAATAAGCACCATACACCCAAGTTATAATGCAATATTTATTGTGGCATTTTGATGCCAAGATGCAGCTACATCATGACAGCATTGAATGATAAGATGTCTATTACAGTGAAGATATGTCTTGGCAACAAAATAACACAGTAAATATGGCATTTAGCTTAAGTTTAGTACTTATAGTCAATTAAAACTTTGATTCTGCATATGATAAATGAAATACAATCATACCATCACTTCCCCAGAAAGGAAATTATATACATGATGCTCACAGATTTACCATAGCTCTGATGACTAGACGCTGATCGGGGAAATGCAGTGTTGATGCACAGTACATGTCATTTATGCTGATGTGTGTCCTGAAACTCCATAGACAACTGTTTATGCTGATTTAGCCTCGGCATTACATTCTGCTCTCTCTCTCTCTCTCTCTCTCTCTCTCTCTCTCTCTCTCTCTCTCTCTCTCTCTCTCTTTCTATATATATATATATATATATATATATATATATATATATATATATATTGTGGCAATTGAGATACTTTGCCACCTTCTACTAGAGGAAAGAGTGGTGGTTTCCCTATAGGTGCAAATTTGTACAAACACACACAAACACACACACACACACACAGCACAGGAGACCAGGTGGAGCACCTGGGTCTAAGCAATCAAGGAATCAGATAGAGTAGTACTGGGGAGGAGGCATAAATAGTTATCTTGCATTGTGGGTGGGAGACTGGTGCCAAAAAAAGTGGCCAGTGACCAGTTAGGGACCTAACTGTCATAGCCAGAGTTGAGTGCTATTGAATTATGTTTATTGTTGTGAATGCTTCATTTGATTGCCAGAGACACTGCCAAGACTGTTTATCCATCCTGACAAGTAAAATAATTGTCAAAGTGCTTCAGAAAAACCTGTGTGAGGAGCCAACTGTTTGCACGCTTTTCACAAGATATATATATATATATATACATACATATATTCTGAGCATGATTATAGGATGAACAATGGGTTGTTAGTCCATGGTACAGCAGAGCAGCATGGCTACTATTTGGAGCTCTGACAATGATAGACATAATTAATTGGGGCAGTCTGTGCAGTATTTGACTATGTATTCAAAGGCTGTATGGGGCATAGACTCTGTATATGTGCAGGTTGGGGAAACACTTTGGACAATGAAGTTTTAGTGGCAATGGCCCACCACAAACTATTTGCACTAGGGCCTCCACAAAACTTAGTCCTATTGCTGTATTTTTTTTCTTCCAGTTGTTCATGTCATTTTATACATAATAAATTAAAGATAATAAATAAAGGTAGCTCCACCATAGTTTTACACTTTACTTTCTCCAAAGGTTCAAGAATCCAGAAAATAATTTAACTTGCTGTTTATTCTATCCTATGTAAAAAAAAGTTTCAAACACAGGACAGTTGCACTTATTACAAAGGCAGGTTCAATGTTCCTTCATTACCATGTGTAATTTAAGCCATACATGAGACTAAGTTAGTCAGTATTTTAGGAGAAAAGCAGAAAACGTTTTATTTGATGAAATGAATGGTACCATTGGTAGATTGGACTTTGATGTTTACACTTGTCTTTTTAGATTCTTCTTCCTACCTATAAAGCAAAGTACAGTCCATGCTTACAGAGGCATCTCCCATTACATGTGTGATGAGTGAGAAATATCATATAGCGAAATATTGTAATGGTATCAAGTGAATCCACGGATTACCATGAAATAATGTGTAACAATTACTAACTTTAATTCTGAATTAATTTACACTAAACTATCTAAAATGAGAACATGTATCTCCAACTAGGATATTAGGACTCATAACACTCAGTCAATAGGCAAGACAAGGAGCAATGTAAAGATGTTCAAACCCAGGTAACAACAATATTATATTTGGCATCATTTATTTTTAATATATGCAACAAATTAAATCAAGTGGTTAAAACAATCTTACCTTTTGACAGACTAGACATGTGAGATAACATGTAATGTAGAACTGCCACAACCTGATAAATAAAAACTGTTTATATGCAAGATATTCTAAAAAATTAATCCCAAGCGAAAAATCACAAAATTACAATACAAACATGTCAGTCTGTCCCCCAAATCCATATGTAAACAGAAATAAGGCAGTCAAAAGAATTACAAGGTACAACTGCAGTGGTAACCAACACCAGGTTAGGAGAGTCAAACTATAATAGAGAAAACTTCAATGTGAAGTCCTCTGCCACAGTGGGAATCAGCCTCAACACAGTGTAGGGATGGAGCCTTTATGTGAGAGACGGTGCAAAATAACAGTGTGACCCCTTTCAAAAGACTATCAGCCTGGTGCTGAAAAGCGCTGGTGCTATTTCCATATCAGATATCCATCTGATTTAATCCACATTCATAAATGGACTTTATTTTAATGTTGACCATATTCTATGTTTTTAAACTGTATTTAAGTTGTCAGCTGTATTTTTATTTTTAGTTGTATTTTCATTTTCTGACCACTGTATCTCTATACAACAAACACATTCCCTTTGGTCTACTGCTGTAGTTATAATTTACTTGCTATAGTTATTCACCCTAGTTTATTTCAAAGTTTTGCACTTTTCAATGAATATTGATGGTAAGTGTTAAAACCAACTATCCATATCTCTAACATTTGTGGTAATCAAAAACATAAGTAAGCAAATAAACAGTGGCACTGCACCCTTCACAAAACAAGATCCTCTACAATTCAGACATACAATATACCTTTACGAATATCTTTACCTTTATATTAAACAAAACTTAAAAGATTCTCAGAATATTGCAGAAAAATCTTCTTATTATTTCCCTTATTTTAATTAATTATAATTAGGAACACGTGGGAAAAGAACCCAAAAACAGGGATAATGACGTGGTGGCAATTAATAGTAAGTGTTTGGTATAATTAAAGAGGGGGATTTTCATTATTGTTAGATCTGGTTTTTCTGTGATTAACCTATTGTAACACACACACACACACACACACACACACACACACATGTTTAGATGAGTGCTGTATGTGACACTCCCAACAAAACCAGATTTGCTAAACTTTATCTAAAAAATTGATAAAGTGACCTGTTTGCTTACCCTGGACTTTACCCTGAATTGGTTTGACCACAAAAACAGAAAGTTTTGTGCCAAAACTCAAGTCAATTCATTTGAACAAAATCATTTGCCAACCAACATGAACCAATCTCAATTTCTCCAATTATTTACCACTGCCAAAGTAAATCCCACTGATTTGGTATTTTACCTGAACATTTTAATGGTCAACCAATAGGGTATTTTGTATGTAAAAGCAAACTTACAAAATAAAATAAGTTATGTATATAAAAATATTCAAATATTTTAAAATTTGGTATGTCTTTGATGACTTAACCAACTGTTCCTTGAATAGAATCATTTTGATACCTAACATTGATTCTGTATATGAATATTTTCAATCCTAACGTTCCCAAAATGCTACAATAGCCATGCCCCATCCCTCAGAAACAGTGTGTGAGACTCTCGCCATCCTTGGATTTAGGTTACCGTATATACTCGTGTATAAGCCGAGTTTTTCAGCACATTTTTTGTGCTGAAAAAGCCCTCCTCGGCTTATACACGAGTGAACTTCTGTTCTCCCGTCCCTCAGCTTTTAACTTCCACAGTGGAACGCATGTGCGTTCCACTGACAGGAAGTTCGGCATTTGGAACGCAAACTTGCGTTCCAAATGCCGAACTTCCTGTCAGTGGAACGCACATACGTTTCGCTGCGGAGGTAAGTAAAAGGCTGAACACCGCTAATTTCATTTGTTTAAAAGGTTATTTCCAGGGGGGTTAAATGTCCTCTTGTAAATATAATAGTTAAATATCTCAACTGATAATCCAAGGTATCTATCTGCACGAGGAGGAATAGAGATTCCCAGATTAATAACTGCTGTGCTTCTAAACCTACTGCCTCTAATGCATGCAATACAATATGCGGGGGTTAAATAATCCACTACCTCCTATTTGTGACAGACTGTCTTGGAATTGAAGGAGCTGCACATACTAATATACCGGTAGGTATATTATCTGTAGCTGTTATGCTATAAGTATCTATTTAGTCTTGAAAAAGCATAGCGAAACACTTAACAGATTTTAATAAATGTAACTGTTATGAAGATTGACTCTGCTAGTTTTCAATTCCTCTTAATATCGTCTGTGTTTTCTCTCCCCCATCTCTTCTCTCTCCCTCCTTTTTCTCTCCTTCTCCCTTCCTCTTCCTGCATTTCCCACCCTAGGCTTATATTCCCAGTTTTTTGTGGTAAAATTAGGTGCCTCGGCTTATATTCGGGTCGACTTATACTCGAGTATATACGGTAGTTAACCTAAAATTTCAAATATTACAGGAAAATGCAGAATACATACAATAGCCAAATATGAGCTGTCTGGTAAATGTAATTATATGTCTCCCAATATTACCTGGACATATAAATGAATGCAGAAATATAAAGTAATATATATATATATATATATATATATATATATATATATATATATATATATATTTATATAGATATATATATATATAAATATATATACATATATAGTGGTAAGAGCACACATGCAAACAACTTCTTTGCTTGTTTTACTGTTGGGATGGTAAAGTACTTGTCACCAAAAATATTCCACGCAGTTTACAGTGACTGCAAACACTAAATAAACAGACCAGCTCTCTAGACACCAGTCAGCTTTTCTAGTATCGGTCACCCTGAACAGTGAAACAAACAATATTTGACACTCCTCCCATAAGCCTAGACTGACGGGCAGGTGACACTCCCACCTTTCCTTTAAAAAGGAGCTCTCACAACTGCTCTGTTTGCTCTGACTTCAGATACACCCTCTCAGCCTGCTGTGGGAATAGACCCTTCTAAACCACGTAAGTTAAATCAGATTTTATACTATCATTTTGTCCCACATATTTCCTCCACCTGGTCATCTTTAACCTAGGTGGACTGTTGCACAAATATGTAATACTGTTTGCATCCTTTTTCTGTAGATTGCCAGCTAATTGCCTCCCTTTCTTACAATATAATTATAATTCTATAAATAATATATATTGCCCACCAATACAATGGAATATTCCTGTACAGTAGGAGGTTCCTATATTTGCAGGGCATATCAAACATCCACCCCTGCAGCCATTATTAAAAGCCTGAGACAGCAGGAGAAGAGCAAGGCTAGCACAGCAAGAAGAAAAAAAACAGAGAGATAAAGAAATTACAATAACTTTTATTCAGGTAAGTGTATGTTCAGTTTTGTAATATAATCCTTTTCATTTATTTTTTAAAAATAGCCTATTTTTATATTGATAATATATATTGCATCAAAAGCCACCTTTAAGAATGGACAGCTACTTATTTGTGTCACAAGGCAAATAATGAATGGTGCCTACTTGCTGAGATTAACACCACTGAACTTGGAGGTGCAGAGTCTAACATGCCCCCGGTCTTTGCCAGGACCCCCACAAGGAGGTTTGGTTTTTGCTGCAAGGGACGCGTAGGTTGCAGTTCTCCAAGACAGCTTCCAGCGAAGCAGAGAGCACATGAGATTAGTCAAACAGTCCAAGTTCAAGTCAAATGGGATGCACAGTGCAGAGGGGAGATTCAGAAGGTTGGTCACAGAAAAGCCAGAGGTTGTGTACTGGATATATGTTCAGAGCTAAACAGAATCTAAAAAGAGAAGTTAGGAAAATCAGGGTCAGAAGCCAATAAACAGATATATATTCCAGGATACTAGGATAGCACAAGGATGCTGGAGTAGAGGTATGACCTAATTCTCTGTCACCCTAGTGGTGCCAAAATCTTCCTTATATAAGGGAGAGCAGAGCACTAATTTCCGGTGCCTGTGATGTCACTGGCCATCGCCAAGTCTCAGCCTAGAAACAGAATGCGCATGTGCATTGTGGCCGGCACTCCGGCATAGCAACCAGATGCGACTGAGGAGGAACCAAGGGGCCATCCTTGCGCAAGAGGAGAGGAGCAGGGACTGCGTCTGACAATGGGCAAGTGCTGTGTGCTTGCTCTCCAGGCTAAAGACTGCCAGCCAGACCCTGGGTATATCCCTGTTTGTTTGACCCAAACGTTAGCCTTTTATATGTTACATGTGGTGTCCCACAAAACAATTTTCTGGGGCCTTTACTGTTTTCCATATTTATAAGTTTTATATTTATATTTATATTTATAACAGTCTATAAAGCATGTTTATGCAGATTACACAAATTTTTGTTTTGCAATCTTTAAAATTCTCTGAACTTAAAAATGTGCTGTAATTTGATCTCCCTCAGGTGGAACACTGGAAAGCGTAAACAATTTTTTAACATTGACAAAATAGTGTCCATAGTATTTGAGATTAAGGCTAAACTTGCAAAATCTATTGCACATGATCTTCTTATTAGCACAAACTCTAACACTAGTCTAACAATAATCTGCAAATATAAATACTTGGGTTTATAATCTCAACTTTATGTTTGGTTTGGTTAGAGACACACTGAAATGCAAAACATATTCCAAACAGGGATTGCTTTATTAGAACAAATGAATGCTTCTAGAATCATAAAAATAATGTCATCCATATGTCATGTTTATTACAGTTACCAGATCTTAACCTATTTCTGGAGGAGCCCCTATGACAGCTTTTTCCTTCCACAAGCGATCATACCATGTTGCACATACATAGTTCTGGTGGTTTTTAGTGGCACAATGCCACATTGAGGCACTTTATGTTTATGTTTACTATATTTTGGCAGTTACCTGTACATAAATGGTTAGAGAGAAATTGCAATAGTAAAAAGTGCCTACTAAGACCCTCTTACCTCTCTGTCTGTCTGTATTACCCATTATTGTTTAATTACTGTGTTTGTTCCCAATTGTAAATGTGTTGATGGTGAATGTTGATGATCATGATATAGAGCTCCTAGTCACATTACTATATGGGTAAAATAGCACTGCTCCTAAGGAAAGATGATTTAAGGATTAAAAACAACAATAAACTATACAGAGTAAACTTTTCACTCACTGGCTCCAAACAAATTAAGACCATAAAACATAAGAAATTTGGCAGAAGGTAGTATGGCAGTATGGAAACAACATTACTGGAGATGAAGAACACTGCAGATGTCTCTTAAGGACATGAAGTGGACTCTGCCATTCAGAGTAATGGCAGCAGTGGTTGACAGCGGAGTGGGGAGGACAGCAGTGGTGGACAGCGAGCCCCTTGCTGAACTTACATATCTTAATACTGTAAACAGTAGAAAATATATTTAAACCATACTTAAAAACTTTTTGAACCTCTCCTCTGGGAGATACTGGAAGGGAGGTCAAGTCACAAGTGGATAGAGGGCGTGATCAGGGGCATAGGATTAAAAATTTTCATGGGGACGCAAAAGGCCAAAGACTACTATAGGGCTTGGAGCCCCTTTTTCTGCAGTTTGGTATCTCGTTTTACAACAGTTGCAACAGTGACTGTAGATATACAAAGTCACCCAATCCTATGTTAATTTTTGTCAGTGTTTCAGGGGTTTGCCAAGTCCAGTTTCATTGTTTATTTTACTATAAAAATGTATTTATACATTATTAAATAAATATTATTATTAATAATATTAAATTCTATGTATTACAATAGCTGTTAAAAAGACAGATACATTTAATTGTACATATTAAAAATGTCTTTAACCTAGTTTTTATTCAGATTTTGTTGACAGCCTAATCTCATTTGATTGGGAGTATTTTAAATCTATAGTCACTGTCTCACTGCTTATGGTATGTGCTATAAATCTAATTTGCTTTATCTTATGTTTGTTACTGGATGCACTGCAAGAAATTTAGGGTAAAAATAAAGTGAATAGTTGTTCATCATCAATACAGGTTATTAATTAAATGTTCATGAACAGAACACTTAGGGCTAGATTTACTAAGCTGCTGGTTTTAAAAAGTGGGGATGTTGCCTATAGCAACCAATCAGATTCTAGCTATCATTTTGTAGAAGGTACTAAATAAATGAAAGATAGAATCTCATTGGTTGCTATAGGCAACATCCCTACTTTTTCAAACCCGCAGCTTAGTAAATATAGCCCTTAGAGGTTTTTTTAAATAAACAAATCAATCAATCTGAATTAAATCTATACTAAGGCAATTTATATTAAAGAACATTTGGTAGTTATACTAAGACAATATATCATTTAAAAAAGTTTCACAAGTTTAGAACACACTTCAGAAAGTAGCATGAAGGCTTTTGTGTAGTAGTTTATGGGGGGGAATATAGTCTTTGCCCAACCAACAGAAATCATTGGGGGGCAATTGCCCCCTCTGCCCCCCCGGTTCCTACAACCCTGGGCATGGTGATTCGGCACCATAGTCCACCTCAAAGTTCCGAAGCTTCCCGGACATTCCGAGAGAGTCGGCAAGCATGATTTAAACACAAGCAAACAGTCCAATGTAAATGCTTCACATATGTCAAATTTCATGTATAACTTTCCTGTCACTCTTTAGCTTAACAGTGACTAAACAGTATTTGAAAATAAGGGGCAATCATACAAGGTTCTGTTTAATCTTAAGTGTACTTATTGCAGTATAATATAGGTGAGAAAATATGATGAATTATAAAATAATGGTTTTCCTGACACCATAAGTCGCTGTTATTTAAATAACACAAACTTAAAACAATATTTAAATTTCATTGGATTTTCATGACTGAGGTTTTTGATAAGTGTAATGAAAAAATATGTTGTATGATAAGATGAACAATGCTTAAAATCCTCTGGGGAGTAGCCAGTAGCTTTCTTTACTTTTTTATTATTCAGCTTGGAGTGTTTAAAAATGTCAAGGCCAAAAAGGTTACGTGGTCAGTGTCTTTTTTCACAATAAATCTCTTGAAATTCTGGCACATGGTCAGAAGGATCCCACAATGCATTGCATGTCTGCTGCTGATAAGAGTGTGGGCTGTGTAACCTTAGAACATGTGACAAGAATACAAAAAGTACCTTTCTATTATTTAGTGTTGAAAAGGGAAACTACTGCTTGCTGTAGATCAAACATCCTTAAAAGAGAAAACAGATAAGAAAAAGAAACTCTAAGACTTCTTCCTCTTTAAAGCTGAAGGTTGCACCATTTTGATGTTTCAGATAAGTTATTTGTGTTGAAATTAGAAAGGAAACAGGAAAGAATAAAAATGTGATCCTTAATTTATATTTAGTTATCCCTTGAATGACAGCTTCAAAGGAAATGACTCTTTCATAAGAGTGCTGTATGTTTATAACTTGTGCAATGGTGGTTATTATTTTAATATTGCAAAATGTAATGCACATGCTGCTATAATAAAGAATCTGAACAATTAAATTGGCAATGCATAGGTTTATTAGGTTTATGAAGCCTCTGATGACTTGCTTAAGTATAAAGATTTATAGTAGGAATCACTTTGGTAAAATGAGAATAGTGGTACTTTAAGAAGCAGTACACTTAGCATTTATCTTCAAATCTTGATCCACTTTAAATTGATTAATACTTATCACTATGCTGCACTAATTGACAATAAGCAGAAGCCTATTATGCTCCATTCTAATTACCTGGAGCTTTCTAAACAGTTTTAAACCCAGAAAAGCATGTTTGTAAGGTTTCAACTTTTAAAAAAATATATTTCTAGATATTTACTGAAATAGAATTACTGATTCAATATTTCTAAATGCCCTACAAACAAATATAGGGGAGATGCATTATCTACATAGTGCTGCCTAGTGCTGCCAAAGCTAGCAATGTTGCATAGGTAGCTGAATCAAATCCCAAGCAAAGCATTATTATAAGATCCGTGCTGACATGGGGTTAATTAGTAACTGAGCTATTTTAGTTTATATATTCAGTCTGCCTTGGATCTACTGGTAAAAGAAATAAGGGCAACCATAAGCAATTTATAAATTACTGGGCCTAATTTTTTTTTTATGTCATTGCCCTCAGCCAGAGACTGCCTCCTCATACCTAGAAGTTAAACAACACCTGCTGGCTGAGCCTTGCTTGTTTGCACATAAAATGATTTGCAAATTTCATGGACGGCACTTTAAGCTTAAGATTTCGAGTCGAAAGCCACACCTTATCCCCAATGTGGAGTACAGGAGAGTTTTTCCAATGACGATCTGCAAAGTACTTGTAGAAATCCAGAGATTGGTGTAATTTGGTTTGTACCTAGGACCAGATTTAAGAGAAATTGTGACCCAAATCTTGTGCTGCAGGTACTGTGGAGTCAGGTAGGTCCGAGAAAGTAGGCAAAATTGGGTTTCTCCCGAAAAGAGTAAAAAACTGAGATGTGTTGGTGGATTCATGCAGGTGGTTATTGTGGGCGAATTCTGCCCAAGGAAGAACTTTAGTCCATGTAGATTGTTTCTCAGAACAAAAACATCGGATGTAGGACTCCAAATCCTGTTTGACCAGCTCGGTTTGACCATTCATCTGGTGGTGATATCCAGAGGAGAATTTTGATTCAATTACCAGAAGTTTGCAGAAGGCCCTCCGGAAGATGGAAAAAAAACTGCACCCCACAGTCGGAAATGATCTCCTGGGGACAGCCATGAAGACAAAAGATGTAGAGAAAGAATAAGGATGCCAATTCAGGCGCAGAGGGTAATCCCTTGAGAGGGATGAAATGAGTAAAGTTAGAAAATCGGTCAACAATTACCCATATACAAGTGTGACCATGGCTGTTAGGGAGGTCAGTGATAAGGTAGAGATTAATGCCTCATAGTTCCAGCGAAGTTCAGAAGCTAGTGTTCGGAATTGAACAGCATACTTACTGGCGGTGAGAGTTATTTGACAAAGATTTAAGAGACTAGTGGATGCAGAAGAAACATGACCAGGTTCGTCAAACACCCTGCAGAAGCTTTTAATAAAGGTAGCAGAGTTCTGGAGCAGTGGATTGTTGCCCTCCCATAATGGAGATGCCCAGGCCAAGGCTTGTCCAGAAAGAAGGGATATTATATAGGCAAACTGAATTCTGTCTGAAGAAAAGTTTTCAGGTGCATGTTAAAACTGTATGGCACATTGGTTAAGAAACCTGTGACATCTCTTTGGGTCACCATCATATTTCTCTGTAGGTGTTAAGCGCAAGCCTCGGGAGCTTGTGGAACTAGATGAGCTAATGGAAGCAAAGGCAGGTGAACCACAAGCGGCCTGCATTCCGGAAGGAGCCACGGGGCGTGTGTGGGTTACGATCCTTGAAGGGTGTCCAGGCAGGAGACTACTCCCTCGATGCATTGAAGAGGTTGAGCATGACAGGCATCTTGCTGGTCCACACGTTAAGCCAGGTGCAGAAGGAGGTCCCGGGACGAGGGTTCTTCCTGGTTACTCATGGCCAGAGTATACTGTCACGTTAGTGACTAGAGAATGCCACTGTCCGATATTGTTGCGACTAATCTGGAAGGCACGGAGTCTAACCCTCGGTATTCACCAGGGATCCCCGCATAAAGGTATGGGCTTGGCTGCGTGGGGTGCACAGGTCGCGGTTTTCACAGTTACCAGTGCAGCAGAAGAGAGCAGAAGTAGTTGTACGGTCTGGGTCAGAAGCCAAACAATGGTATAGTACACAGGAATGATCCGAAAGTGTTGTCAGGAGGAAGTCAAAGATCAGAATATAGAAATCAAGCAGGGCCAAAACGCAGGACAGAGGATAGTCAGGAATAAAGCCGAAAAGTCAAGAGCCAAGAACAGTAGAAACAGTATACAGGACACTGGAGCTGGGGATACTCTGACACAGATTGCAGAGAGGAGGTGCCAGTTATACCCAAAGTGGGTCCTGATAGGTGGCTGCTGAATTTGGTGGTCAGATGCACCTGATCACCGACATGCTGGGAAAAGGAAGCGTCCCATTGTTAGGCAACGGGACGTGAGTCAGAGGAAACAGCAGGCGTCCGTCCACGGCACCTGTACACAGTGCGGGGACGACGCCTAACACAATTTAGCAGCATTTACTCTTTGTCTGAACCAGTATAGTCTACATTAAAAGATTTTCTTGACAAAAATCTTCATAGGGGATTTATCCGCCCTTCTACATCACCAACCAGTGCTCCTATATTCTTTGAGGAAAATAAAGGCTGAGGTTTGTTGCTTGTGGTGTGTATTATAGAGCACTAAATGTTATTACCATTCAAAACCGTTATACATTACTTCTTATTCCTGAATTATTTGAAATACTTTGTTCTGCTCATATTTTTATTAAACTAAAAAGGTGCTTACAATTTGGTTATAATTCGCCAATGGGACAAGTGGAAGATTGTTTTCTGGTAATTTTAAGTAATGCCCTTCGGCTTACTAATAACCCAGCTACCTTCCAACACTTTGCTAATGACATTTTTTGAGACATTTTAGATCGATTTGTTGTCTTCTACACTGACAGAGTTCTTATATACTCTCAAGACATAGGTAGACATGGTAGAATTGTTTTACAACGCCTCAGATCTATGTCTATAGAATTCCTAGGACATATCACCTCCAACCAAGGTTTAAAGATCCCAATCGAACAATGGCCGGTACCATCTGACTTAAAATCAGTCCAGCATTTTTCAGGAATTCACAAATTATTTTAGACATTTTATAAAAACTGTTCTAAGATCAGTCAAGCCATTTTCACCCTAGCATGGAAATGTGCTCCTTTATATTGAACCACCTCCACATAAGAGGCCTTTAATACGCTAAAAAGATCCTTCCAAGCCGCTCCCATCCTGGCCTACACTGATTTTGGCGAGGAATTTATTTTTGAGGTTGATGCTTCTGAAAAAGCTGTATGATCAGTCATATCACAAAGACAAGGAACTAAAAATCTACTTCTTCCTTGTGCTTTATTCTCTAAAAAATTAACTACTGCTAAACAAAATTATTCTATGGGAGACAAGGCACTACTTGCCATTTGCTTGGTTATGAAATAATGGCATCATCTTCTGGAAGGCACTAACATTAACCTTTACATTTACTCCGACAATAAGAATCTCAAATGTCTTAAAACTGCTAAAAGACTCAATTCCCAGCAATCTCAGTGGTTGCTGTTTTTTTTTTTTACAAGATTTAACTGTGTAGTAACCTATAGACAAGGTTCTTGTAATAGTAAAGCAGATCAAAAGATCTTCTGTTCTTCAGTCCAAAGGACCCCAATATAAATCCACTGGAACAGGCTTGGCAAAACAAAAATCAATAACAAACGAACAGACTTCGTTCTTCTATGGATGAACATGCAATGCTGAATGAGAAATAAACATACACAAGGTATATTTATACTGTAGGGGAATTTGCCACGTTGTCATGTTTATTTCTCATTCAGTGGCGGGATGGTCATCCATAGAAGACCAAAGTGCAGACGTGTCAATTGTTTTTAGAATTTACCAAGCCTGTTTTAGTAGATTTATTTTAAGGTCCTTTGGACTGAAGAACAGAATCTTTATCAAGCCATTTTAGATACATTATGAGGTCCTTTGGACCAAAGAAAAAAATATCTTATGGATATTTAGAATGTAATCCTATGAGGGCTTTATTATTTTTTGACTACTCCAGGACCTGGAATGTTATTTTTGGACAACTGCAGGACCTTTGGAATATTATGGTTTGTTTTGGGTATGGTTACAAGCCTTATTTGATTGAAAGTTTAGAAGATTGCATCCTACACAGTTGAAGACATCTTATAGTAAGTATTTGGGATTTTATTATTTTTAATAAGGGGAAGTTGTTATAAAGAGGGAGTTATGTTTTAGATCAGGAATTTTAAATTTGTATTAAACTAATGTGGTGTAAATGAGGGTGTTGTAGTTTATTTAACAATTTAGTTTGTGGCATTACATGACTCAGCAAGCCCTGGGTGTCAGGATTTGCAAGTGTCAGTTTGCTCCAAATGCCAGCATGCTCTGGCTGCCATGGGTACGCTGGTGCTTTTAGTTCTACAAACATCAACATGCCCAGACTGTTAACAGCAGACTGGCTGGGACTTGTAGTTCCACAAACTAAAATGTTTTTATAAACTTTTTCACACATTTTATTACCCTACACCCGCCGCCCCATGGGTGTACCAAGAGCCCTAGTACTTTCAGCACTGGGCTGGTTCTTCCTAGAGGAGGGCCCTGCACAATTTTTCTGCAGACTCCAGTCCCTAGGAAATCCTAGGCCTGGGGTTGGTTTGTTATAATGTCGTGGGAACCCTTGCTGTGTGTCCCTCTGCTATAGTGCCACAAACTCTGGCTGGTTGGCCTAGTGCTGGCATTTTTTTTCCAGATTACAGCACAACCAGCACTAGCCTGGCAGCACTAGGGTAAATACTGTTTAGAGGGGGAAAGGAAGCGGCGCCTCTCCAATGTTTAGTCTATATTGTAGATGTGGCGCTTCCTTAAATGACCACCTTAATAGCAAGAATGTCTAGGTCGCACTTTAACATGATATGATTTGCAGGCACTGGGATGTTCATTCTGTGGAAATCTTTGTAACAGTGATTTCAAGCAGTCATCCTCACCTCCAGGTAGGACAGATGAAAATCGCACTTCTCCTATCGGTCAAACTGCTGTCGGATTTACTAGAGTCGCTAATTGGTACTCAACCCCTTGCTACAGCCATAACTGCGTGCGCTCGAGTTTGGCATGCCCACTCTGTACAGTCTATGGCCACGCTCCTCGTCTCCACCCTGATCACTACCCTTTATCATAGGCTGTACTAAGTCCCTTTTCCATGCATTAAAGCGGTGGTAGTCACATTCCCGATGCTGATTATTCCGACGACAATAATTCAGTCACGAAAATAGAGATTGGTAATATTTAGACGCGATTGATTACCTGACGACCTAAATTAAGATAGTACAAAAACACTGACATTTAAACAAATCGAACATGAAAATCACAACACTTTTAATCACCACACATGTAAAACACCTATATCAAACATACCTACCAAAAAACCCCCGAAAATATTGAAACACCTACCAAAACAAATCACAATCTAGATAATTGCGACCACACCCAAATAACTATACAAATATTGAGATATGTATGAGCACGACCATCCTAATGAAGGATCCAGAATAACACCTACTAATAGAAATCACGACTTAGCTAATTCCGATCCCTACACAAATACAGAAATATCAATGAACACGACATACATAAATATTGAAACAAATAAAGCAGACATCAAAGTACATACAGTAATAAAGACATGTATAATATTCCAAAATATAAAATATCCACACACGTAAATGGATGAACACTGATCGGTGCAAAAAAAAAATTGCACCCGTTATTTACATATATCAATAATATTTATCTGATGTTCATTTTTATTTATTGGTGTCAAAACACAATTATCCAGAAAACAGTCCATTAAACACAACAGGTTATTAAAATTGTCTTGTTAATATAGTCATAGTTGTTCAAATAAAGTAATAGGTACTTGTACTCCTAATACACTGATGACATCACATAATAATGAATATATTAATACTATCCTATCAGATGCAAATGATTAGCATAAAATTGATACATTTCGCTCCTCAAAACCCCTACTATAAAAATCTTTGGAGCGAATATGCACGCTGCCATTTCTACAATTCTGACAAGCTTTTTGGTTGTTGTTGTGGATTTGGCTTTGCTGACCCAGTTACCGGTTTCACAAATCCTTTTCCTGTGCTGCAGAGTTTTTATAGTGGTTCATTCGTGACCAAATTTCGGACACCAAAACTGCTTTTTTAAAAGCACAATTTATTTTTTCTTCTGTACTTCTCTAATCTCACAGTATGTCTAGGGACTGTAGGAGGTGTCATTCACAGGACAAGGTCGAGGAAGAGTGACGACTTCAAGACTTCAGTGAAGAGGAATCAGTGGTCCAGAGTCCCGAACAAGTTCCATCAATATCTATCATGGGTGACCAGGAATCGACGAGGATGACGATGGTGATGAGGGGCCCTGCACTCGATATTGCAGCCCACGCTTTAGTGAGTCTGAAAAAAAAGTCCTGGTTTATCAGGTAAGAAAGTGATATTTTCTTTTATTCCCCTAAACCCCCACCACAAATGTAAATGTTCATGTAAACAGTTAGGTGTAATAGCACAAATTTTCTTGCAAAATGTACTCTTGAACTTACCTCAGTATTAATGCTGACATATGTTTACTTTAATTATAGTTTTCCATCCATGTACACTGTAAAAGCAAATTATATTTCTATATGATTTGGACCCCATTAAAATGATGTTATAATCAGATGCACTCACCTCCCAGGTATTGGAGCTTACATGTAGCAAGGGCTGGCTTGTGAGCCACACCCAAATAAGCCTTAAAAACTAATATACCCCCCAATGTATTTTATTACTAATTTGACTGCTACTAAATATCGGGCTTACACATTTTAAATACACAAACTAAAATTTTTGTTGGATTTTTTCTAGTCCTTCCTTTAATTTTTTTTTAATTTTGAAGTCATGTTTTTAAATTTCACTATAGCTAAACATGATATGAATAGTTTATATATATATATATATATATATATATATATATATATATACACATATATATATATATATATATATAGTAAAAAAGGGAGGCCTCTAGCTGGCAATATGCAAAGAAAGCATGCAAGCAGGGTAACACATTCATGCAATGATACACCTAGATTGAAGACTTATGTATGACAAACAATAGTTTAAAGTGTGGTTAACTAACGTGGTTTGAAATGTCGTCTTCATAGCAAACATTCAGGGTGTGTCTGTGTCAGAGCAAACAAAGCACTGATGGGAGTTTACCTTCAAAGGGGAGTTAGGAGTGTCACTTGCCCATCAACTTAGGGCTGTGGAAAGAGTGTCTTCTATAAAGCTTGCTTATTTCATTATTCAGGGAGACCAATGCTGGGGAAGCTGGCTGGTCTTTAGAGAGCTGGTCTTTGAAATATATTTACCATCCTGATATTAATACTGCATGAAAAGGAAGTTGTTCGCATGTGCTTCAGCAGTAGCAAGCTCTTGCCACAGATGTTGCTTCTGGGGGGTTATAATTTTGCTGTTGGGTGGCGTGTTAAATGTTTTATTATAATGTATGTATTATATACTGCATGCTAAAAATTAATAGGTGCTCAAAAATCTTTTAAAAAAAAAATATATATGTTACTTTATGAATAAATTAGTTTGGAGTTTAAAATTTTGTGTCATTTTCTCTAACCATTATTGAGTTTATGTTTAAGCATTTTTAGGCTCCTCTTAATTTGTATTGTGTATTTATTTTTGTATTGGGTTGAAGATCCCCTAGAGGCAGCCATTTCTCTTATACACTTACACTTGTGTTTCATTATCTGGCTATTTCCAAACATATAGATATCTATGATTATTTTTATCACACATATTTTTCTTGTTAAATAATTATATGATGCGTGATCTGTGTTGTGTACTGTGTTCACTAATTATTTTCCATATTTCATGTACATTTTCCAAACAGGTCCCAACATTCCAGGATCCATACTAGAATCCAGTACTAGCTTGTGAAAGCTGCAATAACAGGTAGATGAGAGCAACACCATTTTATTACATAATGAGGGAATTCAATTGTTGGTGATGTAGAACACGGACATCGCACCGAACAGATTGCCGACAATTACGGTAAAAATTTCTGTCAAAATCTCAGCTGCAAAGTGTCTCACAGACGTTCTAGAGACACTTTGTGGCTAATTGAATTACCCCCATAATGTCATGTGTAAAGAATCGCAGCCACAGACCATGTTGGCCACTCCCCATCACTATGTGACCACGCCCCTTGCTGTAACGCAGCCCCAAATTCCTCTTGATGGCCCTGTAAATACCCAACACATTTCACTCACAGGTCGAGCTTCCTCAGAAATAAATGTGGTCTTGTAGAATGTTGGTTTTAAATAGTCAATTTAGCAGGCTCTGATAGGTCAGGCAATCAGCTGTCAGCTATAGTTCCTTAATGCCTGTAATTGTAGTGGTGTAAGTTTGTGGTTAGTGATCCAGCTACTAATTAGAGGCAATGATTCTCAATTGCACTCATGTGCAGTTTAGATTGAAAAGTCAATTGTGAGTGTGCAGAGACATCATCTGTATTCTAAATATAGAGTCTCCTAAATCACATAGTCATCTGTATTGATTTCATGCACAATGCAAGAAAGGGAGGTGATAAACTCCAAAAAATATATCAAACTTGGTGAGTGAGAATGATGTAAGTCAGTTCTGGCACTTAACTGGTGATGGTCAAAGTAATGGGAAGTGTGATAGATTACACAGCCATTAAGTGTCTCTGAGCTGTGATCACTAACTCATTGAGTAAAATAATCAATTCAGGTGGGATCAACTTAAACCAATGAGCATCTAAATACAATAAATCATACTTTGAGCAAAACAGCTGTTATGGTCTTAAACATTATTACAGTTCTGTGATTGATACGAATACATAATTGAGAAATAGTGGCTGTGGTGTTAATTCGGACTTTTAGAATGAAGTAGAGAGCTATAAGCTGTGGTCTCTTGCTGATTGTGATGGTGTAACTAAGTAGTAACTGCTGCTGGTAATGATTGTCTCTCAGCTGCAATTATAAGTAAAACTGCAAGATAATGTCTGGAAAAAGACAGTTTACGAGAGATATAAGAAAGTAATAGTAGGATTGTCAATTGCAGCTGAGAGTCACTTGTACCGATTTGACACTGGATTAATGTACTCGCTAGTGTTTAACCCCTTGGATCCTTGTTTACCTACTTTTGCTATGTTGTGTACCAACTTGGACTCTGTTTAAACCATTGGAACCCCGCTTGCTTAATATCGCTACACCGTGTGCCAACTCGGTCGGATATATGAACTGTTCTATTATAAACTGTGAAGCTTAATTCTACTTGTTGTCTCCATTATCTGGCTTCATCAGGAGCTTTGCTTTTAGACCTCTTCATCTCAGCACAACCCCAGACTCATCTTCCTACCTCCTACCACACTCCGGGCAAATACCTGGCCCTCCTGCTACTCTAGCAATGGAGTCCAACCATTGGAGACAGGCAACTAAGTTTCTTTTCTTATCATTACCATGACAGAAAATAGGCAGTCATTTTCTTGTGTCCCAGTGTGGAAGGGATAGTGGAGATCCAGGAGGTTAGCCTACCTTCATCATCATCATCACCATTTATTTATATAGCGCCACTAATTTCGCAGCGCTATACAGAGAACTCACTCACATCAGTTCCTGCCCCATTGGAGCTTACAGTCTAAATTCCCTAAGATACACACACACAGACTATGGTCAATTTGTTAGTAGACAATTAACCTACCAGTATGTTTTTGGAGTGTGGGAGAAAACCGGAGCACCTGGAAGAAACCCACGCAAACACGGGGAGAAAATACAAACTCCTCACAGATAAGGCCATTGAATTCATGTCCCCAGTGCTGTAGGGCAGAAGTGCTAACCACTTAGCCACCATGCTTGGAGTCCAGGACGTCTACCAGAGGCAAATAGGGTTGCACTGGAAATAGAAAAACAACCATAAGAAAAATGATAAAGAAAAGTATTAATTTCCTTGATATTTGTCTAACTAGCTGACATAAAATAAATGCTGCCTATTTTATAATGTTTCTGAAAGTACAAAAAAAATGTTAAGTGAATTTGCTGAGAAATGTCATGGAAATAGAGTCTTGCAGCAAAGCAGGCAGTTTTGAAGCTGTGCAAAGTGATATGTTCTGTCCTTGTATTGTAAATTTGCAAAATTAGTATATGAATGGAATGATGACTGTCAATTCATTCTGTTATGTGGTGTGTTTGAAGTAGGAACACTTAAAGTAAAAAAAAAATGTTGTGGAATTTTTTTTCAAATGTCTCTCGTCTCTAGTATTGAATAAACATATTATTTCAAACACTATTGGAGTATAGTGTAAAAAGTTTTCCTTGTGAACAGACAGACATATGTGAAACTTTAAAATCTGACATGACAAATTCTTGAAAAGATTTCAATTCGTTCCCCATGCAAGAATAGAGAGGTATGTTTTCTTTATTTTGTTTTTTAAGCTAATAGTGGGGCAGCACGGTGGCTCAGTGGTTAGCACTTCTGCCTCACAGCACTGGGTCATGAGTTCAATTCCCAACCATTCTCCCTGTGTTTGCGTGGGTTTCCTCCGGGTGCTCCGGTTTTCTCCCACACTACAAAAACATACTAGTAGGTTAATTGGCTGCTATCAAATTGACCCTAGTCTGTCTGTCTGTCTGAGTGTGTGTGTTAGGAAATTTAGACTGTTAGCTCTAATGGGGCAGGGACTGGTGTGAATGAGTTCTCTGTACAGCGCTGCGGAATTAGTGGCGCTATATAAATAAATGGTGATGATGATGATGATGATGATAATAGTGAAGAGCAATGAGAGACTTGCCACATAGTACTCAGCTCCATATCTGTGCATCATTATAGGCATCTTTACTGTGCAGCTACCTCTTTTAATACACTAGGTGTAACTATATTATTCAGGAAAGTTCATAGTTTCATTCATATCTTACTTGAATTGAATTACATCTTAAGTTTTGAATTCATAACTTTTTAAAAAATATTTTTGTCCTAATTTTGTGTTCAATATGTGGAATAAATTAGGCAAAACGCTGAATACTAGTGTAAAATGTAATTTTCTGCTTCTTTCATGGATGTTTAATATGCATTATAAGCACTGTTGTATTTACAGAACATTTTAGGTGTGACTCCAATATTTCATTGTATTAAGGCAAATATGGAGAAAAGTGCATGCCCAAAGATAGAGCAATGGGGACATGTCCAAAGGGGTGGTCAAGGTAGACATAAGGCATACAAACATAAGAACAGGTTTGATCTTGGTGGCTTCTCTGAGAAACACCAACCTGGAACCATCATCCCACTATTGAGAAAGTTCCAGGGAACCAAGAAGAAGTACCCAGAAGCCATCCAACCATATACCTGTTAGGGACCAGTCTAAGGAGAGTTTTAGAGTGAGACACACTTCTTTTGTTATACAATGGACTGAAGCTTACTAACAGACCTTATCATCATACAGGTTTTTCAGAAAGAACATAAAATTCTATGTTTTTACATCATTTGTTTAATAATGTGTGTATTCAAACAAAATGTACACTATTATTATGTATCTATAGAGCTCCATGCTGTCTGATAATTTAAACACATATAAAAACAGGTGCAACAACTGATAAGCAAAGAAATTACATATAACTTATACTTTAAGGATATCACCTGTTCAAAAATTGCCAGCAACAATCAGTTAGTATTCCTTATCAGGTGCATGTTATTCATACAGATTGTCAGAAGGATTCATACAGATTGAAGTATTCGCTTCAATGAAAATCCATGTGTTCAGCTGTAACCACTTTAAATGACTGCCCTCTTGTAATTCTTTGCTTAGTAGCACATGATGCATATAAAAAATAAAACAAAAGCTAATAACTCTTAAAAGAAAGAATTGTAGAATATCTCAAATCCAGAAAGTTTCAGGATCCCAAACAGCATAGATTTAATTTTGGGAGATCATGTCAAACAAATCTTATTGACTTTTTTGACTGGGTGACAAAAGTAATAGGTCAGGGAGTAGATGTAGCTTATCTAGATTTTAGTAAGGTTTTTGAGAATGTCCCACATCGCAGACTGTTACATACAGTTGGAATATCGGGCCAACCTGGTCTATCAGTCAGTGGGAAAATTTGGCTACATGGGCCACACAGTTTATTAAATGCCACCCAGTGGCTGGATCGAGCATTGTTTTTTGACCAAAGATGGAGGGTGAGGCTGCCCACAGGAAGTATGGTACAGCTGGGGACCCTGACACTGTCTCAAAGGTGGGATTTGATTATTGAATGAGCATTGTCCAGCACGTTCCAAAACCAGACTTAATGGTAGGAAAACAGAAAGTGGGCAACTGCTGAGGTCCTTTTATAGCTCCACCCAGAGTCCAGCCACCACCAATGAAAAGGGATCATGGAGGGGGCGAACACCAGGGGATTTTGAACGAAATGCTGGAGGGACATTGTGGCTGTTGCTGTGGGATTTCCTTGGAGAAGAACTTGGACTGCTGTTGAACATTGATTGTTCAACTGGGGACTTTGTTGCTGGTAGTTTGTGACCGTAGGGACTCTAAGCTGGGAGGTAACCTGCAGGGGACTTTGTTGGGGTTTTTGCTGACACTGGTAAAGTTACTGACACTTTGATATATTTGGTGAGAGAATACATTTCTCCTTGGGGAGCACTGTCGCATTTACATTCTGTGTCCACTTTTGATAAATAAAGAGGTTATTAGCTCTTTCTTGCCTCCTTATCTTTGTGATCTGTGAAGCTAGAGGGTCGGGTACCTAGAGATCTACAGTTCCAACCGCGTTGTCCTCATAGATTTTAAGATGGTTGAATAGATATGATCTTGGTTGCAGGATAGAAAACAGAGTTATAGTAAATGGAGTTCATTCACAGAAGCAATAAGTTATCAGTGGAGTACCCCAGGAAACTGACATTGCAAATGGTAATGAATGGAAAGTATGCCTTTTGCAAAGAACACAAAGATATGCAACAGGGTAGACACACCAGGAGGGGTAAAGCAAATGATTGATGATCTAGGTAGACTAGAATTAGAATAGAGGTAGACTAGAGTAATAGTTAAGAGAGTGGAAACTACAGTTTAATGCCAAACAATTCAAAATCATGCACTTTGGTATCAAAAACCCAAAGACTAAATAAAGTATTAATTACACTGTAATAGAATCTAAAAAGCAGGAGAGGATCTAGGAGTCACTATTTCAGGTGACTTAAAGGCAGGTAAGCAATGTAACAAGGAAATGAGCAAGGCAAGTCAGATGCTTGTTTGCCTAGGGAGAGAAATCGGTAGCAGAAAGAAAGAAGTAATAATGCCATTGTTTAGGTCATTGGTACAGAATACTGTGGCCTCATCTGGAATACGGTGTTCAATTCTGGAGGCCATATTTCCAGAAGGATATAAATACACTAGAGATTGTACAAAGAAGGCCAACTAAGTAGGGATCTTAACTGACTGTGATGATTATGTAGTATATATAATGACTGATTGTTATTTTCTGTTGAATTCATGTATGACAATGTATATTGTATGTAATCTTGTAATGTAATCTCAATGTGTGCTTTGCTAGATGACATGAGTTTGAATTTATGCAAGTGTCATTGATCTTTTGAAACTAGTCAGGCCCGGGATACATAAGGGTCTTGGATGAGTTTGAAGCCCCAAAGTTGTAAACCATCTAGCTACTCAAGCAGAGCAGAGGTGAGAGATTCTTTGAGGTGCCCAAACACCCAACAACGCAACAATGGCGCTTTGCCCCGATTCAGATCAGAGGAAGCTGTAAAGTACTGAGTGGCTCGGCACAGTACTCGGATTGGGATGTTCGGGGGGGTTCGGTTTTCGTAAAAAAACAAAACCTGAGCATCTCTACTAAAATGGTGTATGACAGCACAAAACTTACCCAGAAAGGCTAAAAAAATCTAAATATGTATAGTTTGGAGCAGAGAAGGGAAAGGGGAAACATGATAGAAACTTTTAAATATATCAAGGGTTTTAACAAGGTACAGGAGGAAAATATTCTTCAAAGGAAGAGAAGTATTAGAACATGAGGACATGCACTGCAACTGATGGGAAGTAGATTCAGAGGAATTTTGAGGAAAAAATTCACAGAAAGGGTAGTGGATAAGTGGAATAGCCTCCCATCAGAGGTGGTAGAGGCTAATACAGTAGAGCAATTTAAACATGCTTGGGATAACAAATAAGGATATCCTTACAAAGAATAAAGGATCAAATAGGGATTGAAGTTACCATAGGTTAAAAAATGGACAGACTAGATGGGCCAAGCGTTTATTATCTGCCATCAAGTTCTATGTTTCTATGTTTAAAGCTGCATAAAATAGAATTTACATTGAGATGGAATGCATAATAAAAATAGTGATTAAATACTTATAAATTATAATCAAATCCACTCTTACCAGAATATTGAAAACGTCAGGGTAGCATATGTGCAGTCAATTTTCTTCCAGAAGGGTACTTTGCTTACAGTCCAGTCCAGTCCACTGCCTTTTGGCAGTTTTATATTTGTTAATTGTTTATTATTTAAAGTAAATAATTATAATACTATACAATAGATATATAAAAACATCTTATTGTGTTGAGTGGTTTAATGCTAAGATGAGGAGACCACCTATTGTATTATTATAGGAAAGTTGTTTTATACAAATATTAACAGATATTGTTACCTTACCTTTTATTTGGCGAGTAGGAAATGTGGTAATTTTCAGGCTATTGGAACAGCGATGACAGTTTTATTCTTAGTTACATCTTATTGCTTTTTAAACCGCTCATATCTTCAGTTTTTGGCCTTTCATGACCAGACTGATTTTTTACATTTTGGCGATCCACCAGTTTTGTTAGGAAGAACTTTTTGAAATATTTTTTTTCCAGGGCCCCAGAAATCAAATTGCCATCTGTTAGATTTGATGTTTCAGTATTACCTATGTAAGTGTTGAATCCAATAACATAACAGTTCTAGAACACATATTATATTTGCCTCCAGTCAGTACTAGTGCTAGTTCTGGGTTCCACTCTCCTTCAGGCATTGCACCCTCAACCGAACAGTTTTTTAACTGAACAGGTGGGAAGTGAGGGCAGAATCCTTACCTTCTCAATAGGAGTTTGGTGCTTGACTGTGACATCATAGCCAAATCCACATTGCCAGTACATCACAGAAATCAAGGTGCAGCAGCTAGCAGCTTCATAGGTTTTCCTAATGGTACAGCCAGGACTGTCTCTAGATTTCAATCAGTGTCTCTAATTAGGAAGCACTAACATGGCCCCTGTAGGTATAAGTTTCTTATTTTTTCCCTTGTGGTCAAGTGCGGGATTATACCCCACCCCAACTAGTGGTAGATCTTACTGGACTCTAGTGTGGTAATGCTGTATCAAGTATTAAGGCTCTAAACTAAGTGTTGTGCTGGTCCATGATAATAGCCTCAAGATACAGTTTTAAGGCCCATGTTATGTTCCTATGAAGCCAGATGCCAAATTTCTGTAATAGTCATGTGTTTTGTTAGCAGAGGATTTATGGCAGAGATATTGATGATAACACTGTGACCATTGGTGAGTGGTGCAGGGTGAATACACTGAGCTCAGCATACATGAGGTATGAAGTTGATTTATTACACAGAGAAACAACGGAGCTTCACACATTTGCATAAGATATCAGTAGTCAGACAATAATAGACATCATAGGAATGCAACCTACACACACAGAGATAACAGAGCACACTGATTCTTAAAAATTTTTGCCTATAGAACCCTCTTACCGCTAGAGCAAAATGTGCTCACCAGAGCTTAGCTGCCCCCAGATCTTAGGCATCTGATAGTAGAGCCTGAATCTGGCACTAAAAATATTGGAGACACAAATCAATGATACTGAAAAGAGAACAAGAAACACAGGCATTCACACAGGTCAGAAAGATGGAATCAATCATCACTTGTCTCTGCTGTTACATGGACAGACAGAATAAAAGAATAGACAGCTTTCAAACTATGTATCAGAGTAGACAGCCTAGAGGGAATAGTCAGTATCCAATGCAAGGGAAAGGGCAGGCAGTGATCCAGAGATTAGGTAGAAGCCAATGCTCATGTCAGGGCATGCAGTGGTTCACAGAGTACTCAATGTCCAATTCAGAGGTCAGAACCAGAATAAGGGCAAGGCTAACACAACGAGAAGTTCCACAAACTCACTGTTACTGCACCTATCTTGAACACAGCAGAATGGAGTCCTCGTACTATACAGGTAGGCAATCAGAAGGCTCCTTTGAGTTAGAACTGTTACTATTCATCACAATGCAATCACATGATTGCACTGCACTACCATCCAGCTTCTTGGAGGCATCCATAGCAACAAAGCATCCAATAGGGAAAGAGGAGAATTATGGTAGAGGACTTCTGGTCCCCCTGATCCTTACAGTACCCTAGCCATATTGGCCTGTTTCACTTCCCTGTACAGAGAGTGCACAATAGGTTTGAATCTGAGAGGAGATTTTCCTCACTACTTTTGATTCCCTCTCAGTGTAAATGCTGGTATGCTGCCAGTTTAAAATATAGTCCAAAGAGCAGAATCTGGAGTCCTGGATTAACCCTATAAATCATTTATTCTTAACCCAGACCTAGTGTGGTAAAATCAAGCATACTTCATCTTGCCAAATCCTTCCCTTTGCTGGCTAATATTATAACATATATATCAGCCCTTCATTTCCTCATGCTGCCTTGTGATGTTCTGGTGCACTGTATAATACTCTATTATTCCCTACTCTACCATAGGATGTTCTGCCATATCACACACTACTCCAAAATAGTGCTTGACTTTGCCCTGCAATGTCCTGTATTATCAATCTGCTATATATACAGTACATCCTCATTAATCTATGTTAATTAATTTTATGTTCTTTTTTTTGTACACTGTTCCACATTACTTTACTGTACAATGTTCTGTGTAAAGTTTGCCCATTACTACTTGGATTAGCTAAACCTCATTTTCATGCTATTTTACACTTCTTATTCCCTCAACCCACCCCTGCCAACTCACATTTATCTTCATACCTCACACCATCCCCTGCATATTTTGTTATACTTCATTCTCCTACTTACCTTACCAATCTCACCTTTCTCCAAACTCCCCCGCTCTACAACATCCTATTTCTCCCTCTCCCAACATTACATCCCACACCACTTCCATTCCTGCAGGCTTACAATTCTCTCCTCTCTACATCTGCCTGACTCCTCAATCTACAACAGCTAGAATAACCCTTACACCCACAAATTGTTCTCCCTTGTCCTCTTTCTCACTAAGATCCTTCTCCCTGGGCCCTATGCAGTTCCCACTTCCACAAGATAACTTTCCCACTTACTATGTACTTTCAATTTAATCCTACCTCATGCACATCTCTCTACTACCTCTTCCCCCTTTCTTCTGCACTCTGGAATGCTAAATCTGTCTACAAGAAGTTTGCATCCAATTTTTTATTGATCATAGATGCATCATTTTCAATTCATTCAAACTCTTTATTGTTACTTGAACCCAGCTTATATCCTCTGAAACTAAATCTCCTGTAGTTCCCTTTTATGGGGGTTTCTCTCTCACCCACACTTCTAAAACCAGGGCTGAAAGGTGTTGGTATCAATATTATACTCAGATTCATTCCACCTCAATCCTTACTCTAATTTTCTTCCTTTGTACTCCACAACATTCATCTATTCTCTCTGCTCCACCTATGTGTTTCTGTCATCTATCACTCCCCTGGCCATGTCTCTTACTTCTGTGACAAGTTTGTGGTCTTGCTTACTAATTTATAATTCATTGATCTACCTGCCCTCATTCTAGGTGATCTCAACCTCATCTTCAACAATTTAACTGACAATGCTGCCTCTTATCTTCTTGCACTTCCTCCTTCATCTCTCCCAGTAGAAATTTTCCACACATCTTAATGAACACTTTCTGAACCTCATCCTCTCCTGCCTCTGCTCCATCTCCAGTTCCATCATCTCTGTCTTTCACCTCTCTGACCACAGTTTTCTCTCCTTCATCTTGCCTCCTGCATCCATGTGCACACAGGGCCACCTAACACCTTCAAACGTATATTCTTCTCATCTTCACTAGTACCACTCCTACTGCCTTGTCCTTGCTTATTATTTAGCATGGTCTATTTCTTCTCTATATTAGAGATTGAGTATTAATCTCTTTTGTATGTATCCATGTTTTTATACATTTTTGGATATATGTCTATATACATGATATTCAATTTGAGCATGGATACATTGAATCTTTTATGACGTGTTTCCTTTTGTGAGAGAAATCAGATCCTGAGAATATGTTTTTTGTAGGATGAAAATTCCAATCGGTATATGTAATTTAATTGTTTTTGCTTTTAATCAAACCCAATTTATTTTATTGTTTCTAAGTCATTTTCGTTTAAAGATGTGGATTTGTGAACTAAATATCAAAGGGTTAATTTTTTGGATGCCATAAATATGTTTTTAGCAGTTTCTAATCTATTAATTAAGATTCCACCAATCATAAAAGATGTTTTAGCTTTAAATAGCCCGACATTATGGAAATGATTCCACAGCTTGAGAAAGTCTGTTTGATCAGATGAAACGCGTCAGGGAGTCCTCTTCACAGTACCAGAGATCTGACAGACCCTCTTCCTGTCTCCTTTACATTCACCTTTACCTCTTCTCACACACGTATCAAAGACTTCTCCCGCGCCGCTCCCCTCCATTGGAACATGCTCCCCCGCTCAATCAGAACTTCCCCTAATCTGTCCTCTTTAAAACGAACACTAAAAACCCACCTTTTCTTAAAAGCCTTCCAATCTCATGCCTAACCTCCCACTGGTCGGCTACCTCTCTCTCTCATCTCTTCTTCCCTTCTCCCCCTTCCTCGACTCCATCTTCGTTTCTCCCGTCTCTCCGCCTCATCCTTGTGTCTGTCTGTCTTCCCCTCCCTTTAGATTGTACGCTCCTTTGAGCAGGGCTCTCCTACCTCCTGATTCCATCACTTTTATCTGCGCTCTCCAGCTACTCAGCTCTCCTCCTCTTGGTCCTTCTGCCCTCTGTCTCCTCTCGCCTCTCTCCGCTCCCCTCGTGGCTCTTAACCTGTCATCTGTGCCCACCCTCTTGGGCCAAAGTTTCCTGCCGGTACTGACTTTTCCTCTCCCTCTCGTTAGCTGACCCTGAGTCCCAGAGTTATAGTGCTTACTGTTACTTGTACTGTGCTGTTTCCCCTTGTACTGTGCCATTGTTTGTCCTTGTACGGCACTACGGATACTTTGTGGCGCCTTATAAATCAAAATTAATAATAATATTAATTCATGCATTGAGAGGAACTGATCATTCATTACACCGCATAGTGTTTCCACACGGACCGATTATGGGTGCGCACCCACAAGACACGTGACCGCCGCACCATCGGGACTTTGAATCTGTCATCCAGCGGAATGTCTGTGAGTCATTTACATCACTGTTTCAAGTGCAGTGCTACAGGTTTTTAAGACTATACAAGATTTATTTGGTCCATAGACACTGTTTATATTGGGAATTTATTCCCTAAATTCCACCACCTATATTGGAATGATTCTCATGGTCTGGATCTCTAATATTATGTGACATTTGCCAACTGGCTATATTTATTTCTTGGGATACATTTGGATTTCCAACTCAGCTGATATTTTATCCATATCATATTGGGTAATACATGTATGAATACATGTGCTATATATTATTTTCCCTTTGTTTATTTGCCATTTTATGTTCAGTAATATTTGTCTGATTTTAGCATATTAAATTAGTTTGTTTCATATATGCTGGTTTGTTTTCCCATACATTTTTGCATCTTATATATTTTATTTTTCCTGGTCTTTTATTTGCACTAGTCTTTTCTATTCTTTCCTGCCCTGTCCTGTCTTGATATTTCTATAAATGTAAACTCATGTTCATCCTGGACAAGGCTGCTTCAGCAACGACACACAGTATCCAGCAATCCAAACTCTAACCCTCACACTCTTTATCCAAAGATGAGGTTTATGGTCTCCTATCTTGCAATCCTCTCATCCTCTCCCTGGTCAACCTGCGACCATTCACTCTATTCCATTTCAACTTCTCTGTTCCCTTCCCTCTTGGAGTACTACTACACAGTCTGAACGTAACTTCCAGTCTCGATAACCCAACACTATCTGTCACCTAAGATAAACTCTTGCTATAGATGACAACCTCTGACATACCTTGTTTTAAGAGTTTCCTGATGTACCCATCTCTCAACCCAGCCTCTTTCTCTGACTACTACATTTCTTTTCTCACATTTACTTTCTAGTGTACAATCACCTTACATATTCCTCCTATCACTCTTTCCTCAACCCTCTGCAGTTGGGCTTCTGCCGTCAACATTCCACCAAGACTGTCCTCACTTAAGTCAAAAGGTCACTTCTCCATACTTATCCTCCTGGACCTATTTACTGCTTTCAAAACCATATATTACCATCTTCTTCTGTACACAGTCACTCCAAGTGGCACAGTTCTTACCTGATTCATCTACTAGATTTCTAGCTGATCCTTCAATATCTCTACTTTTGGTACAACCTTCTCTTCATGCCCACTATATGATGGGGTCCCACAAAGCTCTGTTCCTTGCTTCTTTCCTTTCATGCTTTTTATCTGTTCTCTCTGTTTAACAATTGCTCCTTTGAACTCTACTACCACCTTTATGCTTCCGATAGACAAATCACCTTATGCTCCCCTAATATTTCCCCCTTTTCAACTATCTCATGTGTCCAATTGCCTGTATATCCATCTCCACATGGAATACTAACTAAAGTTCACTACGTCTAAAACTGAACTAATGATCTTCCCTCCTCCCTGTGCCACCACCGCCACTCCAATCTCCCTCACCGTTAACAACATCACACTCTCCTTGGTGTCTTCATCACCCCTGATTATAGCTTCAATCAACAATGCAAGGTGCCATTTTGTTTGTCTTTAGCTTCTTTTCCCCAGTCACATTCACCTTGCATTTTAGGCAAAATATAATCTAAAGGTAAAACAATAAGCAATAAGGATGATCCTTAAATTTATATAAACCAGTAAACAATGTTTTAAACCCTAATAGTCAAATACAAATGATGCTTTGAGCAAATATCTTCATTCGGTAAGTTCTCATACATATTCTTAGTTTTCCTGTTCATAGGACTGTTCTTTTGGGTTTTTTCCTTTTATTGAAATGCTTTTCAAAAAGACACTAATTATACCCCTACAAGGAACTCTTGTAATTATGCCTATTACAATTTGATTCATTTCCATATGTCAACACCATTGCAAGAGGATAAAAGTCCAATTTTTTATAATCTGTATTGTCTGCAAGAAAATGCATATGGAACATGAGTGAAAAGCTCTTTGTTGAAATTAAAATGATGATTATAAATAAAAGTCTTCATCTGACATCTTGTAAATGGACACTTAGAAATAAATTGCCATAGTTGATCAAGAAAATTGCTAGCTACCTTTTATATAAATGAGGCAAATGCTCTTTAACACTGAACCAGCAACACATTTTTGTCATGTTCATCATTTCAACGCACACATGTTTAATATACTATATGCGGACTACTAACCTTTTCTATATATGAATACTTTGTAATGTTGAAAATCATGCGACAATATGGATGTGCAGAGTTTAAAAGGGATCAATGAATTATAAACATTGCTATTAGCAATATATATCAATGAATTACAAATTACCAAACACTATTTTTATTTCATTTGGAAACACAATGCATCGTCAAGGTCCTATAAAACTGCATTACTGAAACACATCTGACTACAGATAAACAAAAGGAGATAGCATGAAATAATTTAATGCCTAATGTATCTGCTACTGTATAATATAAGGATATTATAAGCCACTGAGGCGGTCTGTGACCATGAAAATGATTTATACCGGTCATGTAAATCCAAGCTGACTTCTAATATCTGTAAAATTTCCAATATGCCTGTACTATTTCTTATACACATGTTTTTATAATGAACAATGAAGTGGTGGTAACAGAATTCACTAAAGCTAGGACATACGACCACTCGTTCAAAAGTCGGGTCAGTGTGTGTAGTGACACGATGGTCGAAAGTCTGCCCAAATGGACGTTTGTCGCCTCATTTGGTTGGTCGTAGCGTTAAATATTTTCGTTCCAATCTTGTTTCCATTGTGTAGTGTGTATAAACTTCCGACCGATCCACGACAATCCTCCGATACTTCCTCATATACTTCCGAAATTGCAATCATTGCTCACGACAACATGGCTGTAAAAAGTCGCTAAAGGGACGCCCGCTCTTCCCTTTATCGTCTAAAACAAGGCTAGTGTGTATGCAGTCCATGGACCGAGCGATCGGACCATCAATCGCATGTAAAATCGATCGGCATAAGAAGTTGGTGGAAAATTCTGGGTTGTGTACCCAGCTTAACTATATGCAGTAATTTAGTTTAAACATATAAAGGCTCATGCTGACTTGGATGCATATACATTAAAAAGTAAGCTCTAAAACGCCACACATAAAAATAGCATATTGCATGTATGCTGAGGTGTATGCATTGCAAGATGCATCCAGGTCTGCATAAATAACATATGCACCAGGCTTACATCAGACATACATATACCCTCATACACTTACAGATGTTCAGGTCAAAAACACAAAAAAAGTTTGTTAACATTTGTTTTGATAGTGAAAAATGCATTTGCTTGTATGTTTGATATAATATTGGTCAGATAATATTCCTTCTTAGGTACAAATGAAAGTAACAGGAAAATCAAGCGCAAAGACGAAAGCACCTGTCAGCTTCAGAGATAACTTTGCAATCATCATATCAGAAGTGGCTAGTTAGCACTGGTAACCCTCACCAATATTTGTATCAGCCCTTGGACACTCGCAATTGATACACCTACTGACAGACTTATCTGTGCCTGCAACTACGTGAACATGCCTTTACTGTGTTGTTACACCTCTCTAAGTATAAGGAAGACATAGAACCATATCTGCATATTGACGTAGGTGAGCACTTTTTTTTGTGGGCATGTGCAGCCCAAATTTGTGTATTTTATACTAAGCACATAAGCATACCTTAACTCAGCATGAACCACATATTATCTAAATTAGTTTATATATATCAATATCACTTTTGTTTTTATTATTAGTATATAATCTAGATGTAACTAAGGATGAGCGGGCTCGGATTTTTTAAATCCGAACAGCCCCGAACAGTGCGAATCCGAGCCCGATCCGAGCACTGTTCAGGTATTCCCGCCTGACGCAAAACTCAAAACGAGGCATTTCGTCATAATCCCGCTGTCGGATCTCGTGAGATTCGGATTCTTTATATTCCCCACTTGCCGCCGCCATCTTCACTCGGGCATTGATCAGGAAAGAGGGAGGGTGTGTTAGTGGTGTCCTCTGTCCTGGTCATTCCTGTGCTTCTGTCCTGGTCAGTCCAGTGGTGGTGTCCTGTGCTCTGTCCTGCTCAGTTGAGTGGTGCTGTCCTGTACTCTGTCCTGCTCAGTCCAGTGGTGGTGTCCTGTGCTTTGTCCTGCTCAGTCCAGTGGTGGTGCTGCCATTATTCCAGTGGTGCTGTCCTGTGTCTAGTACAGTCGTACTGCTATAGAAGTTCACTGATCCTGCAGTATAAGTCCATTGGTACTGCAATATAATAACTACATTCACTGATCCTGCAGTTTAAGTCCATTGGTACTGCAATATAATAACTGCGTTCACTGATCCTGCAGTATAAGTCCATTGGTACTGCAATATAATAACTACGTTCACTGATCCTGCAGTATAAGTCCATTGGTACTGCAATATAATAACTACGTTCACTGATCCTGCAGTATAAGTCCATTGGTACTGCAATATAATAACTACGTTCACCGATCCTGCCGTATAAGTCCATTGGTACTGCTGTATAACTCCAGTCCAGTGGTACTCTCCTGTGCTGCATATAATTTTTAAAGGATTTGCCGAGTGTGTGTGGTTTAGGGGTACACTCTCTTGTGCTGCATATAATGGAGAACAAAAATTTGGAGGATAAAGTAGGGAAAGATCAAGAACCACTTCCTCCTAATGCTGAAGCTGCTGCCACTAGTCATGACATAGACGATGAAATGCCATCAACGTCGTCTGCCAAGGTCGATGCCCAATTTCATAGTAGAGGGCATGTAAAATTCAAAAAGCCAAAGGTCACTAAAATGATCAAAAAAAAGAAATTAAAATCATCTGAGGAGAAACGTAAACTTGCCAATATGCCATTTACGACACGGAGTGGCAAGGAACGGCTTAGGCCCTGGCCCGTGTTCATGACTAGTGGTTCAGCTTCACCCAAGGATCTAAGCCCTCCCCCCCCTCTAAAAAATTTAAGAGAGTTAAGCTGTCATCAACAACGCAGCAAACAACTCTGCCTTCTAAAGAGATGGCATCACAAATCCCCAAGGCGAGTCCAAGGGTGTTGGTGGTTGAGAAACCTGACCTTCCCATCACTGTACGGGAAGAGGTGGCTCCTTCCACCATTTGCAGCACACCTTCTGCATATGCTGGAAGGATCACCCACAGTGCAGTTACAGATTTGGATAATGAAGGTGTCAATGTTGTACACCGGGAGGAGGATATTGATGTAGCTGGCGCTGAGGAGGAACTTGACGAGAAGGATGCTGATGTGGTTATCTTAAATGAGGCACCAGGGGGAGAAACAGTTGTTGTCCATGGGATGAAAAAGCCCATCATCATGCCTGGGCAGAAGACCTAAAAAATACACCTCTTCGGTCTGGAATTATTTCTATCCCAATCTGGACAACAATTGTATTGCCATATGTAGCTTATGTAAAGCTGCAATAAGCAGGGGTAAGGATCTTGGCCACCTAGGGACATCCTCCCTTCTACGTCACCTGAAGACCCTTCATAATTCAGTGTTTAGTTCAGGAACTGTGGCTAGGACCGTCAGCAGTCCAGGGACACCTAAATCCCTTGGTCCTGTTGTATCCACAGCAGCAACACCCTCCTCGTCAATTTCCTCCTCAATCTGGATCGGAGATAGTCCTGCAGGCCATTTCACCTGCATGACTGAGTCCTCTTCAATCCGGGATTCTTCCGGAGGATCTTGTAGCGCTACGCCTACTACTGCCGCTACTGCTGTTGCTGCTGGGAGTCGGTCATCTTCCCAGAGGGGAAGTCATAAGACAGCTACGTCTTTCACAAAGCAATTGACCGTACAACAGTCGTTTGCCATGAGCACGAAGTACGACAGCAGTCATCCTATTGCAAAGCAGATAACTGCGGGCTTGACAGCTATGTTGGTGTTAGACGTGCGTCCGGTGTCTGCCATCAGTGGAGTGGGATTTAGAAGGTTGATGGAGGTATTGTGTCCCCGGTACCAAATCCCGTCTAGATTCCACTTCACTAGGCAGGCGATACCCGGGATGTACAGAGAAGTAGGAAAAAGTGTCCTCAGTGCTCTGAAAAATGCGGTTGTACCCACTGTCCACTTAACCACGGACATGTGGACAAGTGGTTCAGGGCAAACTAAGGACTATATGACTGTGACAGCCCACTGGGTAGATGCATCGCCTTCCGCAGCAACAGCAGCAGCAGCATTAGTAGCAGCATCTCCGAAACGCCTGCTCGTTCCAAGGCAGGCAACGTTGTGTATCACCGGTTTCAGTAAGAGGCACAACGCTGACAACCTCTTAGAGAAACTGAGGGAAATAATCTCGCAGTGGCTTACTCCACTTATACTCTCCTGGGGATTTGTGGTGTCGGACAACGCCAGTAATATTGTGCGGGCATTACATATGGGCAATTTCCAGCACGTGCCATGTTTTGCCCACACAATAAATTTGGAGGTGCAGCCATCTGAAAAGTGACAGGGGTGTGCAGGATATTCTTGCGGTGGCCCGCAAAATTGCGGGACACTTTTGGCATTCTGCTACTGCCTACCGAAGACTGGAGCAGCATCAAAAACGCCTGAACCTGCCCTGCCATCACCTCAAACAAGAGGTTGTGACGCGCTGGAACTCCACCCTCTATATGCTGCAGAGGATGGAGGAGCAGCAAAAGGCCATTCAAGCCTACACAGCCACCTATGACATAGGCAATGGAGTGGGGATGCGCCTCAGTCAAGCGCGGTGGAGACTGATTTCCGTGTTGTGCAAGGTTCTCCAGCCGTTTGAACTTGCCACACGAGAAGTCAGTTCCGACACTGCCAGCTTGAGTCAGGTGATTCCCCTGATCAGGCTGTTGCAGAAGCAGCTGGAGAAAGTGAGGGAGGAGCTGGTAAACCATTGCGATTCCACAAAGCATGTAGCTCTTGTGGATGAAGCCCTTCGTACGCTTTGCCAGGATCCGAGGGTGGTCACTCTTTTAAAGTCAGGGGAATACATTCTGGCCACCATGCTCGATCCTCGGTTTAAAGCGTATGTTGTGCCACTGTTTCCGGCGGACACAAGTCTACAGTGGTGCAAAGACCTGCTGATCAGGAGATTGTCATCTGAAGAGGACCGTGACATGCCAACAGCTCCTCCTTCATTTTCATCCACACCTGTGGCTGCGAGGAAACAGCTGAGATTTCATAAACAACCTGCTTGCGGGGATGCAGAGAACATCTGGTCCGGACTGAAGGACCTGCCAACCATTGCTGACATGTCTACTGTCGCTGCTGTCGCTGCTGTCACCATTGAAAAAATGGTGGAGGATTACTTTGCTGACACCATCCAAGTAGACATGTCAGACAGTCCTTACTTTTACTGGCAGGAAAAAAAGGCAGTTTGGAAGCCCCTGTACAAACTGGCTCTCTTTTACCTGAGTTGTCCCCCCTCCAGTGTGTACTCCGAAAGAGTTTTTAGTGCAGCGGGGAACCTGGTCAGTGAGCGGCGAAGGAGGTTGCTTCCACAAAATGTTGAGAAGATGATGTTCATAAAAATGAATTATCAATTCTTCAATCAAGACCAGCAATAGCCTCCAGAGACTACAGAGGGACCTGTGAATGTGGAGTCCATCGGGGACGAATTGATAATGTGTGAGGATGAGGAAGTACACACTGAAGGGGGCGAGGAATCAGAGGATGAGGATGAGGACGACATCTTGCCTCAGTAGAGCCAGTTTACTTTGTACAGGGAGAGATGAATAGCTTTTTTTGTGTGGGGGCCCAAACAAACCAATCATTTCAGCCACAGTAGTTTGGTAGGCCCTGTCGCTGAAATGATTGGTTTGTTACAGTGTGCATGTCCTTTTTCCGCAACATAAGGGTGGGTTGGAGGGGCCCAAGGACAATTCCATCTTGCACCTCTTTTTTTTCTTTGCCAGCTCATTTTGTGGGGGTCCAAACTAACCAATCATTTCAGCCACAGTTTTGTAGGCCCTGTCGCTGAAATGATTGGTTTGTTAAAGTGCGCATGTCCTATTTCACCAACATAAGGGAGGGTGGGAGGTCCCAAGGACAATTCCATCTTGCACCTCTTTTTTTGGCATTATGTGCTCTTTGGGGCCTAGTTTTTGAAACTGCCATCCTGTCTGCCACTGCAGTGCCACTCCTAGATGGGCCACGTGTTTGTGCCGCCCACTTGTGTCGCTTAGCTTAGTCATCCAGCTACCTCGGTGCAACCTTTTGGCCTAAAAACAATATTGTGAGGTGTGAGGTGTTCAGAATAGACTGGAAATGAGTGAAAATGAATGTTATTGAGGTTAATAATAGCGTAGGAGTGAAAACAAACAAAAAAACTGGATTTTATCAGTTTTTATGCTTTTTTTAAAAAAAAAAATCAGAGCCCAAAACCCAGAACCTTGAGGGGGTGTTTTGGCAAAACCCAATAGAACCCAAATCCTTAAGGTAATCAGAACCCAAAACCCAAAACACAAAAAGTGGCCGGTGCACATCCCTAGCTGTAACAAGCAACAAACTATATTTTTATGTGTGACAAATCTGCTGCCATTCTGTAGTTTATGAACTATGATTTCTACAGAAGTAATGTGAATGCTAACCACCAAAACATTGATAAGTTTACATGCAGTACTATGGCTAACTGCATGGTTTGCAATTTAGCATGTAGACATGTGAGTTCACAGTGAGAACACTGAATGACACATGCTGGTGAAAACAACTTTAATTTAGTTAATCAGTATCATCTCTGAAGCTTTTTGGGCACATTTGGTGGCCTCCCCTTCAGAGTCAGTGCCCCACAATCAGACGTTGGGCTTCATACCTTAGCACACAGGAGGTGCAGGCAGCATTCTCTGTTCTCAGCTGTACTTCATACCTTAACACATGGGAGGTAGGTGCAGTATTCTCTGCTCTCAGACTGGGAGTGTGACACTTGGCGGTGACATCAAAGCTCAGCTCCACTTTCCCAGCCCATCACTGACATTGAGGTATAGCAGCTGACAGCTTCAAAGGTAAAAAGCACAGAGACACCAACCCTGTGCTGAACAGCGTTGGATTTCTTTTCACTATAACAGGGTACCCAAAGCTAGTGGTATTCTCGTTGTAGTGGAAATCAGTTCAGGATCTCTATCACTGTGGCTGGTTGAGGATTTAAGGATGAACGGGTTAGTTTACTGTGTAGGAAGTGTTTTGTCTAAAGAAAATTATAGGGCAATATCCAATCTCAGTCAGCTCTGAAGAGACATATGAAGTCTGTGAGTATCCAGTGATACCTTTTCTCACCTTCACAGAACTCTGAACACAGAAATTTTAAATAGAGTTTGTTAAGAATATAAGGTTATTGAAAAGGGCAAAGGACTGTGCTACAGTGCAATTATGGCTTTTTAAGCCTCATTATGTGCAAACACAGGCTTACCAACTGATGACGTCCCGAGAGCCTCTGCCAGAGGCAAACACATATGGGAGCTCCTGTTGATGATCTCTACTGTATCCAGCTCAGCTTCTGAGGGAGAAACTGAATTTTCTTTGGATTGGATCAGTTTTTCCCATTCAAGTGCAGACACGTAAGAGGTGTTTATAACAGATAATTTCTCTTATTTTTAATCTTGCGTACATGCAATACATATATTCTGCCTATAACAATTATGTTTTAAATGTACTACACCATGCTGACCTTCTTTGTTTGATGACATTTGAAAGATTATACCTTGGATCTAACACAAGGTGTGAAGGAACCTGCAACATTAATACAGATGAGCTTCTACTCATTTTTTATTAGGTTTACACTTCTTTGTGAATTTGTGAACACACAAATCTGTGAATTAGCAGCTCCACCATTTTGTGAGTGACAGCAATCTCACTCCATGATAGTGCTGAATCTGCAGCACTATGCCATAACAGGATGTGATGACATACCATGTCTGTATTGTGCAAGGAACATGTCCATTAAGGGTTCTGCCTTAATCGTCATAATTTCATTGCTTTATGGAGTTTGAATGGAAGAGTTTCAGTATATTTCTTAAATTTTAGAAAATGTGTAAGTTTAACAAGCCTTCATTGGACATGTTGTGTAAACATTTATTTTCAATCACATTGAACTTCCTTACTGTCTTTTCTCTCACATCCCCCTCCAACCAGCTTTTCACACACATGTGATGCCATACATTCCAGCTGTTCTCACACATAACCATTTGCCCACCAGCATTTCTCACCGCACAACAACTTTTCTAATGCATGTAACGCTCTGTACACACATTTTACTCTCACAGATCACCTATGCACACAAGATTTTCTCACAAATATCAACTTGCACACCAGTTTTTGTTACATGTCACTCATATGCACCAGAGTTTCTCAAACATGATACGTCTGTGCACCACCTTTTCTCACACATATCACACCCTGCACATCACCTTTTCTTTCACATGTCAACCCCTGTGCACCAACTTTTCTCACACCTGACACCCCCTGTGAACCACCATTTCTATGACACCCTCTGTGCACCAGTTTTTCTAACACATGACTTCCCCTGTGCACCATCTTTTTTCACACGTCACCACCTGCACTTCAGCTCTTTTTACGTCACCCCTTGTGCACCAGCTTTTCTTTCACATATCCTCTGCACATAGCTTTTCTCTCACATGCCACCACATATACCCATAAGCTTTTCTGTGATATGTTACACTAAATTCCTACAAAATTTTCTATCTGGTGTCACCCCATAAGCCCACCAGCTTTTCACTCACATGACACCCTTTATTGCCGAGAGATTTTCTCTCACTTGCCACCCATGTACACACCAGTATTTTCTCACATACTACCCGATGTGCCCATCGGCTTTTCTCTCACATGCCAGAATGCCTACAAACGTTTCTCTCGCTTTCCAATCAATATGTACACAAGGTTTTCTATAAAATGCAACCCCATATGCTCACCAGATTTCCTTTCACATGTGACCCCAGCACTCCAGCTTTTCTCTCATGTCACCCCACATGCACACAAGCTTTTAACTCACATGCCACCCTAAATGCCTACCAGATTTTCTCAAGTGTCACACCTTATGCCCACCAGCTTTTCTCTGATATGCTACCCCATATACACACCAGCTTTTTTGTCACATGCAAGGGTTAATTCAAGTTGAGCCACAAATTTGACATTGAGAATAAACAGAGGGTGGCCATTTACATACGACACACTTGTATTAGAATCCTTTTTAAGTGTTCCACCTCCGTGACATAACTTAAATTATTCCCTGCACTGCTGGGATCGGCTCTGTAATGACAATAATTTAATAAACAATAATTAAAAAGAAATCAGCGTGCTCCCCCCCTTGCAAATCTTAACCAGCTGTAGTGCTGCCAGCCTAGATTGGCACTTGCAAAATCAGGGGGACAAAAAGCGTGGGTTCTCCCAAGAATTTACAATACCAGCTATAGAAATACCTTTGTCAGTCTGCTCTGTTGGCACTATAGCAGGAAAACCTGCAGTGTGGGGTCCTCCTGCCACATTGTGAAACCGACCCCAGGCTGGTCACCACGGGCTGGAATCTCTAGGGAGATAATGTCTGTGACAAAAATGTGCCCCCCCTTAGGTTTATCCACCCCCATGCTGAAAAGCACTAGGGCTTTTCCCATGTTCCCGTGGTGGGTGCGGGGTAATAATAATGAATTCAATGATTAAAACATTCTGTCCCTGGTGCATTACAGGTACGAGAATGCCCAGGTTTCCATTACATGTTTGGGCATGCAGATGCTTGTAGTACTATAAGCACCAGCATACCCATGTAGCCATGGCTGCCAGCTCACTTGGAGAACTAGGGCTGGGACCTTTAGTGCACCATGGAATACTGTAAATAAAGAAAACTCACACAATTTTAAAATTAATGTTATTTGAAATAAAACAATCCAACACATCTATTATTCACCCTATTAATTGCTCATCTAGATCTAGGCTCTTCATCTGTAATAAATCCAGGGATCCTGGGCTTGGAAAAATACAAAACACTCATATGCTCTGCACAACTAGCTTCTAAGAGCTCCTGAGGCAAATGAGCTCTTAGCATCAATTCAGTCAAAAAATATAACATGGGGATTTCCCATGACTTGAGTCCACGGCTTGAGTTCAGCTCAGAGCAGGCACAATTGTTTCATTATTTTAATTAGACAAACCCCTTTCCATGCACAGTGTACAGTGCATTAAAAAAAATGCTCAATCAGAAGAGCCTGAACCTCCAAGGACAAATGTTGTCAGGTCACCCCTTATAAATGCATTTGTTAATAAAATGTTGTCCATCTACAATTCTTACACTAAGGGGTAAATGTATCAAGCTGAGAGTTTTTCGGCGAGTTTGAATAGTGGAGATGTTGCCTATAGAAACCAATCAGATTCTAGCTATCATATTGTAGAATGTACTAAATAAATGATAGCTAGAATCTGATTGGCTTTTCAAAAACGCCGAAAAACTCTCAGCTTTATACATTTACCCCTAAGTGTCATTTAAAAGGATAATTAATTTCTGCAGATGAGTCTATTCACTTTGCACATTTCAAGGTACACACATTCTTTCTGAGATTAATGGGGATGCATCTACTTTTTCTTGATTGTGGGTCCGCCTGAGCATGGTGGATGGAGTTAAAGATTGAAGTCCAACTTACTAACACTTTAGCATGACCCTTTCACTAATTATATATTTAACATTTTTCTCCAGCAATACTGCTTGCGATAGCCTCATTTATGTCTTAAATTAATAATTAGAAAAATGGGACAATGGAATGATTATTACCGCATTTACCACTATCATTCATTTGAATGCCTTTATTGCATCGGTATGAGTGCACCTGAAAATGAGCTTTCCCATCTACGTTGTACCTTGAAGGGTCAAATGGTGTCCCATTTAAAGTATAGGACAATTCCCAATATACAACACCTCCAAGGACATGGAAAAATGAAATACTTTCACAGATGGTCAGAATCATGGAAAAAATGGAAGTTTCCCTGAATGTACCTCTTCCTTTCTTTGAATCTTATTTAAATAATCCAGTCCAGCAAACTAAAAACTTGCTTGTGCATGTCGGTGCATATCTATAAGCTGGGGAGAATTGGCCATAGGCCTTTCCATGAAATTTGCCAGTAGGCTGGTGGTCCACTGAGGCCACCTGCTATTTTATTTTTTCATTCTTTTTTTAAATTTTTTAATTCACCTCACAGGGGCGGGTCCGCCGCCCGACAGGGAAGCAGACCTGGAAGTGAATCGCAAGACTGCTTTTCAATGAGCGCAGGCTGCAGGGTCACCACACGCTGGAGGGAGAGAAATACTGATGTAACAGAGCAGCATTCTGGTGTTCACAGAATGGATCAACAGCAGCAGCCTGTAGCATTCCTAATGCACAACAGATGACATCAGTGTGACAGGTAAGTCGACTTACACTTAGGACAGAGCTGTATTTAGTGTTTTTAGTGTGCGTGTGTCACAATTTTAATTGAATCCACTATTTGGTAATATATGATCCTAGGGGCACTATTTGGCATACTTTGATCTGGGGATACTATTTGGTATAATATTATCCTGAGCCACTATTTGGCATGCTAAGATCCTGGGGGCCCTATTTGGCATATTATGATCCTGGGGGCACTATTTGGTGTAATATGATCGAGGGCACTATTTAGTATAATATGATCTTGGGGCATTATTTGGTATAATATGATACTGATGATCGATGTGGTTACGAATAATTGAGTTAACCTTGCCTAATTTTGAATTGGTGCCGATCCCATCATTTGTTTCGTCCCACCCATGTGAGGGCCACTTCCAGAAATTTTTTCAGGGCCACTTTAAGTTCCCAATCCTCCCATGACTATAAGAATGTCTGTACCTAGCTGGCACTCAGCATGGGACACACCAGGAGAGGGCTGGCAAATTTTAGACCGGGGGACACTGAGCAGCCTATTTTAATGGAAAAAAATGTAGGTGGCCCAGTGACCCAACCCAAAGTAGTACACTATGAGACCAGCCCAGAAGGCATTTGCCACCCTGCCCCCAAGCCCAGCCTGCCCCTGGGACACATTGATCTGCAGAGCTCCGTCCATCACAAGATGCAACATATTGTATCTCATACTTTAATGTGTAAAACCATTCTTTTTTTTCTCAAAATTTGATGTATTTCAGAGAAAGTGCAAATGATATCTGCACTGGAAAACCCATACTGTTTAGGTTTGTATATAACCAACACAGAGGCTGCTATTTATCTTACTGTTTACTAGTGCTCCTACAACCTTTTCCATTTCATATGTTCACAGTTGCATCCCATTTAATGTGGAAGTAGCATAAATGTTACTCTTACAATACAGGAATAAGATCTAGCACTCAAATCCATTCAAAGTCCACCCCCGAGGTCTGTAAATAGAGAGGATAAAGTGTGTGAATACCAGCAAGTCACTTGAGACTGGACACGGTTTTTGAAGAAGGGAAGTAAAAATGCATTGACCACAAGTACTGGACTGTTAGATTTACTTTCTCTAGCAATTCCTTTTTTTAATTCTATCTTTGCTACTGTATCCTGATTTCCATTTTATATTTGTATAAAGAAAGAAACACCTGGCACATTCGGCTGTCCATAGTGAGTCCTGTGAACACTTCAATTAACTCAATATGTGTTTCAAACCTTTTCTGTTGCAAACGCCACTCAAAATCATTTTCCATAGAGGGAACCCTCCACAGCTCTCTTCTCATGTAGCTTTTCCTGTATAGCAGTAACCCAACCATGTATCTGTTTAATTCTTTAAGACATTCTAACCAGATGGGAACATCAGACAAAAGGAGTGTAATATAGTCCAGTAGAGAAAATAAGTGTACTCTTGTATACACTTATTCTTCATTGATCCCATTAAAACTATTTATGTTTTAGAAGTCATTTCCTTATATGTAGTTAATTTCAAATAGAGTCCCTTCTAGTTTTAACATTGTAAAGATATTATTTTTCCATGTACACTTTTTTACTTTCCTATTTAGCAACATTGGTTTATTTTTATTGCGTGAACTTTTAGTGCTAAAAGGTATATATCTGTCACGGGCACTAGGAGTCTTTACCCAGGGATCACCAGGTGGTAGGCTTACCAGAGCAGTATAGGTGGTAATATGGTACTCTGGTAGTGGGGTGATCACGGAACAGGAAATAGCAGATGATGAGATGCTCAGGAAAGTCTAGCAGCACTGGCAATATGGAAGTAGTAATACACGAGGAACTGTATGGACAAAGGACACGTGAAGGTAGTCAGTGGTCTGCGGTAGCAAGTTGTACCACTGCTATAGTGAGGAGGAATGTCCAACAGAAACGAGGAGGTGATGAGAGTCAGCGGTCTGCGGATAGCAAGTTGTACCGCTGTCTGAGTGAAGAAATGGAATCCAAGTGGAGGTATCCGGGGAGTCAGTGGTCTGCGTTAGCAAGTTGTACCACTGAATATATATGTGAGGAGGTGCACGGGGAGAGACTGCAACACAATATATACACGGGCACCTTGACTTTGATCCACAGTAATATGCACAATATAAATGTATAAATGACTGAACAACACTGCCAATGTAGAAAGTCTCTTGAAGTAATCCAGCATGAGATAACACAGTCAATGATGGCAATAGAGTCAGCAGATAGTACACTCCAGAGGAGAACCAACACAGTCAATGATGGCAATAGACTCAGCGGATAGTACACTCCAGAGGAGAACCAACACAGTCCAGCAAGGTATGCAATACACAGCACAGTCAATGGGAAGTATGCATACCGTGGTTCAGGAGAAGGCAGTCAGACAGGAGTGCAGAGATACCTGAAGGGCAGGAGGCCGGCAGGATCCAAAGTCCCTGGATGGGTGAAGCGGTGGTCTAGCAGGTGCAGCGCACAAGTAGGTAGACCAGCAGGGAACACAGGAAGGCGTGGAGAGCGGATCAGTAGTAGATGGATGAGTAGCGCTGAGAAGTAACAGCAGCGGGTCTCTGCGGGAACACGGAGGTAGCCAATAGCAACCAGTAGGTGCAGTAACGATGGGACACCGGAGCAGAGTTAAACTGGAACAGTTGATCACGGAGAGTAGCGGGTAGCAATAGTGGCAGCAGACTCAAGGAAACACGGGAGAGTTGACAAGGGCTGAAGACTGAAGCGCACAGGGGCAGCGGATAGGAATCAGCCAAACAGTCACGATGAAACACAGACGGGTTGCAGGTTGAAGACTGTAGTGCACGGAGGCAGCGGATAGGAATCAGCTAGCAGTCACGATGATGAAACACAGACGAGTTGCAGGTTGAAGACTGTAGTGCACGGAGGCAGCGGATAGGAATCAGCCAAACAGTCACGATGATGAAACACAGACGAGTTGCAGGTTGAAGCCTGTAATGCACGGAGGCAGCGGATAGGAATCAGCTGGCAGTCACAATCATGAACAGGTGAGTGGATGTGAATGAAAGACTGTAGTGCACAGAGGCAGCGGATAGGCATCAGCTAACAGTCCCAATGATACATGGTAGAGTTGAAGTGATTAGAAGACTGTAGTGCACGGAGGCAGCGGATAGGAATCAGCTCACAGTCACGATGATACAGTAGATGGTAGAAGTGGTATGGGAACCACAGTAGTAGAAGTGGTTTGGAAACCACAGAGGTAGAAGTGGTTTGGAAACCACAGGAATCAGCTGGGCTGAATAAACGAGGAAACACAGGAACACCTTCAGAGACTCATGGGGAATGAGACTCCAAGATCAGGCAACGTGGTGTTGACCACAGGTGCTTAATATAGGGAGGTTGCCTGATCTGCCAATTTAGTTAAAGGAACATACACTGGAGGTATGGAAAGGGCTGCGCATGCGCAGTCCCTCAGGATGGAGGACGGCCACGGTTCCTAAATGTCCGGGAAGAAGCACTCACAGTCCGGTGAGTGACAGTACCCCCCCTTTTAAAGGTGGGCACAGAACGCCTGGAACCGGGCTTGTCCGGATTTTTGGAATAAAACTTCTTCAGAAGGGCAGGAGCATTAAGATCTTCAGCTTTGATCCATGAACGCTCTTCAGGACCAAAGCCCTTCCAATGAACGAGGAAACGGAGGACTCCTCGCGAAATTTTTGCATCCAGTACCTCAGTAATCTCGAAATCCTCCTCCTGATGAACTTGAACTGGCTGCGGTGCTGAGGGAGGAGTCGAGAAACGGTTGATGATGAGAGGTTTGAGCAAGGACACATGGAAGGCATTGGAGATCCGAAGATTCTTAGGAAGAAGAAGTTTAACACATACTGGATTGATAACTTGAATGATCCTATATGGACCAATAAAACGAGGGGCGAATTTCATAGATGGAACTTTCAAACGAATATTTTTGGTAGATAACCAGACACGATCTCCAATTTTTAGTGGTGGAATAGCCCGCCTCTTCTTATCTGCGAAAGACTTATATTTGTTAGATGTCTTCTTTAAACAGGTTTTGACCTGAGACCAGATATTTTTGAAGGTCTGACAAGCAGTCTCCACAGCAGGAACTTGGGTGGGCGGGAGGGCAGGAAATTCCGGAAAAGACGGATGGTGACCGTAGACCACAAAGAATGGAGTTTTGGATGATGACTCATGGTACATGTTGTTATGGGCGAATTCAGCCCAAGGGAGCAATTCTACCCAGTTGTCTTGGTTGGCTGAAGAGAACATCCTAATAAAGGTCTCAAGATCTTGATTGACTCGTTCTGTTTGTCCGTTAGATTGCGGATGGTAAGAAGATGAGAGTGCTAATCGTATGCCCAAGGTTTTACAAAGGGCCCGCCAGAATCTGGAAACGAATTGTACTCCTCTATCCGACACAATCTCAGACGGACATCCATGGATGCGGAAGATTTCTTTAATGAAATGTTCAGCCAGAGTAGACGAGGAAGGTAAACCGGACAGAGGGACGAAATGAGCCATCTTCGAAAATCTGTCTACCACTACCCAAATAGTATTGTGATTCTTACTTGGTGGCAAATCAGTAACGAAATCCATACTAATATGGGTCCAAGGCTTGGACGGAATGGGTAGTGGTCGCAGCAACCCTGCTGGAGTTCTGCGGGAGGATTTGAACTGAGAACATAAATCACAGGAAGCAACAAACTCTTTGACGTCTCTCCTCATTGAAGGCCACCAGTAACTACGAGAGAGAATCTCAAAGGTCTTGTGTTCACCGGCGTGTCCAGAAAAACGAGAGGCATGGAACCACGAAAGGATTTTCCTCCTCAGAGTAGGAGGCACAAGGGTCTTCCCAAATGGCAGCATTTTGGTGGATGAAGCAGCCAGAGAAATACATTTGGGGTCTAGAATAGCATGGTTGGGAACCTCTTCTACATCAGAGGACGTCACAAAAGCTCGAGATAGAGCGTCAGCTTTCTTGTTCTTAGCGGCTGGTTTGAAGGTTATAATTAATTCAAAACGGGAAAAGAAAAGAGACCATCTTGCTTGACGAGGGTTCAAGCATTGAGCAGATTGCAAATATGACAAGTTCTTATGATCCGTGAAGATCGTCACCGGATGGCGAGCTCCTTCCAACAAGTATCTCCATTCCTCTAATGCAGCTTTGATGGCCAGCAACTCCTTGTCCCCGATAGTATAATTTTTCTCTGCGGGCAGAAGACCCCGAGAGTAGAAGGCACAAGGATGTAATTTTTGTTGCTCCGAGCGTTGGGAGAGAATAGCTCCTAAGCCCACATTAGAGGCATCTACTTCTAGGAAGAAGGGGAGTGTCACATCAGGCTGTCGCAGAATGGGAGCAGACGAGAAGGACTCTTTGAGGATTTGAAAGGCTTGGAGAGCCTCAGATGACCATTGCTTAGTATTAGCCCCTTTCCGAGTTAGGGCCACAATGGGAGATGCAATGGATGAAAAGTCTTGAATGAAGCGTCTATAGTAATTGGCAAAACCTAAAAAACGCTGGATGGCACGAAGAGTAGTTGGCTGAGGCCAATGTAGTACAGCATTTACTTTGTCTGGATCCATCTTCAGGCCAACTCCGGAAACTATATACCCCAAGAATGGAATCTGGGGTAACTCGAATGAACATTTCTCCAATTTACAGAACAACGAGTTCTTCCGTAGTCTGGAGAGGACCTCTGCCACATGTTGGTGATGAGAAGGCAGGTCCTGTGAGAAGATCAATATGTCGTCCAGGTAGACAACGACACATACATATAATAAGTCCCGAAAGATCTCATTGATGAAACCCTGGAAAACCGCGGGGGCATTACACAGCCCGAAGGGCATTACTAAATATTCGTAATGCCCATCTCTGGTGTTAAACGCGGTCTTCCATTCGTCACCGGAACGGATTCTAATTAAATTGTAGGCACCACGAAGATCCAACTTAGTAAATATCCGAGCTCCCTTGATGCGATCAAATAGCTCAGTGATCAGCGGAATGGGATACCGATTCTTGATAGTAATGGCGTTGAGTCCACGAAAATCTATACAAGGGCGTAATGATCCATCCTTCTTTTTGACGAAGAAGAACCCAGCTCCAGCGGGAGAGGTGGAAGGTCGAATGAACCCACGCTGGAGATTCTCCTGTATGTACTCAGATGTGGCTTGAGTTTCAGGTAACGAGAGAGGATAGACCCGACCCCTGGGAGGAGTCTTGCCAGGTAGAAGGTCGATCGGACAATCCCAAGAACGATGAGGAGGAAGACGTTCAGACTGAGCTTTATCAAACACATCGGCATATGAAGCATACTGAGGAGGGAGTCCCGGGGAGGAAGATGAGATGGAAGATTGCTGTACTTTAAGAGGAATAACTTGAGAGAGGCAACGATGGTGACATTCAGACCCCCAAGACGTAACTTGAGGGGTGCGCCAGTCAATCTGGGGAGAGTGACACTGAAGCCATGGAAGGCCTAAGACAATCGGACTTGTCGTAACTGGAAGAATTAAAAACGAAATTTCTTCATGGTGTAGTACACCAATCTGAAGGGTTACTGGAGACGTACTCTGGGTGATGAGACCATTGATGAGGCGTGATCCATCTATAGCCGTCACAGTAATGGGTGTTTTTAAAGTGATCACTGGTAGGGACCATTGATTCACTAGTGATTTAGAAATGAAATTTCCTGCTGCTCCGGAATCAATCAATGCCTGTGACTCAAAGGATTTGGTAGCAAAGGAAATCGTAACATCGAAAGCGCAGACTTTAGATTTCATAGACAATGGAGAGGACTCCAGGGACCCTAACTTCACCTCTCCAGAACTAGTTAGGGCCTGGCATTTCCCGATCTCTTAGGGCAAGAGCTGAGCATATGCGTGGAATCAGCACAATAGATACAGAGTCTATTCTTTACTCTTCGTTTCCTCTCCTCTGAAGATAATTTGGAACGTCCTATCTCCATGGGAATCGCAGAGGATGGAGCTGGACGAAATTGAGGGTTAGAACGAAGAGGTGCTTTGACAGCCGTTGTTTTCTCAGACTCTCTTTCACGAAATCTCATATCTACACGATGGCAAAGAGAGATCAAATCTTCTAGTGACGAAGGAAGTTCTTGGGTAGTCAGTGCATCCTTAATTTTATCGGAGAGCCCCTGCCAGAAGGCGGCAACTAATGCTTCAGAGTTCCACTGAAGTTCAGAGGCTAAGATCCTAAATTGAATGACATACTGTCCTACTGTATGGGAGCCTTGTCGCAAACGAAGAATGCTGGAAGCAGCGGAGGTCACACGACCTGGTTCATCGAACACACTTCGGAACGTGGAAATGAATTTGGCACTATCTTGTAGAATTGGATCGTTTCTCTCCCACAGAGGGGAGGCCCAAGCCAGGGCTTGTCCAGAAAACAATGAGATAAGATAGGCCACTCTGGAACGATGGGTAGAAAAATTTTGAGGTTGAAGTTCAAAATGGACTGAACATTGGTTAAGGAAACCTCTACAAGTTTTGGGGTCCCCGTCATATTTTGACGGAGTAGGCAGGTGTAGCGTAGGAACTGTAGACACCTGGGGTGGCACTGGGGAAACGGAGGAAAGCACAGGAGCTTCAATATTAGCTGTAACGGTCTGTCCAGATGTTCCTTGGGAGGCTAAAGATTGGTAACATTGAAGTAACAGCTGTTGGCGAGCATCCTGTTGCTCCACACGGCTGACCAGATGCTGCAGCATCTCTTTAGCGGTAGGTTCCGTATCTGGGTCTGTCATGGCCTGATCTTACTGTCACGGGCACTAGGAGTCTTTACCCAGGGATCACCAGGTGGTAGGCTTACCAGAGCAGTATAGGTGGTAATATGGTACTCTGGTAGCGGGGTGATCACGGAACAGGAAATAGCAGATGATGAGATGCTCAGGAAAGTCTATGACTAGCAGCACTGGCAATATTGAAGTAGTAATACACGAGGAACTGTATGGACAAAGGACACGTGAAGGTAGTCAGTGGTCTGCGGTAGCAAGTTGTACCACTGCTATAGTGAGGAGGAATGTCCAACAGAAACGAGGAGGTGATGAGAGTCAGCGGTCTGCGGATAGCAAGTTGTACCGCTGTCTGAGTGAAGGAATGGAATCCAAGTGGAGGTATCCGGGGAGTCAGTGGTCTGCGTTAGCAAGTTGTACCACTGAAATATATATGTGAGGAGGTGCACGGGGAGAGACTGCAACACAATATATACACGGGCACCTTGACTTTGATCCACAGTAATATGCACAATATAAATGTATAAATGACTGAACAACACTGCCAATGTAGAAAGTCTCTTGAAGTAATCCAGCATGAGATAACACAGTCAATGATGGCAATAGAGTCAGCAGATAGTACACTCCAGAGGAGAACCAACACAGTCAATGATGGCAATAGACTCAGCGGATAGTACACTCCAGAGGAGAACCAACACAGTCCAGCAAGGTATGCAATACACAGCACAGTCAATGGGAAGTATGCATACCGTGGTTCAGGAGAAGGCAGTCAGACAGGAGTGCAGAGATACCTGAAGGGCAGGAGGCCGGCAGGATCCAAAGTCCCTGGATGGGTGAAGCGGTGGTCTAGCAGGTGCAGCGCACAAGTAGGTAGACCAGCAGGGAACACAGGAAGGCGTGGAGAGCGGATCAGTAGTAGATGGATGAGTAGCGCTGAGAAGTAACAGCAGCGGGTCTCTGCGGGAACACGGAGGTAGCCAATAGCAACCAGTAGGTGCAGTAACGATGGGACACCGGAGCAGAGTTGAACTGGAACAGCTGATCACGGAGAGTAGCGGGTAGCAATAGTGGCAGCAGACTCAAGGAAACACGGGAGAGTTGACAAGGGCTGAAGACTGAAGCGCACAGGGGCAGCGGATAGGAATCAGCCAAACAGTCACGATGAAACACAGACGGGTTGCAGGTTGAAGACTGTAGTGCACGGAGGCAGCGGATAGGAATCAGCTAGCAGTCACGATGATGAAACACAGACGAGTTGCAGGTTGAAGACTGTAGTGCACGGAGGCAGCGGATAGGAATCAGCCAAACAGTCACGATGATGAAACACAGACGAGTTGCAGGTTGAAGCCTGTAATGCACGGAGGCAGCGGATAGGAATCAGCTGGCAGTCACAATCATGAACAGGTGAGTGGATGTGAATGAAAGACTGTAGTGCACGGAGGCAGCGGATAGGCATCAGCTAACAGTCCCAATGATACATGGTAGAGTTGAAGTGATTAGAAGACTGTAGTGCACGGAGGCAGCGGATAGGAATCAGCTCACAGTCACGATGATACAGTAGATGGTAGAAGTGGTATGGGAACCACAGTAGTAGAAGTGGTTTGGAAACCACAGAGGTAGAAGTGGTTTGGAAACCACAGGAATCAGCTGGGCTGAATAAACGAGGAAACACAGGAACACCTTCAGAGACTCATGGGGAATGAGACTCCAAGATCAGGCAACGTGGTGTTGACCACAGGTGCTTAATATAGGGAGGTTGCCTGATCTGCCAATTTAGTTAAAGGAACATACACTGGAGGTATGGAAAGGGCTGCGCATGCGCAGTCCCTCAGGATGGAGGACGGCCACGGTTCCTAAATGTCCGGGAAGAAGCACTCACAGTCCGGTGAGTGACAATATCTACAACCAGGGCCGGACTGGGACTAAAAATCAGCCCTGGCATTTGAAGCATACAGGCCCACCTCCGGTGGTGACGCTGCACAGCGGCGGTGGTGCCAAGGGCGTGGCCACATTATGTTGGAGGAGTGGTCGACATGGGGCATTGATTTATACATTATAATAAAACATTACATTTATCAGGCCCTCCCCACCCACATCACGCCACCCCCACCCCAGAAACACATTACAACACCCTAGTCCACTGTACTTATCTATGCTTCTGACATCCATCAGGATGGGAACTTCCTGTAGAGTGAGCAGTGAAGCTCTGAGTCTCACAAGATTAATACATCTCATGAGATTTAAAGCTCCTTGGCTTGTTCTGCAGGCTGTGTCCTGTCCGGGGACTAGGAGCAACTATCAGATTCCCCCTGGTAACCAGAGCTGGATTAAGGGGGTGGGGCCCTTGGCACTTAAGACAGGGGGGCTCCTATATGTAATATGGTTACTAGACACATTTTCAACAAATACACAGGCAATACTGTGAGCACTACTGTTAGGTGCACACAGTTCTGCCTTCACAAGCAGTACAATGTGAAGCAGGACATACCTCCCAACTGTCCTTGGAGTCAGACCAAATCCTGACTAAGCGGGACAGTCACTCACCAAATTCAGGACAGTTGGCAGACTGTCCTGCTCTTTCCTACCTGACTTGTGGCTGCTGGTGTCTTTAGATCAGTTGCTGCTTGTCTGGACCCTGGAATAGTGGGGGCCCTATTTGGAAAAAAAATGGGTACATGAAATTTAGAAAACTCCAAGCAGCACCGCTGTTAAATTAATATAGCACCCACGTTTTAAAATTAGGCCTCACTACAGCCCCAACATCAAAATAATAATATTCAGTTTTAATAAATAAACATATTCCCCTCCCTGCAAACAGCCCCAGCAATAAATTAATAGTATTTACATTTCATAAATATACCCATTTCCTGCAACCATCACTGCCATTAAATTCATAGTCACATTTAATAAATAGACCTCATTCTCCCCAAACTCACCGCCACATTCAATAGCCCCCAAAGCACCCCATCTTAAATTAATAGTCCCCACTATTACATTGCCCCAACATTACCCCGAAAACAAAATAGCACCCATTAATTAGCCACCATCTACCTCACACACACACTACATTTCCACATTACTGTGCCCCTTCATCACCACCACACTGTGCCCCCTTATGATCGCACTGCGCCCTCCATGCTACTTTTACCCCTTCATCACATTCTGCAATTCTGCTTTTGCCACTCTTCATCCTCTTGTGACTTTTATCTCCCTCTTTTTCATCCCCCTGTGTCTTTTATTCCCCCTTTTTCATTCCCCTGTGCCTTATATTCCCCCTTTTTCAGTCCCCTGTGCCTTTTTCCCCCCATTTTTCATTCCCCTGTGCCTTTTATTCCCCCTGTTTCATTCCCCTGTGCCTTTTATTTCCCCTTTTTCATTCCCATGTGCCTTTTATTCCACCTTTTTCATTCCCCTGTGCCTTTTCTCCCCCTTTTTCTTCCCCCTGTGCCTTTTCTCCCCCCTTTTTCTTCCCCCTGTGCCTTTTCTCCCCCCTTTTTCTTCCCCCTGTGCCCTTTCTCCCCTTTTTCATTCCCCTGTGCCTTTTATTCCCCCTTTCTCATTCCCCTGTGCCTTTTATTCCCACTTTTTCATTCCCCTGTGCCTTTTATTCCACCTTTTTCATTCCCCTGTGCCTTTTCTCCCCCCTTTTTCATTCCCCTGTGCCTTTTCTCCTCTTTTTCATTGGCCCCTGTGCCTTTTCTCCCCCCTTTTTCATTCCCCTGTGCATTTTTTCCTCCTTTTCATTCCCCTGTGCCTTTTCTTCTTTTTCATTCCCCTGTGCCTTTTATCCCCTTCTTCATCCCCATGTGCCTCTCTTCGCTTCTAGTCTTTTTTACTTACCTCTGTATTTCTTCTCTTTTCTCTCTTCTCTCCTTTCTTCTTTCTTCCAGGCGCCGCTCCTCACTGAATGATGGGTGTGACGTGATGACATCACGCCCGACATTCAGTGCAAACAAAGGGGGGGGAGGATGCTGGTGCCGCGATCATGTGAGTATTTGTATACTCACATGATCATGGCGCCCGAACCGCCCACCCCCGCTTTGCAAATGGAAAAAATAAATGGCTTTAAAAAAAAATTGAGTGAGGGCGGGTGGCTGCGGCGCCGCGATCATGTGAGCATACAAATACTCACATGATCGCGGCGCAGGGTACCGGACCGGCCCACACAGCCATCGGCCATTCTGGCAAATGCCAGAAGTGCCAAATGGCCAGTCCGGCCCTGTCTACAACGGTACTTGTTTAATATATTGTTTTTTTAATTGTCTTCTGCTTCTAATTGTGAGGATATTGTCCCAGTGTATCATCTTTTATGCATCTCTAAGTATATTCATTTTAGCCTCTCTAAAATGCAATAGTACTCCCTCTTTAGTGTGTTCTTCCGTTTATTTTTAATATCTATTATAGTCAATTCCCTTACCAGAACTAATAGTTCAGCTTCCTAATTTATATCTAGGTACTTAAAATCCTTAAAATCCCTAAGTTTTGCATTGGTGACCTTTTCTTCTTGTATCAATAATGAAATGTCTATCTACTCTTTCTATTATAATTATCTTTTATTTTTAAGGCTCTAAATAAACCTTCTGCAGTGTGGTACCTAGGGGGTTAGAACATACAACAACATTACATAAGTACTTTCAGATAATCAGATTAATAAATGCTTGTATGCAATTAACAAAACAAATTGCGTGGCATAAAAAATTTGACACGAAAAACAAAACAGACAATGAAGAGGGCAGAGAATGGGCAGACATGAGAAATAGGGTACAGACAAGGGATGGCGGCTAGAGATCCCTGCCCATGAGAGTTTACATTCTTAAAGGAGGGAGTAATTAGAGACAAAAGGAGCAAATAGTAGAATAAGCATAATAGGGTCCACTGTGATGCAGAGGTCTGCAAGAAACTGAGGCCAGGGGGTAAATGTATCAAAGTGCGAGTTTGCCAGCGTGTAAAAACTGTAAAGAACAGACCAAAGTGAAAAAAAAAAAAGCGTGGGGTCCCCCCTCTATTCCAGCTTAACCCTAGTGCTGCCTGACTAGTTCTGGTCCTGTGAAAATCGGGGAAAAATTTTGTGTGGGGTTCCCTTTGATTTTCACTTTACCAGCACTAGGCAAACCAGCCAGGGTTGGCGGCACTATAACAGTGGGACAGACGGCAGGGGTCCCCCTGTCATAATGACTAACCAACCCTAGAATGTTCAGCGCTGGGCTGGATTCCCTAGGGAGTGGGGTCCGCAGAAAAAAACGAGCGCCCCCCCCCCCTAGAAAGAACCAGCCCAGTGCTGATAGCACTAGGGCTCTTCCTACTACCCCTGGGCTGTGGGTAGTAAGGTAATACGGCGATAAAGAATGAAAAAAATAAACGGACGCCATTTTGTTTTGTGGAACTACAAGTCCCAGCCAGCCAGGTTGCCAAAAACAGTGTGGCCATGCTGCTGCTTGTATAACTACAAGCACCAGCATACCCACGGCAGCCAGGGCATGTTGGTACTTGGAGAACCACAAGTGCCAACATGCCCTGACATCCCTGGCTTGCTGGGACCTGTAGTTCCACAAAAAAAAATGTTAAATAAACAACAGCACCCTAGTAAACACCACACATATTTATTAAAAATAAAAAACCCATAATAAATACACTAACCACCCTCATTAAAACCACATCTATTTATTAAAAATAAAAACACCCCAAATACTCACAAAAGATGTCTTCTTTCTTCTTCCAAAGTCTGCTTGCCCCAGTCCCATAATATTTATACTTCCAAAATGGCTTGAATAATATCTTCATCACTTCACCTAGAAGGGGCCCCTTGTTGATTGAAGTCTTTGTTGCTTCGGCCAGGGGGGCCCCATATTTGTAACATCCCGACACTTTAATCTTGATTTAAGAAAAATAATAAAAGTCTGGAGCCGCCGCTAACACCTCCTTACGTTCATTGCGTAAGCTCTAACTACTGTATTATGTGATTTTCCCACACCAGTGGGGGAATCACCTAATACTGTACATAGAGCTTACGCAAGTAACGTAGCTCATTGCGCATGCGCTACGCTACTTGCGTAAGCTGTATTAACTGTAATAGAATAGAGCTGGAATAGAGAGGGGACCCCACACTTTTTTTTTTCACATTGATCTGTTCTTTACAGTTTTAACACTGCCAGGGCAGTGTAACAGTGATGTTTTTGTACAACGCAGCGTGTTGTATCTGGCGTGTTTTGAAGCAAACTCTCCTGAGTTTGCTAACTCACAGCTTCATACATTTGAGAGCTGTATAGCTGCAGTGGCAAACAGTCGGGAGTTTGATCACTGGCGATTTTGCAAACAGCGATTTTGACAAAAGCACAACTCTGGCGATTTTGCATGAAATCTCAACTTCATACATCGGAGAGTTTCAACTCTCCCGAGAAAATCGCTGGAGTTGCAAAATCGCACTTTGATACATTTACCCCCAGGATGTAGAGAGGCCTATATGGGGCCTTGATGGTACAGGAGTCTAGGTGGTACAGAGCCCTGGAGGATCCAGATTATACAGAGGCCTATTTTAGCAAAGACTGATATGAATGATGCAGGGACCTATAATGTTCATAGACCAAGATCATGACTAGTATAGGTATTGTAGATGGCTGGATAGTGCAGAAGCCTAGATGGTATGTGCAAAGGCATAGATGGAGCAGAGGCCTGGAATGGTAAACTGGTAGACATCCAGCATAAGTTTAGTACAGACAAAGGGTTGCGGTTGGCAAGTAGAGTGGGATCTGCTATGGTGCAGAGGTCTGAGGGATTCTGAGGTCAGGATGGGGCAGAAAGAAGCCTAGAGACCTAGATGGGGCCATGATGGTGCAGGGGCTCAGATGATTAAGAGACTAAGATAGAACAGGGGTCTAGAAGTTACAGAGGCTACAATGGTGTTAGAGCCTTGGTAGTGTAGTTTCCAGGATGGTGGCAAGGGCGAGGTGGTGCAGGATCCTAGACATTGGAGATGGTTTAAAGGGGGGAGAAAGGATCCGGTAGGTGTAGAGGATGGCAGAGGTGGAGGGGACAGGGCAGTGGCAAGGGTTATGATGGGTTTGTGTTATGGGAGCAGAAGAAGAGTGGGGGGCAGTGAGGCAGAGCGGGTGCAGAATATTAGAGAGGAGACAGTGGGAGAGGGAGGACAAAGGAAAGGGACCGGAAAGGAAGAGGAGGTGAGACAATAGGTATAGGAGGAAGACAGGGGATTACGTAATAGAGGAGCAAAGCACAACAGAGGCTAAGATAGAAGTTGTAAAACAGGAGTATGACAGAGATAGTATTGCAGCGAGAGGGTAGATGTAAGATGAGATGATGGCAAAAAAACAAAAAAGTTTTGAAAATGCAAGGAGATAGAGGGGAGAGGCTAAGTGAGAGAAAAGTGGTGATATAAAAGTAATATCGGCATCAAAACCACAATTCCACAGTCTCCTAAGCCTTGTCCTTGGTATCACCCTTCACTCCACCCTTTGCTTTTGCGTAAGCAGGAACAAATGCATGTAGCAAACACAGGAGCAGTGGGAGCTGAAACAAAAACACAGTTAAGAAACAATTAATGAGTTCCCAAAGCAGAGCTGCAATGCCCTCCTATATAAGGGGGAACAATTGTGGATAATCCTCATTAGCTGGCTAATGGTGAACATAAACTAAAAGCACACTGAGCATGCTCAAGAACTTTATCTGGTAGCTAATACTCTCCCTCACATCTTCTTAGATCTGCTCTTATCCTGCACCTGGTCTCCTCGCTGAAAACCACCTCTCACTCATCCCCCAAACTATGGAACTGCTGCCACTACTGACTACTCCACTGGCTCATCATTGCTACTATCCAAATCTCTACTCTGAGCCACACTTGCTCCTCTTGTATTAGCTCTGTACTTATAAAATTAGATTGTAAGCTCTCTCGAACAAGGTCACACCTAACCCTTGTTTTCAAGCCTTTATTATTTTGTCCACCTTGTATGTCTGTTTTATGTATGCTCTGTTTTTTCAACTGACCAACAATGTGGATCATTGTGGCACCTTACATATCAATGACCATAATATTAGTAATGTACTTAGGTGAGTCAAAAAAGTGTTAAAATATATGTTACTTTTAGCCATTTGATTTAATGTTTGCTCTTATTAAATGTACTCATCATACATTACACTAGCAGTTAATTTGCGATTGAGTACTGTACTGCAAAGGAAAATTATAGTATTGCGTGGAAAGTTCAAACTCAGTGTTATGTGATGATCTGTGTTGAGCATAGATGAGTACCATTATAACACTATGTATGATTCCAGATATTGCACCTTGATATGCTGCAATAGTGCAAATTCAAGTTAAGGAATACATTTTAACGTTAAGGTAGCCTCAATGTGCCATCCTCTACATGACCAAAATAATGCGGAGACAACATCTAATTAGTGTGTTTGGCCACTTCAGCCACACCCATTGCTAACTGGTGCATAAAATCAAGCATACAGCAATGCACTCTTCATAGTCAAACAATAGTAGAATGGGATGTACTGGAGAGCTCCTTGACTTTCAACATGGCCCTACCATAGGATGCCACCTTTCCAACAAGTAAGTTTGTCAAATTTGTGCTCTGATAGAGTTTCCTTGGTCAAATGTAAGTGCTGTTACTGTAAAGTGGAAACATTTAGGAGCTACAACAGTTCAGCCTCGAAGCATTAGCTCAAGATCACAGAATGGAAATGCCAAGTCCTCAGTTGGAATACTCACTACCGAGTTGCAAACTGCCTTTGGCAATGTCAGCACAACAACTGTTTGATAGGAGCTTCATGGAATGAATTAATATGGCCAGCAGCCACACACAAGCCTCAGATCACCAAACACAATGCCAAACAAAAACTGGAGTGGTGTAAAGCACACAAGCACTCTGGAGCAGTGGAAACGTGTTCTCGGGAATAAAAACTCATGCTTCAAGATCCAGCAGTGCAATGGACAAATTTGGGCTTGGCATATGCAGATGAACGCTTCCTACTTAATGTGTACTGCCAACTATAAAGTTTGGTGGAGGAGCAATAACGGTCTGTTTTTTATAGTTTGGACTGGGTCCTTTAGTTCCAGTGAAGGGAAATCTTAATGCTACAGCATACAATGACATTCTAGAGAAATGAGTGCTATCATTTTGTTGCAAGTTTTGGTGAAGGCCCTTTTCTGTTTCAGCATGACAATGCTCTCGTGCACAAAGCGAAGGCCAACAAAAAAAATTCCCATGTCTAGTGTGGAAGACTGACCTCCACAGAGCCCTAGCTTCAATCCCATCAAATATCTTTGGGATGAATCAGAACATCAAATGCCAGCCAGACCTTATCACTCAACATCAGTGCCCAACCTCACTAATGCTCTTGTGGCTGAATTGATAGAAAGCACAGCTATTGTCCAAAATTTATCGGTGTTCACATACTTTTAGCCATTTCAGGCCTGCTTCATCTAGTAACACAATGTGAACGCAATTTGCGTTTTTTAAAATTGGACATAAATTGCACGCATGTATGCCTGTATTCAAGCACAAGCGGATCTCAAAAAATGTTTACATTTGAACAGGGCTACAAATACACTCTAGCTATACATTACTTGCCGCATGTAGACAGACAGAACATACTACAGGGTGCGCACATGCATATGGACAATATAAAGTCCCATCAGCAAGCATTCCAAAACAAATCTATAATATACGTACATTAACAGCTCTTAATGCTAAATATTAATATTAAAAATAATTTTTTATAAAAAATATATAATATGCAGAAATCAGCATATTTACAATTTACTTATTTGCAAACACATGTTTTAACATGCATTCGCATCAGTCATCACTATCAGTCAGTGCTTTCACCTGCCCTGTAGCTGGTGTAAGTGATACAGCTAAAAATCACTTACCAAAGAGATGCCCAGAGTTTGAATCGGATGAATATGCGTACGCTCGACATCAGCATGCCATAACTGTACATTGCGTCTGCCCCTTCCCGACCACATTCCACCCTTCAAATCATAGGCAGTTAGAAGTGTCACTTGTATTTGGACTTGAATTGAATGCAATTGCTTTCACTAGCATAAAGTCTGTTTCTGAGCATGCGCAGAGCAATTTCACGCAAGATACGGCACGCAAAGCGACTTACGAATGAAGATGAATCAGGCCCATAGTGTATATACTAAACCACATGTAACACACCTGTCCATTATGCACAATAATTACTTTCATTTTACATAAAAAAAAATAGAAGTCTTTTTAAATAAATGATGCCGAGGACTCGTGAGGCCAGGGAGGCATAAAGAGCTCATGCACTGTTTAATGCAGAGCTATTTACCTTTAGCAGAGAGATTTTCTTGTTTTTCCTTACCTTTCTTAAGGGACCCATCCTTAAACTACCCACAGAGAGATTTTAATTACATTGATTTGTGGTACAACTACATTGTGATACAAAAAGTTGTAAATGGCTAATTTTTTACGTAAACCCATTGGTATGCTGCCATTGTTGTCCCCAATTATAGTTTTCAGAATATAAGGTTGCAAAATAAAAAATGGCCAAAAATAACAGTTACCACTTTTCCAAATGGTTATACATACTGTATCTAGCTACAAACCCGTATATGGATTTATTTCTTATACTATTAATCATATCCTGTAACACACAAGTCATGCTAATAGATCTATAAACCCCTCTAAATAATATGTACTATAAACAGAAAGTTCTGATGTCTTTGCTTATAATTGATGAACTCCTAGATGATTTATAATCCCTCTAATTTACATTAGGGGTACATTATCCCATATTTATATCATTGGCATTCAACTATTACAGGGTATTTCTAAAAAAATAATAATTAACAATTAAAGCTTAGCGAGGCTGTGTTGCATACATTTTTTTTTTCTGATCTTCATGGTATTCCAAACTACATTTTATCTATTTTTGAGTTCACTTTCAATGTTATAATAAATACCTTATTCTTCAACAACCAATTAGGCAATTACACCAGAAGTACTACATAGCTTTTTCCCATAAGCAAGCTCTTTAGAAAATTGAATCTCGGAAATTGCACAGCCTTTACTTCATCTGTCAAACTGCAGTGTTCACTTTATTTTATATTATCTTATGTATGTGACTCAAGTCTAAATTTGTCATTTTATAGTGACTGAATTTGAAATGCAGTCTGCACTGATACTTTATTTTACCTTCCATAGTGAGGGTACAACTACATATATAATTGAATTTACATTGTAATGATGTACATAAAAATATAGACTTGTACTTCATTTACACTTGACAAACAAGATTTATTTTTCCAATTTAGCATACATTCTTTGTATTTTTATGTAACTGGTTATATTTTAATTAGAAGAGGATGTGACTACAGGGCAATCTTTTACAATAAAAGAGTAGTTAGCTAAAAACAGTTGCTTACTCAATCCATTGTACGTGCTCTAAACATACCCTTATTTACTACTTAGTTATCCAAGACAAACTAAATTATATTTGCTGCAATATTCGCTCCCACATTGTTTATACCTTATAAGCAGGTCTGTGTAAAAGTTAAATCCTGCTGGCAATCTATTTACATTGAGAGATATCAGCAATGTTGGCTGCATAATACACAGATAGTGGTAGATCCAATAGACTGATCACACACACGTTATAAATACTGGATTTAGGTCAGCAATAGCAGACCACAAATTTTACACAGGATAGTTAAGATGCAGCTTTGCGTTTGAGAACATTTCTTTTAAGGCATTACTCTGTCAAATACCTTAAAAGATTGCATTATCCTTTAAAAAAAATCCATTGCCCTACACCTACAACTTTACCCTGTCCTGAATGTTTCAGTTGTAAACATTTTTTAAGCGTTTGTTAAAAAAAAATGGTAGTTCTGTAGTTCCACACATTTCAAAATTCTATGGGTGGAATTCAATTGGCCACGTTACTGTCTGTGCACTATTACCGTTATTACAGTAATAGTGCAAATTATTACTATTAGTACGGTAATCTTTACTGCTGATCTGTGTTAAAATTTGCTTTAAAACTACCACATTATGGGGCATATTCAATTGTTGGCGTTACAACCTAAAGAAGCACGCCCCACGCACTATTACCATCATTGCGGTAATAGTGTGCGTAAATAACGTTATTACAGTACTTTTCACGCTGGATTTCAGCTTGCGGCTCAGGGAGCTGCGAGCTGAAATCCAGCTTGGTATTACCGTAATAACGGTAATACTTTTTCCGTGGCGGAAAAAGTAAACAATTGAATATGCCCCTAAAGGTAATAGAGCACAGGCCGCATTGCTTTCGGCAGTAATGTTGCCAATTGAATTCCCCCTATGAGTAGAGATTGCAAAAAATTAAGCTAAATTGTTCTTAATATTGTGGTAAATTATCTCCAGGTCTTATATTCTATGTTTATATTTGTATATTTGTATTATATTCATATTATCTATAGAATATAGGTAACTTTTATAGAATTTTCAATAGTGTCATGTATTGAAGATGTTCTCTGGCTGTTAGAAAAAAAGAACACAATTGTCAGTGCTTGTCCTTATCAAAATGTATTTATTTAAAACATTGTATGAATTATTATTGATGCATTATTAATTGTAGCATGATGTTATTTATCATTTAATATTTTTAAAAGCATTATCTCTGTTTTGGCACATTTAAAACTAGGTCACATGAAGGTCAATATTTAATTAAACTAGGATATTTCATAGGATGAACTACCATTGTTTGCAACTACCATCCATAGTTATGCAAGATTGTGAAAGCTAAAAATTAAAATATTCGCTTTGAAGTTGTTTTTAACATAGTCACAATTGCATTACAGTTTCATTTTATTGTAAAAAGTCAACATCTCTGTCACCTCACTTTATCTACTAAATCATAACCAACAGAGCAGAAAACTGAATTATTCTCAGCTGTTAGATTGCTTAATTTAATATTTACAGTGTGCTCCTTTGTATCCTTCTCAAGAATGAAGCAAGTATTTGTGCTGTGTAACAAAACATGAACTACTGTCAGGGTAATTCTTTTGCTGGTTTTAATCTATAAGACCATTCTATACATAGCCTGCAGTACTGTAATTTATTACTGGGTGGATAAAATAATAACAATAATAATATTGTCTAGTGTTTGCCAAAGAACTGGGCTGCCCCCAACCGATTCCATTTTCCTAAAACCACCCTTTCAATGCCTATGCTGACCAGAAGTGAATGAGATTTACCAAACAACCTTTCCAGCTCATGGGAGAATGCTGTGAAAATGGGACTCTCACCTAAGCTGGGACAGTTGGAAGGTAATAATAATAATAATAATGATAATAAGAATAAGAACATGAATAACTTTCACACACTGCCATGCTGCCTTCCTTTGCTCGTTTCACACTCTGCCGTACTGCCTTCCTTTGCCCCCCCTTGCTCCGTTCCTTCACTTACCTTTTCTATTGGCTTCTATCTTCTCTTTTCTTCTGTCTTCTTGCATGCCGCCGCCGATTCCTCTATGCGCCGCTCCTCACTGAATGTCGGAGGTGACATGATGACGTCACGCCCGACATTCATTGTGGACGGAGCAGGGAGGAGGAGGTGCCGGCGCAGTGGAAAGGTGAGGTTTGTTTTTTGTTTTTTTCAAGGAACCTGCTCCCCCCACCAACGCAATGGGTGGACTCAGCCTGTAGTCACTGGCTTGCCAAACCGAGCCTAAAGTTAGGTATCAGTTCTGGCGAACCGATGAGCAGGGCCTCCGAGAGGGGGGGGGAGCGGGTACAGTTTACCCGGGCCCGGCCATGCCAGGGGGCCAGGGCCGGGCCCTCGCTGCTAATTTAATTTTTTTAATTTTTTTTTGTAATTTTCTCTTTTGCAATATTTTTTTTTAACTTTCTTTATTTTTTTTCCCGCGGAGGGGGGAAGGGGGGGATCTTGGGTTTCTTGGGAGCTGGAAGAAAGAAAAAAAAAAAAACCCAATACTCACGTGATCGGGCGGCGCCGTGTCCCTCCTCTCCTCTTCTCCATTCACACTGACTGCCGGGCGTGACGTCATCAAGTCACGCCTTTCAGTCAGTGAGGAGCGCCGCAGCCAGGCTAGCCAGCATGAAGAAAGAAGACAGAAGAGGAGACAGAAGAGCAGAAAAGAAAAGAAAGAAGTTGACAAAAGGTAAGTAAAGAAACGGAGAGGCTAGGGGAGGAAAACAGAGAGGGAACGTATTATAAAGAAAGGGGAGAGAGAAACAGAGGAGGAAAAAAAGGAGAGAGCCACAGAGTAATAAAAAAAAAGTGGGAGTGAGGAACAGAGGAGGAAAAAAAGGAGAGAGCCACGGGGGAATAAAAAAAAAAGTGGGAGAGAGGAACAGAGGAGGAAAAAAAGGAGAGAGCCACAGAGGAATAAAAAAAAATTGGGGAGAGAGGAACAGAGGAGGGAAATAAAGTGGGAGAGAGGAACAGAGGAGGAAAAAAGTGGGAGAGAGGAACAGAGGAATAAAAAAAGTGGGAGAGAGGCACAAAGTAAAAAAGAAGGGGGAAAAGCAGCATGGAGGTCGCAGTGTGAGCATAAGGGGGTACAGTGTAGTTGTGATGAAGGGGCACAGTATTGTGTGTGTGATGGCACAGGGGGCTTGTTGCAATGTAATGTGTGTGAGGTAGGTGGCGGCTAATTAATGGGCGCTATTTTGTTTGTAGGGTGATGGTGAGGCAATTTAATAGTGGGGACTATTAATTTAAGATGGGGTGGTTTGGGGGCTATTGAATCTTGGGGTGAGTTTAGGGAGAATGAGGTCTATTTATTAAATGTGACTATGAATTATTTAATGGCAGTGATGGTTGCGGGAAATAGGTATTGCTGGGGCTGTTTGCAGGAAGGGAAATAGGTTTATTTATTAAATGTGAATAGTATATACTTAATGTTGGGGCTGGAGGAAGGCCTAATTATTAATCGTGGGTTCTATTGATTTAACGCCGGGGCTGGCTGTAATTTTTTAAATGTAGCCATTTTGTTTTCAAAATAGGTCCTTCAACATTTCTGGATCCGGACAAGCCACAACTAAAGAAACCAGTAGCCACAGGTGGAGAAAGTGAGAAGAACAGGTAGGAGAGAGCAGCACAGTGTGTGAAATGTTGCGATTCTAGTAGGGACAATACCAATTTTTGGTGAATGTTGTGCCCAATGTAAGGTGTAGGCCAAGACTGAACTGTTTGTGTACACACTGCATTGTTTGTATACTACACTGTGGTGGTAGATGTCCTGAAAGTCAGAAGTGCTTGAACATATGTGACGCTCCGGCGAATTGAGAGCCTAGTGGTTTTGATGTTAGCCACGCCCCAATGGCACATTTGCCACGCCCCCAAATGCATGACCACACCTCCCAAAAATTTTGCACTGCCGTTTGGCTAGCCACGCCCCTGAATGTATGACAATACACTTAAATTTTTTTGCGCCGCCGTTTTTTGGGGCTTACTTGACTATGAGGGGGGGCCCCATGAATTTGTTGTACCCGGGCCCTGAATTCTTCTTGGCAGCCCTGCCGATGAGAACCAGCTGAATCCCACCACTGTTCCTATATATTATTAAGTGTTATCGCTGGTGATAATCTCTGATGGGGGAGCATACTTATCCAGCATGGATGCGGGACTCCCTGTTCTGTTAACGCCATCATCTGATATTGTTACCATTAAAAATTTGCATTCTGGTAATAAAGCATTTTTTTTCTAATGCAGTACTATTAACATCAGTTGTATTTATAATTATAAAGAAAGGTACTTGTTATTTATGAGGGCGACACTTTAGCTCACTGTCACCGTGCTGCTTTCACTTAAACTACTATTTTCAAATCCCCCACTATCTGCCTCAAGTCAAGATTTCCTCATGTAGAAGATTTGAAAAACAGAGGTTCAAGTACAAGAAGCTGATGAACTGCAGGGGTGTTTGTATAATTATCCTAAAACACAAAAATAAAAAATAAACATTATTCATTTAAATAACTATAATTTAAGTTAAAAAAATCCCAACAACATTTATATATATATATATATATATACAGAGAGAGAGAGCGCGCGAGTACTGGTGGTGCAGGGAAGTGGAACAAGGCAAAGGAACACAGAGGCACAATGATTCTCGACCTGATGGCAGTGTTTTGGAAACTAACAGCCGGAAAGATGAAGCGTCTCTGTCCAAACAATGTCCCAAAAGAGTGATTGTAGCAGGGCATAAAACAAAAAGCATACTGCCTGTACTGTGAAAAGTCCCTATCAAAAAGAGCCCGGCATATCCTGCATGTTCACCAAAATGAGACTGAAGTAGCCTGGGTCATGAGTAAAGGTGCATGCAATTTACAAAACTTCGGGATAGAGGAAACTTTGCACACAATGCTGGGGTGATAAGGACAGGAGGCAGTTAACTGATTCCATGAAACTTCCAGACAAACAGAGGGTTACCAAAGGCTTCATGCACAGTGCCAAATATTGTTTGCAAAAATACCTGAAGTGACACATGAAGAGATGTAAGCTTAACCGAAGGAGCAACAAACCTGCCAAAATCTGGCAAAAACGGTCCAGTCATTGTGTTCCTTAGATCAGCCTGTTCCACATGACATCAGTGGTGGCTTTTGGAAGCCCTTGAGTGACATGAGCCCAGATGAAATTTTACTCACAGTCAAAAATGATAGAAGCATCATGCAGATGGGGTAGCATCTCTTCAACTCGGTTAAGATGTTGGCAAACATGAGTACATCCGTCATAATCTTAGTGAAATGGGCAGGCTACTGTTGCAAGCCAGGTTACTGTTACATGCCAGAAGAGCTACACCTTTGGAGAGGATGGAAGACTTTACCATCCTATCAAACTTTTCTGCATGTAGTAGACACAGTAAAGCTGGAAGCTCGTTATGAAGAGGAGAGAGGTACATTTAAAGCACCCTTGATGGCACTGAAGATCTGGCATGGCTTGCAAGAGATATCAAGCATTGTGCAGTGGTGAGCGATGATGGAGTGCTGCACTGCTGCGGTTGAAAAGGCACACGCAATTTCAGGAAGATCTATGAGGCAAGATGGCATGAGTTGACCTTATTGACCACCTTGAAATCTCTTAAGGAGCTCTTTATGTTTGCCAGACCAGCTGCCTTGTCCCAATTCAGAGGCTTCGATTGCATACACCTGTTTGCCCAAGAGTGTGGGGACAAAAATCCCCCAATGCTGTCTTCCACAAACCTTCTAAAGCATGTTTCCACTCTTTCAAAGGTCATCATCCTAAATGACACAATATTGGATCACTTAGCAGACTTCCATGAGCACAACATCAGGGTACACCAGCAGTATTGCCGCCTTCTAAAAAGTACTCTGTAACTGGCCAGCAAACTTTTAATGGCTATCAAAAGTGGTTGACTGGCTGAAATCAAACACAAGAATTTGGAAGAGATGGACATTGATTCAGACAGTTAAGTTGAAATCTTGTATCTGATGAATGGTTTTTACTTTTACCTCGGTTATTTACATATCTGTTTCTTTTTAGAACCGGTCCAGCTACAAAGTGATGGGTCAGATAACAAGTAATCCCGTGTAGCAGTGAGAGAAGTGGTAGTGCATTTGGTCACCATTTTCCCCTCAGAAGGGACATGGCATAGGGACCAATGGAAATCGTTAACACGATGGCGAAAATTCCGACAAGAAAAAACGAATTTAGTAAAAACCGATGTAAATATAAGCAGACTTACCTGAAAACCAACTGTGCACATCAACGATGGGAGCAGCATGCAGACCGCAACTTATTCCGATTCCACAGCTCTTCGGCAGTACACTTTGATGTCATCGCGACTTGTATGAATGTTCATTTAAAGCGGCAATGTCGGGATAAGTGTATAAACACTTATCCTGTTTATACACTTAACACGACATCGATTTTTACTAAATTCATTTTTGTCTTTGTAGGTGTCCTCGTTGTTGGAATTCTCGCCATCGTTTACGCATACCCAACCCATAGGGACCAGGCAACACAGGACCAATGCCCAGCTAAGTGTTGCACAGGTCGGTATAGCACATACTTTTGTTATGCAAAAGCATGTTGCCTTCTTTGTTTTTCACAAATTTGTAATGGAGAAGCACATGATCAAGATTATCCAAACATGTCAGGTGCCCTTAAAGGCATGATGGTGTCACATGTATCATGGCTGAACCATCAGAACTGAAAAATCGAAACTGAAGTAAAGAAAATATTAAATTTGTTGAAACCGTAACCAGTGGTTAACCATGACTTTAACCCATACTTACCTACTTTCTTCAGCTCCCTTCCGGGAGCCAGCCAGTGGAGGGGGGCGTGAAGGGGCGGGGTGGCCGAAATCGCGTCATTTCGGCCCCGCCCCCTGTGACGTCATGACGCAAATTGCGTCATTTGACAGCGGGGGCGGGGCCAAACGCCGCGATTCACCGGGAATCGCGGCGTTTGGGATCTAATTCTGCCCACTTCACTAGGAAGTGGGGCACTTCCTAGTGAAGTGGGCAGAATTCGGGAGATTGCCACACTCGCCCGGGAGTCCGGGAGACTCTCACAAAATGCGGGAGTCTCCCGGACATTCCGGGAGAGTTGGCAAGTATGCTTTAACCTGGATGGCTAGGTGTAGATATATTTGGGTCTGTGAATGTACTCAAAAGCCCAAACACATAAAACTTTCCCAGCCATGCAGTCCATATCAATACTTTAATCAAAGTCAAACTGCAAATCTCAAGTGGTGCTCTGGTGACAAACAGCTTCTACACATCCCTATATGATTGTCCTGTTGACAGGGCTTTAGGTTTCTCCACGTGTCATGTTCCATATATGTGCCCTTACCATGCAATAAATATGTGTGTGCAATAAACATGCAATATATAAACCATGCAATAAATAAGTGTGTGTGTGTGTGTGTGTGTGTGTTCGTGTGTGTTTGTGTCCATATATATATATATATATATATATATATATATATATATATATATACACATACACACATACTCACACACAGAGTGAAAGAAAGAGACAGTGAGATGGAGAGAGAGTCTAGATAATACATACTACATTAATGGGCTGAATTAAAATTAGCAGAGGATTCCTAAGATATATTTGCATTTGCAGTGCAACATTGTTTGCCCAGCTGCAAAATCTGTACCCAGGCAAATTTTGCTCATATGCTAAATCAACCCTAATATGGTAATATTAAAGGATTTATTTTCAGCACAGTAATATAAATTGTACAATCTACAAGTACACCATTTTCTGATTTGTATTTGTGATGTTATTGTAAACTTTTAGCAGATGTGGGTTAAAATAGTGTGTGGAAAATGACCATTTCTTGGTTTTCCAGCCTGATATTACACCCATTTGTTTCTGAGAAGGATAATGTAATCAATTACATGGTGAATGTCTAAAACAATTCATAATGCAGCTCATTTGCATTTATTTGTTATGCTACAGATATGCCACATCATTTTATCACTTGCCTCTCTTAGTTTACTGCACTTTCCTTGGATTTCATGCTCACCATTTAAGTAAATGGAAAGTAGACAGCATGTCAAAAACTGACAGTATATGACATGTTTTGATGGTGCTTCTTAATGTGATGCAAATAAACAAAGTGATTTAACAAATAAAAACAAAATATTTTTACATCTGGATGCTGCAGTGAAAAGACTGATACAATCAGGAAAGTATATTGTTGCCTTGGTGATATTCATTCTCTTTGAGAAATTCTTTGTTTAAAAACATTCATAGTAAAGTTGCTGGACTGATATACCTTTCTGTTGATCCATTTAGGTAGCACAAACTATGTCTCCCAACACGTAAGGGCCTATAAGGTTATAAACATTAGAGAGTAAGATGACCAGTTAATATTTTATTATATCTATGTACTACACTATATATTTCTTCTTTTTCTATCCATGTTTGGGAGATTTTGACATTCCTACTATTATTTAGAGGACTCAGAGGATTATCCAAGTTTGTAATACCATTTTGTATTTTCATGCAGATTATACGAGGTGAATATTTGTATTTGATCATTATAGAGTAAGATATTAGGTTGTAACTGAAGTATTATTATTATTATTATTATATTTATTAATTAATTTATTAGACACCACAGATTCCATAGTGCCGAATAGAAAAGCAAGTAACAAATAGATGAGGTAATACATATAAGCATCACAGATGAGTGTGAGTAATGCTATGGGGACTCACACAGAGTGCACAAAAGACATGACAGGATGACAAAGGAGTCCTTCTGCTTCACAGGAGGTTTCTGTCCTCCCAGTGGTCGCCTTAGACAGACATGGGACAATAGGTAGAGAGAATGCTGCCCGGGAGAGCTTACATTCTAGAGGAAAGGGTGGTGAGAGTTAGTAGGACCAACTGAGAGAAGATGGAGATGTAAGGTGAGGATGAGGAGGTGATGGATAGAATGGTTGGGAGGTGGTAGGATAGGCGAGCATGAAAAGCTAAGTTTTGAGTGAGCGTTTGAAGTACAGAAGGTTGGGGGAGAGTCGAGTGAGATGGGGTAGGGAGTTCCAAAGATTAGGGGAAACATGGCAGAAATCTTGGAGGTGAGCATAGGAGGAGGTAATGAAAGGTAAATTGAGGCGGAGGTCAGAGGCAGAGCAGAGTGGTTGGGTAGGTGTGCACATCGCGACAAGGTCAGAAATGTAAAGGGGAGAAATGTTAAAAAGGTCTTTGCAAGTGAGAGTAAGAAGCTTGAACTGAATTCTGAAATAGATAAGGAACCAATGATTTTACGCAGAGGAGAAGCAGGAAAGGCGTAATGGAAGAGGAAGATGAGCCTGGCCACAGTGTTCTGTGTGGATTTAAGGTCAGAAAAGTGAAAGTCAGGAAGGGCAATGAGAAGGAGTTTGCAAAGGGGATTTTTGAGATGTTTCCAGGCAGCGGGCTTGGGTGACAGGAGAAAGAGTGATGTTTTCACCCAAGAGGGAGATATTGGGAGGGATAGTAACATTGGCAGCAGGAAAGATGATGAGCTTGGATTTGGAGATGCTGAGTTTAAGGAAGCTCTGTGACATCTAGGTAGCTACAGCAGAGAGACAGCTAGATACCTGGGTTAGGAAGGTGGGAGAGAGGTCAAGGGAGGAAAGATAGATTTGTGTGTCATCAGCATAGAGGTGGTATTAGAGGCCAAATTATTGAATGAGTTCACCAAGAGAGATGTTGTAGAGAGAGAAGAGCAGAGGGCCAAGGACAAAGCCTTGTGGGACTCAAATAGAAAGGGGAAGAGGGGTGGAGGAAGAAACAGAAGCAGACACTCTAAAAGAGCGGCCAGAGAGGTAGGAAGCAAACCAGAAGAGAGCAGTTTTGTGAAGACCTAGGGATTGAAGGTTGGTGAGGAGAAGAGAATGATTGGCGGTTTAAAAAGCAGCAGAAAGTTTGAGGAATACTAGAAGGGAGAAGTGTCCTTTGGACTTAGCTGAGAGTAAATTTGTTACTTTATTAAGGAAAGTTTTAGTTGAGTGAAGGGGATGGAAGTCAGACTGGAGAGGGTCAAAAAGAGAGTGGGAAGAGAGAAAGTTGGTCAGACAATTGAAGACAAGTCATTTGAGAATTTTAGAAGCAAAGAGAAGCAGAGATATTGAGCGATAGTTGGAGAGAGAGGATGGGTGAAGAGAGGGTTTCTTGAGAATGAGATGAGAGCATGCTTCAAGACTCAGGGGAAGATACCAGTAAAGAGAGGCTAAAGAGGTCAGCAAGGTGAAAACAGACATTGAAAGAGAGGGAGCAGAGGAACTTGCAGGGGACAGGATCAAGAAGACAGGTTGTAGAAGAAGAGGAGAAGAGAACAGAGAAAATCTCAGGTACAGTTACTGGAGGGTAGGAGTCAAGACTAGCAGAGTGAGTGATAGATAGGACAGGTAGGAGGAGGCAAGTCTGATGAAAACAGATATCATTGTGGATCAATTTTGTTTTTGAAGTAGGTTGCAAAGTCAAGAGCAGTGATGGATGAGGGGGGAGGAGGTGAGGGAGGACACTGTAGAGAAGAATTGGTAGCAAAGCAACGTCAGGGTTCATTGGAGATGGCAGAATAGTAGGAAGAAAGGATGAACTTGAAGTGGATGAAGTCAGAAATGAAGCGAGATTTCCTCCATTGGCGTTCAGAGGAGTGGGAGCACTTTTGAGGAGATGAGTAAGAGGGAAGTGCCATGGTTGGGGCTTGGATTGGCGGGGACGATCTGGGGGCTGGAGCTGCTGTATCAAGGGCAACAGAGAGTGTGGTGTTGTAAAGAGAGACATCAGTGTTGGGAGATGATAGGGAAGAAATGGGAGCAAGTCAGGGTTTGAGGGAGGGTGCAAAGATGATGGAGAGGGGGGGAAGTATAAAGTGAGGGTAAAGGTAAGGAGATTGCTGTCAGAGAGGGGGATGACAGAATTGCGGAAATTGGAGATGTCATAGAGATAGGTGAACGCTAGTTCCAGGGAGTGACCATCACAGTGAGTGGCGGAAGTTATCCATTGGGAGAGTCCATAGGAGGAAGTGGGATTTAGGAGTTTAGAAGCAGTAGTAGTAATAAGAGAGTATAAACTACAAATACATGATGATGATGCATCTAGCTGCTTCTGACTGGCTAATTGCAAATTTGTCTCTGAAGCTGATAGGTGCTTTCTTCATTGATCACACATTTATTAGATCATTTATTTTAAACATTATTGTTGCTACTTTCATATGAATGTGTGCAGAAGTGTTATATATGTTGCATTATATCAAGCCCAAAAGCTAATGTGTTTCTCACTAGCAAAACAAATATTAAACTTTCTTGTGCTTATGACCTGGTTGTGTGTATCTATATGTGTGTCAGGCATGACTCACATACGGATACACACAACCATGTCATAAGCACAAGAAAGATCCGCCTAGCTCTGCACTACAGGTGCAGAGCTAGGCGCATCTTGAAATGCCTACCCCTCAGTATATGGGCGTAAATACATTATTTTTACAGGCATCTGATTTGGGCTTAAATTATGTACGATATGCATGCAACTCGGTATCAGGTCCCCTATGCTTTGATATAGTTCTAAGCTATTTTAGTGCAGATCAGAAACAGTAATGGTAAGTTGAGGGGCATGTATTGTGGAGAGGGAGGGGGCATTTATTGTGCAGAGGGAGAGAGGCATGTATTGTGAAGAGGGAGGGGACATGTATTGTGAATAGGGATTAGGGCATGTATTGTAACGAGGGGGGCATATTAATTTGTACTTGGTCCCACAGTTTCAGACTGCAGCCTTTCCATATACAACCCCAAACCAACCACTGGACATGACTCTATAGATTTTTAGCAAGTTTGTCAAGTGCCAGATACAGTATCAAGTGTAAAACAATGAATGACAGCTTAGAATAAGAATTTAGATGTGAACTACTTATCACATTTCCATTAGCAAAGGTGTGTATAAAAAGTAATGAGCAGAAAGGTTGTTTGATTTATATTAAAAACATATTTTTGTCCCAAAAATATAAGAAAAGCAAAATGGATGTATGAACTTGAGGCACATTTACAATTATTCTGAATCCATTTGATAGGAGTTTGATATAAGCGCTTTTTACAGTTGACCTATTCTTCCATTATCTAGATCTCATCTGTGCCTTCATCTCATCTCTTCCTTGCCACTATACTTCTACTTGCACCATGACATTGCTCATGCCCTATGCAACGCTGTTCTCACTTAATCATATGAGGGAACAGTTCACTATATCCCATAAGTTCAGCACACTGTCTAATGTGCTGTTGGGATCGTTCTGACAATCTGCTCTGCCCCATGTAGTTCTTTTCCTGCCCACTACAAAACAAAGTGCAAACAGATTGCAGGAGATTTAGAATGGTTAAAACAGGTATAGCGCTCTATCTGTCTATCTATTCACAAAACAAGCAGTGGTTCTCTTTGCAGACAATATTTCAATTTATGTTATGCTTCTGTTTAAGTTCCTACTAGGATTGATACTTTCAAGCTAATAAAGGGCACAAATGAAAATGTCAGAAGCATACTAATAGAACTATAGTAATTGAGTATATTATTTTTCCATTAGTTGGCTACATTATCACCAACTACATAAAATGCATATGCTGTATTTCTCAGCATGTGTTTCTTTGATATTAAATTTAGAAAAACAGTTAACAGAATCAGTCCCCAGAAATATTAGTATCAAAAACCAGCACTGTTCAAGGAAAATGTGTGCTTATATATATGCAATTAAACACATTTAAATCCAATGTTTTCTTTACAAATTTAAAATAACGATAGTTTAAAATGTAACACTACCATATGACATAATTGCATATTTGTGTTACTTCAATTAAAAAATAAAAATTTCATATCAATTTTATTTTTAAGTTTGCAACTGTTACTTTGAGATAAACATGTTAACAGTTACACCTTTAAAAATCTCATTACACAGTGAAGAGCTTCTTAAGTGGATATAATGTATTAATTACATTATATAATCATTTGCTTGACTGGTTTAGAAAGTGAATATATAATTATTTTCAAACACTGCAAATACAAAAGTGTGCATTACTAAAAGAGAGATTCTATATGAAAGAGGTCTGGCAGTCAGTTTCTCCAGAGTGTGGGTCATCCAAATTTAAGTGTGTCCCTTGACATTAAAAAGTATAAAGAAATTAAAAGACAAACTAATACAGTTCTAAAATCTAATCTAAGCCAAAATAAAAATAAGAAAAGGATATCGAAAATGGGAAATTTGCCCTAAGCCAATTAATAGCTTTTAGATTATGAGAGCCATTAATTAAATGATTAAATAAATTGCATACTGTTGATACCTCTCTTCATTGCACAAACTCTTTTACCTGTTAACCCTTAATACTTTAAACGCATAAAGACACTGAAACCAATTTAAGTTTTGGCAAAAGGTCACAGTTTTTTAAAAAAAAGCATGGTGGTGGAGAAAACCATTTGCAAGTCAGCTAACAACCAATAACCAAAACCAACAGTGTATGGCCATCCGGCACTAACCACTGGCCCCAGGATATACTCTTTTACGTTTGGATGATACTACATTTGGCATTTGAGTGACTACACCCCTTCTGGACTAACAAGGACGTGCCCACACAAAGCAGGTCAAGGGATCCCCCACACAAAGGAACCAAGAGCCATGTTACTTTGTGCTAGCATGGTATGTATTAGTCGCTGACTGCAAAAGCTTTCCTGTCAAAGATGAAGTCTTTTAGTGGACACACAGCCTGCCACCAAGTGACTTCACTAACCACCCCAATTTCCAATAGAACTTTTCTATATAAAGCCAAATGTCCTCATCCGTAAGATTCACCCTGTCACCTCGAAACATTGAACCAGTACCCCCGTCCAAGGGACCCAATTACATGGGCTGAAGACCAGTTGACCTTCTTAAGCAATGTCTTCATTATAGGGGCAAGGATACCGGCCCTCCATGAGAGCCTGGGAATAGCATTGGTTCAGCACAGTCTTACCACTGACTATTTGGACTGTATAGCACACAGATCCTCCCTAATGGAGATAGAGAAATCCAATGACTTGTCCTTACCCAAGTCATTACCCCCCAAGAGAATGGCCAGTATGGCATGGGGACCTCCACTGTTCACTTCAGCAGACAAAAAGGAGAGAAGGGATACCCAACCCAAACCTGTCCTAACTTTCACCGGCTGGGAAAAAGAGGTCCAATCCTGCACCAGACTGTGCCTGGATGTGCAGTGCAAGCAAGAGTGTCCTACCACACATATTCAAATCTTCCTGCCAATAATGCCTGAAACATAAACAAAAGAAGGCCCATATTAAGTCTCAGCCAAAGCTGCAGTACCGACCAATGCACCAGGGAGGGAGAAGCAACGTTTATGAAGGTCCTATAAAACCCCAGAAGCACATAGCTTATTAGGCCTAGACTAGGGTAAAAAATATGAAAAAAACGTTCATGCCCTCGCTAAAAGCTACAAGCGGCAATGCCCTGGGTTACAGAAGGAAGGTAAGGGGAAGAACAACTGAGAGCAACTACTACCTCTTTGGTCTAATGTAAGCATCAGACTTCCATCTGCCAAGGGACTTGATTGCAGCAATGGAATAGCCCTCCTTGGCTGCAGCAGTAGCTGCCACAATCCGAAAGGAATAGGTGCCATAGAAATCTGGGTCTAAACCCATGCACTCTAATAAGCATTTAAATAGCGCATTAAATTGGAATTTGGTGAGTGGAAAACTGGTTGCTTGAACCAACCAGACCCCCTCAAGGGGTCTAACACACTCAAATTGAGAGCACAACTTAACCAGACATATAGTCTGATCACCTTGGGCATGTATGTTAATCTATTGACCACGTCCACATTGGCCCAACTTCAACCTAAGAAGCTTGTAAGATAACAGGTTATCGTGTATAAGCATGTGCCTAGCCAGTAGAGCAGCCCCTGCAGCATGTTTAGAGTGCGCAACCAGCTTGCTGACCTGGAAAGCACCAAAGAAGGTTAGTGAAGCCGCAACATGAAAGATATAACTGCCAAGGAGACAGCCATGGAAGCTGTTGTGGTGAGTTTCTGATATCTAAACCATAGGAACTCCATCATGTCATCACTCTGACCTTTGTTACCCTGACCCCTTGACCTCAAGAAAAGGACCCAATGCTGCCATGCCGCCCGATAAGCACTCCTGGTGGAAGGCGCCAGAGCTGACAATGCAAGCTCTTCTAAGCCTGCTCAACAATCTGCTAAGCAGAAGAAGGACAAGGGGTGCTAATGAGTTTCACATTCAGGGCCAAATCCCTAAAACTGGACCGCTAAAAGCGTGAAAGCACATATGCTATGTAATTTTCCACGCCAGAAACATGTCTTGCAGTAAAGGTACAATACTGGATAATGCAGACAAAGAGGTAAAATTATAATTATCGCAGGCTTATTAGGAAATAACCAGTACGGATCCTCCCCAATAGCCCTCTAGCCCCGATGGCTAACAAGTCTCTCTTAGCCATGTCTGTGAAGCACAACATGTCCACATACATGCCTTTACAATTTTGTCCTTAGCACTGGCACAATGCCGCTCTGCAGCACATTGTCGGAACACTTAATAGCAACCCCGGAGGCCTTACTACCCCCAAAGTGTGCATGTAAAATTTTCAAAATCTTGACAGTGGTGGGCTATATGTATGTGCTGTGGACGTGCTGTGCTGTTCATACTCACCGGCCAAGATTGCTAACTGGTGTATCACAATATTAGTGTAAATGTGATGGGTTGGCAAAGTAACAACTGTTCTGGCCAGAATAATATCACATAAACAAATTAAAAAGCAACATACTAGATTGGCAAAAGAAACACATAGATCCTCAGTAACTGAAAGGTACAATAAGAAAGAGTCAATAGGGCACACTTATATTCTGTGCCTCAGCTCTGTTATAACTTAGGTTCAGGGCTCCTGTTTATGTGGTATTATTCTGGCCAGAACAGTTGTTACTTTGCCTGTATCCACCAATAAAGCAATTTTTGTTCACACTACCAGCCAACCCATCACTTTTACACTAATATTGCGAGATACCATTCTAGTGCCGAGTTACCAATTTCCTTTCAAAAACTGCAATATTATGAGGAACTGACAATTGCTTCTGTATACACCAAAACGGATAAACAAATCAAAATGTATACAACAAATGTTTATAGCAAAACAATCTTGTCTAGAGATTTTGAACTCGGAGATCACATCAGTCCCGATCTCATGAAATATTATTTACTAGACTTAAAACTTCAGAAAGCCAAGTGGACCCCAATCAAAATCGATATTTTACACCAGGCATCAAAGCCAGCAATCCTCTATGCACCTCGCAGTCGGCATCCGGAAGGTTCAACAATATCACAGCAGTTTTCCGGGACTTACCACTAAATTACTATGTATTATTGCAGCATCGCAGCAGATATCTCAGATATCTGCTGCTTTGCTTCTCTCATCGGTTTACTGAGCACTCCGCCTAACAGTGTATGGGAAGTGCTCAGTAACACTATGTATCAATGACTGATACTTAGTTTTCAATCATGGTAATGTACGCCATCTGAAGCTGGCGTACATTACCATAATTGAAAAGTTTCACTGAAAACAGCGCTGCTCTGAGGAGCAGGGCTGCACAGCGCATGTGTGGAGGGATCATGTGATCCCTCCACACTTGCCTCAGGTTCCGTCAGACAGGGATCTCTGTGCGCATGCCCGAGTTTACTGGTCGGCGCATGCGCACAGGGATTGAAAGAGGGACGATCGGCACCGCAGAGTGAGGAGAAGAGAAGACTTCAGTGACAGGTAAGTGTTAATCTTCACAGGAGCAGCCGTTTTTCGGAACGGCTGTTCCTGTGTTGATTTTTTAATACATATGAGAAACTTTTTAATCCGCATCTATGCGATGAGGATTGAAAAGTTTCATTCATATTATGCGGTCATTGGTAAATAGACCCCATAGTCCCTTCCCCCATACAGAGCAGGTTGCTTTGCCTGGTGGTAGGGACTGCAGAGTCTCTATAAGAGAATTCCTGATATTCAATTATGTGACCGGACAAGATTGTTTTGTTATAAACATTTGTTATATATGTTATATATATGTTTTTGTAATATACATTTTGATTTGATTATCCTTTTTGGTGTATACAGAACCGCCTGTCAGTTTCTCATAATATTGTAGTTTTTGAATGTTTTGGGCTAATAGGTGTATTTCCTTGGGGTAGCTACCAGCAGCATTTGAGTGGAGCGCCTGTTTGACGCTGTAGTTTTTTTTATAATATTTATTACCATTTTTCTTTGTCCGTATTTGTATAGGAATAGGGTCAACTATAGCTTTCTCTGGCAGCTTTTGTGTCACAGGGAGCGCAGTTAACCAATCCACCTGTTAGTAGAAATTTTGAGCTTCCATTAACACAACCTCATCTTTACACTTACCTGTATATATTGTCATGAACTCCACTACCATCTTAAACACTTCACTGCTATTTTGCATGCATCAACTTTATTTTCCTAGCAATATTTCAACTCCACCCCCATTACAAATCATATTAAAACTTATGACAGCAACTTTCACCAATAATGCTTCTACACCATAAATACAGGAGAAATCTCGATGACCTGAATATTATTATAAAATACCTCCACTAACCCAATATCATTTTAATATTTATATTGTCCTATTTTATCTCTTAAAATGCTCCATCACCCACCTCAACATCTACATTACTTTTATCTTTATCAATATCCGGTAATATGGTGACATTAGATGATTTGCTTAAAATTGACGCCCTCCATTTCAAATTACAACTCAGCATCATTTGTGAGATGTAGCTCAAGAGCTGCTGGTTGCTTTTGGTAAACTCATACATGTGCATGCACCTCTTAAATCCTCAAACACCAGAGGCATGCGCACATCCCTCCGAACCTCCACACTATCAACAAACTACAAGAGCTATCCGATTGTCAGGGCCACAAAGTCTAATGCCAGGGAGTTGTGTGTGCATCTCTATCTCTAACACTAGAGGAAATGTGCACACATCCATGTCTATAGACTCACAGAATGAAAGTGTGTGCATTTCTAACATACACGCCTGCCTCCACTGGCAATTGGATAGATGTGCGCACACTTGTTTTTATCTCTCTTCTATCTTTCACACTTTCCCACTCTCCTTTAACACCTCTGTTTTTTATTTACATTTCTATTAATTTCTCTTTTTTTCTCTTCTATCTTTCTTCTTCTCTTTTTTCTTTAATATTCTTCTTATGCCCATTTTTTCCCTACATTTTTCTTTTTCCCTGTCATTGTCTTGCTGATTTCTCCCATAACGATAAACATTTTTTTTTTAACCTAGACATATTTTTCTCTGCCTATTACTTCCTAACAACGAACACCATCAATATCCACAGTCCCAATGCTTTTTCTCGCCAACAACACTGTGGACGCTTGACTCTGGAGCAACACAATTCCAGACATCCATTTAAAGGACAGCAATGTACTCTATACAATGGCCAACAACTATGTATCGCTGTTTCTAGATTTACTAAGCGGAGGACACAGAGTTTGTAGTACATACACATACCATCGCCCCCTAGAGCTAAGCTATACCATTGTATTTAACTAGTGTAGTGGTCATTTAATGAGAGTTATTGGCAAATATAATTTAGGTAGGCAGTACTCATGCAAACTTATTCACTTAGTAGTACATGGATGTGTACATTCATGAAAGTGTTACTATGTGCAAATAGTAAAATAAATATGCAACAGACAAAAATAAATGCTGTAAATTCATCCCTTTGAGTGACAAATACTTTCAGAAGCCTCCTACAGCTGTGACCGGAAGAACATTTTTTTCTATCTAAAGATAGTAACATTTCTGTGCATACAGTGTAAATATTGGAATTATGTTGTAGTACACCTATGGCAATAAAATATAAACTCTTTATTTCAGGGCAGATTAAAGAACAGTTGGTAAATATGATGAAAAGAAGATATATCCACACTTCAGCACACATGTAAATACATTATTTTAGATTGAATTGCAGTTAATAAGTATTATTACTATTAGCCAGGGAGCATTTTCATCATATGTCAATTAATGTTGAAACCCCAGCTGGAGTTGCAGAAACACGGGTAATATATAAAAGAAAAACTGGGCACTGAATTTCTGTAAACATCCATGATCTCAGGACCAATTGAAAGTACAAATGTTGGCAGACCAACAACTATTATGTGGTGTACTGAGACATAATAAATATCAAGGGTTTAGAATTGAATTACTGTTTTCTAGAAAATTAAGCTAATTTATATCAGGCAGTGCAAGGTAAAGATTCATGTCTTGTGTGCATGATTTTAAACTCATCCACCTGTGGACGCATACGTATCCTTCAAATAATAATTTTATCAATAGAAACTGCTGGAGTAATGTATTTTCTCAGGATTGTCTAAATTAGTCTAATGTAGATCAAATACTACTTAAACTATTACAATGGAATATTTGTATTTTTAAAGTGCCCACAACCATGAGTCGACTTTTTAAAATGGTTGGTTGTTCTCACGTTACTTTCCATTCCCCCATATGATTGTAAAATGCCATCCATGGACATGGTTAGCGACAGTGGCAGCACAAATACTGGGGAAAACCAAAGCACCCACAGACCTGGCTCCTACGTCCTCAACTCATGCAAAAATGTTATAGGCAATTTATATAAAGGATGAATAGTGGAGCAATGTTAGTTGCTGCCATTGTTAGAATGGCTGGGCACATGCCTGAGTTTTCTATTTGAAAAAGGTTATTCACACCTGGACCAGTCATTTGCACTACTCTTACAATTCCTGGATCCAAACACACATTAAGGCGCTCTTACAAGTTTGCCTAGTCACCTCTGTTTTACTACATCACCATCATCATGTTTAAACATAAGATGGCATAACCTTCATGTTGATTTTTTGACTTTACACAACACTTATCTGAAATGTACATTATACAGCCAGCTTGTTCTGTGCTAGTGTAAAACAGTAATCATCTTGGTTTACAGCATCTTGCTCACATGCTACTCACTGATGCGCACAACTCGGTACAATGATTTCAAGCACAGTTTATATTGGGACTTTCAGCCCAATGCATTGACACATGTTTTTCAATAATACATAAAGAATAAAACAATTTTAATTACATAAATAAACTAAATGCAGATATAGACTACATAAGTATACGTATTTTTTTCCTGTTGCACTCAGTAGAGTTCTCTGTGCCACATGCAAGCAATACAAGCTAGATACACAGTAGAGGGTATATTTAACGGTGGATTTGAAAAAGTGGAGATGTTGCCTATAGCAACCAGTCAGATTCTAGTTGTCATTTACTTAGTACATTCTACAAAATGACAGCTAGAATCTGAATGGTTCTACTACTTTTTCAAACCCGCAGTGTAGTAAATATACCCCTAAGTCTCTTCACTTCCATTGCTATCATAACAGGTACAAATATTAAAGTTAGCCATACATAAGGAATTGTAACATTTAGTTTGTCTGAGAAAACCAGTGAAGGAAACAGATATGTACAACAAATAATGCAAGTTAAATAACTTTTTAGAACGTTAAATTAATATGACATCGGACAGAAGGTGGAACCCTTTACCAAAATTGATGGTATATTAAGAGGATACAAATGAAAATGGCTATTCGTTTTTTGTTTTTTTTATACAAGCATGGTTGTGCTGTGTCATTATTATCTGCAGGAATGATGAATAAAGCTGCATTACAAAAGCAGCATGCATTGATGTTGCTAATTAATTGGATTAATGGAAGGGCAGCACAAATTAGGTCCGGCTTGGCTAATTTCATTGAAAACTGAATACCAATCCCAGAAGTAATTGGAATATGGATGAAGTAAATTGAGTTAAAATAGTGGAGAGTGTGGAATTCATTAGCCCACCCACTCTCTACAGTAGTTAATATGCAAGCTATTAATATGCAAATATATGCAAATTATATTTTTTTTACATCTGCTAACTGAAGGATTAATGCATGATTGGATACATTTCTTTTATAACAAAAAAAAGCAATATAAATTTTTGAAACAGGAAGAGAAAGTGAATTCAGACGGTATTCAAATGTTTGCTTTTGACGAACTGCAGTCTATCAGGAAACATATTAAACAAGGAGTCCCCAACATGTTATCATACTTGAAAAAAAAATCACATTATAATTCGGTTTAACTATCAGGAAAGTTGCAGAAATAGACATATATATATATATATATATATATATATATATATATATATATATATATATATTAATTACACTACTACTATTGCTGCGGCATACTGGGATCTGTAGTTTTATAACAGACAGACTCTTTACTTTTGTTATTCCCCTGACTACCTTTCACCATGTAGAGAGGAGCAGCTGTGCATCAGTCAGTGAGTCTGCTCATATAAACCCCTACCATGCAGGCACAATAGTACAAACAGTGATGAAGCCCAGCTTATTAGTATTCCATCCCAGCACAACACTGGATTCACCATGATCTGTATGGCAGCATTTAGCCCACTTCTCACCCATGTGCTGCTTGATTGCACTGTTTATTTTGGTTAGGGCTATGGTGTAACACAATTAATATACAAAATATATTATGATTCTTATTAGTAAGCATGCTCTGCAATAAATTTAAACATTAGGGGCCTGTGTCATTAAGGAGAGCAAAGTGAAAAAAAAGGAGTAAGTATGCTCCTGGACAAACCATGATACAATCAAAGGGGTGAAAATTAGTTTATTATTTTGCACATAAGTTAAATAATGGCAGTTTTTTTTCATGTAGCAAACAAATACTTGATAGTTTTATTTTTAAATTAAAGCTTACATTTAATCTAGGACATACTTGCCCACCACTCTCGGAATGTCCAGGAGACTCCCAAATTCTGGATAGGTCTCCTGGGCTTCCGGGAGAACAGTCAAGTCTCTAGCATCCTGCCCATCGGGTGACAAAATTACGCAATTCACTGGGAATCGCATCATTTTGGCCACAACCCCACATCAAAATGACAATTTCATTGCGGGGTGGGGCCACAATGATGTGAATTGCACTGCCCCGCTCCCTCCCACTCTCTTACCACATCCTCTCCCCAGGATCTCTCAGATGCCAGTTACATAAACTTAGCAAGTATGATATAGGACATGCCCTATCCCAACTATAAATCTGTCCCCACATTTTAAATTTACCTCCTCCTCCAAAGCAACATGGTTTTTCCCAGGTGCAAAGTTACTCCTTTGTTATGCTTTGCTCTCCTTAATGACTCAGGCCCTAGAAGTCATAGAATAGATGTAGCTCTATATTCTCGGGGACTGTGTCTAAACTGTGCCAAAATAGAAGAAGTAAATATCATGGCTAACTTATTTTTTTCCTTCTTGCTACCAGTGTGTTACCAAAAGAAAGTACAATGTAAGTAGAGAAAATTAAAAAAAAGTATTTCCTGGTGAAAGTAACTTATGAAGAAATTGTGAAAATTAGTTTGGTCTATGGAGCAAAAAATCCTGAAGCGATTAAAATTTATTGTGTGTGGCAGGCTGAAGAAAGACAGAAATTCACTGATTTAGTTGAATTTTAGAATTACATTGAAGCAATTTGCATTGCAAACTCTGAATCATGCAAAACATCACGCAAGTTTTATGCAATTTATTTAACATATGACTATTTACTATATGAAATTTATATGTGCGTTAGGGCAAGTTCGTGATAAGTGATTTCTTATTATTAACCTCTGTTTGGTCTTTTATTGCTTGAGGGGGTCAAATATAATTGTTTGTAGTCAGTTCAGAAACACGTTATAAAGGGATGGGACCATGAAAATATATGTATGATCAGTGTATACAGTGCAAAGATAACAATATTTATAAAAGCATTATGATTTAGAATTAGGTATAGAGCATAGTTTGAAACATAAAAGGGCTGATGTAAAGCTGGACGCATTAGCGTTGTAAGCAGGAAAAGACACATGCATGAAAAAAGTGCATTTTCATGCATATGTTCAGTACCGTGCATCTTACATTGCATCCCGCTCTAAAACACTAGCATAATGTATAATAATGTAATGAAGTAGAAGCAGCTAGATAGTGCTGCTGATCATCATCATGACCATTGTGTATTATTGCACCAGCCCTCCAGCACCTGCAAGAGATAGAGGTGTAAATGTGGCTACGTCCAAGTCTATATCAGTCGCATCCCATCTCTCCCGTTACACCTCTCTAGTGGTACGGAGTCACAAGTATAAGATTAAAAAAAAAAATGCATACATATGCATGTGTGCACATTTTTGTTGCACATGTGCAATGCAGATGTATGTACAATTCTATATGAGGCCAATATTATCACTACACAGTACGTAATGTCGCCTTTGACTGGCATACTATAATCTGCAATCTGTTAGTAGCAGGCACTGAAATATTGTCAGGCAATCAATTAAGGTCCGGTATTATGTTAAATTACATATGGAGGGACTACACATAGATAGATTATGGGTTGGTCATTATGTAATTCACAGACATCAAAGGTTTGTATACTGTCTATATTTAAGATTTAAATCTAGGCTCATGTCTCAAACAGGGGTTGAGAAGTCACAAGAGCTGCTTAAAATATGAGGTTTCCAGCCTCAAATACATCAATATTAAAAAGTATTATAACAAAGCACTACATTCAATAATACATATACAATGGTATAAATGTGCTAATAATCTATAACCTTATTGATCGGTAACACACTGTTAGAATTATCTAGAAAAACATGTAGCAGGAAAGACAAGTAAAACAAAAACTTCAATGTAAATATAATTTTGTATAACAAAATGTCCTTAACTGTAACCCAAATTACCAGTTAGTGACAACAGAAATAGCAACTTTATAGTGTGCAAATAGTCCAATGATCTTCAACTTTCTGGCCTATAAATATTCCTCAGGTGTGGACGTATCCCTGGCAAGATTGAATCACTTTAATGTATATATATATGTATAGTTATGTTTAAAAGTTAATGTAGAACAGCTCAGGACCTTGGTGCTTAACGGTACTGACTACCCCGACAGAAGAGAGAACGACATGAGGAGGCCGATTGAGTACTACACCGACCTGTAAAAAAATACTTACTGGAATCAAGATTACTTCACATCACGATTCGCTCTCTTCCCGACTGGAGAAAATTACGTCATCAGACTCAGCGACTTAGCTTAAAGCGGTGCTGGACGGACCCGCCTGTCTTTTATGTCCTGTAAGTATTATGTTAAGGGCTAGGGGTGTTAGGGTTAAGAGTTAGGGTTAGCCCTAACCCTAATCCTAACCCTAATCCTAACCTTAACCCCTAAAACAGGACATAAAGGACAGGCAGGTCCGTCCAGCGCCGCTTTAAGCCAAGTTGCTGTGTCTGACAACGTCATTTTCTCCAATTGGCAAGAGAGCGAATCGTGATGTGAAGTAATCTTGATTCTGTTAAGTAGTTTTTTTTACAGGATGGTGTAGTACTCAATCGGCCTCCTCATGTCACTCTCTCCTCTGCCGGGGTAGTCAGTACCGTGAAACTGACTACCACCTGTAGTGGGTGACCTCACAAAATGAATGTAAAATAATCTAAGTAGATGAATATAAATTGAAAATAATGAAACTATATCTTACATTATAGATCCAGTGTCTACATTTTCATGCCAACTTCGAGCAGCAACTGGAGATTATATTCCCAACGTTCCCCTTTAAATGAGTTAAAAGCATACTTACCTACTTTCTTCAGCTCCCTTCCGGGAGCCAGCCAGTGGAGGGGGGCGTGAAGGGGCGGGGTGGCCGAAATCGCGTCATTTCGGCCCCGCCCCCTGTGACGTCATGACGCAAATTGCGTCATTTGACAGCGGGGGCGGGGCCAAACGCCGCGATTCACCGGGAATCGCGGCGTTTGGGATCTAATTCTGCCCACTTCACTAGGAAGTGGGGCACTTCCTAGTGAAGTGGGCAGAATTCGGGAGATTGCCACACTCGCCCGGGAGTCCGGGAGACTCTCACAAAATGCGGGAGTCTCCCGGACATTCCGGGAGAGTTGGCAAGTATGGTTAAAAGTTTACTGAAAATATATATAAACCTTCATCTACCTAATTTAATACGTGACAAGATTATATTAACAAGTAAAATTATACTAATGTGCCGCTTAGGATTAATTATGAAAACAGCGAGGAGCATAAAAATATTTTTATTATTACTATTACTGTTATTGAAGTACCAGTAAAATAAGGGCATGCACACGTTGGACGGGTGTTTAGTTAAGCCACTTAGGACACAAAACTATTGAGCATGCCTAAGAGCCAGTGTAAACATACAACAGTCATCATAGCGAACTTGATTATACATCTTGTACTCAACTCAAAATTTCTATCTATCTAACAGTGCCCTTTTATATTTATACTACAAGGTGATAGAAGTGTAACATCTTCAAGACATTTTTGCAGCTTCCACCAGTGGTGTGAAATGGTTTAAGTCTTCAAAATACTCTGGGTATACTCATAAGTCAGGGTGTTCTAGAAGATGTTTGTTCACTAGAGTTTGTAGGTGTAAGAATGATACCCTCTGGCCTTTAAAACATAAGCAGCAAATAATTATCAACAGAGAAGTGATAAATGTCCACATAAGCTATTATTGTGAAACTAATTTCTCATCCCCCATCTTTCTAAGAGAAGAGGGCATCAATTAATTTATCATGTGACATAAACTGTATCAACTGTTTTCAAAACTGTATGCTCTTTAGCAAAGTGTTGTCCTTCAACTGAGATAAACTGCTTGGGCCTGGAACAAATGGCCTTAACTGCATGTTGGTTTTGGACATATACTTTCCTTGTCTGAGCAATGATGGTTTTTATGGGTTGTTTAGCTGTGGTCAGTACTGTAATATTACCAAGTCAGAAGGCTGTGTCCTAAGGGCAGTAACACAAAAGTTTACTAGGGACATGTGGAAGATTCCATCCACCCATAAGGAAAAAATGATGAGTGGTACAGAAGTCAGCAAGACCATTGCAGTTGCTGTTGTCATCCTGTAGACTAAGGGGTATATTTACTAAACTGTGGATTTGAAAATGTGGAGATGTTGCCTATAGCAACCAATCAGATTCTAGCTGCCATTTTGCAGAAAGTACTAAATAAATGACAGCTAGAATCTGATTGGTTGCTCTAGGCAACATCTCCACTTTTTCAAACCCGCAGTTTAGTAAATCTAGCACTAAGTGTCCTTAATTGTCCATAATAAATACAATTTTTAAGATGAGTGATGTGCCTAATTTGGCCCTCATGTTGATTTGCTTCAATGCTTCACTGGCTAGTAAATCAATGAAGTGAGGAACAGTTTTTTTCATAATATATAGGAGTAATTATTATTATTATTATTATTATTATTATTAGTATTAGTAGTATTTTATTCAAACACATTGTAATTTTTACATTTTAAGAAGGTGATTTTAAAGTGTATCGAAGTTAGTATACTATCACACTAATTTCTTATGTTTACTTCCCAGCTGCTGAATTATTGAATAGAAAACCACTGTTACTAAACAAATCACATGCAGAGCTGCTGTACATTAATCAAGCATATATCCTTTTCAAAGTATCAGGAGATGTATTACTTTTTTACAGTAGCTGCAATGTTATATATCATTTTAATTTGTTATCTTTAATACTTCATTCTTCTTTACTGGGATTCTTACTTCCAGGCAATCTTAAAGATCCCATTTCTTTTCATCATCAAGAATCTTATAATTATGAGTTTTGAGACATAAAAAAATATGGAAAAAATAAACCAGCATAAAATGAGCAAGGGAAGCTTGAATTCTATCTAGGTAGGTAACATATGCTTTGTCTATAGAAATGATTCACACTTTCTTAACAGTATCAGTGTAACACTGCCAGTAGCAATCAGCTGCCCAGCATCGTCCCTTCTGATCACAGCTTGATGTACTCAAGAAGCAAACTAACCCATCACTTTGTTTTGACTGAAGTCACTCCTGCTGCTTCCTTTCCTCTGTCTTTGCTGTGAATATGCAGCTTGCCTTGAGAAATTGTTCCACTCCGACTGCTCAGAACACACTAAATGAGATTACCACGCACTGCTTTCACAGTATTGCTAGACAGTTCATTTACAATTATGTAGCTTACTGTTTAACACTACTGGTTCTTCATCTTTGTGGGGGTTTTATTTTTTGTCTGAGATGAAAACAGGTGGCATATGGCACTGTAACACACAGAAAGAAAGCTTTTATGGCTTTAATGACATTGTAACCCAGTTCTCACAATATTACAAGTAGGCAAATTTATTACCAAAAATAGCTCTGCTTAAATAAAATAGTAATTAAAAAAAGATTTGGCTTTGCACGAACCGTTTGATCTTTTCTGCTAAAAATGACTATCCTCACAATTACGATGAAAAGGATTAAACCTACATACAGTATAAAGCCTGTTGATGGCTGTTCTGGTGTCCAAAAGATAAAAAGAGCTCATTACCATCATGTTTTGTATTTAGCATTTATACTTTGGTGGTTGGGAATTCTCTAGCTTTTTCATAAGTTTTTCAACTTAATTCTTAGCGTAATTACACAGAGATAAACAACCAAATCAACACACTATTTAAGAGGATTTTGACTATGACATTTATCAAAAATAGTTATTCTCCATCTGTATGTGGTTTACATTGCCAGAAAGTGCCACAAGATAGAGCCCAAGATAGTATTACCTTTTTACAGTAGCTGCAATGTTATATATAATTTTAATTTGTTATCTTTAATGCTTCATTCTTCTTTACTGGGATTCTTACTTCCAGGCAATCTTAAAGATCCCATTTCTTTTCATCATCAAGAATCTTATAATTATGAGCTTTTCTGAGTTTTGAAACATATAAAAATATGGATAGTTTGCAATCAGTTCATGCCCTGGAGTTTAGTATTCTTCCAAACAGGATTGAAAAGTTATGTGGCCACAACCATCTACAGGTCAGTAGACAGCTCTGTGATGAACCGTGATGTGTGCTGCTGGAGGCATGATACCTGAGACACAAAACTAGTTGAAGATGGACAAGAGGTCTTTTCTCCAGCAGACAGGAGCTCAGGAGAGTCCTATACTACAGAGAGAGAGAACAGGCCAAAACATAGAACCATTTAGAGACAAGAGGGTGTCCTTTCCTACAAGAGCTGGATTTCACCAGACAGAAACTGAGAAGTTCCTCGCATTTGTATAAGAGAGAAACTCCAGTCAGATACATTAACCTGTTGGAGACTAGAGAACGTCCTGTTACTGAAGAGCTGGAACCATGCCAAGTGGCCAGAGTGACTTGCGGAATAGGGCACCTTAGCAGTTCAATAACTGTGTATCATTGTGTTAAGTCACTACAGCAAATTGGCAAAGGGCCCTGATAACCATTTGATAGAGGAAGGATAAGAAATAAGTTAGAACGCTCCATGGGTGCTAGATTTGAGGTTTTCTTTAAGAAAATGTTATGCCTCAAACGTTGAATTACCTGTCAGAGACCCATGTTTTGCGCTTAAACACTTGCCCACTGACCCAAAGGATTAGCCTTAACCTTGGAGGCTAATCACATCACACTGCCAACATTTCTGATGGTAAAATCTGGATTTATTGCACCACCTTCAGAAGCCGTCTAAATGCTACCCAGATCTAAACAGATCATACCCATTTCACTTGGTGGTACAACACAATGCCAGTAGATCATGCTCTTTTAAGGAAAATTTACATGTCCAGACACTGTCAAAAATATAAATAAATCATCTCTTTTGTGGAATATAGTAACCACAAAGCACAAATAAATCCTGACATATCCTAACATAAAACATAAAAATAGTGTCCACCATTATGATTGTTTCTTGTGCAGATTTACTGGTTATCAATGCATTCTTAAACCATTCACGGCTGAGGCCTATTTTCATCCCAGTACAGAGCCTTTTTGTCTCTTTTGCGCTCATCACGATTCAACTACAATGTTAGTAACTTTTTCTATACAGTATTCAAGCAATCATTTCTTGTTTTTCTTAGAAGAATTTCCAAACATGTCATTGATAACTTTATAACCCAAGACTAGAGTACAAAATAATTTCTGGATAGGGAGCAATATTTGAAAATAATGCATTTTTCACTTATTTACTAGGAAAAAAAAGTCATGCATTTTTGAATAGCAGCCGGATTCCCATTTGTATGAGTTAACTTTACAAGTTTGAGCTTCAGGTATCTCGTACACGACTAACACTTTTAGTGATATTTTTCCATTTTTTTTTCCACATATGAAATGAGTGCATTTTAAAAGTTGCAAAGGCAAATAAAAAACAAAAACTGGAAGGTACATCATACCAATTAGTAAATCAGATAACCAATGGCATCAAATGCTACATTTTCTCATTTGTCAAATGTGGGTGCTTGTGTATTTCGCAAATAGGAAGGGGGGAATTTGGATTCTAAGAGATTTGGTTTCCAAGGGATTACATAAAAATTGTTGATTTTTTGGTTACATTTTTTCACAATTCATTACTTGACAAGCAATGAAAAGGAGACTCTCCTTAGGAGAGTACCATAGTTTGAAAGAGGAGATTCCCCTCTTTTAAACAAGGGTGTATCTTTTTAAAGCAAACTAGGGGAGCACCAATGTGTCGCTAAAATAACCCATATTCCTACAAACTTTTTAAATGAATTAATAAGTATTTATTAAAAACACATTAGGACACCATGATGAATGACAGAAACTACACTTTGAGAAACTAGTTTATAAGCTATAAATATATGTATGACTACAAAATATGTTATGTATTTTTATAAACAATATAATAGTTCACCACCATGCATGTAAGATGAAGTGATATATAAATGAGTGCCCAGTACGCATGGGTCCTGCATGTGTGACTATTACAAAAATAACCCAACTAGACTTGCTAGTTAAATACTAAGGAGACTTTTAGTTTAAATGAGAACATTAAGTATCATTTGTTTATCTAGTATGTGGTAATGTGGTTTATTTGATTTTTATGTTTATAAATTTTTCTTTCACTGCGTATTACATTGTAGTAGTTGTATGGTTGAAAGCCTTTTGAAAATTATGGGTTTCATTTGTAGTATGGAGACTTAATATAAGAATGAAAGGAGGTATAAACATATTCTTTTCTCTAGTAGGTGATAAAACTTTGCTAAAGCCTGAGTGAATAGCAGTGAAACATACAGTTTGGGATCTGGCATACCCTCATCACCTCACAGTTATGTTTAGTGTTACAAGTGTAGCTTATGATTTAATTTAAAACAAAAGTAGAAAAAAAAATAAAACTCCATGTATAAGACATATATTCATATAAGTAAAAGTTCTAAATATATATTTTAGCCTGACAAATTGTGATCTTAGTAATTCAACTGAGAGCTGTTCCTTATATATTGACAGCAAATATATATTTATAATAATGGAAATGCTTTGTTGTGATAAGATATTTTTGTAACAATGTGATATATTAGCAGGAAAATTCAATTAAAAAAATCTGCTGCAGATTGATTAAAGCCAGTGAGTAAATGAAGCAACACTCAGTATCTTGCAGTGAACAACTTCTAATTCATTTTCTGATAAACCTAAAATGTTCATACATTCAAGGAAAATTAAGACATTACAGTTTACTCACCTCTATGGCATATCATACAACGCCATATCCGCCACAACGCATTGAAAAAGACATTGAAAGCACATCTAATGCGATTAATACAATTCTGCAAATATGCTCTCTAATATATTATTTTGTAAGAATTTAGACAAGGGCTAAGGCAACTATAAACATGAGTATGGCTATAACTACCACTATTTATTTTATCTCCATTAAATCCACTCAAAACTATATTTCTACTTTGGTGGATTTGGCCTTTATGGCCCTAAAGATACATTTATTAATGTTGAAAACAAAATGTGCCTGAGTTTTTCAGAACTGACACCAATAAAAACATGAATATCTTTATTTTAAGAGTTAGGCTTATAATGTGAAAGCAATTTTCAGTACTAATTTCAAATGAGGGGGAACTAAGGAAATAGAAATATGAGTTGGTGGCAGTACAATGGAATGATATTTCCCCAGTTTCTGTGAACTGGTTCAAGCTTTTGCTGGGATTCAATGTTCCCAAACAGAACTAATAGGAAGCACAAATAATTAAATTTTTCAAAGTCATGGTAGAGACTCTTATATCCACAATATCAATATTGATTAATTGGAAACAGTTCTCTAAACATGACACTGCAGTGATCCTGTATCAAGTTGACAACCTTAAAAAAAATTAAACATTACATGAATTAGATCAGTGATAGGAAATCTAATACACTTTGGGGGTGGCATGGTGCAGCCCTCTAACCTGCAAAAAGGTAGCACTTTACCTTTAATCTCAGCAATAAACTGAAACAATACATTTAATCAAAGAAAGATACACCTATCCGCAATAACATATCAGTAGGTGTTTTATAGAAGTGTTACAAGCCATAATAAACAAATCTGACAATAACACATGAGAGAGCTAGGTGAATGTTCAGAGGGCTGCATGCAGTGCTAGGTCTGCCTGTTTCCCCTTACTGCACTAGATAAACATGCACACATGAAGTATTAACAACAATATAAATATTATTTAAGCACATAAGCACACAAAAACACACAATCCCTACTGTAAATATTGTCAGCATTTTCCATTGTTTATTGTATTGTGTTTCCTTAAGTACAGTAATACAATAACAAATTAATTACAGATAATCCAGGCAATTTTAACATATTCTCAAATGAGACTATATACTTCAACCATTTGTTAATTTATATCCAGCAAAGATAATTATTGATTTGGCTGTGCTTAACCTCCACCAATGCTAATTATCCTGTGTCAAGGTTTATTACATTTTGAGGATCTGAAGAACCAGAATGGTTTTAGAGTTTGAACTAGGTTTATGGTTACAGTTTGAGTAGGGTTCGGATTAGGTTAAAGGTTATTAGTCTATGGTTAAAACTTGGCACAAATTAAGATTTTGAACTTGGACTGATGCAATGGTGATATAATTGTCATTATTGTTATTTTACATTTAAAATATTATTGAAGTTTTATCATAACACTTTTTTAACTTGAACTTTTTAACTTTATATTCAGCTTAAAAGAAGTGACTATCCTTTTTAAAACAAGTCATCGGTTCTCTTTCTAGGGCACCAGGAGACTGAAACAGATGCATTTTAATCTAGACTAGTAAGTGTAATGGTGGATCCCTGTCCTGTTGGTGCCAGGACAATTGCCCCATTGCCTCTTCATTAAAATAGCATTGTTTATAGCATATATCCATATAATAAGCACATCACAAATGCCTAACATGTAAACACTAATCTATGGATTAGTGCTTTATAGCTGCAATGCTACTGTATCAGGTGTACAGTAGTATGTAACTCTTAAAATAAGATAACATTAATATGTAAATGTTAAATGTGATACACTGTAATAGACTATTCTAAGTATTTTTCTCTCTGATTAACAAAAGGCAAATTAAGACACAGGAAAACAGACACTAAAAGCAAATAACACAAAATATGCATAAGACAAATGGTGCACAAGAAACTATAGTGGTACAGGTATATTTTGGGTGAACTATCTGATGCATATATTTCCATGTTTATTCAACTTTACCGTCTTACAATGTTTTGAGAGAAATTAGTATACAAATTGTCACACAGTACTAAATCTATTTAATTTAGCGCTTTTGAAAGTACACTGTAACAATAAATATATGAAAATACAGCACTGCAATTGCATAAAATGACAAAAGATAATGATGAGTATCACTATATATTAGATAATAGTAACATACACTAATGGAAAAAATAAAGTTGGTTAGTGAATAGTTATAATAATATTCAAATTCTGCTGTTCATCAATTGAAAACTATTACTTAATACCTTGATGGTTTTCTGAGCGCAAAAGTGGAACTACTTGAGAAAATATAAATCTAATGTGTGTCCTTATGAACGACGTTGGGTGAAAAAAAATTCAGTTAGCCTAATTCAAAAGAAAACACTTTTCGAATGTTATGCAAATAAGGAATTAATATTTTTGAAAAATACTCAATACTTTGCAAACTACTTAGTCTAGTAAGACTGATTTAGTATTTTTTAGTTATCGAGTGAATTTCAATTTTCATAACATAAGTAGTCAAAAAATTATAATCACAACTAATATTGCAAAATATTTATTATTTGTTACATACATTATGTAACAGTTTAATAAACTGAATACAATGTTTGTAAAGTATATAATTTAAACAAATGTAGACTTTTTTTGTTTATAGTATTTATTTTTATGACATATAATTGCATATTTTTGGGTTGTATTATTCCACCATTGCCTGCCTGGAGGCCAGCTTGCTTTGTAAAATATGCAGTCATCTAGATTTATTGAAATGCTGCATTTAGCAATGTGCCAGACTAATAATATTACACAGTAAAGAAGAGGAGAGATGTTACACCCTGTAACTCCTGCTGAGCTGAAGATGCCAAATCAGATTATAACACACAGTTGCCACATTATCCTGTCTTGAGTTCACTAACACTCATTAAGCTTTGAAAATCCTTTTTATGGTGTTTATAACACCTCCGGAGGAGTTTACTGTGTAAATATTATTCTACCATTAAATTCTAAAACAAGGCAACCATCAACAAGTAGAATTTGTAATAGGCCTGCAGAGAGGCCTCTGCTTGCAGGCCAAAAACCCTGTGAAGTGAGGCCAATGAAAGCAGCCAAGAACACAGTATGAAGTGATAAAGCACTTCATATTGATGCTTTAAATCTCCTACCACTTGGGCCTGCTTAATGTAACAAGCCCACTGAGACATCTGATTTGGGCCTACAGTCAAATAAGCAACAGGGAGCCACTTACTGAAAGCAGCCTTCCATAGACAGAAGGCATTAACAGTTTAACCCAGTTAATCTAGTGTTGATGTATATTGGGTTAAAATAAATACAGTACGTGTGCCAAGCTGAAGCATACAGAGACAGCAGATGGTTGGATGGTCGGACGCAATCTACCTTATCATGTAAATAAACAGTAGTTATTAGTCATTTTGGTCAATCAATAAACTTCCAAAGAATTATTTATAAAGTCTAAAATATTTCTAGGTTTGATTAATTTAAGTTAATTTGTTTAAAACCAAATTGTAATTAGACTCTATAAAGCTATTTTACATTTGCAGCATGTGTTGCTGGAGAAGTTATTTTGCTCACTGCAAATATAAATTGCAATTGCTACACAAAATGCTGCCCTTATGCAGATATTTGCCCACTGAATTTTAAAATTGTTAATTTACCACTAAATGATCAGGCCATTGGTATGTGTTGCTTCTGAAACAACTATATCTATATTATCATAATCTGGTCTAAATATATCTATCCTTCAGAATGGAATAAAGGTGGTCTGATATCCATCATGTGATGTCACTGGCTAAGCAGGAACTACCCATTCAACTGAATTACCCCAGCTGTGCATCTGTCTTTTTTAAAAAGCTCACAGACCCAAACATTTGGTGATTGGCTCAGACAACTGGATTACACATTATTTGGTTAACATTAGCTGACACGGTACATTTCAAAGTATTTTTAAACATGGTTTCTACACTAACAACTAATAAAATGCCTATGTATAAGTGGCCAAATACCAAAGATTCAACACTGAAGTAATAAAGCATAGAATCCTCACAACTTCATTATTACCAGCACTAGGCTTTGAAAGCCTGTACTGGTGGCACTATAGCAGGGAAACCCACAGCGTGTGAAACCCCTGCCATAATGCCAAATCAGTTCCTGGATAGCTACCACTGGGGTGTATCCCCTAGGGAGTTCGGGTCCGCAAAAAAAATGCAGGCCCCCACCCAAAGTTTACCCAGTCACATGATAATAGCACTAGGTCATGATGCGCAAAGCAAGACTAGTTTCCATGAGCTCCATCAGTAGTCATATTTACAACATGGGGATTTCCCATGACTTGAACTTGAGCTCTGAGTATACAGTATATTATTATTATTATTATTATTATTATTATTATTATTAACGGGTGACATTGATTGAATACATTTTTTATCTCTACGTTCTTTTGTGATTTGATATCCACATATGTATTGCACGCATCCTGCAGTGTCTTTTCTGTCAGAGCAGAGCGTACCTACACCCGTATTCAACAAAAGGCGTATCTACAGATCCACTCCTTATTGTATATGGACGTGTGTATGCCTGAATTAGGTTCGTTTAAAAAATAAATAAAAAATATTACCTTCATTTTGTATGCCTTAATGAATCAGGTCCTCTGTAGATATAATTAGCTAAGTGGACGTATTGCTCTAATGCAGGCACTCCTCTCCTTTGTAAGATGGGGGAAAAGCTTTCCAGATGTGCACCAAGTTGACTTTAACACATGTCCCTGAAGTTGTGTAAAGCCAGAATTTTAATAGGAAGTTGTCTGAGCACTGTACTGGATGTAATAAACCTCACCTGCACTTGTACACTTTAAAAGCCAATGCATTAACATTGAAGTTTCTGTGACAAATGAAACTGTGCTAATTGTTATACAATTCTGCCCTAAATTATGAACTGTGTGTGATTGTAATTATTCTACATATTAAATTTATATCTGATCTTCAATATATTAATGGCTGATCAACACTTTGAGTTATTGAGCAGAGGGAGTCAGATTTATACGACTATCAATAAGGCATGTGCTTGTATCACAAAAGTTATCCAATTTCAGAGGGGATGTAATATCAGATAATAGATTAAAATGAGCAGCCTCCATTGCAGCAACATCCCTGTACTGTTAGACAGTGACCAACAGCATAAGAAGGCAGCAGCCTTTCACTATATTGAAGGATATAGGTTTCCCCAGAACAGTTTTTAATTGCTCCTGTTATGTGAATAATCACTTTTATGGATCTCCAGTGAATTTCATGGGAATCCAATAATTTTCCAAAACCTTACAGAGCCTTAATATCTGGTTTATAGTAACCTTATCAATGAATTAACGCCTCCTCCATCAAAAATGTCAAGTTTTATAGGGAATCCTGTGGCATTTTAATTGTGGATTTGATTTGGGTTTAGATAAAGTTAAAAAATTGACACAAGATGGTGTAATAATTTCCCTCCAATTGCATTCTTATAATTGTGAAATACCAATTAAAGGACACTTTAAGTATGCATTTCTTGAGACAACCAACAATTCCTTATACCTCAAATAATTTTATTTATGTTACATAGAAAAAACTTTTGGCAACCATATACAGTGTTAAAACAGGTTAATAAAACTAATGGAGTCTGATTTGCATAGAAAGCGTGACTTAAGAATTAGGGATAAAATATTTAAAACAAATCATAAATTATCGACCAATAATTTGATCAAGGAATCACCATCTCATCACCTCTCATTTAACAAAACATGTGCCACCTCTGAGGGGCACTTAATTCATGGTTGGCATATAAGCATGCTGAGAACTGTAGTGCATCATAGACAAAATGTTGTTTAAATCTATTTTTAAACAATTAGCCCACATCCACCCTGGTGCTTTTCAGCACGGGGCTGATCTCCCTAGGTAATATAGCCATGCACTGACCAACATTTTGACAGAGGGACCCCACGCTGTGGTTTTCCCTGCTATAGTGCCTCCAACCCTGGGTGTGGGAAGAGGGGATGAGCCCAAGTGCTTTTCAACACAGGGCTGGTTATACCTGGGGGGCGTGCAATTATTTTGTGGATCTGATCATCATCATCATCATCAGCTATTTATATAGCGCCACTAATTCCGCAGTGCTGTACAGAGAACTCATTCACATCAGTCTCTGCCCCATTGGAGCTTACAGTCTAAATTCCCTGACATACACACAGACAAACAGATATAGAGAGAGAGACTAATGTCAATTTGATAGCACCCAATTAACCTATTAGTATGTTTTTGGAGTTTGGGAGGAAACCCCAGCACCTGGAGGAAACCCACGCAAACACGGGGAGAACATACAAACTCCACACAGATAGGGCCATTGTCAGGTATCAAACTCATGATCCCAGTGATGTGAGACAGAAGTGCTAACCGCTATGCCACTGTGCTGATCTCCCTAAGTTATCCAGCCCTGCACTGACCAGCCTTGGGTTATTTTAGCATTAGGACAGATGGACCCCAAGCTGTGAGTTTCCCAGCTATAGTGCTCTTAGCGCTGGTTTACAAATTCTAGTACTAGTACCAATAAATTTGAGGGTTACCACATTTTTTTCCATCTGATTTTACTACTACCAGCTTATGTTGACAGCATGAAGGCTGGTTAAGCTGTTTGTGTGGGATCCAGATGTTGTTTTTTAATTGTTTATTTATTTTATTTCTTTTTAATACTGCCAGGTCCATGCTGATGGTTATGATTATCAGTATGGATCTTGCAATACTGGGAACGCAGATGCAACAGATAAATCTCCTACAGGATTATCTGAGGCTACTTCCCCTTCAGCATAGCACTAAGCACGTTCACACGCCATTATTTTACTAGACTTGCCCTTTGCCTGTCCTGTTCCAACTCTTGAGTGCAGAACCATAAATGGGATTTAAATCTCAGTCTGAGATAAGACTGAGAGGAATCCTCTGCTACTACGCTGTGTGAAAAAATGCTTTTTGTGCTTAAGAGTTTGATTTATGACCAACTCTATATGAGACCTGATGCCAAGTCCCCATCTTGAAATGGATTTGGGTACTGGGAAGTTAGTACCCAGTGCCAGAAGGGTTAAAGTACCAGCGCTGGGTGCTGCAGACATATGTTATGACTAAAACTGTATTTATTAAAATAGGAATGTATATTTAAATGGGCGTTACGACGCTCAAGAAGGAATACCCAGCGTTGCAGCAGTGAATGGGTTAAACCCCGGTGCTAGGAAATGTAAAAGTGTATATTAAGTAAATTAATGAAAATGATTATTGTATAGGTGCTGCAGCGCCAGGGGTTAACCGGCGTGTAGCATCGGAAAGGTCAAGTGTAGTTGAGATGTATGTGTATATCTACCTTTGTGCCTTTTAAATATATGTGTAAATGAAGGTATATAAAAATAAAAAGTTTTACCCTGAAATGTATCATTTAATCTGTAACTTCTGGAAAGATTGCAAGTTCCACGAACTTGCATGTAACTGACCTTATTATGACTTCTTGAGCTAAGAAAACATCATTGCTTCGAGATCCTGCTTTGTCGCATACTTACCTGCTGTAATTTCCTGTGACCTACAGATTAGACCAATCTAATTAATTATCTGGCTGTTCTGAGGATGGGACGCACCATTCAGTACCAACGCTACCCAGCTACCCCGCAGTCCTGGCCAGTGTGATAGGCCAGGAGGAATTATCCACAGCAACCCTGATCTACAGGAAGAGGTCATATGTACCAAGTCAGGTGCCCAGCAAGGTGGTACACTATCAGCGACAGTTACCCAGAAGGAGTGGTGGTAGCAGAAAGACACTCCTTCTGCATTTAGAGGGGTGCACTTTGGGATAAATTAAGGGGATGGTGTCAAGGCAAGTCCAGCCAGTCACCAGCAACATGAACAGGATGGCATAGGAGGTCTATCCTGTCACAAGGCCCCTAATAGCTATCTATACACATGGCATATGAGATCTCAGAGAGAATACTATCCCCATATATCATAATAACACCCAGTAACATGCTCTAAGTACCTGTGACATGATCATCAGTGTTTCATGTATGAAAAAGTTAATCTATCACAGCATCTCTAATGTTACAGTATGTGTATACATGCTCTATGAGTGGCTGAAATGTCTTACACATACTTTCACATGTATAGAAAAGCGGTTAAAAAAAGAATTAAAAAAAATAAATAAAAAAAAAGTTTTCTAAAAAACTGGGGGGAAAAAAAAACCCACCGGATTGTGTAAATAGTCAACCCCAGATAAATAATTTTCTGGGACCAGAATTTACTTATGCTTTATCAACCAAAACTAAATTTACATTTTTGGGTAGAATAATCCTTTAAACACTTTTGTTAAAAAGATATTTATATATGTCAAATATGGAAGACTCATATCTCCTATTGCATCTTTATATGTGTATCGGCCGGCAGACCCGATCCCCTGCACAAGCACATTAGCGTCAGGTTCAGTTACGAGTGAGAGAAAGAGCCAGAGACTAAGTGGTGAGTGATTTAGAGGGGAGCAGATCCTTAACAGAAGGAATACTGTAAAAAGAAGCTGAAAATAAAACAAGGAATATGAGCCTTTCAGGCTGACTGTGGACATACAGATAGTGAGAGGAATCCTTGCCTGCTCTTCTGTCTAGAACTCAAACAGAGCTGATTGTAAGGGGACTGCACCCCTGATTGTTTGCATATACATTCAAACAGATGACTGGAACAGAGGAAAGACTCCAGAGAGACAGCGGGCGGCCATCTGAGAAGAGAAGAGAGAGGTTGTTACATCTCATGGGAGACTCCTATTAAAGTTATCACAGGCCATACCAAGGCGCGGAGTCTAACGGAACCCCTAGTCTTCACCAAGAACCTCCGCAAGGCGGTATGGGCTTTGCTTCTGGAGGCCCGCAAGTCGTGGTCCTTAGGTTAGCTCCCTGATGTAATAGGTGAGAGGCTGTAGATGAGAGATCAGACTCTGAAGCGGTAAAGCACAGCAGGATAATTTAGCTGAGATAGATCAGCACACACAGATGAATCCTGTCACTTTTCAGTGGAACACCGGGTCGAATACACTAAAGAGATACCACATTCAGGAGAGTCACAAAGTTGGATACACTGATATCCAGACAGTGGAATGGACAATAATAATAACTGGGTCGGATACACAGGAGCACTGGCAGCAGAGTAGTCAATATGAATAACCGGGTTGGATACACAGGAGCACGGGCAGTAGAGTAATCCAAAAGCTGTGGTCTAATAGGCCAGAAGTCATACAAGCAGAAACACCATGAAGCAGCACAGGATACAGAAAGAGAGAGAGAGACAGACGCAAAGCTGTAACTTGTTGCTCTGACACAGGTAGTGTGTGAGAGCGTGCACAATATATATGGGAAATTAATCCAAATGTCCCATCTCTGTGTCACATGTCCACAGCCGCGTGCCGCCCTCCCAGAAGAACAGAGCTGTGGCTGCAATCGAGATCAGGAGCGAGAGACAAGTAAGTCTCTTATAAAGGTATTTCAGAGAGAAGGAGACTGCTGGAGTACTTACTAGGTAAAACCACCTGGGACCCTGAGACTTGCAGTTGCATGGATGTGTAACCTCTTTTCTTGTATATACATTTCCTGGGACTGTGTATTCTAATAGTAGCTCGACAGGGACTAGGTGGGAAGGCCTGAAGAAAGTAAAATTGCACCCTTTTGTAGGACTATGTTAATGCTACAAGGGTGAGGATAGGGACAGGTAGTTAGGGAGAAGAGACTAAGTTACAGAAGTGATAGCCTGCAAGAAACCCTTCATTTATTTATTTTATGCTACATGTGAGGACCATTCCGACTTCCATGTGAATAGGAGTTCATATTACTGAATAATTTGTGCAATTTTTCTAAGGAAGAGAGGATGCAATACGTGAGCCAGTACTTTGTTATCTTCATTAAAGAGCAAGGAGAATTTACAGAATCTGTGTCATTGGAGGGTAATAATATTGCTTTGTTCAGTTGAATGAGGCTGCCAGGTTAAATAACTTGTCTTTCTTCTTGAAGAGACTAAGGCTACACACTGGAGCATTTTCATCCAATAATCGAGCAAATCAGCCGACATCGGACCATTTGGTCAGATATCGTGTGAGTGTGTATACCTTCATGATGATCTAAAGTTGTCCCAAAGTGCCGATCATCGTTTCATTTGGCTGGTCGTACTGTTTAATATTTTCCGACCAATTACCTTCCAATCACCTTCCGATATTGCAGTATGTATGCACTTATACGACTGTCGGCCAATACTGGCTCTCAGTGTGACAGGTCTCACTTCAATATGTGACCGCTGTCATCCCCCTGCAGCTGTTAGGTCCCTGTCTGCACTATCCCTACCCGAGAGAGACTCACTTTGAAAACTGATTTCCTGAGGGACCAGAGGTTGAACTTAACCCCTTTCAGATCTTCCCTCAATAGCACGTCATAGTCCTTACTGTACAGAAATACTGATGACAGCACAGCACTTAAACCACTTAACAGATCAGTGTAATTCTTCTGTTTGCAGTTTTTGTATCATCTAATACACTGACAACACAGCCATCACCCGAGCACTGACAGAAAAGACCCCCTGTACACTGACAGTACACTGACATGACAGCCGTCACCAGAACACTGACAGCACAGACCCCCTGACAGCACAGGCCCGCTGATAGCATTGACAGCAGAGATCCCCTGACAGCACAGACACAGCAGCACTCAAACACACTGACGTACCTCGAACAGCTCAGCTCACTTGCCGACAAGTGTCAAATCAAATGACAGATGAAGAGCCGACATCGTTATAAAATCGTTATAGTGTGCATACGGGAATCGGCATATGATCGGGACTTTTTTTTTTGTCGCTGCTAAAATTGGTGACACTATCGCATCTGGAAAGTGTTCTTGTAGTGTGTACGTAGCCTAAGAGTTTTGAGATAGAGATGTTACCTATGGCTATGATTGAGAAACTATGACGTGTGTGTGTGTGTGTGCATATATATATATATATATATATATATATATATATATATATATATATATATATATATATATATATATATGTTATATATGTTATATATGTTGCTAAATAGTGTTAAAATGTAAAGATACCTATTTGTTGGAGGGATATTAGATAGCATTGTTCCTTCATACTGTATAATTCTTTATTTAAATTGCATAGTCTATTTTTTGATAAAATATAAAAATCCTTTTAAAAAGCCCACGCCTCAGCAATAAATGCACTTGTGTAGCTTTTAAAAATCAATTCAGTGTGTTAATACCCATTTGTGTGTGTCTGTGGTCCAGAGAAGGGGGGTGGAGGGTTCCTTGGTCTCTCTCCGTTGTTGCTACAACCAGAATACTACCCAATAAAGTCTCTTTTGTAACCAAATCAAGGTGGAGGCACTGTGCGACCCAAAATACAAGGTACAAAATGTATTTATCGAGCACACACAAATTGCCACACTTACATACACACCCTAGCACTACAAAGGGGTGTTATATATGTTTCTATTAAAGATGGTGGTGCCTAATTAATGTGCACAGAGATAAAGATGAATGCTGTGCACAGACAAAGCAGAAGCAACAGCCTGAAATTACAAATCTCATCACATACAATAAAAGTTTTGCTAATGGAGGCCAGGCATGAAAATAGTAAATCTGTATCAGACATCCACTGCCATTCAACTGTAATAGATAAATAGAAAATGAATTTAGTATGTACTAGAGATGTTCATTGACCCCCGTGTTCTGGATTTGGCTTTGATTTTGGATCTGGATTAACTTTGTGCTTCGGTTTGGTTTTGACAAACCCGCCGGCTCAGCTCGGTACTTGGATCTGCTAAGTTTTGATGTGTTCCATTCTCTGGGAACCGAGCCTGAGCATCTCTAGTATGTACACTGTATGTTATTAATAGATATATGTTACACTTACATGTATTTCATATTCTTAAACACTGGAGTCCTAGACATTTAAACTGAGAGGTAAAATAATGGAGTTGTGCTAATTGTGTGAAAGCAAATGTAGGCATAATATTGAAAAAAACATTTTTACCTATTTTGACCTAGTTTTCATTTATAATTCCTATAAAATAAAATATTTCTTCTAATGTGATATTAAAGGAAAGCCCTATTTGATCAGATAATAATGATCCCCAAATATAATATTGTTTGAGTAGTTCTTATGTATGTTTTTCAAGTGGAAGCCTGTTGTCTTACGTTCCAAATGCACAGGGACATGCGGAGAGTACCTTGCCATAAAAGAATGACATAAAGATGATGGTATTAAGAGGCTGAATTAACAATTCATAAATAAACTTTTTTTATGTATAGGACTGGATCACAGGTATCTAAAACTGTCAGCCTCAATTGAAAGTCAGAAATAGTTCTGCTTATGTTTTCTTAATTTTCACTGTTTTAATTTTTTTATTACAATAAATACTTTTGACATCAGTACAAGAATAAAATAAAAAATATCACACTGTACACATACTACACAGTTATGTAATGACTTCCTGTAATTATGTTATAGAAAAATTACATTAAGAAAAATCTTTGTCCTTCTTTCTTTCTCCCTGTTTGTCTATCTGTTTTTCTCTCTCTGTATTCATTGAGTATGTATTTATAATGAATACTAATACAGTATTATATGTGCTCATATCATGTTGGGTGATTTTGTATTTGTAATGAATAACAAGGGACTGAACAAAAAATGTCCAGAATATCAATGTTCTGTTCTAGAACACCTACTTACAATAATTTTTTTTCTACAGAATATGTTAAGTGTCACACTTCATAAGGCTTATTTATAAATGCAAACATTTTGCCATGAAGTGAGCCATTCTTAATTACAAATGTCACAAAGGCTCTTAAACTGAAGAGTACAGGATTAGTGCATGTACCTGTGTCTAATAAGTTGGAAATACAATAATCAAATTGTCCCAAGGAAAAATGAGTCAAAATATAGTAGCATACAGCTTCACAGGACTGTATCATAATTTAGTTAGAGGATATCCTTGTGTTCTATTTAATCACTTTTATAAGATTGTAAGCTATTAAAAGCAGGGAATTTTATACTTATATTAGACTATATTTATTGTTAGGTATTTGTTTATACTACAATTTGCAATTTTTACAGTTTATAACTATAAAATCACAAAAGATCAGTTCAACAAATCGTATAATAACCGTTAAGAGTTTGTTCTCCAGCTGCCATTTGGCTACAGCTTGCACAATTCTCCAGAGAGCTATTCTAGCTACATGTAGAAACAGATAAACTCCTTAACAAGTCATTCTCTCTATTCTTTAATCTATTCTCACATCTCTTTTACTATAAAATGAAATCTTCTCTTTGTGGTTATTTTACAAAGCAGAAAAAAGCAGAGGTGCGCTGTGAAAACCGTTTCATCGTTTGTGATGTCCTGCCTCAATTTTTTTTCGCAGCTGCACCAGATTTTATGGACACACCCAAAGAGTAAGCCTGCAAGGTGATATTGTTTATAGTGGGAGAACATTTGTAACTTATTAAGAAGCACATTTATTAATCTTCTGATAAAGTGAAAAATAGTTTTCAATCCTTATCGCATTAATAAGGATTGAACTATTTCTCAAATTTATTAAAAACGGAACACAGAAACAGCAGTTTCAATAAACTGCTGTTTCTGTGATAAAAAAACACACTTACCCCACCTCTTCGGAATGCACTGTCTCCGGATCTCCTCCAGGTCTTCTTCGCTCCTCTTCATACATCAATTGCGCATGTGCAGTTCGAAGAATTGCGCATGTGCAGTTCTTCGAACTGCACATGCGCACAAACATCTCTGCTCTGGTTCTGCAACTATAGTTGCAGAGAGAGAGAGAGAGCGGTGATTGACAGGGAGGGATCATGTGATCCCTCCACACATGCGATGTCCAGCTCTGCTCTTTTTTCTGGACTTGTTAGATTGCGGCCGGGAGCAGTCACCATACTGTAGAATGGTGACTGCTCCCAAAAATGAAAAGGAAGGCAAAGCAGCAAATATCCATGATATCTGCTGCTATGTACCCTTCTTAAATATGCGGGACACACAGAGGGACGTTTTTTAGTGGTAAGTGCACGATAGTGCACTATCATTATTTGTTAAATATGCCCCTAAGGGAGAAACTTATAAGATATAGGCAGATTGGTCTTTTCCTTGGAGAATTATGTGCATGCTCAGTAACGCCCTGTATCGGAATACAAATATAAAAAGCAAGATTTTGTTGAACAAGACGAAATCGACTAATGAAGTTCAAGGAGTGAAGTGGTCCCTTTTGCGAACATTAGTTTGGGTCTATAGAACCTCTTTTGCTGTGCAAAATACCTAGATTTTTACACCGAATGGGTGTTTTGAACATGGCACATTGTAAAACAGAAGGGTATTAATACGTGGCCATAAGCCAATGTGTATAAAAGATCAAAATGGAAATTTATGATACTTGAAATGAATATAGTCTGCTTACTGGCATGAGTTATTTAATACATAGACAGGTCCAAAAAGCTATTTTTTGTAAGTGAAAGCAAATAAAGGTATTTAATGAAGGGGGTGACCAAATGTGCGCGTAGGCAGTACATTGATGTGACATTATTACTTTTATCAACATGCACATACACAAGAACATCAAAAACTTAGTGACAGACATGCTCCAATGTATGCTTACAGTATACAATTAGGAGCATTTATGTGCAGGAATGTGGTAATCCTCAGCATTTCTTCCAGTTCATACTGTAATACTGTAAATGACTCAAAATACTATTTGTATTTCTGTTTGGTTCACATCATTTACATTGTTTTTCCCATGTGGTTGACATGTTTCTCTTGTCATACACCATTATTAATACATACACTGGAACTTCATATTTCCTTAAATGTATTCCATATAGATTCTATAAATGAACACACTTCTGTTCACTGATCCAAGTCAGTAAGAATTAGTCAATACATACACCAAGAACATTGAATAGGAGCTTTCATAAGAAATTCTATGTTACATTTCCAGCTGGTTTCAAAAATAGAGTAAATGTTATATTTCTGTATTTAGAGCTGCAGGTATAATGACTTATGGATGGAATTGTAGAAAATGTGTTAACCTAAGTTGAGGTGAAAAGCTACATTTTTAAAAAATGTATACAGACATAACAATGCCACGAAAGTCATAAAAAATAACAATGTCAATTGACTTTGCTAGAAATGTTCCTACTCTTTTTTTAAAATGTCTATTTAAAACAGTGTCATATAAATGTACTTTATAAATCTGATTTTGTTAAATAAAATTAAAATTTAAATAAAAATATATCTTTGCAACAAAATATAACTTTTCCTTAGTAGAGATATTAAACTAGTTTTCATTGATTACAGAAGGCAGTCTATAAATATAAATTATAACATTGTTAAATTATAATAAGTCATCACTGATACAAACAGGTTATATGAACTTATTACAATGAAATCATAACTAAGCTTTGTTTGGATTCGTCCAAGCAAATAAATGCTTCATACCACTTTAGCAAGAACATAATCTAATGTTTTTCTCCTAAAAAAAACCGAAACAAAATAAAAGCATCAATATAATACTTTTAATGTCACAATAATAAAAAAAAATTGCAATGCAGCCATTTGTCAGTATGATTTTATAGAACAGCTAATAAGAAATCAGAGGGCAACATTTGTCCCCTTACAGGATGCATTTATTTGCCCCTGTGTCTCCCCTCATATTGAAATGCATTACTAAATCTCATAGACCACACTTCATAAGAAGGACACCAATCTTGTTTTCCTTTGCTTACAGCTTAGATATTTATTGCATGGTTTCCGTAGCAACTGCTGTTTCTCGCTATTCATTCTTTCTTATCGGTCAATGCTGTGTAGATTAAAATAACCAGTAACCATTTTACTTTCCAGTGCTTTAAGTTGTCTAGCCGTATGCAATGATCAGAGGTGATATGCATTACTTGATTTAACATGCATTTTTGAGCATGTTATAATAATGCAGCACATGTATATTAATATGGGAGAGCAACACAGCTTATAACATGTTTATCCCAATTTTTATAGATCCACATGTGCCACTATGCAAATATTGCCTTTCTTTCCAAGCTGACAGTTTAACAAATGAGCATGGTAGTATAAGCACATGATATGAAATACAAGAAGTTACAAACTACTAGAGTTCTGAACAAGAAATAATCTACACTCAATTAGAGATGTGTCAAAGATATAAGTTGCAACAGAATGTAGTTCAGCAATGGCTTTAACAAAACTGCCAGAAGCATTGGGGATATGCAACAGTATTATTGCACCATGATCTGACATTTGCTTCCAAAAAGATCCTTTGCAAGAACTGATTTAATCAGTGCCGCTGTGCAAGGCACAATAATCACTTGCGGGCAAACACAATCTAAAATTAGCTAATGTTAAAAATATGTATTGTAATATGCTAATTGTTAATAGTATTCGGTAATACATTCTGAAAGGGAATACTTTTCTTTAGAAAACTGTCTAAAGTAAAGTATCTGCATTGAAATAGCAGGACCCCCCTTTCTAACCTTTTATTACACTCTACAAAATGCTGTTGAGAATACCTATAGCAGTCTGTCAATATATGACAAGTTGATAGTGGCACTCAGGTGTTCATATTGACAAACTTGGAGTAAGTCTTCACATCTTTAAGTGTTATATATATGTTAGTTCTGGAATTATTGTTTACCTTGCACTTATGTAATTTGTTGATCTTTATTTCAGTATATTTCATATTAATAATATTTATTACAAAACAGACAAGCAAATTTGTCCTCTTTTATTATTTAGAAAAAAAACATTAGAGTTTAGTCTTGCATTATATAATATATGGCCTGAATTAACAAAACATGTATTTTTCTTAGCCAAAACTATTCTTAAATTGCAGTTAAATTCATAAATAAAGGAACACTACTTTAATTAGGCCCCTTACCCACTGGCATAAAAAATCATACTTGTGCTAATACTTTTTTTTACATTAGTAAAAGAGTAAAAGCATGTAAATGGGTAAGGGGATAGAACCCATTGGTTCCAATGTCCCCATACCCACCACTTTTTCTTAAACCAACAATCTAGGTGGTACAGAGTCCTGAAGGGTCCAGATCATGCAGAGCACTAATTGGTGCAGGGGCCTAGAAGGTGCAGAAGCCATGACGTTGGTTGGGCCTAGGCAGTGTAGAAGCCTGGATGGTGGCAGGTGAGTTGTGACAATATCCCTATGTTTAAAAACAGTAACTTGGATTTAGCATATTATATGTTGTTCACTAACAAAGAGTGCTCAGGGACTAGCTTTAACATGAAACTGCTGCTCAGAATACAAAGTGTCCTTTGAGTTATGTCGGTCTTGGATATCATACACACATTGATTAATCCAATAATTTGTAATATACTATACTACAAGAATAAAATTGTATGCAGTAGAGGAAGAGGGACTATTTTTTAGTTATTTATTTATTGTTTTCATTTAAATCAAACATGACAAACAATAAATTAAACAAGAGATATGACACTCAAATTGTACATCACAAACAAAAGATTCAGACATGACAAATAGTATTCATATGAATTGGGAACATAAAGGAAGACACAAAATGTTGTATCATCATCATCATCACACATTTGTGGCAAGGTACAGATTGAAGAGCTAGGGACCATCAACCAGTATAATCAACTCAAGGCAGGCTGAAAACCTACTAATCGAGTATAGAAGGATGATCAGCCACATTGTGTAATGCATACCATGCCATATGATACAAGCAAGCCCGTGTTTGATCCTGGGTATCAGAGGGTAATGTACTGATGTAGCTTTCCCACATGCCAAAAAAATCTCCCAAGATGTCATTCGTTGGCCAGCAGGGTCTCTACCCATTTCATACAGAAAATGAAAGCAAGTTTCTCCTTGAACAATGATAAAGAGGGGGTCAGTGGGTTGCAACCATAGATAAATACTAGATTTACATGCAGTAGTGTTAATTCCCGCTTGTCACTTTTTGGGCTGCCATAAACGTTCCCAATATGGTCCATTCTGGGATGAAGGGAAAACACCACCTCAGCATATTGTTTCATCATCAGCCACAAGAATCTAACCAAAGGACAACTGCACACAAATTATATACGACTGCGTTAGCCGTGTGACATCGAAGACATTTAGGAGATGGTATAAGTCCCATCCGAAATGTTTTTGAAGGGTCAAGTAAGTTCCATAAAAATGTTTAGGAAGATATTAATTTACATGATTTCATTAAGGTATTTAATAATATTTTTGGCAGAAAGGATAAGAAATAAGTCAACCATTGCGAAATACCAGTCTGAAGGGCAGAATAACTCACTATATCCCTCAACTATATTAAATTGTGATGATTGATATTTGGGTGGAGTGCAGATTAACAATGGGTCAAACGGTTTGTGCCAATCCGAATCAGAAAATGTTTGAAGGACCCCACTGATGTAATGTTGTGCTTGCAAAAACACCATTGGATAGGCCCGTACATTTTCAAATTTCTCTGATGCTTCCATGGATTTCAAGGGTCTCTTATCATGACTACTAATAAGAAGAGATATAGTGGATATACCACCAGATAGTGAAGGGATAAGTTGCCATATACTTATGAAAATCGGGGGTTCCAAACCAAAGGGAGGTGTATGGATTTATGTGCATTAGAATTGTGTTTATTTTGGAGGATCTGCCACAACTTACAAATGGTCAACAATAGTGGGTTATCTTTGATATTTGTAACATTTCCTGATCATGTACATGTAAGAATGCTTTCATTTCAATGGTAGGTGAAAATAGGCATTCAAAAGGGATATTAGTATATACAATTTGATCCCTTAACCAATTGCATAAATAGCGTACAGCAGCGTGATTATCGGAAGTAACATTGGGGAAGTTTAAGCCGTCATTAGGCCTATACTGTTGTAATTTCCTTAGAATGATCCTTGTTCTCCTCCCTTTCCAAATGAACCATCATCATCATCATCATTACCATTTATTTATATAGCGCCACTAATTCTGCAGCGCTGTGCAGAGAACGCATTCACATCAGTCCCTGCCCTATTGGAGCTTACAGTCTAAATTCCCTAACACACACTGACAGAGAGTTTGGGTCAATTTGTTAACAGCCAATTAACCTATCAGTAGGTTTTTGGAGTGTAGGAGGAAACCAGAGCCCTTGTTTTTGTTCCCCAGCTCACCAGAGTACAACTGCAGTGTCTAATTACATGCGGATAAGGGATCATTTTAGCTCATTGTAATTATGTATATTGGTTATTGTATATTGTTGATGTGGCAGTGAGGTTGTTGCTCATTGTCCTTAAAGTGAAGCCAGAGGGGTATGAGTAGGAATCACGTTGCAAGATACTGGTAAGGGAGAAGCTAATTAGTATCCATTGTTCTCACAAGACTACTCCAGACGTTTTGTCTACAATCTAGAAGGGGATGTTCTGTGGAAGAACAGCTCATCTCCACTCCCCTCTCCAACCTCCCTAGTCCATGACTCACCAATGTTTAACAAGGAGAGGCCCAGGGAGGGGAAAACACTGTGGAAATTAGACCCTAGATATAAGGAGCCACACTGGGGGGGGTGAGATATTCATTCTGGTATTTGATTCATGAAAGGTGTAGTGTAGCTGGTTTTGAGTTTTCATACTCTACCAATGGACTACAGCTGCAGCTAAGAGCAGAGCTCCATGGGTCTTTAAGTCAGGACATCCAGGTGACTGTAGCTCCTTAAGCTAGTGGGGTAAGGGACAGATGATGTGGTAAACCTGCCTGGAATTTATTTACTGTGTCTACATAATCATCTTTTTTACAATAAATGTATTGCTTTACTTTCTAACTGCATTTGCCTGAGTGACTAATAATAATTTTAGAAGGTATTGGGTAGGCTTCCCTGGCCTAGGAAGGCACCCATGGATGGCCTACCAGAGTAAAGTGGGTAGAATTGGGCCAGAAAATCCGGTATCTTCACAAACCATCTTAAAATGAACTCCGGTTGTGTCAAATCTCTTAATAATAAAAGTTGCACACATGGGATGACATTAAAAAAGCCAGGGAAGGAGACCATTTTTTTTATCAAGTTAGCCCTACCAACATAAGGCAGAGGGAGATGGCTAAAATACCCCATCTCATCTTTTACTTCCTTACTTGCCCTATAAAAGTTGGTGTGATTCAAGTATGTAGGAAGTGTAGGAAGCTGAATTCCCAAACAGGTAATTGAAGAGCAGTCATTCTTCCCCACGAGAAACATTGTATCTGCCATATATCTGCACTAAGATATAATTATTTTCCTAATGCATTTAGACCTACATAGAATACTATGTACAAAAAATACAAAAGGGCAAAATTGCTTCTCGCGTGCAAAATTACAGTTTTCTGCTTGCTTTTTTGAGCATAGGCACTTAAAATTTTATTGGGGTACACAGGTTTAAAGACTAAAATGGACCTATTTTCAGAGGAGCAGACATTTCCTCTGGTGGCTGTTAACTGCTGTGCAATTTATAGCATAGTCCTTACGGAAGCATCATTAGGAGGTTATTGATAAGCTATCAAAGGGTTAAACAATATCAAATCAAAGATCAGCCTTCAGGACAGCAGAACATATGCAAAGCCCAAATGTAACAGTAATTTTCAGGTATCCCCTGGTCCATTTGAGTGCTTCTTAGGATCATCTCCTTTTCTTTTTTCTTTTCAAAGCCCAAATGTAGTCAACATTAGGGACCCAGATCATCATCATTATCATATTTATAAAGCACCACAAACTCTTCAGTGTGTACTCACTCACACCAGTCCCTGTCCCATAGAATCTTACAGTCTAAATTCCCTAACATAAACACACAGACTTTTTGGAGAGGGAGAGGAAACCAGAGCACCCGGGAGGAAACCCACGCAAGCATGGGGAAAACATACAAACTCCACACAGAAAAGGCCGTGGTCGGGAAAAAGAAACTACGAGTATCTGACTAGGGTAGAGGCCCTATGCAAAAGATTTAACGGGGAGAATTGCTTTTTGTTAAATGAAAAGGAAAACACTTCCCCCCAGAGACACACTGTGAAAAGGGTTGTTACATAAGGCTATGGAAATTTCGTGCATGTAAGTGTATTTAATTCTAAGAAACTAATGGCTAGATTTACTAAGCTGCGGATTTGAAAAAGTGGAGATGTTGCCTATAGCAACCAATCAGATTCTAGCTGTCATTTTGTAGCATGTACTAAATAAATGATAGCTAGAATCTGATTGGTTGCTATAGGCAACATCCCCACTTTTTCAAACCCGCAGCTTAGTAAATCTAGCCCTAAGTGTTAGTGTACATTTTGCAATTTGAAAAGATTTAGACAATGCTTTGCAATGTATAATAGAGATCCTTGTGTCTTTAGTTTATTCTTGTGTTTCTAATGCTTAATTAACCAGTTTTTTGTAATCAAATTTTCCCGTTATAAATTGCATTTAGAGCAATAAATTCAGTTGCCTTAACTTTGCACTTGATAAATAATAACAAGTGCAATTAAAGTGTTCTATAATACCTACATTTGTTAAAATACTTTTTTAATGAGTGTTGCTTTTGTTCAACTAGTCCAAGCCTGTGAGGAATATAGTACAGTAATTAATATTCTCATTTAGAAAGATTTAAAAGGATATGTATATCACATTATGCTAAAATTAATATGCAAATAATGCTGTGCCTTTTAAGTGTTTCTAATTGAATTTTTATTTTTATTTTATATATGTTAAATTTATGAACAAGTGAAATGAATGGTATCCTAATCATGCAACTTTTTCTTTTACCTTGTAAACATGCTGGTGGGCAACATAATGTTTTCAGGGGGGTTATATGTTGCATTTTCTTTCCAGAAAAAAAAGCAGAGAGATGATTCTATCCATTGAAATTAAAATGTTGACAGATTGTTTTGTTGTTTGTTTTGCTTTATTACAAAACAATCCCATTCACTAAGTTTAGTAAAACATACAAACTACTGTATACTGTTTAATGTGGAATGTTTTAGTCTACAAATGTAAGTTGCTCCTTGAAGTCATATAGGATATGTCTACAGTATAGAAAGTGAACATACTATGTCCTAGAATTCTAATGGGTTTACTACTTTGAAAATTTGAACCAAAATAATGTTTTAAGAATAAGTACAAACCTATAAAGTTAGTATTGGGTGGAGTTCAATGCATAAAATGAAATGCAAAGGTTTTTTTCTTATACTTGAAGTGTGTTGTTCTCTGGGACTGTTAGATATTCCCAGGTGATGGACCATTGTTTGGCGTAGCTGTACTGCAGCTTCACTATGAGTGTAAATTTATCTGGCACCATGTCTTAACATTGCCACATGCTTATGTTACCTAACTAATAAAACTAATAACTTCAGAATAGCAAACTAGGCTTTTGGACTTTCGAGTATGTGGCAGTGGAAGAATTACAAGGTGGTGGTCAGGTGGGGTCACAAATAACAAACTATATATATATATATATATATATATATATATATATATATATATATATATATAAAATGTACTTTGAGAGTCTTATGCCTCTGATCAAATTGCTGTCAGGCAAAGAAATGCGTCAGTATCTTTTCTATTAACTACATTTATCAACTATTCCTCCTTATTATTTATTGTGGTTACCTCTCTATTGAATCTGTACCTTATAAACATCAATGATGGTCACTTTAAAACAGATTGGAATCCTGATCCTGGATCCTCTTCTGTTAGGAAAGCGCACCAGCTTTCAAGCATTCTCTAAAAACCCACCTCTTCAGACGAGCTTATGAAGCTTATAATATTCCTCAACCACCCTCTTAACCTCACTATATTACCCTATTACCACCCGTTATATAACTACCCCTTGACCAACATTGTTGTGTGACAGGATCATTTAGCCTATGAGTCACTTTTTCCTTTGCAGTCTGGCTGGGCCGACTGCAAATATAGACTTAACCTCATGTGTCAAACTACCATTGTCCAATAGATTGTAAGCTTGCAAGCAGGGCCTTCTCACCTCTTTGTCTGTTTTACCCAGTTTGTTTATTAGTTTACTATGTTTGTCCCCAATTGTAAAGCGCTACGGAATATGTTTGCGCTATATAAATAAATGATGATGATGATGAGTGTTCTAAAGACTGATGGCTTAACTACAAGTGCCGAAGGAGCTGCATTACACCTGTTCTAGTCTGGAGGGGTTAAACTGTTGGCTCTTGCTGTGTCAACTCAGTGAGAGTGGACACATTCCTTTGACTATCTTGAACTTATGACAGTTTCTCTTAGCCGGTGTGTGGGTGCCACTGTTTATCAGTGGAGGTAACAGAAAGACATTACACTTTGTTTAATCATCCTGTGGTTGATGTGCGGTGTCTAATCATAACCATCCTTAACCCCTTTGCTAATATTTGGACTAAGTTTTATTGTAATATCTTACACTAAATGGTTGCAGAATAAGGATAATTAATTGTGTACAGACACAGCTGTTCCTTTTTTTCCTTACATAGGAGGCTATTAGGTAGTTACCCTAATAATGGAAGAGATTTATGTATTACATAGCCAGTAGTACTTATGAGATTTAATTAACATTTGATGAATGTTTATTTTTACTATGTTTTGAGAAATTACAATCTACTTCACTGTAGTTATTGGCGTTGGTATTTGAATAATTTTTGGATTGCTGTCAGCGCTTACTACATACTCTTTTGTGGTTGGTTTTTGGTTACATGTTAGGATGGTCCCTCCCCTATGGTTGAGCAGCGAGAGCAGACTAATAATTTAATTGAATTGTTCTAAATAAATAGATTTTTTAGAAATTTTTATGTTTTTTATTGATTTATTTGTTTCAACTTGAGTGTGTATTTATGCATAAATATCTAACTATTATTTCTAGATATATAGAGCACCAAGAGGAGGCTGTGTGTGTTTCTATTTCACCAAAAACAAAGTTTGTTATAATTTTGTCAGTTCACATTGGCAGCTAGTAATCAATTCCAAAGGGCTAAATTTGTACAGAAGCCATAAAGGCAGTACTTCACTTGAAAATATGTTGTGTGGATTTACTGTATGTTTAAAGAATTTCACTTATTAGAAAGTGCTCAGGTCCTTTAAAATAGTGCTCAAAATATGTTACATGTTCCCATTTCTTACCTTCTCCTTTTTTAATTAGTAGTTTCCAACCATTGTCATGTTGTGACACACCTGCTAGCATACCTTTCTAACAATTTTATGATATAACTGTGTTAAAAGATTGTGATAAAAATGGAATGATGACAAAATATTGAAAATTAAAAATATAGACTTAAAAGCTATTCAGTTAACATTTACATATCATCCTACTTTAAATTAGATTTTTTTAAAAAGCTTTTAACTTGCAGTATAACACATGTATTCCAAACACTATGATTCAAAAGTGTGTCTTGATACATTGGTTGAGAATCCCTGTTCTTAAGGGATGAGTAAAATAAAAGTATTCAAATTTTGTTTTGTCTGCAAAGCTTAAAACACCTCCAATAACCAAGTATTTGATGTAATTGTGTGAAATAATTTTTCCATAGTAACCAACCTACCAATCTAACAATGAACTAAAGGTAACAACAACATCTGCCAGGTTTCTGTAAAAAATAGACAGCAGTTGGCCTTGTATATCTCTGCTACCTCTGACTGTCATTCGTGTTCATCAACAGTGGCAACAATAATTCCTCAAAATGTATGAGCCTGATCAGTGCTTAATAATCTCATTATCACCAAACCAATTAATTCATAAAATACTAATAGGCATTACAAATTCAATCATAGCAGATCGTATATTCTTCTAAACTGTCACAATTTTATCATTTGAGAAATATTCACTGTATTATATTGAAGTTTGAATTTTAACCGTAGAAAACAGGAAGCTTGAGACATCTTCAAATAAAATCAGAAAATAAGTAAAAAGTAATATTTTCTACTGAGCTCCTTACATCAGAATATTGACTTTAACAATATGATTTTAATTTTCTAGCAATATTGCTATATAAATTTCACTGTAAATTAAAAAAAAACTTGTTACAGTTATCTTAGTATTCTGTGTCTGGTAGTTCTCTATATAGTTGTTGTACTCACTAGTTTAATTAACTATTGATAGACATATTTTCAGTTTATACTATTTCATGGCAAAATTTTCTTGCAGTCCTTTTCCGAAGCGTAACTTCAAAATTCATCTGCATTTCCTAAACATTTCATTTATTGTCACTGTGAAAACTTAACATCAGAGTCACAATGGTGGATTAAGGGCCTAGTATATCCTCTGGTAATGTTTAGCATAAACCATTTTATCAAACATGTTCTGTTTTTTTTCTTATATATGATTAATATTGTATTTGCTAATTATTACAAAGTTTATGTGTGGATAGCATGGATATAATCCAGTACAATGCATAACAAAATGGATAGTTTATTTATGAATTAACAATTAAAAACCAACAATGAGGTATATACATCTAAACAGTGACATTTTTATTAGCCAAAAAGGATCAAGCTTGTAGATTAAGTGGCAATTTGGATCAAGGATAGCCTGATTACGGTCATGTTATTTTTTTCTCCCCAAAAGTTTTCTTGGATTTTAGGGAGGTCTGAAGACATACTGGGAAGTGTGAGCTGCAGGTATTCTTGCATACAGTAATTAAAATATACACTGGATGATTTAAAATAATGCACCTGAGATGTATTGATCAAGGATGTGAACAATGCACTGCCAGGGAAAGTATGATTTTTTATTCTCAAAGTGTTCCCAAAGTAATGATAACATAGTACAATACAATGTAAAAAACAAATATTATTCCAATATTATGCTAAAATCACTCCTACAAAATAACTAATGTACCAATCAGTAGAATAAGCTAATCATGTTGTTAGAAAATGCCCTACCACTAGTAGGGACTAATGGCAAAAGAGTCACATATCCAGTCCCAAGCTAACCAATAAAAAAAAGCCACAATGATGTGTTGCAGACAAAGATCATAGTACCAGAGGTATGTACGCTGGGGAAAAACCTGAAGTGACAATCAGAGCAAATGAATTAGCAGCAAGCCCAGCAAACATATCAGCATTGCTAACGTATCAACATTGGTAAGAAACGTCCTGTTGGATACATAGACTTATCACAATAGAGTTTGCTTCTTGCTAAGTAATAAGAAGCCATTATAGTAATATAATGTTATCCTGAAGGAAAAGCCAAAGGCAGCTTGACCTGATTTAGTCGACCTGATTAACACTTTTAGGGTCCCCTGACCTTCCACACCAGGCTAAAACTCATCTTTAATTTAAAATAAAGCTTCCTTCACCACCCTAACCAATGTGTTTTCTCAACTCAACTCCAACTGGCTTTTTAAAACAGTCATGGCAATATTTATCGCACATTTAAGGGTGAGAGGGCTGTCACACTGTGCTTGTTTCTCTTACTCATTTATCCTCAAGCACCTGCCCAAGGATGACTCATTTTTCCTTCATGTTTTCTTTTTACTTTGAAGTACAACTATTCTCTTATATTTTTAAATTCATTTCAGTTTCCCTGTCACAGTTTTGCACTCCTAAACATTTTTCACTCCCCCCCTCAGCAGCCTAGCCAAGCTATTGGATAATTAGGCCCTGGGAGGCAGGCAAGGAATGTGTACATATGCAATGAGAGTGTAGGTGCGTAATGGAAAATACAGATATAGAAGGATAAGTGGATAAAAGAATAGAATAGGATAGAAAAAACATTCAAATTCATATTCAGGTGCCACATCATACAGGGTAATGAAAAGGTACAATGACACAGCTACTACACTTATCACACAGATTATAATGACTGACCCACCAGGTCAAGATCAAGAAACAAAGGGAAGAATCTGAGCAGCTATTGGATCAAAAACTCCAGTGTCTCGGAGTGCAACAGGAGATGTCTGGTAACAATAGTGAAAATGCAAAAAACAAAGGAGTAAAAATATACTGTTCACGCTGCCATGTGTGCACACTGTGTAATTATCAGAAGGTAGAGTGACACAAGTGTAAGACTATAAAGAAGATAGAAAAATATGGAAAAACAAGGAAGACATCAAAGAGAAAGCAAAGTATGTCCACATAATAAAACATGGTAATTACCACAAGAGACCATATTAAAATAACTATAAACATAAATTTTAAAGTGGATCATGTGTGAAAAAAAAGCAGATTTGTTGCTCTGGAGAAAACTAGAATGGGCAAACTGTATTAGACAAGAACTAGCCAAGGTAGTATTCATTATTCAATCCTCTAATTGACAATATGTTAAGCTAGGAAATCCATTGAGCTTTGTGTTACAATAGCAGTATCAGTGATGTTGCATTTGACTCTAGGAACTTGCTGACACTAGAGACTTTTTGCCACTGGCTTCTCAGACCACTGGCAAGAAATGCCAGGACACGCCGCGTCTATAATCTAATCTAACTGTTAGCTCTATAGTTAGGTTAGGGTTATGGTTATAATTAGCCTTACCTTCAGGATTAGGATTAGGAATTCCCCATTATAGATGCAGCAGGTCCTGCCATTCTACTCCCCGTCAATCTCAGTGTGGCCATTTTAACTGACAAGAATCCCACACCTGGCATGTTGTCTAGTCGCAATTAACATCATCTGTGTTTACGGGAAATTTGTATTTTGTCTATGTCAATCTTATAGTAATCTGCTTTTTGTTGTTATTGGTTTAAATGCTGTCAGCATTATTTCAGCCAGAAAAAATAACCCCACCTGATGAGGCAGGGTCTGATTGTGTAAGCCATGTTTCAATTATTGCCAGAAGGTTGAGGTTGTTTGAGAAGAAGAGGTCATGTATGGAGTTAAGTTTGTTACAAACAGAGAAAGCACATTTAAAGGACTTCGTAAGAGAGGGGAGACAGGTGATGTGTTTGAGGTTAGCTGGATTGTAGTAGTGTTTTGATATGTGTGTATTGGAGGAGTGTGGGGACCTGGTTTAGGTGATATATCACCGGATAATAGAAGCAGAGAGAGAGAAATATAGGTAAGATGATTGTAAAATGTGTGTCCTTTTATTTTCTGGTGACAGGATGTGGCTGTTAGTGAATTTAAGTAGGACAAAAGTACATGAGTGTTAACAATAGATTAGTGGAATAATGAAGGGGCAATATGGACAGAAGTGTGTGTTGCAGGAAGGGTGAAGGATGATATAGTTATAAAGATAATGCCATGAAAGGAGAGTAAGAAAAGTAATTTGTTAAACATTGTGATGTAAGAGTGAAAGGCAACAAATTTGAGGAAATTTAAAGAAATACATAGTTGCAATGTCCAGTGCAGTAAGTGAATTAGTGCAGAGTAGGATGTAGCAGATGTTGCTTATTCCTGGATTTCTTCAGATGTGGTTCAATGTTTGTTCAACTCTGTTTTTAAACTGTGCAATTCCAAGTGATGGCAAAGTATTTGACACCATAAAGATTTCATATAATTTTTTGTAACCCTAAACACTAAATAAACAGTGGCCAGCTCTCTAGCCATCGGCCAGCTTTACTAGCATTGGTCACACTGAACAGAGAAACAAACCTGGTATGAATCTATAAATTGATCGAGCAACTTCCACTTCTGTATTGTTTATTTGAGAGGCAAGTTGCATCTGTAGCTGATGGGGCGTGCCCTTCTCTATTGCCATTTGGAGGGCTTTGGGGACGTTGAGGACTCTTAGCAAGATAGCTCTCAATTTAAACACACACACATATATATATATATATATATATATATATATATATATATATATATATATATGTATATACCCAGAAAAATGGGACTCTCGTTGTTTAGAGTTAGGACCACCCTATTAGCAGAGCAGAAGCGCCTTGAGGGGTTGGTGGCTATCCATACATTTGCAAATGTGTGCAACTGAGATTTCTGCATTTTTATGTACAAATATTATTGGCTACTCCTTTGCTGGTTTTAGCAGTGTGCTGGAGGATATTTCTCTGTATTTATGCCTTGCTGGATAAGCTCACCCTATCAAGCAGTTGCTATGAGCTTGTAAACTGATTGAGCAACTTTCACTTCTGCATAAATATATATTGTGCAAGAGCACACTTCTGGTGAAATACACATAAACAACTTCTCGTGTTTTACTTGTTTCAATGTCAAGATGATAAAGTATCTGACACCATAAAGATTCTATACAGTTTCTTTTGACCTTAAACGCTAAATAAACAAAGACCAGCTATCTAGTCACCAGTCAGCTTTTCTAGCATCAGTCACATTGAACAGAAGCAAGCAGGTTTTTATACCTGACACTCCTCCCACAGCCCTAGCTTGATACTACCAACTTACCTTTAAAAAGGAGCTCTCATTGGCTGCTATATTTGCTCTGAATGCAGATACACCCTGCCAGCCTGTTGTAGGAAAAGCCACTTCGAAACTACCATCATCATCATCATCATCATTTATTTAAATAGCACCAGCAAATTCCGTAGCGCTTTACAATTGGGAACAAACATTAATAAAACAATACTGGGTAATACATACTGACAGAGAGGTAAGAGAACCCTGCTCGCAAGCTTACAATCTATATCTATATCTATCTATATATATATATATATATATATATATATATATATATATATATATATATATATATATATATACACACACATATACATTACAGTCATCACCATCACCTCTTTCATAATCATCCTCTTGATGCTTCTCTTACGTTACACAAGAATAGAAGCTACAAATAGAGGGAATGGGGCCTGTCCCTGCATCTGATTACATGATGCGCCAGCTCCCAGCCACTATTAGACTGCAAATACAGTGATGAAGTCACTACAGGACCTTGTTCCAAGCCAATCAGAAAATGGTAGGTGTAACATCATGGGATCAGATGTAGGGAGTCACCTCCTCTACTCTGAACTTCTACTGTATGAAGTAAGAGAAATATTAGGGACAGCCGATCAGAGTGTTTGCGTGCTTTCTCTTTTTAAATTGCCACAGTGAGGAGGAATAGGGAGGAGCCTAATGGAGTGGCTGTCATCTGGAACACAAGCTTTGCCTTCTCCACTTACACTATGCCCCTGGATGCCATACAAGCATCTAGTTCTTTCAGTTCATACCTCAAATGACTGTTCTGCAGCAGAACATTTTAGAAAATGAAGGGAAACATCTGGTTGTTATGGGCAACAACACATTTTCTTCACATTTCTTTATGGAACAGTTCTCATTATTGTCCCTCATTGAATCAAAAACATTTTTTTCTGGAATTAACACTGGTAACAGCTCCATGCAAAATATTGTGGCTTTGTCAGCCCATAATTTAAATATAGCAAAGAAGGAGTTTATAAAAATGGAATAATAACACGCTGTTTATTTACACCTGCAGTCAAGCGGTGTAAAGTTTTAATTTCAATGTAAAGCTATGTGCATATCCATACCTCCCAACGTTCCTGAATATTAGGACAAATAAGGCAGTGTACAGGCTGCAGTTTACTACTTGTTGCCATATTTTTACAATTAGAACTACATTAAATCATAGGCAAATGGATTTTCCCCCCAAACAAATCTAATGTAGCTAGAAAAAAGTTACTTTAAGGTCGAAACAGCAAGGTAGATTAATGTGGCCAGATATTTAGTTAAGAAGTGCACTTTTCCTGTATTTGTTGGAATAATGATTTATAGGCAGGCTTCTTGCACATGCAAGAAAAGTATTTGATTGTGCTATAAAATGTTTTATTGCAAATGAGAAAAAAAGCCCTTGGCCATGAATATGGCAAAGTAGTGTGGCAGTAAATGAGTTAAATGTCCTTTCATCTGAAATTGTTCTAGAAAATACATAGTGCTGCTTATGCGTATAAAAATATGTTTTATCCTAATTTCATTACACTTGGTATATATCAAATAAGGAAATTATATGGGTTTATAGGACTTAAGTAAAAGATAGTTAAAAGGAAAAAAGTAGCTAAAATATTTATGCTGTTTGGAAAAGATTTTTTGCATGTTACATGCCATATAAATTATATTATATATACTGTATGATTCACTTGTCACTTTCATAGAACATGTGCCATATGGTAGATGGTGACAGCTTGTGTCTTACCTAAGTGCTAAACTGACAACTACTTTAAGAGAGTTTCTACTCTACAAGTATTAAGCAAATAATACATATTTTAATGAGCTACATGCATTCATAACAGTATAAAGGGAGAGATCCTATGGATGGCTCCATTGCCTGGAGTAACTTTTTCAGACATAATTACTAATGGTCTTTACTAGGTCATTGTTTGGCACTTTTTGGGTAAGAGGTACATAGGTGGATGCATAATGGCATCTTTTTTAGGAATTAATATCTTACCTATACTTGTGCATATAAAGCTACAAAGTAAAAACAATACTAGTCTTTAAGAATATAACAAGTTACTTACTATTATGTCTAATGCCATTTATAGTATATTAGCTGTAGAAACCTGTCACAAGTAAGACATAATAATGTATGACACTTTAATATTACAACCACAAATGTGTCTAGTATGATGCATTTTTCCTCTAGAGTACTTTTGTTACAATAGTTCAGACTGTGCTACACACCACTCAAATTTCTGTGAACAATTCAATATTTACTTCCTTATAACTTTACCATACTGTAAATGTACAATATAAATGATTTACAGGAGATTTCAATTAAATTGTATGTAGTTAATGCAGTGAAGTAAAAGTATGCTATAGTTTTACAATTAATGAACATAACAATTTGCACAATAGCCAGTCCAAGCAACTGAAAACATTGTCCCGTTCCTTCTAGGCACCGGTTCTTACATGTTTATATACTAAAGAAATAATCTCCTTAAGACACCAAAATTTATCCCTAGAGGGAATTTGTCAAGTCCATTTTAACAACACATCTGTTGTTTTTAAAGACTTTTGCAAATCATTTCTTATGGGCCCTCCATATATGCATTCTCTCAGATGCTGCCACCATAGAACATCTGGTATATGACATCACTTAAAAATCTACTGTCACATTACTCCCTAGTTAAGCACGGGAACCTAGGGTTCCAGCACTTGCATTCACTTGTTCACAGTTTTGAGACATCCTGCTTTACTCTTTAGAATATTGATCAATGCAGGGATTACCCACTAGGTGATCCCCTAATCCTTTTTTTTTTATGCTGAGTAGGGGACCCAGGCAGAGCTGCAGACCTAGGCTGTGATGTCCATGTTTTATACATGGTGCCTGCATTATTGATACGTCCAGTACACATGATGTGTTTTCCCTGGCTGCACTGTAACGGGATGCTATAAAATTGTTGTACCACCTTTTCATCCTGTTTTTACATAAATTTATTAAACTGAGAGTCTGACTCGTACACAACCTCCAGAACTTAACCGCAAGATCTCTGACAGGCTGCAGGTTGTACACCCACAGGCGAGAGAGAGGTAAAAAGCCCCAGGAGCAGCTGAACTAATACTACATCAGCCTTATTCCTAATACTATATCTACCTGATAATGGGGGAGGAGCTCAGCTACATGGTAGTAGCTTGTGAAGCCACCCGATGTGGTTGTGAGACTTTTGCAAATAAAAAAACAACTCTCGCGATCTATCTTGCCATCTGCCTATTGCAAACTTTTGCCGCCTCACTGCCTTACAGATTTTACTATCATGTGTTACTGATGTGCGTTTAGTTAACACTTGCTATTGTATGCCTTGCATATTTATGTTAATAGTGAAATTGTTAATAGAACCAGACAGGTTATTCTTAAATGTCGCCAGGTGGGTTGTTAGTAAGTTAGAGAATAGGAAAGGAAGAGATGGCTGGGTTAGATGACTAGTGTATGCATGTATAATGATATCGAGCTTATCAAGTTTAGCCAACAATGTCATTGTTCCAACAGTAACAAGAATTAGACTCACGGGCACCCTCTCCACACAGAAGCAATGGTTTTATCACCTGTCCACCTATCAGAGACTGACTACTGCCCGAGTCAACTCTCCTTTAGCCACACCACCATGGGAATATTGAGGGGAATATAACCTGATTTGTGATTTGAAAGTGTATGTGATTTGGTGACTAGGAACTGCGCTTCTATACCAGCTATAGGCTGTGACCATGATTCGCTAGAATTCTGTGGCTTTGTCAAGCGGAAAGACATTGTGCTGCCCTACCTTTTGGTAGAAGGGAAACTGTCAGACCGAGCGGTCAGGATCCTTGGAAATGTCTCCAGAAAATACTGTGACTGTGTGCTTAACTCTGTGTGAACCTGTAGTGTCGTTCCCCAAAAAAGTTGCATTTTAGTTGCAACAACCTGCTTACGTGATTTCAGAGAACCCAGTACAGTCCGCACAAAGCTTCTATTGTTTCATTGATTAACATGCATTTATTGCAGATTTTTTAGAGGAGAAAAATGGCTAAATTATTTTTGAACACAAGGGCGGGCATTAGGTTAGAACAATGGGGTAATCTCAGTCATGGGGCAGTGGGTGGTAATTTATCTGTAGATTTATTTTGGATCATGTGGATTCAGATCAGCTTTATTTATAACAATGGTTACTATAATAAATCATGTACAAGGCATCTGTCTATCAGATTGCTATGGAATTAAAATGTATAACTGAGTCTAGTCCTGAGGTAAATTTATCAAGATGCGGGTTTGAAAAAGTGGAGATGTTGCCTATAGCAACCAATCAGATTATAGTTATCATTTATTTAGTACATTTTAGAAAATGACAGCTAAATCTGTTTGTTTGCAATAGGCAAAAGGACATAGATAGTGATAGGTATCACCTGAAAATGGTTGATTAATGAGGTACTCCAGTCCAATTTATAAAGCAATTTTTATTAGTAAATTATATTAAAATCAGATAACCAGTTATCAGAGAAATCGGCGAATTATTTAAAAATAAAGAGAAGTGATAATCGAATAATACGTGTAGAAGATATAAAAGAAACCCTTCCGGGAAGCCGGTCACATAAATTAATATTGTGTTTAGTAATCCTTATATATGAGGATAGTTATATATAATATAAACATTGTTATTGGTTCTATATTATATAAATCAAAAACAAAACCAAGTCCCCAAAAAACCTTGATTTACATTTCATTTGTTAGTATATAGTGTTTTCCCCATACATTAGTCTGGTGCATCCACTCCAATAGAATAGTTACAATACCTGGGGGCGTGGTCGGGACGCCATCTCAGGAGGCAGCATTCTGAGGGAGCTCCGTGTAATTACCTGAAAACAACCAAAAAATAGGGTTTATCTGTCCCCTAAAAACCCCTCTGATTGCTATCATCCCAGCAGAGGAAACAACTGAAGTGGATAGACTCCTGTAAACGCAACCGCACCACCTGAACGGGGTCGGCTGGCCTGTCGCCCGCTGCAGCCCGCCCGCAACAACATCTAAGCGGCCGTTTAACGCTACTACCAGACTCCCCCGTGGTCACCCGCTGCCCCCCTGTACCTGCAGGCTTCCATCTGCCGCCAATCGGAGACCATCTCCGGGAACGGACCCACTCCCAATTCAGCGCCGGACCTCGAGTGCCTGTGGAGCCGTGGGCTGCCCACTTCCGGTGGGGGAGGCCTGCTGAGAGGCATTGAGCTGAGGCACCATTCCGTGGACAGACTGGACGCTGGACACTGCGAGCATACAGGGGTTGATGCTATATTAATGGTGATACCACATCTACATGCTGGCACCCTGGGACGGGCTCCTTACTGCAGAACTCTCACAAGCTGACAGGTTGGTGAATATTTTCTCGGTAGAATACAGTGTGGGAGCAGGTTTATAGCGTGGGAGACACACAGAAAAGTGTTGATCCATGATCGGCCGACCTGGTCTTTCCTACCTACATCTATCCTGATTAGAGAGCTGCTGCCATCGTGTGGACGCCTTGGTCACTACACTGCCTGATATCCCTTACATTATACAACGCTGCTGACACCTAGCGGTGACCAAAAAATACTACAACGATCATTTCCTCCAAAGGAGCTGTACCAGAGTGGTACCCAGTGCCCCAGCGGTTCAACGGATGGGCAGATGCTGAGGTTTCCCCGGCTACTCCTGTAATTCTGGTGCAAGCACACCTCATGTATCCCTGTGCCTGACATGGCTGTCTAGACCTCAAATGGGGAGGCGGGTCTAGTGACGACTAATCCATATGCTATAGTACGGATGAAGAAAAACTGTTTTTGTAACCTGCTAAGGATATCGGTCGGAGGCCCAGATGGGCAAGGATAAAAAAGGTTCCACCAAGAAAGCTTCTGAACAACCTGTGGCTACACCCCAGCTCTCGAATTTACGTGCCTTTCTGAAATCTTCATCTGGATTTGAAGCAAGTTACATGGCGTCATCCACTAGCCACTCGCGGGCATCCACACCCGATTCCCCAGTAGCCGTCTCCCAGGCCGCTGGAAATTCTCCCGCCAAAGACCAGCTAGAGCTATCCCAGATTATGGCCATGCTTCGGATCCTGCCTACCAAACAAGAGGTCCCCTCCAAGAAGGATTTTGAGATGTTGGAGACTAGGTTGAAGGAGGCGGTCCGCCACGAGGTGGCTACACTCCAAGCGAATCTGGCGCACATGGGTCACCGGTTGGTGGCTTTGAAGGATAGCAAGGAGGCAGAAGAAAGCCGTTACACCACCCTCCAATCCACAGTTTCAGCTCAGGGAAAAGCCCTACAGTGGCTGCATTACAAGATGAATGATATGGACAATCGAGGTCGCAGAAACAACCTGCAGATAAGGGGGTTGCCTGAGGACGTCCCCGTACAAGACCTGGTGGACGCTCTCAGGAAAATATTAAATGAGATACTAGAAATGCCTTCAGAGAATGTCATCACCTTTGATAGAGCACATAGGGCATTACGTCCACGAGGGGCTCCTTCAGAAAGACCCAGAGACGTCATCTGCCGCTTGCATTATTTCACACAAAAAGATGAGATCATGCGGAAGCTGCAACGCTTGGATGGCCTCCAATTCAACGATCATGAGATCCAGGTCTTTCAGGACTTATCATGGCACACGCTCCAGCAAAGGCGGATGCTAAAAACCCTCACAGAAGAACTACGGAAGAATAACATTACATATCGCTGGGGCTTCCCCTTCTAGCTGCAGGTGGTCCATGAAGAGAAATCGGCCGCACTGGTGGAACCGTCAGGCCTCTCGGATTTCTGCTCATCACTGGGTATCCCAAAGATTATACTTCCAGATTGGCAAGAGTCCTTCTCCCACTTGATGCTGATTGAGGCACTTCAGGGTGCGGATAGGTTCCGACAGGTGGGCAGGTCAAGGAAGGGCCCTCAAAAGCGCCAAAGCCAACCGAGCAAGGAAGGCACTTGACCAACTAATAACAGACTCAAAGATCCAAACGCTACAGGGAGTGGACCTAGGAGGACCTGATTTGCTTGCCACCTTGTGTTCCTAAACAATGGACACAGTAAAGAAGCCTCGCAGACAAGCCATTTGTCCTCTGTTTCCTTGTCTCTCCCTTCCACCATACCCCTCCCATCCCCTTCTCTCTCTTTCCTGTATCTGTTCCCAAAGGTCGGAAGGGCTACATCATCAGGATAAGGGTCAGCAAACCACAGAACAGAACTGACAGCTAAATGTGGTCTGTTTCTTTGAGGAGGGTTGGGTGGAGGGGGCAGGGAGGCTGCTCTCTGCAGAATGTTTTTCGAGTATGTTTGCAAAGTTATGACTGTTCTGGTCTTTTCCTATATGTATATATGTATTCTTTGACCGCCTGTTTTCAGTTTTCGATATGTTAGGTTACACATTTTCTCACTAATAAGTTTAAACAACAGTACAGAAGAATTGCTATACAAAGTTGTCACTGACGTTAAACCCCCCTAGTACCCCCTGACCCGCAAGAGGTTTTTTTCCAAGGCTTGAGAGGTCAACGGCCTCTCATGTTTCCCCCGAGTGGGCTGATATTCCTATTTTAAGTAGCTAATATTAATTACAAATGTTTTTGTTATATGCATTTTTCTTCTCCTTGTTCCTCTTTCCCACCCCCCTTTTTTCCCTCTTCTCATCATACTCTGCTACCACTTCCCTGGGTTACACAGACATATTCCCCTCAGAGCAGCTGCCACGCCATCATATGTTCCATGTTCCACTCAGATGACAAGGGATAAACTTAATTGTATTACCCTTAATGTCAAGGGTCTTAACATACCAGAGAAGAGATCTAGGCTGCTAAGTGATCTTATAGCAACAAAAGTAGATGTGGCTTTTTTACAAGAGACACACTTTAAGCAAGGTGCTGAGCCTCGTCTTCGTAGCCAACATTATCCCCACATTTTTACATGCAATAACCCAGACAGCAAGACATTAGGTGTAGCCATTCTTCTTTCCAGGCGACTGCAGGTCAAAGATTTAGCAATTCACAAACTGCAAGCTGGCAGGGGTCTAGCCCTGACCTGCAAAATTTTTGACCGGTCCTTTACCCTGGTGACTTTATATGCGCCTAACCACCGCTGCGGAAAGGTATTCTTGTTCTAAGAGGAGATTTCAACTGGGTGCTTCATCCTGCCATCGATGCCTCATCAGGGCTCACTAGATATTCCGGCAAACTTTACCGCAAGGTGAGACACACCATGCATGGGCACCAGCTGGTCGACACATGGAGGTTTAAACATCCCACGGAGAGAGATTATAATTTTTTCTCCCACCCACACAACATATATTCCCGACTGGACTACCTTTTCCTATCACATAATCACTTAGATCTGATAAGGGAAGCAACAATAGGTCAGGCCACTTGGTCTGACCACGCTCCGGTATACTTGTCCCTTTCATTACCCCAACCTGGCCACAGGCCATTCACGTGGAGGTTGAACGAGCTCCTGATCCAGGAGAATTAGAGTAAATCCCAAATCGAGATAGAACTGGATGACTATATACTTCATAACGACACTCCTGACATATCCAAAATCTCACTATGGGAGGCCCATAAATGTGTTATTCGGGAAAGATGATCCAGCTAGGCACATTCATGAAAAAACAAAAAATAGCATACCGAGACCTACTCCTGGAAAAAATTAAATCTCTTGAAATGAGACACAAAGTTTCTAGAGAGTCAGAAACTCTCGTTGAGTTAGCGGAAGTGAGAAAGACCCTCAATAGGTTGATGTTGGGTAAGATACAGCTGGACTATCGTAAATGCCGAAATAAGTTTTATCAGTGGGGTGACAAGCCGGGAAAACTTTTGGCCCGAGCCCTGCGAACTCAGAGAGCCCAGCTGTATATACCACACATTAAATCAGAAACCGGGAAGCTATGCTTTACCTCCTCTGACATAGCTAAGATGTTTCATGCATATTATTCTAATCTCTATAATCTCAACAGTAAGGTATCGCCGACAGAGCGCTCTGTTAAGCTGGAGCGCATAGCTAATTACCTCGAGAGGGTTCAGTTTCCCACGTTAGATATAGATACCATACAGATGTTGGAGGCACATTTCACATATGAGGAACTAGAGGAAGCAATCAAAATGACAACCTCAGGGAAAAGTCCTGGGCCAGACAGTTTCACAATATCTTACTACAAAACCTTTAAGGCCAAACTGATACCACTCATGCTTCAAGCCTTCAATGCGATCTCCGCCCAATCCCACTTTTCACATCAGTCTTTGTCAGCACACATTAAAGTATTGCCTATAAAGGGAAAAGATCCAGCGCTTTGTCCAAGCTATAGACCTATATCTCTGCTCAATGTGGACATTAAAATATACGCTAAACTTAAACAGAATGAAGTCACTATTACCTAAAATTATCCACTCAGATCAGGTAGGATTTGTCCCAGGGCGCGAGGCTAGTGACAATACTACTAAAATAATTGATTTGATCCAGCATGTCACCTCTACCAGTAATTTAACCGTCCTACTATCCACAGATGCGGAAAAGGCATTTGATAGAGTCGACTGGGATTTTATGGAGGGGACACTTAGACATTTGGGTTTGGGGCCCGTGGGACTGGCAAGAATCCAAACATTGTACACACTCCCGACGGCCAGAGTTAGAGTTAATGGAGATCTATCAGAACCTGTTAAAATAGCCAACGGAACAAGGCAGGGCTGCCCCCTCTCACCCTTGATTTTCATCTTATGTATGGAGGCACTCGCGCGGTCAATTAGAGCAAACCCGGATATTGCCGGTGTCCGGATGGGAGGGAGAGAATTTAAACTAGCACTCTTTACGAATGACCTTCTTGCAATCCTCACGAACCCAATTGTCTCTATTCCGAACTTAGTTTCGGAATTCCGTACTTTCGGAGAGCTATCTAATTTTAAAGTTAACTTCTCAAAGTCAGTGGCCCTAAATATTTCCTCCCCACCTAACGTAATTGAAGGCTTGAATTTGGCTTTCCCCTTTGCCTGGCACCCCACACATATTAAGTACTTGGGAGTGATCATAAATAAAGACAACTCAAAGATTTTTGCAGATAACTTCCTACCCATTATTGCAACTATATGTTCCAACTTAAGGGACTGGCTACAGAAGGACTTTTCCCTGATGGGTAGAGTTAATATTGTAAAAATCAACCTACTCCCAAGAGTTCTATATCTCCTTCACACACTCCCAATCCATCTCCCCACTTCATGGTTCAATGAGCTACATAAGGCCATTAGACATTTTGTTTGGAGGGGCAGGAAACCTCGGTTCAAGCATGACATATTATATAAGCGCAAATGTGACAGTGGTCTACAGCTGCCACATTTTTCAACATACTATGACGCGGTTATGCTGAACAGGGTTCTTGACTGGACAAGAGGAGGAGGAGACAGACAATGGGTTTGGATTGGGGATTATGTATTAGACACAGCTATTGATCTTGTCCCATGGCAGTCTTCTCTTCCCAAGATTAAACACCCGACTATCTCTCCTACCCTGGCCAGATGGTCAAAGCCGCGAACTACTCCAAACATTTCCACAAAACACTCTCCCCTGATGGCACTTTTTGACAATCCAGATTTCTCCCCAGGCCTCGCAAGACAGTCTTTCCAACATTAGATCCAAGTGGGGATAACCCGTGTCGGCCAGCTGGTGGGCAGGTCTGGAGTCATACCTTTTGCCGATCTACAGGCAAAAAGGGGTTTACCCAATGTGGAAATTTGGAGGCATATTCAATTGAGACACTTTGCAGGTTCTAGGGGAGTCCGCGAGGAGGCAGGCAGGACGTGCACACAGTTTGAGACCCTATGCACGGCGGCTCAACGCTCCAGGCATACATTATCATCTACAGTCAGGTCCATAAATATTGGGATATCGACACAATTCTCATATTTTGGGCTCCATACACCACCACAATGGATTTGAAATGAAACTATCCAGATGTGCTTTAACTACAGACTTTCAGCTTTAATTTGAGGATATTTACATCCAAATCAGGTGAATGGTGTAGGAATTACAACGGTTTCTATATGTGCCTCCCACTTTTTAAGGGACTAAAAGTAATGGGACAATCGACTCCAAAACTATTTCATGGACATGTGTGGGCTATTCCCTCATTATTTCATCATCAATTAAGCAGGTAAAAGGTCTGGAGTTGATTCTAGGTGTGACATTAGTATTTGGAATCTGTTGCTGTCGACTCTCAATATGAGATCCAAAGAGCTGTCACTATCAGTTAAGCAAGCCATTATTAGGCTGAAAAATCAAAACAAACCCATCAGAGAGATAGCAAAAACATTAGGTGTGGCCAAATCAACTGTTTGGAACATTCTTAAAAAGAAAGAACGCACCGGAGAGCTCAGGAACACCAAAAGACCCGGAAGATCACGGAAAACAACTGTGGTGGATAACAGAAGAACTTTTCCCTGGTGAAGAAAACCCCCTTCACAACAGTTGGCCAAATCAATAGCACTCTCCAGGAGGAAGGTGTATATGTGTCAAAGTCAACAATCAAGAGAAGACTTCACAAGAGTGAATATAGAGGGTTCACCGCAAGATGTAAACCATTTGTGAGCCACAAAAACAGGAAGACCAGATTAGAGTTTGGCAAACAACATCTAAAAAATCCATTACAGTTCTGGAACAACATCCTATGGACAGATGAGACAAAGATCAACTTGTACCAGAGTGATGGGAAGAGAAGAGTATGGAGAAGGAAAGGAACTGCTCATGATCCAAAACATACCACCTCATCAGTAAAGCACGGTGGTGGTACTGTCATGGCATGTATGGCTGCCAATGGAACTGGTTCCCTTGTATTTATTGATGATGTGACTGCTGACAAAAGCAGGTGGATGAATTCTGAAGTGTTTCGGGCAATATTATCTGCTCATATTCAGTCAAATGCTTCAGAACTCACTGGATGGCGCTTCACAGTGCAGATGGACAAAGACCCGAAGCATACTGAAAAAGCAACCAAAGACTTTTTTAAGGCTAACAAGTGGAATGTTATGCAATGGCCAAGTCAATCCCCTGACCTGAATCCGATTGAGCTGCATTTCATTTGAGGAAGACAAAACTCAAGGGAAAATGCCCCAAAAATAAGCAGGAACTGAAGACATTTGCAGTAGAGGCCTGGCAGAGCATCACCAGGGATGAAACCCAAAGTCTGGTGATGTCTATGCGTTTCAGACTTCAGGCTGTAATTGACTGCAAAGAATTTTGCAACAAAGTATTAAAAAGTGAAAGTTTGATATAGGATTGTTTAGTTTGTCCCATTATTTTTGGTCCCTTAAAAAGTATGAGGCACATATAGAAACCGTTGTAATTCCTACACTGTTCACCTGATTTGGATGTAAATTCCCTCAAATTAAAGATGAACGTCTGCAGTTAAAGCACATCTTGTTTGTTTCATTTCAAATCCATTGTGGTGGTGTATAGAGACCAAAATATGAGAATTGTGTCGATGTCCCAATATTTATGGACCTGACTGTATATATAAGATCTTGATAGTACATCTATTCAAAGCGCAACCCAAATTCACCAGGGACTTTGAGCGGGAGTTAAACATAAACATACCTGAGTCAGAATGGGGAGTCATATTTCAGCGCACTCAAGCCAGCTCAATTAGTTTAAGAGTGGTTGAAACACACTACAAAATATTAACTAGGTGGTACCGGTGCCCAAGCCTCTTGGCAAAGATGTCCCCTGGGGTCTCAGATCTCTGCTGGAGATGTCAAGGAGCTTCGGGCACCCCTTTACATATATGGTGGGAATGCTCGGCAATCAGACCTTTTTGGGATGCGGTTATTCTCATCTTCAAATCAATTGTGGGAACCGATTTATCAAACTGTCCGAGATTTTGGCTACTTAACGATACTAACATGCCAGTCTCTCAATACAAAAAGTCCTCAGTAAAATTTATTAATAGCGCTGCCAAGGCTGTGATTCCGGTTCACTGGAAATCACCATTAGCTCCCACTATAAAAGAATGGTTTACAGGAATAGACTTTATTCTCTGGAAGCTTTCAAGGAACAAGCAGACACTATGAAGCAAAAGTTCCTGGAGAGGAAATACGACCAAACACATCTTAACCAAGAAATCGAAAAGATAGAGAAACTGGATAGAGAATAACTGCTTACCTACAGAAAGAAAGAAGCAAAAGAAGATAAAACACCACTGTTCATCACGAACTACCACAGCAACCACAGCAAACTAGAAAATGTCTTGAAAAAAACACTGGCATCCTCCTAGAAGACGACCAAATAAAAGAATATCTACCGGAAAAACCACGGGTAATATACAGGAAAGCAAAAAAATTTAAAGAACATACTAACGGCCAGCTTCATCCCAACAAACAGCAAAGAAAAGAGAAACAAAGAAGCCTGGATCAAAGAAAGCAAAAAAGGTTTCTACCACTGCAACCGATGAATGGCATGCAAAACCACAAGACACAGCTCCATAAAACCATCGACCAACTTCACCTCAACCTCAAACGGCAGCAAACACAAGATTGAAGACAAAATGACATGTAACTCCACGGGAATAATTTATCTCCTAGAATGCTCCTGTGGACTCCAATATGTAGGAAGAACTATCCGAAACCTGAAAACACGGATCCCAGAACACATAAGGAACATAAGAAAAGAAATACACGGACCACAGCGTATCTGAACATTTCAGAGTGACCCACGATCAAGACCCCTCAGGCTTAAAGTTCACTGGCATAAAACAAATCCCCAAACCATGGAGAGGAGGAGACTACATCAAACTCATCTCACAGGAAGAAGCAAAATGGATTCACAAACTAGGAACCATAACGCCGAGAGGACTTAACATTGACTTCGACTTGGGAAGCTTCCTGTAAGTATATCTCATCCCCCGCCCCCCCCTCCCCTCCCATCCCAACCCCACATAACCGTCCCCCCTCTATAGTCACCTAAAAATATTAATAATAACATTTATATTTAATATTAACTATTTTAATGTCTTAAATTAAAATTATCCTCATATAGCCTCTCTTAGCCTCTCATACCCACTACCCACTTCCTGTAACATTACCAATAAACAATATAAATTAATATAATGCTATAATATAATGCTATAGTATAAAATAATGTTTCATACCATTAAATAAGTCCACACCCCTTACCCCATATCATCCAGACCTTTAACTCCATAAAAATAATAAAAATAAAATGAATCCCCAAATATATTTAAACTCCACATTTAAACTCAAACAAAAATCCCCCCATCCCCTCTCCCCTCCCCAATAAAAGTTAGGAATCCCACCCGATAGTCTAATATCTCCACCCATATGGTACAAATCAGTAGCCATAGTTCTGGACTGTTATATTATAACCTGTCCAGTTGACAGCTTAAGAGGATCACACATCCACTTCAACCCCGCTCCCCTCATCCCCGAAATCATGCCCCACCACCATTAAAAATATCCCTTAGCCATACCTACTTAAGTTCCTACATTATAAACCCCATCTAGCAAAATAAAATCCTACCCTAATATTTAAATATATTAAATATATTAATAGTGAATTGTCAATCTCACCATTCCCCCCCCCACAGTTGCGCAATAGAAATATACAAAATAGAAATTTATAAGGACTTAAATACAATATATAACAACAAAGCAATTGCCCAAACATTCCGTCATCACTATAAATCGCCCATATACGTAGACTCATTCCATCTCGAAATCCAAACCCAATTCCTATTTTAACATAGCCAGGCCCCCTCCCCCACCCACGTAATTCCTACCCATAGCACATCTAAAATCTAAAAAGCAAAATCCGCCCAAACATAAAATCCAATGTCCCACCCACCACATAAGCGCATACATAATTTTCCCAAAAATCATTTAAAAGCACACCAATTATCCGCCCTTTAACCCTTTAGTCACACCCCCCTCCCCCCCGTCCCCCTCCCCTCACTCATCCCATTGGATGACACATGGAAACACAAGTATAAGAAGACCCACTTACTTAGACAAGCAACATCCCTGACGAAGTCCGCCCGGACGAAACGCGTTGGTTTTGAACACTTCAAGAGACCTGCCTACACTCGGAAAAGCTCTACTTAGTATCAAGCTCCCCGAAGACAGCCTCAGCACACAAAAATCAAGAAACAGCAAGAGCGGAGAACACAGCTCTGCAGTGGAACGTACAGGCACCTGTGCGTTTCAAACGTACAAACCGGAAGTGAGGATACAGGAAGAAAGTTGCTGGGCCGCAGCCACCCCGACCGCTCGTCCAAGCTACGGTTTAACATCTATAACATCTATATCACCAGCCACCCGCCCACTCACGGTAAAGGACCAGTAACTGCTCTTTTTAGTGCATAAAGCAAATAACGCTATATCCACCTATATTATCCACCCACCTACACGTACATAGCCTATACACCGCACTTAACTGGAATATACCCCATCTCCCCATAGTCATCCACATAAAGTTTCTCGTTAAGAGACACCTCTTAACCTCCAACTTATATCCACCAATCCCTACATCTATCCCTTTAAAGGGAACCCTACCAAATTTAATTAAAGATAAAAGCTTGCACAGTCACCCTATAGCCATACATATCACTATATTCATTTAAGAAAAGCAAGCTTAGACACCATTAGCAGATTTTCTGCAAAGCTCTAACCAAAAGCTTTAAACAGGGCAATTTAATCCCCTTGCCCGCCCCATCTCCAAGGGCTCCCAACCACTAGTACCCCCCTATATACCCCCGCAGTATACACGGCACTAGAGCTATAAACAAGGCAAAGGAGCTGTAAACCAACACTGCAAAAGGCGCTATAAACATTTCCCGGCCGCCATCGTGTATACTGTCTCGCCTGTTCTCTCTGTCTCTCCCCCCCTCTTCCCCTATTTTTCTCCTCACAGGTCGCGCCACGGAAACAACAACGAGACAACGTTTTATATGGTAACGGATGAAATAATCTATGCGGCAGAGGATAAAAATAGAGCTTTCTACATATTGTGGTCGGAATGGATTGAATTTAAAAACTCAGTGTTGTTTGCTCAGTGGAATGTATGAAACCCTACTCCCCCCCTCCCATGGCTTTCCTCCCAACCTTCCCTTCTATCTTCTATCCCCCATCCCCCTTACTTTCTTTTATTATTTTTATATAAGAAAGGTTAAGCAGATATACGCCACTTTAGGTGAACTTGCAATTGTTGATATGCAATGAAATACTTGAAGTACTATACTTTTGTGTTAATACTGTTGCATACACATGTATATGCTGTTTCACTTCAATAAAAAGAGATTACATAAAAAAAAGATTAGTTACAATACCTATAATAGTAAGCGCTATGATTAGATTTACTAGAGTTCAAGGTAATTACCCCACTAAGTGCTGACCCAGTTATTATTTAAGTCCATACAGTCATTATATATTAATGTGTGCATATACTGTGTCTTCATGTTAAATTCAATAATTCGCTTGTTATGAAGAAATAGCTATCCTGGGTAAAAGTGATCGCCTGCAGACTAGCAAAGAAGGGGTCAAGCCTGCAACATTACCCCTGCCAATTAAATCACCAATGAGTTTCTTTCAGGAGATCTTTTCTGTGGACCTGGAATCTGTAGACAGCATGAGGCCACCGCCACCCTTCACAGGGGCTCTGACACAAAGATTGGCAGCATCTGAGTCATGACCAAGATCCCAGGGTTAATTCAGGGACACTGACAGAGTCAGAATGACAGAGTTAGCTGCTGTTGGAGGGGAGGAGAATGGGATTAGGGACTATATAGAGGGCACATGCTGCTGCATCCAACACACCCTATGCCAATTGGAAAAACTTAGTGTAATGGATGGTATGAGGTTACAGCTCTAGCTTGGAGCACTACAGAAGGACTGCAATGATTGGCAAGTCCTCTTTCTTCTTCTGGAATACCTGTGGGTCTTGTGGATCTGTGTGTCTGCCAAAAGTGAAGTGAAGGTGAAAAGGGGCTGAAGCCTTCCACATGGCTGGGCCAGGGGAGAAGCCTCCACAGAGCTGTTACAACACTGCATCAGTTACCCCAGAGTAGCTAATAGAATACTGATATAGTGTTGCATTTATAACCATTGTGTGATGTATGTCCCATCTACCATAGTATGATTTTCTTGAAAGTGCAATAATTGCTGCTAGTGTTTTGTATTAGCCTAATGCATAAATGTAACTGGATATTTGCGTAAGTGTGAAAGTGTGTTCTCACACACATGGTAAATAGCCTGTGCTTGTCCCGATATCATGACAAGTACTTACTCTGCATCAACCCTCTGATGTTTAAGTGTCAAATCACAATTAAGAACATCAATATTCTGCAAATGATCAGAGCATTGAGGATTAATACTGAATTCTTAGTTCATGGAGCAAAGGACAGCTACAGTTCAGTATCATCTTCATAGAAATGGTAATCCGAGCATATGATTACTTCACCCAGTGATAGCATTTACAGTCATGGCCAAAAGTTTTGAGAATGACACAAATATTATTTTTCACAAAGTCTGCTGCCTCAGTTTCTATGATGGTAATTTGCATATACTCCAGAATGTCTTGAAGAGTGATCAGATGAATTGCAATTAATTTCAAAGTCCCACTTTGCCATGACAATGAACTTTATCCCAAAAACAACATTTCCACTGCCCTACCATAATAGGACCAGCTGACATCAGGTCAGTGATTCTCTTGTTAACACAGGTGAGAGTGTTGATGAGGACAACAGGGGCGCACGCAGGATTCTCAGTATACCATAGCAACATTTGACAAAAAGGTCTAAAACCATGGAAGCACTGAAAACCAATATTTGCGTCATTCTTTAAACTTTTGGACAAGACTACATACTACAAATAGCATGGAAGAAAGGATAACGTCCTGTGGAACACTCCATGACTGGGGCACTGGTGCAGATGAATGTACTTCTAAAGACAAAAATACACAGTAAACTTTCAGGAACTCTGTTAGAATCCCATAGTTCCATGGTGTCAAATGACGTAGAGGTCAATGAAGATTAAATCAAACAAGTACCTCTGCCTCTTTCCACCAGAAGATCATTAAGCATATGCAACATGGCTGTTTCTGTAATATGTCATCTTCTTAATCCAGACTAGAATGGATCATAAACGTAATGTTTTGATAGATGGGTTTCCAGTTGGATTGAAACCAGTTTCTCAATTTCCTTCAGTCCGTAGCTAGTCATTCAAATTTTTTTAGGGGAAGTCTGACAATTTCTTACTTTAATGGTTTAGAAAAAATGCCTGTCTGCAAAGAGTGTTTCCTTGTCTGGGAGACAAGCATCAGGTTGCAAACATGCTAGTCTGCAAAGTCTCTCCATCATACAGTAAAGCTGAGCTGGTCTGTTGTTTTGCTGCCATAATGTCACTTCATCTCTGATTACTTACGGGTGATTGTGGACTGTTATTCTTCAGTATGCCTGAATAATTTTATCTTATCCTGTAAAATTTGAGTCTTTTGCCATTACCATTCAGCCTTCGACCCCTCTTCTCCATATCCATAATACTGTTGTCAAACCAAGGTACTTTGTGGCATAGTATGCATGGTTGTATCCAAACAGAAGCAATAGAATTGTAGAAGTAGATCTGATTTCTTATAGCCAAGTTAAGGCTTAGTGCAGTAGTTTGAGATTAAGGAATTGATTTACACATGGTGTCAGTAACATAGATACAACTATTGATCTTATTGAACATACCAAGCTTAAGTGCTCTGCATTTCAAGTTTTTAAGTTATTATTCTATCCTGTACATTCTGATCCTAACTCTGCCGTTTTTTCACAATTGCTTGATTATATTATCTCTCTGTTTAACGGGAAATGCTTAATAGAAAAAAGTATCCAGTAGTGAAAGTTTAAACTTCATGAATAAGTGGACTAAACTAATTATCTTCCTTTAAAAACAGCAGAGATCTTACACCCTGGTGTGAAACACTATACACTGAATGTATTTTTTTGCCTCTGGAAGTTAAAATGATAGGTGATTAAAATATGTTGATTTTATTTATTGTGTTATGTTTTGTTTAAATTATTTGTCCAGCAAAACTCTTTTTAGTTTTACTGAGTTATAGTAGTACAAATTGATCCAGTCTGTCTTGTAAACTTGCTGTGTATTATACAGAGCTTGTTTGCTAAGTTATCCCACATGAAACGGCTGAAGGGTTTACTGTATGTGCTGGAACCTAATAAGTTGCATGAAGCCGACTGACTCCTATAAAAGGCTGAGCAAGTGTGGTCTTCAAAGAATTATGCTATATATTGTGTTTACAAATATTGTCCCAAAAATCATAAATATGGCAAGAAATTATATGCAAAGATGGTATTGTTCACCTGTTCAAAGCTGAGTACACTATAATATAATTAATAGCATCTGATGTGTAGAACAAAATGCCTTAGTGTTGCACTGGTGCACCAGGATGGTAAACCCTGCTCCTTGAGCTTTTGGGACATATTTGCGCAAACTAGAAATGAACCTATGTTGCAGACAGGCACAAAAATTGGAAACTGAGGACTCTGCAAATTTTTAAGTCAAATCAAAAGACCGAGGGCTAGATTTACTAAACTCTCGGGTTTGAAAAAGTGAAAATGTTACCTATAGCAACCAATCAGATTCTAGTTATCATTTATTTAGTACATTTAGTAAATATTAGGGATGTGCACCGGCGACTTTTGGTGTCTCGTGTTTTGTGTTTTGGATTCGGATTTTCTCAATGTTTTGGGTTCGGATTTGTTTCGCAAAACACCTGCCGAAAGGTTTTGGTTCGGATTTAAGATTTTGGATTCGGATTTTTTTTGAAAAAAGCATAAAAACTTCAAAAATCAAGTTTTTGGGCTTATTTTCACTCCTACGTTATTATTAACCTCAGTAGCATTCAATAACAATCATTTCCACTAATTTACAGTGTATTCTGAACACCTCACAATATTGTTATTAGTCCAAAACGTTGCAACGAGGTATCTTTCTGGACTGCGTAGTGGATTGGTCCCCACAATATAATAAGAAAACCATCAACTGGTCTTAATCGCACCAAAAAATGTACCTGGACTGCGTAGAGGAGTGGTCACCACAATATAATTTAAAAACCCTGAACTTGTATAATTCGCACCAATAAATGTATCTGGACTGCGTAGAGGAGTGGTCACCACAATATAATAAGAAAACCATCGACTGGTCTGAATCGCACCAAAAAATGTACCTGGACTGCGTAGAGGAGTGGTCACCACAGTATAATTTAAAAACCCTGAACTTGTATGATTCACACCAATAAATGTATCTGGACTGCGTAGAGGAGTGGTCACCACAATATAATTTAAAAACCCTGAACTTGTATAATTCGCACCAATAAATGTATCTGGACTGCGTAGAGGAGTGGTCACCACAATATAATTAAAAAACCCTCAAATGATCTGAATCCCACCAAAAATTGTACCTGTACTGCGTAGAGGAGTGGTCCCTACAATATAATTAAAAAACCCTCCACGGGTCTGAATTCCAAAAAAAAAGTTTCTTGACTGCGTAGTGGGGTGGCCCCGGTACACAACTTTTTACCAGGGCCACAATATAATTAAAAAACCCTCCATGGGTCTGAATTCTACCAAAAAAGTTTATGGACTGCATAGTGTAGTGTTCCCCACAATATTATTTAAAAATTTTGCAGCAACAGTCAACGTTGTTTAATATCTGATACACCTCTATCTGGACTGCATAGTGGAGTGGCCCCGGTACTAAATTTGGTACCGGGGCCACAATACCTCCTCCAACTTCCAAGTGTAGTGTTTATAACATATAAACACTACAGTAGTTCTAGAACGTCAATACCTCTTGTTTTAAATTATGACAGGGCATTTTACTTTTGGTTTAATTTTTTAAATTTGTTGACATTTTGTTTTACTTTTTGAACATGGCAAACGACTGTTGAATGGTCACATAATGCCAAAAAAAGAGTTGCAAGATGGAATTGTCATTGGGCCCTCCCACCCACCCTTATGTTGAAATAGGACATGCACACTTTAACAAACCAATCATTTCAGCGACAGGGCCTACCAAACAACTGTGGCTGAAATGATTGGTTTGTTTGGGCCCCCACACCAAAAAAACAATTCATCTCTCCCTGTACAAACTAATGAGGCTCTACTGAGGAAAGATGTCATCCTCATCCTCAACCTCTGATTCCTCTCCCCCTACAGTGTGTACTTCCTCCTCCTCACACATTATCAATTCTTCCCCGCTGGACTCCACAACCACAGGTCCCTCTGTACTATCTGGAGGGCAGTGCTGTACTTCATTGAGGAATTGATTACAGGTATTGCTCACTTAACGACCTAGTTCCGTTCCAACGACTAGGTCGTTAAGCAAATTGGTCGCTAAGTGAGTACAGTACTGTATACATATGCATGGCAATAAAAAATCAGCATGTGAATATGCAGTTTCATATTCCTTCCTTTAGTAAAATGATATTATATTTAGTTAATGTCCTTGCAGTATTACTTCAGAACCAAGTGCTTTCAAGTACTGTAGAGCTAACTTACCACACGATGGAGACTGCAAGGGTATCAGGTGCGTCTTGTCTTGTCTTCTTCAGCTCAGAAAGAAACTATGCGGGTACTACGGGCGTGGTTACATCCCGTCGCAAGGGCACAGGTCATTAATTTCCCCTATTGCTGAGCGGCGGAGCCGGACGTAACAATGGGTCGTAAGTCCGAAAGGTCGCTAAATAGGTCGGTCGTTAAGTGAGGAATACCTGTATTTATTTTTGTAAACATCATTTTTTCAACATTGTGAGGAAGCAACCTCCTTCACCGCTCACTGACCAGGTTCCCCGCTGCACTAAAAACTCTTTCCGAGTACACACTGGAGGGGGGACAACTCAGGTAAAATAGAGCCAGTTTGTACAGGGGCTTCCAAACTGCCTTTTTTTCCTGCCAGTAACAATATGGACTGTCTGACATGTCTATTTGGATGGTGTCAGCAAAATAATCCTCCACCATTTTTTCTATTGTGACAGCATCCAATGCAGCAACAGTAGACATGTCTGCAATGATTGGCAGGTCCTTCAGTCCAGACCAGATGTTATCAGCATCCCCGCCAGCGGGTCTTTTAGGAAAACTGAGCTTTTTCCTCGCAGCTTTATCCTCCAAATTTTTGTTTTACATTATATGTAGCACAAGAGAGCGTACCCCTAAGCCACACACACTCGTCAAAGCCTTTAAAAATTATATGCGGCACAGGAGAGTACCACTGGACTTATACTGCAGAATCAGTGAACTTTGTAATATTGCAGTACCACTGGACTTATACTGCAGAATCAGTGAACTTTGTAATATTGCAGTACCAATGGACTTATACTGCAGGATTGTTTTTGGATATTTTTTTTTAATTTCTTTTTTTCATAATTATTTTTCTTTTTTTTTTTTATAACTTTTTTTTAAATTTTTTAGAACTTGGGAATAATGGGGAAATAACAATGCCCTTAGAAGGACAGAGCACAGGACACAGCACCACTGGACTGAACAGGACACAGCACAGGACCCAGCAGCACCACTGAACTCAGAAGGACAGAGCACAGGACACAGCACCACTGGACTGAGCACAGCACAGCACAGCACAGGATATAGCAGGGCAGAGGACCACCTAACACAACCTCCCTCTACCCTGATCAGTGCCTGAGTGAAGATGGCGGCGGCCAGCGGGGAATTTATAGAATCCGAGTTCCGACAACGGGATTATGACTCGGAGCCTCGCTTTCAGTTTTGCAATTGGCGGGAATACCCGGATCTGTCTCGGATCCGCTCGGATCGGCAAGGTTCGGGTGGGCTCGGATTTCAGATATCCGAGCCCGCTCATCCCTAGTAACTATACCCCCCAAGTTCTTACCCTCCTAGAACCTGCCTTTTAATAAAGTTAAACCTTTCATTCTCTCTTCTGAAATACTACTTGATTTAGTCTCAATTATATCTTAAATGAATCATGGTAATGTGGAGATATCAGAATTATCTTTATTGCATGGGGCATTTTGCTATGTTTAATGCTTTGTTTTACATTGGACAAAGTGCACCTAGAAATATGTTTCACCGATGAAGTGTCACTGGAAGCAAATTGGTCTAGAACATGCCCTAATCCAACTATAAATCCTTCCCCACATTTTAAAATTACCGCCCTCCAATGCAACAAGGTTTTGCCAAGGTGCAAAGTTACTCCTATTTTATGCTTTGCTCTCCTTAATGACTATTACCTAATATGTTTCAGATGACTCGCAATGTCCATTTGCTTAAAAAACTCAAGTTCTTTTGCAGAGTGTAATTAGCCTTATGTACCCCTCTGCACTGCAAGTAAAGTGCCTAAAACTGACTGACATTAGTATTTCTATCCAGGGGGCTAAACTTGCAATTATAAAGTGAAGGGACATTTCAAAAAGAACCAACTTGGTATTATAAAATACTGAAGTATATCTTTGTCTCCACACAACAAATCATAATCATAACCTGAGCAAACTAGCTTCAAAAAAGGAAAGACAGGGAAGCCATTGATATCTTTAGTACCCATATATAACTATTGTAAAAGATTGCATATGTTGTATTTTGTGCTGGCACCCAGGAAAATGTTTTGATTTGTAATATTCAATGTTTGGCACCTACAGAAAAAGACATTCCCTACTCCTGATCTAGTGAAAGCTGACATGTTGCCATATTGTTCTGTAAACCAACTCCCTTTGGTAGAAATCTAGGTGCACTTGCACAAATCAATATTACACTGTACCTCTACCATTTTACACTTCATATATAAGGCTCATTGCAACGAAAAATTCTACATAAATGCAGAAATGTCATCTTAAGTAAGTAGTATAATTTACTGGAAACACTTCACTTAGCTTTTTAGCATAATTTCAGTTTATTTAATCTAGGGGAACTAACATGATACAAAATTTCAAGTTCAGCACTGTAAACGTAGAGCAAGTAAAATTCAATAATACAGAGTAAATCAATGTGTTATAGTTAACTTAACTAAACTGACTATTAGGCTAATATAAAAAAAATATCTTCTTAGTATGGATTACAAATCCTTTGTTTCTGATATTTGTGCTTCTAGTTTCACTGTTTATAAGCGTGTATCAAAAATGTAACAGCAGCCCCCTATGATGTGTGATAAAGCTGTACTAAATTTTAATAGCAGAACCATGGACAGCAGCTTTAAAGTATCTCAATGAGCCCATTCAATTTAAGTTGTCTATGACCCTACAAAAATTTCCAGGAATTTTCTTGTTTTATCAGCTATTTCTTCTAACACTGTTTTAACAAGTTGGTCAACATTTCAATTTAGTTCAAAGGCACATGATTATTTTTTACATTTTCCTTTGTCTTATAGAAATATAGGAATATATAGAGATGAATGCATAATAACATGTTTACAGTAATACTTTAACTGGAGCTTGGAGCATGGCCTGGTGTCAACTGTCAGTATTAAATGTTTTAAAAGTCGAGTATTACATTTGTTTAGGCCATTTACCAAGATTTTGAAAACATGACAGAGTAGGCTAAGAAGTGGCAGACACAGTTCAATAAATTTGTTCACAGCATATAGATAGTACAGAAGGATAAACTAAATTATGTCTATTGTATGTGTTCCCATGATTAAATAGATCATGTACAGAAAAGTAGGTTAGAGTGCCTTTAAACTTATTGATTGGCTGATCGTTATACACGTCCTCGGAACTGACGATCTCTTTTTACTAATGGATGCACTAGCTAGTGAAAACTTTGCTTAATATAATGTTTTTCTTGTTTGCTATATAGCACTATGTAATACAAGTATATTAACTGTTTCATTCACTGGTCAACTAATTTCCATCACATACTGTATGTTGTATCTGATTTGCTGAAAATTAGAGCTCAAAAGCTATAATTATTTCAACAGAGTGCTTCTTTTGAATTTTATTGAATATTCAAATCTGTTTGGAGACTGGGTTGAAAGTTAACTTAGGCATTCTATGATTTTTTTAAGTAGCTATAGCACTTACAAATGGAAAGTATTTATTATTCATTAATCAACAACATTGACAGAAGAGACTAATACATCATAGGCAGTTAAACATGTATGCTTCTCTGTGGTTCTGTACACTGAAGTATATATATTTGTTTGTCTCATTTGCAAATCAGTGTGGAGGTATGCTGACATTATATAAATGGTGATCATTATAATCAGATGCCTATATTTTGTATATCTGCTGGGATGGAAGGGTATTACACGTTCTGCTGTGCATTGAACCTGTCTAGTGCTTGTGCACTTTAAAAAAAAAAGTAAATACTGGCAGTCTACCTCTTATTGCCAACCCACTCAATTAATACACCATTAAATGAGAATTACATTTTTAAAGCCCCAGACTTTAATATCATGCAAATCTTGGAATTAAGGAAAAAAAGGTGAAATGAATGAAGAAAAGTTGTGGGGAAGGAGCATTTAATATATGTATGGGTAGGAAGGGGATTTTAATGTTTTCATGCAAGTGTGGGGCAAGAGGCTTTTCATTTAAGTGTCAGGGAAAGGAAGTTTTAATATGTGGTGAAATGTGTTCTAATGTAAGTTTGTGGGTGTAAAATGACTTTTACTGTAAGTGCAGGAGGAGATGGGAGGCTCTTTATGTACTGTGAGTGGGGGTGTGAATTATTAATTTAATGGTAAAGTGAGGGTGGGGGCTAATCCTTTAATGGTAGGTGGCAGCGTTTAATTTTTTGGTGGGGTTATTTCTTTTGTGGTGGGAACTATTTAGTTTAATATTGGGGTTATGTTAGTGCGTATTAATTTAAGGTAGTTTCATGGGATTATTAATTTAATGCTGGGATATTTTGTGGACAATTATTTGAATGTGAGTTTGGTGGGAAGAATTGCCTTTTCTTGTGAACATGAAAACTAATTACCTATTAAAGTTAAATAGTGTGCTCCTGCCACCACAAATTTTAACAATGAATAATAGATCAATAATCTGTTGCTACTATGGTGTGGTCCTTAAACAGCATAAGACCAGTTGAAAATGGAAACAAAGAACAGGGGAGTGCACTAGGGTAGTATATTAGACCCATATATTGAGACTAATAAAATATTGCATACTTTGTAAAGTTAAATAAAGATGTTTATCTGGAATAAAATCCCTTAGAGGTTGGTATCTTCATTAGGGGCTCTTCTGTTATATAGAAGGTTACTAATCCCCTCTAATTGCACAGGTTTGAAAAAATTTAAGGTATTGAAAGCTTTTTTAGTAATACTTTTATATTCTTAATTATACTCCTGTATACATCAAGAAATTGTATATAAAAAAATTACCACATCACATTTACCTATAAGGGGGTTACATACATTTTTATAAAAAAACAAGTTTAATTGTTCTTGACATATTTATTGTAAAATATGAAGAAGTGTAGATGATATCACTGTGTTTTTGTCTTAATTACATAATAAAAAAAACAATAAAATCAGAAAACAATAGAAACAAAAACATATTTATTAAAAAAATTGTTAATATCTTGTTTTTTTTGTCTTCAAACTTTGTTTTTTCGCTTTTCACTTAGTTTTTTTCTTTGTCGTCTCTGTGTATCATCCAGCAGTAGTCAGCCATCATACTGACGTCCCAACGACCGTGGTATCTTCTTTCTATATCTTTAACGTCTTGGTGGAACTGTTCACCCTGTTCTTCACTGTAGTCTCCGAAATTATTCGGGAAATGCTCAATATGGGAATTCAAAAAATTTACCTTTAAACTCATTTTGCACAGCCAAGGTTTCTGTAATTATTAAGCATTTCCCAGACAATTTCTTTGTAGCTTGAATCCTTGACATTGCCTAAAAATCTTGAAATCACTTGTTTGAACGTAGTCCATGCCGAAAGTTCCACAATATTCATTACGCACCCGAAATGTTCATCTTTTATTAACTTTCTAATGTCAGAGTGTGTAAAAATGCCTTCCTTCAGTTTAGCATTGGATATGTTAGGGAATTTGGTGCAAAGATATTTGAAAGTTTCTCCATCTGTAGGCAATGTTTTTACAAATTGTTTCATCAGTCCTAATTTTATTTATTTATGTAGAGGTGAAAGTAAAGCTTTATTTGGATCTACTAAACTGGATTTGATGACATTATTTTTTCCAATTTCTAAACTTTTTCAAGCTGGCCAATTGTTTTTTTTGCCAATGTAAATTTTTAGCTCTGCTATTCCATTCACAGAGAAAACATGGGAATTTGGTGTACCCTTGGTGTACCATGCATAAAATGTAAAGATCTCCACATATTAACCAGTTGTGTCTTACATATCCAATCAGTTCCAAAACAGTTTTCAAATTTTCATATGTTTCTTTAAGATAGACTGAATGTGCTAATGGTATTGACGCGTATGTGTTGCCATTGTGCAATAAAACAGCTTTTAAACTTCTTTTTGAAAAATCTATGAATGTATATGTACTGTGTGTGTGTGTAGTGTGTACTGTGTGTGTGTGTGTGTATGTGGTGGTAGGCAGAGGTTAAAATGAGCCGGCACAAGGCAAAACTGTGTTGCATCTGTTGTATTTGGTTCCACCTTCGCCAGCTCACCTTGTAGTTACAGTTGTTGTGTGTGTGCAATGTTCCTTTAGACAGTATGGGGTTTAGGCCCTTTGTAAATTTCAGCTCCAGGCTCATGTGGACCTTAATCTGGCACTGGGCGGGGGGAAGTGTTATAGCTAGAGCTGAATTGCAACATTCTATACTACCGACTGAGTTCTTTTAGGACAATGTGTTATAATAAATGTAGGCAGAAAACATTTATTATTTTAAAGAATATGAAAATCATGACTTATTCATAAATGCAATAAGCCAAAAATCAATAAGTATCACATAAATTCGTTAAAAAAGCTTTTTCATCGCAGACCTGTGCTATTTTATGTTTGGGAGAAAATATATTTAATTATAAAAAATATTTGGATTTGGTTTGTTTGTCTGTCCCATTATGCATTCGGACACCCCTGCACCGATTCAGATAAAACCAATGTGAGGTGGTCCAGTTGGATTCTGGCCAAGTTATCATAAGGTTAGGGTCCCGGTCTAACCTACCGTTGGTGTATGCTGGGCCGAACTTTGAACCAGGGATCCTGTTCTGAGCCTTCCACTTCACAAACTGGTAACATTGGATCCCAGAAGACATACTAGGGGGTTGAAGTCCCGGTTAGACCTCCCATTGGTGTACCCCTGCCAGAACTTTGACCCAGGGAGTCTGTTCTTTGTCTTCCAATGAATGGATTTGGAAAACATCTATTTATACAAAAGACGAAGTTTGCTTGTTTCCTTGTTTGTCAGCAAATATCTTAGCTACCCCAGCACCAATTGTGTTGAAACCAATGCGAGTTGGTCCAGTTGTATCTTGTCCAAGTTTTAAGGGGGTTAGGGTCCCGATCGGACCTCCGGTTGGTGTACGCTGGATAGAACTTTAACCTGGGTAGCCTGTTCTGGATCTTCCACTAGATGGATTTTGTTTGTTTGTCTGTCCGGTTATACATTCGAACACCCTTGCACCGATTGGGAAGAAACCAATGCGAGGTGGTCCAGTTGGATCCCGGCCAGGTTTTAGGAGTTTTTGGGTCCCGGTCGGACCTCGCATTGGTGTACACTGGGCAGAACTTTAACCCAAGGAGACAGTTTTGAGATTTTCCACTGGATGGATTTGGACAAAAACTTCACAAACTGGTAACACTGGAACCCAGAAGACCTACTAGGGGGTCGAGGTCCTGGTTAGACCAATCGTTTTTGTGTGCTTGCCAGAAGTTTGACCAGGGACCTGTTCTGGGCCTTCCACTGGATGGATTTGGATAACATTTAATAATTTAATATAAAAACTAAAATGACACTGGGCAGCCACTTAATGGGTGTGTTGGAAGAGCTTTTAAGCTGCTAATTATTTTTAAAATGTTGACAGCTACATCCAACTCATTGTAAACTTAATAACTTGAAGATTTAAACACGGCCAACGCCGGGTACTTCAGCTAGTTTAATATGAATGGAATTAATGTCATGTTTGGGCTGGTTACAGTTTTACAGGTTTAATTATTAATGATGGGTGCATCTGATTTAATGTCTGGGCTGATTAGAGGGCGGGATGCATAGAGTATTCACCCATTGCTAGGCTTTCTATATTTCATGTATCTCTCCTTTTATTAAATAGGGCCCCAACATTTCAGGATCTAGGCAAGTAGCCACTGAGCTTAAGACATGAGCAGCAACAGTCAGTGAAAGCTGCAAGATCAGGTAGAAGAAAACAGAACAGTGTGTCAACTGTCCTGATCCTGGTTGGTCAGTCCCGACTTTAATGTGATTGTCCCACTCCGTCAGAACTATGTTCCAACAGCAAGAACTGTCGGGAGGTATGTTCTGCTTCACACTGCACTGCTTATGAAAGACGAGATACAATAATCTAACAGTACTACATGCAGCAATGCTCATGTATTTGAAGGAGCGGGAAGAGTTTGAGAACAGCTTAACACTGTCTAAAATTATTATATATATATATATATATATATATATATATATATATATATATATATGTGTGTTATTCAAACTCACGGTTGTCCACATGCAGTTGTAAAAATATGCAGGTCCGTATGTTTCCAATTATTTTGTGCGATAGCTATAGTGACACAGACAACAAGAGTCTAAAACAGTGGAAACCAATATGGGTAAAACGTGTATCATGCTTTGGAAATCATATCCTTTTCGCAATTTTTTCCAAGCACATGCTGCTATGAGCATTAAAATAATATAAAATATTTAGACAAAACGAAAGAAGTTGATATTTTTTATCCCTCCTATTAATTGGACCACTCTTAAGCTGTGTTCACTCTTGCCAAATACTTCTTTTTTTAAATTCTGGAAAATCATCTCATGCAACCATCGTAATGTTTAATATTGTAGCCAAAAAATCTGTTTTGACTTTGGATTATATTACTCATTTCTCCTATGGTGTATAAACTTGGCATACACCGTGCGTGTTGATGCAGGAGGTCATCTACTCTAGCAACAGTTTGTTCTAAAATGAAAATCCTAAGTCTTCATGAAAAGTTATAGGAAATTAAGAAATTGAACTACTCAATAGATAATAAAACACAGCCATTTGTGAGTGATTAATATCAAAACATTCAATTAAAATGGAAGTGTTTATAGAAGACATCACATGCTCTAAAGATGATCTAAACAGATGTTAAATGTCAATTTTGAATATCCCTGATACTGAATTTTATATTGTATGGCAAAACTATTTTTAAAAACGTGATGTTAAAGATGTTTATTTAACTTTAATAAACTATATTTTTGTTCCATTTTTGTCGTAGTAGGATTCAGTACTTAAGTCTCTTAAGAATACTTAAATGCTTATTCAAGAGGCATGGATTTAGAGGATTTCTGGAGACAATGACAAGCGAAAATATGCTAGAGAGCAGGGGCCCGATTCAACAAAGTTCGCAAACGCATACGCATCTGCTAAATGGCTCTGCGCATGCGCGAAACAACACTTAAGCAGCGCAAAACACTACATACGCTACTCAAGCACGGCAGATACAGCTCTCAAAAGGTGACTCAATCTCAAACTCCAACGCAAATAGATTTGAGATGACTGCTGACCACTTGAGAACATATGGGTGGGAATGGGCGGAGAGTAGGCGCGGACTGGGCGGAGATGAGATAGTACTTGAGTAAAGTAGGCGTTATGCTTTTTCACTTGAGAATAGTAGGCGTTCCCTCTGCCCAGATGAGTGAAACTGATGTCACTCCTGTCTCAAATCTTTCACAAAAGTTAAGGAAGGCCAGGGTCATGTTTAACTCCAATACAGCTAGCTAAAACCACTATTAAACGCCTTTAGGAGCATCTTTTGCGTTTAAAATGCAAAACGAAATATGCACAACATACATACATATCAATACAGACTGCCTGTGCCATTTTTTTTTGAAAATTTTTTTTTTATTGAGCTTTTACATATCTTACAAATGTTCCATTAGTATGTTTGTGTAAATTAAGCTTTTTTTGCTTTACATACCCCTTTCTAATCAATGCAATTCGCAAGTGCAACATGTTTGATGTTATTTTGGCCCTTTGGCCTCAATCCGGAACTGCCGGAATGCCGGAATTAGTTAGCTGGAAATAGCGCCCTCTGCTGCTTACTGCCTCTTCAGTAAAGAGGACTGGCTTTTATAGGCCTGTACACTGCTAGCCACATATCTTCTCAGCATTATGGGGAGAATCCAGGTCACAGTGCATTCCGGCTGCCGGAATGGTTGCCTCAGTGCATTCCACATTCATTCCACTGCCGGAATGGTTGCCTCAGTGCATTCCACATTCATTCCACTGCCGGAATGGTTGCCTCAGTGCATTCCACATTCATTCCGGCTGCCGGAATGGTTGCCTCAGTGCATTCCACATTCATTCCACTGCCGGAATGGTTGCCTCAGTGCATTCCACATTCATTCCACTGCCGGAATGGTTGCCTCAGTGCATTCCACATTCATTCCGGCTGCCGGAATGGTTGCCTCAGTGCATTCCACATTCATTCCGGCTGCCGGAATGGTTGCCTCAGTGCATTCCACATTCATTCCACTGCCGGAATGGTTGCCTCAGTGCATTCCACATTCATTCCACTGCCGGAATGGTTGCCTCAGTGCATTCCACATTCATTCCGGCTGCCGGAATGGTTGCCTCAGTGCATTCCACATTCATTCCACTGCCGGAATTGTTGTGCACACTGCATGGGTAATTATTTCATTTTATGTAAAATGTCTCCCAAACAATAGACTTTGTCATAAATATTTTTTATAAATCTCCAACCATTCTGAACAATTACCACTATCATTAGTCTCAATATGTTACATGCCTGATTTGACAGTTGGTGATGGTGCATTTGCAATAACAAATAATATTAATAGACATATAATAACTCGAAACGATATTTTAGGGTTTTACACACATGATTTATGCAAATTTAAAACAAGTGTACTATTACCACAGGGACACTTTTAACAGCAACACAAATAGTGTAAGGATATTAATGATCCCTAAGAGCCGAGAGAATTGGTGAGGACTCAAACCCACGTAGCAAGCTTGCAAGGTGGATTGCCTAACTGCTACACCACTGTACAAGTGGTGATGTCAAGGGAATAGAATACAAATTAAAGATGACCAGCAACTTCTAGCATAAGTTGTTTCCCTTAAAACATGGGGAAAGATGGCAATACTTGGAAATATTATACCCAGAAAGATTTGGTGCATGCAGAGTCACGATGTATGCATATCGAAATATATCCATGTTGATAAATACAAATCTCAAATAGAACATTTATTGCTCCCATTTCTACAATTTGATTTGGTGGAGCACTTAGCTTTTTCCACTGTTGCCAGTACAGAATTCCTATGTCTTTGAAATCCAAAGTCTTTGCCAACATTTGCTTTGCTGTGTTGTAGCTGATAACACTGTTGAACATTACATATAGCCACCTTACACACCAAAACATATACTAAGTCACAGAGTGGAATAAATACCCTCAAACTTGTAAATATACCAAGGTTAGCCACATACACGCATCATTCAGGGTTCAAACTCATTACCTTGTTGTTGTAAGCTCATTTCTTTATTCACTAAGGTATACTTCACATTGAAACACCAACACCAAACTGCACATTAACTAGTTAGCACAGCTGAATGACTGTCTTAGACCTGATAAATTGCCCATGTTGCAATTAATATGAACAGCATGATGGATAACGTGGTATTAAAATATTAACCCTAGATAAGCACACATGAATAAAAACACTGTTTTACTAAAGCAGCAGGAGCTGCAAAAATGTCACCAAACAAATGCGAATTAAGCGTGTTTGTGAATCCTACGCTAAATACAAGCCGTTGCATATATTTTTTTAATTTTAGGAGTATGCTTAATAATGTGTTTTATTAACTCACTTGGTGCTTAGGGTTGACCTGGGGCCTTGAACTTCTGCACTTAGTATTGGTGGGTGAAATACATAACCACTACACTATCGTGGCACATCTAAATGAAACACATGCAAATGAATCATACGTCATATAATTGTACTTAAAACTATTTTACCCATACTATTGCCACAACACTAACAGCTTAGCTCATTAATGACATCTGTAATAATCGTTATAATCTGTACTTACCCTACAGAAAATAAACGTTGCTCACATGTCAGGTCACTTTTACACAAAACCACACTTGGCTAATTACAACGCACCTGCGTGCTCCTAATGACGTGTCCGGCATACTCTCCGGCCTACTCACCTGCATTTAATTCACTAATTACAGTGCTACTTAAAAATGCCTTGCTTGGCCTTCTGTGTTGTTGGGAGTTTCACAGTTCTGGGTAAGTAGCCCTTAATGGTGAAATGTTTCATAATCTCTGCAGTTTATTGCTGTACCTTGCTCAACAAAGGTCCTAATGGTAAAGAATTTTATGTTGAAGGTTAGTGGAAAAGTCTTTAATTAGCTGCAGAGTTTGAATATTGAGGCAACTGTGTAGACCTGGGATGTGTCTCTGCATAGATACCTCTCGACTGTAGTGACACACATAAAGATTATCCATCTATATTGATTTATTTTGTACCTGTTTACCCTCCCCCCACAGATCTTGGTCCTGGATTGTGTTTTTTGGGTGTCTAGTGCTTGCTTATTGACATTCCACATTTGTCTGTGTGTGTGGTAAGTAGAAACCAGATATTATTTTATTACATACCCCTTGTTAAAACACTTTGCATTAAGAATTTCCATGCTGTTATAAAAAATTTTTTTTTTTTTTTCTTTTTCTAATACCTTTATTTGAAGTGTGGTTTTTCAGACCCTACCTTAAAGACACATTAACACTCTGTGCTTGAGTCATTAAGGAGAGCAAAGGATAAAAAATAAGTAAATGTTCTAGTGGACAAAGCATGTTACAATGTAATGGGTCAATGTATTTTTTGGTTATTTTTGGAACAAAACATAAATATCTTCACATTTAAAAGATCAGTGGTCAAATCATGTGCAAGCTTAGTCAAGGGTTGATTATCTAAGGTATGGTAATTCAAAATGGGAATATGAATAGACATGGTCTGGTGTGTTAGTGAAATGGTTTATATGTGTAATAATAGTGGAAAAACCATGGCTACCTGTATTTTACCTTTACAATGTGTGTAGAAAGTATAGCTTCATGCCTCTAAGTTTAGCCTTAATGTCTTTAGCTAAATGCACGTTAATGGGATAGTTTAAATCTACAGCCTAATGTGGCAACATAATTGATGTTTGGTTTTTCTACAGTTTATTGATCAGCACATATAGTGTTGAGGAGTGCACATTATTGACGCTTTATTTGTTTTTCTTATATCTACAGCCTTTAGATTACACTTGGCCTGCAGTGCTGGCTTTTCTGCCATTGCACTTCCTTTTGGAGTTGGTGGATGTTGCCATGGTGAAGGGTGTTGTCAAATGTAAGTAGTATAGTGCTATCTGCACTAAAATGTGATTGGCCAGTGAGTGTGCTCCATACAATAATGTCGTCGTTACTAAGCCTGCAATGTGTGGTTGCACAAACAAAACATATGGGCAGATGCTAGCTATGTAACATGGGTTTGGTGTTTCAAATTAAGTCAAATAGTGCATTCAGAATCCTAGGTATAGTCCAAACACACACGCCATTATTATACACTATAATACCAGCTTTTTTACACATGCCAATACATTGCTCAATCTCTTGATATCAAAATGCAAGTTGTCTGAGCTAATATTGCCATATTAATTTGTTGCCTTTCGTTCAACAGGGTGTGTTGGCGTGGATTTTGGATTTGTGCAATTCGTGTCTCACTACATGTTGTTGAATTTCTCCAGAGCTCCAAGCCTGCTTATGGCTCTCTTCAGTCTGGCCAGATTGTCATCTCTTAATCCAAGGAACTTTTACACACACAGACCATTACCTTGTTTGCTTTGTTTTTGTCAGCACGTTTGAATTCATATATGTAATAAATCTAGCCTATGCTGCAAATGTGTCAGCAATCAGTTGTCATGCCATTTTGTACCATTACTACAGTGCACTGATTAATATTTTAATACCCATAAATCCATGTGTAGTGCTTTCAAAACTATTGTGGAACAGGTTTTATTTTAAATGAATATATGAAATCTAGGTGTGGTTATTTTCTCCTTTGCCACAGATACACCATAGCCTACAAACACGCTCAATGGGGTAAATGTATAGTTTTAGAAAATGTCTATAGTGTGGAGGTTTGTATGTGTGTTTGGTGCTTAGTAGTAAATTGTTTGGACACTTTCAGCTTTTAGAGCGAACATGTGATGTGCGTAGGAATATAGGCATCACATTACAGGTAAATGTATATAAAGAAAGCAAAAATGTTAGCAGTGTCAGGTCACACACTACCAACTTTTGGCCCTTGGCCAAATGGGATAACAATATTTATCGCTTGTGCTAGTGGCACTTTGTTTCAAAGTGGTCCAACACCCACATGCCAGACACAAACCCCACACTAACAATTATGGGGAATGCATTAGGGCACTAAGTTAGTGGAGTCTTGCTACAAGGCCATAATACCATCACCTAGGGCCTGATTCATTAGTAATCTTCTTATCTTGTGCAAAAGGTAAGATGCTTATTGTTACGAAGAAACAGGGAGATAAGAGTGAAGCAAAGATGGATTTTCATCCTAACGTAAGAAATTCTTCACTTATGCAGTGGATTTTGCTTCTTATCTCCCTTTTCTGAGCATGAACAGAGTGGATTAGCTTAAGATAAGCAAAAAGGACAGATAAGATCCTTAATGAATCAGGCCCCTAGTTTGCTAATTGGTCAAGGCAGCTATATGTAAACTTACAGCCAACATAGATACTCCACATGAGAACTAGTTACATTAGTCTGATTACACATTGTTAGGCAGCAGTCACTTGACATGTTTGCTGAACCTGATAATGTAGGTCTCCAATGTTATTGTGGTGTAGAAATGTGAAATTTATTCTCAATACCATTTTCATGTAGATTGCCCTCTGAAAGTGGAAAGTAGTGACAAATTCACATTCCACCTTTGTTTCTCTTCAAAGTGTGTGTGTTGTAATACCACCTATGTCTGTTTAAACATGCTAGTCAATGTTAACAATAATTTGCAGCATTTGTCCATGCCTTGGGCAAGGGAAGTACAAAGCCTTAATGTACAGATATCCTCCCTTTAGGATTATGGCTCCATGTTCAAATTCCTTTACCACCATCTAATCCAGGGGTGGGCAAACCTGTCCTCAAGGGCCATATCCAGTTCATGTTTTTAGGATTTCTTTAATCATGTACAGCTGAGTTAATCTATTTGGCTGGGTCAGTAATTATCCCACCTGTTTCTACAGACAGAAATCCTAAAAACATGAACTGGATATGGCCCTTGAGGACAGGTTTGCCCACCCCTGATTTAATCCAAGAGTGTTGGGCCGAGCACACAGTATTTTGAGGGATTAATGTCTGGTAGATATTGTTGATGTTTACATTGTTAGGTGAGGCATCCAGTTTTTTTTGGCTTATAGAGGGTGAACGTGTGCAATGGGTACCTGTGTCTGTATTGGCAAGAAATCACAACATACCAAGCTTCAAATGATAATATGTTGCCCGTTATATAAAATAGCTTGGCCTTGCATAAATGTTTCCAAAACTGGAAGGGAGCCAAATCCAAGTGACGTGCCCACTTTAACAATGAATGTATCAGTGTACATTACGTAAGAAACTCTAGGGTCTGTTTGTTATAATAATGTATTCAAGGTTCCAGATTGGTTTAAACTATCATGGATTGGGGGGATCAGATCATAGAGTTTGGAAAAGTCTTTACAGGATAGAGGAGTTTGGTGGACAAACTACCTCTTGGAGTCTACTTACTTGTATTACAGAGTGTGCTTCTTTGCCTGACCAAACCATATCTATACTCCAAGCTTTTTCATTTGCGTCTTACATGATTAGTCAGACACACAGCACTACATACACCCTTATAGTGTGTCAAACTGTCACGTTAGTCTGTATTTCTAGATCCGAATCAGGGACCCTTGGGATTACCTGCAGCAGGTGTGAATCTGAACAGAGCAGCCTGGATGATCTTCCTGCTCATGTTCTTGCTGATTGTCCAATCTAGCAGGGGAATGAGCAGTCTGAGAATGTGGACACAAACACTGATTTTGTAATGCAGCCAGAAACACTGGGGCCAATAACTATCCACTGGAGAGAAGTGTGTTGTTCAGGCAATGAACAGATCACAGCAGCAGCTTTAAATAGTTTGTCCCAAGCAACTATTGGCTGAGCACTTAATGGGATCACAGGTGCTGAATCTGGTTGATCTGGAATGATCACCTGACTGCATCCAAGATGCCTGTGCACATGCAGCAGAACAAACAGTGTGTGTTTGATTGCAAACGGAGCTGTGGAGGACGGGAATGTTGCTGACGACCAGAAGGCACCCAGGTAGCCGTGATATGACAGCAGCTGATGGGGTAAGTGCACCTAAGATCCAAATGTGAGACCCAACCTATATGTGCTTAGTGCAATAAGGTCATGAGGTTACATGCAAACAACTGTTATGCTAAATGACGTCCAGTGTACCACACACTGTGCATTAGCACTATTCTTAAATACAAATCCCTTATTAGATTTTTAGAATTAGCACAGATTATTACCTGTACAAAATAGTAGTTAACAATATTTGTCCTGTGCCATCATGGGAAAAAAATTTTTTTAATTTATTTTGGTTACCTTAACACCTGTCTTTTGTGGCTCCTTTGTGTCAGGTTACAGTTTGCAAATGCAATACTTTCTTGACAGAATGATTTGCCCTACCTCTAAAGGGGCACTGTAGTTGCACGTTGTGTTTGCAATTATTTAGTCAGGCAAATAAAGAAACACTGTGGCAAAAGCATTAAGAAGCTTACCTTGATACACTTCTTGTTTAAGTCTTCTTCAGCAAACCATGGGCCAGAATCATTCTGGAAAGGTAAGGCAAAGTAACTAAGCAAGGGCAAAGCATGTGAGTTTGGAGGGGGATGTAAACCAAAAATGTCATTGGAGATGTAATTTTGGGGTAGAAGAGGTCCTACTTGACATGACAATTTCAGTGTACAAATAAGCTATCAAGTATTTGTGCGGTACATTAGGATACAGACATTTATTTTTTTTCGTGCTCTAAACCTATTGCTAATTTGCACCACTTGCATTTTAAAAGGCTTTTGAGCAGCATTCAGAAATATGTATCCTTGACATCTAGGTTCATTACTCAATCAGGGCCATGGCATGGTTTTGGTCAGCACACTGATATTAGATACATATTTGTTTGAATACGTTAATGAATCAGCCAGTTTGTTTGGAGATTATACTTTGGTTAGACTTGATAACAAGTATTGTTATTAAAAAAAACATTATGGAATCTGCCGTACAAAATAAATACACATTTCAGTAGTAGGAATTTTTTTATTACAAAAAAAAAAATATATACATATTTTCGTCATATATTAAACTATATTTATTAGGTTAAAACAATACAAATTATTTTTTCCGTGTCTTTTTAAAGGGGGTTGGAAGGGAGGCTCCCCTACTCCGACTTCTTGTCACCCGTGATGTAGAGGAGTCAGAGGAACCAGGCAATGGGGCAAGGCAAGCAGGTTGTGTCCGACGAGGTGCAGGGTCAGGGGATGGGGATGGGGCCACGACAGGCGAGGGGGAAGTGGGCACAACAGGGGATTGGCCATAGCCACGAGCAAAGGCTAAACACATAAGACGACATAGTTCGGGGTCAGGGAGGGCGGAGGCGACAGACAACTGGGTATGGGGGCTGCCGAACAAATAATCTGAGCTGGGTGAAGGGATTGTGCCGGAGGTGCGTTGGGAGTGGGCATGCAAGATATCACCCAGGAGTGTTGCAATATTTGTCACTGAAGTATTTAAATTATCCATTTTGGTGGCGAGTGTCGTCAGTAAAGAGGTGTGTGTGCTCATGAAATCGGAGAGTGTGTTAGTGAGACTGGTGATTTGCTGATCCGTGTGTTGGACAGTGCTTGATATTTGTGACAGGTGAACATTCTGTGCAAGAGTGACGTCTTTAAGATTTTGGGCTGCATGTGCGAGTGTCCGCTGCCTTACATATTCAGCTGGAGGCAGCTGAGGCTCCTCCAAATCACAGGCAACTTCATCATCCACTGGTGAAGCAGGCGCCTGCTGCTCACATGCTGTAGAGAGATAATAAGTAAAATAAAGTAATTAGAATCAATGAGTAAGGTGCGATATTATATTGGCAAAAACATCTTACAACGCGTGATGTAGCATTGGTAAAGTGTCAGCTTCCCTTGAATGTGCTAGCAGCCCTTTCCGCTCCCCAAATACAAACATTGCCACTTATGGTCTGACATTTTAGGATGAGCCCTACATATTGAGACCATTTGTCTTCAGTGTGTAAATTTAATTTCCTACTATGTGATAGGCAAACACATTGTGCAATTGAAGTTTACCTTCACACACACATCCTGAGAGTTGACACTTTTACTCAGACAGATACAAAGCTTTACAGACATTAAGTAAGCAAACTCATCATGTACCTAGTGGAGCGGCCTCTCCTGTTCGGGATGGGCTAGAGCCAGTGTCTATGTCGCCCACCCCAACTATCTCCACCAGGGCTATTGCAGCCCTCGCCCGATCCTCGAGGGGTGTTAAAATAGTACGAAGTCAAGGCCCCCCACCAGTGCCTTGAGCATGCCTGTGAATCTCAACAAGTTTCGCTTTCAGGCGTCCTTTATAGTCTGCCCATCTGTGGAATAGACAAACATTATTGCCTCACATAGTACCTTCAACTCAAAATGACACATTTTTCAATAAAATACATTGCACGTTTTGCTAATCACACCAATTTAACCTTCACATACAGTAATACAGATTTTGCTCTTTTGAAGCGCGTATAATGTGGTAAACATATTATGTCAATGTGACCAAGGGCCATGGTGTTAGTTTCTGATCAACAAATGCATTGGAGTCACAAGGTGGTTTCACCTCACAGGTGACTAACGCTACTATGTCACAATATCCATATTTATCTCTAGCGATATCTATATATATTATTTGACAAATAGACACAGTCAGTAAAGTTAAATAGGGCTATTATTTTTAAATTTAATTCGTACCTTTTCTGTACTTCAACCTTTGTACGCTCATACGGAGATATTTCATTTATGAGCCTTGTGATTTCCTGCCAATGCGTTTGGCGCTCGCGTCCGGTTATTTGCCGGTTCCCACTGTGGAACCTCGCCAGAACCTCTTCTACCAGCACCTCCAGCTCCTCCTCTATGAAATTGTTTTTACGCCTAGTTGGCAGCCCTGGTGCCTCCACATTACTTGGGCCAGCATCAGACATATTCCTATTTCAAAGATAAGTTTTGTCTTTATAGGCAATGCACAGAGTCAGGTGGTGATACAGAATCTAAGCACATTCCCCCCCTACATAAGGTACAATTTCACAAACTTCTAACTAGGTCTAAAACACATGCCCCTTATTATAATAAACATTGTGGTTTGTCTATTTAACGGCTATTTAGTTTGACCACTGCATTTTGACTGACATATTAGTCAAATACTATAGCAACATTCTCCTACTACTACTACTACTCTTCACTTTTCAAACCATAAAATTGGTTTACAGGTTAGCAACACACCAAAATTAAGGATATCACTCAGTTGCAAACCCTATATTGTGTAATTATTATTAATATTTGGTTACAAATCAGCCAGCAACACACTTAAGTGTGTACTCCAAATGCAATTGTGGAGGTATGTGGGCACAATAAGTGTATACATTTGGACCCATGTGTCCATCAATGCAATGAGCTAGTTATTATGCCGTTGAACATGGATAAGTTTCAAAAGAACTTAGCATACTGTAGGCTACTATTGAAAACTTTACATGTTAAATGTGAGGGCAGGGGCCCTTTGCTTACCAGTTTTTTTTACATTCCGGCCACACATATTGCAGAGCAAACAGTTTGCTACATTAGGAGATAAAAATATTTTTGCACTATCCAGAAATTTCAGATAAATTATTATACTTACTTGTCTCCAAAGTTTGGCACAAAAGAAAAAAAATATTTTGATAGTCAACTGGGTAATGCGTGGTATGGCCTGCAATAAAAAAACCAAATTAATTTTTATAAGCAAGGAAAGGTAATGTGGTAAACCAAACTAACCTCCTAATTTGATTATGGATAAGGTTCAAAAGAACTTAGCATACTGTAGGCTGAAAACTTTATTGCAGAGCAAACAGTTTGCTACATTAGGAGAACACAAAAAATACTAAAATCTTACAATCTCTGTTTTAGTTTGGTACTTACTGTTTGTTGTTGGCTTCTTAGACCAATCATCCAAATGTAATGAAATCTTGATTGTGCTCTATCCAGGCTAAAAAGTGAATGAACAGGCACTAGACCAAAGCACAGGTGGGTTTAAATGGAGTGTTGAATTAATAAACCAAGTGTACACTCTTCTTCCTAATTGCGGAGCACACTGTACTTGTCTCAGTGCAGGCGCCCCCAAATTCTTGGTGGGAGAGACAATCAGAGTCACAACACAGGTGTGTGAAAGCTCCGCGTGTGACGTGAGCACGCCCATACGTGCTCAGCGAACCAATCGGAACGCAGAGGCCCCCATTTTGTGTTATAGACATTATACCAAAATGAGGGCTGCAATTTTCAGCAGGCGTGAGCTGAGAGTCCTTGCAGAGGGTATGGACAATGTACCCTCTGGAAGGTATGTGTCCAACGAGGTGAAGGTGCGGGCCTATCAAAGGGTCCGCAGACACCTCCACCTCCGATATAATATTCGGCGGAGCACCGTTCAGCTACAACGGCGGTGGAGCGATCTCTGGCGCCGCCAGCCCCAGATTCTGGAGGAGCTCCGTAGGGAGATCAGAATAAGTGAGTTCTCTACTAATCGCAAAAAAAAAGTCAACATATATATATATATTTGCTCTATGGCCCTGATTCATGAAGGATCCTTAACTTGAGAAACTTCTTATTTCAGGACAAAATCATGTTACAATGCAAGGGGTGCAAATTAGTATTCTGTTTTGCACATAAGTTAAAAAATACTGACTGTTTTTTCATTTAGCACACAGATACTTGATAGATTATTTGTACACTGAAGTTTAAAGTTGATATTTGTGTGCTACATGTAAAAACAGTCAGTATTTAACTTATGTGCAAAACAGAATACTAATTTGCACCTCTTGCATTGTAACATGGTTTTGTCCAGGAGACTGAAATAAGAAGTTTCTCTAGTTAAGATCCTTAATGAATCAGGTCCTATGTTTGTAAATATGTTCACCCTAAACACCTGACATGGCCTACATAACAATGTGCAAGCACACTATAAAGGTCATGCCCCTTCCAGTGCACCCAAAAAGCTTTGACTCCTGTGTCCTAAATTTGTCTGCTATCCATTTACTGACCTAAATGTTTTTGTGTGACAATTCTCACCATTAAGTGTGGTTGTGGAAATCAGGCATTCTAAGTCTTGACCCGAGTGCTGTAACTTGCTAGTCTAACCTTAAAATCATTTTGGAGTGGAAGATGTGTTGTCATTATTGGGCCAAGATTGAAAAGGCACATTTTAAATACAAAACACCTTAGTGTTTAGACACATTTTTGCAAGCTCCCATAAGATGCAAACAGATTACAGAGTGTACTAGATATAGCTAATCAATCATTACTTAACTGCCTATTTAGACTCTTTTAGACTGTGAGGTAGTCCCAACAAAGGGTGATTTCCAAAGTATACTCAACATTCTAAGATTTTGACCTCCATCCTTTAATTCTGTGGTCCTGTAAAGAGAGAACAAATTGACATCATTACCAGGGCCAAGGGAGTTTGCAGACTTAAATTCACCTACATGAAAAATATACTACGGACAAATTTGTACAAAACCTAATTAGCCGGCCAGTAGTATGTTTGGGGAGTGTGGCAGACAACACATGCAAATATGGAGCAAGCCTCCAAACTCCACACATATGAAACAATAATCAGGGAGTTGAATTCCTGACCCCAGTGCTATGAGAGCAAAGTGCTGACCACTAGGCCACTGCGATATTCCACATCTCTATGTAAAATACCAAAAATTGTGCCAGGTCATCATCATCATCATTTATTTATATAGCGCCACTAAATCCGCAGCAATGCACAGAGATTTCATTCACATCAGTCCCTGCCCCATTGGAGCTTACAGTCTAAATTGCCTAATATAGACATGCACACACAGAGAGGGAGAGACTAGGGTGAATTTTGATAGCAGCCAATTAACCTACCAGTATGTTTTTGGAGTGTGGGAGGAAACCAGAGCACCTGGAGGAAACCCATGCAAACACATGGAGAATATACAAACTCCACACAGATAAGGCCATGGTCAGGAATTGAACTCATTACATCAGTGCTGTGAGGCAGATGTGCTAACCACTAGACCACTGTACCGGGCTGACAAGTTATGTGAAATGCTTTGTGTTCATCATGTTTAGCTCCTTGCATTGTAAGTAGCTAATATTTCTGCCTGCTGACAATGTAAAGTTTATTAAATATGTATGATCACCTGATTGTCATAATACTATCAGTTTTTTCAAATGGTGATTGTGTTAACATGTCCTTTTGTTTATATTTCCTTTTCTCAAACAGACCGGGCACGCTGGAAACGCCGGCAACGCCGTCAGGCTGTGGTGGAGGCGCAGGCGGGGGAGGAGGCAGAGGAGGAGGGGGACGACCAGCAGCGCCAGCCGCAGCCACAGGAGGAGGAGGAGGAGGAGGTGCAGCCGGTGGCAGTGGCTGTGTCATCGGAGGAGGAGGAGCCTGTGCCGGTGCTAGTGGCAGCAGCTGCAGTGGAGGAGGAGGCTGACCCGGAGGAGCAACGATTGGAGGAGGCAGCATCGGGCAGCCAAGAGGCAGTGGCCTTTGATGATAGTAAGTATTTTGGAAAAATGATGGACCTAATTTGATAAGATTGAGGATGTCCATTATACTTGTACATAATACCTGCTGTGACACATGTTGATTAAATGGTGACATAAATGCCACAGGTTTTACACATAATATCTGGCTACAATTTTGATGTACATTAAACACTCAAACCACAGCCAGAGCCATCTTAACACATGGCCACGCAGGGCAGGGCCCTAAAAAATGTGGCTGCTAGCCTGGTGAACTTGTCAGCATATTAATCACTTGATTTTAAATTCCAATATCAACCAACATATTTTTAATTCCTGTGAGTTATTGTGTAGGTAGTGGCCCATGGTAGTGCTTTGCCCTGGGGCCTATAATGCTGGATAAGACAACCCTGTCCATGGCCCTCTACCTGTGGCTCACCAGAATGTAGGACATTGATCCAAATGCCTTAGCAATGTCTAATGTGCGTCCAAATGGTTTTGTTGCCAGAAGCCTACCATTTGAAAGTAATGTAACAGTACACATCTCTAGTAAGTCCAGTCTGTTTGCCAAATTAGGTTGAGCTGTATATTTATTGTTTTCGTTTGTTTCCTTTCAGCACCTGAGGAGGAAGGTCGGAGATTGGCCACACCACCACCCACTCCGGCCCAATTGTTGGCCCAAATGGGCCACTTACTCGGCAATCTCGAGGCCACCTGCCAGCAACTGGTGCGATTGGTTGCCGACTGGAAGGCTACATTGGACTACTGGTCCTCTTTATTGTAATTTTTGTATTATATGTAAATATTATAGTTTTTCCTTGTAAATATGTTGTTCATTTTGAATCCTTGCCACATTATATAACTAATTTTCCAAAAAACCTTGGTGTGTGTGTCTTTATTCATCTCATTACACAACATGTGGGTGTAAGGCTACAAGAGAATGCATTTAAAATCCTAAATGTGCAACATTTCAGCAAGATAGATTGTTTCTAACATCATTGCTGTAGCAGAAAAGGTTTAGATTTGCTGTTTGCATGTCATCCAAAAGGAACATGTGCCCTCCACCAACAAGCCACCCCTGTAAGAGGTATGCCATCTGTAGGCCCTGTGTGCAAGACATTCCAAAAGGTCAAATGCCCTAGCTATTTCACAACTTCCCCAAATCATGTGTCATTGTAGTGATAGTCCAAGGTTACGTTCCAGTGTCAGAGCAAAGGCAGTCACACATTGAAGAGAACATATGGAAACTGTACCCAGAAGTGGTGTAAGGCAGAAGTGCAAGTGAAGCTAATCTCCATGGTACTGGAGTGTGGTAAGCGGTCTGTTGTGTATTGAAACAGCTGAGTACATGACATAACGTGTACGGCGTGGATCCAGATGAAAGTCGAAAGTCGGATGGCAACCAATGTAGCATTTAACTCAAAGAAGGCTGTCCCCTACAAATACCCCCCCCCCCTCCTCTTAGTCCATTCATAGTAATAAATGTCAGCATGCACATAATAATGTGCCTGTGAACTGTGGGTCCTGAGCCATTGTTGAAAATTCCCACCAAGAATAAATTTTATTACAATACAGGATAATTAGGAGGGCATTTCTAACAATGTAGTACAAATGAAATCTACAAAATAAAACCATTGTGTGAAGTTCCTGCGTTTATTGTTAGCATAATGTTTCCACTCCACACAATAGTTGTGGGTAAGCTTTGTATTTGAACTCATGTCTGGTGAGTTGTGAGTCGAAAGTGCTAACCAGTGAGCTACCTGTGAGATGGATATTTTTGTGAGTAATTTGTGTGAATAATGAAGAGTAGTATTAAGTGTCAGTTTCCTGTGTAGCACGCATGCTGTATGGTTGGTGTTGTCTGGGTTTTTCAAATATCAGGTTGGCCTAGTGGGTAGCTGTCCCACTTTCCATACAGTCATTCCTGAGTTGTAATCCAGACAGAAACCCTTCCTCTGTGTGGAGGTTGTATACACTCTTGTGTGTATCCTTTATGGAAGAGTATGCTATGCATTCATTTTGCTGAAAAGGCAAAGATGTATTCACACCACATACATTTTAATACATTCGTTATTCATGTATTTTTAATGTAGCCATGTGCATGCATTTTGCATACTATACGGCGACTTGAAATCGAAGAAATCCTAAACACAGATCGTGAGCAATGTGTTTTTTACAAGTGTGTATTAGGTTAATTAGTAGCAAAGGAAAAACAACCGTCCAGAGTGTTGCACATCATTGTTATTTGTCAGTGATTAATGAGTAGAGAGCTATGTCGTAAAAATAAGCCCCAGCCATTTATGTTGTGTTGTGTGTAAACAAACTGTTGGTCCCTCCCACAGTGGGCGTGAGGTTTGCATTGCTTGGCTTGTCGTCAATCAGTTGAGAGACGTCGCTTATGCGTGTAGCATGTTTAAAGATCCGCAGGTGGGTGTGTTTTCTAACGTTTGCGCTGCTTATTTCCGTCACTTAGACCACATGGGGGTGTGTTTTTGCTGTTTGAGGTGCTTATTTCGGTTTACGTTACTCAAAGTATGCAAGGCAGATACGTATGCATTTGCGAACTTTGATGAATCGGGCCCCAGGTGAGGTAGCTGAACTAACAGCACTTAGGATCATTTATATAGCTTAAAAAAAATTAATGAGAAGCTTGAAAACTGATCCCTAATAACCATGTGTACACTAAAGAAACTCCTCCAATGACTCCCTTTTGGTTCATTTAAATATAATATAGTGACAACTGTAATATTTGGTTTTGCATGTTTACACATCACCAGTGACAGAGAAACCAGATTGCTAGTTCTTTCTTGTAAGTTGAACATTGTTGTAAAAATACTAACAGCATTTTATAACTACTAAAAACACACTAAGAACATTTTTCCATTTCACATTGCACTCAGCTCAAATTGGTTTATACTTGCACAATTTTTCTACCTCCTTTATGTCATCACAGCCCCACCTTCACCTGCACAGTGCCAGTGAACCATGCCAAAATGGCCTGCCCTGCTCACTTCTCAGGGAGATCTGATGGTATCAGGGAGAATGGCCTACTTTTTGTGGAGTTCAGGAAGACTCTCTGAAATTCTTGAGTGTCCCAGACATTCCAGGAGGGTAGGTAAGTATGAGTTGGCTTTAATTAGAAAAGTCATAACTTTGAAAACATATTTAATTCTGTGTGCCATGCAAATAAGGGGGCAGCTATTTTCTGTTGCTATCTGTAAACATGCAAAAAGGCATTTGGGTAGAGTAGGGACATTTGCATATTAAATTGACACATATGCATGGAAGTGACTGGAGTGCTGCATGTTCTCCTTATGTTAACAGCAGACTAGGCAAAAGAGAAAATTAATGCAAATTACCATAATGGGCACACAAAATTATTTAAATGACACATACATAAACATCTTTAAATTATGACATAATTAGGATGGTTGGCGTGTGCCATATCAGGGAAAATTTCCTTTTTCCCTGAGTGCTTGCCAATTAACTTCCCCTAGTCAAAAACTACTACCATCAATGTACAATAATATCATCTACATGTAGTGCTCTTGCAAGATGATGATTATCAGTAGCTCTTTCAAAGAGCAGTGTCTTGTAATTGTTGGAGTCTTGTCTTTCAACAAAGATAAGACCCCAAGAATAGTACACTTTTTAAGGAATGTTCCTTATTAACAGAGTTATTGGGGTTTTGGGATGGGTCACAATGTGCACTATCACATGAAATGAATGCAAATAACAATACTAAATCTGACAAATAGGTTAATAAATATTATTAATAATTATAAAGAACTACATTTTATACTCTCTACTCAATGATACGTATGTGTATGCTACTTATCACAGGCAGATACAATTCATATTTCTAACTGAATATATGCTTAATTTAAAAGTAAGATCCCTAGGCCCTTATTGAGCGAGCATTATGATAAACTGTGTTGTAATAATTGATGAAAAGACAGAAGTATGTGAAATATAATGCAGTTTATTTATATTTAAAAGCTCACATGAGAACAAGAAGTGGAGCCCTGAGGATGTAAGTGTAGCACAGCAAATATAATTATGAACAGTGTATAGCCTAGGATATAGCTGTCACTCACCGGACTGTGAGTGCCATTTCCCGTGTGTTCAGGAACCGTGGCCGTCCGCCATCCTGAGGGTCTGCGCATGTGCAGCCCTTATCAAGCCTTCAATACCTGTTGCTTTTAATTGATTGGATGATCAGGCAACCCTCCCTATTTAAACCACCTGTGATCATTACCTGGTTGCCTGATCTTGGAGTCTCATTCCCCATGAGCCTCTGAAGGTGTTCCTGTGTTCCTCGTGTATTCAGCTTCTGCTGATTCCTGTTTACTGCTATTGTGGTTTCCAGACCACTTCAACTCTCCTGTGTTCATCGTGCCTGCACTCAGCTGATTCCTATCTGCTGCCTCCGTTACTACTACAGAGTTCCTGTTCGTTTCAACTCTCCTGTGTTCATCGTGCCTGCACTCAGCTGATTCCTATCTGCTGCCCCCGTTACTACTACAGAGTTCCTGTTCATTTCAACTCTCCTGTGTTCATCGTGCCTGCACTCAGCTGATTCCTATCTGCTGCCTCCGTTACTACTACAGAGTTCCTGTTCGTTTCAACTCTCCTGTGTTTATCGTGTCAGCTCTCCGCTGCCTCCGTTACTACTACAGGGTTCCAGACTGCCTCTACTCTCCCATGTTCAGCGTGCCTTCTCTCCGCTGCCTCCACCTCTACTACTGGATACCAGACAGCCTCAACTCTCCCGTGTTCATCATGTTTCCAGTTTCACTTACTACTGCTTCCTGAGTATTGCTTCGTTGATTCTGGATTACCTGCCGTGCACTGCACCAACCTGATTACCGCTTCCACCCTCCAGTGGTCTCTCCTCCTGCCGGCCTTCAGCCATTCAGGTATCCCTGCACGTCTCTCTGACAGCCTGCTCTCCTGAACCGCGGTATGCATACTTTCCATTGACTTTGCTTTTGTATTGCATATCCATCTGAACTGAGTTGTGTTCTCCACCGGAGCCTCCTATCCACTGAAGCTATTGTTACCATTCACTTTGTTTCCTATTGCCTGGATAGCTATTGTGACTTTGTATTCTTCAAGCAGTGCTTGTCAGTTATCGTTGTATTGTGGATATCACCGTGGGATCAAGTTCTGTGGGCCCCGTGTATACTCTGCTTTACATTCATCTCCTCGTGCCCCTCCTCACATATATATATATATATATATATATCAGTGGTACAACTTGCTGATGCAGACCACTGACTCCTGTTCCCTGTGACACCAGTTTCAAGTATCCTCTTACATAAGCAGTGGTACAACTTGCTACACGCAGACCACTGACTTCCCCGTTACCTACCTTCACCTGGATTCCATTCCTTCACTATAGACAGCGGTACAACTTGCTATACGCAGACCGCTGACTCTCACTACCTCCTCGCTACTCCTGGACATTCCTCCTCACTATAGCAGTGGTACAACTTGCTATACGCAGACCACTGACTCTCCTCACGTTTCCTTGTCCATCTGGTTCCTCGTGTACATTCATCTACTCATTACCAGTTGCTGCTAGTCATAGACTTTCTTGAGCATTCTCTCACCATCTGCTGTTTCTCCTGTTTCGTTGTCACCCTGCTACCAGAGAACCATAGTACCAGCTATATTACTCTGGTAAGTCCATCATCTGGTGATATCCTGGGCAAAGACTCCTAGTGCCCGTGACAGTAAGATCAGGCCATGACAGACCCAGGTGCGAAACCTACAGCTAAAGAGATGTTGCAGCATCTGGTTACCCGTATTGAACAACAGGATGTTTGCCAGCGACATTTGCTGCGGTGTTACCGGGCGTTAGCCTCCCAGGGAGCGTCTGTGCAGGATGTCACAGCTACTGTTGATGCTCCTGTGCCTTCCTCCATTTCCCCAGTGCCATCCCAGGTGTCTACTGCTTCCACGCTTCACCTGCCTACTCCGTCAAAATATGATGGAGACCCCAAAACATGCAGGGGTTTTCTAAATCAATGCTCAGTTCATTTTGAGCTTCACCCTCACAATTTCTCTACTCATCGTTCCAGAGTGGCCTATCTCATTTCCTTGTTTTCCGGACAAGCTCTCGCATGGGCTTCCCCTCTGTGGGAAAGAAATGATCCATTATTACAGGATAGTGCCAAATTTATTTCCACGTTTCGAAGTGTATTTGATGAACCTGGTCGTGTTATTTCCGCTGCATCCAGCATCCTCCGTCTACGTCAGGGTTCTCGTACTGTAGCCCAGTACGTCATTCAATTTCGGATATTAGCCTCTGAACTTCAGTGGAACACTGAAGCGTTAATTGCCGCCTTCTGGCAGGGGCTTTCTGATAAAATAAAGATGCACTGACTACTCAAGAATTACCTACTTCTCTAGAAGATTTGATTTCTCTTTGCCACCGTGTAGACATGAGATTTTGTGAAAGAGAGTCTGAAAAAACAACTTCATTTAAAGCACCTCTTCGCTCAAGCCCTCAAGTTCGCCCAGTTTCATCTCCGGCGATACCCATGGAGATAGGTCGCTCCAAATTAACTTTAAGGGAGAGGGACCGAAGAGTAAAAAATAGACTTTGTATCTATTGTGCTGATTCTACTCATATGCTCAATTCATGCTTTAAAAAAATCGGGAAATGCCAGGCCCTAACCAGTTCTGGAGAGGTGAAGTTAGGGTCCCTGGAGTCCTCTCCATGTTCTACGAAATTAAAAGTTTGTGCTTTTGATGTTACAGTTTCCTTTGCTAACAAATCCTTAAAGTCCCAAGCACTTATTGACTCTGAAGCTGCAGGAAACTTTATTTCTAAGTCCCTTGTGAATCAATGGTCCCTACCAGTGATTACTTTGAAAATACCTATTACTGTGACTGCTATCGATGGATCACGCATTATTAATGGTCTCATCACCCAGAGTACGTCTCCAGTAACCCTTCAAATTGGTGTATTACACCAGGAAGAAATTTCATTTTTAATTCTTCCTGTTACTACCAGTCCGATTGTATTAGGCCTTCCATGGCTTCAACGTCACTCTCCCCAGATTGACTGGCACACTCCTCAAGTTACGTCTTGGGGGCCTGAATGTCATCATCGTTGCCTCTCTCAAGTCGTTCCTCTCAAAATACAGCAATCCTCCATTTCACCTTGTTCGCCGGGACTTCCTCCTCAGTATGCTTCTTTTGCCGATGTATTTGATAAAACTCAGTCTGAACGTCTTCCTCCTCATCGTTCGTGGGACTGTCCGATTGATCTTCAACCTGGCAAGACTCCTCCCAGGGGACGTGTGTATCCACTTTCGTTACCTGAAACTCAAGCTACATCTGAATACATCCAAGAGAACCTCCAGCGAGGATTTATTCGACCTTCTACCTCTCCCGCTGGAGCAGGGTTTTTCTTCGTAAAAAAGAAGGATGGGTCATTACCCCCCTGCATAGATTTCCGTGGACTTAACGCCATAACTATCAAAAATCGGTATCCCATTCCATTAATTACTGAGTTATTTGATCGTATCAAGGGAGCCCGGATCTTTATCTTCGTGGTGCCTACAATTTAATTCGAATCAGGTCCGGTGACGAATGGAAGACAGCTTTCAACACCAGAGATGGGCATTATGAATATTTAGTAATGCCCTTCGGTTATGTAATGCCCCCGCTGTTTTCCAGGGTTTCATTAATGAGATCTTCCGGGACTTGTTATATGTTTGTGTCGTCTATCTGGACGACATATTGATCTTTTCGCAGGACCTGCCTTCTCATCATCAACATGTGGCAGAGGTCTTTCCAGACTCCGGAGAAATTCATTATTCTGCAAGTTAGAAAAATGTTCATTCGACTTGCCCCAGATTCCATTTCTGGGATATATTGTCTCTGGAGTTGGTCTGCAGATGGATCCAGAAAAGGTGAATGCTGTGTTACATTGGCCTCAGCCAACTACTCTTCGTGCAATTCAGCATTTTTTAGGTTTTGCCAATTACTATAGACGCTTCATTCAAGATTTTTTCTCGATTGCATCTCCTATTGTGGCCCTAACTCGTAAAGGGGCCAATACTAAACAATGGTCATCTGAGGCTCTTCAAGCCTTCCAGTTTCTCAAAGAGTCCTTCTCCTCTGCTCCTGTTCTTCGACAGCCTGATGTGACGCTTCCCTTCTTCCTAGAGGTAGATGCCTCTAATGTTGGTTTAGGAGCCATTCTATCCCAAAGATCGGAGCAACAAAAATTTCATCCTTGTGCCTTTTACTCTCGGGGTCTTCTGCCTGCGGAGAAGAATTATTCCATCAGGGACAAGGAGTTGCTGGCTATAAAAGTAGCATTAGAGGAATGGAGATATTTGTTGGAGGGAGCTCGTCATCCTGTGACAATTTTTACTGATCATAAAAATTTGTCATATTTACAGTCTGCTCAATGTTTGAATCCTCGTCAAGCAAGATGGTCTCTTTTCTTTTCTCGTTTTGAACTAATCATAACCTTCAAACCAGCTGCAAAAAATAAAAAAGCAGACGCCCTATCTCGGGCTTTTGTGACGTCCTCAGACGTTGAAGATGGTCCCAACCACTCTATATTAGACCCCAAATGTGTTTCTCTGGCTGCTTCTTCCACTAAGGTGCTACCATTTGGGAGAACCCTCTTGCCTCCTGCTCTTAGGAAGAAAATCCTTTCGTGGTTTCACTCTTCTCATTTTTCTGGGCAATCTGGTGAACGCAAGACCTTTGAAATTCTTTCTCGAAGTTACTGGTGGCCTTCTATGAGGAAAGATGTCAAAGATTTTGTGGCTGCATGTGATTTGTGTTCCCAGTTTAAGACTCCCCGCAGAACTCCAGCGGGGTTTGCTTCAACCACTACCCATTCCTTCCAAGCCGTGGACCCATATCAGTATGGACTTTGTTACTGATCTTCCTCCTAGTAAAAACTGCAATACTATTTAGGTAGGGGTGGACAGATTTTCGAAGATGGCACATTTCGTTCCTTTGACCGGTTTACCTTCTTCATCTACTCTGGCTGATTATTTCATCAAAGAAATCTTCCGTATTCATGGATGTCCTTCCGAGATTGTTTCAGATAGAGGAGTACAATTCGTTTCCAGATTCTGGCGGGCCCTCTGTAAGACCTTGGGTATCCGATTATCACTCTCATCCTCCTACCATCCTCAATCAAACGGACAAACCGAAAGGGTCAATCAAGATCTTGAGACTTTTATAAGGATGTTCCCTTCAGCCAACCAAGACAACTGGGTAGATTTGCTTCCATGGGCTGAATTCGCTCATAACAACATGTATCATGAGTCATCTTCTAAAACTCCATTCTTTGGTTTTTACGGTCACCATCCGTCTTTTCCGGAATTTCCTACCCTCCCTCCCACCCAAGTTCCTGCTGTAGAGACTGTTTGTCAGACCTTCAAAAATATTTGGTCTCAGGTCAAAACCTGTTTAAAGAAAACATCTGCCAGATATAAGTCTTTTGCAGATAAAAAGAGACGGGCTATTCCACCACTGAAAATCGGAGATCGTGTGTGGTTATCAACCAAAAATATTCGTTTGAAGGTCCCATCTATGAAGTTCGCTCCTCGTTTTATTGGTCCGTATAAGATCATTCAAGTGATAAACCCAGTTTGTTTCAAACTTCTACTACCTAAAAACCTTCGTATTTCCAATGCCTTCCATGTGTCTTTGCTCAAACCTCTTATCATCAACCGTTTCTCGGTCCCTCCTTCAGCACCTCGGCCAGTTTAAATTCATCAAGAGGAGGACTTTGAGACTACTCACATATTGGATGCAAAAATTTCGCGAGGAGTTCTTCGTTTCCTCGTTCATTGGAAGGGCTTTGGTCCTGAAGAGCGGTCATGGATCAAAGCAGAAGATCTCAATGCTCCAGCTCTTCTTAAGAAGTTTTATTCCAAGTTTCCGGACAAACCCGGTTCCAGGTGTTCTGTGCCCACCTTTAAAAGGGGGGTACTGTCACTCAACGGACTGTGAGTGCCATTTCCCGTGTGTTCAGGAACCGTGGCCGTCCGCCATCCTGAGGGTCTGCGCATGTGCAGCCCTTATCAAGCCTTCAATACCTGTTGCTTTCAATTGATTGGATGATCAGGCAACCCTCCCTATTTAAACCACCTGTGATCATTACCTGGTTGCCTGATCTTGGAGTCTCATTCCCCATGAGCCTCTAAAGGTGTTCCTGTGTTCCTCGTGTATTCAGCTTCTGCTGATTCCTGTTTACTGCTATTGTGGTTTCCAGACCACTTCAACTCTCCTGTGTTCATCGTGTCTGCACTCACCTGATTCCTATCTGCTGCCTCCGTTACTACTACAGAGTTCCTGTTCGTTTCAACTCTCCTTTGTTCATCGTGCCTGCACTCAGCTGATTCCTATCTGCTGCCTCCGTTACTACTACAGAGTTCCTGTTTGTTTCAACTCTCCTGTGTTCATCGTGCCTGCACTCAGCTGATTCCTATCTGCTGCCTCCGTTACTACTACAGAGTTCCTGTTCGTTTCAACTCTCCTGTGTTTATCGTGTCAGCTCTCCGCTGCCTCCGTTACTACTACAGGGTTCCAGACCGCCTCTACTCTCCCGTGTTCAGCGTGCCATCTCTCCGCTGCCTCCACCTCTACTACTGGATACCAGACAGCCTCAACTCTCCCGTGTTCATCATGTTTCCAGTTTCACTTACTACTGCTTTCTGAGTATTGCTTCGTTGATTCTGGATTACCTGCCGTGCGCTGCACCAACCTGATTACCGCTTCCACCCTCCAGTGGTCTCTCCTCCTGCCGGCCTTCAGCCATTCAGGTATCCCTGCACGTCTCTCTGACAGCCTGCTCTCCTGAACCGCGGTATGCATACTTTCCATTGACTTTGCTTTTGTATTGCATATCCATCTGGACTGAGTTGTGTTCTCCACCAGAGCCTCCTATCCACTGAAGCTATTGTTACCATTGACTTTGTTTCCTATTGCCTGGATAGCTATTGTGACTTTGTATTCTTCAAGCAGTGCTTGTCAGTTATCGTTGTATTGTGGATATCACCGTGGGATCAAGTTCTGTGGGCCCCATGTATACTCTGCTTTACATTCATCTCCTCGTGCCCCTCCTCACATATATATATCAGTGGTACAACTTGCTGACGCAGACCACTGACTCCTGTTCCCTGTGACACCAGTTTCAAGTATCCTCTCACATAAGCAGTGGTACAACTTGCTACACGCAGACCACTGACTTCCCCGTTACCTACCTTCACCTGGATTCCATTCCTTCACTATAGACAGCGGTACAACTTGCTATACGCAGACCGCTGACTCTCACTACCTCCTCGCTACTCCTGGACATTCCTCCTCACTATAGCAGTGGTACAACTTGCTATACGCAGACCACTGACTCTCCTCACGTTTTCTTGTCCATCTGGTTCCTCGTGTACATTCATCTACTCATTACCAGTTGCTGCTAGTCATAGACTTTCCTTGAGCATTCTCTCACATCTGCTGTTTCTCCAGTTCCGTTGTCACCCTGCTACCAGAGAAACATAGTACCAGCTATATTACTCTGGTAAGTCCATCATCTGATGATATCCTGGGCAAAGACTCCTAGTGCCCATGACAATAACAAGTAGAGTAGTGGGATGATTTAGACAGTGCAGGTATAATCATAGATAGCAGAATAACAAAACATACAAACTAGCACAATATGTGTATGGCAGGATATGCATAGAATTATAGTATCTGAAGAGCAGGTAATGCACAATTTACAGCAGCCAAGATCACTGGAGGAGTTACACAGCTACAATGCTGGAAGTTTGCAGACACAGGTTTAAATGATGAGAAGGTTGCTGGAGGAAACCCCTAATGCTGGAAGTTGCAGACAAATTGTGAGCTTGTGATAATAGTGACAGCTGGGACAAGGAACACAAAAGAAGAAGACTACTGAATTGCAGAATGTTCAAAACACAGGAAAACATACTTGAAAAGATGAAGGCTGTAACTAACAGCAGTACACTGTTCTCAGGTAACAATAAATGAACAGCACAGGGCAGAGTGAGATGCAGGAATATAATGTCAGGGAAGCAGGGGCAGTTAAAAGTCCACAAAATCAACAAGTGAGGTTCACAATGTCCAGAACAGAAGCCTCTCTGGTGGGAGAAAGGAGCTGTATGCCACACACGTTCAAGAGACAGTCCTAACAAAAAGATTTTTACTAGAATAATAACATTCTATTAAGATTCAGTCTTTAGTGCTTTCACTGTATTTTTATTTCTGTAATCAGTTACCTAGCAAGAAAGTGAGCACACCTGAAAGTTGATTCATTTGTCCAGGACTTATGCCTTACTAGTTCTTGAAGTATTTTGTGAATGTAGAATGTAAGTTGAAGCAGTACCACTTATCTGTCCTGTAGCCTTCAGTCTTAAATTGGTAGAGCAGTGGCTTTGAGTGCTCTTGTCCTTAAGATGCTTGTCTCCGTAGAATGGATGTTGTCTGAGTCCTTCCCTGTGATATCATAGTTGTAGTCATTGCGGTGTCTCAGATGATGGTGGTCTCCACATTCACTGCTGGCTCTCTCTACTCTGATTTATTTCCCCATCATTACTCTATTTCACTATCTAATCAGTTCTACCTATTTAATTGTTATTTAATTCATGTCTGTTATATGTTAGATTTTCCTAGTATTGATTTCTCTCTCTGAGGTACTGTCTTTATAAGTTAATGTAACAGACCCGGGCCTTACATTGGGAATATCGAGCCAGCTCGGTCTGTCATCAGTGGGCCAATTGAACAACCACAGCACACTCTATTATTAAATGCCACCCAATGACCAGATTTGTTAATGCTGTGGTGTCCAAAGAGGGAGGAGGGAGGAAGCTCACATGAAGTGTGAAACAGCTGTGAACCCTGTGACATAAAAAAAAGAATGTGAGGACTTTATCTAAAATCAGGAGGAAGACTCTGCCTGTTTGCTAAATATTGTTCAACCCAGACTGGATGGCACGGACACAGCAGGTGGGAGACCACTGATGTCACTCTCTACCTCCACCCCTGCTACCACCCAAACTCTTCACACCACCAATCACAAAGGGTTGACCAATGGAGGAGGCCAGGATCGCGTGTCTTTTGAGAAGGGATACAAAGGGATGTCCGTGAAGGGAACGGGGTTGTTATTAGAGAATCTTTAGAGAGCAACGACTTGGGCTGATTGAGAGTAACTGTATTCTCTCAGGGCCAGAAAGCATCGCTATAGCAGGAGTTTCTTCAGACAAAGCGGAGTGCACCTCTAGGACTGAGTCTGTCACCACTCCATCGAAAGACACTAATAGCTTCTAGGGAATTAGTGAGCCTGCATTGACAGGGAAACTAATACCCAGGTTCCCCCTAAGCTTGTGGAGAGTTGGTCAAGTGGTCGGAATCTTCAATGTATATGGACCTACCTACAGACCAGAACCCCTGACCCATTTGGACTATCTTATGTGGACTTTTATTGCATGGACTTTGTGCCTGCTAGGACTTTGTGCAGGGGAGGTAACCTGCTAAGACTTTGTTGGGGAATTTACTTGCACTGGTGATTGTCTGACACTTGTTACATTTTGATGAGAAAACACGTTTCTCCTTGGGGAACACGGTTGTATTTTACTAAGCATATGCACGTTGCTTAATAAAAGGGATTATTTTCTCTTTTCTGTCACATTACCTGTGTGGCCTGTTAACCTAGAGGACTGGGTATCTAGTGAGCTTCAGTTCCAACCCTGGTGTCCTCATAGTTACTCTTATCTTAGTCTTCTTTTTCCTACTGCATCTTTAAATACCTCTCCTATCTTTCACTTCTTTGCTCCTTATTGTATTGATCCATCTGTGCTATCCCTATACTTTGTACACTAATTTCATCTGCTGAACTGTAATCCTCCTCTATTTGTCATTTCCTATTTCTATTTATTACCTTTGCTATTTTCTCTCCCTCTCTCTGCTCCTATTTACAACCTCTGATGCCACTGTCCTAAGTTTATTTCTCTCATATCTTCCCCCTCTTACTCTTCTGCCTCTTCATTCCATCTCATTCATTCTCTTCTCCTGTCACTGCTTTCTCATTTATTCACTTTTGCTCCATTATTATTATTATTATTATTATTACAGATTTGTAAGGCGCCAGAGTGCTCCGCATTGTCGTACAGTAGAGAAAACAGGACATACATAAAACAAGGACATACAAAAAAAGACATACAAGGCAGACAAAATAAATGCAGTCATGAAAACAAAGGGTAGAGGGCCATGCTCACTAGATAGTTTACATTCTAAGTGGAAGAGGGCACAGCTGAAACTAGAGGAGCAAATGTGGTTCAGAGTAACGTTTGGAACAGTTATGATGGTGCGTTAGTGTGAACAGTATCATCAATGATATGGTAAGCTTTAAAAAAGAGATAGCTTTTTAAAGAACATCTAAAGATATGAAGACTGTGGGAAAGCCTGATTGGGCTTGGTAAGGAATTCCATAGGTGGGGAGCAGCACAGGAGAAGTCTTGTAGGTGGGAGTGAGAGGTGGTTACCAGAAGCGAGGCAAGGCCAGGTCAGAAATAGATCTAGGGAGAGTACTTTGATATGCGATTTGAGATGTAAGAAGGGGTGGTGTTGTAGAGGGCTTTGGAGGTAAGTGTAAGTAATTTGAATTTGGTTATGGAGAACACAGGGAGCCAGTGTAGGGATTTGCAAAATTGTGCAGCTGTAGCTGCTGCTACCTTATATTTGTCAGGACTAGCAAATCTTTCCTCTGTGATTATGCACTATTGGTGCAGTATATACTCCCACCTACGGTGCTGCTGTCTTCTGAACTTTTGCCCTTCCAGCATTTCAACAGTTAACATAATTATCCAGCCAGTAATGTGTGCACGTGTTGTGGCTTTATAACTTTGCCTCCCACAGCTATCAGTGCTGGTTACAGGTTCTGTTCTGTCTGCTGCTTTGGTTTGGTTTGTTCACTGCTGCTGACCCTTTGCTTGGACTTTACTGCATTTTTTACTTGCCACTAACCCTTTGTTAGGACCTGACTATGCCTTATTATACCTTATTATAATTATCAGGGAGGGATAGCCTTGGCTTTGCAGCTCTTGTACCTCTTAGAGAGTGCATCCTCCTTCACACTCAATTTCTTGGTTCTAATATCTTATCTCAGTGCAGACCTCCATGGCCTTTCAAACGTCTCTGTCATGAGGAGAACATACCTCCTTTCTAAGTGGCTTTCACTAAGGGACTGGTTGGAGTTCAAGGTTCTCTGTCTCATCACACACAATACTACTGCAGCTGACAATACTGATGTTTTGGATACTGACTTGGGAGACTATGGAACAGGTGTAAATGGCTACTGCACCGATAACACCTGTATAGCCAGCTCCAGGAGTTCAGGTTTTTTTTCCCTACATAATCACCGTACAGTCATCATACTGTATCAATAGAAAGTGGTTGCATATTTGTAGTTTTTGGCCACAGAGACATAGGGAATCACATTTATAGCATTGTACATGCAGCACAAGCCCTGGTCCGAAGGAAAGCTCTCTTGTTGATTAGAATAAAGACAAGCATGGCAAATACACATGCATAACTCTTATACCAACTTTTACATATTAAACATACTGTACATAAGTTTGTGTATTGTAAGATCAATGACCCTGTATCAAAACCCAATTATTTCCGGTATTGTATGTAGTCTATACACTGACCACTCAGTAGTTTCTCTGTTCTGCAATCAGGCAGCATATTGCCTGGCGCAAGAACTTATCCGTCTTTTTCTGGCATTATAAAAGGGTCCTTGGTGGAATTTGTGGATAGATAAGTTACAACACATCTATGTGTAGACCACATTTAAGATTGTAGGGCACTACATGTGAATAAATGAAACATGTTTAAATATAAACTACTATAATCTGAAGAGAAATACACAGACTGCATAGGTTAGTGGACTCGTTTTACAGAAACATGACCATCTGGTATACCCAAGTTTTGCTCTTGATGAAGAGTTCCTAATTGTAGCTTCATAAATACAAACATGAACTGATACCATTGAAACACAATTCCCCTAATCTGATTTTCTACCATTACTGATGGATAGGCTAATACAATTTGGAAAACATAATTATAAGAAGGGTTGAGTTTTGTCAGCAAAATTGGGGCACCTAACGAATGATCTTGCCATCAGATTCTACCCCATTTTCATTTTTAATACAATTCTATGGTGGCTGTAAGATTAATGGTGGGTGTTACCTCTGTTATTCTGCTAGTCAAGGACAGATGAAGTTGGTATTTAAAAAATATTATGATGACAGACAGCAAGCTTCTGATCTCCTGCAGAGGATAATCACACACTCACAGTGCTCCCTTCCTTGACCCCACATATACCTTCCTCTTGCTGATATCCCTCTATTAGTGCCAAGAACAATTACCCAAACATTTTTAGCTGACTTTTTGACTTAACTTTCAGGCCCTATCTGGGATTTATGCCTTCCTTCACACTGCAGCTTGTTGCTTCTAGGTATGGATGTGCTTCATGGCAGAACCTTGCTAGACCTTAGGCAAATGCTTTCTAGCTTCTTCACTGTTCCTCACCTAGGTGAAGCAGTGATTTATGGTCTCAGACCCACTAGCAGTGAGTGATTGAGGGTCCTTGTCCAACTAAGTGGCCCTAAAGCAAGAAAAGCGGTCCCCTAATTGCAAGCTTGGATTTACGGCATTCTAAACTGCTGCAATAATCCAATAATCTACTAACACTGAGTTAACACCTCACCGACATCAGAGACGTTGTGGCCTACAGAGGGTCATGACGCCTCTGTCTGCCCACAAGTCTTCCACAAACAACTGGTGTAGACTGTCTATGTTGCTTACAAATCCAAGGACCCTAACAAATGCCAGGAGACACATAAGGCCTGATGACTCTCACAGTCCAGATTCTCTGAAGAAACTGCAACTGAACGCAGATGGCAAGCCTCCCTCTCAGTCTGGTCCTGATCTTGAGGCTTACTCCTTTCTGATTGGCCTACCACAGAAAGTGTTCCCAACCTCCTCAAGAATTGTATTCTGTCTACAGTAATATCTCATTCTGCATTTTATTCACTTTTATATTCATCAGTAATAACAATTAAATAATATACATCAACCCCCATTACACTATCTGTTTTCTATGTCCCCCCACATTTATTCTCTCCTCCCTTCTATCCTACCGTACCTCCCCCATCCTCCTTCTTCCCTCCCAGGCCAATAACCTTACCCCCTGCAGCTTCCTTATCATTACCTCAACCCACACATCTGAAATTTCATCGGTTTATACTCCATCTCCTCTGCTACTGACCTAAGCTGATATGCTTTATTCCCCATTTGCTCCTATTGTCTCTATTCCCCATTGGTATAAACAGTAAGCTCTCATTGGCAGGACCCTTTATCCAATATCTCATGTCTGCCCATTTTCCATCATCCTTATTTCTTTCTGTCATGTCTTATACTGATTTTTTTTCTGTATGCTATGCAATTTGTTCTGTTAATTGTATCTATGCCATTGTTTATTATGATCGATTTCACCCTGTTTATGTATACTGTTTTCATGTATGTCATGCATGTATGATTATGTCAGGTGTTATGCAATCTGTGGTGCCATGCAAATAAATGATGATGATGAAGACTGGAACCTTTTATAGGCATTCTGATTAAATCACTTAAGCACTCAGCTTGAATATGTTGACATTGCAGTAGGCTTCATTGCACTGGACACTTATAGTCACAATGCAAGGTATTTAAAATCTTGAGAGATTACCAACTAGAGTTTTTAAGTCTGCACTAAGTTAGGACCTCCTCATATTTATTCAAATAATTTGTGATTCAACAGCCATCATTTCCCTTGAGGGGGTGCTTTTCCTACTTGTTTGATACAAAGTTTACATCAAGATTAGAGTTGGGATATAAGGTTCTACAATCCAAAAGAATTTACATATATTTCTTCACAATTAAAACCCCTTTTATTGTTTCAATTTTTTAACATTTATATTATCACACAAGGCCATAGAACACCAAAATATGTTCAAATTTTTGCTTGGTCAAAAATAAAATGGAATACTTCTCACATGATGATGGATAACTCTTGATATTTTGTTCACTGAACAGCATAACCTGGAGAAAAGTAAAGACAATGCGGTAAACATATACTTCAGTGTGGCAAGTCTATCTATCTAGCCAAATTCAACAAACTCCCCTACTTATTTGATATTTTATATGTGTAAATATAATCACAAAGATGGAATATGGAATGATATTTAATGGGAAATGGTAATGTAATAAAACTCATTGTGAAAAGAAGTATCTTCAGATCTATCAGTTAGTGATTTTAAAAAAGAAAATGGTTAAATATGGATGACAATAATTTAGTTGTAACTGTACATTGTATAATTATGTATGCAATATATACTCATTACTTTTTTTTGATCTTCTATTGGCTTTTTTATATTGATTTGTTTGTTTTTCTATACACAGCTTTAATTGACAATCTGTATTGATTGCATGCAAGGTTAATTTACTTCCTTTTTGAATTATGTTCTTTTTCTTCAAACATTTTAAAATAATTAAAATTGTTATTTTATTGGGTGACAATACTTCTGAAACTGACTTCTGAAACTAAAATTTTATTCCAAGTTTCATGACCTTGGTTTAATCAGTGGTTTGAGGGAAAAGTCAAAGAATGAAAATTACTATAAAAGTTTATGGTTTCACAAAATTATTTAGCTAGTTTTATCTCAGGTTATAATGGGGTTTTGATTAATAACCATACTTTTTAGCTCACATAAACCAGAGGGCTTTCAGTGTCCATTATACTGTAATGATGAAATGGAAATATATGATTTTTTTATTTCAATGTGCAATATAAAAAGCAGTTAAGGTTTTAGATAACCAATATTGTGCCTTTGAAGGCAATCATATTACATTATAGGCAATCTAATTAGTTAATAAAAATATAAATATAATAAATATTGAGTTTTACTGATACGTGGAAATGATACAAAACCCAAAAGGCTCAGTATACAAAGGATTAAAAAAAAATGATTGTGAATCTAGTAAAAACATCTAGCAAGTATATAATTCTGTATCTTAAACTAATACAACTATAAAACCAATGAAAAGACTACAATCAACAGATACATTGAGAAAAAAATTATAAAATGTATAATTTGAGTTGTAAAACATGTCCAACTTTTTCAAGAACATGAAGACTACTAGTGTAAACAAAGAGTTAGATGGATCAGGCACCTCATAGTGTCCCCCTCCCAAAAAAAAAAAAAGCAATGAAATTAAGAATAGGGGTGGATCTGTTACCAAATACAGACTAAAAGACTACTTAAACTCTATGAGAGGAAATCACCAGCAGCACTTTAAGAAAATTGTCTCAGAGGTAAAAGCTGAGCTGAATAAGAATGCCTGGACAAGTTAGATCAAAGGCTTTATGTTATTTCCAAAGAGATAAAGAGCTCCTGAATATCTCTCTTAAATATTTCCAAATAGCCAATGCCCAAATACATCATGTAATTATGAGAATTTACTTCTATATTAGGGTAGTAAATCTGAAAATGGGAGGAAAGTGAACCCACTTTTCTGAGCTATATAATATTATCTTCCCTAACCACTAACCAGGTGTTATTAATTGACATTATAGCCTGGCCTAAACTATTCTAATCACCATTTTCACTTCTGGGTTGTGCACACTTCGTACATTTACTCTTTACTTAGCTAACACTATTGTGATTCTCAATCTATTGGAGTCTAATAAATTTGTGTAAGGTTTTATTTTCCATTGTATAAACTGCCCTCTCCTTCAAATCTCTCATTTTCATATCAAATAATTTTATGTTCAAATACCCAAGCAATACTTGATATGTTTGCTATATCAACTGTCTTTGTTTTCAAAATGCACTGATGCATTTTTTTCTTCTCCATATGCCCTTAGTACCTTAAGCTATCTAAGTGTACACATACCTATCACATCAACTGTTTTCTCAACTGGAGTATTTTTGCAAGAATATTGTCAACAGTCAATTTGTCCAACCTCCTCTTACTTAAACCCTTATTGTTATGTTTGCTACATTGTCTGTTAGTTACATAGTAGAGCATGAATACTTTCTTTAAACTTGACCTCTGGTCATGCTGTTCTGCTTCACTCAAGTTCCGGCTCTTCTGATGCCTTATAGATTCTTTCTTCTTTCTGATCTCACCGATCATCGGACATCGGCAATTCCGTTCTTGATACTTGCAGTACATTAAAATCTGGAGCAATTTAAACAGGCTCTGAACATTGATTAAGTGTCAGAGCAAAAGTTTTCTACCACAGCTTCTGGCTCCTTATTTGCAGTGTTATCTTGCCTACCTTCCCTATTGTGATACCTGCATTTGATCTATGCTTTTTTTTTTTACTGCACTTTTTGATTTTGATTTGCACGACTCTTGTCCACTCCATGTACTAGACATTGGATTGTTGACCTTGTATTATTATTCTTGTGTTTCCTCTACCAACTCTCTCCATCATAACAGAAAGCAGTTCAGAGGACTGCAACCTGCAAGTTCCCAGTAGCGATGCCCATACCACCTTTATGTGGTGAGTTATGCAGCATATTAAAACTTAGACTGTTGATGCTCCTCTTTCCATTCCAACACTTTCTATACACATCATGCTTTCAATCCCTCCAATCGCATTAACATCTATCCACCCTCCCCTTTTCATGTGTGCTCTGGAAGTCAAGACATTCATCCATCCATTTCAAAACCCCTCAGACTCTGCAATTGCAGAAACCTGGCTTTCTTACTCTGACATTACATAACCTGTAACTCTATTGGGGACTTTCCTTCAGCCACACTCCCAGACCTGTAGAACAGACAGCTGGCAGTATAGGCTTCTTTCTTCTTCCTGCACCGTTCAAGTCAAATACCAAGAATCCTCCCTTTCCATCTTTTTCATCGAAGACCATACCATCAGTCTAGTCTATCTGCACCATCTTCACATTGTGGTAACGTAACTTATTGCTCCTTCTCCACCGAGGTCTAGTTTCCCAATTCCATGACAACCTTATTGCTTGCCTACCATATTTCTTATCCTTTGACCTACTTACTGTCAAAATAGGTGATTTTAACATTCCCATTGATAACCCCATTGTCTTTGCCACCATAAAATCCCTTCCATTTCTCAAGGTGGCTTTTTTCTCTCCAGGTGTATTTCATCTCCTACATAGTATAATAGACACACCCTTTACTTTGTCTTTTCCTACTTCTGTTCCATCTCTAGTTTCTTAAACCTGGCCTCCCTGATCTCCAACCATTACCTGCTTTCCTATAGCCACACTTTACCTCATACTTATCCTCTCTGTACACAGTTCCAAATGGACACAGCAACACCTAAAAGCTCTTGACCCAATCTACTTATCATCTTCCCTAAATCTACTGTTAGAATCTGCATATGATTTGCATGTCATCTCTTCCATTCATTTTCTAGCTTGGAATGCCTATATGTATGTTGCCACGGTGTTCTGGTTCATCTTGGTTGCGTTCTTGACATCTGGAGGCGATCAGTCAGATAGGTACTCATCTGCCTAGCTTCATACTGCTGGTGATATTGTTTACATGGTAGCTTCTTGGTCCTGCACCTTCTGCTCCAGTTGGTTCCTGGTTCCTGACCCTTGGCTCTGCATTGCAGTGACTTCTGGCTCCTGGCTCTGCATCGCAGTGAATTCTGGCTATCACTCACCGGACTGTGAGTGCTACTTCTAAGGTAGCTAGGAACCGTGTCCGTCCATTATTATGAGGTACTGTGCATGTGCAGTCCCTTTTAACCTTTAGTTCTGTTCCTTTAACTTAATTGGCTGATCAGGCCACACTCCCTATATTAAGCACCTGTGGTCAATACCACGTGGCCTGATCTTGGAGTCTCATTCCTCATGAGTCTCTGAAGGTGTTCCAGTGCCTGCTCGTGTGTTCAGCTGATGCTGATTCCTGTTTGCCGTTTGTGGTTTCCAGACCACTTCTATTCCTCGTGTTTCTTTGTGACTCCAGCAGCTGATTCCTATCCGCTGCCTCCGTGTATCTATAGCTACAGATTACTGCAAACTCTCTTGTGTTTCATCGTGACTCCAGCAGCTGATTCCTATCAGCTGCCTCCGTGTATCTACAGCTACAGATTACTGCAAACTCTCCTGTGTTTCTTCGTGACTCCAGCAGCTGATTCCTATCCGCTGCCTCCGTGTATCTACAGCTACAGATTACTGCAAACTCTCCTGTGTTTCTTCGTGACTCCAGCAGCTGATTCCTATCCGCTGCCTCCGTGTATCTACAGCTACAGATTACTTCAAACTCTCCTGTGTTTCATCGTGACTCCAGCAGCTGATTCCTATCCGCTGCCTCCGTGTATCTACAGTTAAGATTACTGCAAACTCTCCTGAGTTACATCGCTACTGTTCCAGCTGATTCCTGTTCGCTACTTCAGCGTGTCTACAGAGTCTGCTCGTCTCAGCGCTCCAGTCTGCATTCTACCTGCCGTCAGCTGACCTGCTGCCTACTGCTTCTACAGTGTGTCCATTTGGGTCAACTTGCCTGTTGCATCGAGTCTACGCTCCTCGGCTTCCAGCTTTGCTACATCGCTTCAACTCTCCCGTGGTCTCCTGCTGTTCTATTCAATATACTCCTGCTTCCTGAGTATTTGTCATCCTTGCTGGCCTACCTACAGTGCGCTGCACCTACCTGCCGCTTCCATTCTGCAAGGACTTCGCATCTCGTCTGTTCCCGGCCGCTCAGGTATCCCTGCAGCTATCTCTAACAGCCTGCTCATCTGAACCATGGTATGCATACTTCTCATTGACTGTGCTGGTGTATTGCATATCCATCTGGACTGACTTTTTCTGCTCCGGAGTTTCCATCCTCTGAGACTATTGCTATTATTGACTGTGTTTCCTTTTGCTGGACTATTTGAGTGACTTTGTTTATCTGTGCAGTGCTGTTCATTCATTATTATCATTGTGTGCAGTTCAACATGGTATCAAGTTCAGTGTACCCGTGTAGACTCTGCATAGCATTTATCTCCTCGTGTCCTTCCTCACATATATATTCAGTGGTACAACTTGCTAGAGGCAGACCACTGATTCCTGTTTCCCTGTGTCACCAGTTGCATATATCCTCTCACATAAGCAGTGGTACAACTTGCTACTCGCAGACCACTGACTTCCCCGTTACCTTCACCTGGATTCCATTCCTTCACTACAGACAGCGGTACAACTTGCTATACGCAGACCGCTGACTTCCACCTCCTTATTACTCCTGGACATTCTTCTCACTATAGCAGTGGTACAACTTGCCGTGCGTAGACCACTGACTACCCTCACGTGCCCTTGTCCATCCAGATCCTCGTGTTCAGTTACCTATTGTTTACCAGTGCTGCTAGTCATAGACTTTCTGAGCATTCTCTAACCATCTGCTGTTTCCAGTTCCATTATCACCCTGCCATCAGAGTATCATATACCAACTCTACTGCTCTGATAAGACCATCAGCGGGTGATACTGGGTAAAGCCTCCTAGTGCCCATGACAGTAAGATCAGGCCATGACAGACCCAGATTCGGAACTTACAGCTAAAGAGATGCTGCAGCATCTGGTCACCCGTGTGGAACAACAGGATGTTCGTCAACAACTATCACTACAATGTTACCAGACGTTAGTCTCCCAAAGAACGTCTGGGCAGAATATTACACCTTCTGTTGATGCTCCTGTGCTTTCCTCCGTTTCCCCAGTGCCATCCCAGGTGTCTACGGCTTCCACGCTTCACCTGCCAACTCCGTCAACGTATGATGGAGATCCCAAAACATGTAGAGGTTTCCTCAACCAATGCTCAGTACATTTTGAGCTCCAACCTCAAAACTTTTCGACTCATCGTTCCAGAGTGGCCTATCTCATCTCATTATTCTCCGGACAAGCTCTCGCATGGGCTTCCCCTCTGTGGGAAAGAAATGATCCGTTGTTACAGGATAGTGCCAAATTTATTTCCATGTTTCGTAATGTATTCGATGAACCAGGTCATGTTATTTCCGCTGCCTCCAGCATTCTATGTTTACGACAGGGTTCACATACAGTAGGACAGTACGTCATTCAATTTAGGATCTTAGCCTCTGAGCTTCAGTGGAACACTGAAGTGTTAATTGCCGCCTTCTGGCAGGGGCTCTCGGACAAAATTAAAGACGCACTGACTACTCAAGAACTCCCTACGTCTTTAGAAGATTTGATTTCTCTTTGTCATCATGTGGATCTCAGATTTCGTGAGAGGGACTCTGAAAGAACTACTTCAGCTAAAACATCTCTTCGTCCCACTTCTCAAATTCGTCCTGCTTCACCTCCGGTAATACCGATGGAGATTGGACGTTCCAAACTAACCTCTGCAGAGAGGAATCGAAGAATTAAGAATAGACTTTGTATCTATTGTGCTGATGCCACAAATATGCTCCAGGCATGCCCCAAAAAATCGGGAAATGCCAGGCCCTAACTAGTTCTGGAGAGGTGAAGTTAGGCTCCCTGGAGTCCTCTCCATCTTCTACGAAATCAAAAATCTGTGCATTTGACGTTACCATTTCATTTGCTACTAAGTCTTTTGAGTCCCAAGCTCTAATTGATTCAGGAGCTGCGGGAAATTTCATTTCTGAATCCCTTGTAAATCAATGGTCCCTACCAGTGATTACCCTGAAGACTCCTGTTACGGTGACTGCTATCGATGGATCATGTATTATCAACGGTCTCATCACCCAAAGTACATCTTCAGTGACCCTTCAGATTGGTGTTCTACACGGAGAAGAAATTTCGTTTTTAATCCTTCCTGTTACTACAAGTCCGATTGTTTTAGGCCTTCCATGGCTTCAATGTCATTCTCCCCAGATTGACTGGCGCACTCCTCAAGTTACGTCTTGGGGACCTGAATGTCACCAACATTGTCTTTCTCGTGTTGTTTCTCGTAGAATACAGCAAACCTCCATTTCACCTTCCTCACCGGGACTTCCTCCTCAGTATGCTTCATTTGCCGACGTCTTTGATAAAGCTCAGTCTGAACGTCTTCCCCCTCATCGTTCATGGGATTGTCCGATTGACCTGTTACCTGGCAAAATTCCACCTAGGGGTCGTGTTTATCCACTTTCATTACCTGAGACTCAGGCTACTGCTGAATACATCCAAGAGAATCTCCAGCGAGGATTTATTCGACCTTCTACTTCTCCCACTGGAGCAGGGTTCTTTTTCGTGAAGAAGAAAGATGGATCATTACGCCCCTGCATAGATTTTCGTGGACTTAATGCTATCACTATCAAAAATCGGTACCCCATTCCTCTGATTACTGAGTTGTTTGATCGGATCAAGGGAGCCCGGATTTTTACTAAGTTGGATCTTCGTGGTGCCTACAATTTGATTAGAATCAGGTCCGGTGACGAATGGAAAACAGCTTTTAACACCAGAGATGGGCATTATGAATATTTAGTAATGCCCTTCGGGTTATGTAATGCCCCTGCTGTTTTCCAGGGCTTCATTAATGAGATCTTTCGGGACTTGTTATATGTATGTGTCGTAGTATATCTGGACGACATACTCATCTTTTCCCAAGACCTGCCTTCACATCACCAACACGTGGCCGAAGTTCTTTCCAGACTCCGGAAAAATTCATTATTCTGTAAATTAGAAAAATGTTCATTTGAGTTGCCCCAGATTCCATTTTTGGGTTATATTGTTTCCGGAGTTGGTCTACAAATGGATCCAGAAAAGGTGAATGCTGTGTTACTTTGGCCTCAGCCAACTACTCTTCGGGCCATTCAGCGTGTTTTAGGTTTCGCCAACTACTATAGACGCTTCATTCAAGACTTCTCTTCAATTGCATCTCCCATTGTGGCTCTAACTCGCAAAGGGGCCAATACTAAGCAATGGTCATCTGAGGCTCTCCAAGCCTTTCAATTTCTTAAAGAGTCCTTCTCCTCTGCTCCCATCCTTCGACAGCCTGATGTGATGCTTCCCTTCTTCCTAGAAGTAGACGCCTCTAATGTTGGTTTAGGAGCCATTCTCTCCCAGAAATCGGAGCAACAAAAATTCCATCCTTGTGCCTTCTACTCTCGGGGTCTTCTGCCTGAAGAGAAGAATTACACCATCGGGGACAAGGAGTTGCTGGCTATTAAAGTAGCATTGGAGGAGTGGAGATATTTGTTAGAGGGAGCTCGTCATCCGGTGACAATTTTTACAGATCATAAAAATTTGTCATACCTACAGTCTGCTCAATGTTTAAATCCTCGTCAGGCAAGATGGTCTCTTTTCTTTTCCCGTTTTGATCTAATCATAACCTTCAAACCAGCTGCAAAGAATAAAAAAGCAGACGCTCTATCTCGAGCCTTCGTGGCGTCCTCAGACGTTGAAGAGAATCCTAACCACTTTATATTAGACCCCAAATGTGTTTCTCTGGCTGCTTCTTCCACTAAAGTGCTACCATTTTGGAAGACCCTCGTGCCTCCTGCTCTTAGGAAAAAAATCCTTTCATGGTTTCACTCTTCTCGTTTCTCTGGACACGCTGGTGAACGCAAGACCTTTGAAATCCTCTCTCGAAGTTATTGGTGGCCTTCTATGAGGAGAGATGTCAAAGAGTTTATCGCGGCATGCGATTTATGCTCCCAGTTCAAAACCCCCCGCAGAACTCCAGCGGGGTTGCTTCAGCCAATACCCATTCCATCTAAACCTTGGACCCATATTAGTATGGACTATGTTACTTAGCTTCCTCCTAGTAAGAATTGCAACACCATTTGGGTAGTGGTGGATAGATTTTCGAAGATGGCGCATTTCGTTCCCTTGTCTGGCTTACCTTCTTCTTCTACCCTGGCTGAACATTTCATTAGAGAAATTTTCCGTATCCATGCATGTCCGTCCGAGATCGTGTCAGATAGAGGAGTACAATTCGTTTCCAGATTCTGGAGGGCCCTTTGCAAGACCTTGGGCATACGGTTGGCACTCTCATCTTCCTACCATCCCCAATCAAACAGACAAACTGAAAGAGTCAACCAAGATCTTGAGACTTTCTTAAGGATGTTCTCGTCAGCCAATCAAGACAACTGGGTAGAATTACTTCCTTGGGCTGAATTTGCTCATAACAACATGTACCACGAGTCATCATCTAAAACTCCATTCTTTGTGGTTTACGGTCACCATCCGTCTTTCCCGGAATTTCCTGCCCTCCCGCCCACCCAAGTTCCTGCTGTTGAGACTTTGTGTCAAACCTTCAAAAATATTTGGGCTCAGGTAAAAACCTGTTTAAAGAAGACATCTGCCAGATATAAGTCTTTTGCGGACAAAAAGAGACGGACTATTCCACCATTGAAAGTCGGAGACCGGGTGTGGCTATCTACTAAGAATATTCGTTTGAAGGTTCCATCCATGAAATTTGCTCCCCGTTTTATTGGTCCATATAGGATCATTCAAGTTATTAATCCAGTTTGCTTCAAACTTTTACTTCCCAAGAGCCTTCGTATTTCCAACGCCTTCCATGTTTCCTTGCTCAAACCTCTCATCATCAACCGTTTCTCGGTCCCTCCTTCAGCACCACGGCCACTTCAAGTTCATCAGGAGGAAGACTTTGAGATTACTCAGGTTTTGGATGCTAAAATTTCACGAGGAGTTCTTCGTTTCCTCGTGCATTGGAAAGGCTTTGGTCCTGAGGAGCGTTCATGGATCAAAGCTGAAGATCTCAACGCTCCAGCTCTCTTGAAGAAGTTCTATACCAAATTTCCGGACAAACCCGGTTCCAGGTGTTCTGTGCCCACCTTTAAAAGGGGGGGTACTGTCACTCACCGGACTGTGAGTGCTACTTCTAAGGTAGCTAGGAACCGTGTCCGTCCATTATTATGAGGTACTGCGCATGTGCAGTCCCTTTTAACCTTCAGTTCTGTACCTTTAACTTAATTGGCTGATCAGGCAACACTCCCTATATTAAGCACCTGTGGTCAATACCACGTGGCCTGATTTTGGAGTCTCATTCCTCATGAGTCTCTGAAGGTGTTCCAGTGCCTGCTCGTGTGTTCAGCTGATGCTGATTCCTGTTTGCCGTTTGTGGTTTCCAGACCACTTCTATTCCTCGTGTTTCTTCGTGACTCCAGCAGCTGATTCCTATCCGCTGCCTCCGTGTATCTACAGCTACAGATTACTGCAAACTCTCTTGTGTTTCATCGTGACTCCAGCAGCTGATTCCTATCAGCTGCCTCCGTGTATCTACAGCTACAGATTACTGCAAACTCTCCTGTGTTTCTTCGTGACTCCAGCAGCTGATTCCTATCCGCTGCCCTCGTGTATCTACAGCTACAGATTACTGCAAACTCTCCTGTGTTTCTTCGTGACTCCAGCAGCTGATTCCTATCCGCTGCCTCCGTGTATCTACAGCTACAGATTACTGCAAACTCTCCTGTGTTTCATCGTGACTCCAGCAGCTGATTCCTATCCGCTGCCTCCGTGTATCTACAGTTACAGATTACTGCAAACTCTCCTGAGTTACATCGCTACTGTTCCAGCTGATTCCTGTTCGCTACTTCAGCGTGTCTACAGAGTCTGCTCGTCTCAGCGCTCCAGTCTGCATTCTACCTGCCGTCAGCTGACCCGCTGCCTACTGCTTCTACAGTGTGTCCATTTGGGTCAACTCGCCTGTTGCATCGAGTCTACGCTCCTCGGCTTCCAGCTTTGCTACATCGCTTCAACTCTCCCATGGTCTCCTGCTGTTCTATTCAATATACTACTGCTTCCTGAGTATTTGTCATCCTTGCTGGCCTACCTACAGTGCGCTGCACCTACCTGCCGCTTCCATTCTGCAAGGACTTCGCATCTCGTCTGTTCCCGGCCGCTCAGGTATCCCTGCAGCTATCTCTAACAGCCTGCTCATCTGAACCACTGTATGAATACTTCTCATGGACTGTGCTGGTGTATTGCATATCCATCTGGACTGAGTTATTCTCCTCCGGAGTTTCCATCCTCTGAGACTATTGCTATTATTGACTGTGTTTCCTTTTGCTGGACTATTTGAGTGACTTTGTTTATCTGTGCAGTGCTGTTCATTCATTATTATCATTGTGTGCAGTTCAACGTGGGATCAAGTTCAGTGTACCCGTGTAGACTCTGCATAGCATTTATCTCCTCGTGTCCTTCCTCACATATATATTCAGTGGTACAACTTGCTAGAGGCAGACCACTGATTCCTGTTTCCCTGTGTCACCAGTTGCATATATCCTCTCACATAAGCAGTGGTACAACTTGCTACTCGCAGACCACTGACTTCCCCGTTACCTTCACCTGGATTCCATTCCTTCACTACAGACAGCGGTACAACTTGCTATATGCAGACCGCTGACTTCCACCTCCTTATTACTCCTGGACATTCTTCTCACTATAGCAGTGGTACAACTTGCCGTGCGCAGACCACTGACTACCCTCACGTGCCCTTGTCCATCCAGATCCTCGTGTTCAGTTACCTATTGTTTACCAGTGCTGCTAGTCATAGACTTTCTGAGCATTCTCTAACCATCTGCTGTTTCCAGTTCCATTATCACCCTGCCATCAGAGTATCATATACCAACTCTACTGCTCTGATAAGACCATCAGCGGGTGATACTGGGTAAAGCCTCCTAGTGCCCGTGACACTGGCTCTTGATTCCCGTCTCTGCATTATGATGACCTTTAACTCCATATCCGTGGCTTTGCATTTCTGTTGCTATTCGTTCCTAACACTGGATTCTCATTGCATTGATTTGTAGCACAGGCTACTTGAGTTAGTTTAAAAACAACTCCTCCATCTACAGCCTGCTACTCACAGGTAGCTTTACTACAGTCGCATGCTAAAGTACGTATTCTCTGTTCAGTATTTCTTCTATCAGCACTGAGATGCTCCAGTCCTGTCTCAGAACTGCTGTTCTATCTAAATGCTCAATCAGCCTATCTGCATACCTTCCATAAATGAAGATCAATTATACCACTTAATAGAAAAATTATTTGTGCCAGGTTAGCATTCCCTAAGGTGGGGAAGAGGGTGATGGATGGTACCACAAATATAGGGGGCAATCTGAATTTCTCCCTTAATAGATGTTAGAATAAATATAATAGAAGAAGTAGGCGCAATAGGTTAGACTATTGAACAAGGTTGGTTAAAGGGTGAATCGGTAAAGGAATATATATATTCATTTTTAAGAATCTAAGAAACAAGACACTTCTGCGCATTCAAAATAGAATAAAATGTGCTTATAAAGCTATCAAAATGAAGTCCAGATTCCCAGTGCAGGGTTAGAACACAGAGTCAATATTTTATTATGTCACTGAAGAAAAGAGTGTCCATATAGTCACTTAAAAACAATGGTTGTGATGTTCAATGAGCCCTATTAGTGGTGTGTATAGCTTCACACCATAACCAAATAAGCAATTCTTCTTAAAGTAATTGATATATTATTTTACTGATACAATTTTTAACTGCCCTTATTTCCTATCATTACCTAATGCACCTATTTACCATAGTATATTTATACCATTTATACCAATGACTGTTATTGAGAATCAGTGTCAGCTTTACCAGTGTGTCAGACACTTCTACATTACCAGTTACTGTCTTCAGCCACAAATTTTCTTCTACACCAAGTGTCTCCATATTGGTTTCCATATTCCTGTTACCTTTTCAGCAATGTGCTACTGTTGTGCTTCAGCTATTATCCTACATATCTTTATTGCTAGTTAACTTCTGTGAGGTTAATTGTTAATCCCTGTCTGCCGCTGAGTCTCAATAAACTACCTTTTACTGCATACCTCATTCTTCCTGCCAGTGTATTCCTAATATTATCACCAGCCAAAAATTTCCAGAAGTGTGTTGGGAATTGTCATGGAGACCTGGGGGTAAATGTATCAAGCTGAGAGTTTTCCGGCGGGTTTGAAAAGTGGAGATCTTGCCTATAGCAACCAATCAGATTTTAGCTATCATTTTGTATAATGTACTAAATAAATGATAGCTAGAATCTGATTGGTTTTTCAAACCGGCCGGAAAACTCTCAGCTTGATACATTTACCCCCTGGTGTGTAACCACAGGTCCTGCAACACCTACTTCTCTTTACTAAAACTACTCCGTCCTGCTTTGATAAAACTGCCTCTTTCTACAACAGTACACTCAATTCAGCCCTAAAAAATACAACTCCAGTCACCAAATACAAATCTCTAGCAATCCAAACTTCAACCATAGCACACCAAATGAGTATCACTGGAAATTCATTCATTAATCGAACAAACTGTATTTGCACTTGCCAAAAAACATTACTTAATTTCTCTAACATCTACCTATTCTTCTAACTGACATATCTTTGCCACCTTCAATTTGCATCTCTGCCTAGCTATACCACATCCCCATTTTTGCTTATTTCTTATTTCAAAGACACAATATCTCCTTATTCTAGACCCCACCGTGCTCCAAAAACCATCTCCCGGCCTACCAATACTCCCTCAAACTACTTGAGTAGCTTTTGATTACCACCTATACTTCAGGATGATAGGTAGTATCTCTAACTAGAGCTGTCCTTTAAAGGACCCTTTCTGAGCAATGAACATAACTGTTTCAAGCTTTGATGCACATTTGTGTGCTCGACCTTAACAAGTCCTTACTGTACATTGCATACATTCTTTGCCCCCTCCGTTATGTCCTTGAAATCGTTGGCAGTCAGAAAAGTCATTTGCATTTGAAAATGAATTGCATGCACTTGCGTATAGTTCCTTTCTAACCATGCACAGAGCAATTTTATGCAAAATACAGCTCATAACGGGATTTATGTTCTTAATGAATCAAGCCCTGTACCTTTACTATGCTACGTTTACTAAGGTTGCATGTGATTTTGGTGTATTCCTGTTTTTTCAATTTCAGTTGTCTGCAATAGATATTTGTAATTCCTTTATAAATACATGTAAATACTTAATTAGAATTTAGCCTAGTGAGCACAAGTTTTTTTTTAATTCACATAAATACAATATTGTTTGTTCTCTTTCTATACTACCTGCCTTCCAAATGACACCCTTGTTTAACATCCAACATATTCTTCACACAGAAGTCTATTCAAATGTATTTTGTTATATAACACTCTTAATAATACCACTCTCACGTTAACATCGTTTTGGCCCGATTATCAGACTAGCATTATGAAGATATACTATACACTGTAACAGATTTTTGACTGGAATTGCAGGCGTGAAATGCATATTATACATGATAAATTAATAGAATGTTGTTACGTTCTCTCAATGACATAGGTGCCAAAGGTTACAAGGTTGTTAGGAAAATAAGCATTTGAAAAAGGAATATACAAATTATATTTTTGAAAGATCACAGTATTTAACAATGTATATTCTCATGAACTAACATTTAAAGACAGAATTTGTAAGGAATGCTTTAAAAGACCTGCTAAAGCCTTACAGAAAAAAACAGTTTCCCATTTACAAAATATGCCAATACCGTATGATAATGGAATTGACCTAGATAGTACCTAATAGTAAATGCAAAAGAACATACTCAATTTCTTTTGTACCCACTTTTAATTGCTATCCACAAAGGTCAATTCTATTAACTGGAGACATTGACAGTCTGTATATCTAACTTCTTTGCCTCAGCACATAATGTATTTTTCTAAACATACTGCATTGATATTTTTATTGAACTAAAACAATTGGTAACATGGAATTTGCAGTATCTTTGAGTTTGCAGGAAAATGCTTCCTCTTCTGTGGACTGAAATGAAAATGATATTGCATTTAAAACACACAATGTATTTCTCTTTCAATTAATGAAATAGAAACTGTATAAAACATAAAAGTGTATTATAGTCCCATTTTTGTATTCCACTCTATTGCTAAATTGTTGACTCACTTGAACGTCTATCAGAGATGCTTAATGAAAAATAGTAATAATATTCCAATTACTTTGTATACTAGAAAACATAAATTAAAACAAGGTAAGGAAGTTTTTTATAGAAATTTTTGAGTAAAATATTTCTGTACATAAAATTACAACAATGATGCAATGGTGATATCCAAATAGCTAACTATATTGGAAATCGTTACAAGCTTTGAAAGCTCTGAGGTCAATTCATCTCTCAGATTACCATAAATGCATATGAATACAACTCTCAATTTACAATTCACAAAGGTATACTACAAAGAGAAAATATTAAAGAGATAAAAAATCACTTTACTAAAATTATTTTAAAAACTGAGATCACTTGTGGCATAAATTCCATTTAAAAAAAATATTGCAATTAGGACAACAAGCCAAAACTGGTTGGAGTTATTTGCATACATTTTCAAGTGTATGATGGGATGTGAGATAAAAAAGTGAGAAAAGTCCTGGGCTCATATGCCCTTATGGCACAGTACAGTCATGACCAAAAACTTTGAGAATCATCAACATTTATTTATATAGCGCCAGCAAATTCCGTAGCGCTTTACAATTGGGAATGACACAAATATTGGTTTTCACAAAGTCTGCTGCCTCAGTTTTTATGATGGCAATATGCATATACTCCAGAATGTCATGAAGAGTGATCAGATGAATTGCAATTAATTTCAAAGTCCATCTTTGCCACAACAATGAACTTTTTCCCATAAACAACATTTCCACTGCATTTCAGCCATGCCATCAAAGGACCAGCTGACATCAGGTCAGTAATTCTTTCGTTAACACAGGTGACAGTGTTAACAAGGACAAGGCTGGAGATCACTCTGTCATGCTGTTTGAGTTAGAATAGCAGACTGGAAGCTTTAAAAGGAGGGTGGTGTTGGAGATCATTATTCTTCCTCTCTTAACCATGGTTACTGCAAGGAAACACGTGTAATCATCATTGCTTTGCACAAAAAGGGCTTCACAGGCAAGGATATTGCTGCTAGTAAGATTGCACCTAAATTAACCATTTATCGGATTAAGAACTTCAAGGAGAGAGGTTAAATAGTTGTGAAGAAGACTTCAGGGCACACAAGAACATCCAGCAAGCGCCATACCATCTCCTAAAGTTGAGTCAGCTGTGGCATTGGGCACTACCAGTGCAGAGCTTGCTCAGGAATGGCAGCAGGGAGGTGTAAGTGCATCTGCATGTACAGTGAGGCGAAGACTTTTGGAGGATGACCTGCTGTCAAGAAGGCCAGTAAAGAAGCCACATCTCTCTAGGAAAAACATCAGGACAGACTAAGATTTTGTAAAAGGTACAGGAATTAGACTGCTGAGGACTGGGTTAAAGTCATTTTCTCTGATGAGTCCCATTTCAGATTGTTTGGGGAAACTGGAAAACTGCTTGTCCGGAGAAAGAAAGGTGAGCGCTACCATCAGTCCTGTGTCATGCCAACAGTAAAGCATCCTGAGGCCATTCATGTGTGGGGTTGCTTCTCTGCCAAGGGAGTGGACTCACTCACAATTTTGCATAAGAACACAGCCATAAATAAAGAATGGTACCAAAACATCCTCCAAGAGCAACTTCTACCAAACATCCAAGAAGAGTTTGGTGATGAACAATGCCTTTTCAAGCATGATGGAGCACCTTGTCATAAGGCAAAAGTGATAACTAAGTGGCTCAAGGATCAAAACATCAAAATTTTGGGTCCATGGCCAGGAAACTCCCCAGACCTTAATCCGATTGAGAACTTGTGGTCAATCCTTTAAAGGTGGGAGGACAAACAAAAACCCACAAATTCTGATAAACTCCAATCATTGATTAGGCAATAATAGGCGGCCATCAGTCAGTATGTGGCCCAGAAGTTGATTGATAGCATGCCAGGGTGAATTGCAGAGGTCTTCAAAAAGAATGGTCAACACTGCAAATATTGACTCTTTGCATAAACTTAATGTAATTGTCAATAAAAGCCTTTGACACTTATGAAATGCTTGTGATTTTACTTCAGTATACCATAACAACATCTGACAAAATGGTCTAAAAACAGTGAAGCAGCAAACTTTATGAAAACCAATATTTGTGTCATTTTCAAAAGTTTTGGCCATGACTGTACTATAAACATCCTATCAATTTTCTGAATAAAGGTTATAAGTGTCTGAAAAAGGGAGATCATAGTAATATTTTTTTCATTTGACTCATATTCAGTGTTGCTTCTTGTGTTTGTAATCTGTTAAATTGTCTAATTCACAGGACTTGTTTAAAATTTTTAATAACATTTAAATGAAAAATAGATGATGCCCTGCCCAATGAGGGTAAGACAACCTTAGGCATTTACATGCTTTCTTGCTTATATAAATATACAAATATTCCATATGAATTGTGGGTAAAGATCCAAAACACAAAATCCTTGTAACACCATCAAAGTGGCTGAATTTTGACTGATTTCATAATGTAAAATTGACTGTAGAGATAAGAGTGTGGACAGATTAATGAATTATTGTACAAACAAGTGTAGACTATTTATATGTAGACAGGTTTAAAAAGGATATAGTAATTTGTGTCTAAAAGTCTTTACTGGGTTTATAACTCCCACGGTTTCAATTACTTTTTACATTTCACCATGCTTTATAAAATATGCAGCAGCAGATTGAAACTACCTGTGTTGTACATAGGCTATGAGCACCTACTACACTTACTTTTGGGTGCCCGATAATCTTTAGATCAGGCCTGTCCAACCTGCGGCCCTCCAGGTGTTGGGAAACTACAAGCCCCAGCATGCTTTGCTGGTAGACAACCAGTTGATAGCTGGAAGGGCATGCTGGGACTTGTAGTTTCACAACATCTGGAGGGCCGCAGGTTGGACAGGCCTGCTTTAGATTTTCATAAGAGCATACAGTAAACCCCACAGCGCAAACCACACATAACACAATACATTTAGAAATTAGTTGGATTATGGAATAATGTGAAAGACACTTCATTGGATAAGCTGCTTCAATATCCTAAACCCTTTTTTAATTTTAATAACAGTCAGTTTCATGTAATATCAGTATATTTCACAGTTTTGGTACAGAGAAAAAAATGGAATTTAGAATAATATTGTCATTCATTGTGTTTCTTAAAATTTAAAAGAAGAAGGGACAAAAAAAATAAACAAAACATTGTATTTGTTTTCTCTATCTTACTCACTTTTCTATATGTATTTGTGTGGGGGCACGTGTCCGGGCTGTCCCCACATGGCTACAAATCGCTCAGGAAAAGGATTAGGTACAAATATAAATGTACGGTTAATTTACATATATACCCCCAGCACAACTTAAAAATAATAGCAAGACAATAATATTAGCAAATTATGCCATATGATTACCCGATAACTAAGCCCTGGTTTATAGTTACCCTGTGTGGGGCCTAGTCTCCAGCCTGAGACTATCTGCTGCCAATATTGAGTTGCGAAGCTATGCGGTCATATTGTGATTTAGCTGGGAGAGCGACTCATACAACATTCTGCACAAGATTTCTCCTCACTGCCGAATCCGCAGATCCTAATCAGCATTTGTGATCCACACTTTCTCAGCCATTTTCCCTCACACTTTATACCCTAGTTACATTATTAACCATGTAGAAGGTGTTGTAAAGCCTGATAAGGGATGGAGATAGGTTGTCTAGTTCCCTGCACAAAGTGGGTTGTGTGATCAGATCAATAGCATCTCTGGACATAGCAGGTTTGCTAATTATTGTAGTAGACACTTTGTATTCATATGTCTGCATATACACACAGGGGACTTAGCAAAAACATGCTAATATACTAAATAAACATTTTGCTACATATTAAGGAACTGTCTTGGATAGAATGGTTTCTTAATAAGTGTGGGTTTGTCAACAATGTCTGTGTGAATAATCTATTTACCTGCTCAGATGCACAATGTTAGCACTTGAATTTTATAGGACCACAAGATCTCCCTGAAAGTGTTATTTAAAATATGTGAATGCAGCAGTACTTAGACTAAATATTGTAACATTGGGTTGCAATAAATCACATAAAATAAATGTACTTTGCACAATACTTGCATATAGACATCACTGTCACTTTTGACTAGGGCATTAACTGCAACATATAGGTCTACTATAATAAAGTCTGTCATGAGGGGTCCTTGGATAAAATTATAGTAACTCACCCCCTGTTAGTGTGAGAAATGACATATAGTTTGTCTTCTTACAGACTCAGAAAGTGTTAAACAAACATTTCACGTGTCATGTTTTCATTCATGTAGCGCTTCTTGACTCTAAGAAAACATTTTCATCATCATCATCATCATCATTTATTTATATAGCGCCACTAATTCCGTAGTGCTGTACAGAGAACTCATTCACACCGGTCCCTTCCCCATTGGAGCTTACAGTCTAAATTCCCTAATATACACACACACACACACACTCACAGACACAGACAGAGAGGGAGACAAACAGACATCAATTTTTTGATAGCAGCCAATTAACCTTTTTGGAGTGTGGGGGGAAACAGGAGCACCCGGAGGAAACCCACGCAAACATGGGGAGAACATACAAACTCCACTTACCTTGGTTTTGCAATTTTTAATTACATTTTTTTCATGCATTACCCTTTTTATACTGCCAGATGTCACTATTAAAGCAATTGAACTGCGTATGCACTGAAATAAATGGTTCATTACCAAAATGTAATGAGCGGAAGTAATTTTTCATGGGAATTTTTTTTTCTTTTTTTCCCTCATTTAGGTTACAACTGATGAAAGAATATATGTATTTTATCTTTACAAAAAAAGTGGTGAGTGGAGGATTTGTTTTTTATATTTGGCACAGTTTATGATTAGCTATTTAAGTTCGCTAATACTTGTGTTTACCTTATTGTTCTGCAATTATGTAAAAAAAAAAAAAGTATTTAAAACTAAATGTAATATCCCTGTGGGTGTGTTCTTGAAACTTTAGTTTTATATACAGTAGGATTTTTTTGTCACCACTGAATAATTGAAGAAATTCCATCACCCATGCAGAGATTTCCGGAACTAGATATGTGTCAGACCTTTCCCCTGCCATGCATACAGTATAATGTACTAATTTAATTGAGCTGTCCTACTGCTTGTTTCACAGGAATTTCTTTATACAGTGTGATGCAGATGACTGAAAGGGTATGGAAAAATGATGGTTACTTATGGAATGGGTTCAAAGACATGTGTAGTGAAGATGTGTTGGAACCCGATGAATATCCAGTATTGTTACTAACTGAAAACCACTCAGACCTAGCTTTACATTCACTTACAATGGCCCACAAAGTCACTGCAGAATTCTGAAGCTCACTACATGAAACCCTAGAGAAAATTCTTTATAATAATGGCAGAGAATCTGAGTGACTCAAACAAGCTATAGTCACACATGAAATTTTTAAGTATATGAATGGATCTGCAGGTTTACAATTTGCTCTATAACACTGTAATATCAACCTGCCACACTGGGTGGTGGATAATCTGCTCAGCAGAAAATGCATGATCGTTTACCAATCTCCCACTACCTGGCTGAAGTCAGTGCATAAATTATGATGTCAACTGAAAATGGGAGATGAATGGTTAGGGACCAGGGCATAAATAAAGATAAAATATCTTGCTGTTTGTTAAAATAACTAGCATCAATTTATTTTAAACATAGTTATAATAAATACATACATATAAAATTTAACCAGCCTTTGCAAAATAGCAATTGAAAACCTTGAGCAAGGGGTCACCCTAAAATAGTGGACACTGGCCCCAGCCTAGCCAGAGCATGGAAGCTATAAAAAGCATGCCTCCCAGCTATGAGGTTAAAAGTGGTGATGCACTTATCAACCTCTTGAGCTGTGGAGATTCTCAGAGACACATCATGACTGGCCAAGCTGCTTAGTCCTGAAAGGAAAGCTGAGGTTGATGGGTTGAAGAAGATAGAATTGTGAGTGCCAAAGCACGAGTAGATGAGTTGAAGACTGTAGAATCATAAAGGGTGAAGTTGATAAACAGGCAAAGAAAACAGATTTTTTTGAAGCCCCTGCAGAGAAATGAATTTCCAATCTTGCTCAGTCAACAATTGGTAGTCATGAGGGTATTATAAAGGCTGCATACAAGTGAGGAATATTAGTCCTAATTGAAGTGACCTTTAGCAAATAGCTGATTGCAGTAAGTGAAAATTGTGTAGTTGTCACTGTTGATGGTGCACTGCCACCTGTAGTTGGTATTGCATGGGATCCTCACATAAATGTAAGTATTTATTACAACTTTATTCTCATTGAAAAAATGAGACAGTTAAGAGAGATTACAATTTTAAGTAATTGCATAAAGATATTCTATTTCATCTATGCAGATTCAGCGATTCCTGCTCAGTATATAAAGTGCTCTAAAGACAGCATCACTAGAACTGTAAAAACAAAAATGTACCTTTCTAGTAACAAAAGTGTAAATAAGCAGATATATAAATAACCACCCAGTTTCTGGGTATGTCATGTACATAGTGGTTTTTGGGCCAATAATTTGGCCACTGGGAATCCAGAAAATTACAAACACCAGTGCTGAGACTATATACCATCTACAAACACATTGTTTGCTTTTGTGGGTGCTCATCAGTGTAGACCATCATGTAAATGGCATACCCATAAGTCAAGTCTACTGAATAAAGACTACTGTTTTTAAAATTTGTATAGTACCATAGTGTAAATCTGTATGTAAGCACAGATATAGTCATAGGATGAGGCCCACATACTGTTACAGTTGGTAAGCCTAGCAAATCTTCATCAGTAACATCAACTTACTTCAACCAGCAATAAATAGCTTGGCACATTATAGTTGCCAATGTCCAAAAAAAAATTCAGATTCATATCTATCTTTACCACCCACACAATTTATTATATTACATAACTTATGCAAAAATCTTTCTATTTAATATTTAGCAACATACTTACACATATAAATGATCTATAGTAATAATAAATCCATCTATAAAATGTATAAGAAGACAAACATTAGAAAAGAAAAACATTATAAACATCTTTAACAACAGCTTTAACTGAGCCTTGTTGCTCATGTCACTCCTAAATCACAAGCAGAGTGTAGTAGTGACCAATGACCTATGTGTGCCCAACAGCAGTTTAAAAATCATTGTTTTATAGGTATAGCAGCTCCACTGAAAATGATCATATTATAATAGTACTAGTTGTTCATAAAAAGTACTTTTAACTTAAAAGTATATAAAACATAACAGGCTAATAAATTAGGACTAGTAACGACAATGATCCTTGTGTTATCCTTCTGTGGGATTTTACATTACTTGATTGATATTACTTTGACATATGTTATGTTATAAATATTATATTTTGTGTTATATATAGATTCCATTATTTAATAGGTGGTCTATGGTGTATATTGTACTTTCAATGAAGAGATAATATTGTCAAAAATAGAGGCAAATTATTTTCATTTTTTATACTGTCAGAACAAAGGCTTCAAATTTTCCCAGCATTCCCAAGATAGTCTAATAATCCTCAATTAATGGTACCCAGTAAGCTGACTATGTCAGTGAAGACATGGTAGTATGTGAGCAGTATATAAAGTGCTCTAGAGACAGCATCACTAGAACTGTAAAAACAAAAATGTACCTTTCTAGTAACAAAAGTGTAAATAAGCAGATATATAAATAACCACCCAGTTTCTGGGTATGTCATGTACATAGTGGTTTTTGGGCCAATAATTTGGCCACTGGGAATCCAGAAAATTACAAACACCAGTGCTGAGACTATATACCATCTACAAACACATTGTTGGCTTTTGTGGGTGCTCATCAGTGTAGACCATCATGTAAATGGCATACCCATAAGTCAAGTCTACTTAATAAAGACTACTGTTTTTAAAATTTGTATAGTACCATAGTGTAAATCTGTTTGTAAGCACAGATATAGTCATAGGATGAGGCCCACATACTGTTACAGTTGGTAAGCCTAGCAAATCTTCATCAGTAACATCAACTTACTTCAACCAGCAATAAATAGCTTGGCACATTATAATTGCCAATGTCCAAAAAAAAATTCAGATTCATATCTATCTTTACCACCCACACAATTTATTATATTACATAACTTATGGAAAAATCTTTCTATTTAATATTTAGCAACATACCTACACATATAAATTATCTATAGTAAAAATAAATCCATCTATAAAATGTATATGAAGACAAACATTAGAAAAGAAAAACATTATAAACCTCTTTAACAACAGCTTTAACTGAGCCTTGTTGCTCATGTCACTCCTAAATCACAAGCAGAGTGTAGTAGTGACCAATGACCTATGTGTGCCCAACAGCAGTTTAAAAATCATTGTTTTATAGGTATAGCAGCTCCACTGAAAATGATCATATTATAATAGTACTAGTTTTTCATAAAAAGTACTTTTAACTTAAAAGTATATAAAACATAACAGGCTAATAAATTAGGACTAGTAACGACAATGATCCTTGTGTTATCCTTCTGTGGGATTTTACATTACTTGATTGATATTACTTTGACATATGTTATGTTATAAATATTATATTTTGTGTTATATATAGATTCCATTATTTAATAGGTGGTCTATGGTGTATATTGTATTTTCAATGAAGAGATAATATTGTCAAAAATAGAGGCAAATTATTTTCATTTTTTATACTGTCAGAACAAAGGCTTCAAATTTTCCCAGCATTCCCAAGATAGTCTAATAATCCTCAATTAATGGTACCCAGTAAGCTGACTATGTCAGTGAAGACATGGTAGTATGTGAGCAGGGCAGTGTCATAATGTGAGGAGGAAAATTGAGGCAAGCAGGAAACCACAAACTGAAAGTTAGTTAGTGATGTGAATCTCCTTTAAAACTCATGCAATCAGATTGGGTCAAACACACCTGTATATGAAACAAACTTCATACAGCCAACTTGTTAAGTGTCTAAAGCAATATAATATTATATAAAACACCATTTATATGTATTATTTAATTGTGCTTTAACATTTATCAATATACCAATTGTTCTCAAATGATTTCATAAGAAACTACGGAATAGTTTATTAATTCCCTCATGATCCTATGTATAGTAGATATGCAAAAATAAGCTGCCAAATCAACAGAAAGATATAGGGGTCAAACATGTATGAGAAATTTCATCAGTTTTGTAAAGAAATATGATACCCTAATAATGGTAATGTGATAAATTTACTGAAGTGCTTACACTTATGTTTCTTGATGACTGTAAAAAACCATGGTACCACACAACATTGCATAAGTTTGAGGACAGATAAATTATCTTTAATGCTAATTGTACTTCACAACTATGATACAAAGTAATCAAGGAATACTATTTTAAATATTAAGTTTTTGTAGTACTGCATGTTACATATACCATTTAGAAACTTACATTTCAAAATTATAATTATATAAAACGATAGACAGTAACAGTTCAATTAATAGAAGAAAATACCTTTTAACACTATTACATGTACATTATTTATATAATAAAGCACACAGCATGAGCTACTTTTTGTATTAAAATCTATGCACTTTTAAGACAGCATGTGGTCTGTTTAGAAATGAATGGTGACTGCATATCTGTCAGAAAAAGTAATTTTAGCACACATTTTCACTCCGCCACACATCACATCTTGCATTGGCAAATTGTAGGGAAAAGAACACTCTGTTCTTCCTTCAGTTGTAGTAAAGAGAGAAAGTAAAAATACCAGGGAAAAACACTAAATATCTTGTCTTTGATAAGCTGCATTACAAATACATATATAAGCTTACACATACTGTAGTAAAAACACAGATAGCAAAGGCATTTTTGCCAGATAATTATATTATAGATGCACATATTGGAACAACTTGTTTTGGACACACAGGGCCTTAGTCAGGTATTTGTGTATTAACCTCATGAATCACAGGACAGCAAATAGGATCCATACCTTTTGGCCTCATTTAGAGTTGGATGTTCCTCTGTTTTACTAGAGCATGTGCAGCAAAAAATGTGTACGCATACGTCGGTATGCAGATCTTATAATTCCGACTCCTTACAAGTGGAGAGACAGAATGGGGAGGGAAGGTTCAGGAAAGTATAGGTCAAGTATATTAAGGGTGTTTTCATGTAATTGCGACTGAGGTAGACCTGTATGCAGGCAGGTGGTATATCTGTTACTGGTGCTCGAAGGCTGGTGCAATGAGAAGCAATGATAATGATGATCATCAGCACTAACTAGGCACTTTTGATTGGATTTACTTTTTCAGCTGGTAGTACTTAATTCATTATTGAGGCTGCTTTAGTATGTGAAGTAGTGGCTGTCTATTTGCATTACTCAGTTGGTATTTTGAATTATACTGCGGCAGAGAAGGCTTTTTAAAGTGGAAATAATTAAATATTTTTAATTTAATTTCACTCAATTTAATTGAAATATATTTGTATTGGTTTTTAGCATTTGTTTTAATTATATTATTTATATTCATTAATTACATTTTATATATTTTACGTGGTAAATGTGACTTTCCCATATATATGTCCAGAAACTATTCTCAGTTTTGTATGACACTTCACTACGTTACTATATTGTGTTGAAATTGGGGTAATTCAACTTATGTGTAGCACCTCTAACTAATTTAAGCATACAGACATGTGGTTATTCCAATAGTGTTGTAATAAATATATTGATAGGAATAGCTAAAAATTAGCTGCATTGCAATCAGTATAGTTCTTTGCTAAATCTCCACCTAAAGAGAAAACTACAAGCACTATAATAAACAAACGCCCTGCGCTGAGTATACAGTATATACAATGGATATGGCGGAAAACAATGGAAGGAACTGGTAAGTATAAAAAGCATTTCTAAAAAATAAAAACATATAACATGAAAAAATACATAAAAAATAATAAAAAAAAACTGTGACATTAGACTGAATAAATGCACACAATTCTCACCTTGACGTGTATAGCAGTAAACAGTTATCAGTATATCCTCAAATGGGCTTTTTGCAGACCTGACATAATGTTCAATCCAAGTAATACATATCAATAATAAACATGATCTGGAGTAACTGCTGAAATATCTTGTAATACGAATAATTAAAGATCCAGAAACCTGAGTATTTAGCTGATAGTCATAAACAGTACTGTTCACTTCCACTGAATCTGTATTAGGTATGTGTACATTACTCACAATGCTATCAAATAGGTGGCAGATAACCATTACAAGTTGCTACTGGATAAATCTTCTACTCATATGAAATAACTTATTGATGGTTTGGTACAGGATGCTATGTTACAAGGTGTACTTGATAAACATATTGTATATTATCTTACTACTAATTTTTTTATGTACTTGTGCATTTATTTCTAAAGGTCTTTAACTGTTTGGATAAATCACAGGGTAAAGCCATTATTTCCTATATTGGTTCAGTACTTCAACCATTAGCACAATTTTACAATTATTAGTTAATACAGACAGCTAAGGGTATCATTACATGTCTAAATTGATATAATTGATTTTCTTTAGAGGTTTGATGGCTAGAATTCAGATAATGCTAACACTTATTTGTACACATTGGATGTGCAGAGTTTCTTTAAATCAATTCACCATGTGGAAGGAATGTTACATGTAGAGAAAGCATTGTTTGAATGTAATTTATGTAACTCTCTGGTACTGTTCATTCTTGATTGCTTAAATGTTGTATTCGATAAGTGTTACTTTCGATTGAATGATGCTTTTTATGTACCGACAAAAGGGAGTAATATGGGATCAGCAATAGCTCTGTAATTTGCAAATATTTTTATGCATTCATTAGAATGTAAATTATGTATATACAATTAGAATTATTCTCTTACTGGATGAAGAAGCAAGAGGTCAGAGAGGCAGACTGAATCTGAAGGCTGGACGCATGTAAAGAATAGCAGCAGTAACAGCGGCAGCAGATAGTGGCCAATCAACAAGCCAAGGTCAGCATTGCACAGTTCAGCATACTCTGTAAATAAGCAGTGGTCTGCAACAGTATTTCTATTATAGAATAGGCACCAATAGGAACAAAGTATAAAAGTACAATAATCTGGCACTAAATGCTACAAGCTGCTAAATATACCCTGGTGAATTCAGGAAGTCAGAAAAACGTTGCACTGAGCATTCTCAAGTTGTTAGTTAAATTTGTGTATAATTTGTTTTGGGCATGCTCAGATTGTTTTTCATATACCCTTTCATATTCTGAATATATTGGTTTATATTTGTATTTTGTAAACAAGAGATTTCTTATATGGAAGGGTCTTATTAATTTGTGCACTTTGTACGGTTGAGGAAGCTAGTTCTAAACATTCTACTATTAATATCAATTGTGAATTTTCTTAAATTATTGTTAATTATATGAGTTTGTTTAATTGACTATATTATCTCTACATAATTATATAATAAATCCAGCATAGCTATATGTCACTCACCGGACCGTGAGTGCCTCTTCCCGGACATTTAGGAACCGTGGTCGTCCACCATCCTGAGGGTCTGCGCATGCGCAGCCCTTTTCTATACTTCAGTGTATACCCCTTTAACTCAATTGGCAGATCAGGCAACACTCCCTATATTAAGCACCTGTGGTCAACACCACGTTGCCTGATCTTGGAGTCTCATTCCTCATGAGTCTCTGAAGGTGTTCCTGTATTCCTCGTGTATTCAGCGCTGCTGATTCCTGTGGTTTCCAAGCCACTTCTATTCCTGTGGTTTCCAAACCACTTCTACTACTGTGGTTCCCATACCACTTCTACCATCAACTGTATCATCATGACTGTTTGCTGATTCCTATCCGCTGCCTCCGTGCACTACAGTCTTCTATACCACTTCATCGCTATTGTATATCTTTGGGACTGTTGCTGATTCCTATCCGCTGCCTCCGTGCACTACAGTCTTCTAAACCACTTCAACGTTATTTTATATCTATGTGACTGTTTGCCGTGCACTCCAGCTTTTACTTCACTCACCTGCTTCTCATCAAGTCTGTTTGCTGATTACTATCCGCTGCCTCCGTGCACTACAGTCTCCTGCTGGCAACTCGCCTGTGTTCATCATCGTGACTGCTAGCTGACTACTATCCGCTGCCTCCGTGCACTACAGTCTCCTGCTTGCAACTCGCCTGTGTTCATCATCGTGACTGCCAGCTGACTACTATCCGCTGCCTCTGTGCACTACAGTCTCCTGCTTGCAACTCGCCTGTGTTCAACATCGTGACTGCCAGCTGATTACTATCCGCTGCCTCCGTGCACTACAGTCTCATCTCATCTTTGCTGTGACTTCCTCGAGACTGCCGCTTTCATTACCATCTGCTACACTTCGTGATCAACAGCTCCTGCCCTGCGCTGCACTCCTGTTTCCCATCGCTGTTGGTTCCTGTGGTTGCTACTGGTTACCTCCGTGTGCCGCTGAGCCCTGCTGCTGTGGTCAGCGCTATCGTCCATCTCCTGCTGATCCACTCTCCACGCCTTCACGTGTTCCACTGGTCTCTACCCTCCTGTCAGCATTGGATTTGTATCTCATCTACTACCCTCTGCTGGATCATCTCCATTCTCCTGGGTCTCCTATGAGTCTAGTTCCACGTGTTGCTGACTCCTGTGGATTCGTGTCCCTGTTGGTCTACTCACCTGTGCGCTGCACCTGCTAGACCGCTGCCTCACCTATCCAGGGACTTCCTATCCAGTCGGTCTCCAGCCGCTCAGGTACCGCTGCAATCCCATCTGACTGCTACTGCTGAACCACGGTATGCATACTTCTCATTGACTGTGCTGTGTATTGCATATCTTGCTGGACTGTGTTTGGTTCTCTCTGGAGTCTGCTATCCGCTGAGTCTATTGCCATCATTGACTGTGTTATCATTGTGCTGGACTACTTCAAGAGACTTTCTAGATTGCTGACCTGCTCAGTCATTTATATCCATATATATATCTATATTGTGCATATTACTGTGGATCGTGTATAAGGTGCCTGTGTATATCCTGTGTTGCAGGCTTCCCCTGTGCACCTCCTCACATATATATTCTGTGGTACAACTTGCTGATGTCAGACCACTGACCCCTGTTTCCGGTATCACCTGTTCCATCATCCTCCACTTGGATTCCATTCCTTCACTCAGACAGCGGTACAACTTGCTACCCGCAGACCGCTGACTCTCATCACCTCCTTGTTTCTGTTGGACATTCCTCCTCATTATAGCAGTGGTACAACTTGCTATCGCAGACCACTGACTACCTTCACGTGTCCTTGTCCATACAGTTCCTTGTGTATTATTACCTCATTACTACCAGTGTTGCTAGTCATAGACTTTCCTGAGCATCTCATCGGCCATCATTTCATGTTCCGTGATCACCCAGCTACCAGAGTACCCTATTACCATCTACATTGCTCTGGTAAGCCTACCATCTGGTGATTCCTGGGTAAAGACTCCTAGTGCCCGTGACAGTAAGATCAGGCCATGACAGACCCAGATGCGGAACCTACCGCCAAAGAGATGCTGCAACATCTGGTTAGCCGTGTGGAGCAACAGGATGCCCGCCAACAGCTGTTACTTCAGTGTTATCAGTCATTAACCTCCCAAGGAACATCTGGACAGACTGTGACAGCTACTACTGAAGCTCCTGTGCTTTCCTCCGTTTCCCCATTGCCATCCCAGGTGTCTACAGCTTCCACGCTTCACCTGCCTACTCCGTCAAAGTACGATGGAGACCCCAAAACTTGTAGGGGTTTCCTTAACCAATGTTCAGTCCATTTTGAGCTCCAACCTCAAAATTTTTCTACCCATCGTTCCAGAGTGGCCTATCTTATCTCGTTGTTTTCAGGACAAGCCCTGGCTTGGGCCTCCCCCCTGTGGGAGAGGAACGATCCAATATTACAAGATAGTGCCAAATTTATTTCTACATTTCGAAGTGTGTTCGATGAACCAGGTCGTGTGACCTCCGCTGCTTCCAGCATCCTCCGTCTGCGACAAGGATCTCATACTGTAGGCCAGTACGTCATTCAATTTAGGATCTTAGCCTCTGAACTTCAGTGGAACACTGAAGCCCTAGTTGCCGCCTTCTGGCAGGGGCTTTCCGATAAAATTAAAGATGCACTGACTACTCAAGAGCTTCCTTCGTCACTTGAAGATTTGATCTCTCTATGCCATCGTGTTGATATGAGATTTCGTGAAAGAGAGGCTGAGAAAACGACTTCTGCTAAAGCACCTCTTCGCTCTAACCCTCAATTTCGTCCAGTGTCACCCGCTGTGATTCCCATGGAGATAGGACGTTCCAAGTTATCTTCTGAGGAGAGGAAACGAAGAGTCAAGAATAGACTCTGTATCTATTGTGCTGATTCCACTCATGTCCTCAGCTCCTGCCCTAAGAGATCGGGAAATGCCAGGCCCTAACTAGTTCTGGAGAGGTGAAGTTAGGGTCCCTGGAGTCCTCTCCATCGTCTATGAAATCTAAAGTCTGCGCTTTTGATGTGACTATTTCCTTTGCTACCAAAACCTTTGAGTCACAGGCATTGATTGATTCCGGAGCAGCAGGAAATTTTATTTCCAAATCGTTAGTAAATCAATGGTCTCTACCAGTGATTACCTTAAAAACTCCCATTACTGTGACGGCTATCGATGGATCACGTCTCATCAACGGTCTCATCACCCAGAGTACGTCTCCAGTAACCCTTCAGATTGGTGCTCTGCATCATGAAGAGATATCGTTTTTAATTCTTCCTGTTACGACAAGTCCGATTGTCCTAGGCCTTCCATGGCTTCAGTGTCACTCTCCCCAGATTGACTGGCGCACCCCTCAAGTCACGTCTTGGGGGCCTGAATGTCACCATCATTGCCTTTCCCAAGTTATTCCTCTCAAGGTACAGCAAGCTTCCATCTCAGCTATTTCACCGGGACTCCCTCCTCAATATGCTTTATTTACCGATGTTTTTGATAAAGCTCAGTCTGAACGTCTTCCTCCTCATCGTTCTTGGGATTGTCCGATTGACCTCCTTCCTGGCAAGACTCCTCCCAGGGGCCGGGTCTATCCACTCTCGTTACCTGAAACTCAAGCTACATCTGAATATATACGGGAGAACCTCCAGCGTGGGTTCATTCGACCTTCCACCTCGCCCGCTGGAGCTGGGTTCTTCTTTGTCAAAAAGAAGGATGGATCATTACGCCCTTGTATAGATTTTCGTGGACTCAATGCCATTACTATCAAGAATCGGTATCCCATTCCGTTGATCACTGAGCTATTTGACCGCATCAAGGGAGCCCGTATTTTTACTAAGTTGGATCTTCGTGGTGCCTACAATTTAATCAGAATCCGTTCCGGTGACGAATGGAAGACAGCGTTTAACACCAGAGACGGGCATTACGAATATCTGGTAATGCCTTTCGGGCTATGTAATGCCCCCGCTGTTTTTCAGGGCTTCATCAATGAGATTTTTCGGGACTTATTATATGTATGTGTCGTCGTCTACCTGGACGACATGTTGATTTTTTCACAGGACCTGCCTTCTCACCACCAACATGTGGCAGAAGTCCTCTCCAGGCTACGGAAAAATTCATTGTTCTGTAAATTAGAAAAATGTTCATTCGAATTACCCCAGATTCCATTCTTGGGGTATATAGTTTCCGGAGTTGGCCTGAAGATGGATCCTGACAAAGTAAATGCTGTACTACATTGGCCCCAGCCAACTACTCTTCGTGCGATCCAGCGTTTTTTAGGTTTTGCCAATTACTATAGACGCTTCATTCAAGACTTTTCTTCCATTGCATCTCCTATTGTGGCCCTGACTCGAAAAGGGGCTAATCCTAAGCAATGGTCAACTGAGGCTATTCAAGCCTTTCAAACATTAAAAGAGTCCTTCTCTTCGGCTCCAATCCTTCGACAGCCTGATGTGACACTCCCCTTCTTCCTAGAAGTAGATGCCTCTAATGTGGGCTTAGGAGCTATTCTCTCCCAACGCTCGGAACAGCAAAAATTCCACCCTTGTGCCTTCTATTCTCGGGGTCTCCTACCCGCAGAGAAGAATTATACCATCGGGGACAAGGAATTACTGGCTATCAAAGCCGCATTAGAGGAATGGAGATACTTGTTGGAGGGAGCTCGCCATCCGGTGACGATCTTCACGGATCATAAGAACTTGTCATATCTCCAGTCTGCCCAATGCTTGAACCCTCGTCAAGCAAGATGGTCTCTTTTCTTTTCCCGTTTTGAATTAATAATTACCTTCAAACCAGCTGCCAAGAACAAAAAAGCTGATGCCTTATCTAGAGCCTTTGTTACGTCCTCTGATATAGAAGAGGTTTCCAACCATACCATTCTAGACCCCAAATGTATCTCACTGGCTGCTTCATCCACCAGAACACTACCATTTGGGAAGACCCTTGTGCCTTATATACTAAGGAGGAAAATCCTTTCGTGGTTCCATGCCTCTCGTTTTTCTGGACACGCCGGTGAACACAAGACTTTTGAGATCCTCTCTCGAAGTTACTGGTGGCCTTCTATGAGGAGAGACGTCAAAGAGTTCATTGCTTCCTGTGAATTATGTTCGCAATTCAAATCCTCCCGCAGAACCCCAGCAGGGTTGCTGCGACCACTACCCATTCCGTCCAAACCATGGACCCATATTAGTATGGATTTCGTTACTGACTTACCACCTAGTAAGAACCATAACACTATTTGGGTGGTAGTGGACAGATTTTCGAAGATGGCTCATTTCATCCCTCTGTCTGGTTTGCCTTCCTCGTCTATCCTGGCTGAACATTTCATTAAAGAGATCTTCCGTATCCATGGATGTCCATCTGAGATTGTGTCTGATAGAGGAGTACAATTCGTGTCCAGATTCTGGCGAGCCCTTTGTAAAACCTTGGGCATACGATTAGCACTCTCATCTTCTTACCATCCACAATCCAATGGACAAACCGAACGTGTCAATCAAGATCTTGAGACTTTTATAAGGATATTTTCATCAGCCAATCAAGACAACTGGGTAGAGTTACTCCCTTGGGCTGAGTTCACCCATAACAACATGTACCATGAGTCATCATCCAAAACTCCATTTTTTGTGGTCTACGGTCACCATCCGTCTTTTCCGGAATTTCCTGCCCTCCCGCCCACCCAAGTTCCTGCGGTGGAAACTGTGTGTCAGACCTTTAAAAATATCTGGTCTCAGGTCAGAACCTGTTTAAAGAAGACATCTGTCAAATATAAATCTTTCGCTGATAAGAAGAGGCGGGCTATTCCACCACTAAAAATTGGAGATCGTGTCTGGTTATCCACAAAAAATATTCGTTTGAAGGTTCCATCCATGAAATTCGCCCCTCGTTTTATTGGTCCATATAGGATCATTCAAGTTATCAATCCAGTATGTGTGAAACTCCTTCTTCCTAAGAGTCTTCGGATTTCTAATGCCTTCCATGTATCTTTGCTCAAACCTTTTATTATCAACCGTTTTTCAACTCCTCCCTCAGCTCCGCAGCCAGTTCAAGTTCATCAGGAGGAGGATTTTGAGATTACCGAGGTACTAGATGCAAAAATTTCGCGAGGAGTCCTCCACTTCCTCGTTCATTGGAAGGGCTTTGGTCCTGAGGAGCGCTCTTGGATCAAAGCTGAAGATCTTAATGCTCCTGCCCTTTTGAAGAAGTTTTACTCCAAAAATCCGGACAAGCCCGGTTCCAGGCGTTCTGTGCCCACCTTTAAAAGGGGGGGTACTGTCACTCACCGGACCGTGAGTGCCTCTTCCCGGACATTTAGGAACCGTGGTCGTCCACCATCCTGAGGGTCTGCGCATGCGCAGCCCTTTTCTATACTTCAGTGTATACCCCTTTAACTCAATTGGCAGATCAGGCAACACTCCCTATATTAAGCACCTGTGGTCAACACCACGTTGCCTGATCTTGGAGTCTCATTCCTCATGAGTCTCTGAAGGTGTTCCTGTATTCCTCGTGTATTCAGCGCTGCTGATTCCTGTGGTTTCCAAGCCACTTCTATTCCTGTGGTTTCCAAACCACTTCTACTACTGTGGTTCCCATACCACTTCTACCATCAACTGTATCATCATGACTGTTTGCTGATTCCTATCCGCTGCCTCCGTGCACTACAGTCTTCTATACCACTTCATCGCTATTGTATATCTTTGGGACTGTTGCTGATTCCTATCCGCTGCCTCCGTGCACTACAGTCTTCTAAACCACTTCAACGTTATTTTATATCTATGTGACTGTTTGCCGTGCACTCCAGCTTTTACTTCACTCACCTGCTTCTCATCAAGTCTGTTTGCTGATTACTATCCGCTGCCTCCGTGCACTACAGTCTCCTGCTGGCAACTCGCCTGTGTTCATCATCGTGACTGCTAGCTGACTACTATCCGCTGCCTCCGTGCACTACAGTCTCCTGCTTGCAACTCGCCTGTGTTCATCATCGTGACTGCCAGCTGACTACTATCCGCTGCCTCTGTGCACTACAGTCTCCTGCTTGCAACTCGCCTGTGTTCAACATCGTGACTGCCAGCTGATTACTATCCGCTGCCTCCGTGCACTACAGTCTCATCTCATCTTTGCTGTGACTTCCTCGAGACTGCCGCTTTCATTACCATCTGCTACACTTCGTGATCAACAGCTCCTGCCCTGCGCTGCACTCCTGTTTCCCATCGCTGTTGGTTCCTGTGGTTGCTACTGGTTACCTCCGTGTGCCGCTGAGCCCTGCTGCTGTGGTCAGCGCTATCGTCCATCTCCTGCTGATCCACTCTCCACGCCTTCACGTGTTCCACTGGTCTCTACCCTCCTGTCAGCATTGGATTTGTATCTCATCTACTACCCTCTGCTGGATCATCTCCATTCTCCTGGGTCTCCTATGAGTCCAGTTCCACGTGTTGCTGACTCCTGTGGATTCGTGTCCCTGTTGGTCTACTCACCTGTGCGCTGCACCTGCTAGACCGCTGCCTCACCTATCCAGGGACTTCCTATCCAGTCGGTCTCCAGCCGCTCAGGTACCGCTGCAATCCCATCTGACTGCTACTGCTGAACCACGGTATGCATACTTCTCATTGACTGTGCTGTGTAATGCATATCTTGCTGGACTGTGTTTGGTTCTCTCTGGAGTCTGCTATCCGCTGAGTCTATTGCCATCATTGACTGTGTTATCATTGTGCTGGACTACTTCAAGAGACTTTCTAGATTGCTGACCTGCTCAGTCATTTATATCCATATATATATCTATATTGTGCATATTACTGTGGATCGTGTATAAGGTGCCTGTGTATATCCTGTGTTGCAGGCTTCCCCTGTGCACCTCCTCACATATATATTCTGTGGTACAACTTGCTGATGTCAGACCACTGACCCCTGTTTCCGGTATCACCTGTTCCATCATCCTCCACTTGGATTCCATTCCTTCACTCAGACAGCGGTACAACTTGCTACCCGCAGACCGCTGACTCTCATCACCTCCTTGTTTCTGTTGGACATTCCTCCTCATTATAGCAGTGGTACAACTTGCTATCGCAGACCACTGACTACCTTCACGTGTCCTTGTCCATACAGTTCCTTGTGTATTATTACCTCATTACTACCAGTGTTGCTAGTCATAGACTTTCCTGAGCATCTCATCGGCCATCATTTCATGTTCCGTGATCACCCAGCTACCAGAGTACCCTATTACCATCTACATTGCTCTGGTAAGCCTACCATCTGGTGATTCCTGGGTAAAGACTCCTAGTGCCCGTGACACTATATATATTGAGTTTGTGAAATACATGTGGGACTATGGCGTTTGTGAGATACATATGGGGCTATGGAGTTTGTGACACATATATTAGAATATGGAGTTTGTAAGATATATATATATATATATATATATATATATATATATATATATATATATATATATATATATATATATATACACATATATATATTAGAATATGGAGTTTGTGAGATATATATATTAGAATATGGAGTTTGTTAGATACATATTAGAATATGGAGGTTGTGAGATACATGTGGGACTATGGACTAAGGAGTAAATGTGTGTACTAACCTTGGAGAAAAGAAAGAAAGCCATAGAATTGTCTGAGGATGTCAGACAGAAGATTGTAGCGAAGCATGGACAAACTCAACTTTGCACATCAATCTCCAGAAACTTGATGTTATATATACATTTTTTTTTTGCGCTGCCTCTGACGGGCCCGCTGGGCTGCAGGGCCTTCGGGCACCTGCCCATTGTGCCCAATGGGAGAGACGGTCCTGGTCATAAGTGCTAAAAAAAATATTAGTGTAAGGAAATGTGTACAGGGTATATTAATTTTTCATTTTTTCAAATGAAAACTGTTAGAAAGAACAAAACATTTTGCATATAACTTCTTGAAGAATGTACTGGTGATTTAGGTGACTAAATGTTAATTATTTTTTTTCTCTTCAAATTAATTTACCTCAGATTATGCTCTATTCTTAATTATTATCAGATCGATTATATAATGTTGGTGGAATTTAATCTTAGTATTTACCATTGATGAGCAGTAAATATGCATGTCCTCTCCACCACCCTTGAAAATGTTAGCATAAATAGAGGCAAATGTTGATCCCATTGCTGTTCCTTGTTGTTGTACAAAAAAATAAATACACAGAAAATAATTGTGGGAGAGGATATTTTTTATTCCTTCCACCAAAAACGTTTACCTTCTCATAATTGTTTGACGTTGGTAAACATGTTTTTAATTGGACTTTTATCTTTATCATAGGGAATGGTAATAAATAATGTCTGAATATCAATGGTTACACATTCATAATTATTCTGCCCACTTAAAGCCTACTAAGACATTGGTTGAATGTACAACCAGCGATTTCAATCTTTTATTCTATACTCAAAGTGCATTAAAGACTCGATTCTCCACCAGGACACCCGATAATTTCAGGCGTTAAGATATTGAGTGAAAATCTATATCGCTTCTAGATTTAAATTTACAGTCTTATGTTGTAAAATTAAGGGCATATATGAAAGATTCAACCTCAGCATTACCTGTGTTTATCTTCAGCAACCATTATCATCTGACTGAAATATTTGTTTAATTTTCATGTATGTCGTTATCATTTATTACAATCATTGAAACAAATTTTATGATGCAATACCTGCTTTTGGTTGTTATTAACACTAACACATGTATACCTTGTATCCCTTTATCAGCTGACAAATTGGCTCATATGAGTTTAGTCTTGTAAATGACCTTCAATATATCTTTAAAGTCTGCCTAGATTCATGCCTTTCCAGATGGTTGATGCATTTGGGTTTTCTTTTGGTAACATCATAGACATAGTAACCCACTGATTTTATTTCTATTTTTCCTTTTTTTTTGCCTTAGTCCCTCGTCGTCTCAATTTTCTTTCTAATCCCATGTTTAATAAAGTGATTCTCTTACTATTCAACCGTTATCCTTATAATTAAAATATCCCCCCCTTTGCAAGACACAACTTTATCCAGACTGCCACCTCACTGCTCGACGCTCAGAATTTTTTTCTGTAATGTCCTTAACATCTCTGTACAAAATAATATATTTTAAAACTTACAATCATCTTTACTGCTTCTGATATTTTCTGCTTCTAGAAGCAATGTATATATCTTGTAACAAAAGGAGGCATTTAGCTGGCAATATGCAGAGAAAGCAGGGAAGTAGAGTAAAACATTGGCACAGTTATGTACCTAGGTGGAGATTAAACCAGGTAAAAACATATGTGTAGTTTAAAATTGGTTTACTTACATGATTTAAAAGCTGCTTCCTCTCAGCAAACAGACAGGGTGGGTCTGATAGTCTAAACAGAGCCAGGGATGGGTGTTTCCTTTTAAAGAGAAGGTGGGTGTGTCACCTGTCCATCAAGCTAGGCCTGTGGGAGGAGTGTCAGGTATAAAACTCTGCTTGTTTCATTGTTCAGGGAGATCAACGCTGGGCTAGCTGGCTGATCTGGACAGAGAGCTGGACTATGTATAGTAAGCGTTGAGGGTCTCCATAATTGCTGTGCAAGTATACGGTGTCAAAACATTATTACCATCCTGACAATAAAGAACCATAAAAAGGAAGAAGTTGTACGCGTGTGCTTCTGCAGTAGCGGGCTCTTTCCACAAGTGGTATCAGGAGTGGGATGCTCCGGGAAGCAAGTTTCCGCTACCCAACCCGTGCAGACGTCAACATGGAGGAAGTACTGAGAACCCTCGTGAATGTGGCCGCTGCGCAGCAACAGCAGCAAGCTCAGATGCTACAAGTCGCCGAGGCACAGGTGGAAAACACAAGGCTCTTAAGAGAAGAGTTAAGCCAGGTGAGGCATGACAGAAATGAACCACCTGGTCCTGTTCTCCAGAAAATGTCACCAGCTGATGACATAGAAGCATATATGGTGTCTTTCGAGAGACTTTCAAAAAGGGCAAAATGGCCTTCTAAAGATTGGGCTGAGAGACTGGTGCCATATCTGACTGGTGAAGCTCAGCGAGCTTATATGGATCTAGATGAGGAACGGGCCTCTGATTATCTGTGTCTAAAGTCTGAGATATTGGCTCGCATTGGAGTTTCTGGGCCAGGCCGAGCCCAGCGCTATCACCAATGGTGCTATGATAAAGAAAAACCGGTCAGAGCGCAAGTGGCTGAGCTTTCTAAAATTTTAAAGAAATGGCTGCAGCCTGAGGAGAATTTGCCTTCTCAGATTATTGAAGTTCTGGCGATAGATCACTGCATCCGGGGGCTGAACCGCAATCTGCAAAGGTGGGTTCTGCAATCAGACCCACAAACTTATGAAGAGCTTGCCACCGTGGTAGAAAGATTTTGTGCGCTACAGCAAATGACTAAAGAACCTGCATTTGTGCCAAAGCCGCTGCCACGCCAAAAGCCAGGTTTGATAATCCTTGCCACAGGGCCCAATGGCAAAACTGCTACAGACAGAGGGCCAGGTACAAAGCTGTCTAATCTGAAGTGTTTTGAATGTAGTGAGCCAGGTCACTTTAAGGCAGAGTGTCCTAAACTACAGGAACCCATGGACTGTTCTGTAGCACATATTGGACCTGCATTTCCAAGCTGTTTTACCATGAGTCCCACATCAGGAAGTCCTTGTTTGTTCCGGGTGACTGTGCTAATCAACCAAAACCTTGTTCTGGCCTTGGTTGACTCGGGGAGTGAACTCTCATTGGTTTCCAGCGCTGCTTTACCCGAAACCATAACTTCTCGGTTGCCCAAAGTAAAAGTTCTTTGCGTACATGGCACAACAGAGGAGTATGAAAGAACAATTCTACCAGTCACACTCAAAGACAAAACTGTTATGGTGGTAGCTGCCATAGCACCTAAACTCCCATATCCACTAATTTTGGGGCGAGACTTCCCACTGTTTAATGATGTCCTCGGTGAGCGGATCCGGCCGGACATGCCGGCAACTGATGCAACGGTCGGAAGCCCGGTCTTAAAGGAACCGCCTAAGAATCCACAACATCTGGACATCGATCTTTGGGAACCGCCAAATCGGAATGCCATCCTGGGAGTCACAGCTTGAGTTCCACAAAAGCATCCAACTGTGGGGAAACATGGACAGTCCAAACTAGCATTGGTCGGTGATGTCGCAGATGAGCCTACGCCGCCTGTCAGTGAGGATACGGACTGGTCCGCAATACCAATTTTGTTTCCTTTGCAGGACTTTGCTTGAGACCAACTTAATGATGCCACTTTGGAACATGCCTTTAAAAGTGTGACTGAGGTAAATGGGGTAGCGAAAGACGCCCAGCCTGCAGAAGGTATACCATATTTTATTGTTAAAAATAATTTCCTGTAGAGAGTTTCTAATGTACAGGGGGAAAAAGTAGAACAATTAATGGTTCCTCAGGTCTATGTACCCCTAGTGTTAAAAGCAGCACATACACATGTCTGTGGGGGACACCTAGGGGAGGATAAAACACGGGAACGAGTTCTGCTTAGGTTTTACTGGCTCGGTGTACACATGGCAGTGAAAAAGTATTGCCGATCCTGTCCCATTTGTCAGAGAACCTGTCCCAAACCCATGTAAAGGGCACCTCTCATTCCAATACCAATATTACAAGTTCCCTTTGAACGGATAGCTATGGACCTTGTAGGGCCCCTGGAAAAATCTGCATGTGGGCACCAATATATACTAGTGGTGCTTGACTATGCAACCAGGTATCCAGAGGCAATTCACCTACGAAACATAAAGTCCAGCACCATAGCTAAAGAACTTGTATTGATGTTTACACGCTTGGGAATACCTAAAGAAATTCTCACAGACCAGGGTACTCCTTTCATGTCTAAACTGATGAAGGACATGTGCCAGTTGCTAGGGGTTACGGCGCTTCACACCTCTGTATACCATCCACAAACAGATGGCTTGGTGGAACGCTTTAACCGCACATTAAAGCACATGCTCAGGAAAGCAGTGGCTCAAGAGAAAAAAGATTGGGACACTCTTATTCCCTATTTGATGTTTGCCATCCGTGAGGTACCTCAAGCTTCAACAGGGTTTAGTCCCTTTGAATTATTGTTGGGGAGACAGCCCAGGGGTATCTTGGATATGTTAAAAGAAGGGTGGGAGCAGCAAGGTCCCAGGGAGCTAAATCTGGTACAATTTGTGTCCCAAATGTATGAGAGGCTAGGAAAAAAAGGGCCCATTGTCCAGCAACATGTAAAAGAGGCTCAGGAACGACAGAAGAAAAGTTATGACAAAAGTGCTGTTGTTCGATCTTTCAAGCCTGGGGACAAGGTCCTAGTCCTGGCCCCTACCCAGGAAAGCAAACTTTTCGCCCATTGGCAGGGTCCATATGAAGTCCTAGAGGCTGTCGGTCCTGTCAATTACAGAGTCCACCAGTTAGGTAGGAGAAGGGAGGAGCAAATATATCATGTGAACCTCCTTAAACCCTGGCATAATGAGGAAACCTCTCCTCAGGTAGTGAGTACTGCCATTGAAAAGTCTGAAGTGCCCACAGAGCCAGCCTTGTCCATTCAGCAGAGACAACAGACTGAAGAAATGATTCGCCGGAACAGGGATGTCTTCTTTTCCATTCCTGGGAGCACTACCGTAATCGAACACGACATTGTCACTGCGCCAGGATTCATTGTCAAGCAGAAGCCGTATCGTATTCCAGAAGCCAGATGGGTGGACGTGAGAAAGGAGGTCGAGAAGATGCTCCAGTTAGATGTAATTGAAGAGTCCACTAGTGAATGAAATAGTCCCATTGTGCTTGTCCCAAAACCCAATGGGACAATTAGGTTCTGCAATGACTTTAGGCGCCTAAAGAGTATGTCGCAGTTTGATGCCTATCCGATGCCACGTGTGGATGAACTAGTGCAAAATCTTGCTGGTAGCAATTATTTAACAACCCTTGATCTAACAAAGGGTTATTGGCAAGTTCCTCTGACTTCCACGGCCAAGCCAAAGACTGCATTTTCCACCCCTGATGGTCTCTATCAATATAAAGTCCTACCCTTTGGGTTGCATGGGGCACCTGCCACCTTCCAAAGGGCTATGAATAAATTGCTACGACCTCACACAGCTTATGCAGCTGCTTACTTGGACGATATAGTGATTTATACCCCAGACTGGGGATCACATTTAGCCAAAGTTGAGGCGGTCTTAGCTTCATTACGGTCCGCAGGGTTAACAGCTAACCCAGAGAAATGTGCCATAGCCATGAGAGAAGCCAAATATTTGGGGTACATTGTTGGTCGAGGGCATGTAAAACCCCAGCTAGATAAAGTGGAGGCAGTCAAAAATTGGACAAGACCAGAGAAAAAGTCACAGTTAAGAACCTTTTTAGGCTTAGTAGGTTACTACAGGCGGTTTGTAAGCCACTTCGCCACTAGAGCTGCTCCACTTACGGACATGTTAAAAAAAAGTTGTCCAGATAGATTAACCTGGTCTGACTCTGCAGAAACCGCCTGGTCTGATCTTCGGTTAGCTCTTTGTTCCTCTCCAATTCTACAAGCACCAGATTTTACCCGGAGGTTCTTCCTCCAAACTGATGCTTCTGGTGTTGGCTTAGGTGCAGTCTTGTCACAGGAGAAGAATGGAGTAGAAAATCCTGTCCTGTACCTAAGTCGTAAGTTGCTTCCAAGGGAACAAATATATGCCACTGTGGAGAAAGAATGTCTCGCCATAAAATGGGCTACAGAAGCTCTGCGCTATTATCTCCTAGGCAGAGAGTTCACCCTAATAACAGACCATGCACCCTTAAGATGGATGCAGAACAACCGGGAGGTAAATGCCAAGGTAACCCTCTGGTTCTTGGCACTACAACCTTTCAAGTTCTCAGTAGAACATAGGCCTGGGATTCTACACAAAAATGCAGATGCGTTGTCACGAAAATATGCGCTCCTCGCGAAGTCCGCGTCCCCCTACTTGAAGACGCTAGGGGGAGGGATATGTAACAAAAGGAGGCATTTAGCTGGCAATATGCAGAGAAAGCAGGGAAGTAGAGTAAAACATTGGCACAGTTATGTACCTAGGTGGAGATTAAACCAGGTAAAAACAGTAGTTTAAAATTGGTTTACTTACATGATTTAAAAGCTGCTTCCTCTCAGCAAACAGACAGGGTGGGTCTGATAGTCTAAACAGAGCCAGGGATGGGTGTTTCCTTTTAAAGAGAAGGTGGGTGTGTCACCTGTCCATCAAGCTAGGCCTGTGGGAGGAGTGTCAGGTATAAAACCCTGCTTGTTTCATTGTTCAGGGAGATCAACGCTGGGCTAGCTGGCTGATCTGGACAGAGAGCTGGACTATGTATAGTAAGCGTTGAGGGTCTCCATAATTGCTGTGCAAGTATACGGTGTCAAAACATTATTACCATCCTGACAATAAAGAACCATAAAAAGGAAGAAGTTGTACGCGTGTGCTTCTGCAGTAGCGGGCTCTTTCCACAATCTATAAATACAATCTGTCTTCCGCATGCAATTTATTCTAATTCCTCACATTAAAGAAACTGAGCAAACTTACAACATATCACGTGTTTTCAATGACTTCCAATAATCTTTTATGTGCCCTATGGAATGTACTTTCTGTCTGTAACTAACCTCCATCCATGTCTACTTCCTCTCAAATAACCTCAACCTTATAGTAATAACAGTAGCATGGCTAACACAATCAGACACTGACTCACCTGCAGCCCTGAAAGATAGTCTCAACTTATATCACACTTCCAGGCCTAAAATCAGACACAAAGATGGGTTGGACTAATTTCCCTAAGCTATATATTCATAGTTTTACCTAATGTTCCATCACCCATGTTACCATTTTTTCAAGTACATATTATTCATATTTTCAAAACTATTTTTTTAATTGTGTTGTAATCTAAATCCCACCAGATCACCACTCCAGTTCCTTGAACATTTTTCTGCCCGGCTCCCTCATGTGCTCCATTGCCACCATCATCTTGAGGGATTTTAACATCCAAATTGACTTATATTGTACTTCTGCTTTTAAATGGCACACTCATATCTTTTTTCTCTTCCTCTTCCACTCATTTTAGTCACTGGCTTGATCTTGTTTTCTCCAAACTTTGTTTCATTTCTGAGTTGGTTAATAGTCCTTTTTCTCTCTCTCTTCCAATCAACTGATTACTGCTTTAACCTCTTTGAACTCAATTCAACCAGTTTTATTAATTTTCAACAACATTAAACCTCTTTGCAACACCTTTCCCTGCAAAATGTCAACATTCTTCTGTTCTGACAGAGCCGTAACTTAAAATTTTAGTGCCTGGGGCGAGAAACAAAAATGCCGCCCCCCTAGCCCTCATTTTAACCAAATGAACCTAAAATATTCATAAACTGCGCCCCCTTCAGCATTGCGCCCTGGGTGGTCGTTTTTCACAGCCCTAGTTACGGTCCTGTAGTTCTGATCTGGAAGTACCACATCTTATTAATAGTCTATCAACAGCCCTTGAGCATGTGGCTGCAGCTGCTCTTTCTTTTCAGCATCAACCACAATCTCAGCTGTGGCTCACACAAAAAAATGCTTCAAAAACTCTCCACCAGAATAGATTAACACCTGGCTTCTAATCCCCAAATACCCCTTTAATACATTTACATTTCTTCTCAACTCTCACTAGCCCAACTCCTTGACCACCATCTATGCCCAAGATGTTGCTAGCTACTTTGAAGACAAGAGTGACAATGAAATAGTATACTTTTGCCGAAACGACAAACTAATCAATTCCTTTCCTGCACTGTCTGACATTTGATCCAAAAAAAGATATAAGATATAAGATATAAGAAAGATATAGCCTCTAGCAACTTCTTCTCCTGTCAGTTTAGTACCTATCCACATTGTCATATCCCTTCACAAATCAAGTAGGCATTGTCTCATGTGCCAATTCCATCCTTAATTAATATCTGCAATCTCTTCCTCTTCACTTGTATCTTACTATCATTACTGAAACATTTGGTTACTTTTATTATTAAAAATAATTCTGATCCATATTATCATCCAATCTTTCAACTCCCATTTTCCTCCAATCTTCTTGAGAGTCTTGCGTACAATCACCTAACATGTTCCCTTTACTCACACAACATCTTACATCTTTTTCAGTTAGGCCTTCTCAACTCTCCATTGAATCAAGGAGAGGCAGTTGCACTAATGCTATTGGTTGTTGTAAGGGTTGCTAAGGGTGTGCAATATCAACATGCGGTCCTCCACCTAGAGAAAGTAGAAGTAATAATTAGCTGTTTATCACCATGAAGAGCTGTATGTGGTGTCACAATATCCTGTTGAGTTAGAGTTAGTGAAAATACAAGGTGAAAGAAAGGCTACAGATGTGAGGAAGTTAGAATAGATATAAATATCAATGAAAGAGAGTGGAAAAATGAAATTTAAGGTGTAAATAAGTGAGATAGTAATTACAGAGCAAAAAGTTAGATACTGACTGAGAGTAATAGGGGGATGAAAATATATATACAAGTTATGTATGTGAATCTTGAAGTGAAAATCACAAATAAAAATAATGGATAAATCTCAAGATAAATTATTGAAAAACAAACACCCATCATTACGTGGCCATTCTGGGATCTCAAATATTGGGAGGTATGGATTAGGTCATGAAACTTGGTAATGAAGCCATAAGCTAGCCAAGCCAGGAATCAAGAGATTAATACCAAGAATATCAAGGAGCAGATGTATACAATCTTTCAGATGTCAGTACATAAGATAGAGATAAGGTTTGAGCAAGTGCAACTATTTGTCTTCCAAGCACATTTAAAATGCACACAAAAGATGGATGCTCCTTTATTTTCAGGTTTCGCAGATAGTCGAGAAAATGCGCATATTGGAAACTATTAAACCTCACTACAAAGTCCAACCTGCTTCCAGTTTAGCACCACCTCTTCATTACTTTAAAGTTTTTGGGGTTTTTTGTTCCAAATAATGTTAAGTTTAGCCTCATTTATGCATCAAATAAAGCATTAGTGAGGGGTGTCACTTTTTGTGTTTGAAGGTTTTCACTCTATTTTTTACATTACATCTACAAAACATGTTTTCACCAAAAGAGCAACTAGAAGGTGCAAAAGGCATCCCATGAAAATTATAGGATGTGTCCTGGATAACACCACTTTTAACTAGAGATGGACGGGCTCGGTATCTTGAAAACCGAACCCATCCAAACCTTGTGCTAATTCGGATTCCAAAACGAGGCAAAGCGTCATCGTGACGTCATCGGATCTCAGATCTCGCGATTTTTGGAATCTAGAATCTAGAATTTTGGAATCTAATCTAGGGTCCAATATACACCCAAATAGAAGAGCTGCATTGGTAATTTGGTCATTGCTGAAATACTAATATACCAGTACATGCAGGCTTTTTTCTGATTTTGCACAAATAAGTATAGGGTCTAATATACATCCAAATTGAAGAGCTGCATTGGTAATGTGGTCATTGCTGAAATACTAATACACCAGTCCATGCAGGCTTTTTTTTCTGAATTTGCACAGATAAGTGTAGGGTCTAATATACACCCAAATAGAAGAGCTGCGTTGGTAATTTGGTCATTGCTGAAATACTAATATACCAGTCCTTGCAGGATTTTTTTCTGAATTTGCACTAATAAGTGTAGGGTCCAATATACACCAAAATAGAAGAGCTGCATTGGTAATTTGGTCATTGCTGAAATACTAATATACCAGTCCTTGCAGGCCTTTTTACTAAATTTGTTCAAATAAGTGTAGGGTCTAATATACACCCAAATAGAAGAGCTGCGTTGGTAATTTGGTCATTGCTGAAATACTAATATACCAGTCCTTGCAGGCTTTTTTTCTGAATTTACAGGCAAATTCAAAAGTGTTTTATAGGTTACAGACAAAGAGCCGTGCTCCATTGCTAAGAGTCATTGCTGAAATACAAATAGGGTGGATAGCAGGCTTGTCTTCTGAATTTGCAGGCAAATTTTACTGCATTATATAGGTAACAGACAAAGAGAAGTGCTCAATTGCTAAGAGTCATTGCTGAAATAGAAATAATAGGGCTGGCTGGCTTGGTCTAAATCTGCAGTTACATTTTACTATACCATAGCTCTCTCAGAAACAGGAGAGGTGGCAGGGTTCAGTGCCGAAATAGAAATTGTAATAATAGGGCTATCAATGTTCTTCAAAGTCTCCGGTGACATTCCGGTGACATTGTATTGTGCCATAGCTCATACAGAAACAGGAGGGGTAACATTGTTGTTGTCACTCTCCAGTCTCAGTCATGATGACACAAATCCCTCTACCTAATGTGCTAAATCCTATGTTCAAGTGCATAGTGGTTTAAGTCAGGGAAACAAACATATAAATAAAAAGCTTTTACCTTTTTAAAGAAAAAAAAACCCTCTCTAAAAATAGCTGAAAGTTTACTGTAGAAAAGCATAAAATTGCCAAGATACCATTCTACCCAAAATATTACTAGGCATACCAGCATCAGGTAGCTCCCTTCTCTTAGCTAGATTTCAGCACCTGCAATCTACACTGTCACATTTACCCTCATCATTGTGTACATTTTCCTCAAACAATACAAATTCATCCCCGCTGGAATCCACCATCACAGAAGTCTGTGTACTTTGATGTAATTGCCGTTAATGGCCTTCCTCAGGGTATTTTTTAGTTCATTTTATGGCAGAGCTGTCACGATCTTTGGGCAATTCTTTTACAGCAGAGCAAATGTCAAAATGTTGTGCTGACTCATCTGCATCTCCACTGGGTGTCTTAGCAAAGCTAAGTTTTTTCTGAGAAGCAGTTGCCAGAGAAACTGAAGGAGGAGACGTCATTACAAGATGTTGATAGCTATTGGATCCTGGCGAAGCAAAATAAGTCCTAGATCTACAATTACAATATAGTTAGCGGATTTTCTTAGTTGTATTTCATCCTTCAATTTCTCTAGCTGCTTCTCAAAAAGTATAATTAAGGCAATCACTTGATTCAAGTTTCTGCACTTTCTTCACAGGTGACTACTTCGCTGGACTAAAGTACATTCCTCTCAAATTCTAGTCTTCTTGCAGCTGATGCATTCTCCTACAGGCTGTTGCAGAATCCCCAAAATGATCCTAAATTTTTCGGAACACAAACAGCATCTCCTGCATGTCATCGTCATTTTTTAAAAAGCTGACTGTGTGAGCAAAACAGGAAATGTGATGGAATTCACCCCCGCAGTAATGCTCTAATAATATTCGTGTCCTTGTCAGAAATTACATATCCTCATGAGAGTCCAAGCAGGATTAGCCATGTTGCAATTACATCCCTTACTTTTTGTAACAGATTGTCAGCTGTATGCCTCTGAGTGAAGCTGCTGATACACAGAGTAGCCTACTTCTGAAAAATGTGACGTATTTGGGTACATGCTGCTGCTGCTGTTCCTGCTGGTGAAGGCGAATCACCAACCCAGTGGGCTGTCACAGTCATACAATCTTTAGTTTGCCCAGTTCCGCTTGTCCCCATATCTGTGGTTAAGTGTACAGTGGGTAGAATGGCATTTTGTAGCCCAATAATTAAATTTTTACGAATGTGAGGAATAGCTTTCCTAGTAAAATGGTGTTGTGATGGAATTTGGTAATAGGGAGAGAAGACCTCAAGTAACTGTCTAAAACAAGCTGCATTAATAGTGGACACTGGATGCAGATCTAATACTAGCATAGTCCCCAAGGCATCTGTGATCCGCTTTGCGACTGGGTGACAGCTTTCTTACTTTCTTCCTCTAGCAAAGGATTGTTTAACAGTCAATTGTTGTAAATTACTAGTAGTCTTCTTCTGGGTTGAAGATCCACCCCCAGCAGCAGCAGCAGCAGCGGGACTAGTGCTCAATAATTCTTCAGAGGAATCATGGTTAGTGGAGAAGTCATCTAGAATTAGGAACTTGGATGCAGGACTAACTCCCATCACTTCTGGGGATATTGATAATGAAGGTGTTGGGGTGTAGATTGCAGGTGCTGGGATCTAGATGAGAGAAGGGAGGTAGATGATGCTGGACTGCTTGCTGTTATTTTTCTAACATAAGTTTCTGATTTTCCCAACAGCTTTTGATGAACTCGCTTCAAATGCCGTAACATGGATGAGGATCCTAGATGGTTAAGGTCCCTACCTCTACTCAGTGTGGCTTTAAAAACGCTACAGTTGGCTAGATAACTGTTGTCAGGATTTGTGTAAAAATAATTCCACACATAAGAGATGGATTTTTTGTCTTATGCCCAGGCATGACAATGGCCTTTTTCTTATCACTGGCAAGAACTGCTGCAATCTTTGTTTGAAAGTGTATGGAAGTAATATTGTGACCAGTGAGGTGGTCAAAATTGACTGCAAATGACTTGAAATTAGTGTTAGTGAGGTTAATAATAATATAGGATAAAAAAAAAGCAAAATTATGTGATTTTAGCATATTTTAGCATTTTTTCTATAAAAATACAGATCCAAAATCAAAGCCAAAACACACGAGGGTGGTTTTACCAAAACTAAAACCAAAACACTAAGCTATTCCAGATCCAAAACCAAAACCACTTCATGAGGGTCAGTGAGCACTTTTATCAAGGCAGAATATTAGCTAATTTTGCGGGTGAGAAAAATAAAACGCTGTGTCCATGGTGGTATAGGGAACATCTCATTAAATGCACCTTCTCCACCCCCACCAACTCCTTTAAATAATCCTATCCTGCAAAGCTAAATAAAATTGTTCTACTGAAGTGCAACTAGGCACAATCATACACCCAATCCACAAAGAATGCCCCAGTTCTATACATTTCTCCCATCAGGGGATGCAAACTGTTATACCCTTAAATATGCCCCCATTTGTATTTCCATAAAATGAAGCTTATTTGTGGAAAAAAAAGCAAATTTTAACTAAAGAGTATGTGCACTGCAGGTGGTCATTTCCACTACACTGTTCAGTGGATATATAAAACATAAATATATTATTAACTATACAGAATCATAAATTTAGCCCTGTTCATACCATGCCAACAAGAAACAGAAATGTTACCAATCTTACTTGCTTTATAATCATTAGAAATTGAAATTCCATTGGAAGTTAGAATTTTACGGTCCTTGCCCACATATATTTATTATTTATTTGCCATTATCATTTTACTTTTAAGTTTTAGTGTGGATTTGATGTACAAAAATGGACACAAATAAGAGTGCTGCCTCCACTGAAAGTTTTCAGTAGAAGTTGTAGTCATTTTGTTGGTTCAATATTAGACCCTTACCCTGATAAGTAAACACAATTATACTGCACCATCTGGAGAAGGGCGTTAGTAGTCCTCTATAAATAGCTTCATACTGAAAATAAATGGGGAGTGATCCTACAAGGTCAGTGACAACTTTCCGTTTTGCTCCTTTGAGGACAAGTAATCAGATGAACAAAAATAAGGTTAGTGAGCAAATGTGGCTCTTTGTTCATGCAATTATGAAGAGTCTGACAGCTGAGACAGCTTGAGTATATTGCATGATCCTAAGCATTCATTTGGTTTGCATATAGACAACTTGATATCTAAAATGTATTTCGAATTAGGTTTGTTCTATACAAATTCTACCTTATTCCAATGACCAGAAATCAAATCACACAATGAAAGATAATGATAGATTATGGAAATGCAGTTTATGGTACAGAAACTCAAATTAATTTAATTTTCAATTTACATTTTACTCTTTACAGCTTAATGTAAAAGGGTTCTATCCGAGTCCTATATGTGTTAAAGTCCATTTAATAACATTATATATGATGATTATTACCATCAACCCATTCCTCTCAAAGGTAGCTCTGATTTAACCTAAGAAATTTAATTCTTATTCTTTCTAAAACCACAGGACCAATATGTATATAATAACTTATCCTATATCTTCAAGAAAAACTGTACACAAGATGTAGCTTCATTTAAAATGTTTTGTATTGTTAATCACCATTCAAACTATAAAATGCATGTATTATAAAAAACAGTATACTGAGTGTATTTTTACAAACCCTAAACAGTTTCGTTTACTCTACTAACATGGGTGGTATAGCATAGATGTTCATACCATACAGAAGGGTGTGATTTGCTCTGTATTGTGTAGCGGGGAGGAGGGGGAAGCTGTGAGGCTCAGGTTAAAATTTATTTTAAGCATTCAAGACATATTTCACTCTTCCATTCATTTCAAAACATCTCACACTATAAACTCCATTTATCTCACATATAAACATATATAAACTCCTACCATTTATTCACATATAAACTTCTATTTATCTCACATATAAATGTCTACAATTTATTCACATATAAAGTTCTCTTTAACTAACATGAAAACTTTTAACTTACAATGGCAGCCATCTTAAAAACATGGAATTACATTGATGCCCTATTAACTAACTCAATTTCTCATTTTCTATGTTTAACTGTCTTTTCAATCTAAAGAAACAATATATATATAATTACACTGCTTCCAATTTCCATGAAATCTGCCAAGCTTCCGCATACACATTACTACCATTTATACCATTAGTCTATGCAATATTTTACACTGAACAATCTATGCAAAACTTCAAAACTTTCTTATCCCATTCACACATATACTGACCGAACTTAAATTTTCCCATGTAACACTTAATCCTGCAAAACTTCAATTATTTCACTCTGTATACCAATTTCAGGTAAGTATATTAAATTGTCCATCCCAAGTCACTTCCAATACAATCTTATCGCCTATATACAATCTTCACTTTCAAAAACAACCATTTTAATCTCCCAAATCAGAATATTTCAAATTAGTCTATTGAAAACTTTACCATACACTAGTAATAATTCCATTCAAATACACTACTGCATTAATACAAATTCCCTAATCTCAGTCATACTATCTTCCATTCAAATACACTATTATTATTATTGTTATTATTATCTTTGACTTATAAGGCGCCACAAAGGGTCCGCAGCCCCGTACATTACATATACAGAAAACAGAACCAAGACACAACATGATTCAAAAATGTATACAAACACAGGTGACAGGGTAAAGAAAATCAGATTATATCTGAAAGGGATGGTAGAAGGCCAAAGCTTAAGAAGACAGGGAAAACAGATCTAGCAAAGCAGGCTAAGAGGTACAGAGGGTGAAGGAACAGTAGAAGGAGCACACAAGGAAAGAGGGCCCTGCTCATGAGAGCTTACTTCCTAAAGGGAAGGGGGAGACACAAATAGGGTGGTACTAACTGGGGTAGAGAGCCGGGACAAGGAAGTTAAGAGGAGAACTGATAGACTTGAATAAAGAAAAGAGTCTTAAGGGCACGCTTGAAGCCTTTGAAAGTAGATGCTAACCTGATAGAACATGAAAGATCGTTCCACAGCAGGGGAGCAGCCCAGGCAAAGTCCTGAAGATGAGAATGAGAGGAGGTGATCAGTGAAGTAGTGAGGCGGCGCTCACAGGCAGAGTGGAGGGGGCAGGTAGGAGTGTAGGTAGAGATGAGATTGGAGATGTAGGGAGGGGAAGATTGACTAAGAGCTTTAAAGGTGAGGGTGAGGAGTTTAAATTTAATTCTGTAGGGTATGGGGAGCCAATGTAGTGACTGTTGGAGGGAGACTGCAGATACAGAGTGGCGGGAGAGAAAAATGAGGCGGGCAGCAGCATTGAGGATAGACTTAAGAGGGTCAAGGCGAGAATCAGGTAGGTCAGAGAGAAGGAGGTTACAGTAGTCAAGGCGAGAGATAACAAGCGAGTGAACAAGGGTTTTCGTGGCTTCCGTGGTGAGAAAGGGACGTATCTTAGATATATTCCGAAGGTGGATGTAGCAGGATTTTGAGAGGGACAGAATGTGAGGCTTAAATGAGAGGGAGGAATCAAGGATGACCCCAAGTCATCGGACTTGGGGGACAGAAACGAGGGTAGTGTTATTAATAGAAATAGAGAGGGGGGGGAGGCAGGAGAGTCCTGGCAGGGGGAAGACTATAAGCTCGGTCCTGGAAATATTGAGTTTAAGGAAGCGTTGGGACATCCAAGATTAGATGGCTGAGAGACAGGAGGAGACACGAGTCAAAAGGGAAGGGTAGAGGTAAGGGGATGAAAGATAAATTTGGGTCTCATCAGCATAGAGGTGGTATTGGGAGCCAAAGGAGCAGATGAGGACACCAAGGGAGGAGGTATAGAGGGAGAAAAGCAGGGGACCAAGAACAGAGACTTGAGGAACGCCAACAGGTAGGGGAAGAGGGGGTGATGTAGAATCATGGATAGAGACTGAGAAGGAGCGATTGGTGAGGAAAGAGGAAAAACAGGCGAAAACAGTGTTACAGAGGTGTATAAATTTGAGAGTTTGCAAAAGAAGGGAGTGGTCAACAGTATTGAAGGCAGCAGAGAGGTCGAGAAGGATAAGAAGGGAGTAGTGTCCTTTACATTTACCAAATAGAAGGTCATTAGTTATCTTAGTGAAGACAGTTTTGGAAGAGTGGAGGTGGCAAAAACCGGATTGGAGTGGGTCAAGGAGTGAGTGAGAATAAAGGAGTCGGGCAAGGTTTGAGCAGGCTTCAAGAGGAAGGGAGCAGAGAATGTGGGAGGGGATGGGGTCATGTAGACAGGTGGAGGGGAGTAAGGAGGAGAGAACGGTGTGTACTTCAACTTCAGATACCAGAGTGAAGGAAGTGAAGGCTGGGTTATCAAGTGGGGAGGAGGGGAAAGAGATAGCATCCACAGAGGTGGATTGGAGTGGGGGACAAAGTTGGTAGGATGGGGGGGTCGTGGGCAAGAATGGATTGCTGGGAGATGTCATGATGTATTGAATCAATTTTGGAGGTGATATGTGTAGCAAAGTCAATAGGAGTGGGGGAGGGGAGAGGAGGGAGTTGAAGGTGGCAAAAAGGCAATGGGGTTTGGGGGACTGGGAGGAAATGAGATCCTTAAAGATTGATTTTTTAGAGAGTGACAGGGTTGAACTATAAGACGCAAGTATGAACTTGAAGTGAAGGAAGTCAGCATGAGTGTGTGACTTTCTCTAGAACCGTTCTGCACTGCAGGAGCATTTTTGAAGACAGCGGCTAAATTTTCAGAGCCATGGTTGAGGCAGGGACCGATAAAGCTTGATGGTGACAGCTGGGATGACAGAGTCAAGTGTGGTGGTAAGGGTGTAGTTATAGAGCAAGACAGCCTCATCGGGGCATGAAAGAGGAGGAGAACATGGAAGGATAAATGGTATTAAATTTACGCCTGATGAAAGTAACCTTAGGGGATGGGGAAGGTGAGAGGAGTGGAGAGATGTTAAAAGAGAGGAGATGGTGGTCAGAGAGAGGAAAAGGGGAACTGATGAGGTCGGAGACAGTACCGAGGTGTGAAAAGACCAGATCGAGGGAGTGGCCACAGCAGTGGGAGAGAGAGGAGGTCCATTGAGAGAGAACAAGGAAGGAGGAGAGGGAGAGTAGTTTGGAAGCAGCAGGGTCAGATGGATTGTCTATAGGGATATTAAAGTCCCACAAGATGAGGGCTGGAATGTCAGAGGAGAAAATAATGGAGCAAGGTGGCAAAGTGATCAAGGAATTGAGAGAAAGGACCAGAAGGACAGTAGATACAGCAACATGATGCTGAGCTGAGTCGGATATAGTGTACCTCAAAAGAGGAGAAAGAGAGAGAAGGTTCAGGAGGAACAACCCAGAAAGAGCAGCAGGGGGTGAGAAGTATGCGAACGCCCCTTCCTTGCCGGTCCCCAGGTCTGGGTGTGTGGGAGAAGGATAAGCCCCCAAAAGAGAGAGCAGCAGGAGAGGCAGTGTCCTCAGAAGATATCCAGGTTTAAGTAATGGCAAGTAGGTTGAAAGATCTAGAGATAAAGAGATCATGGATAGAGGTCAATTTGCTACAGACTGACTTGGCATTCCAGAGCCACAGAATAGATGAAGAGAGGGAAGCGTTGAGATGTGGGTAAAGTTGTTAGGGTTGCTGGACAACAAGTGTGTGTGTGTGTGATATTGAGTGAGAGGCATGACAGGCAGGGAGAGAGGGTGGAAATTAAATGAGAAGCAGAACTAGGAGGGGACCCGTCAGCAGGCAGGGGGTGGGGGAGAAGGGAGCAATTTGTGGGGTGGAGTGAAATGGGGCTGAATTGTGGGGGCATGAGTGGGAGAGGGAGAGGCATGAGAAGTAAGGAGTGATGCAAGGGAATAGATTTCAGGGGAGGAAGAGGGAGGGGGTAGGTAGGAACAGAATGATGCTGAGAGAAGAGCAGCAAAGGGAACAAGAGGGAAAGGTGGTGAGGTGGGAATAGGAGGAGAGAAGGAAAGATGTGGGTAGGGCAATGAGTTAGATCAGGGGCATAAAAGCAGAGAAGAGAAGAGAAGAGAGGGATAGAAAGGGGGTTGGGAAGAGAGAGGGGGAAGGAGGAGGGGGAAGAATATAGGACGGTTGGACAAGGGAAATAGTGGGTTAGAGGGAGAAGACAGAAATGAGAGAGGAGCAAAACATAATAATGCTAGAGATTATTGGGATATAGACAATTGATAGTATGACAGAAAGAAAGGATGGTGAGAGGTTAGATACACGGTGTGGAAATGGTGAAAACAGAAAAGGTGAATAAAGTGAGAGACTGCAGAGGTAGTAGGAGAGAAGAGAGGAAGAAAACATGTAAAAGGATCAGCAAGGGAACGGGAAGTAGTTAGGACAGTAGAGATAAGGGATGGTTGAGCAAAAACAGTTAGATTAGACAGTGACATTACAAACAACAGCATCAGCATAGGTGAAACAAACATACTTCATAAAAAACTGCAGCTGCAAGAATTCAGAGAAATAAATAAATAAAGATATTAAAAAACAAGAGAGAACTATCCAGCACTGAATCAATTCAAACAATAACAATAATATTAGCTCAGTCAAAGTATTTTGCATTTATAACAACTCTCTTCACCAGATAGACATCTCCCCATGTACATCACTTTGCCCTAATCCTGTTACACTAATTTTATGGACCACTCTGCCATGTGACATTGTATAGAAAAAAGTATTGCAAACTGACACACCAATTACATTGCCAAAGGTTAGTTTCCTATTTATCTAATCATGAAATGTGACTCTTTTTTGTTTTGTTTTTTGGGTGTGTTTTTTGTTTACATATAAATGTACATTAATATGTGAATGTGCATCTTGCTTTACTGATATCCACCCTGTTGAAAGGAATTGAAAGGCTTCCTTCTGATCTTTTGTGACCAAGTCTTTTTTTTCCTGACACAGTACACATGGGTTATAGAAATAAATTGGTAGATGTATTAGCCTTTAAAAGGGAAAAGACAGAGACTCAATTAACATCTATGTGCTACACATGATATCAGATAGAAAAAAACACTTTACAATGGTTAAATGGTTTCTTTGTAGTATATCCCAGATAATTGTCATCTGTGAAGTTTACATCACTAGGCTTAGGGGGTTACCAGAAACCAGTTTAAGTATGATTATAACAGCAAAAAAACAGTACACAAGCTGGGTTAATTCTCCATAGATCTATTGGTAATACTAGAACAGAGTTCTGCCCACCAATTCAAAAAGTAAACATAGTTAGATATGTGTTGCTACTGGTACAAATATCACCCATCTAGTCAATGAAAATGGGGTCAAACAATGTGGCCAACATGCATTCTTGGCATTTCTAGTTTTTAATAGCAACCACACATATGATGTTTTATAGATATACCAGCATAACCTCAATCTATTCCATTCAATTGCACTCTTCCTACTCTTGGATTTCCTCTCATCACTAATGTTTGCAATTGCATAGTTTTACTCCTAATCATCATCATCATCATCATCATCATCACTCATCCCAACTTGGCAGGGTTAAACTAAATTGCATCTTCTTCCTCTTCATCTACAACACTGCCTGAAAGTTTGCACATTGGTACATCTCCAGAACTATGAAAATAGGTATTAGTTTTCTGATGCAGGCATGCTCTTTGCAAACAAATCCATGTTTTTGTCATGAATTTGTGAAGTTTGCAATTATGTGCCCTTCTTAGACAGTTTTGGGTTACCAATAATCTAGACCTTACAGTCTTCTGATACAAAAGTCAGTATTGCCAGCTTAGAATTCAACCTTTTATTTTCAGAAATTGTAGGAGAATTATTAAATTAATGCAATAATAACACTGTGTTTCATTTAGTAAAATCATAATGGCTATAAGAGCAAATTTTAAAGATCATTCTGACTACACTCTCCACAAATTGAATGAGGCAATTAAATAGTTAATTTCATCACTTTTACTGACAAAAGTTGGTTTTCATTCTAAAAAAGACTGGTATTCAAAAGTTCTTTCCTTTGCAATTTGAAAGAAATTGAACTTGTTTAAAGATTAATCATAGTATTCTCTTGTAGATAGACAAAAAGTCCTTTGCAATAAACTGAGATAAAAATGACACCTCATCCGAATATATTGATAAAGATTTTATTTATCATGACCTTTGCTGCATAAACGTTACACAGTTAAAGAAAGCATGCAAGACAAAAACAGTATTTGCATCATATGAAAGGTATAGTGAAAGGTGGTTGTAGTGTATATATTTAACAACCATTTAAAATTAATAATGTCCCTCCATAAAATTGATTTATGCATTCCAAGCAGTATACCGAATCAGCCACATACAAAGAGTTTGTCTTAAATATTATAAATTAGAGGGACTTCTGATTTTGAGATAATTTTATTCTTTAGGATGTATATGAATTGATACCATTGTCAAATCCTAATTCCTAAGTCTAAGGATCTTTCTGAGTGAACCTACTTTTGTACAAACATGTGAATAGAGATTTTATTTTGTAGAAAAGATTATTTGCATGGGCTAAAGGAGTTCAGTAGATGCATTTGCATGAATAGTGCCTGCTTTGAGGAGTCTTTTTCTCACTTCAAAAGGACTTTAATTTATGACTACCAGTGAGGTTCTAAAGAACAGGCCGTGATCTATACTTTAGGACACAATGGGGCATATTCAATTGTTGGCGTTATAGCCAAAAATATTGCGGCACGCGCACTATTACCGTCATTATGGTAATAGTGTGCGTAAATACCGGTATTACGGTACTTTTCTCGCTGGATTTCAGCTCGCAGCTCAGGGAGCTGCGAGCTGAAATCCGGCTTACTATTACCGTAATACTGGTAATAGTTTTTCCGCGGCGGAAACCGCGGACAATTGAATATGCCCCTGTAACTCTTTAAACCATACACATTTTCAGAACTATTCACGAACCCAGAGATTCATTTTCTGGGGAAAGTTCTAAGACCCATGAAGCAGGGTTGCAAAATTTTGGCTCATAAAAAAAAAGCCTTCTGTATATATCAATAAGCAGTTTCCGAAATGTTTTTGTATCCCTTGCTGCATAGCCCAAATTAAAATCTGACATCATAACCATATATTTCTTAATTAGTTATTCTCAGTCTTTCAATTAAATATGCAATTATGTAATTATATTGCAATGCAAGCATATTCAAGTTTCCAAAATTAAAAAGGTAAATATGTCTTCCATTGATTTGATGTGTCGTGCTTGTGCATTATTCTTTTGATACCATGTACATATTTAATCATTCAAGAAATTTTAAAGATACCCAGGATAGTCACATAATTAATTATTGCATTCTTGAAACATCTATGGTTCTTCAGTCAGATAAAGGTTTTGGTGAATAGACACAGCAAAATTGCATTTCTAATCTATATTATTATTATGATGCGACAATATACAAAAGTTGTGTATTTTACTAACCACTTTTACAGTGCATTGCCATTGTGTCACAACCAGACTGATGATCCTGATTAAACAGATGGGATTTCTGTTGGAAGAATTTTATTTTTATCATTGCTATTCATATGCTTTAATACAATGGAACTTAAACCTCTGTTCTCTAAAATTCAATATCCGTTCATAATGTATATCACACTGATACTGCAGAAAAACTTGCAGAGATACACTGAAAGAGATCCATTATACGCTTTTGTCCTAAAAAAAAAAAATAGTCAAATGTATTACTCTACATGCTCTTCTCCTATTTCTTTGTGTAAATAATGCATTGTAAACAGATGGGTTTTTTGTAAAGACAAAATGCTGGCACTGCCTGCTCTACACTTTAATACCATGTTATGTAAACCCCTATTTACGCAAATTCAATACCCACTGATACATTGTACATTGCAGTGACACTGCATATCAAGAGGTATAAATAGCAAACTTTCAGAATGCTGTGTTTCCATTGTCAGGCAACATATTACAAATGATACTGAAAACACAAATAGTCTATATACATTTGAAATATTAAGACTATAAAGTAAGCATCGGGAACTAAATTTATCATTTTGATTTGGTTAAAAACTAGGACACTGTTCAGCAGGCTTCATGTGTAGCATCAGTTGAAGGGGACCACAATTTTTTTTTCACATTCAGTCCCATGATGGAAAGTCCAGGAGCAAAATAACATTAATACAAGCAAGTAAAGTTACCACATGCAGTATCTCGGCTCATCTTGCATTGCCATATGTTGCTGATGAATAATCTTACTTTAGCTTAACAGTGCGATGAGCGGTGATGTGCAATAGCTGAGTAGTCTTTTTGCTAGTGTTAGGACTTGCCATAGCCCAAAGCCTCCAGGCAGCTCTCTTGCAAACCACAGTTCCTTATAGACCAACTGGCAGTTGTATTGACCCTGACTTCCAATATATGGCATTTGTGGCATAGTCATGTGCAGTTCTATCATATTCCATGTACCTTGCATTGCTGGTAACTTCTCCCTGAAGCCTATAAAATGATATACAATCCTAATAAAATGGTACATACCAGTAACCACAATCTTGGAACGTCAGCTAGAGACAGGGATTGGAGCTCAAAAAGTAGACATATTTGCTTATAGATAAAATAACATGCCATATATAGGGAATAATTAGGAATTCATCTAAATCAACCTATTGAAGGATGTCTTTAGTGTGTTTGCAAGTAGTATTCAGATATTTGGAAGCTTCATTATTAGTTTGTTATGAGGTTAGCTATACATTATATAACTAAAGGATAAAGTTTTGTTTTCAGTATAGATAAGAACCTAATATATTATTGTGACTTGAGGGCTGTTTTAATGACATAACAGCTATTTTGCATATTACCCTACTATATTTCGCTCTCCTAGAGACAGAACTGACCAATTCTTGATAGAGGATTGAAAGAGACTTTCACTTTTTGAGAGTATACAAATTAACACAATTTGGACATTAGTTTGGGAGCCTTCCATCTAGAATATATATTTTATCTTCAGAAGAGGCTCCTAACTATTAAGAAGCTTTGTATTTAGGTCATTTCTACTCTAGGGCTCTGGGGACTTCATTTGAAGTGAATTAATTCCAAACAGTTTGCATGAACTCTTACACATGAAGATTGCATTATTCCAATATGCAATTGCTGCATATTTCATGTAAAACATTATTTTATTATTTGTCTGCTTGCTATGGTCACCACTTTAAACGTATATCATTGTTCCAAGAGTGGAATATATTCTGGTTACTGGCAGAGGATGGCACAATAACAACTTTATTGTAATCCACGCTCTCATTTAGTGGGGACACATACCTCTATAGCAATGCAGATAGCACCATGTCTCAGTAATGACTGATCCTAAAACACAATCAAAATAAACTTATTGTGTTCTATTGATCATATTTTGTGTTGAAAACTGGAAAATAAATAAGTGACAGTGATCCATAAAATATAATAAAATTAAGGGTTCCCTCTTCCTGTTTAAGGAACACCCAGAATTCTAGATTTAATTTTCCAATGGGCACCCCTTGCAGTGCAATGAAAGATAGCTAATCTAATATTTTGAAGGTGGGTATGAAGTAAGGAGAAATCTATTTCCATTCGGTTTCTCTCTCTTTCCTTTCTAATGGTACACTACAGATGAACACATTATCATACACCGTGAATATAAAAAGTGTACAAATCCTCTTTGAAATTGCAGGTGTGAAGTAAATCCTGAAGTCAAAATAAATCACCTCAGGTATTTTTCCACCTTTAACCCTGCAACCAACAGAATTCAGGTAAGAGAAAATATACAATTTTATTTAGGAAATAATGGACACAATGGTTAGCATTGCTGCTTTACAGTGCTGTGGTTATGGGTTCCATTCCTTCCAGGCTCTATCTGTCTGGACTTTGTATGTTATCCCCGTGTTTATGTGGGTCTCCTCCGGGTACTCTGGTTTCCTCTCACACAGTCGAAAACATACTTATTTATTTGGCTTCTGACAAAAATGGACCTGTGTGTGTGTGTGCGCACGTGTGTTAGGGAATTTAGAATGTAAGCTCAAGTGGGAGAGGGACTGTATTGAATGATTCCATAGAAAGGCAGCTTATCAAGCCCAAGATGGCCAGCTCATCCTGTGCAACAATGTAAAGTGCTTTGAGGCCTATAGGGGGAAAGGTGTTATATAAATTAATGTTATTTTTAGTGCAGAGCCCTAAACTAAGATTGAATCTTTTAGAATATGTCTAAACTTCACATACTTGGACTAAAAAAGTTAAGGTCCTTCAAATTACGAAGGGGTCTCCTTTGTATAGCCCTCTTAAGGAAATTCCACGTTTTCTTTTTCTCTCTTGTTTTATTATGGCTTTATTTCAAATCTAATTTCTTCACCAACTTATTCTAGGGATTTAGGGAAGACTATTAAAGGTAGTGGCCTTCAGGGACAGAATTTGAAAGGACTGCAGCTGATAAGCAGCTTGTACCTTAATGCAGTCAGGTAAGGTGTCAGCTGTCTGTGGGCACAACATGTTGAACTAAAGCCAGCAGTTTCCTTCTTTTAAAGGAGCATGATTCCAAATATTTTCTAAAAGCAAATGGACTTATTTTATATTATGGTACAAAGAGCAAGAATATGGTGCAAAAAAACAACAACCAATCAGATATCAGCTTTTATTAGTTTTACCACAATGGACTGCTAAATGCTGACATCTGATTGACCACCATAGGCCGCGGCACGCCGTTCCTCTCTGTAACATTTTTTTTGCAATAAACTGTTTTTAGTGAAAAGATACAATAAAAAGAATAAACAACCAAAAACCAATACAAACTTTTCAGCGGTTTTTTTTTTTACAATAGTAAAATATAAAATATAATACATAATAATACTAACAGGTAAAACCAAAAATAAAATAGTTTAAATAATTAAAAGGTAAATAAAGGTGGGGAAAAGGCTAGGAGAAGTAAAGTGGTTGGAGAGGAAAGTTTGAGAAGACTGTTAAGGAACTAAGAGAGGGCTATGAAGAAATCTGCTTGAAGCCTGTAGAGCATGTAACAGTCTGATTCTTTTAATTCCTGCCATTGTAGGCATGTGGTGTTGAATTCAAAGGCGTTATCATTTGTAGATGTAGTTATATCATCAATGGTCATATAATAGTTAATTTAAATGTACCAATCCTTTAATGATGGAGGTATGGAGGATCTCCAGTGAACTGAAATCACAGCCTTTGCAGCATTGATAAGATGTCTCAAAAGGGACTTCTTATACTTACTGTTGGGTATTTTGGTCAAATTTATGAGCCAAAATCCTGGATCTGCTAGAATCTTGCAATTCAGAATACTTTTAGTAATTCTTTCCAAAAGAATTTCAGATATTCACAACAAATAGATGGATAGCTATTTTTTGTGTTGTTGTACCTCTAACATTCACCTGAAGTTCCTGGATACATTTTATGTTGTAAGCCTGGCTGTTTGTACACGCATACCATAATCTTATGATGGTCTCTATAACTGAAGCACTTATTGAAATTGTGTGTGCAATATGGAAGATTGTAAACATTCCTCTTCTCTAATCTCTTAAGTCTTTCCCCTTGCCCTTGTAAATTGAGGTAATGAGCCAAACAAATTTTCTGCAATTAATTTATAAAGTGTGAAGCTTGTGTGGGAAGAAATTTGAGAGGATGCACGGAATTTCAAAGAGGGTGATTTCTCCCTCCGCTGCTTTGAATCAGTTGAAAGAATTCAAATAGTGACTGACCTGTAAGTTCCAGAATTCTGTGTGAGGGAACTCCCACTTTATTTCAATTTCGGAAATTAAACGGACCCCCAATGAGCTGGCCCATCCTGAAAACCCCTAACAAAGTCCAAACATATATAAATAAATAGATGATGATGATGATGATGAAACATGGAATGCTGGTAGACATGTCCCTGAATAACAATCTGTGTTGGCCAGGAAAGAGGTTAGTCAAGATAGTTGGGAGGATATCTGTTTTAGGGATCTTAACTTTATTCAAGCAAAAGTAGGAGATATTGTTGCACGGCAGACTCATGGTAAGCTCGGTTAAAAAGGGTGCAATTTCAGGGTGTGTACTAGAGGAATTGTTCTTCTATAGACACCAATTGTTTCATATATTTTGCTCTAGTCCACTCCAGAACTGTATTCTGCATTATAGCATGGTAATTGCTAAATCTGTGTGGGATGTTTACGCCTAAATAGAAAATATTGTTTAATACGTGGTGTTTCCCCCACACACACAAAGCATCTAATCATGCCTTGCACATTGTGGAGCCATTTAATGGGAATAGGTATTGGTAATGTCTGTGTCAGGTAAAGAATCATAGTGTAACGGATTTCTGGATCTGATACTAATCTTGATCAGCACTGGCTTACCACCAGCACTGACTTACCACCTGGTGTTCACCAAGAATTGCCTCAAAGCGGGATAGGCTTAGCTGCCAAAAGTCCCAGGTCTGGGTCCTCTGGTTCGCCTCAAGATGTAGTATAGCGGGCAGAGAAGCAAGTAGAAAGAGTAGTCAAACAGCCGGAACTGGTACACAATGTAGCAATGCAGTACAGATTCAACAGGCAAGCTTAGCATTAGGAAAATCCAGGTTTGGTAGACCGACTGGCGGCAGAGGTACAGGACAGAGACAATGCAACGTCAAACAAGCCGGGTCAGGGTTATCAGATAACAAGAAGAGATGTCAGCAAGCCGGGTCAGTACACAGGGGCAGGAGAGGAAGAATAGTCACACAGGTAGCACTGGTACACAGGAGGCAGACAGAGGCTTTAGAGCACAGAGATCCACGAGAGGAATGAGCCAGGCAGCAGCGAAGTTGCTCTGACACTCACCGAATGTCAGAGTGAAGTTTAAATAACAAGTGAGTTTCAAATTACCCGCCCCGAGTTGCGGTCATGTGACTGCCGACCCCGGAAGCGCAGCTTCTGACATGAGACGGCGGGGCTGAAACGGAGGAGAGGTAAGTCCACAACAGTACCACCTACCTTAAAGGTGGACTTCGGACACCTAAAAAGGCTTTAGGGCAGTGATGGGCAAACTACGGCCCGCGGGCCAGAACCAGCCCACTTAGAGGTTCTATCCGGCCCGCCAATATTTAAAAAAAATATTTTAAAAAATGTAATTAAAATATGCATAAAATTATTAGGGCCGACCCTGTGTGTCAGAACCTTCATTTTTATGCCTTCCCAGTTATTTCCTCCATTACACTTCATCCTCCTTCCTAAAAGGACACTTCGTATATAACACCCTCCCGTCCCATTCAAAAAATTTGTATTATATATTTCGATATTTAAGATTTTTAATAAATTATATTGGCCCGCCTAAAGTTTTTCTTTTTTATTTGGCCCGCTCCTGAAAAAGTTTGCCCATCACTGCTTTAGGGGAAATGTTTTATGGAAAAGTTTGAGTAGATGGGGAGTTGTAACCCTTCCAGTCCACCAGGAATTGTACAGAACCTCTGATTTTACGACAGTCTAAAATCTGCTTTACCTCATACTCAATCTGGTCCTGATCAACAACAGGGGGAGGAGCTCTGGAAGGAGTGGAAAACTTGTTGGTGACCACCGACTTCAGCAAGGAAACATGGAAAACATCAGGTATACGCAAGGAATGTGGGAGGCTTATTCTAAAGACTACTGGATTGATGACCTCGAAATAGCAAAAGGCCCAATGAACTTGGGGGCGAATTTCTTGCTGGGAACTCTCAAATAAATATTTTGGGTGGATACCTATACCCTGTCACCAATAGTTAGATTTGAACCAGCTCTCCTCCTCTTATCGTAAGTTTCCTTAGAACGAATGGTAGCTCTCTTCAGGTTAATCTTGGTTTGTTCCCAGATGTGAGAGAAGTTGTGAAATAGTGAATCTACTGCCGGAACCTCGGAAGGTGAAATTTGAGAGAAGGTGGGTAGTTTCGGGTGACAGCCATAAAGGACAAGAAAGGGAGAGTTAGAAATGGCTTTGTGGAAATGATTGTTGTTTGTAAACTCAGCCCATGGGAGAATATCAACCCAGTTATCCTGATTAGCCGAAACATACATTTTTAAAAAATTCTCTAACTCCTGATTAGTTCTCTGTCAATCAATTGGACTGGGGATGACATGCGGAGGAAAGTCGAGTTTGATTCCAGATTTGTTACAGAAGGACCTCCAAAACTTAGATATGAACTGGGATTCTGGGTCTGAAACAAAGTTGTTGAGGACAACCATAGAGATGGTATATCTCCTTTCTGAAAATATCGACTAAGGAGGAGGATGATGGAAGGCCTTTGAGAGGAATAAAATGGGCTGTTTTAGAGAAGTGATCCATGACTACTAAGACCACTGTACAAGATTTGGATGGAGGAAGGTTGCTGATGAAATCCATGGAAATTTGAGACCAGGAATACTCAGGAACTAGTATCCAAGTGTCCATAAGGTCTCCTTTTGGGACTCTTGTGTTGAGTGCATTCCGACCAGGCTGAAACTGATTTCTATATATCATCAATTTCTTTACATCACCAGTAGTTTCGAGATAACAAATCCTAGGTTTTGCGAATGCCAGCATGGCCAGAGAAGAGAGAACGATGAGCCCATCGAAGAAGTTTGGTACAAAGATGAGAATAGATGAAGGTCTTGCCTGGAGGACAACTTCTGTTGAGGTGTGTAACCACCAGAATTCATCTAGGTTCCAGATTAAATCTATTCTCCTCCAAAGGTTCCGCATCAGCATGATCGAATGAGCAAGATAGGGCATCTGCCTTGACATTTTGATCCAGAACAGAAGGTGATGTTGAAATCAAAGTGGGAGAAGAATAAGGACCATCTTGCTTGCCGAGGATTCAGACAGCGGGCTGTCCGTAAGTATAGCAAATGCTTGTGATCAGTATAGCTGGTTTTAGGAAATTGAGCTCCCTCAAGAGATGCCTCCATTCCAAAAGAGTCAATTATATGGCCAGGAGTTCTTTATCACTGATACCATAATTCCTTTCAGCAGGTAATAGATGACGAGAAAAGAATCCACATGGATGGAGTTTGCCAGAGGAATCCTGTTGCGAAAGTACAGCTCCCGTTCCTACAGAAGACGCATCCACCTCCAGAAAAAATGGGCATCAGCAATCAGGTTGTTGGAGGATGGGTGCAGAGGAGAAGAGAGACTTAAGTGTACCAAAGGCTAGGGTAGCTTCAGCCGGCCACACCTTAGCGTCAACAGTCTTACAGGTCAACGCTGTGATGGGTACCACCAAGGTAGACTATGCTCTTATAAACTGGCGATAATACTTAGAGAATTCCTGAAACCGTTGAGTGGCTTTAAGGTCAGAAGGTTGGGGCCAGTCAAGTATGGCCCTCAGTTTGGTGGAATCCATCTGTAGCCCAGTCCCGGAAACGATATACCCCAAGAAGGGTACTTGTTTTTGCTCAAAAGTACACTTCTCTAATTTACAGAACAGCTGATTTTTTCAGATACGTGACTGAACCTCCAACACGTGTCTACGATGAGAAACCAGGTCCTTGGAGAAGATGAGGATGTCGTCTAAGTAAATGACTACGAATTGATACAAGAGATCTTGAAAGAGTTCATTCATGAAGCCTTGAAAGACAGCCGGGGTGTTGCATAACCCAAGGGGCATGACCAGGTATTTGAAATGGCCATCACGAGTGTTAAACGCCGTCTTCCACTCATCCCCTTCCTGTATGCGTACAAGATTGTAAGCTCCTCTGAGGTCAAGTTTAGAAAAGATGGTGGCGTCCTTAATATGATCAAATAGTTCCGACATCAATGGCAACGGATACCGATTTTTTACGGTAATAGCGTTTAAGCCTCTATAGTCAATGCAGGGGCGGAGGCCCCCACCTTTCTTTTTTACAAAAAAGAAGAATGCTCCAGCAGGTGAGGAAGATTTTCAAATGAAGCCCCTTCTTAAGTTTTCTTGTATGTACTCCTACATGGCATTCGATTCCGGAACGGAAAGAGGATAAACGCGACCTCGAGAAACTGGTTTACCAGGAATGATATCTATGCCACAATCCCAAATTCTGTGAGCAGGTAGTCTTGCAGCTTTTTCTTCACAGATGACTTCAGTGAAGGATTGGTAAAGCTCTGGTCAGAGTGACAGAGGAATTATACTGTGATGTTTGGTGAAGTCTTTAGGAACCACTTTTTAGAAGACAGTGTGTAGGACAGTATTGCCCCCAGGACAGGATATGGCCAGAATGCCAGTCTAAAGTGGGGGAATGGAGGCGTAGCCAAGGCAGACCGAGAATGACTGGGTTGGTAGATCTCTGGATCACTAAAAAGGAAATTCTACACACTAGAATAGATCCTTCAGGAATTTTACCCCCATTGTTGGCCATGAGAGTGATGGGTTGTTCCAAAGGTTGAGTGGGAATGTAGAATTGCTTTACCAAAGCGGCTGAGATGAAGTTACCCGCTGCTCCCAAGTCGAGAAGTGCGGGCTGAGAAGAGGTAATCGATCCAATCCGTAAGGAAATGGGATTAATGGGGCTATCCTTATTATGGAAGGTATGGAAGGTAGAGGGAGACTGACTAGGAAGGCCCAACGAAACCTCTCCCGAACTCGTTATGCCTTGTCGTTTCCCGGACGTTTTGGACAGGACCCTAGAAGGTGACCACTCCCCTCATAGTACAAACACAATCTGTTGCGAAACCTTCTTTCCCTTTCTCTGGCCGATAGGCGAGTTCTTCCTAATTGCATAGGCTCCTCAGGAGAAAGTACGGGCATCTGGAAATAAAGAGCCAGACGAACCATACTGCAAGGCGCGGGCTGACAGGTTTCGGCCCGGGGGGCGCACAGGCGGCAGCATCACGTGACACGTGATGTGTGTCTGCTGGGAGTCCTCAACAAGCCCTAAAAGCTAATGGTATGTTCCAAATCATCAAAACTCCCCAGGATTATGAACTGTGATGAATGTAGAATTTCTGGTTTTTGATAGGTAATATAGATATCACACTTTAAACAATAATATTGAGGAATTATTTCATCCACAGGGGGGGATTAGGGGAGGCGGCTGGCCCGAACAGCCGTTAGACTGAGCGGCACGGGTGCCCGCTGCCCCCCTGCCCCCCGGTACAGCCCGCCCCTGCATACTGCGACAAGATTGCTCCTTCTTAAAGTTAAGTTCCTTGAAACGTAGATCAATCTTGACACAGAGGGATATGAGATCATCTAGAGATGTGGGAAGTTCCTGCAAAACCAGCTCGTCCTTTATACGGTCAGAAAGACCCTGCCAGAATGTAGCTATGAGAGCCTCATTGTTCCAACAGAGTCCAAAGGCCATAGTCCTAAATTGGACCGCATACTGACCGACAGACTGGGTTCCCTGGCATAAACCTAATAGCCCTGTGGAAGAGTTAGATACCCTCCCAGGTTCTTTGAATATCATCTTGAATGTGGACAGGAAGGTAGCGTAGTTGTGCAGAATGGGATCATTCCTTTCCCACAAAGGCGAGGCCCAAGCCAAAGCTTGACCAGACAGAAGGGAGATCACATAGGCCACTTTGGCTTTTTCAGAACAAAAATTGCTTGGCAGAAGCTCAAACTGAATGGAGCATTGGTTCAGGAATCCTCTACACAGTTTGGGGTCCCCATCGAATTTTGGAGGATTAGGTATGCGCAACTCAGAGGTATAAGCAGCCGCTGTGGGTGGAGGGTCAGGAGCAGAAACCACGGATGCTGTAGATCCAGTTGCCACTAAGGTATTCTGGATCGTAGCCATCCAGGCTGATAAGCTCTGGAGGAATTTTAGGAGCTGTACTTGATTGGCCTCTTGTTTCTCCACTCGTCCTACCAAGTGCTCCAAGAGATTCCTTGCCACTGGATCCATGGTCAGAGCAAACGGATTTCTGAATCTGATACTAATCTTGATAAGCCAGTCTAACAAACTGCCCGGTGTTTATCAAGAATCGCTGCAAGGCAGGATGGGCTTAACTGTCGAGAGCCGCAGGTTGCGATCCTCTGGTTCGCCTCAAGATGTAGTTTAGCGGGAGGAGAAGCAAGTAGAAAGCATAGTCAGACAGCCAGAACTGGTACACAATGTAGCAATGCAGTACAGAATAAGCGGGCAAGCTCAGTATGAGGAATATCCAGGTTCGGTACACCGACTGGCGGCAGAGGTACAGGACAGAGGCAATGCAACATCAGACAAGTCGGGTCAGGATCACCAGATTACAAGAAGAGATGTCAGCAAGCCAGGTCAGTACACAGGGGCAGGAGAGGAAGAATAGTCACACAGGCAGCACTAGTACACAGGAGGCAGACAGAGGCTGGAGACCACAGAGATCCATGAGAGGACGGAGCCATGTTGCTCTGACACTCACCGAGTGTCAGAATGAAGTTTAAATAAAAGGTGAGTTTCAAATTCCCCGCCCCGAGTTGTGGTCATGTGACCGCCGAACCTGGAAGCGCGGCTTCCGACATGAGACGGGCGGTGCTGGAACAGAGGAGAGGTAAGTCCGTAACACATAGGTTACTTGTTCATTTTAACCATGTTGATTCTTCCAATCAATGATAACTGTTTTGGTTGCAAACTCCTGTAATCTGCTTACAGGTTTCACATAATGTATTAAAATTTGTTTAAAATGTCAGGCCTTTGGTTATCTTAACCCCTGAGTTGGGAGGGATGCCTAGCAAAAGAAAACTCCTGTTTTAGGCTATTCCCTATCTAGGAAGAGTAGTGAGATTCATGGATAAAGATTTTGAATAATTTATTTTTAAATTTGATAGTCTACTAAATTTTTAAAACCCAGCTACTAAACTGTGAATCGAGGTCACAGGGTTGTTGACAAAAGATCACCGGCAAACAGAACTAACTTGTATTCATGTCATCTAAGATATTTTAGGATTAGATCTGATGTATGCAAAGACCTCCATGCAGAAGATAAAGTTTATAGGTGACAGAGGACAGCCCTGTCAAGTACCACTCTTAGTATCAAATGGTTCAGACAAGGATCCATTTATTCTTCTCTTAGTTGAAAGAGAATCATAGAGAGCCAAAATTCTATAAAAAAAAAAAACTTAGGACCAATTCCCATGTGTCTCAGAAGGCTCTGCATAAAGCCTCAGTCCATCATCACAGGCATTCTCGGCATCAGTTGACAGTAGGATAGACAGAGTATCCCTTTGTAAAATAAGGTGGTCAATCACTTTGGTCATGTTGTGTGAGGCTTCACATCCAAGAAAAAAGCTAACTTGCTCTCCATGAAATATATTGGTGAATAAAATTTATAAGTGGCTAGCAATTAGTTTGGCATAAAGTTTTACATCTATATTAAAGAGAGAAATGTGTCTATACCTGGGACATAAGGAAGGGTTTTCCCTTCTTTGGAAGAATTGTAATGTGGGTCTCTAGAGATTGCCTTGAGAGTTTTGTCTTCTCAGAAACGGCATTAAGTGCCTGAAAAATTAAACCAAAGTCTATCCATAAAAGTTTTATAATAAAAATTTTTTTAGCCAACAGGGACTGTGCTTTTGCTAGAAGAAGATGAGGCTATTGCTCCAATTCATGAGGCATAAAGGACTGTTCTAAAAAATTCTCTTTCCACAGCAGAAAGCTCAGCAAAGTCAATTAATTAAAGATAACTAGATATTTCACCTTGTTTGAAGAAAGGACCCTGCAATGTTGTAGAGTTTGGAATAATATGACCAAAATGTGGAAGCTATCCCTACCATTTCATAGTGTACACTAACCCTTTCATCTTTAATGGAGTGAATGTACATAGTGGCCCTGTGTGCATCCAAAGCCCTAGCAAACATTTTACTGGGTTTGTTTCCCAACTGCAAGAAGCAATTGCGGCATTTGTGATGAGAACCATAGGTTTTCAATGGGATTGAGGTCTGAGCTATGAGTGGGCCGTTTCAAGACTTTGCTCTCCTTTTCTGAAACCATTCCTTGGTTGACTTGGATGTGTGCTTTGGATTTTTATCATGTTGGAAAGTGAAATTCCTCATCAGCTTTCTAGCAGAGGGCAGCAGGTTTCATGACAAAATATCTTGATATTTGGAGCTATTCAATACATCCTCTATCCAGACTAGTGCCACTGTCCCAACTCAGGATAAGTAGCCCAAAAGCATGATGCTGCCACTACCATGCTTCACAGTTGCTATGGTGTTCTCTGGGTGACAAGCTGTGTTGTCTTTGCAGCAAACATAACTTTTGATATTAAGGTCAAAAAGTTCAGCCTTGGTCTCATCAGACCAAAAGAGATTGCATCACATGGTTTAAGGTGATTAATATTTTTGTGTGTGTGCAAAATTTAGATAGTCTTGGATGGTTTTTTTTGGTGAAAAATAGTTTATATCTTGTCACCCTACCCAATTACCTAGACTTGTGCAGAATATGGGAGATTTTTGTCACATGCACAAAGTGACCAGTTCCTGCTAAAACAGTCCTGCAGTTCCATTAATGTTGGCATAGCCTTTTTGTAGCCTCTCCTTGTCCTGCCATCAACTTTGGAGGGACTTCCTGATCTTGGCAATGTCTTTCTTGGAACACATTTTCTCAACTTATTGATTATAGTTGGTTATAGTTTTCAATGGTACATGTAATGCCTTTAACATTAATTTATACCCATCTCCTAAATGGTACCTTTCAACAATGAGATCCCATAGATGATTTAAAAGCTTCTTTTGGACCATGACTATGACACGGCTATCACACGGGGACGCAACCATGAATATTTCAAAGACATCTAACAGTAACAGCTGATCTTTATATGGGGTTAATCACAATGTTTTTCATTGACGTTTACCTTTAAACATGATTTTGAATGCAATTGGTTAACTCTGAACACAGCTATAGCCTCATTATGAAAGATTGTGCACACTTATGCAACCAGAGTATGATATTTTTTATTTTCACTAATTTTTCACTTGATTTTTGCTCCAGGCAAGGTCACATTAAAGGTGGGCAAAGGTCTGAAATGTTTTATCATGATTTCAGGCTTTCCATTACAAACACCTGTAATGTTAATAATGGTGTGCATAATGTTTAATTGCCTTATGTATATGACTATGTATAGACTCAGTCCAAATAAAATGTATCATACCAGCATTATAATGAACTGTTATGAGATGTGATGCAAAATGCTTTATAGTGTAGCAATTGACATATACATGAAGATGACCAATTATTTCAATAAGAATACTTGTATCTGAATATTGGAGGAATATTTACAAATAACTGGATACTTTTTATATAATTTCTATGTTACTTCACAATATTACAGCAAATTTCTCTGTAGAAAATGATGAACGGATATGCTGTTAAACGTTAAACTCTAATGTTAAACTCAAACTGTAATATTTTGCTACTATAGATTCTTTTGAATTTGGCTGTGTATGATGCTATTAATGTACTATTAACTACTATTAATGTTTTTATTTAGCTTCGAAATGAGTTCATATATTTCCTCATGTATAATTTTCTTACTAAAACATTGGTGGATAAAAATGTGTTAGTTTATATGCAAGTTCATCCTCTATTCAGTGATAAATAATTTTTTTGCATATTTATATATTAAAAAAATATATCTAAGATTATATTAAACTATAATTACATAAGTTTTATACCTATCACTGTAAGTAAGCTGTTCATTCTTTACAGTTATTTGACTCAGTAATACACAGGTCATGTTTTTAAGAAAACTTCAATATTACAAATAATGAAAAAAAGAAATATTGACATAAACTGATATCAAAGGATGATAGTGGTGCATTTAAGACTTAGTGGGAGATTCAATTATGAGTGCGCACATTACTGTAAGGAATCTCCGCAAATGTTTCTGGGCACCTCTATGGGACACAATGAAAATTTAGCCGAGATTCCATCCTAACATTGCGTCGATGTGTCTCCAAGGACTTTCCTAGACACATTGAACTAAATTGAATCTCCCTCTTAGAATGTAGAAATTAGTCATAACAATAATCCTCAATGATTGTACATGGAATAATTTGTTTACAACACCATCAGTAAGTACATGGGTCATGTACAAAAATAAGATGTGTTAAAATGTTTCTACAAGAATAATATTGCTTTTGTCACATTTGCTCTTCTTAATGGTAAATATGAGTCTCAAAGATAAACATATTATAAATCATTTCTGACAAACAATTGGTTGAACACTTTGGTATTCTTTGTACTGAGACATACAATTTTCAGTTTAAAAAAAAAACTTGCTTAATCATAGAGCACATAATTAAGTTACTATATACTAAACTCAAGGCAAGAGACTTGTAGCCACTTGTAATGAAGGTGTTAATGTTCTGTGCAAGACTACATTTATTTCTGTTGTGTATTTAGACCCTTACATCATGGCTGTGTTATGAAGCCTGGCAGAATGCCATGTTTTAAAGCTGTTTGCTCTGTGTAATTTTTGGCAACAGGGAAGGAAACTTCATTCATGGAATTTCAGGCAGATCAATGTGCTACAAAATGCTACTCCCTTCGCTTCAGACACAGCAGGAAGGAGCAGTGAAGCACAGCTCCTATCCTGGGATTTAAGGGATTATAGAAAATAAATCCCCTTTACTGAATGTTTAATTAACCCATTACCTGTTCATAGTCAGGTTATGAAATTAGTTGTTTATTATAAAAATTATTTATCATTTATAATATTGTGTTCTGTGAAACAAAAATATAACATTGGCTGTAAGCAGACAATGCTGCTTTTACATGAGATGGCTGTTAAAGATGTGCAAAATTGGTGCAAAGTATGAGTTTTAGTGGCATAGGTGTGAGGGTGGATATGTTTTATTGCACTTTTTAGACATCAATGTGCTTGTTGTTTTGTAGCTTTGGATCAACAGACGGTTGTCTGCAACATTTCAAGTTAAAAAAATCTATTGGGATTTCCCACTTTTTTGTTGAAATACTGCATTTATTATTGCAGCACTTCTGTGACAAGAGTTTAAAGTGGTCCTTACCTATAGGTGGTGCTACATGCATTGAATGCTGTGATACTGGCAAAAGTTGTGGTTATTCTATTTGTTCAGATATTGTTATAGAATGTCATATTAGCCACAACACACAACAATCTGAACAGGTCATTTTGATCAAGGATTTTGCCAATAGTAATATATTGCCTACATATAGTTAGAGCGATAAAGAAAGAAGTATATCAAGTTCATTCCAAGTTCTTTTTGAATTTCTGTTAATCCAAAGCAACTCGGCTGACAATTAAACCTTATTAGGGCCAATCCTTTTTTTTCCTGAAACCATAATAGTCCATAGTCAGTTTAACATACAATTATGTTATTTGCTTAATATAACTATGTGAAGACATCGGGGTTGGAGCCGTAGTTCTCTAGGTGCCGGGCCCTCTAGGTTCACAGATCACACAGGTAAGGAGGCAAGAAAGAGATAATAATCTCTTTATTTATCAAATGTGCACACACAAAACAGATGGAACAGTGCTCCCAAGGAGAAATGTATTCCCCCCACCAAATATAACAGTGTCAGTAACTTCACCAGTAAAACCAGAATAGAGGTGATTCAAGTGCTCCGGATATTCCCCATAGAAGAGGACAATCAAAGGATAGTAACAAATATCTGTGTAATCAATAAAAAATATACTTAGATTGATTATTGATGTATACTCCCAATGTTCTTCTTTTATTGAAAGTGAATATCCAATGTAGATCATATATAATAAATCAGAAAATGCAAAATAGCGTAATAACGTCAATGTAACAATATTTTATACATAAACTTAATATAGTGTATTTGTGCTGCTCTTCAGTTTTTTCGGAGGTAGCTGTTCCGTTGCCCCCAATAGTGTCATACCCACCAAATAAAGGAAAGTAATGCGCCATAAGAGTATTTCTTGAGTTCCTCTCTTCTGTAGATCTTGAAAGAGTGAATGACTCTCTTCCCCTCATTAATTATATTAGAGAAAGACAACGAAAAATCGGGGGGAAAGCCTTGTGTGATATTGTATGACAACCAGTTTTTAATGATAAAAAATGTATATAAACTCACAAAACAGTCAACATAAAAAACAACATGATAAAATATCCAAAATTAGGTGTACAGATTACTCATACCGAATGTTAGGATTATTCAGGCAGAATCAGGTCTTGTGTCCTTCCCGGGATAGGAAAAAGCTGCAAAGAATAGTCCTAGTCAAAGATGGTATAGATCGGTCAATGAATCTGTAGTTTCAGGAGGAGGATGAAACTACAGATTCATTGACCAATCTATGCCACGTGTATTTAAGCTGCACCAGTTTGTAGAGCGCCATTGGGTTCACAATTCCTTTTTTTCAGTTTTAGTAACTTCACCAGTGTCAGCAGACACCTCAACAAAGTCCCCAGCAGGAATACCTCACAGCTCAGAGTCCCAACAGTCACAATCTCTAGTCAACAATGTCCTCAGCTGAAAATCAAGGTGGACCAGGAGGCCAGGCATTCTGCTCTGGTTGTGTACTTGCTGATCCCAGTCACTTGGCCATCTCTCCACCAGCTTGATGGGACTCTGGGTATCAGTCTCCCTATAGGCTCATCAATTCTCCAGAATTTCCAAGTATCTCCAGATGGAATGATCACAAATCAGTCCCAAAGATACAGCACCCGATCAGACTGGTCCTTGCTCCCTCCCTGGGACAATCCCTCGGGCCATGACCCCTTTTCATTGGTGGTGGTTGGACTCTGGGTGGTTACAGGAGTTGGTTTTGGAATGTGCTGGAACAATAGTCAATCAATAATCAATTCCCACCTCCTGATCATAGACTCTCCTGTTCTTAACCCCTTCCACTACATTGTGATGTGCCAGGGTCCTCAGCTGTTCCATACTTCCTGTGGGCAGTCTCCCCCTCCCTGTTTGGTCACAAAACAATGCTGGATCCGGCCACCAGGTGGCATTTAATAAATTGGCCCACTGACTAAAAGACCGAGTTGGCCCGATATTCCCACTATGATGCATTGTCTCATCACAAACTGCATGTAATAATTTGTATAAGATTGGCATCCACTCCATTTTTAAAATTAAGTAAACTTTCACATTGTAAATATTCTTGCCTCATATATCTCCAATATTAAAATGTTTAATTGTGAGTGGGTCTTTACAGTATTTTTCAGGATGCTTATAACACTCTAACTATTTACAAGTTTGAGTGATATACATTTAATATTATTTTTGTAACCTCTATTACTAAAATAACTAAAGATGTGCTTTCTTAAGTCATCTATTCAGGCTTGGATTGACCATTAAAGTCACCAGTGACGCCTAACTTGGTCCCTGATGCACAATGATTGGACTATTGACTGAATTTTCTAGTGCGCGAATAATACTGAGTACTATTTATTTTACATGTCCTTTGAGTGATCAATACTATTTATTTTACATGTCTTTTATTTAGGTTATATAATGTAGTAGCAAAGTATTCTGGTCTTAGCATTGCATGGAATAAAATGGTTTGGTATTTCTATAGTGAAGTTAAAGTAATATTATGTGAGTCAGTGCATTATGGGTGAATGTGAATGTGAAGGAAGTGACCTCTTTTGTTATACTGTTGCCGTCTGGCAATATATTTTAATATGCCTTTTGTGGAATGGTTGCATTGCTAAGACTGGCTTGTTATGTTGTCTAAATGAAGCCAGGTGAGTAACGAGTGACAAGATGGTGATAATCGGAAATACTCAGGTGGTATGTCAGGTAAAAACTTGCTTGGAAGGTGTTAATTTGAAGTGGATTATACATATTACTATGCTAATGTAATTAACTTGACCTTTGTACTTTGCCATGCTGTCTCTTGTGCTATTGTGACTCCAGAGATGTCATCCCCTTAGAGGAGATACCTTACCCCATGTCAACTCGGGAGGTAAGGGTGTTTTGGTCAGTAAGGACTCTAAACCTTTCCTAAAATGTCCACAGATAGTGGGCTGCCAGTTCCCATGAAGTCCCCGGAGAGGGTTAAAAGAGTTTGTCCTGAGAATGAGGGTGTCTTCATTTGGGGAGAATAGAGTTAATACTCTGATCAAAGTAATCTACCCTTGGATTATACCTTGCTGGACTGGCTTTAAATCATAGTGGATATTAACACCTGCTCTGGACTATTGTTACTATTTTACTGCCTTGTTCCAATATAAAATATCATTGGAGTATGTCTGTGTCAGTACCGAGGGATCTGAAGAACCCTTATCCTTACAGTGCATATATGAATAAATGTAATAGTATCATACCCCCAAAATCTGGGTGTCAGGATCTGCCTGTGCTTCTACTGAAGTTACCTCGGCATGCTGCTTCTCTTGACAACTCCAGTCTTTGGACTAATCTGGACTTGTTACTTTTAATGTATCCTGCAGTACCTCTAATCCACCAGAGTTGTTGCTATTATGAATTGTCTCTTTTCACTTCCAGGGGTTAATTAGCTGCACTAAGCTAATCTTTCGTACCAGATTTTCTCCTATTTATGCCTGTCTCTCCCAGTTACCTGTGCTGTTCATTGTTGTTTATGTTGCTGTTCCTCATTGTTGTGCTTACATGTTTCTCCTGTTCTCTGGGACTCCTACAAACTGCTGCCATAATCTCTGTATCTGATTTATCTCCATTCCACCAGTCCACCTGCACCAGTTGTATTCCTTGTTACCAGTTCTCAGCATCACCCAGAAGTCCTTATTTATTGTCAGTAATACTCGGTTCATTTCAATTTCTGCATTCTCTGATTCCTACCTGTTCAAATAAATATTATATGTAGTCATCATATTCCAGGCTCCATAGCTGTCAATTCCAGCTTCCAGTATTGAAGTGTGACACCGTGTAGGAATCCCACGAAAGCAGGGCATCCTCCCACATCTGCCCACTTCCTACTGAAGGGCCTTACATTAAGCAATGAAGTTGCAGTTGAAAAAGTAGCCAAGGTCAGCCCCTGGCCCTGCAGAAAGAAATGTATCAACAACCTTCCTGCAAAATTAACTGTTCTTTTCAATGCGATTTAGGTACCTCCTTTGACCTGGCCACTATCAAAGTGTCACGGGCACTAGGAGTCTTTACCCAGGGATCACCAGGTGATAGGCTTACCAGAGCAGTATAGGTGGTAATATGGTACTCTGGTAGCAGGGTGATCACGGAACAGGAAATAGCAGGTGATGAGATGCTCAGGAAAGTCTATGACTAGCAGCACTGGCAATATGGAGGTAGTAATACACGAGGAACTGTATGGACAAAGGACACGTGAAGGTAGTCAGTGGTCTGCGGTAGCAAGTTGTACCACTGCTATAGTGAGGAGGAATGTCCAACAGAAACGAGGGGGTGATGAGAGTCAGCGGTCTGCAGATAGCAAGTTGTACCGCTGTCTGAGTGAAGGAGTGGAATCCAAGTGGAGGTATCCGGGTAGTCAGTGGTCTGCGATAGCAAGTTGTACCACTGCTATGTGAGAGGATACTGGAACAGGTGATACAGGAAACAGGGATCAGTGGTCTGCCTTCAGCAAGTTGTACCACTGAATATATATGTGAGGAGGTGCACGGGGAGAGACTGCAACACAAGATATACACGGACACCTTGACTTTGAACCACAGTGATATGCACAATATAAATGTATAGATGACTGAACAATACTGCCAATATAGAAAGTCTCTTGAAGTAGTCCAGCATAAGATAACACAGTCAATGATGGCAATAGACTCAGCGGATAGCACACTCCAGAGGAGAACCAACACAGTCCAGCAAGGTATGCAATACACAGCACAGTCAATGAGAAGTATGCATACCGTGGTTCAGGAGGCAGTCAGACAGGAGTGCAGAGATACCTGAACGGCAGGAGGCCGGCAGGATGCGAAGTCCCTGGATGGGTGAAGCGGTGGTCTAGTAGGTGCAGCGCACGGGTAGGTAGACCAGCAGGGAACACAGGAAAGCGTGGAGAGCGGATCAGCAGTAGATGGATGAGTAGTGCTGAGGAGTAGCAGCAGCGGGTCTCTGCGGGAACACGGAGGTAGCCAATAGCAACCAGCAGGTGCAGTAACGATGGGACACGGGAGAGCAGAGTTGAACAGGCACTGTTGATCACGGAGAATAGCGGGTAGCAATAGTGGAGGCAGACTCAAGGAAACACGGGAGCGTTGACAAGGACTGAAGACTGAAGCGCACAGAGGCAGCGGATAGGAATCAGCCAAACAGTCACGATGAAACACAGACGGGTTGCAGGTTGAAGACTGTAGTGCACGGAGGCAGCGGATAGGAATCAGCTAGCAGTCACGATGATGAAACACAGACGAGTTGCAGGTTGAAGACTGTAGTGCACGGAGGCAGCGGATAGGAATCAGCTAGCAGTCACGATGATGAAACACAGACGAGTTGCAGGTTGAAGACTGTAGTGCACGGAGGCAGCGGATAGGCATCAGCTAACAGTCCCAATAATAAATGGTAGAGTAGAAGTGGTTAGAAGACTGTAGTGCACGGAGGCAGCGGATAGGAATCAGCTCACAGTCACGATGATACAGTAGATGGTAGAAGTGGTATGGGAACCACAGTAGGAGAAGTGGTTTGGAAACCACAGAGGTAGAAGTGGTTTGGAAACCACAGGGATCAGCAGGGCTGAATAAACAAGGAAACACAGGAACACCTTCAGAGACTCATGGGGAATGAGACTCCAAGATCAGGCAACGTGGTGTTGACCACAGGTGCTTAATATAGGGAGGTTGCCTGATCTGCCAATTAAGTTAAAGGAACATACACTGAAGGTTTGGAAAGGGCTGCGCATGCGCAGTCCCTCAGGATAGAGGACGTCCACGGTTCCTAATAGTCCGGGAAGAAGCACTCACAGTCCGGTGAGTGACAGTACCCCCCCTTTTAAAGGTGGGCACAGAACGCCTGGAACCGGGCTTGTCCGGATTTTTGGAATAAAACTTCTTCAGAAGGGCAGGAGCATTAAGATCTTCAGCTTTGATCCATGAACGCTCTTCAGGACCAAAGCCCTTCCAATGAACGAGGAAACGGAGGACTCCTCGCGAAATTTTTGCATCCAATACCTCAGTAATCTCGAAATCCTCCTCCTGATGAACTTGAACTGGCTGCGGTGCTGAGGAAGGAGTCGAGAAACGGTTGATGATGAGAGGTTTGAGCAAGGACACATGGAAGGCATTGGAAATCCGAAGATTCTTAGGAAGAAGAAGTTTAACACATACTGGATTGATAACTTGAATGATCCTATATGGACCAATAAAACGAGGGGCGAATTTCATAGATGGAACCTTCAAACGAATATTTTTGGTAGATAACCAGACACGATCTCCAATTTTTAGTGGTGGAATAGCCCGCCTCTTCTTATCTGCGAAAGACTTATATTTGTTAGATGTCTTCTTTAAACAGGTTTTGACCTGAGACCAGATATTTTTGAAGGTCTGACAAGCAGTCTCCACAGCAGGAACTTGGGTGGGCGGGAGGGCAGGAAATTCCGGAAAAGACGGATGGTGACCGTAGACCACAAAGAATGGAGTTTTGGATGATGACTCATGGTACATGTTGTTATGGGCGAATTCAGCCCAAGGGAGCAATTCTACCCAGTTGTCTTGGTTGGCTGAAGAGAACATCCTAATAAAAGTCTCAAGATCTTGATTGACTCGTTCCGTTTGTCCGTTAGATTGCGGATGGTAAGACGATGAGAGTGCTAATCGTATGCCCAAGGTTTTACAAAGGGCCCGCCAGAATCTGGAAACGAATTGTACTCCTCTATCTGACACAATCTCAGACGGACATCCATGGATGCGGAAGATTTCTTTAATGAAATGTTCAGCCAGAGTAGACGAGGAAGGTAAACCGGACAGAGGAACGAAATGAGCCATCTTCGAAAATCTGTCTACCACTACCCAAATAGTATTGTGATTCTTACTTGGTGGCAAATCAGTAACGAAATCCATACTAATATGGGTCCAAGGCTTGGACGGAATGGGTAGTGGTCGCAGCAACCCTGCTGGAGTTCTGCGGGAGGATTTGAACTGAGAACATAAATCACAGGAAGCAATAAACTCTTTGACGTCTCTCCTCATTGAAGGCCACCAGTAACTACGAGAGAGAATCTCAAAGGTCTTATGTTCACCGGCGTGTCCAGAAAAACGAGAGGCATGGAACCACGAAAGGATTTTCCTCCTCAGAGTAGGAGGCACGAGGGTCTTCCCAAATGGTAGCATTTTGGTGGATGAAGCAGCCAGAGAAATACATTTGGGGTCTAGAATAGCATGGTTGGGAACCTCTTCTACATCAGAGGACGTCACAAAAGCTCGAGATAGAGCGTCAGCTTTCTTGTTCTTAGCAGCTGGTTTGAAGGTTATAATTAATTCAAAACGGGAAAAGAAAAGAGACCATCTTGCTTGACGAGGGTTCAAGCATTGAGCAGATTGCAAATATGACAAGTTCTTATGATCCGTGAAGATCGTCACCGGATGGCGAGCTCCTTCCAACAAGTATCTCCATTCCTCTAATGCAGCTTTGATGGCCAGCAACTCCTTGTCCCCGATAGTATAGTTTTTCTCTGCGGGCAGAAGACCCCGAGAGTAGAAGGCACAAGGATGTAATTTTTGTTGCTCCGAGCGTTGGGAGAGAATAGCTCCTAAGCCCACATTAGAGGCATCTACTTCTAGGAAGAAGGGGAGTGTCACATCAGGTTGTCGCAGAATGGGAGCAGACGAGAAGGACTCTTTGAGGATTTGAAAGGCTTGGAGAGCCTCAGATGACCATTGCTTAGTATTAGCCCCTTTCCGAGTTAAGGCCACAATGGGAGATGCAATGGATGAGAAGTCTTGAATGAAGCGTCTATAGTAATTGGCAAAACCTAAAAAACGCTGGATGGCACGAAGAGTAGTTGGCTGAGGCCAATGTAGTACAGCATTTACTTTGTCTGGATCCATCTTCAGGCCAACTCCGGAAACTATATACCCCAAGAATGGAATCTGGGGTAACTCGAATGAACATTTTTCCAATTTACAGAACAACGAGTTTTTCCGTAGTCTGGAGAGGACCTCTGCCACATGTTGGTGATGAGAAGGCAGGTCCTGTGAGAAGATCAATATGTCGTCCAGGTAGACAACGACACATACATATAATAAGTCCCGAAAGATCTCATTGATGAAACCCTGGAAAACCGCGGGGGCATTACATAGCCCGAAGGGCATTACTAAATATTCGTAATGCCCATCTCTGGTGTTAAACGCGGTCTTCCATTCGTCACCGGAACGGATTCTAATTAAATTGTAGGCACCACGAAGATCCAACTTAGTAAATATCCGAGCTCCCTTGATGCGATCAAATAGCTCAGTGATCAGCGGAATGGGATACCGATTCTTGATAGTAATGGCGTTGAGTCCACGAAAATCTATACAAGGGCGTAATGATCCATCCTTCTTTTTGACGAAGAAGAACCCAGCTCCAGCGGGAGAGGTGGAAGGTCGAATGAACCCACGCTGGAGATTCTCCTGTATGTACTCAGATGTGGCTTGAGTTTCAGGTAACGAGAGAGGATAGACCCGACCCCTGGGAGGAGTCTTGCCAGGTAGAAGGTCGATCGGACAATCCCAAGAACGATGAGGAGGAAGACGTTCAGACTGAGCTTTATCAAACACATCGGCAAATGAAGCATACTGAGGAGGGAGTCCCGGGGAGGAAGATGAGATGGAAGATTGCTGTACTTTAAGAGGAATAACTTGAGAGAGACAACGATGGTGACATTCAGGCCCCCAAGACGTAACTTGAGGGGTGCGCCAGTCAATCTGGGGAGAGTGACATTGAAGCCATGGAAGGCCTAAGACAATCGGACTAGTCGTAACAGGAAGAATTAAAAACGAAATTTCTTCATGGTGTAGTACACCAATCTGAAGGGTTACTGGAGACGTACTCTGGGTGATGAGACCATTGATGAGACGTGATCCATCTATAGCCGTCACAGTAATGGGTGTTTTTAAAGTGATCACTGGTAGGGACCATTGATTCACTAGTGATTTAGAAATGAAATTTCCTGCTGCTCCGGAATCAATCAATGCCTGTGACTCAAAGGATTTGGTAGCAAAGGAAATCGTAACATCGAAAGCGCAGACTTTAGATTTCATAGACAATGGAGAGGACTCCAGGGACCCTAACTTCACCTCTCCAGAACTAGTTAGGGCCTGGCATTTCCCGATTTCTTAGGGCAAGAACTGAGCATATGTGTGGAATCAGCACAATAGATACAGAGTCTATTCTTTACTCTTCGTTTCCTCTCTTCTAAAGATAATTTGGAACGTCCTATCTCCATGGGAATCACAGAAGGTGAAACTGGACGAAATTGAGGGTTTAAACGAAGAGGTGCTTTAGCAGAAGTTGTTTTCTCAGATTCTCTTTCACGAAATCTCATGTCTACACGATGGCAAAGAGAGATCAAATCTTCTAGTGACGAAGGAAGCTCTTGGGTAGTCAGTGCATCTTTAATTTTATCGGAGAGCCCCTGCCAGAAGGCGGCAACTAATGCTTCAGTGTTCCACTGAAGTTCAGAGGCTAAGATCCTAAATTGAATGACATACTGTCCTACTGTATGGGAGCCTTGTCGCAAACGAAGAATGCTGGAAGCAGCGGAGGTCACACGACCTGGTTCATCGAACACACTTCGGAACGTGGAAATGAATTTGGCACTATCTTGTAGAATTGGATCGTTTCTTTCCCACAGAGGGGAGGCCCAAGCCAGGGCTTGTCCAGAAAACAATGAGATAAGATAGGCCACTCTGGAACGATGGGTAGAAAAATTTTGAGGTTGGAGTTCAAAATGGACTGAACATTGGTTAAGGAAACCTCTACAAGTTTTGGGGTCCCCGTCATATTTTGACGGAGTAGGCAGGTGAAGCGTAGGAGCTGTAGACACCTGGGATGGCACTGGGGAAACGGAGGAAAGCACAGGAGCTTCAATACTAGCTGTAACAGTCTGTCCAGATGTTCCTTGGGAGGTTAACGATTGGTAACATTGAAGTAACAGCTGTTGGCGAGCATCCTGTTGCTCCACACGGCTGACCAGATGCTGCAGCATCTCTTTAGCAGTAGGTTCCGTATCTGGGTCTGTCATGGCCTGATCTTACTGTCACGGGCACTAGGAGTCTTTACCCAGGGATCACCAGGTGATAGGCTTACCAGAGCAGTATAGGTGGTAATATGGTACTCTGGTAGCAGGGTGATCACGGAACAGGAAATAGCAGGTGATGAGATGCTCAGGAAAGTCTATGACTAGCAGCACTGGCAATATGGAGGTAGTAATACACGAGGAACTGTATGGACAAAGGACACGTGAAGGTAGTCAGTGGTCTGCGGTAGCAAGTTGTACCACTGCTATAGTGAGGAGGAATGTCCAACAGAAACGAGGGGGTGATGAGAGTCAGCGGTCTGCAGATAGCAAGTTGTACCGCTGTCTGAGTGAAGGAGTGGAATCCAAGTGGAGGTATCCGGGTAGTCAGTGGTCTGCGATAGCAAGTTGTACCACTACTATGTGAGAGGATACTGGAACAGGTGATACAGGAAACAGGGATCAGTGGTCTGCCTTCAGCAAGTTGTACCACTGAATATATATGTGAGGAGGTGCACGGGGAGAGACTGCAACACAAGATATACACGGACACCTTGACTTTGAACCACAGTGATATGCACAATATAAATGTATAGATGACTGAACAATACTGCCAATATAGAAAGTCTCTTGAAGTAGTCCAGCATAAGATAACACAGTCAATGATGGCAATAGACTCAGCGGATAGCACACTCCAGAGGAGAACCAACACAGTCCAGCAAGGTATGCAATACACAGCACAGTCAATGAGAAGTATGCATACCGTGGTTCAGGAGGCAGTCAGACAGGAGTGCAGAGATACCTGAACGGCAGGAGGCCGGCAGGATGCGAAGTCCCTGGATGGGTGAAGCGGTGGTCTAGTAGGTGCAGCGCACGGGTAGGTAGACCAGCAGGGAACACAGGAAAGCGTGGAGAGCGGATCAGCAGTAGATGGATGAGTAGTGCTGAGGAGTAGCAGCAGCGGGTCTCTGCGGGAACACGGAGGTAGCCAATAGCAACCAGCAGGTGCAGTAACGATGGGACACGGGAGAGCAGAGTTGAACAGGCACTGTTGATCACGGAGAATAGCGGGTAGCAATAGTGGAGGCAGACTCAAGGAAACACGGGAGCGTTGACAAGGACTGAAGACTGAAGCGCACAGAGGCAGCGGATAGGAATCAGCCAAACAGTCACGATGAAACACAGACGGGTTGCAGGTTGAAGACTGTAGTGCACGGAGGCAGCGGATAGGAATCAGCTAGCAGTCACGATGATGAAACACAGACGAGTTGCAGGTTGAAGACTGTAGTGCACGGAGGCAGCGGATAGGAATCAGCTAGCAGTCACGATGATGAAACACAGACGAGTTGCAGGTTGAAGACTGTAGTGCACGGAGGCAGCGGATAGGCATCAGCTAACAGTCCCAATAATAAATGGTAGAGTAGAAGTGGTTAGAAGACTGTAGTGCACGGAGGCAGCGGATAGGAATCAGCTCACAGTCACGATGATACAGTAGATGGTAGAAGTGGTATGGGAACCACAGTAGGAGAAGTGGTTTGGAAACCACAGAGGTAGAAGTGGTTTGGAAACCACAGGGATCAGCAGGGCTGAATAAACAAGGAAACACAGGAACACCTTCAGAGACTCATGGGGAATGAGACTCCAAGATCAGGCAACGTGGTGTTGACCACAGGTGCTTAATATAGGGAGGTTGCCTGATCTGCCAATTAAGTTAAAGGAACATACACTGAAGGTTTGGAAAGGGCTGCGCATGCGCAGTCCCTCAGGATAGAGGACGTCCACGGTTCCTAATAGTCCGGGAAGAAGCACTCACAGTCCGGTGAGTGACACAAAGTGAATATAGTAATTTTTTATAGGTTCTGTAAAGATCCCAACACAAGTGGAGGCTACCACTCTTTCTCACTATTAAACAATGTAGATTGGGGCAATTTATACAATTGAAAAAAAAAACCTTCCCAAACCTATTTAAATACAATAGATTGTAAATCAATATAAGTTTAACTAAGTAGGATGTAAAATAAAAAAACTACTCTACCTAAACAAAATGCACATATATGTATATATATTTATAGCTATTTGAATTACATATTGATTCTAATGCTTTGATTAAGTAAAAACTGAAAGGAAATAAAGGCTTTTATTTATTTACATTTTTATTTTATTTTCAAACAGGGAAGCTTGAGACGTCACAGCAAACTTCAGCTCTCCCCAAATTGTTCCAACTTGGAGAAACAATGTATTTAAAAGTCTATTCTGACTCTTCCATTACAATGGAATAAATTGATGATGCTATTTCCTTGTTTCCTAATTGGAGGGTCTGGGATGTGGATGGAATTCTGATTGGGCTTTTTGTTCCCCAACTTCTGGAAATGTATAGTATAATAACTTTATATAAGTTAATTTATGGGTCTTCATCCATGTCCAAAGTCCTTATAGTTTAAATAAGTAAATCGGGAATAAATCTATTGTCTCCAGAGTCCTATAGGCCCATTTCCTTGCTGACTATGGATGTCAAAATTATTGGGAATGCGTCTCAACAAGGTCATTGGTGAACTTGTTCACCTGGACCAAACTAGTTTAATGCTGTGTGTCACGATCTGCATCCTGCAGCTTTTGTCTATGGAACCATGGAACTATGTTGGACCTTTTGTGTATATATGTGTATATATACATATATATATATATATATATATATATATATATATATATATATATATATATATATATCACCTTGTCAACTGCCATAAAATATGAGAGGGCTGTATGTCACTTGCAACCAAGTCATGAGGTGCAAGACTTGGCAGTAGTAGAGCCTTGGGACATCGCTAATGCCTTTGAATCCATGGAGTGGAGGTACCTCTGAGAATTCCTGACTAAATTCGGTATATGGTCTGTGTACTTTAACTGGGTAAAATTACTTCCCCGATAGCTAGGGTGTGCGAATGGCTATGTATTTAAGGGGTTTAATCTTTGAAGAGGCACATGGCAAGGTTGTCCCCTGTCATTTATATTATTTGTGTTGGCAATAGAGCCACTAGCTTCTCCACATAATAAATAAATTCAGGGTGTACACTGGATTAAAGATCAGTTGGGATAAAGTCAATATTTCTACATTTAAAAGGGGATTGTCCTGCTGAACCAGCTGTCTACTTTCCCTTGCAGTACACGCTTATATTAACATATCTACTAGTTTGGACTTCTAATGATATAAGTAAATATATAGATTTTAACATATAACCACAAACTGAATATCTATCTAAAGAGCGGGACACATTCTTGCAAACAATTATCACTTTCAGTTACGGGTAGAGCAATATTTGGTAAAAAGATCTTGCATCCAAAGTTCCTATATGTCCTACAGCTGACACTAATATATATGCCACACTATATTTTTTGTAAAATTGATCACTATATTTTGTCACTAATTTGGGCTGATAATCTGGTTTGTATTAAGTTTACCACACTATGCTGGTCCAGAAGAACAGAAGGACTAGCTCTCCCGAACATCCGATTGTATTACGATGCATCCTAGTTGGGTCATATCATGTCTTGGTTGATGGTAAGAGGACAAAAGGATTTAGTTATCTCAACCAATCAAAGTGTGGAATTCCTTACTCAAACCTATTGGTGAATCTGGACATGATCCAGAGACTCCCCATAGGTTTAAAACCAAACTCGAAGAGCTACTACATATAAATGGGCAAGATTTAGGGTTAAACAGACTGGCCAGGTGTATGAAGGAGGTACCCTGAGATCCTTTGACCAGATTAAAGAAAACATTGGAGTGCCAAGAGAATATTTTTATAAGTACCTGCAAATGAGACATGCCCTATATTGAGACATGCGATATATCCAAAATTAAACAGGACTGCACCTTGTATACTTGATGTTGATCTGAGAAGGACGTTAATGAGGCTTGGCCCCAGGCATCATATATGATTAATATAGTAACATAGTACCATAGTTTATGAGGTTGAAAAAAGACACCAGTCCAATAAGTTCAACTTATTTTGGATTTCCTGCGATCCCTTTCTTTTATTTGAAATTGATCCAGATTGACTGCCAATCTCCTTCATTTTAATTAACAGTCATATGTCTGGATACACTTTTTCGCTAAAGGTTTGTCTAACCCTTTCTTAAACATATCTATTGAATCTGTCATCACAACCTTCCCGGGCAGTGAATTCCATATCTTGACTGGCCTTACTGTAAAGAACCCCTTTTTTTGCTGGTTTTGAAACTTCCTCTTCTCTAACCTTAGGGGATGATCTTGTGTCCTGTGTATAGTCTTTGGGGTAATAAGTTCCCATAAAAGTTCTGTCACACTCCACTCCCCAGGTACCTCTACCCAAGCCTCTAAACACTGACTGTCACTTTAATTTCTGTTTCTAGTGCAGACTATTAGTCATGGTCTGCATCTGTGATTACTACACCTGTGTGTTGGTCAGTTTTACCATTGGTCAGTCTCCCTTTAAAAGGTCTCTCCTTTCATTCTCGCATTGCTGGTTCTTCAAGACATATCTGTTACTCTGATGTCTCTGTTGGGATGCATACCCGTGGAAACTGTGTTCATCACTGCTGTATGTTGGACGTCCTCGATATCTGCATACTTGTTTCACTACTTGTGGTAAACGCTATGATCTACACCTGTTACCTGCTCGGCCTGCATCCCTGACTGCTGTTATCTGTTCCACAATCCGTGGTAAGCTGCTATTCTTCGCTGCTGTGTGTTCATCGCTGCTATACGTTGGACTTCCTTGATCTCTGCATACTTGTTCCACTGTTCGTGGTAAATGCTATGATCTACATCTGTTACCTACTCGGCCTGCATTGCTGACTTTTGTTACCTGTTTCACGATTCGTGGTAAACTGATATTCATCGCTGCTGTGTGTTCATCGCTGCTGTATGTTGGACTTCCTCGATCTCTGCTTACTTGTTCCACTGCTCGTGGTAAACTCTATGATCTACACCTGTTACTTACTCGGCCTGCATTGCTGACTACTGTAATCTGTTCCACAATCCGTGGTAAGCTATTCATCGCTGCTGTGTATTCATCGCTACTGTATGTTGGACTGTCACGATCTCTGCATACCGTTTCCACTGTTTGTGATGAACGCTATGATCCGCATCTGTTATCTACTTGGCCGGCATTGTTGATTACTGTTATTAGCTCTATCATCCATGACAAGCTGTGACAATAGTGGCTGAAAATGTTTGGACTTTGGTGATTCCTGTGCCTCAATTCTACTATAAATAGAGACTCTGGTTATTGTATGTGCACCTTGTATTAATGAATGTTGCTGACAGTTACTATTCTTGCATGTCTTCGTGATCATCATCTGCAAATTACTCAAGTCTTCATAGAACCCTTGTATTAATGTTTTATAATGAAATGGTAATCTTTGTTACCATTATTTGATGCTTGAATTGGATCATTCTCCTGCCATGTAACTTGTTCTCTAGTTGTCACATTGGGAGCTATCCTGGAGGGCTGCGACCTGCAAGGTGGGAGCCGCAGAAGCCCATATTCCCTTGCGGGAATCCCTGGTGAACACCTTCCATTTTGTTAGACTTCACTCCTCCAGGGAAGTTTAGTCAATACTCATTGAGACAGCAGGATCTCACTCAATTATTCGTGAGCTAACCTGACAAGTTCTCTGTATTGACCCTTAATGTATTTGTTCATAATAATCATGTCTCCTCTTAGACGCCTCTTTTCTAAAGTAAACATGACTAAACCTTTCCTCATAGCTTAATGACTTCATACACTTTATCAATTTTGTCACCCTTCTCTGAACCCTTTCTAGTTCCAAAATATCTTTTTTATAGAGTGGTGGCCAGGACTGTACTCCATATTCAAGATGAGGTCTTTCCAACGATTTATACAGTGGCAAACTTACACTGTGTTCCCTTGCATTTATGCAACTTTTTATGCATGCCAATACTTTATTTGCCCCTTGACATTGAGAACTTTTGCTAAGTCTACTGTCTACGAGCACTCCTAAATCCTTTTTCATTATAAATTCCCCTAGTTTAAACCTATTTAATTTATAGATTGTGTGCTTGTTTTTGATCCATAGAAGCATAACCTTACATTTAAATATGTTAAATTTCAGCTCAGATCTGGTCTGCCTCTTCCTCCCTCTGCTACCCCTAGTAACTGTTACCCAGCTGCGTAACTGTGCATCCTCCTCTGTCTCTGCTCCACCCTGCTCAGCTAAAGCATCAACGGTGGGCTGTAAACTCTGTTCCAGGTTGGCAATCTCTCTCAATGTTGCAATGGTCTGCTTTAGATCAGATAACTGGGCTTCCAAAGAGACTAATTGCTCACATTTCTCACAGAGGTATAAACCTTGGAACAATTGCTCCAAGTATGTATACATATGACAAAAAATGCATTGAGAGAGATCATGAAGCCTGCTACCACTCATCTTATTATGACTAACTTAACTTCATATAGCCTACAGTGAACTCGAAAATACCAAACTTTACTAGCCACTTACCAGATTAAACCCTCTCCTGGATTCAACTTCTTACTGGATCTAACTCCACACTTTAAACAAAAGCACTTGAAATCAAAATGCAGTGGAAATCACAAGCTCAATCAAATTGCTTACCACCTATTGTTAAATAAAGCTTGCAGCTGTATCAGCTAATGCAATTATACCACACCCACTAGCTCTAATAGAATAAAAAAAGACACTTTGGACCTCATTTAGAGTCGGACACAGTCAGTTTCAGGCACATCCTACACATTTTCACTGATGGGCATGCGCAGTAAGCAACAGTTCCCTGCAGTTCTGTCTGCTTTTCAGATGCAGTGTACACTTGTGACAGCTTGCGTCTCAGTACCAGGGAAAGGGTGGAACACAGAGTTATGTAGGCGTGACCATGATTATTTTATATACTATGGGCGTCTACCCGTAAAAACTACCCTAGTCGGAAAAAGATGCCGACGGAACACACGTAAAAAAAGGCAGAAAAATTGTGTCAGGAATTAGGTTGCACAAGTAGTTAGCTAGCTGCGGGAACTGGCCACAGCTTGGCAGGGTACTACTAGTGGGACGCAACTGGGGTTGCATGTCACTTGTAATACCCTACCAAGCTGTGGCACCTTCCTACTCCTGCTCTTTCATGTACATCTTAGATGCACATTGCGTCCGACTCTAAATGAGGGCCTTAATAAACACAAAAAAATAAATCCCCTTCAATAAGCAGTCAGAATAATTCCCCAATTTATATCCCACACTCAGCACAGCACTCTTTACTGAATCTAAGTCCATACTTTAAACAAAAAGCACTTGAAATCAAAATGCAGTGGAAATCACAAGCTCAATTAAATTGCTTATGCAGGGATTTGGTGCAACCAAGCTTTTGAGGCTATGGGCTACATTGGAGATGAATATGGATCAACTGGAGGACAGGAATCGGGATAATATGCTCAAAAGTGCATGTAAAGCTACTGCTTCTGCAAAATTTAGGCAAAATCAACTTTTCATTATATGTAAGGCATATTTATGGCCTATTAGGCTATTCTAATTTGGAGGGCAGCAAATCTCTGCCTGTCCGAAATGTGGGAATTTGGAGGGTACTTTCTGGCATCTCATTTGATCTAAGGTGTTTGAATTTTGGGGTACAGTTATGGACTGCGTATTAAGAACGGGTTTATAATTGCCCCCAGTTAACCTTAGAATGTGTTTATTTGGGCTTGACTTAAATGGCAAAAAACACAAACACATTATACAATTGTTAACTAACCTGTTCATGTTATCTAAGGCTAGCTTTGCCAGAAATTAGATGGCTTCCAAGAATCCAAAAATATGAGAATGGATCAGTTTAGTAAATTGCATGATTGGTCATGAGAGATTTATGTATGTAGCATGATTGATAAATATGAAAAAAAAATGGCATAAATGGTTAATCTCTCCCTTTGTGATAGAAGAGATTAGAGTCCTTGATGACTTCATATTATTGGAGATTGGAAAGGCACCCAGTCATCTTTCAATGTTTTAAGTGGTATGGCAGCTATCTTCCATGTGGTCTCTGTTATTCATATTACTCTATATTTATATATCCTGAAATGGTTCATCCACTCAAGTTCCACTAGTAGAAATATGCTCTGTGGATATTTTTTATTTACTTTGCATAGTATGGAAATATATGTAGTGTCTTTGACTTGTATATAGCAGAAAATTAACACACGTAAGTTGCATCTACGTGGGTTTTGTTTTTGTTTCATTTGTATGTATAATAAAACAATAAAATACAGCTGGTTTAAAAAAAGAAGTAGCATATTCTTCTTTTACCAGAATCTGTCAGTAGGGTTGTTGAATGATTTGATATCACCAGATTTCCTGTTATGTGACAGTGCCAGGAATCCTATTTGAAGCACACATGAGATCCTTTTTGAAACAAATGCACACAGGTAAAATTAATTGAAATGGTCATGTGCCCCTTCACAGAGCAAAAAAGCTCCTGAAAATGCATCTTATTTTCATCTTTATTTAATTTCAATATGCTTGGTCCAAAATACAAAATCTTTTTTATGCACCAATCCACAAAAGGAGGCACACATATTTTTATACTATCACTTTCCCTCTGACTGCCTCCTCCCCTCTGCCTATGCAAACTGATGCTCCTCAGCTTTTTTGCTCTATAAACCCATGTGCCCCTGCAGAACTCTAGGTGCATTTTCACAAATCAAAGCTCTAGATGGATCCATAACTACTTTTGTCCTGCTGAGTGGTAATTTTGCACTTCACAAATGACCTACACAGCATTCAGTTTAACTATGTGTGTAGCAATAGTAGGGCCAAGTACTGAATGGAACAGATACATGGCCAAGCAAGATTTTCCATTCGTTTTTCATTAAAAGCACGAGTCCAGCAAAGACAGCGAGATCAGTGGTACTTGACCTTCATCTTTAATGAATGTTTATCATACAGTAAAAGCTATCTCCAGAATTTACATTTTCACATGCCTGTTTGTGAGGAGTGGAACTAACATGCATTTCTTGACCCCCATTGTATAATAAACTGCTTGTTGGTGTGATGGTAGATAATCAGAGTCAACATATATAATTCTTGACACTTACTAGTAAGAGCATCCTTGCTTTCATTTCATACCTCACTTTTGAAAGATGATAATTTTAGCATCATAACCCTAGCCACTCAGAGTTCACTGAGGTGATCAGGGCTTAAATATGCAGTTAGTATTATAATGGCATGTCCCTGTCAAACCTTACAGACAGATAGGGATGTTGTTTGTTTAACCCCTGGAAGATGTGCATAAAGTACATGTATGTAAGTTGACTTCTAACTACAAAAACCAGGAACGTTATTATTAAAATTAAATAACAGTGCTAAATATAAATAAATTTTGCAACTAAGTATACTATTTTAAATTATTCAGAATACATTAGTATCAATCCACAGTGGTTTGTTTATTGCATGCCATTGATTTATTAAGTTAATTATTTTTTAAAAATTAAGGGATACCCACTCTTTTTGGCAAGGTATTCCAGACAAGGAAAATACAGTAATTATTAATGCAGTACAATGTGAGTTATTGATTAAGAAATTAGTCTTTTAATTTACGTTATTAATTAATTATAAAAGACTCAGGATCTTGCAAAGTGTTATGTTTGCTTAAGAGCTTAAGGTTTAGTGCACTTGATTGTCTTCTTACAATAGCAGACTTGTACATAGAATTCAAAAAAGAGTACTTTATTATTATATCTAGTATTCTGCATTGTGTTAATACATTTTTCCTTACTATTATTTTAATTGCTATTATTATTATTATTATTATTATAATTATTATTATTATTATTATATTGCTAACTTTCTTTTCTATATGTTAAAAAATATGTATTAAATATTTAATTTAAAGTTCAACTCTATTCTCCAATAATTTTTATCCAAAAACCATTCCTTCTAAATTGTAGAGCTGAGGGTGGGTTTTCGCCTTAAGTCTCCTACGGTTCACCCATTACTCATGTCTGACAACCCTCGATTGGTGGATTCTCCGGGCTTCTAAGTCTGGAAATCTTTTTTTAATGAGAGGGGCTGACAATGATCGTTTTTTTATCAGAGGTAATTGAACCTGAAAAATAAAATACTGCTTGTCCAATCAATTGTGACCCTAGAGTTTTCACATTTCCCAGACTGAAATAAGAAGTGGTGGATACTTGCAGAAACGCAAGGGTCCAAGGTTAGGGATTGCAGCTCTTCCAGTTAAAGTTGAGGTGTTGGATAATATGTTATTGGAGACCTGAATGCTGCTAAATACTCCTAGAGAATTTTTTTTAAAAAACACCCAGTGAGGATTTTGTCATACTTTCCTGTATGACCCACTTGGAAGATCCACTCTGCGAATACCTCAAGGTCTCTAAACGCAAATATGGATGAGTCAGTAATTTTTCATATACAATCAGTATATTGTACACATAGATTGGGTACTAGAACCAACAATAAGAAAAAGAGGCTGTGCTGTATAGAGCTACTGTATAATATTAAAAGGTGTTCTATAAAGTTACAGAGACTTGGTTACCTTTAAGTAACCATTCTATGTATTTAGTACAGTTTTGAACTTAAATGATTAAAAATCTATTTTCACTGAAAACACTTGAGTTATAACAAGTTAAAATTGAATAGATCTGTATTGCTACTTGCTAGATGATACAAATGGTTTTAATCAGTTTTAAACATTTTCTCTGTGGCCAATATTGTAGTTGACATTTCCAATTTTCTGAGTTTGGGCTCTTTAAACCTTTAGTCAGTAAGAACATTGGATTCTCTTCTCAGTTAATGGGTTAAGATAAGGTCTATTTAAACTTTAAAGCCACGAACAGCATTCTTATTAAGTTTACCTGAGCTTAGGAGTTTCTTGGCTCCATGTTCAGAATCTTGAAATATAATCTTGTTTTAGACACTTGATGCCTTCTTCATGCTACAAAGACACCTTTGAGTCTTCAGAAGCTCAAAATACATTGCAATTTCACCTACAGCCTTATATTTATTGCAGTATGTAAAATACACAGACAAGACTGATATTAATTACATTGTTCTTACATTGTAAATAATCAGAATTTAATTAAAAATTGATGTAATGCTGAGTTTTCTCTTTATAAAAAATACCTTTCACATTTGACAGTTTTAACAATTATATTATTTGAGTGTTTAGATTACACAATATTTCTAGATGTATCTTACATTTTCTCATATTATGTGGACATCACAGTCCAAACTAATTGTAAGCATGGACCATAAATATATGTTTACACTTATTTTATAAGGATGTGCCTTTTGGTAACATATTGTTTAGCCAAACAATAAAACTAAAAATACTGTATGAAAATGCTCAATACAACAACTTAATATAGTATCTAAAATTACCAAACTCAAGACTCATATTGGCAAAGAGATAAAAAGGACTATTGATCAAACTCTTTGGTTTACTAACTAAACATCTGTCTTTTACTTTTGCGATAGCTAATAAATTTAGATGAATGCCTTACAATTTTTTTGTGTCTGGAGCATCCATTTTTAATTGCCGTAGATTCAGTATATAGATAATGAATACACAACAAATGTGCTTTTATCACCCTCATTTATTTAAATTGGCATTTCTGTAGTAATCTCAAACTGCTCATTTTGTTATTGTCATTTAGGTATTAAGAAGGGCAACAACGCTAATGTATCATTACAAAATATTTATAGTTGTCAGACATGTTTTAGATGTTACAAGAGCCCATTACTAAGTTGTAAAAAACATACAGAGACATTATTATGAGATAATTTTGCAAAGTTTTGACTGGTAATTTTGAGAAACACTACATGATAAACAAAATAAACTTTCCTTATCTTATATACACTGTAAATTGGGATTACATGTATTATTAATGAACCAAAAAAAAAGTGGGATTTCATCGGGACTGCCATGTTTTTTCTCATTTTGTGATACAATGCACCATTTATTTCACTGGAAAGACCATGGCTTTGTCCATCACAATGACAACTAATTGAAAGGTGCAATATTTTGGGAAAGGGAACATATTGTGAACATGTAAAATGAAGAAATGAGATGTTTGACTAAATATGGTAAATTTAGCATTTTTTCTAGTTCATTGATTACTTTTAATATCTTCTAATTATAAATTAAATGTTAAAAGCTACAAATCTAGTGATATAGAAACACAAATTGTGACAACTTTTCATTGCAGTAAGATTTCTGAGAGCCAAAATGCAAATGTTTCACATTTATAGTCTTGTGTATGTGCCCTGTATTTTATATATACATTTATAATAATAAAATTAATTAATACATGGGTTCTAAAAGGTGCTCCTAGAAGCTGCATTCTCCTAAAACTTCCAGTACAAGTTCCACTCCTTTTATCAAGCTCATTCTCTTATTTTCGTCTGCCAATATTTGTTAAGTTTACCACTCTCTTCAATTAGTTGATATTTGTTGCCGATTAGTCGCTGATATTTGGCGACTTTGACAGTTAAATTTAAATGGCAATGTTTTTAAATCAAGATTTGCCTTTAAACACATTGCAGTTGTAAATTTTTCTTAAGTTGCTCTAAATTGCAAACACAGGTTGTAGCATGCATACACAGCTATCGGGTGGCTTTAACATACATTTGCAAATGTGTGCAAATAAGACTTTTGCCTTTTTTTACAGTAGAAATGGCAAGTCTTTTGCTGGATATAGCAGTGTGCTGGGGGATTTTTCTGTGTGTTTGGTCCTTTTAGGATAACCACACCCTTTCAAGCACCGGCTATGAGCCTATAAATTTATTGAGCAACTTCCATATCTGTATTTATCTGAGAGGCATGTTGGTGTCAGTAGCTGAGGGGGAGTGCTGGTGCTGGATTGCTATTTGGAGACTTCTGGGGTACGTCTTGGTAAGTTAGCTCTCAATTTAAAAACACATATATGTATGACCCAAATATATGGGACTCTCATTGTTTAGATTTCGAACCACCCTATTAGCAAATGCGCCATGGAGTGGCAGGTGGCTTTAACATACATTTGCAAATGTGTGCAAATAAGACTTTTGCATTTTTATTTACAGTAGAAATGGCAGGTGTTTTGCTGGCTATAATAGTGTGCTGGGTTTATTTTCTGTGTGTTTGTTCCTTTTAGGATAACCCATTCCTTTCAAGCACCTGCTATGAGCCTATAAATTGATTAAGCAACTCCCACTTCTGTTTTAGCTTTATCATGTATCCCTGTTTTTCTGACTTTTCTGGGTTAATTGTCCAGAAATGGAGGCACCAAAAAAAAAAAAAAGCACAAGCATCGGATATACAGGCATCCATATTCAGCTAGGAGCAGATGTGAAGATATATCTGTTGATGAATAGTAGTCTAGGTCTGCTCCAATACATACCGTATATACTCGAGTATAAGTCGACCCGAATATAAGCCGATATACAGTGGTGTGTGGATCCTGATGGTGGATTGCACGGAATCCTGTATTAATACGACCAGGAATAAAAGTGCCAAAGTTAATGGTGATCGTTGTGTGATATGAGTTGGAAGCTGGTGGAACGCAGCGTCTTGCCCCTGTGTACCTATTTGTGCAGGCTGTACAATTACCTGAGTGGGGAAGAGATAACGCCTGTTATGTGGACTCTGTTGGTAGCGGTGGTGTAACCGGATAAGCACTGGGAGAGTGCGCACTGTAGTCTGAGTAACTCCTGTGTTTCTAGCGGTGCTTGTATAATTACCTGAGGTAAGTGGAATCTGTGTCTGTAATGACCTCGCTATCGGTGGTGGTGGACATGCGGTAGGGTCAGCCAGTGATGTAGCGATGCTGTAGCCCACTAGACGCACGGAAACCCAGCACAGCAATCACAGTTGTACGGCGGCTTTCTCAGATCAAAAATCATTTTTTAAAGGGACGGGACAACCCTCACTCGAGTATAAGCCGAGGGGGGCATTTTCAGCACAAAAAAATGTGCTGAAAAACTCGGCTTATACTCGAGTATATACGGTAAGTGGAATGTAAAGTCCCAAAAGAACGTACAAAAAAACACAAAAACTATTCAATTCTTTCACCTGTTAATAATATAGTCACAGCTGACAAAACATAAAAAATAAAAAATAAATTTTTTTGTTCATGAAATACATTTATTAGGATGTCCTGAATGTCTACTGTACGTAAAATATATTTTTACAGTTGTTCTAAATTGCAAACACATGTTGTAGCATGCATACTCAGCTATCATCACTAGTAATCGGTACTTAGGCTAGACCTGTAGCTGCTGCAAATGATACGACTGAAAACCAGAGATGTCCAAAGCTTCAATTGGATGTTACTGTGTGCGCTGGAGCTTGGCACGCCCTTACTGTAAATTGACTATATGCATTCACCCATTCCCCTCCCTGTTCAAACCCTAAAATCTCAGGCTGTAGAAAGTGACTTTTGCGCTCGAAGATTAATTGAATTTTGCTGCGTTGTATAAAGTGAAACCCAGTACACGGCATGCGAATAATAATTGTGCATATTATACACAACATATTGCCAGTTACACTCCATAATGAATAAGGCCCAGAAATAGGATGTCTCTTACAGTCAAGATTTTTGCAAGTATGTTAACAAATGTTTTGTTAAGTTATTAAACATGGGAAACAAGGCATTATATATCTACCGTATATACTCGAGTATAAGTCGACCCGAATATAAGCCGAGGCACCCAATTTTACCTCAAAAAACTAGGAAAACTTATTGACTCGAGTATAAGCCTAGGGTGGGAAATGCAGCAGCTACTGGTAAATTTCAAAAATAAAAATAGAATTAACAGTTCCATTTTGATGACTTTATATAGATGTTTTTATACTGTCCAACTTTATATATTATTATGCCAATTTGCTAATCAATGAGCTGTAGCCTATGTTCCAGGTTTGGGCTACCTTCAGCTCTCCAGTTCTTCTGGACCATAAGCAGCTGCCACAGGCTGAAACTTGTACAACAGCAGGTGCTACAAGTTCTCTAAACCTGATAAATGCCTCCATGACAGCTTACAGAATTCTGCCCTTAATAGTTTCTGGACATCATACATAAAGAGGGGACGTTATTATGAGAACACAGGAAGACACTTTATAAAGGAATTACAGAACAATTCCTAAGTTTAAAGATGGTTCTCTCTCAGTAAAACTAGAGTAAAGGGACTGCAATTTATGGATTTACATTACCATTATCTGTTTTATTTGGATTCATAGTTTGCAATTGAAAAGTGTGAATGAATAAAGATTGTTTAAACCAAATTCCCCTTATAAGTAAGCACTCCGTGCTTGGGGACTAGAGGATGATGCGTCCCAGGCACTGCACTGCCCTTTTGGGTCTATCTGGAAGCCGCAACAGTTGCCGAGGTTGCAGTGAAAGATGGACATTTCCCAGCAGCACCCGGAGCCCAAGTCGCAGACAATCAGGAACAGCAGTCTGCAACGGGACCCAAGAGAACCGCTGCATATGTGCAGTCTAATGCCGGGCAGTGTCTGAGAGAGTGTTCCCGACGTGGCTCTGCGCAGTGTGCCGTGATGTTAGAGGTCACTCTGCACAGGCCGCACCTCCTCCACCCACCTTGCCCGCTTCTCTCCCTACTAGGGATGCCGCTCACCTAGCTCACTCGAGTATAAGCCGAGGGGGGACTTTTTCAGCACAAAAAATGTGCTGAAAAACTAGGCTTATACTCGAGTATATACGGTAAATGTAATGTCTCTGGGTTGTGGCCTCTCCTGTTTAAACAAGTTCTGTGGAACTCTACTGTACAGCCACACAACAATACCTGTACCTAAGTATATCAGCTGCTATCCCTTAGCCAGCATGTTTACCTGTGAAGAGGTAGACGCAGAAAAACACCAGTCAGGCAGGTCCTAAAACTCCACAGAGGGAATTTCTGTCTTTAAAATACAGATTCCAGAACAGAAAAATAGCATTCACTGCTCAGTGATAACTGATGTCAGACTGGCATTGAGATTATGGCCTCCGCCAGCTGACAGGATCTCTCTCAAGGGCTTGGGGAGCTGTGTGTCTACCAAAAGTGTAGTGACAGTGATCAGGGACTGCTGCATTACTGGTAGCCTCAAAGGATAGAGCATCTGTATCTCTGGGGGAGGGTGGATGGACATTACCCCCTGAGAGTGGCTAGGAGACTGATGAGGTGTGTTTATTATGCCCTGTATGTTGGCTGTGCCAGTCTGTAGTGTGATTTCTTGTGGTTTATTATTTAAATGCTGTTACTACTATTTGGTGTTACTGTTTTTGATAAATAAGCCTAAATAAAATAATGTTATTTGGGGTATTTGCCTGAGTGATTTCCAACTGTGGACAGGTACTGAGTAGGCCAGCTGTGTGGCATAGAGTGATACATACCACACACATCCCATGTGTCACGGTCACTAGAGTTCTTGACCCAGCGCTCTGCCAGTTGTTATCACTACTCTCGAGGCGCGGAGCCTAACGTAGCGACTGGTCTTCTCCAGGGACCCCGCAAGAGTGTTTGGGTTTTTGCGGCGTCACTACGCAGGTCGTGGCCCTCAAGAGAGTGCAGCAGAGCAACGGAGTACAGCTAAATATAGAGATAAACGGTAATAATGATGCAATGATACACAGGAGAGCAATTGTGTATATATATATATATATATATATATATATATGATGGTTGTAGCAACAACTGTCTGGTCAGGAGGAGAGATGAGACAGATGCTGTGGGATAAACAAACTGAGGTAATGTTATCCCATGTGAGGCTAACGGAGTCAGTCCAACAGGAGAGATATAGCACGGGCAGTGGTGGTCAGCCAGAGGAAGTTTTACTACTGACAGAATGAGAGATTTTCCAGCGAATAGTTAGAGAAACGATAATAGAACAAAAGTCAATGGGGGGTATTCAATTGTTGCTCCGGGCGCCGCCGGAACGAGCGCGTTAAAACTATTACCGTTTATACGGTAATTACTCGCTCAATTTCGGCTCGCAGCTCCCTGAGCAGCGAGCTGAAATTGAGCGAGTAAATTACCATATGAACGGTAATTATGCGCAATATTACCGTATAAACGGTAATAGTTTTAACGTGCTCGTTCCGGCGGCGCCCGGAGCAACAATTGAATACCCCCCAAAGAGTGATAAATTTACCACGGATGTGGCTGAGAAGTATCCGGTCAACAAGTGAGAAGCAGCGGTCACTACAGCATGCAGCAGGAGGCAGGTTTATCACAGAGGTGGCTGAGAAGTATCCGGCCTACAGGTGAGAAGCAGCGGCCACTACAGCATACAGCAGGAGGTAGGTTTACCACGGATGTGGCTGAGAAGTATCCGGTCAACAAGTGAGAAGCAGCGGGCACTACAGCATGCAGCGGGAGGCAGGTTTACCACGGAGGTGGCTGAGAAGTATCCGGCCTACAAGTGAGACGCAGCGGCCACTACAGCATACAGCGGGAGGCAGGTTTACCACGGATGTGGCTGAGAAGTATCCGGCTAACAGATGAGAAGCAGCGGTCACTACAGCATACAGCGGTAGGCAGGTTTACCACGGAGGTGGCTGAGAAGTATCTGGCCAACAGGTGAGAAGCAGCGGTCACTACAGCATACAGCGGGAGGCAGGTTTACCACGGAGGTGGCTGAGAAGTATCCGGCTAACAGATGAGAAGCAGCGGTCACTACAGCATACAGCGGTAGGCAGGCTTACCACAGAGGTGGCTAAGAAGTATCCGGCCAACAGTTGAGAAGCAGCGGTCACTACAGCATACAGCGGCAGGCAGGTTTATCATGGAGGTGGCTGAGAGGTATCCGGCCAACAGGTGAGATGCAGGTAGAAAGCTCAAAGACCAGTGCAATGAGGCAGGAATGCTGAGAGTAACTGCAGCCACAGGAACAGAGTACACAGCTGACACGAGGAGGTGAGAATCAAGATCAGACAATTAAGGAGGGGTCAGAGGTGCTTTAAATAAGAAAAAGGCTAATGGATAGCCAATACAAATAAAGGGAAAATGATAAAGGACCCTCTAGGTTTGCACATGCGCAGAAACACAGTCAATATGGCGGACGGCCGTGGCGCAGCACAGGCGCCGGCAGAGGGGCAATTGGCCCAACTCTAAGTCTAGAAGTCCGGTGAGTGACACCATGCCATAACTCATTAGTCTCATTAATATGTAGAGAGCCATTTGCTAACATTGCTCAAAGATACAAATCTTAACTATTAAATCCAATCAGTTCTTAGTTTTAATTTGTCTAATGCAAGTTAAATAATGAAAGCAAATATTTCATTTGTGATAGTAGTTATAGTCTACATTTACACTCTTAAGAAACTTTAGTATATAACTCGTCTAAAACAGCTCTGCCTATTAAATCATACCAGTGTTGCGCTCACAATGCAGTCTACACTGGCAAGTCTCTATGCTTTACAAATCTGTAAGATTACACTGAGTATATTACTAACAGGAATCTATTTTAGAATAACAATCATTTATGATTATTTCCATAATTATTTTAGGACTCTACAAGCCAAGTGAGTGAGTCCAACACAGACTGAGATGTGTACAGGCACTGTGCACCACTCAATTGCCCATATACACTCTGTGATTTTAAGCATCTGTAGACCAGCGGTCCCATGAAGCACACCTCCTGTAATGCTACAAAGTACAATCCTTCACAATACAATAATTCGGAATAAACCATTAAAAAATTCTATGAAAATTGGCATATTACAAAATATAAGAAAATGGGTTGCAAATGTAGTCCTGCAGACCCATCAAACCACTACATGCCGGTTGAGAGCAGGCAACTGCATGGTGTGCAGTGTTTGTACATCACTTGATTGCTCTGGAACTTTCACCAGAGTAAATACTTTTTTATTTTCATTATGGAAGAGAACAGGTATAATAATAATAATATAAATCTGGTTATAGAACCTCATAACCTGGAAAGAAGGAGATATGAAACATAACAATATTAGGTGGACAAACTACTTTCCATGATTTTCACATGATATTGTCTTTAGGACAATTGGAATTTTTTCATGTCTGTAAGAAGTATTACGCCACATCTGTTTTTGGCTACTTTTCCTTGCAAATCCCAAAGGCACTTGTTACAAACTGAATCAGTTATCAGCTAGTTAGGCTGGCAGTTTCCAGTGTTATTGCATGAATACTGATAGAGGACTATGCATTATTCAGTGAGAAGAGGAGAGGAAAATGAGCAACACATCCAAAACAAGAACAGCAGTGGCAGTAAGGGTATAATTAGAGAGCTGTCACTTGTCCCTGTCACTATTCTCTGCCTCAACACATTGAGGGGGGAAAAATGTAAGATCATTGTGGATGCTCTGCTGTTAAAGTGTAGTTTGCAGCACAATAATAAAGAAAAAAAAATCACTTTTATCATAGGATACACAAAAATAACTGATTCCAATTATATAAAATATTTACTTTAGTGCTTTACACTTTATGTCCAAAAATGGTGTGGTTGCACAGTCTATATATAAGGATAGCTAATGTAAATTTGCAGTTTTCATTCTTTGTTAATTGGGCCTTGACCTGTTTATTAGAGTAATGGTAATAGTTGGGCTACATAAAAATAAAAGTGGTTATATTCTGTTGTTTTTTTTAATATGCTATTTAACATCTCTACATTATAGGGATGTTATAAATAGTATAACATTTTACTTTTTGTCCAGGTATTTTTCTTAAAAATCCCAAAACCTTAATACTATATATTATAGTGATTTAGCCCCAAGGAAAGCCTATTGTGCTTGCTGGAGAGATGTGGATAATAAGGATGTAAGAATCTTGTAGTACAGTTGAAACATCACAAAATATATATATTTACATATCATGCACCTAACAGTATGACATGCCATACTTGGTCGCATTGAATTTTATTTTTATATCTTGTCCTACATATAGATGCAAAATGAAGCATGAATGTATACCAAGTCAGCATTCAGGTATGAATATCCCAGACTAACACAATATATGTGCTACCCACATGTGCACAAAAATAGGGTTTTGCATTTTTGTAAATATCCTTTTAAATCTTCAGCTCACAAAGTAAAGAAAAACTGGAGTTCATAGAGGAAGTAAACATTTCAGCAGAGACTTAAGGGTTATTGATGCCATTTCCCAGTGACTGGAGGAGTGATAGAGTGCAAAGCACTAACAGACTACTAGGAGATGGTCAGCAGGTTTTAGCTTTCCAAATGTCAACCAATTCAACTTACTGTATTTTTTTATTGGTTACCTGGGTTGATATATCCCATACTTGCCAAACCGGGAGACTCCCGAAACTCGGGTAGGTCTCCCGGGCTCCCGGGAGAGCAGGCAAATATCCAGCATATGGCATCCGCTCCTTAAAATGACGCGATTCGCAGTGAATCGCGTCATTTTGGCCCCGCCCACGACAAAATGCTGTTTTTGTTGCAGTGGCGGGGCCAAAATGACGCAAATTACCGTGCCGCGCCCCTCCCACCCACCAACCACGCTCCCCTGTCTGGGTTCTCCCGGAATTAACTTACCAAAGGTTGGTAAGTATGATATAATCCCTTGCACAAAATATACTTTGTGTACTTTTCTGTAAACTAAATGCATTATATAGAAATTCAGAATATTTTTATAGACCAAAGTGATTTAGTGATAATGTATGAGAAAACCATACTGATTTGTATTTCACTGTTCTGTAATAGGCAAACAACTTTTTGGTCTATGTGCAACTTATTTTGTAGAAACAACAGATTGTTTCTGTTGTAAGACTAATTTTGAGTTAAAATGCTTTCTTTTTTAGAAGTATTATATTTATTTGACACTGTGGCTGCAAAATAAATTTTATTGCAAATGTGCCCCGTTAACCGATGTAAATGCATCTTGAAAATATATGCACTTTGGCAGAGAACTAGGCAAAATAGTGCTAACTGAGGGATTTCATGTCACCAAAGAGGATTTTACATTGCACCTTGGCAGTTTTGCAGAGTGTATATGATCTCCTGAGCTAGCATTTCGCAAGATGGTTCTGCTGAATAATTAAACAGTTCTGAAAATGAAATATATATGTATATTCCATATATAGATATATATATATATATATGTATATCCCACCATATATACAGAGATATATATACCCATATATATATATATATATATATAAATCTCCCATATATATATACATATATCCCATATGTGTGTATATATATATATATATATATATATATATATATATATATATATATATATATATATATATATACATATATATATAAACCTACGCTTCTGCTCCAGGTCCCAATCGGGTATCATCCAGTGCTCCTCCTCGGGCGGCAACGACATCAACTCTTCCATGCTCCGTCCCGCTCATTCAATCATTAGGAAGTATGGCGCATACCCGGTTGTATGGTGTACCCGGTTATTGTAGACCCACACTAGATCCGACACCACTTCCGGCCAGTGTCTCTGTTGTTTTTTGTCCAGCACCCGCAGCATTTGTAGCAAAGTCTTGTTGAACCGCTCGCAAGCCCCATTCCCCTGGGGATGATACGGAGTGTTGCGAGACTTCCGAATGTCGTACAGCTGACACAGTCCGTCCATCAGCCATCCTTGGAAACATGCTCCCTCATGGAATGGATCCGGTCTGGACACCCGTACTTCCTGATGAACCCATCCGCAATGGCTTGAACTGCGGACTCCGCAGTCTGATCCCTGGTAGGGACCACGACGGTGAACTTCATGAAATGGTCGCTCATGACCAGCGCATACTGATATCCACTAACCGATTCTCCAATCAGCACAAAATCCACCATCAGTTTCTCCAAGGGCCATCCCGTCTGGATAGTTTGTACTGGAGGATGTTGCTGGCTGGGCCACACCGCTGATAGGACCGACAGAACTGGTCCACCATGTCTTGCAATCCTGGCCAGAAGTACTGTTGGCAGATCCATCGAGTGGTCTTCAGGGGTTCCAAATGGGCCCCCTGGGCATGGGCTTCCTCTCCAGTTGTTCCGTGAGACTACTCGGCACCACTATCTGTCATACAGGTCTCAGCTCATGTTCCAGGTAGGCTCGCCGCCTCAGAACCCCCTCATGTTCCGCCAACTGATCCTAACATCGCATCAGTTGCTGGGCAGGTCGGGACAACTGGTTCCACACCCTCCGGGATGGCCAATGTTCTTGTTGTCACCAGCTGCAGACTAATCATAAACCAGGGTCTTCTCCTTGGGCTTCCGCCCAATCGGTCATCTGTTTTTGTAGAACGATGGCACAGACTGTCCCCGAGCACAGGGTCGCGTCCACCGCCCTTGGGAAGCCAGAGAGATCTGGGATTTCCATTCCCTCTTTATCCTCATTGTCAGATGGTCTCAGCCGGGAATTGGGAAAGGGCGTCAGCGCTCCTATTATTCCGTCCTGGACAATAACGGAAACAATTGGAGAGCTTTGCCAGGCGAGCACGCCACCGTTGTTCCAGGGCACTCAGCTTAGCTGATTTGAGATGGACTAAGGTGCTGTTGTCCATTACCACCCCGACTTCGGAGGCTGTAAGGTATTCCGCAAGCTTGTCAGTCATCGCCCACACCACTGCCAGAAACTCCAAATTGAAGGAACTATATTTGGCTGAGTTTCTTTCGGACTCATGCAGAATGCTGCTGGCGTAAGCGATGACCTGCTCTTTGCCGTCTTGTGCCTGGCCCAAAACCGCTGCAAGCCACTGATGACTTCCATCCGTGTATAGAATAAAAGGCTTACCGAAATCCACATAGGCCAAGATTGGGGCCCGGGTCAACTCTCCCTTCAACTGAGCAAAGGCGTGACTTTGTTCCAGCGGTGATTTCCCTCAACAGGTCAAACAGCGGACTCAATATCTTCGAGAATCCTTTGATGAACCTCCGATAGTAGCCTACCAGAACCAGGAAAGCGCACAGTTCCGTGAATGTGCTCGGGGTGGGCCAATTCGTCATGGTCGACACCGTCTCGCTGGTGGGCTGCACTCCATCCCGAGACACTACATGCCCCAGGTTGTCCAGGCTGGCTATCAGGAGGTGGCATTTTCGCGGTTTTAACTTTAACCCAAACTTCTCCAACCTCTGAAACACCAACTCCAGTTGCTCCAGATGTTCTTCTATAGATGGGGCGAACACAATGATATCATCAAGGTAAATCAACAGGGCTTTCGAAATTCAGATCTCCCAAGCACTGCTCCATGAGCCTCTGGAAGGTAGCAGGGGCATTGGTCAACCCAAACGGCATCCAACAGAACTCAAATAGCCCCATTGGTGTAATGAACACGGTATTCTCACGGTCTGCCTCTGACACGGGCACCTGCCAATAGCCACTGGTCATATCCAAGGTGGAGAAATATCTGGCCTGTCCCAGAGCGGTCAGGGACTCTTCGATCAAGGGTAATGGATAGGTGCCTCGTACGGTGCACTGGTTCAACCGCCTGTAGTCTACGCAGCAACGACTAGTGCCGTCCTTCTTCTGTACTAGCACAATCCTCCTTCATCAAGCGTATCACTTCAGTCAGTTCCTTTACACACCCTTCTAGCGGCTGAGTAGTTTGTGCTGCTGCCTGCGAGGCGAGTTGGGTCTGTTGAGAGTTGACCGCTGCGGGGCCCCGGTGCTACTCCGTCACCAAGGCCATGGCATCGGTTTGTGCCCGGTGGAAGGAAGTCTCTGGTATCATCCGAATCCAATCTCGCAACGCTTTCCACAGATAGCTGTTCTTGATGCCGGAATGAAATTGCTCCCATAATAGCCGATCAGGGCTCCCTAAACCTTCTCCATCCTTCTTCCGGAGGTCTACAAGCAACTCCTACAGGGCGATAGCGAACTGGAGAATCGTCATTCTCTTGTTGGCAATGCTTGAAGAACCGTCGGCGCAGCGTTATGGCCAAGGAAGGATCTCCATACAAGTCCCCCAACATCCTCAGAATGTCTGGAAGCGTCCTCCGTTGTTCTGGCGTGCCCAGGAGCACTGTGTGCCGTGCGTCCCCTTCCAGCGAATTGAGTGCCAATTCTGCCAGCATGTCTTCCCCACGCCATAAAGTCGAGCAGTCCCTCGTAGACGTTCTTCCCAGTCTGACAGCATGAAGGTCCGTCCGTCGAACATGGGGACAAGGAAGAGTGTGGCTCCCAATGGGACAAACACCGGACGCATCGGTGGACCCATGGGGGGATCGACCGGCGGATGCAGCCCCGCAGCAGAATTTACCTGAACGCCACCTGCTAGGGGGCGCATCAGCCCTCCGCCATCCACCTCCACACTGGGGCTGTCTGAAACCTGGCTCTCCATAGTTTCCTGAAGGGATCCTGCCAGCTACACCAAGTGTAAAGAGTGCTAATATCGGTACAACACACGCAGGCAATCCCCTATCCTACACCCCAGTTACTAACATGATCCAGAGGGAACACTATGGACCACCTTACCGTCTGTGAATTCTCGATCCAAGACTTCTCTCTGGCATGCCTACAGGTAGGGCACCTGCGGAGGAAGAAAAAAGGTGAGGACCCGCTATCCTATGAGGGAGGGAGATGTCTGAGGTGACGAATACGAGGCAGAGACACCCAGACCCTGGCCATTGACACCACGTTTTTCTCTGGACTACTACTTTGATGCCGCAAGTACGAGGACCTAGGAACGATCCCGTCCACGCACTCCACCCACCAGAAGGTGGGAGCCCGTAACGACCAAGGGGACTCAGTTATATACTTACCTGGTACCACCTACCCTTCGTCTCTACTTCCGTGCGTCCTTCTGTACCTGTAATGACAACCTGCGCCACCTACAACTCTAACCGTGGGCCTATGGTGGAGGGATACAATTACCCAACTTCTAGGGACTTACCAAATCGCGAGACTTCCTTCTAGGGGGACATGCACAGTGCCAAGGCACCGTGGTGGAACCCACAAAAACCGCACGTAACCTGATCAGGCACCTCCACCTGGAACCATCAGCGGCCGCTGCCAGAGCTCAGGCTAGACCCGCCCAACCCTGTGGAAACACCGCCTGAACTGGAACCGTCAGGTTGCCTGCTGGAACTCAGTGTCAGGCACCCGAGTGGAACCATAAAAGGGGCCTACGGAACTCATCAGGGGCGTGCTGCGCGGGCAATGGGGACGTATGAAGAGAGAAACTACCGTGTATCGTGTATCCTACACCTAACCGTATGTGATGTGTAACTAACTACTTCCCAAAGGTGATACAGGATGGGGAGAGTGAGAGGGAGAACCGGGAGAGGCCTACCCTTGAGGAGGACCAGCCATCTTTCTCCTGTCAAGAGAGGTGCAACCAAACAACAACAAGCGATAGACACGGTTATACAGTACATTAGAAGATCTCCAATGTCCTAGGCTGTCCTGGTACTAGACTAGTGGTTGCACGAGGCGTCTCCCCTCTGATCTAAATGCACCCCCAACAAAAAGAGCCTTATGCTCAACCTAGGGCATGGGGCCCTGCTATAAACATCGGGGAGGCCATTGTTACCTGGTTAACTGTACTTCATCATACACCCTCTATTTACACCCTCTATTTATCCCTGTCCCTTTGCTGGTATATAATTGGAGAGCTTGTTGGCTGGGACACTGGTCCAGCCAGCTCCGTTTGAGCAGTAACTGCATATGCATTTTTATTGTGACATTGGAGTTAATTCTCTGTACACCAGAGTCTGATATGGTTGTTCATTCTGTGTCTAGCATTTGGATTTAAGAACTGGATTTATTGCATACACTGTTGAATACCAACCCAGAGACTTGCACTTTATCCTCATACCTATTCATCTGTTCCCACTTTGTTTAGCATAATCTGCGAACATCACCAGTGCGCCATCCGTCTGTTGCACCTATCACTTGTATTTCCGGCCTTACTAGCCAGAGTTTTGTAGGAAGGCTGCCTCCTCACGTGGAAGAGGTGCATATGTGGGTTTGAACTATACTACTTTATATGTACAACACTGTTTTGAGCACCAGTGTTTACATCTTATATCTATATGTATATATATGTATATATATATATGTATATATATGTATATATATATATATATATATATATATATATATATATATAAATATATATATATATATATACATATATATATATATATGTGTGTCCCATATATATTTATGTTTTGCCATTGGCAGTGACTTCCTCAGTGGGTTCAGTGACTACCATGAAGACTTCTTATCATTGTGTGACATCCAGCAGCTCCACACAGCATTCCATGGAGGAGAACATTTTTCTAGGTTTACTATATGGAGCATATATACTCGAACACAAGCCAAGCGCATTAGTGTATCTGTAATACTACCTTATATGGACCTTGCCAGTCTCCTGAATGGGTAAAACTAACACGTGATCACTAGGTTATAATGCCCACACTACTACCTTTCTATTATAGACTTGCTACTGTTGCTTATGGGATTCTTCTAGGTGTTTTTCTGATTATTTGAGCTTCTGCTAACTAGGGATGAGCGCACTCGGATTTATGAAATCCGAGCCCACCCGAACGTTGCGGATCCGAGTCGGATCCGAGACAGATCCGGGTATTGGCGCCAAATTCAAAAGTGAAACTGAGGCTCTGACTCATAATCCCGTTGTCGGATCTCGCGATACTCGGATCCTATAAATTCCCCGCTAGTCGCCGCCATCTTCACTCGGGCATTGATCAGGGTAGAGGGAGGGTGTGTTAGGTGGTCCTCTGTGCTGTTTAGTTCTGTGCTGTTTAGTTCTGTGCTGTTTAGTTCTGTGCTGTGCTGTGCTGTGCTGTGCTGTGTTCTGCAGTATCAGTCCAGTGGTGCTGTGTGCTGTGCTCTGTCCTTCTGAGGTCAGTGGTGCTGCTGGGTCCTGTGCTGTGTCCTGTTCAGTCCAGTGGTGCTGTGTCCTGTGCTCTGTGCTTCTAAGGGCATAGTTATTTCCCCAATATTCCCCTGTGTTTAAAAAAATAAAGAAAAGTTTTTTTAAAAAATACCAAAAACTACTTTAATATTTTTTAATTACCACAAAATTTGCACAACCAATCCTGCAGTATAAGCCCATTGGTACTGCAATATTACCAAGTTCACACATTCAGCAGTAAAAGTCCAGTGGTACTGCAATATTACAAAGTTTACACATTCTGCAGTATCAGTCCAGTGGTGCTGTGTCCTGTGCTCTGTCCTGCTGAGTTCCGTAGTGCTGCTGGGTCCTGTGCCGTGTCCTGTTCAGTCCAGTGGTGCTGTGTCCTGTGCTCTGTGCTTCTAAGGGCATAGTTATTTCCCCATTATTCCCAAGATTTTAAAAAATAAAAAAAAAGTAAAAAAAAATAAAAAATTTAAAAAAAAAAAATATATATAATAATTATAACCAAATTTGCAAAACCAATCCAGCATTATAAGTCCATTGGTACTGCAATATTACCAAGTTCACACATTCTGCAGTATCAGTCCAGTGGTGCTGTGTCCTGTGCTCTGTCCTGCTGAGTTCCGTAGTGCTGCTGGGTCCTGTGCCGTGTCCTGTTCAGTCCAGTGGTGCTGTGTCCTGTGCTCTGTGCTTCTAAGGGCATAGTTATTTCCCCACTATTCCCAAGTTTTTTAAAAATAAAAAAAAAGTAAAAAAAAATAAAAAATTTAAAAAAAAAAATATATATAATAATTATAACCAAATTTGCAAAACCAATCCAGCAGTATAAGTCCATTGGTACTGCAATATTACCAAGTTCACACATTCTGCAGTATCAGTCCAGTGGTGCTGTGTCCTGTGCTCTGTCCTGCTGAGTTCCGTAGTGCTGCTGGGTCCTGTGCCGTGTCCTGTTCAGTCCAGTGGTGCTGTGTCCTGTGCTCTGTGCTTCTAAGGGCATAGTTATTTCCCCACTATTCCCAAGTTTTTTAAAAATAAAAAAAAAGTAAAAAAAAAAAAAAAATTTAAAAAAAAAAAAATATATAATAATTATAACCAAATTTGCAAAACCAATCCAGCAGTATAAGTCCATTGGTACTGCAATATTACCAAGTTCACACATTCTGCAGTATCTTGTGCTACATATAATGGAGACCAAAAATTTGGAGGATAAAGTAGGGAAAGATCAAGACCCACTTCCTCCTAATGCTGAAGCTGCTGCCACTAGTCATGACATAGACGATGAAATGCCATCAACGTCGTCTTCCAAGCCCGATGCCCAATCTCGTAGTACCGGGCATGTAAAATCCAAAAAGCCCAAGTTAAGAAAAAGTAGCAAAAAGAGAAACTTAAAATCATCTGAGGAGAAACGTAAAGTTGCCAATATGCCATTTACGACACGGAGTGGCAAGGAACGGCTTAGGCCCTGGCCCGTGTTCATGACTAGTGGTTCAGCTTCACCCACGGATCTTAGCCCTCCTCCTCCCCCCCCCCCTACAAAAAATTGAAGAGAGTTATGCTGTCAGCAACAAAACAGCAAACAACTCTGCCTTCTAAAGAGAAATTATCACAAATCCCCAAGGCGAGTCCAAGGGTGTTGGTGGTTGTCAAGCCTGACCTTCCCATCACTGTACGGGAAGAGGTGGCTCGGGAGGAGGCTATTGATGATGTAGCTGGCGCTGTGGAGGAACTTGATGATGAGGATGGTGATGTGGTTATTGTAAATGAGGCACCAGGGGGGGAAACAGCTGATGTTCATGGGATGAAAAAGCCCATCGTCATGCCTGGTCAGAAGACCAAAAAATGCACCTCTTCGGTCTGGAGTTATTTTTATCCAAATCCAGACAACCAATGTATGGCAATATGTAGCTTATGTAAAGCTCAAATAAGCAGGGGTAAGGATCTTGCCCACCTAGGAACATCCTCCCTTATACGTCACCTGAATAACCTTCATAGTTCAGTGGTTAGTTCAGGAACTGGGGCTAGGACCCTCATCGGTACAGGGACACCTAAATCCCGTGGTCCAGTTGGATACACACCAGCAACACCCTCCTCGTCAACTTCCTCCACAATCTCCATCAGATTCAGTCCTGCAGCCCAAGTCAGCAGCCAGACTGAGTCCTCCTCAATACGGGATTCATCCGAGGAATCCTGCAGCGGTACGCCTACTACTGCCACTGCTGCTGTTGCTGCTGTTAGTCGGTCATCTTCCCAGAGGGGAAGTCGTAAGACCGCTAAGTCTTTCACAAAACAATTGACCGTCCAACAGTCGTTTGCCATGACCACCAAATACGATAGTAGTCACCCTATTGCAAAGCGTATAACTGCGGCTGTAACTGCAATGTTGGTGTTAGACGTGCGCCCGGTGTCCGCCATCAGTGGAGTGGGATTTAGAGGGTTGATGGAGGTATTGTGTCCCCGGTACCAAATCCCCTCGAGATTCCACTTCACTAGGCAGGCGATACCAAAAATGTACAGAGAAGTACGATCAAGTGTCCTCAGTGCTCTTAAAAATGCGGTTGTACCCACTGTCCACTTAACCACGGACATGTGGACAAGTGGTTCTGGGCAAACGAAGGACTATATGACTGTGACAGCCCACTGGGTAGATGCATCCCCTTCCGCAGCAACAGCAACAGCTGCATCAGTAGCAGCATCTACAAAATGGCTGCTCATGCAAAGGCAGGCAACATTGTGCATTACAGGCTTTAATAAGAGGCACAACGCTGACAACATATTAGAGAAAATGAGGGAAATTATCTCCCAGTGGCTTACCCCACTTAGACTCTCATGGGGATTTGTGGTGTCAGACAATGCCAGTAACATTGTGCGGGCATTAAATATGGGCAATTTCCAGCACGTCCCATGTTTTGCCCACACCATTAATTTGGTGGTGCAGCATTACCTCAAGAGTGACAGGGGTGTGCAGGAGATGCTTGCGGTGGCGCGCAAAATTGCTGGACACTTTCGGCATTCAGCCAGTGCCTACCGCAGACTAGAGGCACATCAAAAAAGCATGAACCTGCCCTGCCATCACCTCAAACAAGAGGTTGTGACGCGCTGGAACTCCACCCTCTATATGCTGCAGAGGATGGAGGAGCAGCAAAAGGCCATTCAGGCCTACACAGCCACCTACGACATAGGCAAAGGAGTGGGGATGCGCCTCAGTCAAGCGCAGTGGAGACTGATTTCCGTGTTGTGCAAGGTTCTGCAGCCATTTGAACTTGCCACACGAGAAGTCAGTTCCGACACTGCCAGCTTGAGTCAGGTCATTCCCCTGATCAGGCTGTTGCAGAAGCAGCTGGAGAAAGTGAGGGAGGAGCTGGTAAGCCATTGCGATTACACCAAGCATGTAGCTCTTGTGGATGTAGCCCTTCGTACGCTTTGCCAGGATCCGAGGGTGGTCACTCTTTTAAAGTCAGAGGAATACATTCTGGCCACCGTGCTCGATCCTCGGTTTAAAGCGTATGTTGTGTCTCTGTTTCCGGCGGACACAAGTCTACAGCGGTGCAAAGACCTGCTGGTCAGGAGATTGTCCTCTGAAGAGGACCGTGACATGCCAACAGCTCCACCCTCATTTTCTTCCACATCTATGGCTGCGAGGAAAAAGCTCAGTTTTCCCAAAAGAGGCACTGGCGGGGATGCTGATAACATCTGGTCCAGACTGAAGGACCTGCCAACCATTGCAGACATGTCTACTCTCGCTGCATTGGATGCTGTCACAATAGAAAAAATTGTGGATGATTACTTTGCTGACACCATCCAAGTAGACATGTCAGACAGTCCATATTGTTACTGGCAGGAAAAAAAGGCAGTTTGGAAGCCCCTGTACAAACTGGCTCTATTTTACCTGAGTTGTCCCCCCTCCAGTGTGTACTCGGAAAGAGTTTTTAGTGCAGCGGGGAACCTGGTCAGTGAGCGGCGAAGGAGGTTGCTTCCTCACAACGTTGAAAAAATGATGTTTATAAAAATGAATAATCAATTCCTCAATGAAGTACAGCACTGCCCTCCAGATACTACAGAGGGACCTGTGGTTGTGGAGTCCAGCGGGGACGAATTGATAATGTGTGATGAGGAGGAAGTACACACTGTAGGGGGAGAGGAATCAGAGGTTGAGGATGAGGACGACATCTTGCCTCAGTAGAGCCTGTTTAGTCTGTACAGGGAGAGATGAATAGCTTTTTTGGTGTGGGGGCCCAAACAAACCAATCATTTCAGCCAAAGTTGTTTGGTAGGCCCTGTCGCTGAAATGATTGGTTTGTTAAAGTGTGCATGTCCTATTTCAACAACATAAGGGTGGGTGTGAGGGCCCAAGGACAATTCCATCTTGGAACTTTTTTTTTTGCATTATATGACCAAGCAACAGTCGTTTGCCATGTTCAAAAAGTAAAACCAAATGTAAAAAAATTCAAGAAATTAAACCAAAAGTAAAATGCCGTGTCATAATTTAAAACAAGAGGTATTGACGTGCTCTAAAACTACTGTATTGTTGTTTATATTTTATAAACACTACACTTGAAAGCTTGAGTCTTTCAATAGAAAAGTAACTGTCCATTGCACGAATATTTGCAACAGGGACAATTTTAGGGTTAAGAAAGTCAACTAATAATAACACTTCGACGCTGTGTGTCTTTATAAACACTACACTTGGAAGTTGGAGGAGGTATTGTGGCCCCGGCACCAAATTTACTACCGGGGCCACTCCACTGTGCAGTCCATATTTAGGTGTATCAGATATTAAACAACGGTGACAGTTGATGCCCAATTTTTTAATTATATTGTGGCCTCGGTACCAAATTGTGTACCGGGGCCACCCCACTACGCAGTCCAGATACTTGTTTGGTGGAATTCAGACCAGTTGAGGGTTTTATTATTATATTGTGTGGACCACTCTATCTATACCACACTACAACTCTATACCACTCTATTTCCTACTTTAATTCTATTTCATACTTTAATTCTATTTCCTACTTTAATTCTATTTCATACTTTAATTCTATTTCCTACTTTAATTCTATTACTAATTAATTACCATAAAGAGGAACAAAATAAACCAATTTTACCAAAAGTATAATATGACTTAGACTTACAAACACTACACTTTAAAGATCGTGCCTTTAAATGAAAAAGTCAGTCTTCATTGCACGACTATGTGCAACAGGGACATTTTTTTGGGTTTACAAAGTCAAACAATAACACTTCGACCCTGTCTGTCTGGGGTCTCTCAATGACGAATTGTCTGTACCATGTTTGGAGGAGGTATTGTGGCCCCGGTACCAAATTGTGTACCGGGGCCACCCCACTACGCAGTCCAGATACTTGTTTGGTGGAATTCAGACCAGTTGAGGGTTTTATTATTATATTGTGTGGACCACTCTATCTATACCACACTACAACTCTATACCACTCTATTTCCTACTTTAATTCTATTTCATACTTTAATTCTATTTCCTACTTTAATTCTATTTCATACTTTAATTCTATTTCCTACTTTAATTCTATTACTAATTAATTACCATAAAGAGGAACAAAATAAACCAATTTTACCAAAAGTATAATATGACTTAGACTTACAAACACTACACTTTAAAGATCGTGCCTTTAAATGAAAAAGTCAGTCTTCATTGCACGACTATGTGCAACAGGGACATTTTTTTGGGTTTACAAAGTCAAACAATAACACTTCGACCCTGTCTGTCTGGGGTCTCTCAATGACGAATTGTCTGTACCATGTTTGGAGGAGGTATTGTGGCCCCGGTATCAAATTGGGTACCGGGGCCACCCCACTATGCAGTCCAGATACTTGTTTGGTGGAATTCAGACACGTGGAGGGTTTTTTAATTATATTGTGGCCTCGGTACCAAATTGTGTACCGGGGCCACCACACTACGCAGTCAAGATAGATAGATGCGTATTGCGTATCATAGATAAAGTACATTCAGTGGTGTGGGGCAAATTGAAAAATATTCAAAATGCACTGACATTATCAAAAACAAGAGGTTGTCACACGCTAAAACTCCAACATGTATATGATGGAGAGGATGGAGGAGCAGCCGTATGTGTAGTGTAATGCAGATCTGTTGAAGGTTTTTTATATATTTTATTGTGGTGCCCAGTGCCCACTCCTCTACGCAGTCCAGGTACAATTATTGGTGCGAATCATAAAAGTTCAGGGTTTTTAAGATATTGTGGTGACCCACTCCTCTACGCAGTCCAGGTACAATTATTGGTGCGAATCATAAAAGTTCAGGGTTTTTAAGATATTGTGGTGACCCACTCCTCTACGCAGTCCAGGTACAATTATTGGTGTGAATCATAAAAGTTCAGGGTTTTTAATATATATTGTGGTGACCCACTCCTCTACGCAGTCCAGGTACAATTATTGGTGCGAATCATAAAAGTTCAGGGTTTTTAATATATATTGTGGTGACCCACTCCTCTACGCAGTCCAGGTACAATTATTGGTGCGAATCATAAAAGTTCAGGGTTTTTAAGATATTGTGGTGACCCACTCCTCTACGCAGTCCAGGTACAATTATTGGTGCGAATCATAAAAGTTCAGGGTTTTTAAGATATTGTGGTGACCCACTCCTCTACGCAGTCCAGGTACAATTATTGGTGCGAATCATAAAAGTTCAGGGTTTTTAAGATATATTGTGGTGACCCACTCCTCTACGCAGTCCAGGTACAATTATTGGTGCGAATCATAAAAGTTCAGGGTTTTTAAGATATTGTGGTGACCCACTCCTCTACGCAGTCCAGGTACATTTATTGGTGCGAATCATAAAAGTTCAGGGTTTTTAATATATATTGTGGTGACCCACTCCTCTACGCAGTCCAGGTACATTTATTGGTGCGAATCATAAAAGTTCAGGGTTTTTAATATATATTGTGGTGACCCACTCCTCTACGCAGTCCAGAAAGATACCTTGTTGCAACGTTTTGGACTAATAACTATATTGTGAGGTGTTCAGAATACACTGTAAATTTGTGGAAATGCTTGTTATTGAATGTTATTGAGGTTAATAATAGCCTAGGAGTGAAAATAAGCCCAAAAACTTGATTTTTAAACTTTTTATGTTTTTTTCAAAAAAAATCCGAATCCAATACCTTAAATCCGAACCGAGACCTTTCCTCAAGTGTTTTGCGAGACAAATCCGAACCTCAAAAATAACGAAAATCCGGATCCAAAACACAAAACACGAGACCTCAAAAGTCGCCGGTGCACATCCCTACTGCTAACCTCTCTCAAATCTAAATTGAAACAAATTTTTCCCACTACTTCTAAAACCCCGCTTAGGAGTTCCCAAACGACAAAAACAAATAGGGCAAAAGCCGTGCCACTGTCTTTTCCTTGAGCTACTACCTTCTTTAGAATATGTTTCAGTATATGACTTAGCTTTTCTTTAAGCTTCAGATTTGTGGGTGAAATACTGTGTTTTTACACCCATCAAGATCTCCATGAGGGACCTAGACATGTAGATATGAGGACTATCTTTAAAGAACATATCAAGATATATTCCTGAATGGTACTGGATAATGACAAAATTTAAAAACAGTAACATATACTGATGGCCATTTATGGAATTTTCCAGTGGAACAACCAGATGCATAGCTATATGCTCACAGGGGGCCTCTACAATAGTTAGAGGTACAAGGAGTGCTTGGTGTAAAGATTTGCCTAGGCTAAAAGACACGGTGCCTAGGTTGACACCAAGGGTGCACAGGCAGTCAGGGCTGGGGACTTATCTGCTCCCCCTCTCTAATGGTCCGGTTGGCTCCCTTCCTGCTTTGCCTCTGCCCGTTGCTCTTCCCCTTTACTACCCTCTACTCCTCTCCTCACTTCTCAAGTTCCTCCCGTTTGCTTCCCATGGCTCATGCATTTCTCTCCCTTCGGTGAGGACCAGCCCACTTCCACACAAAATTGCAAAATGGCAAAATTTCAGAATCGGACACAAAAATTCTCTTATTTCCATCTGTGAGCTGCGAAGTAATGTTTAATAGTTTGGTTCCTATATATAATAGAGAGTACTATGCAGCCTTAGTATTATCTGGCTGTGCTCTCCCAAATAAAACTCAATTCTGTGTTAGCCCTCAGTACTCAAACATTAGTTCATGCAAATATACTATAGATAGCTTATTAATTATGTCACATGGAAGAGACAGATAGTGTTCAGTCCTGCTATTGGATGTATATTTGCAATTAATTATATCAGTTTTATTTTATTGCTACAATCATTTAACATGGAGCAGTGATATCACTGCAATTTGCCCTTCCCCGCTAGAACTAATCTTTTTAAAATATACAAAGCCAGAAAACCATTACTAAGATTCTACAACACATTATTCTGGTATCACAACAATAAATCAAAGCACAGACACGTCTTGGACAAATATTAGCTTTATTTTGGAAATTATTTAAAGTTGGTTAAGTTTACCAGTTGACAAATAAAATAGGACTATTTGGGGATTTTGTTTCTACATAAAAGTGAAAAATTTGAGTACTGTGTAGTTTAGTACAACATTTAAAGATGGAAAATATTTTTTTATGTATAATAGCTGGCTTTAATCATGGACTATACACATGAGACAGGTGGAAATAGACAGACCTTCTAAAAAACATGTTCACACCAAATGAGCACCACATAAATGATTTTCTGAGTAAATCTATCTATTCTGGTAAGTAGAGATGAAGGAAGGTGTAAGGAAATGTCATAAAAATTGAGTTTCGAGGAGGAACAGGTAATTTTGCAGACATGTGAAATTACACTTTTGAATGGCAGTCCACACTGGTCACCTCATGTAGAGTTGGACATAAGTAGCCAAGTATACATCTCAGTCTCCTCTCAGACTGAAACACATCTCTAAGGTTACAGAGGCGGAACGAGGGAAGTACTGGGTGAGCCTTGAAAAGTAAGCGCATGTTAACGCTCTTATGTGCTATACTGAGAGGGAAATAACTGTAAATATGCCTCTAGGAGACTTATCTGTTACAGCTGCTTCCCCCGTGGTGAAATATCTGTGCTAGTGATGGTGAGTTTATGCATGGACCTTGCATTATTAAAAATAAAAGAAAGAAATAAACAATAATTTTTAAAAAAAGCTTAACTAGTCCTAGTGCTGCCAGCTTAGGCTGTTACTAGCAAAATCTGTGAAACAAAAAGCATGGAGTCCCCCTGAATTTACTAGTACCAGATCTAGGCTTTGCCAGTCAGTGCTGATGGCTCTATAGCAGGAAAACTTATAATGTGGGGTTCCCCTGTCATAATGCCAAACCAACACTCTACCAGTCCTCATGGGACTGTGTCGCCTAGGGAGACCAGGCCCACCAAAAAATACCCCCCCCCCCAGTTATAACATGCCCCATGCTGAAAAGAATTCTGTCTACTGCCTTTGATATTTTAGTACTACCAGAGATCTGAATATCTCTTACTCCTTATCCATGCTAAATTTTTTAGCAAAAAAAATGTGAAAAATTTATGGAGAGAACTTCATACTTCATAAATCAAGACATAAGATGCCAAACACTTAATGGAATGTCAGATTACAATAATCAAGAAACAGTCAGTTTTTCTATCACAAAGTAATGCAGATGTGTGAAAGCACAACCAAACCATTCTACACAGTTAATAGTCTACAATAAAGTTTTTTTCTAGAAGAAAAAGTGTGAAACATCTGTCCTCTTACATTCCGATAATGTCATCCATACTAGTATTTTGACTGCTACTACTACCATTAACACTACTACTATTACTCCTACTCATACTACTATTTCTAGCATGCATACGTGACTGTCATCGCTAGTGATCGTCACTTACTCCCGACCTACAGCTGGTGAAAGTGACATGATAGAAAAACATGTCCCTTTGAGATACCCAAAGCTTGAATCGGATGTTGGTACAAGCACACGAGCTTGGCACGACCTTACTGTACATTGACTGCTTACATACACCCATACATACACCTATTCCCCTCCCCGTTCCACCCATGAAAGGCTATAGTAAAGGTCTTTTGTGCTGCTTTACATTGGCTTTACATTGGCTTATGGCCCATTTCTTGGCATGCACAGAGCGATTTTAAACAAAATACGGCACATAGCGGAATTTACATTCCTTAATGAATCAGGAACATAATTTCTATAATAATAGTGATGATAATAATAAATCATTAAATTATTAAATAAATTATTATTATTTGGTATTTCTAAAGCTTGATTTTTTTTTTTTGCTGTTCGAATTTCGGAATATTATAAAACAAATAGATTAAAACATATTAAAACAATGAAATAAATAGGTACAGAAGACAAACTCAAACCTGATAGATGCAAACTGAATGAAACTGATCAATAAAGCACTTGGGGTTGGCAGTTCATATGTAACAAAATGGTAGCTATATACTTAGCCAATTATCCCAGACTGCAATGTGACTTGGAGCAGGATAGCTCCTGGCTACGGGTAACTGTTGAATTCCACTCTGTGCTACATAAGGGGGCAGGTAAAAATGAGAATAAGTTTTCCAAAAATGAGTCATAATAATTGTCATGAGCATGTATTTTATAAATATGGAGTTGGAACAAGAATGTGCTCTGCTTTTTTTTTTTTTGCACCAAATATAAAAGTCATCCTGTGGCATTTTCTATTTCCTGATCTCTCCCCTGGAACAAGGATTGAAATTCTGATGTTTCAACAAGAATATAACCACATAGCAGCGACATCTGCACTGCATACCCAAAAATGTTATAATCTTCATTTAATCATTAAAGCAGTGCTCCTAGTCCCTGCAGGTATTTGGATACTTATTAAACATATGGGCACCACTTGTCTATGCCCACTTTCATTCCAGAGAGAATTCAGTTCTCTTTATCTTGAGTAGGGGGCTCTACATTACCAAAATAATAGAAGGACTGAGTAACAGTCTATACCACATAAGAGGGCCTCCATTATTAGTTCATTTCTGCCCCCTGCGCCCTCCCACACACACATATTCCTGATAACAGGTGCTTCAGACTTGATGCATAGTCTGTGTTCCATGTCTTTGAAGAATGTTGCATAGGTAACATACAGTGACCTTTCCCAGCTGTTTTGGAGAATTGCAAGTCACATCATGTTACTGGTGGTGGGGGACGCTAAGATGTACTGGCAGTTACACAACAGGTTCCAAAATGGCAACTAGAGTCCATATTTCAAGTGATTTCTCTTAATTAACAAGTGCCAGTAATTATCCTCTTATGAGACCAAATTGCAAAATATCTGTGTGTCTGAATCAATTTAAGGTTTGTATTGTGATTTTTATTTACATGTCTCAATTTAAAATTTGACTCTTCCGAGAATACCCCAACCATAGACTATGATTTTGTTCTCAGTTGCATTAAATAATGCTTATATTTAATGAATTATACTGCAGGAGGATGCAATCAACCGTCAACTAATGAAGCGTTGTTACATGCACATTACACACATTTTCACTCTTTACTTTTGCTGCCAATAACATGGAGAATGTAGTTCAAGATTGGCTTGTAGACCGTAAATACTTTGAATAACCCATGTACTATCTATTTGAGATCTACTGGAGACCCACATTCCCACATGCCTTTGCTCTTGAGGCCCCTTCTCACACTCCTCCCACATTCCGTAGCTCCTTTTAAGGAAAATTTTAATTTTGCAAACATAGCTAATTATGTTATGTTATGTACAAAGCTTTCAACTTGGCATTTTGCTTGCATTATATCTGGTATGATGTGATGCAGTTAATGTAAGATATTGAATCAATCCTGAAGAAAGTTGCTAAATCCTAAGAAAGAGATGTAATATGATGACTGTTTGTTCTAAAGAGTGAATATTAAATATAAAAATAACAAAACTAATGACAACAAATTCCTCTATATAACCTTTGAGAAAACAATATTATAGCAACAAAGTATACATTTGATTGCTAACGCAATTTTAAATAAAGCCAAATGTGTTTTGTCTACTTATTTTAGTAGTCTGGTTTAGTTTGACTACAAACACAAGTGTAGTTCAATGAGGCATCACGTTTTGCATGCTGAATTAAACACAGATGAAGTATATCTGAAACAAAGAATACCTCCTCTTTTGTATGTCAAATTTTGGCAAAAGGTAGACCAAAGTAAATTCTACCAATCGTTTTGTATCTAGTTTTCATTATAGCTCCCAAAAGTTGAAAACACAGTTATACAAGTTCATATGTTAAAATTATATGGTCAATGAAAGAATATTTCACATGTGATTACTCAAGATTTACTCTTAAATGTTCTGGAACTCCGAAACAATTAAACACACAGTCAACAGCTGACAAAAAGGTGGTAGCATAATAATAAATACAATAATAATAATAGTAATAATAGTAATAATAATAATAATAATAATAATAATAATAATAATAATAACACTTAGCCACTTGTGCTTATAAGAATACAATATTGAATGAAGAAATTAAGATGTATAATCCAAACCATAATCTTTATTCTGGGGAAATGTTTTTCATTTAACTGCTGGCTTTTCTTGTAGTCTGCTATGTTCCTTTTTCTCTTTGCTCTTTCTGTCCAGGGGATCATTTTTCAGACTAGTTTTCAACCCAGCAGTCAGACTGTTTAGTCTGGTTTTGGTGACCCTGCCTGACAGTTAGAGAATACAGTCTCAGGTTACTCTACTTTTTCAGTCATAATTCTGTTTTATCAATATAATGACATTTTTTACAGTGTATTCTGTAAGACAGGAAGGTTCTAAGCAGTCACATTTTGTGATGGGTAAGTCACCTTTTAATTTTAATGTTGTCACAACTACAGCAATATTTGCCACTTAACAATAAACAGAATTTCACATGATTGGAATCCTGTCACTCTGGAATACATGGTGCTGTTTAAATAAGACAAGGTGTAAATGTTTATATTCAAACAAGATCAGTAGCTCAAAGCATTTGGCACAACTCCCAGTAGATTCTAGCCAACCACTAAGTAACATGCCTTTAGAAAAATAATTGTACCCTAAAAGAAATCCAATTGCATATTCTCGTAACCTAAGAGAAATGGGAAAAGGTTGTATGACACATAAATGGCACTGTAACTGTACTTATACATATTCCATAGGTACACTATAATGTTAGAGAGGTAAAAAGTTAAATGTATTAAAGAGGTCTTACAAATGACTGACAAAACAAATGTTGTGTATTTTGTGTGTTTTTTCTGTGTGCTTCTATTTCAGAGGCAACTCTTTTCATATAATCATTTTCTAATCCAGGTACACAGCTGGGTGTAAGTATTAACTTTCACCTTTGCCAGAATTAACAAATCTTGAATAAAAAGGAATAATGGCATTTGCCTTTCCTAGCGGCCAACTATTGTGGTTTTTCACTACAGTGTTAATAATGAAAATGTCATTATTCTGAACTGCAATTGAAAATGTCCCTTATTTATATCAATGTCCCATTACATTGCATATAAAACCCCTCATTTACCAAGATGAAATAGACAGTGATGGTGTATATCACTGGGACATAACAACCCAGCTTGCAGGAATTCATTATTTTCTGTTAGAGTGCTTGTTAAAGATAAGCAAACTCATGGCCTAATTTTACGTGAATTTTGTTTTGGACAGAACAGACCAAGGTGCGAATTATCAGTGATACAATATTCGGAACCCATTTACCTTATCATTCCACGGAACACCATTCCACACTGTATTTGCAAATTTTCACTTTACAGAATAAATAGAGCTGGGATAATGATAGTCAATTCATTCTGTTGAGTGATTTGGGTGAAGTAGGTCTGGGAAGACATAAGGCCAAATTCTGCATGATAAAATGTTAGAAAATTGTCATCCAAATGCATAATAAGGTGAATATTCTATGAAACAGTTTTGAAAAGTTTGCTCATCTCTAGCACTGGCCATGCTACAGTGTCCTAAGTTTCATTTTGTGTATTAATCCACCAGGGATAATTCTAACATTCCCTTACCCCAGATCTGTGTAGGCCAGTACATTATAGCACTTAGTCTAGCTTCTGGGTCATCTGGCAACCTCATGTGGTCGCTCCAGCCCACCCAAGGGGGGGCTATATTAAAAATAACTCTGAAAGTAGCATTTAATGGCACCTCCAAGCTCAAACCAAAGTCTTTTGCCATTGTTGTTTCAGTTCCTACCCAGTACACATTGTAAAAAATCATTGTAACATTGTAAAAAGCTTTACTTGTCTTTCTAGTTCCACCACAATCCAATAGGAATGTTAAAGAATGCCCCAATACTCAGGGCCGGTGCTAGGGTCCACGGCGCCCTAGGCATTTTTAAAAAAGCGGCGCCCCCCCCCCCCCCCCGCAAAAATCGCCCCCCTCCCCCCGCAAAAATCGCCGCCCTCCTCCCTCCTCCCTCCTCCCTCCTCCCTCCTCTCCTTACCTTGTCTCACCACCACTGCCCCTCTGCTCTGTCTCCTCCCCTCCACTCACTGACACTAGTAAGTGGAGGGGAGGAGACGGAGCAGAGAGGCGGCGGTGGTGACAAAATAGCCTCTTCCCCCCTCCCCGTGCATCTGAATGCTGTGCGGCGGCCGTGACAGGTATGGTCAGCGGTCGCCGCACAGTTTTAAAGTCTTTTAGTATTCTGTGGTGCCCTCCAGAGCCCGGCGCCCTAGGCAAGTGCCTAACCTTGCCTAATGGGAGCGCCGGGCCTGCCAATACTCCCCTAATTCAAATGCTAGTAGATGTACCCTGAAATATTCAAAGAGATGTTTTTCATATGAACTTTCATCTCATATATATATTTTGCCGCAGGTCCCGTAGTTTCAATGTGTCTGACTGGTTGAAACTTTTAACCAATCAGGTGCCTTGGAAAATAATGTGATGAAAGTATGTTATAATGGATGATGTGTGTGTGTGTGTTTGTGTGTGTGTATTCTCTTCATGAAGAGCTCCCAAGATACATGACAAAAGACTTATATGTATATTTTGCCCTCTGTTACTTTGGAAGGGCCCCGAGCTTATTAAGGTATTTTTTTATTTCATTTTTTTTATTTATACAAGTTCCTCATGATGGGCTCTTTATTACATTTTTTATCACAGTAATGTGTACCTTCAGAAACTGGACAGTATATTATTGTTGTCCACCATTGCATCATTGAGGATGAACAGGATGTTTTTACTTAGTAACATTGCTCATTGCGTCTTTACTGCACTACACCACAAGGCTCAAACTTTCCATTAATAATATCTTTTATCCTATGCCTACATGTGTTGTGTGATTAACAGATGTGAGCAACAATGTATCTATAACACTATTTATTAAATAATAATTAGATATCATTTAACTAGAAGCATTTGCTCATAGAAACATAAACTAATAATACATCAGGCCCTACCTATTTGCTGGTCTGTTTATTAAATCCTTTAACTGATTTGCTGAGGTAAGCACGGTGGCTACGTGGTTAGCACTTCTGCCATACAACACTGGGGTCATGAGTTCAATTCCCAACCATGGCCTTATCTGGGAGGAGTTTGTATGTGGGTTTCCTCCGGGTGCTCCGGTTTCCTCCCACACTCCAAAAGCATACTGGTAGGTTAGTTGGCTGCTAAAAAATTGACCCTAGTCTGTGTGTCTGTCTGTGTGCCTGTCTGTCTGTGTCTGTCTGTGTGTTAGGGAACTTAGACTGTAAGCCCCAATGTAGCAGGGATTGATGTGAGTGAGTTCTCTGTACAGCGCTGCGGAATTATTGGCGCTATGTAAATAAATGTTAATAGTAGTAGTAGTAATAAAGCTGAGGTTGGGGATAGTGTGAAGGACAGATTAAAGTAATTCTTAACAGCTCTGTATTAAGGACCTAAGTAATATGACAATGTTATATTTCATATTAATATAGATGGACAATCACTTCAGCCAATTCTGAAGTTTGGGCAAACAAGTCCTTTGCAAATAGGTCCTGCTTCAACAGCAAATTACTGGATAATTGGGTACCGCTGGACAATCAGGCCAACCACAATGCATGGTATGTAGAGAAACCTATCAACAATCAGTTAGCATTAAGCATTAACAAATGTCTCTATTTTTATAAAAGGAGCTTACAACCCCTCAGACATTCATTCTTCCTGGATCGTATCAGAGGATAAAATCAGTGGATGCTGTTTGTGATTGTGACTGGTGCTCCTCTTAGCATGACTGCAGTAGACTCATGTGTGCATTTACCATAGCTGTATAAGTATTACCACAGCTTTGCCTGTCTAATTTCTCTTTTCCCTTTTTGTTCTACACATTTTACACCCTCAATACAGCACACTGACCACAGCAAGACAAATGTTTCTGTAGTTGTCATTACTTCCACTACCCATCTAGATACACAAGTAAAAATAAACATTGTAATATCAACCACTGTATGTTACCACAAACTAAGTGAAACAAAATACTTTTTCTTCTAGTAATGCCATTTACGGCAAGTGTACAAATGAAAATATACACTGTGATATCTATCAGCCGGTGTATTTTTAAGACAAACTGATTTGCACAAGGCACCATTTTATTGGAGTTTGACATTTATGTCATTACCTATCTGTATGTAGAAATGCACATATATTTAATTGAGATCTCAATCAGCTCAAAGCTGTATTTTTGTAGTTTTGAATTAAATACTTCAATGTAAGGACTGGCTAGCACAGTGTTGGCTAACCTGTGACACTCCAGGTGTTGTGAAACTACAAGTCCCAGCATACCCTTCCAGCAATAAGCTGCTATATATTGGCAAAGCATGCTGGGACTTGTAGTTTCACAACACCTGGAATGTCACAGGTTAGCCAACACTGGGCTAGCACATGTTTGTAGTCTATCTGATAATGTCACTTGTGAAATGTCATTATTTCCTTTATAAAATTAATTTAGTCACACCTTTAGTCACATCTCCGAGGAGGACATTGTCTGCAAGACAGACACCTAGCTAGCCCTTCACACAAGAGCTTACTATTTTCTATCTGGGCCCCTGCGACTTGAAGCATTTGGAACTGCTGCATCTGTTGCGTAGCGACTACATTCAGCAATGTCCCATACTGCTCCTGCTGTGTAGTGGCCACATTCATCAAAGCTCTTAAGAGATCCTCCATAATAGTGTTACGTCATGTAGGAAAGCAAAATTAATCTTCCATAAGTATAAATTTAACAGTTTTGTTTGTAAAAAAAAAAGTTTTATGTCGCCTGTAAATCACACTTGCAATCATGAAACAATTTTATATATTTGCTTTGTGATTATGGTTTGAATCACCTATAACTTTTCCACATTTGCAGCAAATATATTTGTAGTAACCAGTTTTTGCACCACTTACAGCTATCAAACAATTCTATACTTTCGCTTTTCTGGATTTGTTGCCTGAGTGGACAGCAGGATCTGGTTGTCCTTTGAAAATCTCACGATGACACCACTTGTGACAGGCACACCAAACAAATGCTACTGACACAGGTTTGCTGAACCACTTTGTTGTAGTTTTATTCAGGGATGTCAGGATGATACAGACAGCAACTCTTGTAGTTTCAGCACTCACACAAACAGAAGTATTAACAATTCCATGCCACCCTGATTCTAGCTAGACAATCATTCCCCTCACTAGTCACCGGCCACTGGCTACCGTCGTTCATCCTACCCACAACACAGATCCAACTATTTATGCTTCCTCCCCAGCACTAACTAGCTGAACCATTAATTAATTACACTGATGTGCTCCACCTGTGATCCTGTTCTCAGTGTTTAGAGAAGTGTGGAGAAGTGTCAGCATGAGCCTGCAGACTGCCAGAGAAAAAAATTAGTCCCTCTCTTAACAGTCTTTAGCAAAATGCCCGTTTTGCCACAGTGGGTTATCAGGACATATGTTTTTGCAGAGAGTATTTGCCACAAATGCAGCAGAATGCATTAGGATTGTTTAAGCAGACTCTTCATGAAGAACTCACATTTCTCTGCTAAAAAAAAACACCAATAAAAATAAAGTTTATTTAATATGATATTGTCATGTGGGCATTGTACATAAAACACGTTTTATCATTAATTGACTTTATTCTTACTTGCTAACATTCTGTACATACAAATTGTCACTACAACCACACAGTATACAACTTGATTTGTTTACACTAATTACATGTATACAAATATATCACATGGATGAGAAACAAGAAAAACACAATTGACAATGCGAACAACTCAACTACAACTGTCAACTGACTGCTGATTGGGTGACCGATCACTTATATACGGAGGGGGGAATATTCTAGAATGATTGCAGAGTGAACACCTAGAATATTTGTGTGTTTTATGTTCTAAAATGTAGATTCCCATATGCATGCATACATTATTTAGCACAAGAAAGAGAGCCAATTTCCAAAAAACTACTTTTATTTTTTATTTCAGCAACCGCAAAATACCTTCAAATATCCTTAACACCTATCTTTTTTCTGCTTTGTATTATAATGGCAGAAGTATTAGACACCATAGGCAGCGGATATTTCCAGTAGTAGTTGCAACAATAGGAAACTGATAATGCACTAAACAGCAGGAGCTGAGTGCTGCATGAGTAGCACTGAATATAGGTAAATTCTCAGAGGCACAGTTTGTAAATGACAGGAGTTGAAGGCTTACATATATGTTGTCTGCAGCAGAAGCTGGATACTGGAAAATCCTCAGGAGGTAACAAGAACTGAATGCTGCACTAGTAGCAGCTTGTCACTCACCGGACTGTTAGTGCCTCTAGGTTGGGACATGGGTCTCTCTCGCTCCTGCCGGTGCCTCTCCTGAGCCGCGGCCGTCCACCATCTTGACTAAGATTGCGCATGTGCAGAAACCCTGAACTGTTAATACCTCACCTCTAGTCTCATTGGTTAATTAATCACCTCTCAGTACTTAAGGCACCTGTTGCCCTATTACCTTTGCCTGTTCTTGGTTCTCATTCCTTGAGACTCTGAGGTGTTTCCTGTTTCTGCTCGTGTTATCCGTTTGCTCTGGACAAGTCTCCTCTCCACATCGGTAGTAGAACTTACCCGCTGCAGACTACTCACACTACCTCCGTTACCTGCCTGCTTCTGGACAAGTCTCCTCTCCACATCGGTAGTAGAACTTACCCGCTGCAGACTACTCTCGCTACCTCCGTTACCTGCCTATTCTGGACAAGTCTCCTCTCCTCATCGGTAGTAGAAATTACCCGCTGCAGACTACTCTCGCTACCTCCGTTACCTGTCTGCTTCTGGACAAGTCTCCTCTCCTCATCAGTAATGGAACTTACCCGCTGCAGACTACTCTCGCTACCTCCGTTACCTGCCTGCTTCTGGACAAGTCTCCTCTCCTCATCGGTAGTAGAAATTACCCGCTGCAGACTACTCTCGCTACCTCCGTTACCTGTCTGCTTCTGGACAAGTCTCCTCTCCTCATCAGTAGTAGAACTTATCCACTGCAGACTACTCTCGCTACCTCCGTTACCCGCCTGCACCTGGACAAGTCTTCCCTTCACATCAGTGGTACAACTTGCCTATTGCAGACCACTCACGTTGCTCAGTTATATGCCTGCAACTGGACAAGTCTTCCCTTCACATCAGTGGTACAACTTGCCTATTGCAGACCACTCACGTTACTCCGTTCCACGCCTGCACCTGGACAAGTCTTCCCTACACATCAGTGGTACAACTTGCTTATTGCAGACCACTCACGTTGCTCCATTCTACGCCTACACTTGGACAAGTCTTCCCTTCACATCAGTGGTACAACTTGCCTATTGCAGACCACTCATGTTACTCCGTTCCCTGCCTGCGCCTGGACAAGTCTTCTCTACATATCCGTGGTGAAACTTACCAGCTGTAGACCATTCATGTTTCCTTGTGATATAGCTACCACTCTGTATGGTACCTATTGGCTGGACTAAAGTCTACAAGTGCCTCTGTATTGTAGCTGCAAGTCGCTGACTTTTCCACTATATTGTTGATTGGTCGTTGCCTAACGTTATCCAGTTATCAAGTACTGGCCTGCTATATGCTACCTACGTGCTAGGCACTTGGACTCTTTTCTCATTTGATCCTGTTTACTAAACTGCTGAACCATCATAGTTCCACGGTGCCAAGACTCAGCATTTATACTATTGACATTCCTTTCCTCTATTCTACTGTATGGTTCCACTGATTCACCACACTACCCAGAGGTCCGCACTTCTGGTAAGTGTAGCTACACCTGGTGAATTCTGGGTAAAACTCCTAGTGCCCGTGACACAGCTATAGCAGTTGATGTATAAGCCACAGGTGATAGCAGGAGACTCCATGGAAGAAGTACACAGAAGGATAGTCAGCAAGGATCAGAAACTGAGAGATCCACAACGGTAGCAAGGAGCAAGCAGAAGCAAAGTCAACAAAACCGAAGTCAGGGTAACAGAAAAAGGTATAAAATGATAAGACAAGCAGGAGTCTGATACGAGGAGATAAATTACAGGAGTACTGACAGGGCCAAATACAGAATTTCTAGAGGGGGTTTCCAAATCATAGGGTATCAATGTATCGTAGCAGTACTAGTAATGACACAATACTTGTTCTGTAGTCGCTATCTTATGATGGTGATAACAGTTTAATATAATTAAAACATTTATTCTTAATGAATAAAGTTTTATTAAATAAATTTTATCTTTTTTTTAATCTTTGAAAAATGTGTTTTTATTTTTAGAAACAGACATACACACACACACACACACACACAGGAGAGAGACTTAAGGGAGAAAACATAGAAAGGAGAGAGATATGTGTGCACACACAGGGAGGGCAGAGGCATGCAGACAGAATGTGAGAGGTAGACATTAAAATTTGGAGAAAAAGAAAAAACAAAAAGGGGAAACATTGATGTCGGTAGATGACATATGGAGATAGACACACAGGGGTAGGGGATCTGTGCTACACACCGGAGTAAAGGTGGGGGAAGGATGTGTGCCATGTAAACTAAATGATCATGCGCTGCTTTCTCTATGGTAATTGGCAGTGCGTGCATAGCCCATGGTGCAGAGGAATGTTATGTACATTACATATCATATTGATTAATATTATTGGTGCATATAAATATATAACAATGGGGTCCTACATATTAGGAATAAACAAAGAATACGAACTGTTTTTTTCTTACTTAACTGTCAGAAACACATAGATGTGATGTAACTGAACCTGTTGGTTTGTATATGCACTATAAACATTATATGTACTACAGGCTAATTTTGCTCAGATTTAGGATTCTAAAGCTTTAAAATAGAAAATAAATCAACAAAACATGTCTGATATATTATGAAATGGGTAAAACAAGCATACAAGTTATGTCACTGCCTCTGGTAATACAAAAGATACGTTTGACTTCTCATAAGTATGTGCAGGTTTGTACTATACATCTTCAATGTCAGATTGCTATCCTAATCTTGCCTGGTCCCACTGTGGCATGTCAGAAGGTGGGGCTATATACTGCAGTGATATGCTGCACATCCCCTACCTTCAGGTTGAGAGAAAAGAGTGGGATTCAGGCGGCCCGATAATGTCACTGAGGCTGCCGGACAAAGGCAAAAAACTCTCTGAAGGTTAGTATCCAGCATCACAATTCTGCGCATGTACAGTTGGTACAAGCACTCAGAAGGTGGTGATTGAAGCGTAGGGGGGGGTTTGGGAAGCAGGAAATACGCCTAAGTGGGCGTTTGACTGAGAGTGAAACCAGGAACAGTAACAATTGATGAACTGGCACCAGTCTGCTGGAAAAGACAGACGATAAAGACCAGGCACAGGATTTGAGGATCAAGGGCAAATGATGAAGGCTTAACCCCTTGCAGGCAGGATCTGGTATAGACAAAGCAGCATCCAAAGAGGATATTATGTACTGCAGACAAAGGCAGATCATGGCAAGCACATTCAACAGGCTCATTAGTGTAAAAATAACCTATCCCACCAACCACATCAGAAACGCACAGAAAAACCACTATAAAAGTTATCATTATACTTTGAGAGAAAGTCACTTTAGAAAATAGTAAGTGAAACCTCTAATTTAATATCAATCATGGTTATGTCTGCAAATTCTTCATCACTTACAACTGCAAAGATAAGTGAAAATTGAGCTTCCAATCCCAGAAATATAGTTATAAAGCACTGTTGAATGCCAAAAAATGAACTATTTTAATAGTGATATAGATATGTGCAAGCCAGCCTTAGCTATTGTCATGAGTCGCGGGAGTCCCTCAAGCTGCCACGACTCACTGCCCGGTCGTCATGGAGATGGCCGGGATGTTACTTCCTGTTTTCGCCTAGACAACGGTCAGGATGATGTAAACTTGTTCTACTGGTTTATGATAAGACCGTTAGCCTTAACAGCTATCACTAGTTTTGTTATACCGAAATTTGTGGGAGATGTATTTTTTCACTCAAGACAATGGCAAATAATGGATGACGTTTGTAAACTGATGTGCCCCTTTGATGAGATGACAAAATTGTGTAGCAGGTGTGATTATGGCACTAGCATCATTTTACCTATTATCTTCCTGTTAGAGCATTCATTAAGCTGCATGAGGTTGGATTTAAAGGTTGATCGGCTGGTTAAATTGGTATAGCTAATAGGAATTACTAACTGATCGTTGATTAGGATGAAACATGGAAAATTATGTTTTAGGTGCTATTGGATTATCAGCTATGGTGTACAGTAGGCTTTATGCATAACACGACAAGCATGTTAAAAATGTCAAGAAAACAGACAATTATTTAATTGCAACCCTGATGGATCCACTCTACAAGTGGGAAATGGGAAAATAGTTTGTGTCATCTGAAAGAGAGTCAGGGCTTGTCCACAGCCTAAAAACATCTGCACAAACTCTTCATTCATTAAAAAAGTATGTCAGAGAACAATTGTATCAATTATTCACAGCATCCTTGTGTCGGTGGCAATGAATGCAATAATGAAATTTTGCAAACCAAACTAAAACACTTATGTAGATGTTTTTCAAAAGATTAATGAAGAGCCTCCAAATGCTGTAACTTATGGACAGGGACTGGTGGCAGCACACCTGAATTGCCTTTACTATTTCTACATGATTTTGCTACACTGGTACATTGGCTGAAGAAGCTTGAACAGTGGACATAGCCAGAAAAAAATAATATTGATGGGTTCTAACTAGAGATGGTCACTGACCCCCGTGTTTTGGTTTTGGATTCGGTTTTGGATCTGGATTACCGTTGTGTTTTGGTTTTGGTTTTGGTTTTGCAAAACCGCCATTGCGTGTTTTGGTTTTGGTTTTGGTTTTGTTTGGTTTTGTTTTGCAATTTGTTATAAAAATTACATTTATTGGTGCTAAAATAACATAATTTAGGTATTATTTTGTAGCTACATTATTATTAACCTCAGTAACACTAATTTCCAGTCATTTTTTATTCAATTTTGAACACCTCCTATGTCACAATATGATTTTCATACACTTGAAAAGAAAAATTGCTGCAGTTCTTGCCAGTGATAACAAAAAGGCCATTGTCATGCCTGGGCATAAGACCAAAAATCCACTCTTAAGTGTGGAATTATTTTTACACGAATCCTGGCAAGAGTTGTCTATCCATTTGTAGCATTTTGAAAGCCACACTCAGTAGAGGTAGGGACCTTAACCATCTGGGATCCTCATCCATGTTTCGTCATTTTTCAGCGAGTTATTGGAAAACTGTTGGGAAAATCAGAAACTTCGGTTAAAAAAAAAATAACAACAAGCATTCCAGCATAATCTACCTCCCTTCTCTCATCTACATCCCAGCACCTGCAGTCTTCCCCCCCAACAATTGGCAGTTAAACAATCCTCTGCAAGAGGAAGCAAGAATGAAACCTGTCACCCAGTCGCAAAGCGGATCACAGACGCCCTGGGTACTATGCTAGTGTTAGATCTGCGTCCAATGTTCACTATTAATACAGTTGGTTTAAGACATTTAATTGAGGTGTTATGTCCCTGTTAGCAAATGTCATCACTATACCATTTTACTAGAAAAGCTAATTCTCTCCTGTACCGAAAGTTTACTAAAAATGTCATTATTGGGTGACAAAATGGTATTCTACCCACTGTACACTTAACCACAGATATGTGTACAAGCGTAACTGGGCAAACAAAATATTATATGATTGTGAAAGCCCACTGGGTTGGTCATTCGCCTTCCCCAGCATGGACAGCAGCAGCATGTACCCAGGTACATCACATTTTTGAGAAGTAGGCTACTCTGTGTATCAGCAGCTTCACTAAGAGGCATACAGCTGACAAACTGTTCCAAAAACTAAGGGATGTCATTGAAAGATGGCTAATCCTGCTTGGAGTCTCCTGAGGATATGTCATTTCTGATTACGACCCCAATATTGGTCCAGCATTACAGCGGGGCTGAATTCCATCACATTTCCTGTTTTGCACACACTATCAACTTGGTGTTACAGAACTTTTGAAAAATGACATGCAGGAGATGCTGTTTGTGTCCATAAACATTTAGGGTCAATTTGTGGTTTCTGCAACAGCATGTAGGAGAATACAGCAGCTGCAAGAAGATTAGCATTTGAGGGGAATATACTTTAGTCCAGCGAAGTAGTTACCTGTGAAGAAAGTGCAGACACGGTTAGCTTGAGTCAAGTGATTGCCTTAATAATAGATTTTGAAAAGGTGCTACATAAAATTATAGTGTGCAATAAAACAAAGTAAATGTGCTAACTATATTTTAATTGTAGATGAAATACTTAATTTTCTTTGCAAGGATCCCAGACTTATCAACATCTTGTTGGGACGTCTTCTCCTTCAGTTTCTCTGGCAACTGCTTGTAGTAAAAGAAATTGCTTTCCCAAGACACCCAGTGGTGATGCAGATGAGTCCGCTAAACATTTTGATATTTGCTGTGCTGTAAAAGAATTGCCCAAAAACCGTGACAGCTCTGCCCTAAAATCAACTAGTCATTCCCTTTGGAAGGCCATTATCAGCAATTACATCATACTACACAGACTTCTATGATATTGGGATATTGGGATGAATTAGTATTGTTGGAGGAAGATTATCACTAAACCCTGCCACCTCTCCAGTTTCGCAGTGAGCTATGGTACAATAAAATGTAACTGCAGATTTAGACCAAGACTGTCAGCCCTATTATTTCTATTTCAGCAATTACAATTAGCAATGGAGCAATGGAGCTCTTCTCTTTGGGTGTTACCTATATAACGCAGCACAATTTGCCTGCAAATTCTACAGACAAGCCTGCTTGTCTTCCTCTCCATCAATGACTCTTAGCAATTGAGCACTCGTCTTTGGGTGTATATTACACCCAAACATTATTAGTGAAAATTATGAAAAATACAGTTTAATCCCTGATAGGCCCTCCACCATCCTTTGCATGTTAATAGTAGGATTGGTTGGAATTATGGTCAAGGTCACACATTTTTTTGACAAATCCTTCAAACCAGCCCAGATGTCAAACTGTTGTGGTCTGCCCCCTGCGTCATCCCTGCTTGTGTTTGGAAAGTGCATATTGGTGCCAGAACCTCACATGCCAGAACTGCTCCCACTGGTGCCACACTGCTGCAGGACTTACACAATCAACCGCATCCTCATCGTCGGATACCCAAATCTCCCCCACATCCTCTTCTAAAGACAAAGTGTCATCCTCACTTGGTGTATCACCGGCTACACTCGGGCTGTTCAGGCACATATCAGCAGAACTGCTGAAAGGGCCCTTCTTTATGGGTAGACTAACAGAATGGTCACGATTAGACATCCCACTGTTGGATGGACTCTCCACAGGGATTGTTGTCATTTGTGAATCAGAGCAAATATTCTCCTGTAATGCCTCACTGTTATCTTGCAGCTCGGCTTTGACGCGTAACAGTAGTTGTGCACCAATTGTAGGCTGGGTAACTTTTTGGGATCTGCCACTAATAGCCAAAGGTGAAGGCCTCATTCTCTCTTTGCCACTGCGTGTGTAGAATGGCATGCTTGCAATTTTTTTTTTATCGTCACTTAACTTTTGCTCAGTTACACTTCTTTTTCGCTTCAATACAGTAAATTTTTTTTTGGTTTTTGTTTTTTGCACTAATTTGAAAACACTCTGTTGTTTGACATCGCCTTGGCCAGATGACGTACTGGGAACACTAACATCAGGACTGGTGACAGAACCTGGTTGCTCATTTAGATCATATGTGGACTGCTTTGAATCCATTGCGTAGATACTGCTGACAGATATGACTTTTGACAGCCAGAAATATTAATGCACAATTAGAGAGGACACCCCAAAAACACTGAGGAGTGCTTAAAATTATTGAGTAGATACTGCTGACAGATATGACTTTTGACAGCCAGAAATATTAATGCACAATTAGGGAGGACACCCCAAAAACACAGAGGAGTGCTAAAATTTATTGAGTAGATACTGCTGACAGATATGACTTTTGACAGCCAGAAATATTAATGCACAATTAGAGAGGACACCCCAAAAACACTGAGGAGTGCTTAAAATTATTGAGTAGATACTGCTGACAGATATGACTTTTGACAGCCAGAAATATTAATGCACAATTAGGGAGGACACCCCAAAAACACAGAGGAGTGCTAAAATTTATTGAGTAGATACTGCTGACAGATATGACTTTTGACAGCCAGAAATATTAATGCACAATTAGGGAGGACACCCCAAAAACACAGAGGAGTGCTAAAATTTATTGAGTAGATACTGCTGACAGATATGACTTTTGACAGCCAGAAATATTAATGCACAATTAGAGAGGACACCCCAAAAACACTGAGGAGTGCTTAAAATTATTGAGTAGATACTGCTGACAGATATGACTTTTGACAGCCAGAAATATTAATGCACAATTAGGGAGGACACCCCAAAAACACAGAGGAGTGCTAAAATTTATTGAGTAGATACTGCTGACAGATATGACTTTTGACAGCCAGAAATATTAATGCACAATTAGAGAGGACACCCCAAAAACACTGAGGAGTGCTTAAAATTATTGAGTAGATACTGCTGACAGATATGACTTTTGACAGCCAGAAATATTAATGCACAATTAGGGAGGACACCCCAAAAACACAGAGGAGTGCTAAAATTTATTGAGTAGATACTGCTGACAGATATGACTTTTGACAGCCAGAAATATTAATGCACAATTAGAGAGGACACCCCAAAAACACTGAGGAGTGCTTAAAATTATTGAGTAGATACTGCTGACAGATATGACTTTTGACAGCCAGAAATATTAATGCACAATTAGGGAGGACACCCCAAAAACACAGAGGAGTGCTAAAATTTATTGAGTAGATACTGCTGACAGATATGACTTTTGACAGCCAGAAATATTAATGCACAATTAGAGAGGACACCCCAAAAACACTGAGGAGTGCTTAAAATTATTGAGTAGATACTGCTGACAGATATGACTTTTGACAGCCAGAAATATTAATGCACAATTAGAGAGGACACCCCAAAAACACTGAGGAGTGCTAACATTTATTGAGTAGATACTGCTGACAGATATGACTTTTGACAGCCAGAAATATTAATGCACAATTAGGGAGGACACCCCAAAAACACAGAGGAGTGCTAAAATTTATTGAGTAGATACTGCTGACAGATATGACTTTTGACAGCCAGAAATATTAATGCACAATTAGAGAGGACACCCCAAAAACACTGAGGAGTGCTTAAAATTATTGAGTAGATACTGCTGACAGATATGACTTTTGACAGCCAGAAATATTAATGCACAATTAGGGAGGACACCCCAAAAACACAGAGGAGTGCTAAAATTTATTGAGTAGATACTGCTGACAGATATGACTTTTGACAGCCAGAAATATTAATGCACAATTAGAGAGGACACCCCAAAAACACTGAGGAGTGCTTAAAATTATTGAGTAGATACTGCTGACAGATATGACTTTTGACAGCCAGAAATATTAATGCACAATTAGAGAGGACACCCCAAAAACACTGAGGAGTGCTTAAAATTATTGAGTAGATACTGCTGACAGATATGACTTTTGACAGCCAGAAATATTAATGCACAATTAGAGAGGACACCCCAAAAACACTGAGGAGTGCTAACATTTATTGAGTAGATACTGCTGACAGATATGACTTTTGACAGCCAGAAATATTAATGCACAATTATGGGGGACAACCCAAAAGCGCTGGGGAGTGCCAAATATGAAGAAAAAATAATAAACCTCTATCCTCCTCTCTGCACTAGCGATTTTGGTTAGAGCAATTGCAAGAACAATATTGTATTCTTTCTCTGTCCCTGCTCTAATTAGCCTATGACTACACCCTGCTCTCTCCCTCTGTCAAATGGCGATGGATTGCTGTGGAGGCGTGTATTTATAAAGTTGAAGTATCGCGAGAACCGAGTCCCGAGATCCGACGACGTCACAATGACGTTCGGCCTCGATTTGGATTCGGAATTGGCGGGAGAGTACCGAGCTGCTCAGCTCGGTACTCGGATACCCAAAGTTCGGGTGGGTTCGGTTCTCGGAGAACCGGACCCGCCCATCTCTAGTTCTAACCCATGTTCTAGTTTATTGTCTGAAGGTGTTTTCAGTATTGCTAGTGGAATTGGAGCAAAACAGATATGTATTCCCCATAAACTGGTAAATGATGATATCTATAAGTGAATCAACAATTTAGAAACACTGAATTCAGTCCTCGTATGTAAGATTCTCAAAAACAATAAGTGGGCTATATAGAAAACATACAGCTTGTGTAACATTACATTGAATATGAGCAAATACATAGTCTATAGAAACTAGACGTCATAACATGAGAAGCTGCAAATAAATTTTTGGAGGTCACTAAAGAAGAGCAAAATTAGAAAGGTGCAGCGCAGCTTAAGCTTTGGTCCAATCTTGTTTTGCATATGTGTGCTAGATATTGACCAAAGCGCATATCATCATCATCACCATTTATTTATATAGCGCCACTTATTCCGCAGCGCTGTACAGAGAACTCATATGTTTTCAAAGCAAAGTAGCAGTATTTCAGAAGTTTGCACAGACTGAGTTGGGTAAAGTAAGGGCTTTCTTTCATAAGTATGGTGTTGGCGCACTGGTGTTATTATTATTGTGGAGCAATGCAAAACTAGATTTCATTTTACATTGTGAGGTTAATAAAATGAAAGAAAGTGGTGGAAAAGACACATTCTTAGGGTTGTTCCCTGCTCTGCAGAGGAGTTCGTAGATATTTTCACTCCGCGAAAGAACTTTTCTGCAGTAGTTCAGAGCTGGCAGTCTTCATGTTTAGCCATATAATTTCAATGAGACTCAATTTCACATTCATGTTAAACGTCAGCTGAGAAGCACATTCTAGGTGCACACTGAGTAATGTAATACAAAGCTCACAAACAAAAAAGTATCCCAATATACACTCACTCTCATTATTAATATAAGTCATAAAGTAGACGAAACCAAGCAGTATTTTAGGAGAAAAGCAAATAAGTTTAATAAAAGGGGGGGTAGGAGGTTGAACTTTGGTATGATGGTTACACTTTTACACAACACCTCTGTGCATACAGTACATTGGTGCACGAACCTACATGTGTGCTGCACTGACCACATAAGTGCACAAGTGAAACTCCAAAGCCATTTTACAGAGCATGTTCCAGTGTGGTTAGTAGTGATGCCTAATGTAATTTGGTAAAAAAAAGACAATAGCCATTATGCCTGTATATTTACAATAAATTCTGCAGATATACTGTATATCAAAAAGATTTACAGTGTAAACATTGTGTGGAGAGCTCCTTACATTTTTCTCCTCTATCTTCTAAATCTGAACATGCCATTCCCCTTGCCTCCAACAGCTCATCTTAGAAACCATGAAGGTGTGTCAGACCTGTCCATAGCAAGTTACAGCTAGGAATGGTGTAAAGTTTTGTGTTACTTGACTGGTTAGCCTATTAAAACTAGGGATGTTCACTGACTGTTTTGGTTTTGGATCTGTATTAACTTCTGTTTGGATTTTGTTTTTACAAAACCGCCCTCACGTGTTTTGGTTTTGATTTTGGATCTGTTCGCAAGAATTGCTAAAAAAATGCTAAAATCACAGAATTTGGCTCATTTTTAGTTCCTGCAATGTTATTAGCCGCAACAACTTTAATTTGAACAATATTATTTTCATCTAGTTTAGACCAAAGACTGAAGCGAGCTGGTTGGTTGCTAAGCGACAGAGCAACGGGACAAAAACACAGCAGTTTATAGCACATCTATGAAACATTGCCACACAGCATGGCAGAAAAGAAAAGTGATGCAAGATGGAATTGTCTGTCAGACCTGCCAACAACCCTTATGTTGGATTGACATAATATGATTGATGGGCAGCAAAGACTAGACAAAGTTATTAAGTTGACAATATAATGACATTGACAGTATTATTAAGACAACAATTGAAATGTAGACAGTATTTATTACATTGACAATTCAAATGTAGACAGTATTATCCCTAATTCTAACTCTTTCCCTATCCCTAGACCTGTCCCTATTCCTATCCCTTTCCCTGTCCCTATCCATGCTCCTAGACCTGACCTTAACCATATCCTTAGCCCTATAATACTACTGACCACATTTGAATAGTCTACCTAATCATACTGTCCACCATGTGAATTGGTGACCTAATAATACTGTTTCTGTGTCAGCAATGGCACTTGAGACTGGAGAGTGACAAGGACACTGCTACCCCTGTTTCTGTATGAGCAATGGCACTGAACAATGGAACTGGAGAATGGAGAGTGACAAGAACACTGCTACACCTGTTTCTGTGTGAGCAATGGCACTGAACAATGTCACTGTAGAGTGACAAGAATGCTGCTACTCCTCCTGTGTCTGTGTAAGCAATGGCGCCGGATCTCCGGTGGAGAGAGGTACTTATGGAATCCAAAACCTGTGAGATCCAATGATGCAATTATGATGTTTTGCCTCGATTTCAGGTCTGAGGAAGCGGGAAAGTATAAAGCTGGCTTGGCTCGTTACTCATATTTGTGATGTTTGGGGGGGCTCAGTTTTTAGAAAACTGAGCCTGTGTATCTCTACTTAAAACTTGTTTGTTTACTTGTTTTTATTGTTTTATCCCTCAACAAACCCCTCTTTCCAGTATGAGATATGTACTAGCTCAAACTATTACATTTTTACCATAACAAATTTCCATAAAGAATTAATTATATGTACCGGTATGTGTATAAAACAAAATATAAAACAAAAGAAATCTGAAAATCCTGCCACATTTCTAAGCTAAGTAATCCTTTGAAAAAATAAGCTCTCAGTTAACAATTTGATTAATGTCTTGAAGTCCGTGTATAATTTTATGGCAAACTTTAATATGGTTTCCAATGCTAACATTTTTGAAAATCAAAGTTTGAGCTATTGCACATTATTATCTAAGATTTACCAAAGATTTACCTTCAGAAATAGTCCAACATTTCCATGTTATATTAATTTAGCCTATGTATCTTTGTAGTGATTTTGGCACTGCTTCTGTACCTTTGAATATATTATAAATGCCGTCACTGTAGCATAACACCTTTTGCAATTTAATTAAAGTGATAGGTTTTTAGCATCACCAAAACATTAACAACAATTATTACATACAGTTTATGCTAGTACTGTAGTACTGCACAAAATATATTATGTACATATAGTAAACAGAGACACCAATCATACCAGTGATTACATTTAGGCAGAATTTACTCAAGCCTCAGTCTTAGTAGCACTAAAAATACTTCATCCATCAGGATCATTATTCCTGATGCCTGAATACCTCTACTGTGGCAATAAAAACTGCATGTCAGAACTAAATGAACCAAAATGACAGTGTCATTGTTGCATTATATTTGATTAATCCAGTACCTATGTAATATATTTTAATAGTGAACAACTGCACTTGAGATACATATATAAATATATATATATACATATGTATATATAAATATATAGTTCACTTGAGATATATATATATATATATATATATATATATATATATATATATATATATATAAATGGTGATGATGATGATGATGATATTATATACACACACACACTATAATTTCTTTTATTTTCCCAGAAAAACCTCTTTCTAGCATAACAGACCAGGGAGTTGTTTTGAACATAGTACATTTAAAATGTGGCAGGAAAAGGGCCTGTAAATTAGCACAGCAATGCCTTATTATGTTTGGATGATCAAGGTAACACCGTGTACCCATTGGTTAGCCCATTTCCAAAGCCAGTAAGGGGCTGATTTGTGCATAAAAATTATAAAATACATGTTGATGAGGAGTAAAATGGTCTAATTCATGTACAAACATGTTAAACATTGGCCATACTTCTAGTCTACATTGTAAATGATCCCTATTAAGTAACAGGAAATGTTTAATCATGCTCTGCAATACTGATAGCAGTCGACGCATTACCCACATGTTATAAATGAGTCCAGCTTTTATACACAAGATGGTGAAACAAAAAAGGAAAGAAAATGAACAAACAAACAAGTCACTGTATTTCCCTGCCGCATCCTAAGCACTGCTTCCTTGGGCTTTTGGCTTCCTAGTCTTGTAGCATATATGCAGCCATAAAGTATATGTAACATATTTGCAAGTGAATCAGAAAGCTAAATGTCCACCATTCTTGGATTTTCTGTTTCTATGGCCCTTAACTTATTAATGCCCAAATAGCGCTATTTTTTATGTTGTAAAGGAATGGGCTTTAATCCTATATAACATGCAACATGCGCCCTGTCCATTCTGTTTTTATGAATCATAGGAATGTCAATACTGCTAGGAATGACAGTGCTGCGTGGTACTTCCGTATCCTGTGTCCCCTCAATAATCACATTATTGCAATACCAATAGCAATACCAATTCCAATAGTAGGGAGCTACTGGGTGGAAGATTAGCTCTCATAGTCAAAAAAATAAATAAAATGTTAAATGTTTCAGTTGTGTAGTTGGTACATATACTGTAATATATTACAGTACAATAGGACATATTTCTATAGGTGCAGTAATTGCAAAACATAAATCATTAGTATAATCATGGATAAGTGTATTGTTTTAGTTATTTCCATCTAATTTAAGATTTTTGGATCTAAAAAAATAATTTGTTTTATTTTAAATGCTACCAAAAGACAATCTTGTCTATCATGCAAACATAAAATTTACCATGATACAATAACAAATAGAAAAGTCATTGTCATGTAACCATTACATAGCAAAATTTCTAAAATGTGTCTGGTCACATAGTTACATTGTATCCTGGTCATTAAAGGATTAATTTAAAAGCTGAAATGACTATTAAAAGGTAAAGCCAATTTATCAATGCCATCCTTACAGCACTATTCATTCATTTACTTCAAAATCTATTTCTTCTATTTGAAATTCAGATGCACTAGAAACCGAGATTGTTATTTGATCATATTAAGCCATTAAACCAAAAAGAAACTGTTTGTGATTTCTTAAGTGATTTGATGAAAAATAATCTCTTCATCTTTCTACAACCACCTTGAAATCTTTTCAAGTAGAGGAGCCTGGAGCTAAAACAATAAACACCTCAACCACAACCTGTGCCTCATTTACATAGCAGCAGCTTTAATTTTGATGAAATATGCAAATGTATGCAAAATGAAATTCATCTTCTAATGACACAAGACGATTAAACAATTTTTATGCTTAAATATTCTGTTTAATGAAATCAAACAGACCTGTGAGTGTGTGACAAATTTGCCTCTGCACGGAGAAATTAGTGGATATCAAAAAACAAACGCAGAATCACAAGCACTTTCCCTGATGTGATAGCCATTTAAATGCACTTGCTTTGTAAAAATAAATCTGATTTTTGCTAATTAAATGATCCTAGAATACATTATTAAATCTATATCTCTATGTACATATATCTACATTGTACATCTAACAAGCATATTGTATGCACAGCCAATCGTATTTTGATTCTAATTATTTTTGTCTATATACAACCTGTAGACCATGCAGATCTTTACTAAGATGAATACAAATGTTTATGATAAATTGAAAAGACACATGTAACAATTATTTTTTAAAATGAAAATTACAGGCATAAAAATTCTTACCTTTTTAAACAAATCAATTTCTAACCTCAACTCACCCTTTTTTGTATATAAATAATATTCATAATATTTACTCTGCCCCAGTCACACAAAGCATTAAGGCAAATTGTCCCTGGCTTTCTTCTACAAATGTGTGGTCCTATTTCTAAGAGATTTGGCTGAGACAACTGAGTAAGGTGGGAGGTACCCCCCAAAAAACAGCATATTGTTTCCATTTAAACTTATCAGTGTGATAATAAATTAGTTCTGATGAACACACAGAAACACACAAAAATATGAAGGTAAATAAAGCAAGTTGAGTTTATATAATGAATGTCTTTTTATTCTTACCTTGACTTTCCACTGTAGCTATTTGATATAAAAATAAAGTCTAGTTAATAGCTCCATGCCCCTCCATCTCCTGATTCCTACCCAACCCTTCACTGCGTGCAAAGAATATACGATATATACAAAATATCAAATAAAGCAGAACATGTTTATTGTTGCTTCTATAACTTTATGGACGATGGCACTATAAAATATAATACTTCTGATACCAGGGACATTAGATACCAGGCAAACATTTACTTTCCATTAAATTCCAGAGTGATGGACCCTGAAATCCATTGGAAAACATTGTCAGTATACTTCTTTCTCTAATCCAAGTGTAAACTTGGCGGCCACATATGCTACAATACCTGCAGTGATTTTGGGCAATTGACCCCATACTGATGCTTGTGGGTCCTCAAACAAGCCTAATGCCTGATTATAATCTATAAGTTGTTCTGATTATTATCTAGCATGTTCGTAAATGCTGTCCCTTTGATGCTGGATGTGATCCCACAACTCATCCTGAGTGTCAAATGGTCAGATCTCTGGAAATGATTCGTGTGTGGACATCTGCACAATTCTACACAGGTTCTCAACTGGTTTCCGTATTATTATATGAGTTTACTCACTTTGGCTCAGACAATGAAGTCAAGAGATTCATTAATGATAAATTGAGAGGAATAAGGGATACATTTAATACTGTTAGCAAACTGGTTACATAACCGAGAATGGGAAAAATACAGAATGAAATGTCCTTCATTTTCTGCACAGAAACAATATGGAAAATATATAGGCAATATTTTGTTTCATATGATGCATAAGTATTGAGGTAACAGATGCACTTTAATGACTAACATAGGTTTACTTCTTTATTAGTACAGACAGCATTCACTAACCATTTTATTATGCACTAAATAAGAGAGTGGTCATTTTAAGAAACAAAATGCAAATATTTTGATTAAAACCCTAAAACAAGAAATTTTAGTTTTATGCAAGTAACTGCACTTGATTTATCATACAGGCACAACTGTGAATAGATAATTAAGGGACTGCAGTGTAGGGAACATATTAGTCATATTACTCATATTGAACTTGTGCAATGTCACTTAAACCAACTAATAACATCCTGACAGTTAATGTTACTGATTACGTTGGTTTATTGTGGTTTCTGATGGCAAAATAAGCTTTACTACATGCAAACTGCTTGGTATTAAGAGTGATAGTTTCTGCAGTTTTCTAATTCCTTGACTTCATAGAAGTTTTCTTTTTTAACTTAAATAATGGTGCTCTTTTAAGTGTATGATAAAATGCATAACCATAGGTTTAGACAATAATTTAAATAATACAATATCACATTTTATATTTATATTTAATTGCTTATTCATTGTATCACTAGCTTTCTTTTATTATTTTTAGACTTAACTGATACTTGATTAGTGGTGTTTTTGAGCAAGCCACACTACCATTCATTTGTTATTATCTGTTTAAAAGAGTTAATCACCAGTCATTTAAAATGTAAAACTACATTTTAAACAATCCCATTGTGTACATCTTTCTATATAAAATATAATGCTGTATTCTAATTTTGACTTTTATTGCATCTTCAAATACAAGTAATACATTTTTATTAAAGTGACTGAATTATCACTTTTACCCATAACCTATTTATATATAACACACAACTACACTGAATACATACTAGTTTTACATGGTATGCCAAAGATGAAATGTCAATTGGTCTTTTTTTAACATTTTCAAATTGCAGTCTCTAAATTCCATATTCATTACTAAAATAATATTTATTAGGCGGCAAACTGACCTATCTTGGAAATATTTCAAGTTTTTTAGAGTCCAGCATTAGGAGAATTTGCCGTTTTGTTAATATCATAAAATCTAAAGTGTGTTATGATGACCATATACAGTAGTAATAGTGTAGTCTTTACAAATGGAAGGAGTGTGGTAAAAATAAGGACTCAGTCTCATGGAAAAGGTCTATATAAGGTTTTCTTGGAAATAGCTGAGCAAAATAACATTCTCACAATAATGTTATTGTTGTTGTGTATGATTGTGATTTTGTTTAAAGCCAAAAGACATGGTGCAGAAAATCGTTTTTCACAGTTTTCCCATGACTTACTAAGATGTATCATTCAGACATCAAAACGTAAGTGAAGTTTAAACTGCCAAAGGTGTTCGCTCACCCCTTGTGTCCCAGCATCATAAAGAATGCCTTGCCAGTTCTTGGCATTTCCCCAAATGAGAATGGGATCTCTAATGTTTCAGGAGACAGTAAAATGTGGTGAAAAGCAAAGATGCAGCAGAGCGAATGGGATTTTTCTTCTTGAGAGCGAGAAGGTCACAGCTCTTTAAATCAAGTTGCACGGTTGGCAAATTCCTTTATTAATATGTGCCTCAGTCTGGATTTAAGGGGGTACCATCAAGTATTCATTTGAAATCTTGACATCAGAAATAGCATTACTGGCCACATGCTGGGTAACCACAGGATAATGTTTTTTTGTTGTCAGCCAGTTTCTTATACAGAACATTTACACTGTAATTCCACAGACCTCTTTGTTCCCAAATTGTGACAAGTTAGAGAATATATTGCTTATTAGAAAAACTGAAGATTTATATTTACAGCAGTGTTGGCCCCTGGATAATCTGGAAAGGATATGCTTTCATATGTGTTATCAAAAGTTTGAAATTATTATTTTGCACATCTAATCTAACTGTAGAACTCCATGCAGTTAATTTAATATTTACACTGCATCAAGAAATTGGGAGCAAATAGATAGTTTTCAAGGGCACTGAATGAGCCGGATAACTAGAAGTATTTTTACACTTTTTGAACCAAGCATCTTAAATCCTTAAGGGAATTGTATAGTTTACATCATAAATTCTTGAGGTTATAATATTATATCACTGGTAATTGTGTCTGACTAGAAGGCACCTCTGACACTAAATAGGACATGGGGGGAGGGAGAGAGAGAGAGAGAGAGAGAGAGATCTATATATATATATATATATATATATATATCCCATAGATTGTAAGCTTACGAGCAGGGCCTTCTCACCTCTTTGTCTGTTTTACCCAGTTTGTTTACTAGTTTATTATGTTTGTCCCCAATTGTAAAGCGCTACGGAATATGTTGGCGCTATATAAATAAATGATGAGGATGATGATATATATATATATATATATATATATATATATATATATATATATCTGATATATGATATTAATCTGTCTTCATTATGTAACAATTGAATTTAAAATGTATAACCATGTGTATAAACATGTATGTTTCAATCTATGCAATCAAGGTGACCTCTAACTATATTATCATACAATGGATCACATCTGTCTTGAAGGGAAATTCTATTTGTATCCTGCTAAAATTTTGTTTCCTCTTAATAGCAGAATGACTTTTGAACTCTCCAACTGTACCAATTGCTAAGCTGTTATGACCAGTTTGTTACCAGGACAATGCCGTTTATCACAATCTCGCTAAATGAAACTTGCCACCTTTTATTTCATTATTTCCTTTGGGAGTGCCGTGATCACTGCGATGTCTCCACAACCTATGTTTCCCAGGAGGGGCAAAAAAACAGTAGCCTACAGCCTAGGTCTTTCGTCAGTACCCAGCTATGGCCTGTGCTGAGTGGCAGTAGTGAGCCTGCTGACTCTGGTGCCAGATGGAGAACAGGATCATGTAGAAAAAATAAAATGAAAATGATCTTTTATGCCAGGATTTTTCATTCAGATCCATATGCTATTAGGAGTTGTGATATGACTACTAAACTAGAGGTCTCCAACACCACTGTTCTGTAGCTATATTATAAAAAAAAATAAAAAAATAATTAAACCCCCCACTTATTATATGATCTTTATTAGCCCCTTGCCAAAACTTGTTCTATGGTCAGTTGAGACCTTCAACCTCACTCTTCATCAGACGTAAATGACTCTTCATCAGAAGTAAATAAAATATAATTTTCAGAGGAGAGTCTCTTATATAGGCTCTTATATAAGCTTTCATTGTTCGAAAGTTTAAATCAGTCAGAGAGTGGGTCATATTAGCATTTATAAGATTCCTGTGTTTTCTGCATGTTTTGATAAACAACAGAGACTACAGATGTACTTGTTCTATATGACTGTTAATATTGAAGAAATAAGCTGAAGAAACAGCTCAAAAGTACAATTATTAAATGTTTTCATTGACATTCATGAAAGCTGATTATGCTGATGCTTGTCTCTTCTACTTTATGAGATCTGCCAGAATCACACTAAATATATATAGTATGTGTTGCTTATTTATCTTAGGGGTTTACATTTTTGTTTATCCCTTATGAGTTAATATTTATTTTGGCTGCCTTGGGGCACTAAACATATTTTAGTTCCCTGTTTTTCTTAAGATCAAATATTGCACTAAACTAAAGAAATTAGAAAGATAAATGTAAATGATGAGGGCAATTATTCTTGAATCATCGTGATACACAATGTCCCAAATGCACTGCGCTGAAGTGTAATCTAGATCCGATGTACCCAAATCACTCCAGACAAAATTATTTACTTCCCAATATACTTGTATCCTTGTGTTTTAATTAAGTCACAAACTTCCCATTGCTGTTACTCATTCCACTCCACTAATTATAATGGCTTTGCATTACAGGCTTTGATTTAAGCATGCCTGAGGATGAGGCACTGGAGGGCACTTACGTAAAGCTGAAAAGACTGCAATACACAGAAGGCATTGGAATTCAGTGCTTATACCACACATCATCTGTTATATAAAATCATCCCATACTTAATCTGCTATCATAACAGGCAGTGTAATGTGATCATTTGTGTACAGGAAAACATGCTGTATAGTTTATTTTCATTTTCTTTCTGGGGTGACAAGTCGGCTATGTTGTTGAATTTTTTTTAAGGAAAGACCCTTACTTAATTTGCATATAATCTGCTATTCAAGTGTATTTTTATTTTATTTACTATTTATTTTTATATTATTAAGAATTATTACACTGAGCAACAATCTATTGTCACTATGTATTTTTATATTATTATGAAATATCACACTGGGCAACATTCTATTGCCAAGGTCAGCACAATTTCTAAATGCATTGCTAATTTACATGTATGTATTGTTATTATTATTATTATTATTATATTTTAGATAAGTTTGCAAGCACAACCCCAGTTGAGTAGGTTCTAGTGAAGAATAAAATTAGCTTCTATTCCCTAAAAGAAAATAAAATTTAAAATAAATTGCTAAATTAAGTATAAGAAACAATTGCATTTTTAAATGCAATGTTTCCATCTATCTCAATAAGTAGTAGCATTAGTAGTAGTAATACTAGTAGTAGCGTTAGTTGTATTTTTGAAAGCTATTATGCAAGTGGTAAAATAATAATAAATACAGCATATTCTCCAGATAACAAGTAACATAGCTTTTTTAAAGCTTTCTTTTGAAGCAAACACATCATGGAGACATAATACATAAATGATAATCCAAAGTAATTTATAACTCTGCAAAATGCAAATGCAAACAGAAAATGTTGTTTCTTCACTTGTATGGACCTTTATGCAATCCCACTTATTTGTAAGGTTAAGGGCATGAAATAGCACATCAAGATGGAGGTCAGTCGAGAATTCAAAAGTTTACTCCTTCCGATAGGTGAAACTGGGTAGATTCGGAAATTCCTTTCAAATGTAGTCTAAGTACCTCATATTGTGACCAAACGCAAAGGTCAGATTTTGTTTTAAGGGGTGATTATGCAATTAGAATAAACGGGATGGAGATTATACATTTAGCAAGGAATTGCAGAACTTTTATGCTGAACCCCATAAATATCTTAATTTTTACACACACACACACACACACACACATATACAAACATACATAGCTATATATTTACGCAAATAAAAATGTGCCAATCTATGTCACCCTTTTCATGACTTCAGTAAGGTATAAATAATAACCTAACAAGAAGTACTTTAAATAAAAAAGTAATATACGATAGCAGAAAGATATTGAAGTAACATTTTTAAGTTTAGCGGCATACACCTTCCCACATGGTATGGCAATCCTGCAACTGATTCCACAAAGCATCTGCACAGAAACACTTTCCAAAAGCAGAAGGTATGCATATATGTGTGCAGTGGTCATTTAGGCTTACCTATACTTCGATTTCCACATAAAAACTCACAGTGCTTCTATGTTTTCTTGTTCATACATTACCCTTTTATCCAGCTCATTATAATCTTTATAATGAAAGAAGTTGCTTTATTTAAGGCTGGTTAGTACTGGCATTGCTGTTGCGCCAAAAAATGCAAGTGCAAACTGCATGTCAAAATGCATATTAATGCTAAACTTTAATGTCTGCATCTGATACACAGTTAAATGCTGAATACCTGTGATTAATGTGTTGGATGAATTTGCATGTGCTTTCAAATTTGTCCAGATGCAAGCATAACTGAGATATTTCAATTCATTTCAATGACACATCTATTTCACTTGGGTTTCCAGTGTTCAGAAACACTGAATGAACAATTGAAAAGTTGGGAGAATGCATGTCTGCTCCACTTAAACCCATAATTAGCACCAGTGCAATACAGCCTGTGCTGATTTCCTCTAAAATAGGTGTCAATGAGCGTGAAGGGCCTTAGTAAGAACAAAACTAGAGCCTGTATGGGAGGGGGAGGCCAAAAAATAGCAGGCTTCTCACTCCCAAAAACTACCAGCATAATGCTGAAAAGGAAAATGGAAAGTCTTTGCCAACCCCTATGGTTCCAGAATAATGGGAATGGGGTTCCTTAACAGACAACGAAACCTGAAAGGTAGTTCCAAGTGCCAGTACCAGTGCTGTGCAGCTCTATTGATATCTATGTCCCATTCATTTTTATAGACTATTAATTTCAAAGAAGTTTGTACGTGTAGCACACTATCACAATCTGCCTTTGGCTGCATTGCAGCACCCTCTATAGGAATGCTGCTTTGCCTTCTGCAGCTCCTGCCTGCAAGAGACTCTGCCATTATATGAACCTGACACCTGCAGTACCTCTGTACCACCAAAGGGGCCACTGTTATACTTGGACTATTTTCCTACCTGCAGGAGTTAAGCTCATTACTTCTATATGCTTTTCACCTGCCTCTGGCCTTTAAAATAATTCCTTCTCCAGCAGTCTTGACCAGTTCATCAATGTTCTTTGCTGCTGCTCAGAGTAACTCCTGTGTAGTGATCCTGATTGACTTCCTGGTATAGACTCCTGCTTATCCTTTTCTTTGCATCTCAGTTTATGACTCAGCACCTGGCTTCACTTTGACATCACTACTGCTTTCTCCCTGGTATCATTGTGGACCCTCTGGCTTTTGACCCTTGGCTTGTTTGACCCTACTCTTGTCTGGTCCTCCCGTGAGTCTTTCCTACTTGTGTGTACGATGTGGCTTCTTCTGGCTCCTGCTATCATTACACCTGCTGTTCCAGTCTGTTTTATAGTAAACCTGGACCTCTGTGTACTCCTGCCCACAGACTATTACACCTTTGCTGATCCAGTCTCCTTGCTTCCTGCATACCTGGACCTCTGTGTACTCCTGGCTGCAGACTGTTCCACCTCTTTTGATCCAGTCTCCTTGCTTCCTAGCATACTTGGACCTCCATGTACTCCTGCTTGCAGACTGTTATGTATTTTCTGCTCCAGCCTTTCAGTTGTCTGCTTACTTGCTCATCCATGTATCCCTGTGCCTGCAGACTGTTACACCACCTGTATCCCCACTGCAAAGCTCCATGCCTAAACTGGACATTCAGGGCCTGAGTCATTAAGGAGAGCAAAGCATTAAAAAGGAGTAACATTTGCACCTGGGCAAAACCATGTTGCATTGGAGGGGGAGGTAAATTTAAAATGTAGGGACAGATTTATAGTTGGGGTAGGGCATGATCTAGATCAACTTTAAATTTCAGTGTAGTAATAAAGCTATTAAGTATTTGTGTGCTACATGAAAAAACAGCCAGTATTTAACTTATGTGCAAAATAATAAAATAGTTTGCACCCCTTGCATTGTAACATGGTTTGTCCCAGAGAACATTTACTCCTTTTTTGCCTTAATGACTCAGGCCCTCAGTCTTTCTCTGCCTGCTGATTATTTCACCAGTCTGGTTACCAAAGTCCTCATGTCGATCTGGCAATCCTATCATCCAACATCCTGTACTCGTGTTTATCTGCTTTTTATTTGCTCTTCATCTCTCTATCTCATCTCAGTCCAACCTGTATGTTCCGTGTCTAATAAATCTATTTGTTCATGTTACATTACCCTCCGTGGTTTTAATGCATTTCTTTTAATACATGTTATAATGCAAGTAAAAACACACAGAGATTGCATTGCATTCAATTTAAAACATCTGTCTGTGGAAAAATGATATTATCATATTTAATTTAAATTCACGTAGAAATGCATACAAAAACATTACTTAACAGCATCAAATTGTACATGCAATACGTTCCTATTCAGATGAATGTAAGTTTCCAAATGCACACAAAATATTGAAACATGCAAATGTGCTTAATTGATTCCCTCCCAAAAAACAGATGTAGGTAAAATAGACATCCACACTGACAGACTAAGGGACCACAATTACCAGCCTACATGAACAGAATTTAACACCACACCCACAAATCCTCTTTGCATGTCTTCTTCTTCACTCTGCTCCTTCTCATGGCTGCTGGTGACATCTCACCCAGTACAATCCCATTCTCTGGTCATGCTCTTCGCTCCATCCCAAAATTTTCCATTCACTCCGTACTTTATCCACATATATCCACTACCCCCTTGTCCCTTCTCTCCTGTTCACTATGGAATTCCAGATTTGTCTGTAACAAACTTACATCCATTCATGATCTATTCATTTCTAAATTCCTCAACTTCCTTGCCATTACTGAAACTTATCACACCTTCTCTGACATAACATCCCCTGCAGCTCTCTCCTATGGGGGACTCTCCCTCAGCCATACCCCAAGACCTGGAAACAGACAAGCTGGTGGAGTAGGCCAGGGCCGTAACTAGGGCTGTGCGACAGGGACGACCGCCCAGGGCGCAACGCTGAAGGGGGGCTCAATTTAGGAATATTTTAGGTTAATTTGGTTAAAATTGTGGGATAGGGGGGCAGCATTTGTCTTTCTCGCCCACGGCGCTAGAATTCTAAGTTACGGCTCTGGAGTAGGCATTCTATTTTCTCCAAGTTGCACTTTCAAAGTCATACCCTCTAAACCTTAATCTCATTCTCTTCCTTTGAGGTCCACACTTTCTGTCTATTTTATACTCTCTATCTTTGTGTTGTAGTCATTTATCAACACCCAGGTCCAGTTTCCAAATTTCTTGACAACTTTGTGATTTGGCTCACTGATTTCCTATCCTTTGACCTGCCTACTCTCAATCTAAGCGATTTCGAACAAACATTCTTTAAATCTCTAATATTCACCCAGTCTTCTAAACTATGTCGCCTCTTTGCCAACTTCAACTCTCTTCTATGCCCACCTACACCTCCTCCTCCTTCCTTTCGCACTGCATAGGATTTGTCACCTGTTTCAAAGACAAAATTGACACCATTCAACACAATATTTCCTCATGCCAAATTCCACTCACTCCACCCACCTTTACCTACACTCCCCAATCTACCCTTAATTCATTCTCTCCAGTAACTAAAGACAAAGACTCTACACTCATTTTATCATCTCACCCTACAATGTGTCCACTTAATCCTATTCTCTCCCAACTTCTCTGCTCCCTCTCCACCGCTGCATGCCCACGTCTAACTCACCTCTTCAACCTGTCTCTCTTCATTGGCACATTTCCATCCTCCTTTAAAGATACGTTTTTCTCACCTATTCTAAAGAAACCATCTCTCGATCAAGCCTCTCTATCCAACTAACGCCCTATTTCTCTACTCCCCTTTGCCTCCAAACTACTTTAGCGATTAGTGTAAAAACGCCTGTATCACTTTCTTTCCTCTCATTTCATTCTCGACTCTCTGAAATCAGGCTTCCGCCCTCACATTCCACTGAAACTGCTCTCAAAAAAGTGACCAATGCTCTACTTACTGCAAAATCTAATGGTAATTTCTCCATACTCATTCTCCTGGATGTCAACCTCTTCTCCTACACACCCTTCACTCCATTGGCCTTCGTGACACAGTCCTTTTCTGGTTTACATTCTTCCTATCGAACCGCTCCTTTAGTCTTTCTACAAATGGAACATCCTCCCCTCTACTCCCACTATCTGTTGGGGTCCCACAAGGCTCTGTTCTTGGCTCTTTACTTTTTTCATTGCAAACCTCTTCTCTTGGGACACTCATTCGCTCATTTGGCCTCCAACACCACCTCTACGCTGATGACACCTAAATCTATATCTCTTCCCCTGACCTCACTCCATTTGTACTATCTCGTGTAGTCAATTATCTGTCTAATATCCCCACATGCTAAGCTCAACATGTCCAAAGCAGAGCTTATTATCTTCCTTCCTGCCAGAGTGGCCACCTGCCCTCAAATCCCCCTCACTGTCAATAACACCACTATTTCCTCAGCCTCCCAAGTCCGCTGCCTTGGTGTCACACTTGACTCCACACTCTAATTTATTCCTCACATCCAGACGCTCTCCCAGTTCTGTCGACTCCATCTTAAAAACATTGCCAGAGTACGCCCGTTTCTTAATCAACATGCTACCAAAACTCTTATCCATTCTCTCATCATTTCCCATATTGACTATTGCAACCTCCTGCTATCTGGCATTCCTGACACCCATATATCCACACTTCAATCCATACTAAATGCTGCTGTAAGACTGATCTTCCTCTTTCACGGCTCCAGATCTGCTGCACCACTTTGCAAATCCCTACACTGGCTCCCTGTGTCCTCCAGAATCAAATTCAGATTACTCACCCTTACCTACAAAGTCCTCAACAACAACACCCCTGCATACATCTCAAATCTTATATCAAAATACTCTCCCTCCCGCCCTATTAGATCTACCTCTGATCTGCCCTTGTCTCATCTCTGAAAGCCACCTCTCACCCCCGCCTACAAGACTTCTCTCATGCTGCTTCCCTCATATGGAATTCCCTACCTCGTTCAATCAGACTTTCCCACAGCCTTCAAATCTTTAGATCCTCTTTGAAAACCCATCTCTTTTTTAGAGGTGACCTTCTCCTCGATAACACCATTCACACTAATGCACAACTACCCCAATCTCCACTCTGAGCCACACTCATCATCATCATCATTTATTTATATAGCGCCAGCAAATTCCGTCGCTCCTTTTGTTTCAGATGTGCCCTCTTCCCCTTAGAGTGTAAGCTCTCTAATGAGCAGAGTCCTTCATACCCTTTGTTTTCATGTCTCCATTAATTTTGTCTGCCTTGACTGTTCTTGTTTTACGTATGTCCTGTTTGATGTATGTTCTTGTCTTCTCTACTGTGTGGCGCCTTACAAATCTATGGTAATAATAATAATAACAATAATTTGAACATTCCCATTGATAATCTCAATGTCTCTCCTACCACTAAACTTATTTCTCTTACTTCCTGCTTTGTGCTCTCACAGTGGACCTCATCTCCCACCCACTGTTATGGACACTTACTTGACCTTGTCTTCTCCTTCTACTGCTCCATCTTTAGTTTTACCTACTTAGCATTTTCACTCTCCAACCTCAACCTCCTTTCCTTCACCTTACCTCATGCCCTCTCCCTGCACCCAAATCTACACAAACACAAAGACACCTAAGTACTCTTAACTCAATCCACTTCTCATCTTCACTAAAACAACTATTTTCTCCTATGTCTGCATTGTCCTGCCTTAGTTAGGTCACAACTTTCAACAACAAAACACTCACTTTAGCCCTAGACTATACAGCTCCTGCTACCACATACAGTCTCTGACGATGCAAGCCCCAACCATGGCGCACCAAACTGACCCATTACTTTCAAAAGTGCTTCCGCACTGCAGAATGCTGCTGGAGGAAATCTCAATCCTATCTTAATTTCCTTCAGTATAAATTCATCCTTTAATTTTACAGCACTGCCCTTTCAATAGCCAAACAAACATTCTTCAGCTCACTTCTCTGTCCACCTCCACCTCTTCCCCCTTCCTCCCTCACAGTCCATGATTTTGCCACTTACTTCAAAGACAAAAGCGACACCAATTGCCAAGATATTTTCTTACGCCAAATTGTACACAATTCACCCACTCTATCCACCTTCACCTACACTCCCTAATCCACCCTTAATTTATTCTCTCCAGTAACTGAAATCAAAGTCGCTACACTCATCTCATCATATCACCCTACAAACTATCCCCTTTACCCTATTCCCTCCCAACTTCTCCACTCCCTCTCCTTCACTGCATGCACACCTCTAAATAACATCTTCAACCTGTCTCTTTCCACTGCAACATTTTCATCATCCTTTAAACATGCGCTCATCTCATCAATTCTAAAGAAACCATCTCAAGCCAGCCTCTCTCTCTATCTACCGCCCTCTTTCTCTCCTCCCCTTTGCCTCCAATTTACTTGAGCGATAAGTGTACAAACACCTGTTTCACTTTCTCTCCTCTCACTCCTTTCTCGACTTTCTACAATCAGACTTCTGTCCCCATTCCACTGAAACTGCTCTCATGAAAGTGATCAATGATCTACTTACTGCAAAGTCTAAGGGACATTTCTCCATACTCATTCTCCTGGATGTCACTGCTGCATTTGACACTGTTGATAACTGTCTTCTCTTACAAACCTTTCACACCATTGGCCATTATTCCATTATTTAATATTATTTTAAATAAAAGTAACATTTGTGTTTGTGACTAGCACGTTCTATTCAATGAGGATGGGAACATCAGAGATTTCTTTACTGAACAGGCTCCACATTGTGTCAGCGGCCACACAGAAAGGTGCTTAAACTATTAACTACCAGTTCTGGCAGGTGGTAGGATGGCCAACATATAGGGGGAATGGATAAACTCAGGGCACACATAAACAGGAGGCTAGGCTCTGGGGTGGAGCTAGCCAAGCAGAGGCAGACTTATACCACTGTAGGCTATGGTCAGCCCCAACAGACATTTATTAAATTCCCAATGCATTATATGTGGGAAGGGCAGCTAAACATTCCCAGACCGGATGCATCCAGCAGCAGAAGGACATATTTATTTTTAAGTATCATGTACTCATTTTGTTATTTTCTATTCTGGCCAAGTGTCAGCAAGATCAAAAGCGGCAAAGAAGTTCAGCTTCATTGATTGTTTTATAGTAACTATCCTTTTCTTATTATTTTTTTTAATCGTAATTGTCTGCTATTAAATTGACCTTAGTCTCTCACTGTCTGTGTATGTGTGTATGTTAAGGAATTTAGACTGAAAGCTCCAATGGGGCAGGGACTAATGTGAGTGAATTTTCTGCACAGCGCTGTGGAATTAGTAGTGCTATATAAATAGATGATGATTGACTCATTGGACGTCACTGTTTACTGAGAGACTTCGAATTTTTAGTAAACTACTCCTGTGGTAACTGGCAAAAAGATGCAGTAGATGATAATTACACCTTCTTTTTAAGATAACCTTTTATATAAAAATCCTGGGTTTTCCGTACACCTCTGCACAGTTCTGCCACCATTTGGGTTATATAAAACTAACAGTCCTATGTTGCTCTTCTGTGTAGTACCACTGCTCACTTGTTTTAAACAGAGTGTTGCTGTTGCCTCTACTAGGTATGGTTCCCATTCTCATTCCCTACAAAGTATACAGCAGAGAGATATCTACAACACTCCTATCAGTTTAAACCAGGTGAGCAGTGTTAGTATACAGAAAAGCATCAGAGGCACTTAGGAGGCTTTTGAAAGATCCAATGCATAGGGAGAACTACACAACAGAGTTAAGTTTTACATTTAATTTAAAAATAAAGCATTTACATTTAATTTTAATAAAACAGATACCATTAATATCAAATTTTTCAAAGCTCTTTACAGTTATTTAACCATATCAAAGCAAACTACTAAACTTAATGAGCCATAGCATGCCTTGTAGAATATTATCTGATTATTAGGGTTTTTTAAGTGACAGTTGTTCTGTTTTACTATTGTATAGTGACTTTGTGATGGTCACTAATACCAGAAATAAGTTTACAACTATACAAATACTTTAATTATGTTTAGTATGCTGTCACAAACACTGGGATAAGTTGATGGTAACTAGCTACCAGAAGTTGGCGCTACTGAGCACTGAGGTGTGGAGTCTAACACGCCCCTGGAAGTCACTAGGGACCTCCGAAGGAGATATTGGCTTAGCTGAAGTGCAGGTCGCAGCCCTCAGTGCCAGTTGCTGGTGAGATAGGTGGTAAAAAAATAGTCATGTAAGGTGGTTGATAATGAGAGGTCACGTAAGAGCCAAATAAAAGTGCAAAGGGTGGTCAGGAAAGTCTGATCAGAACCAAGGTAACAGAGTCCAGGGGAAACAGCCAGGAGAGAGTACTCAACAATGCCGGGGTCAGAACCAAGAGGACAACAGGAGCCAAATTGGAATAGAGAAGAGAAGTGAGGAACAGGCAGGAATCAACACCAGGAATCAATCAGTACAGGAACAAATGCAGGACCTGGATATGACCCAATATTCTGGCATCCTCTGCTAAATATAGGGGAACTTGAAATAGGTTGTTAGTGACATCAATCACCAGCGAAAATGCTGTGGGGAAGCACGTCCCATTGCCTAGCAAGGAGCACGCATTGGATTGCCGGCCAAGAAGAAAAGCACGTCCCGTTGCTGGGAGACAGGCGTGCATGCGCAGAAGAGACCGCTGGCCGAGAGTGTAGAAGGCCAGGGCTTGCGGGGGGCAGGAAGGCATCCGTCCCCTCGATGGAGCAGGTAAGCAGGGATAGCGCCTGACACATACACTGTTTAGCTTTTTTATTTTTCTGACTTATTGTCCGATTGGTTTAATGTGTTTCTTTTATATGTTTCTTGAGACACTATAGGTGAATGCACTAAAATCTACAGTATCAAGATACCTTTGGATATAGAAAACTAAAATTTACTTAAGTACTTTCCATGTTAATTGTTGTAACATGCTATTTTGTTTAAAAAAAATGTACTTGTCAGATTTATAGGTACATTTAAAATAGCCCTATCTTCTTTATGCTGAGTGCATGGCACATTTTCTTTCAAATGGGATAAAATCTCAAATTTCCTGAAATAACAATCAATTATTTTTCTTAGAACATTCCTCCCTAGATTCAAATTTTATTTCACTTAGTATCTCTGTTCATCCTAATTTGTAAAAAGAGTAGAAATGAACAAACTTGCCTTATATCGCTATATCACAGTGCTATTAGAAAAGAATTCAAACATCAACTTTATTTAGACTTACAAATGTCTTTAAGTAATGTAAATCAAATAAATCTATTTTGTTCACCTTTATGAACAATATCCAGCCTTCTCTTCTAGAATCTGCCACACAACTGAATCCATATACAGGATCAGTCAGCAATAAAATACTTAATAAGAATGGTTTATGTGCCTCTTTGAGCCAACTTTGCACCGTGCAGGGCTATAGGAAAAATAAAGTCAAGATGGCTCTCACCAACTTAAAAAATGGCATCCTCCACTGGCAACACATTGAAATGTTTATTACCTTATTGATATCTTGCAATGAAATAGCCTTTATTTTAGGAACTTGTATATTTTTTTTAAAACTACTAATGAAAAAAATCATGTAATGTACTTGATTATATAGAAAATACTTTATGTCTATAGCGTGCCACTTTATTGCATTTCCTGTATATTGACAGAAGCTCACAACAGTACTAAATATTCTAATTGAACTTAATACAATATAAAAAGTTATTTTTTAATACTTGATAACATTTTGTTGGATTTAACACCTGCAGACTGACACTGGGTTATTAAAATTACAACTTTTCACAATTACTTTCCACCATGTATGACCCATACATTTTAATATTCTTATGTCCCCAGTGTATAAACCTGTATTTATTTGCACAGAATATAATCTACAACTTTCTTTGGCCAAATCACTTTGCAGAAAACTAAAAATCATGTTCTTGTTTTGCTGGCTTGTTTGCTTTGCCTGTCCACACTTAAATGTTATTAACAAAGCTTTTCACCAAGTCATTAATGCAGAAATTGAAATAATATATAGCACTTGTGTTTTAATTCAGAGGCTTTCCTTAAAAAAATAAATGCAACCAAAGAATATTCCACTACAACAGATCTCCAAATTCTACCATAACTGCATTTCAGCTACAAATGTTATTAATGGTATGCTGTTACCTCCCATAAGTCACAGTATCAAATGCTTTTTTGTTAACTGTCAACTCTGGTTTCTACACATTGGAACATAAATAAATAGCTTGACACAATCTCATTCTATCTTGTAGTGATGATTTTTTTTTGTGCTTAATATTTACCCAATACACATATAGTTTATTATATCATACCTCCAACTTTTGTAGATTTTAAATCAGCACAGGCCTATAAAAGAATACAAGACAAACTAATCTTTTTGTTTGAAAAAATCTGATTTGCTTTTGAAAAAAAGGACAGCTTAGTGGTTACATATTTAGTATGTATAAATATATTTGAGGTGAAGATAAGTCTAATGAGCATTTCATACTTAAGACTTTGCAAGTGTCAAGTGGACAACATGTCCAACTTCAAGAAAGGCAGTTTCACCATTATCATACAAAGAAACTTTTCAATTTAATGGTAGACAGAATACGGATTTTTTTTATGTCAGAAAAGCGGAGATGGCCAATTCATTAACTGGTTTTAAAAATGAATGCTCTGTAGCATAATTATTATAATGTATTATTGGGGTGATTCATTCTACTTATCAATCTGCCATTTATGGTTAGAGTAAATTTTTGTTTCACACAGTGAGGATAAAATGGCAACTGCCTCACTGGGGCCTTGTTTTGGCTTCCTCTGGATCAACAGTGTTAACACATATTAGAATAGGCTGCAATTTGTCAGCCTTCTAAACTATGTGACTATCTACAACAAATTCAAGTAAAAAGTAGATAAAAACAGAAAATTTACTTTGATTTATCTACCCTTAAAAAAATATCTTAAAACATATTTTGTTTAAACCAATAATAAAAGACTTGCAAACCTCTTAGCTGAAAATATAATTTTTGGCTCAATATTCTGCAAACTGAACTGCAAGTGAATTACTACAAGGCACTCACTGTCCTTTTCAAATGTTGTCTGCTCAGAATATGGGCAATAGTAAAAATAGTAATAATACAATTATTATTATTATTATTATTATTATTATTATTATTATAGGTCCAATTGGTCCAATTGGCTATATATAGGATGTAGTCAATCTTTAATATTTTCTTTGCCTTTTTCTCTGACACTGAACCAACTATCCCAGACCTCTGCTTGTTAGACCATTTCTAATTTTCATCTTGTAATTTTTAACTGATTTTGACCTTAGTCTGGTTGAATTTTATTTTATATAACTGCCTGCATCACTGGTTTCCCTAATGCTGTCTGCCTGGTGCTATAGGGAAAAACAGAATCTTTTATTTGTAACATTTAGGGGCGTCTGTCTACTTGTGAACATATATTCTCTAAAGTAAAGTCATATTTTGGAGAAGAGTCTGCTAAGCCTGGCCCCAGTTGTTTCTAAAAAGGGCCTCTGTTGCATATACCATATTCTAGGAATATTTCCTCTGCTGGCCTCAGTGTGCTTAGCCAATTTTCTTTGATTGGGAAACGGCTAAGCTTGCATTAGTCCTTAGTATATGAAGCGGGAATGTAGCATAGCTGTCAAAGGAGTCTGTTGATTGTGAGGGAAAGAACCTTCCTTCTTCTAATCCTAACACTTGCCACCAGTGTAAAGATTTGCAGCTGTCATTTGCTCATCCACAATAAAATATGTCATAAGAATAGAGATACAAATTAATATTCCCACATTTACATATATCCTTCCTATCACAAATTTATTATATATAATTTAGAACTCCATGAAATAAAGAACTACATAAGCTACTAACAAGCATACAAAGTAAAGAATCATTAATTTCAGTGCTTCATGTTGACCGCAGGAATAGCATAATTCAATATGTTTGAGATATTCAGCTTGAAATTATGGTCTTTCCACCTCTATAATAAATACTGAGCAATTACAATCTATTTTTTTCCAAAGTGTGATTCCAGCATTGAACAGTTTCATCCTTCTGTCACCTTCCATGCCATAAACAGATTTGTAAAAACTGCTTTTGACGCCCCAGCTGCCATTAGCCACTTAAAATCCCATAATTATCATCCTATCATGGGCCTGTTAATGAGCAGTAAAAATAAGGCCATTGAATATGGTAATTTATTCGTGAATTAGTCTAATGAGAATAGGTTTCCGTTACTGTTTACTTTCAAGCTGCTTATTCCTATGCAGTGCAAACAGCCTACACAGGGATAAAAAAAAACCTGTTTATTAAGTTATACACTCTTCCACTAGAATAGTCTTCACAGTTTTGTTAATTGAGTGGAGTTGTTAAATTAAGTTAATTCTATGATACTACTTTAGGGTTTTCTACAGCTTTGCTTTATTTATTGATATTGTATTTCTTGCTCAATTATTTCAATACTAGTTTTTACAATTTGCTGTATATTCATGGTTTGCTGCAATAGATATATTTAGTTGCCCATTTTTAAGATCAGCAAAATTTTATCTTGAATATGAGCAAAAATGGTTTCTAGAGGTTCATTTTTTTCTTGTTCATTATTCCAAAAAAAAGTAAAATAACACTGTGTTTGAGTCCTACATACAGTATAAAGGAACAATTACCCTTACATGTAAATCTCTTCAGGAGTTCACTAATGGTGTATGTGCAGTCCTGAACCAGTTGGAACTCAAATGTTGATGCCTTGTGAATGACTCAATAAAGCTTTTTAGTTTTCTCCTGTAAAAGTGTGCACTTCTTTTTTGTATTCTTCTATATTTTGTACGTGTACTTTTGATCCAGGACCCATAATATTATTATTATGCAGTGTTTATAAATGGTAAAATAGTAAACATTTGATGTAGCATGGTATAATTTGTATGAGGTATGCATATATTAGATACTAATATGAACTAATGCAAAAGGTGAAGACTGCCTTGCTTATATGAGCCTACAGTCTAAATGGAAAATGGAACAGTTAAGACACAAGATGTGGGTTGAGAGGGGGCAAGCAGGTTGAAACTGTGGTGAATGGAAAGCATTAAAGGATGTTGGTGGACTAGGAGGAGTCAGGGTGACCCTTGTTAATGAATGAAGCCAAATTGCCCCTTGTAAACCTGCATATATGGATCAGAATGTCTTAATGTATTATAGACTTTAATAACAGTATTTCCTCTTCTAATATTCTATAGAAAAACATTGTTGCCCAAAAACACAGATGCATCTAAAATATATTCAGTAATGAAAAACAACCCCCAAGTGTTCCATGGTACTGCTGCCTACTTTACAACAAAGATTGCTCATATCATTTTTAAGAAAGATACCCTAGAAATATGAAAAAGCTGGTGTGTCACCTAAAGAATGTTAGGATAAATCAATCATGAAGCCTTTTTTGTTTATTCCCAATTACAGCCCAAAATTACAAGAGATAAATATGAAGTATCATGCATCAAATAAATACATGTCCATCTTCTTCTCCCGTGATTTACACTTGTAAATAGATGCAAACATAAAAATAAAATAAAAAAACCCCCAATAATATATTATAGTATTTCAATCAAAAAAATAAAATATAAGGAGTACGCTGCATGCACAAACCAAAATGTGTAATTAATGTGTAATTAAACAGTGCAAATATACAAGAGTTGAAACAATTCAGTCGCCAAAAAGTACATCTGCACCGTTAAATTTAGTTTCTATTTACAGATATATCTGAAATGACATCTCCAAAAATGTTTAAAGAGCAGGAAGAAAAAATGGAGATTGTAATAGTGAAGTTCTGCTTGTATACATTATGTTTCAAAAAGTATAAATCACACTCACATTATAAAATTCTTTACAATGCCTTAATACTGTATCCTTCTGTGTTTTGCTGTAATTATTCTCAGAAAGTAGCTCCTTATCCTTCTTATAATTTATTTATTCTCATTCACACCGGAAAAAAGGGGACACGAAAGTTTTGCACAGTGTGTTCCAATTTTAACAAAACTGAATAAAATCAATAGAAAGACTTACAAAGTGCTCAATGCAACAATTTGTCTCAATAAAAACAATCCCCCCCTCATGTAATAATCTTTGCTGTTATTCCCAGCATTCTGTAGTTGCTAAGATGCTCTATTGTAGGGCAAGGAACCTTCAGACCCCAGATAATAACCAAGACTTCCTTGAGAAAGAACTACAATCAAAATTCAAGCTGCCCCCATAATAGTGTTTCCATAATAAATGTTTGTCTTATAAATGCATACATAAAAACCTTCTCTCTTGGTCCACTGTAATCCATTAGGAAGCTTGTAATCCATAAGGTATAGTAAAAAAAGATTGAGTGGATGGATAGCTGCTGATTAGCATGTGACGAAAATGTTAAATTTACAAAATTATGGATGCAGTGTTTATTTGTTATTTGTTATGAGATTATATGGGAACCAATTATTTATTCATTATGAGGATATTTATACCACACACTTGTGGCACTACAAGTTCAAGTGTGCGCCAGCATGCCATGTGAATGTTGATGGTTGTAATTCTACCAGCGCCAACCTGCAATAACACTAATGGGCTTTTAGAACATTCTGGCACTTGTAGTTGCACTATATTTTTTTCATTTTTACCTTATTACCCAACAGCATTGGGCTGCTACTGTCTAAGAGATTGGGCCCAGTACTATTTTTGGGAACACACAAGAGGATAGAGCACAATGCTGAGTAGGCAGGGTGGGGCTGATAGAAAACATAAATTAAGGGATATTTTTATATTTTATTTATTTACATGTACTTGTACAAGTGAGTTTGGCGGTATGGCATCCACCTGACCTGTCACTCCAAATATACATACTGCATTCACCATGTAGTTTGGCCTACAGTGCGTGATGTTTACTGCTTTTCATTAACTTTACCGGATTCTGTGATTATTTTTATGTTCCTTGTTAATTAAGGAAGTTTTTTCTTATTTGGGGCTGTTGGTGTTTAAGAACTTTTATCCAACTGAAATTGTATATGGACTGGACCACGTAAGTTCTTAAATAGAGCGAGGTGGACTAGCTCACATCCCAATACCATGGATTTACAAATAGTGGATTCCTTGCTTCCTGGACTCCCTACCTCTCTCATCACATCCAGAGTAATCCGCTCCTTCAGCCCCTTCAACATCACAAATGCTTGTAAGGGGTTAAAACAAGGAGTTGCTCTTCAACAGGGACCTGTGCATAATCCTCTTTGGTGGGAATTCCAGTGTAGGAAATTGGGATTCCTTAAAAATGCATGAATGGAAGACTTCAGAGTGTTCTTGGATTTCTTTAGCTTGGTCTTGAGGTTTGTCTCCCACCAGGTACATCGTGATTCCTGTTCCAGTTCTTCTGATGTAGACACCTCTGCGGGACACATCCTCTCTATCTGCCTAACTATTGAGACCCTCTGCTCCATCCGGATTTGCTTGTGCGTCTGTTCATCTGATGAGCCTGCTGGAGCAGGGAGACTGGTGTTTAGATCCCTACCAAGTCGGTATAGAGCGTCTGAATCGAGCAGTTGAGGACTGTCAAACAAGAAGAGGTTCACTGCAACTGTTTGGCTGGAAGAGTGGCTTGGAAGGATCCAGGTGATCTGAATGCTACGACAATATCTTTGTTTTCCACACAGCTCGTCCTGAGAATAGCCTAATACAACTGGGTTCATGTAAAGTAAAGACTCTTCAGCTTTTTAATTTATTTTTGTGACCTTTTGCACTGGGCAAGGTATTGTTTGGAGTGTTAAAGGTATATTTCTTATTTTTGGCTATTGATCGGAATTGAAGTTCATCATTTGTAATAAAGATACAGTTGTATCCTTCCTATCTCTCTTTGGGTTTGGGTTCCTGCCCTAATGTCCTTGTATCATCATAGGGACCTTTTTCTAATTTCTTTTAAACAGTGGAAAAGGAATTATTGATGAGTTATTTTGACTCTGTTCATTAATACGCAGCATTAAACTTACATATTAATTAGCTGTCTCTCCATTTTTGTTGCAGCTCTGCCTTGAAATCTGCAAACACACATAACAATTATTTTGGTTTAAAGAAACTAGCTATAACATTTAGTGCATAAATCAATTATAAAACAACATTTGGTTTTATTCATAAAAACAATTCTCATCATAAGTCAAGATGTTAGAACATCAGTATATAGCAATTCTCCATTTACAAATATTCTACAAATAGCTGATGCTAAAATAAAGCTAATAAAACTGAACATATCCTGACTAACTCAGAAAAAGGATACGCTTTCAAACGGTATCTAAGTCATGGAAATATCATTACGTAATTACACTGGATATAAACATCAGTTCAAATTATTTAAATTAGCTAAATTCCAAAAGCTTCTGATAAGTTTACATTTATTATATATATATATATATATATATATCTTCTTTTGAAGTGGGAGCATTGCTAGACTTATTTAATAAATTGTTTAATTTTTAATTAAAATGTGAATAGGTCCATAGCAAACACAGTGGAGAAATTCCTAAGAGAACCAAATGATATGGTATATGATTATTATTTTCCCTTTTCACATAAAACAAGATTAAGGCATGAGACTAAGATCATCATTATATTATCGAATTCATCTTTCATTATCACATACTGCACTTGACAATTTACTTTAATTAAATAATACACTATGTGTCATATCACTATTGCAGAAATCCCTATAAATAATAATGATTTGTGTTTTAAATTAACATACTCAGGACCTCATGCAGAGTAAGGCTGAGTATACACAATATGATATCCTTAATGATTTTGCAAACTATTAAAAAAAAAAGTTCTGATGCCAATTCATGTTTACACACTAAATACATTTTACATGATTTACCTTCATATCTATGCTCTTCATTGACTGAAGAACTCATGACTGTACACCCCATTGAGATCTATGGACACTGCCGGTCATGAGTGCAAACACACTGCAGAATTGGAACAACATTGATATATCGTTGAATGACATTTTTAGTCCGGTTTAAAATCAGATGAAATGATATGATGTGCTTTGGAACAATAGTTGTTCATCATTGCAGAGTGCACACTAATGCAATATCGACTGAAAACATTGTAGTATGTACCCAGCCTTAGACTGATGTCTGTGTTATTGGAGAAAAATCTGCACTTTCTTGTTGCGAATGTGTGCGCATAAAATGCATATTCATATGTCTGTATGCAGATTTAGTCACTTTATACTTGCAGAATATTATGACTGGAGAGGCGGAATAGGAGGGGGGCAAATGTTGAAGGTGTGTTCACAACTGAGATAGAATACTGCTCCCTGGTGTGACAAGTTGGCAAGCAAGGAAAGTGTGGCACCAATTCAGCAAACTTGAGAGAATATTCAAGAAGGCCAGGAACTGGAATATTGGGAGACACCATTTAGTAAAAAATCAGTAAGTGAATGGAGGATCAAGGCTGGGAGATGCCTCAAAGTACCAGATCACTAGGTGAGAAGGCTAGTCAGACAAGCTGGGGTCTGGAATGTTGCAAAGAGCAAAGAACTGGGAAGTAGAGAAGGGGACAGTTGGAGTAATGTAAACCTAATATTCTGGTACTGAACAGTCCACAGTGTACAATTTAAATATGCATGCCTGATTTGAATCAGGTGTGTTAATGACATCAGCAGTCAGCTGACTGACATTCCAAAAATCAGGAAGAGCCGTACACTCGCTGCTATGATGCAAAGTGTGCAACAGTGTGGGAGAGAACGCTGTTTAACAGATCCACAATGTAAAAACTGGATGCCAGGTCAGGCTTGTGATACTGGTATAGCGATAGCCTGCTTGGCCCTGACAAAGATGAAATATTATGTGTCTGCTTATTATGTGCCAACTTATAGGCAATGTGAGTATAATTTAATGGCTCATTATGTATAGCCTCATAAAATGTACTGTTGGGCTTAGACTGATAATGTGAGTTTGAAGCTAGACTGATGTAATGTGCACACAATTTAGTAGTTAATTCCCATGATATTACATTACATCAGTACATGGACTGGTGTAATGTAATATCATGGGAATAAACTACTATAAACTACTATAATGTACTATAATGCTACTGGATTTTCTTCCAGGCTCATTTGTCAGCAAAGTAATAATCAAGCTACTGCCCTTTAGATGGGATAAGATTTACCCTTTAATGTTTAATGTTGTCTTAATTGTAATTATAACAGTTTATTTGACTTTGTTTTATGGGAACTACATTTGCAGCGTAAGTCTTACACATTGTCAGTGATGACTCCACTTCCTCCACTTCCTCGACCCATCATAGGTGGGAGGCCCTCTAATCTTCAAAATGTCAGCTCATCACCCTTAAACTTAGTGATTAGTTAAAACAGTACATTTTCTGAAAGAAAGAGACTGCTATCTGTAATAACTTATTATATGGCATTTTAAACAAGTGTTACAAGCTGTAGCAAAGAAATCTGAAATCAAGGCACAAAGAAGCTGATGGTCACAGGTGAAAGCTTGGAGGGTTGCATGTGGCCCTGGAGCCACCTTTTCCCCATCAATGCTCTAGAATATAATTTCCATGGTCAGGGTTCTCCATACCTTATATTTTATGTCAGTCTATCTACCTTGTTTGCTACTGTGATGTCTTACATCCATTTATTTGTGTGTCCATTATGGCTAATAATGGATACACATGGATTTCTTACTTGCTTTTGTGCTACTTGTAATTGCTTGAGCATTACTCACACTTGGGTTTTGTACCACATCTCTGCTATTATGCTAAATTATATATTTTCTTGACGTTTTTTCAAAAGAAATTTCTTAGGGCATTAAAGGGTACAGAAAAAAGAATAATAGAATGATTGGGAGGAATATATTCATGTGTATTCATGAATTTATTATGTTTCATTCATGTATCTGTGTGCAGACTATTACATACCCACTTAATAATGTCACAGAATGCTTCTCAGGAGTACAGTGAGAATGTTCCTGCCAGTATGAGCTTTCCATCCGCCACTGCCGATGATGCTTCCTAGGGAAACCTAGTGACGAATGACACCCCTATCCAACACCACCTGCACCCACATATCCCCATCCAGTGAGTGTGCAATCTACAGGTCAGTCTGTATGTCCACAGAATAGAGAAGCAGAAGCAGAACTCAAAGATTACATTGCAGAAGCTTCGGCCCTATTTCACCCCAAAACTCAATTTGTATTCATATTTTTTAATTATTTTTCCCACAACCTCTCACCAATCTGTACTGTGCACTGAGTAATTCTTTCAAATTTTATTTTGCTTTTATTTGGATATACTTAAATCCCATTAAAAACTGAGAGACTGAAATATGACAGACAATATCACAAAATTAATCCTAAAACCAGAAAGATAATAATTTGTCAACCTAAGGCACAAAAGAGGGCTGTGCGCAGGTATGTTTTATGAACTTAGTGGGCCTGTTTGCAGGAATTGTGCCCCTTATATGTAACAAGGAGAGAAAGGTGGAGGAACATATATGACAAGGGGACCCTATGCGTGCCACTACTACTACTTACCTAACTTTAAACTATCTTCTAAAAAACATTTTTTGGGCAATTCAAAATGGTGACATCATACATTTAAGAGGAAATATTTTCTGCTGCAAAACCCCCACAGCACATACTGTACATATTGTATTTATTGTATTTATGTACATATTGTGCAAGCTCGTTGCCTAGGTGTAATCCTTGATTCACAACTATCATTTATCCCCCACATCAACTCTATATCTAAATCATGTTACATACACCTAAAGAACATTTCCAGAATACGCACATATCTGACACAAGACACCGCAAAAACATTTCATGCACTCATCATCTCCCGCATCGACTATTGCAATTCCCTCCTTACTGGTCTTTCCAAAGTCAGACTTGAACCCCTACAATCTATTTTGCATGCAGCGGCTAGATTGATTTTCCTTACTAACTGTTTTTCCTCTGCTGAGCCACTCTGTCAGTCTCTACATTGGCTGCCTGTATTTCAACGAATCCAATATAAAATTCTTCTACTAACATACAAGGCCATCAACAAAATTGCACCGATATACATTTCCTCACTGGTCTCGAAAAATCTCCCCACTCGACACCTCCGTTCTGCACAAGATCTACGTTTCTCCTACACTCTCATCACATCCTCCCATTCTCGGTTACAGGATTTTTTCCGGGCTGCATCCACGTTGTGGAATTCCCTCCCTCGCACAGTAAGACTTTCCTCTAGTCTTCAAACCTTCAAGCGTTCACTGACAACCCACCTCTTCAGACAAGGTTATGATATTCCTCAGCCACCATCTTAATTTCCCTAGATTACCCTATTAGCATCCTCTACACTGCTAACGCAAGACAACAACCCTCTGACCAACACTGCAACACACACCCCCACTCAATACTTTTACCTTTGCGTTCTAGCTGGTCCATTGTGCACTATGATGTAGCACATGCCCTTGTGTTTCTAACTCCCATTGTTCTATAGATTGTAAGCTTGCGAGCAGGGTTCTCTTACCTCTCTGTCTGTATGTATTACCCAGTATTGTTTTATCAATGTTTGTTCCCAATTGTAAAGCGCTACAGAATTTTCTGGCGCTATATAAATAAATGTTGATGATGATGATGATTTCAATGCTTCAGCAGAAGGTGTACTATCTTTTTTGAAGCGACTAGCTATAATGTAGGTTTTGGTGGTCGGCACTGTATTATTTCGTGGTTCGCATATAAATTATATGCCCACTATTGCATTTTTTGATTGATAATGAGTATTGACACTGAATTATGTTTTAATTGTAATCACCATATTTGGTTTACATTCAGTTAACAAAACATCAGTTTTTTGTTAGCTATGTTTATTCCTGACATTTTATATATGCTTTAAATCTTGATAATAATTATAGAAATAGACAAAATGTAAATAATATTGCAATAAATGTATTTTGTTTATGGCATTTGGAGGCCTGTCAGTGCTTTCATCTCTGTTGCACACACACATACGCGTTATGTGTATAAGTGATTTTAAATGTTGTCATCTACAACAAAAATATTTTTAGTTTAATCACTTTTTATATATGTGTAGGTTAAGTTTTAGAATTTGTAATGGTTTTGTTTTAAAAAAAAATTACAATAGAAAGACTGCTTTTCTGCTAAGCATGCTGTTAATGAACGGTATTTTACAACAGTTTGATTCACAGTATGAGAACAGTGGAGGTCAGAAGATGCAGTCAACCTACCTGTCGAGGCAAGCATATTCCTCATACAGTGACATGGAATTTAATGGTAGAGAGGTCACCTCTATAAGAAGAAATCCCAGCTGCCTGCAAGCAAGAGCCAAATGACAGCCTTTAAAAATATTAATATTAAACTCAAAGAAAATAGGTCCCCTGACTATAAATTGTTAGTGAGAGAACTGACCTTGTTTCAGTCCACTTAAGAGATATTTAATGTACAATGCTTAACCTGTTCATTTGATGACAAATGCCTTTAAATATTTTGTCTAACATATGGATATAGTATATATATATATATATATATATATATATATATATATTTTTTTTTATATATATAAATATATATATATATATATATATATATATAGTATATATATATATATATATTTATATATATATATATATATATATATATATATATATATATATACACATATATATATATATATATATATATATATATATATATACATATATATATATATATATATATATATATATATATATATATTATATCTATATATAGATATATATATATATATATATATATAGTATATATATAGTATATATATATATATATTTTTATTTTTTATTATTTACTGATTATGATCATATATATATATGTTTTTTATTATACACACAAAATATATATACATATTTTTTTATATATGTCATACATCATCGTATGTATCAGCTGTATTTATTTATTTAATTGTTATTCTTTTGTTTTTGCTAATAAATCGCCCTGTGAGTTGGAACCATAGAAATCGCAGCAGACAATGATTATTGGTAAATGATAACTTTAATATAACAGAGAAGAGTGATGTTTGTCTTTACCACAGGAGAAAGAATATATATATATATATATATATATATATATATATTTGGACGCTTGACCTTAACACCAACAGGGACTGTAATGACATTGTATTCAAATGCATATACTTTAATAAGGAGTTGGTCCCCCTTTTGCAGCGATAACAGCTTCCACTCTTCTTGGAAGGCTTTCACAAGATGTTGGAGTGTTTCTGTGGGAATTTGTGCCCATTCATTCTGTAGAGCATTTATGAGGTCAGGCACTGATGATGGACGAGAAGGCTTGGCTCACAATCTCCATTCCAGTTCATCCCAAAGGTGTTCGATGGGGTTAAGGTCAGGGCTCTGTGTGGGCCAGTCAAGTTCTTCCACACCAAACTCATCAAACCATGTCTTTGTAGTCCTTGCTTTGCACACAGGGGCACAGTCATGTTGGAATAGGAAAGGGCCTTCCCCAAATTGTTGCCACAATGTTGGAAGCATAGTGTTGTCAAAAATTACTTGGTATGCTGAAGCATTAAGATTGCCCTTTAATGGAGATAAGAAGCCTGGGCCAAACCCTGAAAAACAGCCCCATACCATTATTCCTCCTCCAGCAAACATCACAGTTGGCATAATGCATTCAGGCAAGTAACGTTCTCACAGCATCCGCCAAACACAGACTTGCCCATCTGACTGCCAAACAGAGTAGCGTGATTTGTCACTCCACAGAACACGTTTCCACTGCTTCACAGTTCAGTATTGGTGTACTTTATACAACTTCATCCAATGCTTGGCATTGGTCTTGGTGAAATGCTGCTCGGCCATGGAAACCCAGGTTTTGTGCTGACATTAATGCCAATGAAATTTTGGAACAGCTATGAAATCAACATAGCGTTGGTGACTTTTAAACACCATATGCTTTAGCAGTTGTTGACACCACTCTGATTGTACGTGGTCTTCAGCTTCAAAGCTGAGTTGCTATTGTTCCTAAATGCTTCTATTTTCCAGTAATATCACGTACAGTTGACCGTGGAATATCCAGCAGGGATGAAATTTCATGAACTGTTATATTGCAAACGTGACATCCTATCATAGTACTATGCTTGAAGTCACTGAGCTCTTCAGAACTGTTAGTATATAGGATCGCTTTCGCTCCGTCCCCCCTGCTGTGTTGCTATGGCAACCGCAGCACAATCTCCAGTGGGCTACTGAGGAATCAGGAACTGGGGGGCACTGTGCATATATATATATATATATATATATATATATATATATATTTATACACAGTTTAGCTGCAATCAGGAATGGTTCAGCTCATTGAAACCATGTGATCCAGTTACAGTAAAAGGAATTGGTGGAAAAGTTCTTACTGCAATAATAGTCGGGACTATCATAGTCCGCTGGATATATAAAAGGTAAAACCATAGTCGCAAATATCCAAGACCTCTTGTATGTACCAGAGTTGGGAACCATCCTTATCGCTGTAAGCATCCTTGACAAAAAAAAAGGTTATGAAGTCAAATTCGCAGAGGGCAAATGTGTGGTTCAAAAACAGAAAAGTACTGTAACTGCAACAGCAACCAAGTGTAACCAGCATTACGTCCAAGACACTGTAGAATGGCATGCGATGGCGGCTTCAGATAACAGATATTCTATATTTTCTATATTTTTTGTAATATTTATCCTTGTTTGTAATATTTCTATATTTTTTATATGTTTTATGTATATTTTATACTATGTTATTATGTTCTTCTATTGTATGATGTTAGTATGCTTATTTACTATGTACTACTCAGTATGTTATCATCTTCTATTGCTGCTATATCTAACTACCTAATGTCACCCTGTTTTCCCTCAACCAAGATGGCCCCTTATAATTGAAATTATATGTTCATATCAATTCTGGGCTTAGCCTGCCCAAAAACAAAATGGCCGCCGGCAAAATCGCCGTTTTCTATACTATCTATGTCCCTCCGGACATTGAGCACCTGTTCCTAGGTGCCCCTATGAACCTATTCAGGCATTCCTGAAAGAAGTGAGAGAGAACTCACTTTAAACATAGTAGAATACTCGCGGCGTGGCCGCGCATGCGCAGTAGCGATCGCGCAATGCGCATGCGCAAAATGGCCACCGCCATATACAAATTACACTCTTGTAGATAGGAAGTGTTCTACATTCCTCCTGAAGAAGTCATTTAGACGAAACGCGTTGAGGCTTTGCCACTGACTGTGCATCCCTGTCCTGAGTCTACCTGGAATATCTAACCATTAAGTTTTCTGTGCGGAGACTGTGGGAAGTTCCTGCGTATACCCGAGGGGCTGGATCTACAGCAATCAGTGTAACCTGTATAACAGATAAGCATGTTTTTGATTGATCTATTGTGAGTGCATATTCTATATGATTGCAAATTAAATATCCGTTGTTTTGAAATACTACACCATATGGTACATTATCTTGTTTCCCCATATCTGATGAGTGGAGGAGAGGTTTTGTGACTGGTGTATGATTGAGGAACAGACATACAGATGTGCTGATTATGCAAATTTCTGGAGAAACATCATGATACCGGGGAAGCTGGTTATATTATTGTTCTGGAAGTTGCTACACAGCTAAACGGTTCCTGCCTTTGAATAAGAGCAGTTTATGCAGATAAGCTATTTTATTGATCTTTTGGTGTGGTGATTATGGTGATGGGCTATCACATATACACACTAGTCCTCTGATTTCTCTGTTTTCTGTCTTTTACATATATACAAGACTGGACTTATAACCTTGGTCCAAGAGGACTATCCAGAATCTTGAAAGATCCATTTATTTATGACTTATATTTTCCACTGAACTTTGGTTTATTTTCCAATACTGTCACACCTTGAGCGCCGATTCCTGCACTATACCTATCTATCTATCTATATATATATATATATATATATATATATATATATATATACACACAGTTTAGCTGCAATCAGGAATGGTTCAGCTCATTGAAACCATGTGATCCAGTTACAGTAAAAGGAATTGGTGGAAAAGTTCTTACTGCAATAATAGTCGGGACTATCACAGTCCGCTGGATATATAAAAGGTAAAACCATAGTCGCAAATATCCAAGACCTCTTGTATGTACCAGAGTTGGGAACCATCCTTATCGCTGTAAGCATCCTTGACAAAAAAAAAGGTTATGAAGTCAAATTCGCAGAGGGCAAATGTGTGGTTCAAAAACAGAAAAGTACTGTAACTGCAACAGCAACCAAGTGTAACCAGCATTACATCCAAGACACTGTAGAATGGCATGCGATGGCGGCTTCAGATAACAGTCAATCAATGGAGCTGTGGCATAGGAGATTGTGTCATCTGGGATATGACAACGTCCAGACAGGCATCACTATGAACAGTTCTGAAAGACTGACATGCAAGAGCTGCATAAAGGGTAAGCAAACTCGTTGCCCCTTTTCCAAGTCAGCAACTAGAGCTGAAGCACCCCTAGCTCTAGTACATACTGATGTGTGTGGTTCAATGGAGGAGAAATCAGTCAGTGGCTACAGATACTTTCTGACACTTATTGATAAAGTAACTAGCATGACACATGTCTACGTCATAAGAGCTAACAGTGCAGTCATAGGGAAAATTTCAGAATACAAGAGCTTCGTAGAGGCTCAAATGGGTCTGAAACTAAAAGCCTTGAGATCCGACAATGGCAGAGAATACAACAACAGGACTTTAGCTGAATTTTTAAGAAAATATTGCATACAGCCCCAACTAACAATTGTCTATACACCAGAATAGAACGGTGTGTGAGCGAGCTAACAGAACAATTGTTGCACAGACTATGTTGAATGACGCAGGTCTGGAGAAAAGGTTTTGGGCGGAAGCAGTGTCCACTGCAGTCTACCTTAAAAACTGAGTGCCCACAGTAGCTGTGGAAGGTAAAATGCTACCGGAGGCGTGGTCCGGTAAAAAGCCAAGTGTCAACCATCTCCATGTATTCGGCTGTATGGTGTATGCACATATTCCTAAAGAAAAGCAAGTAATTTTTCAAATCAGTGGAGTGTATCATGCTCGGGCACTGCCAGCAGAGTAAAGGATTGAGACTTTGGGACATTAGCAACAAACGTCTTTTCAAATCCATAGATGTGGTGTTTCACAAAAATACGCCACCTAGAAGAGTAGTGGAACAGCAACCACAAAAATGAACCATTCTTGTGGAACCATGTTTGTAAATAGAGACTGCATGGCTAGGTTCTTGACTTTATACACCTCTGATCGAAACACCTTGATGCAATAATTAATAGGTTTGGCTTAACTATTTTGTCCATATAGTGTGTGTGTTTGTGTATATATATATATATATATATATATATATATATATATTATGGATGTTTTATATATATATATATATATATATATATATATATGTATATATATATATACATATATTTCTATTATTACACGTGAACACTTCAAGTGTGTCACGAGATACGGGGACTGAAGGCCACTTGCTGAAATTTGCATTGCTAAGCTAGGAAGCGCAGAGTCTAAACACACCTCCCATCTTCGCCAGGGACCCCCGCAAGGTATGTTGGAGTTTTCTGAAAGGGACGTGCAGGTCGTGGCCCTTTAAGTCAGCTATCAGCGGAGTGGATGGTGAGCAGGCATGGTCGTGCAGGCAGAGATCAAACCGTTCAGGCAATTGCAGTTTCAAAGGAGAAGGTAAATCGGTGTCAGCAAACCAAAGGTCAGATTCAGCAGGAGCAATCAGGCCAAAGAGAGACCTTGGAGTGGAACCAGAGGAAACCAGGTCGATACAGAGGAGGTCAGTCAGAGAGCAAGGAAATAGGCTGGAACGCTGGAGCATAGGAAGACCTAGATACTCTGGCACCTACCTAGTGTAAGGGGCAGGTTTAAATAGAGTAACCAGCTCACACTTTTCTTGTGACCCTAACGTTGAAGTAACAGAAGCCAGCTCTCTTTACATTGGCAATTGTTTGGCATTGGTCACGCTATACAAAAGAAAAAGACAAGTTTATATAGTTTACCTTCCTCTCACAGCCCTAGTTTGATGGACAGATGCCACTTCCACATTGCCTTTAAAATGTTGTGCTCTGTAGGTAAAGAGGAATTTACTTGCAAACACACCATGTCAACTGGCTGCTAGCTGTGGAAAGAGATGCTTGCAGACCACTTCAAAATATGTAAGTTAAATAAAAGTTTTTACTATTATTTTGTCACACATATGTCCTCCACCTGTATCTCTTTAACTTAGGTGCACTACTGTACTAATGTATAACTGTTTGCAGACTTTCTCTGCAGATATTCAGCTAAATACCTAACCCTTGTTTTAGAAGCTTGTGGTAAAACAGCCCCTTTGTCACATATCCGTCCGCCTAGCATCAGTGGGGGGGCACGGACTTCGTGAGGAGAGCAAATTTTCGTGACAGTCCATCTGAATTTCTATGCAGAATCCCGGGTCTATGTTCTACTGAGAACTTGAAAGGTTACAGTATCAAGAACCAGTGGGTTACCTTGGCCTTTACCTTCCAGTTGTTCTGCATCCACCGCAATGGTGCATAATCTGTTATTAATGAAAATTCTCTGCCTAGGGATAATAGCTTAGAGCTTCTGTAGCCCAGTTTAATGGAGAGACTCCTTCTCTACGGTTACATATTTTTGTTTCCTTGGAAGTAATTTCCAATTCAGATACAGGACAGGATTTTCTATTCCATCCTTCTTCTGCTATATAACTGCATCCAAGCCGACACCATGGGCATAGGTTTGGAGGAAAAGCCTTCGGGTAAAGTCAGGTGGTTGTAGAACTGGTGAGGAACAGAGGGCTAAGTGAAAATCTGACCAAGCAGCCTCTGCAGAGTTGGACCAGGTTTACCTGTCTGGACAACTTTTCTTAAGCGTGTCTGTGAGTGGAGTAGCTCTAGTGGTGAAATGGTTAGAGCTAGTAAGTCTGGGAAGGTTCTTAACTGTGATTTCTTTTCTGGTCTTAGCCACTTTTTTGACTGCTTGTGTAGTTGGGTTTTTACTTGCCCCACAAGTATATATATATATATATATATATATATATATATATATATATATATGTATATATATGCAAACATGTTATATCCATATGATAATTGTCCAGCTGATGGCAATTATTATAATTTATATGCTAAAGATGTGTATTACAGAGCTAAGTAGTATGGATTAAATTACTGGGATGTTTATTCTCAATTATATATGTCCATCGTACTGTCTATTGCTCACCTACAGTAAGTTGCCATCTTAAGAGGGTGGTGTTTGAGGTGACATTCAAGCTTGAGTGTCTGACAAAGGGGACAGCATGGTCCTTGAAAAGTTACGCTATGCACTTTTCTCATCTTTAAGGATAATAATCACATGTGAGTTCTATTTAATACTGATGTGTGCATCCTATCAGTTTTTTTCACGTGATTTTCAGCCTTCTGTTCAGAGGTTTTGGAACATCGAGCAAGAGGAGCAGAAAGAGTAGTCCATTATCTACTAATAAAGTGCTGTTTTTTATGAACTTTGCTCTATAACTGAGTTTTCAGTGTAAATGATAGCTTGCTTTGCAGAAATGCACTGTTTGGAATCACTGATTGATACAAAGGGGCAGGGCTAGTGCTTTCATAGCAACTCATTTCACTGCACTCTTTTTGACCTGTATGAGATTCCATCAGAACACTATCAAAAAAAGAGAGGGACCCTGAATAATATATTTTACCTTTATGGTTAACATTTCTACATGCAAGTTTGTCATTTAATGTTCCTTTAAGCAACCCTCTGCTACTACCTCAAGGGTTAATATATAATTTCTGTTGTTTGTTATCTCTGTCACATGGCCAAGGACTATCATGTAATTAATAAAAGCAAGCACCAACTACCAAAAGAAACAGATAACAGAACCCTATTTTGTTAAGTTAAACGGGGAAAGCAATATATTGCAAGAAATGAATAATTTAAAACAATTTAATTGTATATTTTAATTTAAAAAATAAACAAAGCAGACTACATCAGTCTTGAGCAGGTTAATAGCTAGTAAAAAGACTGAACACATTATAGGTTATTTTTTTTTTTAGGTTAATTTAACCTAAAAAAAATTAGAAATACCTTTGGCATCCTTGCAGACCAAAATAGAAGTCTGGTAGATTGTCAGAAGTACATTTATAGAATTGTGCTTCAAGTATGATGATACTACTCCCACATTTGAAGATGTTAATCTTTAAGCTGTGAGACTAAAGTCAAATAAAAGAGTTATTAACCCTTTCTTTTCTAATTTATTTGTATTTTTTTGTAAGACAGCTTTATTATTTGGGCTCCATTCTTCCCCATTTATATTGCTTATAATCACAATAGGAATTTTATTTAAATACATTATAGAGCAGCATCATAATGAATTTATCAATGAATGAGATATTTTTTCCTTTTTATATCCAGAATGGTTATAAAACAAACAAACATAGTGTACTAAAATATACTTATGTTATTTTATATTTTAAATTGTTTTATTCAAAATCATTACTATGTCAAATGGGAGACAAACTTTTAAAGTTATGCATCAAAACAATAATTGTCTTTCTCTAGGAACATAAAAATTAACCCATATATGTTTAATGTTACACAAAAAATATGCAAAGAAATAAAAAAAAAATTTTTTTGCTGTATATATAATTTTGTCATGCAAATTAAATTACTAAATATACAGTAATCATCTCTATCCTTACAGCATTAATTATTGATACTTTAGTTATTCTGTAAATTTATCTGCAGTATTTAAGCACTAATATGCAGTTAAGGACTAAATATACAATTTAATTATTATTGCATAATACAATTTGCGTAAGCTTTAATCTTTGTGTTTTTGTGAGGAGCCAATTAGTGATTCTTAAATAAAAGCAACTTCGTTTTTTTCCCCAGGTTTTATGACTTTACAACTAACCACATAAACCTGATTCCTATAACCATAAAACAAAACCGAAACAAGTTGGACATGTACCAGCAGAGAGAAAAAGAAATAGCCAGAGGGAACTCTCAACTGTGCAGTAATGTATATCCATGTGGATTTGTGCGTCTGCTAGTCTCTCAGAAACTTAATATTCCAATCAGCTTCTGAGCTACTGCATTAAGAGCCAGGGAGCGCATCAGTGCCCCTATAGCTGAGGGAATATTACTCACCGGGTCATGGTCGACTGAGTAAAATACAACCCTCATATATCATCATAACTGCCAGCAAATGACAATTATAATTGAGACGGCAATAACTAGGAAAGAGTTCTTTAATTTAACATCCAATTATTACAAGTTATCACTCCTTAATAAATGTAATATAACAGACAATCAATGTTGCATGTGACGGTCCAGGCAGCATTGGTATGGGAAATTTATTTCCTGGGGAAAGATATACTGTGTGTGCATTCTCTCTTTAAAAGTCTGCAGTGGTTGTGATAAGTGTAATGAGAACTGGAGCTATAAATAGCCATCAACCATTAATTTGCATATGTACAAAAGCTGTGAGCTCAGGTGGGGGTTGGATATTACTTCTCTTCTATAAAAAGAACAATAAAAGAGGAAACCTTTTGGTTATGCCCATTATGGGATCAGACTATTGAAATAAAGCAGCTAAATCAGATAAGCCTATCGAAAAAAAAAGAGGCATTATTTTGATAGGATTTGCATTATATCAGTTTCAATGTCCATAAATGATAGCTGAAAAATTCTTGAAATATTATTAACAGCTTTTTATTTTAGAATGGCCAAATTAATTTAAGCCCTGTAATCTGTTCTAACAAAATGGTTGATAAATCACATTAGAAGTTGTACATACACACTAACATATACATTTTCTTTATTTATATATTTATTTTTTTCATCTCATATTCTTCCACATGATGTACAAAGATTATATGGTTGGCATGACTGTTAGTTACCTATTCATATATACCAACTTGTGCTAGCTACTTTAGTGTAATTGTTTGGCATGGAAAATACATTGAATATATATATGAGCCTAAAGTACATTTGTACACCTAGTTCACACATTAATATTTTTGATTTACATATTATGTGGGATTTTTTTTAAAACTAATGGCCCTATGTAGATTCAGGCATATTTCCGGCTTATAAGTGCTAAAGTGTTCTATAAAATGCGGAGGGGTAGTATCTGCAGAAAGGCCTCTAGGAGATGTATCTGTTGTGATAGTTTGCCCTTGGCACAAGATGATCATCAGTACAGACCTTGATGTGTTAAAATAAATTGAATACATTTTAAAAAAGCTAACCACTCCCCCCCATCCCCCCAACATCTTAACGAGCCTTAGTGCTGCCACTAGCAAAATCAGGGGACAAAAAGCGTTGGGTCCTCCCAAATCCGCGAATACCAGCACACACACGGCTGAATTCCATAGGGAGATCAGGCCTTCAAAAAAATGTGCCTCTTTCCCCACCCCCAGGTATACCCAGCCCTGTGCTGAAAAGCACTAGGCCTCTCCTACATCCTGGGGCAGTGGGAGTGGAGTAATATAATTAAAAAAAATGTAAAAGAAAACATTTTGTCTGTGGTGCAGTATAGACTTCAGCATGCCCAGGTTGCCATTAAATGTTTGATCAGGCTGCTCTTAGTACTACTATTTTTCCAATGGCTACTATAGCACTCTGGTAGGAAACCACAAGTGACAGCATGCCCTTGGGCCCAGGTTCATTGGCACCTTTAGTGCACCAGGGAACTGTAAGTAAAGCACAGATACAGGTATAAAAATTATTTTATTTGAAGAAAAAACACCCCAACACATCCCTTATTTACCCTCTTTATTTCTCACCTGGATCCATGGCATCCTTTTTCTAAATTCTTTGGATCCTTTGGAAAAAAAACCCTGACATACGACGCCATACCAGCTGCTAGAAGCTCCCATCGCAAATGAGCTTTTAGAGGCAGTAGTCATATATATAACATAGGGATTTCCTACAATCTGAACTTAAGCCCTGAGTTTTGTTTCTCTGTTGATGCTCGCTATGCTTGCCTGTTTATTGACTTTGACTATGTCCTTCATGATTCCACATTCTCCAACCCTCTGACTTCAGCTTCATCCCTCATGCTACCTTCTCAAATCCATTGACTTCAACTTTGTCGTCCCAGAACCAAGCGGCATGGCCAGTCATAGTGTGTCTTTGATAGCTACCCCAGCCAAGTTTTTCTCTCCTGGGAGCAGCTAGCACCATGACAACTATGACTTGATAGGAAAGTAGGTGGTAAGGGATCTTATTTGGCATGTACCTAATCCTATAAAAGATAAGGTGTCCTCATATGCCCACAGGTCCTACACACACGGTAAAAGGAATTGTACAAGGACAAGTAAGAAATTAACCACCTACATATTAAATTGATTACATGTAATAATACAATAAGTTTTCATCAGGATGACACTAGGCAACCTAACTCTGGCTACTCCCGGTTTCCCTCTCTGGTCACCGGCTACTAGTTAGCGTCAGTTGACATGCACAGAAGCACAAAACAGGTGTTTATACTTGAGGCTCCTCTCACAGCCTTAGCTTGATGAACAGGCAACATTCCACCTTGCCTTTAATAAAGAATTCCCTGCAGATGTTCTATAATTCCACTCCATGGTAGACATGCCCTGTCAGCTTTGCTGTTAGCTGTAGAGAGATACTTTCAAAGCATATAAATGAAATCACACTTTATACTTTTACTTTGTCACACATGTCTTACACTTGTATATGTGCATTGCTATACTTGTGTGTTACCTGGTCTGCAGTCTTTACCTGCAGACTGTCAGCTGAATAGCTGATTCCTTTCTTAGAGGTCTATGGCAAACCACCGTCCTAATATTGTGTAGGTTATCCACGTGCCGCCAACACATCTATGACCCCTCGAGTCATGGATTCTACAAGACCTCTGAAGGTGTCCTGTGGTATCTAGCATCAATACATTAAAAGGGGATCATTAAAGTCCTTTAAGTTGCGAGGTGGGGCCTCCATGGCTCTGACTCTGGGGAATTTGGAGGCCAAATCAACACCTTGCACTCTTTGTCATGTTCCTCAAATCATTCCTGAACAATTTTTACAGTATGACACAGTGGCGCACGCAGGGGGGTTTCTGAGTCTCTAGAAACCCCCCCCTGCGTTAACTAAGTGGCCACTGTCCTATACAGCAGCCGCGGCGCTGTCAAAGAAGCTTCCGCGGCGGTGCTGTATTGTATACAGCACCGCCGCAGACGCTTCTTAGACAGGGCCGCGGCTGCTGTATAGGACAGCACTGGCGAAACGGAGAACCCCCCCGACAATCCTCCGTGCGCCCCTGTGACAGGGCATATTATCATGCTGAAAGAAGAAACTGTCCTCACGGAATATCATTTTCATGAAGGACAGAAGGGGTGTTCTGCAACAATGTTTAGGTAGATACGTGTCAAAGTAACATCCACATGAATGCCAGCATGGAGGTATTCCCAGCAAAACATTGCCCAGAGCATCACACTGCCTCCATCTGCTTGCCTTCTTCCCATAGTGCATCCAGGTGCCATGTTTTCCTCAGGTAAACGATATACATGCACCCGGCCATCCACATGATGTAATAGAAAACATGGTTTTTCTAGTATTATGTGTGCATTATGAAATTGGTCAGTAACCAAAGCAGAACCTGGACATGTCAAAAACTCAGTTGGGTGTTGCCTCAGTGCTTACTGCACATATGCAGGGAATGTAGTGTTGTTATCTCAGCTGTATCAATAAAAATGTCTAAAATCATGTTAAATGTAAGTAATGTCTGGGACCTTTAGTTTTCTGGCTATAAAAGTTGAACTGCTGCCACGCAGGATAGCCTCATGACCGGACTAACTGCAGTTGTGTCGGGATTGGGTTTTAATCGTGTTTTCAGCTTTTATAAATATGGGGCCCTAGGAACTACTGTTGATTGAACATACAGCTAAGACTACTATTGGAAGCTAAGAATCAATTACTTTCCTTTGTTTATACTGTTAGCAAATAAAGATAAACTTTTTAATGTATCTTGCTATCAAGAGTCATTATGTCTTTGAATCCCAGAACCTGGTTCCATCGGGAACAAATTGTTAGTTGATGTAAATTGTAATTTTGAGACTTTAGCATTGTTACTTAATACTGCTTAAATATAAATACTTTTTTATTAGGATATCCCTGTGCATTTTTATAGTTATTACATTGAAGATGAAAAACTCAGTAAAAAAGGACAAAATTCCAAATCCAAAAGCAGTGGTCTGACTTAAAAAATCAAGAGCAAAGAAGGCTATTGAGAATCTGAAGGAACATTAACAAAAGTTAGTATTAAAAACGTTTAAATGTAGTTAGTAAATGCTTTTAGTAACTAACGGTAACAATAATGATTATTATTATTATTATTATTATTATTATTATTATAGTGTTACTATTAAAACTTTGACATCTACTTACACAAAGAAGAATGTATGACGGAGTGTGCTACGTAGCTATTCCAAAAGTAAAAATGGGAGATGCTGTAGTGGCTATAAAATAAGAAATAATAGAGATAGGAATTGAAGAAATAAAAGAGGAACCAAAAAAGGTAATTAAACATCATAAAAATGTTTAAGAAAACCTATAACCCTGTTTCACTACATTAAAAAAATGTCATCTATATTTCAGTTGGTATGGACCAGCACAGCAGCATACCTGGCATGACCCAGGAGGGACACCAGCATAAAGGGATTTTGAGCAGTGTCAAAGGTGAGCAAATGGTAGTATTCTTTCTTTATTAAACATAATTAAAGTACTTGTCCTTTCCTCATTTAGATACCATGTCATATCGGACGAAAGTTTGGAAGGAGAGAAGGAGGTATTAATGCCCATAATAAGTACAATCAATACACATAAATGTATGATTATTCTACCATTGTATTTTAAAAATAATAAAAGATAACAAGTATGATAATACAAAATCAAATAGATGGACACATGTCACATCAGGAAATAAATGATACTGAAATAAGAATATGTATTTTCGCATGTGATAAGAATACAAGTTGTATACACTTGCATACAGGAACATATAAATGCCATATGGAGCATGTAAAACAGATTTATTATTGATTCTCAATTAAAGCACATTATTTCCATTTGATTGATGTTCTGACCCCGCGCCACGTGGGAAAGGCAGAGGAAGCATCATGAATTTAAATATACACACCCAGAAACGAGTCGCAATTGGTCGAGCAATTGATCATGATTTTGTACACACTGCGGGATTGGAAGGAGGTTGTAACAAGATTTATAGTTTTGCTGAACAATGAAATGAAACAGCGATCGGTACTTTGAAGTGACGTTATTCATCGTTTAAGTATACACACTTATGTGATACTGGCCCAAACGGTTGTTTATTGCTCGATTGACCCAATAGTCGACTGAAAAACCTGTAGTGTGTACACAGCCTAACCCTTGATATACCCAGTTAAAAAAATAAATGGCTTTAGGTCACCTATCATATTCCAGTGTTGATAGGATGGTGAATAAGTAAACATTGCTTTCTTTGTACAATTATTAGCTCTCTCACCTAATAATAGTCATATAGCCACTGAATGAAATGAACAACTGCAAGCAAATTGGTTGTTAAAATCATTGTTTCTCAAGTCTTGCCTATTGTAACATAGAATGAGCTTTCTGCTGACCATGTAGAATAGGGCACGTACATCTAAAGAATGTCAAGGGCACTGAAATTGTCTATCAAAATTGCTTATGTGTTTGTAGCACCAATAAATGAGCATTATTATAGCCCCAATAATTTACTATATGACCCTCTAGGGGAGGGAGGGAATTAGTTTTTGTATGTGTTTTTAAGACTCATCTGGGACCATAACCTGGGGATTTGCCCAGAGAGTTACCCTCCTACGTGATTTTCTGGCTTTGGGCAACCAGACTGATTTGATTTATGCTTGAGAGACATTCCACTAAGCTAAGTATATTGCATACTATATGTATCTCAATAAATGCATTAACTGATGATATATGGTTTTCTGTGAGTTTTCTTATACATCTAATTAACACTTTGCATCTAAACAACCTAGTCCCACTGAGAACACTACTATATAATGGATTATTTGCATTAATGAATTGAAATATTTTTTACATGTAACACCTCTTTCTCAGGTGTGCCTATATAAAATGTGTTTAGAGTAGAATTGTAGCTCTCACCGTTATCTCTCCTGTGCAGTGCCTCCACCTTCGTCAGAATCATATGGCACCTTCATTGGATAATGTCCAGAATATCTGCAAGTCCAGAGAGAGAGACTAAGGGAGCCCTCTGCCCACCTCCTATCTATGACCTCAGACACACAATTCAAATATCAGCACTTCAGACTGGGTTTTAGAAGCCACCCTGGCATGTTTATTTATAAAATATTTTTTCCATTGGAAGTCTGTTTTGCAAAACATACATAATAGGGTCAAGAGAAATAGTGTATCAAACAGAATTTTCAATGCAATGAAATAAATGCAATAGCAATATACATACAGTTTGGTCCATATATTTGGACTCTGGCACAATTTTTGTTATTTTAGCAGTTTACCAAAACATTTAAGTTACAGTTATATTATGAATATGGGTTTAAATTGACTATGAGCTTTAATTTGAGGTTATTTACATCAAATTTGTGTTAGGAACCCCCCTAGCCGATACTGCACAACCCAGAGTCTTCTCTGCCAGTCAGGTGTTCACTGGAGCCCCTAGTGGTGAGGACAGACTTGGCCGCAGACTGGCAGAGGGTTGTGAAGTGCGTACCGGCTGGGGAGAACCCAGGAAAGAGGAGTGAGGTCCAGGCACGGGTCAAGGGCCGGCAGCAGATAGCAAATCCAATAAACCAAGCCAAGGTCAAGGGTCACGGGCAAACAGGAGGGTCGGTAAACACGCCAGAGGTCGGGGTCACAAGAAACACAGGCAGGGTCCAAATCCAGGCAATGGGTTATACACAGATAATCCAGCAGAGTATCACAGTATAGGGACAAAGGGCAGAGCAGGTCAGCAAACTGGTAGCAGGAAGCTATAACCGGCAGTGAGGCTGCAGACCTCACTGCCTTAAGTACAAAAGGCCACCGATCAGAACCTAGCTCTGAATCATGCACAGCCCCCTGTACTGATTCCCTTAATCAGCCCACAGGCTGACCTTTCAGACATGCGCCCGGCTACTCAGCCTGCCGGAGCGCCTACAGTCTTTTTTCGGTGTCCGGCTGTTGCCCGGCCCGAAATACCGGAAGTGACGTCTCGGTCGTCATAGCGACGGCCGGGACGTCGGAAGGAGGCAATGGGTGTCGCTGCGTTGCCCACGGCCGCTGCGACCGTCTAACAATTTGGAGGTATTGTTTAGTATTTACATCTGCTCAATATGTAACCCCCTCTTTTTCAAAGGGCCAAAAGTAATTGGACAATTGACTCTAAAGCTGTTTCATGGACAGGTGTGGGCTATTCCTTCATTATTTATTTATCAATTATGCAGGCGAAAGGTCTGAAGTTGATTCCAAGTCTAGCATTTGAATTTTAAAGCTGTTGTTGTGAACCCACAACCTGGTTCAAAGTGGTCAAAGGAGCTCTCAATGCACATGAAACAGGCCATCCATAGGATACAAAAAAAGAACGCACTCTTGAGCTTGGCAACACAAAAAGGCCTGGACGTACATGGAAGACACAAGTGGTGGATGATCTCAGAACCTTTCCATGGTAAAGTAAAACCCCATCACAACATCCAGCCAAGTGAAGAATACTCTCCAGGAGGTAGGCATATTACTATCAGAGTGTGCTATAAAGATAAGACTTAACAAGAGCAAATACAGAAGGTTCACCACAAGGTGCAAACCATTCATAAGTCTCAACAATAGAAACGTTAGATTAGACTTTACAAAAAGGAAAATCTAAAAAAGCCAGCCTAGCTCTGGAACAGCATTCTTTGGACAGATAAAACTAAGATCAACCTGCACCAGAATGATGGGAAGAAAAAATTATGAAGAAGGCTTGAAATGGCTCATGATCTGAAGCATACTACATCATTTGTAAAACACGGTGGAGGCAGTGCCATGTCATGGGCAGGCACTGCTTCCAATGGCACTGGGAAACTAGTGTTTATTGATGATTTGGCATGAGAATAAAGCAGCTGGATGATTTCTGAAGTGTATAGGGATATACTGTCTGCTCAGATTCAGCCAAATTCAGCAAAGTTGATTATATGGTGCTTCACATTACAGATGGACAATGACCCAAAACATACTGCAAAAGCAACCCAATTTTTAAGGCAAAGAAGTGAAATAAACCGCAATGGCCGAGTCAGTCACCTTATCACTACCTGATCCAGCATGCATTTCACTTGCTGAAGACAAGACTAAAGGCAGAAAGACCCACAAACAAACAACAACTGAAGACAGCTGCAGTAAAGGCCTGGCAAAACATACCAAAGGAGGAAACTCAGAATTTGGGGATGTCCATAGGTTCCAGACTACAGGCTATCATTGCCTGCAATTGAGTTGTGACAAAGTAATAAAAATGAACATTTTTTATGATTATCTTAATTTGTCCATTTACATTTGAGACCCTGAAAATAGGTGACTGTGTATAGGAAATTTTTGCAATTCCTAAGTGTTTAATACACTATTTTTGTTTAATCACAAAGCACAAAACTCAGCAGTAACACACAACTTGTCCTCCAGGAATATATATATTTCTCATGAATATAAAATCCTACACTATTTCTTCCTCACTCAATGTTTCTAAAAAAGGAGGTAGAAACAGGTGCAAACAAATGTTGGCTGCTCCCTTCTATTAGCTATAATGATGAACCATTGCTGCTTTATTTCTTCCAGAGTATATCACACTTTAAATCTACAGTTCACTCACTGAAATGCTTCTCCTTTGCAGTTAACAAGCTATTTCTTCTAGACATCTCAGTCCCAGAATCCATGGCTGTCTCTCCCTGCAATATTACCCTTGAAACTAAAAGGTTTTTAAAATAAATATCTTTGGGTCTCTCTACAAGTTCCCTGTCTAACTAAACTGTAGCCACAAAAATCAGTTCAGCAAATATATAAGTCAATAAATAATCAGTACTACAGTCCTCCAACTGTAACTTTTAGCATGGCTCCTCTCAGCAATGGAGTCTGTCAGTTTGACCCACTCTTTTCCAAATGAGTATTTTTTTACACTCATGAAATCCTTCTCCAGTCCCTTAACTGGGACTTTGATGGATGAACCTGACTTCTGGTTCCAAAGTGCTGTTTCTCCAATTTTCCCTCTCTCATTGGTTCTGTCTCTTGGCTCTAAGTTTCTCTCACACAACATCCTCTCTCTGCTTTCTAGCTCCTCCCCTCCCTGCTTTCCCAGCTTCACATACAGTTTTCCTGCCCCTGCCAACCATTGCATGTTTCTCTGAACTCTGTCTCACCCATAGGCAGTCGGGGGGTATAATTGCTAAGCAGAAACCCCATGCTCTGTTTCACATGTGCTGCCTGTCATAGGTGCCGGTATTACATACATTAAACTCTATTTTTATTTTTTTGCTCACAGTATAGTTAGAGATTTTAATAGTAAAAATATAAAAATCTGCCTATTTTACTAATGTGACAGTTACATAGTTATCGAGGTTGACCACTAAGTTCCTGTCTGTTCCAGATTTATTTTGTGGGATTCTGTTAGAACATTTTTATTGCAAGAAAGTGTGATCAATAGTTTGCTTTAAAATGGTATGGGGAATAGTTAACTGGTATTAGTGAATTTTTGAAATGAAGAAAAAAACAGGAAATTAGCTCAAGGCAATACATTTGCAATCTCTGTGGGTTTACTTAACTTTGGTCGGGACTTTTAATGTGTAATGTCTGTTTATTGACAAATTCAATGGTGAGGTATAATTTAAATTCATGAAATAATTTGTCTTCACAAACTGGACACTTGAGGCTCAGTTCATCCAATCAGAGAAACCCACACTAACATAACCTGTCACAGGAAGACTTCAGTTGAGCTTTGTACTATATGTTATGTGCCACCAAGCTACTCATAATGGCTGACACTGATTCTTTGTCCTGTATGTTGTTAAGCATCCAGGATGCTGCTTCCTTTATGTGTGACCGCTGAATCTGGCAGCCAGGACCACAATTACCAGTCACTGCAGAGGAACTACACTTCATGGAGCACTATGAATGGTCCTCTTTAGATTAAATGGCAGGAAGGGCTTAGCCTTGTTGCCAGTTATAGCATTGTGCCTGCACCTCATTTACATGCTGCCTTGCTGACTGTCTTGCTGTTTGTGTACCTTATGCTTGTTCCTGTTCTCTGTTTGCTACCAATCTTGACCCTTGGCTTGTTTCTGGACCAATACAAGCTCGCTGCCTGCTTGACCATTGGGCTTGTCTATGGTTATCCTTGCTCTGTGTCTTCACTCAACCATTTGCATCATTACTGGTTTGCAATCTGTATACTATGTGGTGTACTGTACTCTCAGTCTCTATACCATTTTGCTACCTGATAACTAAGATAAACTTTACTTACTATGAGTTTAAATCTGGGGGCACCGGAGTACCTGTGAGAACACTCTTTATGGGAAAGGCAGCTTGGTATAGTCCTCTTTCATGTCTTGTTCAAGACATTTATCTAGGTGTCAATGGAAGCCAATTTTACAGCTCATTTATAATAATGCAGAGCAATGGCTAATCAGTACGTACGCACTCCTTATGACTAGTGCAGACCCAGATTGTATTTCTAATACATAAATGGCCAAAATGAACTATAACATAAATATATAATACAAGAATCTGTATACAGGAACTACATTTAACAACCCAGTAATATTTGTGATGCTGGTGAATAGCATTTTGCTGGTTGCTTGAAATGTCAGTGGCAATGACATAGATATTATTATTCAAATAAAAACAAATAAATATTTGATGGGTTGCTGTTGATGACTTTAATGCAATGGCATTGTGAAGAAAACAACGATTCATTAACTATTTTCAAAAGTGATATTCTATATAAAGTAGAAATGAACATTTTTAAATCCCTTTGAATCTTATTGATATGTAATATTATAAACACTCATTTCCCAAAAATATACTAGAATATTGATATTTTCTAAAACATAGTGTAACTTGATTTCCTTTTTTACTAGAACTTTTTATGCAATAAAGTATGTTTAATTTACAGAGATGCCAATCCTGAATGCACTCTGTTTGGCATTATTTTGGAATTTAGCACTAGGTTGTTTGCTATAATCAAGTCTGTGACATCCTCCTCGGGTGATCAGGAGAGAAAGACACCCATGGTGCCATCATTATCAATAATCAATAATTTGTGGGAATGTCAGTGTCCTTTTATTGGAGAATTATGTCCTTTTATCTCATTCTTTTTCTCTGATACTTCAAGCTTTTTTCTGATACCTGTTTTCCATTACAAGAGATGTTAACACTGAAATAATCTTTTCCAGGTCATGTATTTCTTGAGTAACAATGTGTTTTTCTGGCAATATATCCACAGCATTCTCTGTACCTGCCTTTTTCAGTGTGGGTGCTTGCTGGTAAAGGTGAGTTTATTGTAGGCATTGCACTGGGTGATTTACTGTCAAATTAGAGCTCTGTACATTTCTTTGGTTCTGATCCAGACTATGAAAAAGTTCACAATCTGTGGATGAAGTGCGTTGTCTGCTTGTGCTTGTGCCAAATAGAGGAAAAACCACAGTTGATCTTTGAACATTCTGCAGACTATACGGAATGTGACTTTACTTATCAGCATCAGGTGGCCACCTGGATTTTCATGGAGCTGACACGGTGCTCACCTAAGAGTAATTTTTCTGTTCTTTATACACTTAAACAATTGCATCCTTATTGACGTTTCATGGAACCATTATGATATCAGAGCTTATTTGAATACACAAGATATTAACAAACTGACCTGAATGGGTATATTTTCTACCCTTTGGAAGCTATACATTTGTTATCAAGTTGCATTTACAATATATCCTAGAGTCTGAATTAATCATTCCTAATGACACAGCTACTCTACATTAGGATCAAATTTTAATAATGTTCCTATTACCTTTATTACTAACAGGGGACTGAATTGTGAGAAGGACATATGGTAAAATTTATATTTCCTAAAACTATTTATCCCCTTATAGGAGGAGCACAATTCTCAGATTTTATATGTTGCGTTTGCTCTCTGATATATAGTGTATATATATATATATATATATATATATATATATATATATATTTAGATATATTGTTCTGAGATAAACATGGTTACATTCTAATTGTGGTATTTTACCGCTCTTTGGTCATTTCATACTTTGTGCATTTTATTCTATTGCGGAACTAAATGTATTTAGAATTTGTTGGATCTCCTACTGTTTAGAGCAACCATTAATCTGGTTATTATAGGTTATTTATATTTATATTCTTTGGGACTCATTTCTGTGCTGTTCATCTATTTTTATTAGTGTTCTTTTGCTGTAGAGGCTGACATTCCACGTAAGAATAGCTGTGTGTGTTTTTTGTTCTTTCTGTATCATGGATCACTGTTTTCTGTATATGTCATGTACGGCGCTGCAGACCCTTTGTGGCGCTTTATAATTTAAAAATAATAATAATAATATTTGGGTTATTCCCTTGATTATCATCATTCCTTGGGATTTCTATGTGCAAGATATTTCTTTATAACTTTTCAGTTCTGATATAGAAATACAGACATATATGTGTGTTTCTGCAGGTCTGCATTTGCATAGATGCGCCTTTATTGTAAGTGACCTACATTAGAATGTTCCTAACCTCTCCTTTCATACCTCTTCTGATGCAGACGAGTGTAAATTTGTGCCATAGGTTATTTAAATCAACGATTTAAGCTTTGGGATATGATGGATTTCTAATTAATGTTTTTTCATTTGTATTTTTAAATAAATTACTTTGTGTATAATATATAGTGTAACAAAAGCACAATCAGGTTTTTTTTTTATATTAGAATGGTAAAAATATTTAACATCATGCAGATTCCACATACTTTCCTGTGACCCTAAACACTAGCTAGACCAGGGGTCCTCAAACTACGGCCCGCGGAGAACATTTATATGGCCCACCGGCCGCCATCTGCTGTCAGTCAGCGACTCACAGCTACTGCTCCGTGCCCCCCTCTCTCCGCAGGTGTCGCCCCCCCCGCCGCCCACATTAACACTCCCAGGGCCGCTTCGGATTCGTTATCTCTGCCTTTCAGGACCTGACAGTCAGGTCCCGGCAAGGCAGTGTATACAGCAGAGTTAAAGGGTCCGGCCCTAGCCTATCAATGACCGGCCCCGACATTCACTAACTGCTGGGTGGCTGGCTCCTCCCCAGGAACCAGCCACCTTACTAACAGTGCCGCAGGTGCGGATCAGTCCAGGGCTGCTCCGTCTCTCCCTCCCCCCTTCCCAGATGCTCAGAGCCTCTTCTGTCTCTTGGTCTCCGGCGGGTGCTCCCATCACACAGAAGCTGACAGCTGCAGGTCCCTCCTTGCTCATCGCCCAGAACAGCACCATAATCAGGTATGTATACATTTTATTATGTGCAATGTATTTTTTATTACTACTATGTTGGCACTATTTTGAACCTGGGGCACTACTGTGGGGCATAAATTGAACTTGGGGGCACTACTGTGGGGCATAATTTTATCCTGGGGGGCACTACTGTGGGGCATAATATGATCCTGGAGGGCACTAATGTGGGGCATATTTTGAACATGGGGGGCATTATGTGGCATAAATTGAAAATGTTGGCACTATTGTGGCATAATTTGAACATAAGGGCACTATTGTGGCATTGAACCTAGGAAATTACTGTGTGGCATAATTAGAACCTTGGGGTGCTATTGTGGCATAATTTGAACCTGGGGGCGCTACTATGTGGCATATCAATTGGGGGCACTACAGTGTGGCATAATTCGAACATGTTGGCACTATTGTGGCATAATTTCAACCTGGGGGGCACTATGTGGCATAAATTTAAAATGTTGGCACTATTGTGGCATAATTTGAACCTGGGGGCACTACTATGTGCATATCAATTGACGGTACTTCTGTGTGACATAATATGAACTGCCTTAATCCAGCTCTGCCCGCCGGGTGTTTATGCCGCCGCTGCCTGTCTGTCATTTTTTTTACATGAGAAGGACGGTCATTGGTGAAAGAGGGAGAGGGGGTGGTACTGCTAAGTTTGTTGATTTAACTTTACTTCATTTTAAATATTGTATTTGTTCCCGTTTTGTTTCTTCACTTCAAAATAAGATATATGCAGTGTGCATAGGAATTTGGTCATAGTTTTTGTTTTTACTATAGTCCGGCCCTCCAACGGTCTGAGGGACAGTGAACTGGCCCCCTGTTTAAAAAGTTTGAGGACCCCTGAACTAGACAAAAGCCAGCTTTCTAAATACCAGCTTTTATATCATTTGTCACTATGAACAATGAAACAAGGTTTTTATACCTGACACTCCTCCCACCACCCTGCTTGATGGGCAAGTGACACACCCACTTTCCCATAAGAGGGAGCTAACATCAGCTGTTCTGTTTGCTCTGACTTCAGGCACACCCTGTTAGTCTGCTGTGGAAAAAAAAACACACTTTCAAAGCATGTAAGTTTAATCAAACTTTAAATTATTATTTGTCACACAAATTTCTCCAAACTAAGTGCAAAACATGTTACTCTGCTTGCGTGTTTTCTCTGCATATTGGCAGCTAAATGCCTCCATTTGTTTCAATAAGTACATGTGATTTTCATATAATATACTGATTTACACTCAGCGCTTTCATATTGTGACTTTTTAATTATTCTTATTGTAATGCATGTATGCCAATATTGCCATTTAGGTTTAAAATAATGCTCTCAGGCATCTTTATGGCAATACAATTTCTTATTCATCTCATTACAATGTGTGCAAAATGCATGGCAAAGGGTGAAAGTTTTCCAGTCTTATGTACTGTCGCTCTATTGGGCAGTGCCTCTTTTTTACAATATACTTTATTATTAATGGGATGTTGTCATCTGTTTACTCATCTAGTTTCAGTGTAATATAAATGCACCATGAGTAGGGGATGTTTGACAATTTTATCTAACATTAACAGGCAGTGCTTCTGTTTTGATACATAAACAAAAACAATCTGGTGCTAATAAAGATATATTTTAAAATAAGGCAAGTATGCTGCTCAAATATAGGGTTTTGGCAGTCCTCTAAATCGGCAATAAAATAAAAAAATATAGTGATCTACTAATCCACATAAAACTTGAACATACTTTCATATAAAATAAAATAACATTTATTTAAACAAATAAAATAGCAGCATATCAAATTGCACAATAATAAATCCTATTTCAAACCTCAAGAGGATCAGAACAAGTATAACCAGTCAGTACTCATTGACAGTCTTATGCTAATGTACTTGTAGAGTATAGCATGTGTTCAATCATATATCTAAAGTGCTGGCCACAGAAGGTACACCAGAAATGGATCGTTACTGCATCAAGTGCTAGTTAGTAGAAGTTCCTTCTCTGAGTCTTGTATATATTTTATATAGCATTAATAGATGAATATTATGGTAGATCTTACTGCCTCCTTATAATTGAAATTTCAAATATCAGAAGCAACTCTAGTCCATTCCTTTCGATACAAGTATTTCAGCTGATCCAGATCATTAAACAAGGTGCTTTTATACTTTCATGACGCAAGTGTATTGTTTTACAATAAGTAACTTTTAGAATCCAGAGATACTTGGAACAAACCAATCCTTATTGGGGGCCACCAAATAGCTGTTCCTCAGTCTCTGCTGCAGAAGTAGCTATATACCGCATAGTCTAATATGTTGGGTGAGTAAAACTCACCCGGTAGGCACCCCTCCAAATAAACTTGCTCACACACGTACCTCTCCATCCAGTATTATCACTGCAGGCTCAGATTGGTGTGTCAATCAACTGCACTAGTGCCATTCTGGGAAAATATTGAAACAATGAATTGATCCATATCTGCTATACATAGCCCTCCCTCATTTTCTCGTTTATCATTTTAGAACAGGCAACGTGTAGGAGGATATTAGCTGCAGTGCTCTGCTCCTAAAATAGCATTCAGGGTGAAAAGAGGGACATAGAAAACAATAGACTTGTGTGATTATTTTAAAGCAGTTCTGTAGAGATCAGTCAACTAGAATAGTTTGCTGATCAATAGGTTTTAAATTCAATCTTTAAGAATTTAGTCATACTAGTGGGTACTGGTTTTTGTTAATGCAAGTACTAACTATTAGCAGCAGAATCCAAAAACACTTTGATTATTTATTTTAAAATTAAGTTTTGCTAGTGAAAGCAATATTGTTTGGGGCAGTGACATATAAATTAATTTTGAAAAAAACGGGTTTTGTGTGTGTCAACGCAGTGGCACACCTAAAAAATGTTCTATATTGAAATCTTTTCTAATTTTCAATAGTTGTCAATTTTAAAAGGGTCATTCAATGACATCTATGTTAAAAAAAGTGTTTGCGTGCAAGGATACTTTTCTGGGCCTTTTTTGACATTCATAAATTTGGAACATTAGTCAGCATGCATAATGGAGAGTGAAGAGGCAGCAGGGCCTGACTAGCCATTTGGCACTTCTGGCAAATGCCAGAAGGGCCGATGGTTAGAAGGACCGACCTGACACTTCCTGGTGGCTGGCTCCTCTCCAGGAACCAGCCAGTTCTGTTGCGCACTGGATGAGAGTGTTAGGAACCCTTCCAGCCGGCACAACACAACCCGGAATCTACTCTGCCAGTCAGGTGTTCACTGGAGCCCCTGATGGTGGGGACAGACTGGGCCGCAGACTGACAGAGGGTCGTGAAGTGCGTACCAGCTGGGGAGAACCCAGGCAAGAGGAGTCAGGTCCACGCAGAGGTCAAGGGCCGGCAGCAGACAAGAGTATTGATGAACAAGCTGAGGTCAGGGGTCACAGGCAAATAGCAGAACGGGTAAACAGGCCAGAGATCAGGGTCACAGGAAACACGAGCAAGGTCCAAATCAAAGCCAAGGGTCATACACGGGGAGTCAAATAGCGATATCAGGATACAGGACAGGAACTAGCAGGTTAGCAGACTGGAACACAGGAGCTATAACCGGCAATGAGGCAGCAGACCTCATTGCCTTAAATACCCAGCTGAACCAATCACAGGTTGAACACACTCCTGCAGGTTAATAAAGCAGTCACTAACAGAGCCAATCAGGGCTTGCCCCTGGCCTGCACAGTTGCAGGCTAATGCCTGTAATTGCCTCCTATAATCTGCCCATATTAATTAGCCCACAGGCTGTAGAACGCTGCGCCCGGCCTCCTCCTATTGCCGGGACGCAGCTCTGAAGCGTCTACTGGTTGCCCCGGCAACGGCCGGGTTATGGCCGGAAATGACGTCCCGGTCGTCATGGCGACGGCCGGGACGCGGGTGAGTGAGTCGCGGCGGCTGGGCACCGCCATGGCTCGTAACAGTACCCCCCCTTGAGGAGGGGTCGAGGGACCCCGACATCCTGGTTTTCTAGGGAATTTTTTGAAGAACTCCTTCAGTTTCTTTGGGGCATGGAGTTGTCTCCGCGGAACCCAAGATCTCTCTTCCAATCCGCGATTCCTCCATTGTATGAGGAAATGCACCTGTCCTTGAACTTTTTTAGAATCAAGGACCTTTTGAATCACAAATTTTTGTGGTCCACTGGAACCTCTCCCAGGCACACTTGAAGACTGGGTTTGACCAGGAAATAGTACCGGTTTCAACAGAGAACAATGAAATGTGTTGGGAATTCTCAATGAGGCCGGAATTTTTAACCTAAATGCGACGGGGTTCACCTGTTTGATGATAGGAAACGGCCCGATGAACTTAGGGCCCAACTTCTTGCAAGGCTGTCTGAGCCTGATATTTTTTGTAGACAGCCACACCTTCTGGCCAACCTTAAGGGAGCAGGTGGTACGATGTCGGTCCGAATTTTTTTTTGCCACAAGTGAGGCTTGTCTCAATGATGAGTGAACTTTCTTCCAGATAACTCTGAGATCTCTTGCAGTGGAGCGGATCTCCTGGATACCAACGGACTGGAGTGAATACAGGGAGTTAGATCTGGGGTGAAAACCATAATTGCAGAAGAACGGAGAGATTTTTGTAGCTGAGTGACAGGAATTATTACAGGCGAATTCCGCCCAGGGTAACAGGGAAGACCAATTATCGTGGAACTCCGATGTGTAACATCGCAAAAATTTTTCTAGGGACTGGTTAACCCTTTCAGTTTGCCCATTTGACTGAGGGTGGTAGGCGGATGATAAACTGACCTTGATTCCGAGAAGGGTACAGAAGGACCTCCAGAATTGTGCTATAAACTGAGAACCCCGATCAGAGACGATGTCAGTAGGGAGTCCATGGAGCCTGAAAATATGTTGAATGAATAAGAGAGCCAAATCCCGAGCAGAAGGTAGTTTGGTTAACGGAATGAAGTGTGACATTTTGCTGAACCGGTCTACCACGACCCAAATCGTGTTGTGTCCTGCAGAAGGTGGTAGATCTACTACAAAGTCCATAGACAGATGAGTCCATGGTTTCGCAGGAGGGGCCAAAGGAACTAATTGGCCTACTGGACGGATCCTAGGCACTTTATTTCTAGCACAAATCTCACATGAGAGGACATGCCTCTTGACGTCGGCAGACATGGATGGCCACCAGACCGTGCGGGAAAGGATTTCTAGCGTCTTGTAAATTCCAGGGTGCCCAGCAGCCCTACTGCAATGTGCTTCCACAAGAACCGCCTTTCTTAAGTGGACTGGAACAAAAAGTCGTTGCTCCGGAGTAGCATCTGGGGCTAATTTCTGGAATCTCTGCAGTGTGACATTCAGATCTTGGGTTAACCCAGCATGGATTATGGAAGGAGGAATAATAGACTCTGGGTTAGTAACTGGAACATGGTGTGCCATGAAACTCCTGGACAGGGCATCTGCCCGGACATTCTTGGAACCTGGTCTGTAGGTGATCAGGAAATTGAACCGGGTAAAAAATAATGCCCAGCGGGCCTGTCTAGGGTTTAAGCGCTTGGCTGACTGTATATATTGCAAGTTCTTGTGGTCGGTAATGACAGAGATCTGATGCGAAGCACCCTCCAACCAATGCCGCCACTCCTCGAAGGCCCACTTGATTGCCAATAGTTCTCTATTACCGACATCGTAGTTGGCTTCTGCTGAAGAGAACTGACGGGAGAAATAGGCACATGGGTGTAGACGATTAGTACGAGGATCCTTCTGTGATAGAATGGCGCCGGCCCCAACGTCCGAGGCATCGACCTCTAGAACAAATGCTTTAGCTGGATCTGGATGTTTAAGGACCTCAGCTGAGATAAAGGCCTTTTTCAGACTTTTGAATGAGGCTACTGCTTGAGACGACCAATTAGTTGGGTCCATTCCTTTACGGGTCAAAGCCACAATGGGAGCCACAATGTCAGCGAAGTTGTGAATGAACCTTCGATAATAATTGGAGAAGCCCAGAAACCTCTGTACCGCCTTTAGATTGTTGGGTTGTACCCAATCCACAATAGCCTGGACCTTTGTTGAATCCATAGAAAATCCCTCAGAAGAGATTACGTAACCTAAAAAGGATACCTTCTGCACCTCAAACTCACACTTTTCCAGCTTGGCGTAGAGATGGTTTTCCCGCAATTTTTGTAAGACTTGTTTGACGTGAGTCTGATGTGCGAGTAAAGATTTGGAATAGATGAGGATATCATCTAAATAGACGACCACAAAACCACCCAGGAAGTCTCGGAGGACCTCGTTGATCAAGTCCTGGAACACTGCAGGCGTATTGCTGAGGCCAAACGGCATGACCAGATACTCGTAGTGGCCAGAGTGCGTATTGAACGCCGTCTTCCACTCATCTCCTTCTTTGATACGGATGAGATTATATGCTCCGCGAAGGTCGATTTTAGTGAAGACAGTAGCCCCTCTTAGCTGATCAAACAATACCGAGATGAGCGGAAGGGGATAGGTGTTCTTGACTGTGATATGATTCAATCCCCGGTAGTCAATACAAGGTCTTAACCCTCCGTCTTTTTTTGATACAAAGAAGCATCCTGCTCCTACGGGAGACTTAGATGGCCTGATGAAGCCTCTCTCCAGGTTTTCGTCGATATACTCCTGCATGGATTTTGTTTCTGGAGCAGAAAGGGAATACAAACGCCCCTTAGGTAACTTGGAACCAGGAATAAGTTCGATGGCACAGTCAAAGTCACGATGTGGCGGTAAGGTATCAGCAGCCTTCTTGGAGAACACGTCCCAGAATTCATGATACTGTGAGGGAAGCAGCTCCGGAATAGGCTGAATCATACGCAGAGATAGTGACAAACAAGACTGTGTACAATAAGTACTCCACTTGACAATCTCTCCTTTTACCCAGTCTATGACAGGGTTATGACAGGAAAGCCATGGGTGGCCCAAGATCATAGGAACCGACGAACAATCGATCAGGAAGAAGGTGATTGACTCAGAATGGAGAGCTCCGATCTTCAACTGTAGTGGCGGGGTCTCCCAGGAAATCTTGCCACCAGGCAACGGACCTCCGTCTAAGCCACAGACAGTAATGGCAGAGTTGAGTTTTACCATCGGAATTCCGGCAGAGCGGGCAAACCCAATATCAAGGAAGTTGCCTGCAGCTCCGCTATCAATGAAGGCCGACAGGTCCACAGAGCGAGCCCGGAAGGTGAGCTGTGCAGGGATTAATACAGCATTTTTCGGGGAGATAATTTGCAGACCTAGGTGAACTTTCCCCTCATTCCCTAGGCATGGTCTTTTCCCGACTTATTTGGGCAAGAACGGGAGAAGTGGCCTTTTATGCCACAGTATAGACATAGACCTTGCGAACGTCTCCTGTCTCTCTCTTCAGAAGAGAGACGATATGCTCCTAATTGCATAGGCTCCTCACCATCCTGGGAAACAGGAACGAAGGCGGATGGAGGTGATGATGTTTCCTTTTCAGTTTTCCGCTCCTTATATCTCCTGTCAATTTTAATGGAGAGGTGCATCAGATCCTCCAGAGAACTAGGAGACGGGTATTGCACCAAAGAATCTTTAATCTGTTCAGATAGGCCGAGACGGAACTGACTTCGTAAGGCAGGGTCGTTCCATCCACTATCAGGTGACCATCTACGGAATTCAGCGCAATATTCTTCTGCCGACCGTCGGCCTTGTTTCAAGGACCGTAGATGAGCTTCCGCGGAGGCCACTCGATCCGGGTCATCATACAGTAGACCCAGTGCCTCGAAGAAGGAGTCTACGGACTGCATGGCCGGACTGGTCTGCGGCAAAGAAAACGCCCAGGACTGGGGGTCACCCTGTAGAAGGGAAATAATAATCCCAACTCTTTGCTGCTCTGAACCGGAGGAGCGGGGTCTCATCCGAAAATAGAGCTTGCAGCTCTCCCTGAAGTTCCGAAACAGGGTTCTATTTCCGGAGAACCGATCTGGTAAGTTCATTTTGGGTTCACAGATGGGACCTGGAGTCGGTTGTGAAGCTTTTGTGGCTTCTTCTTGAACAGACATACGCTCAGCCAATCCCTGCATCATCTGATACAAGGACTCAACGTGGCCTGCTAGGGTTTGTGCCGGAGACGGTATGGATCCACTTGTATCCATTCTAACCTTGTCTCCGTGAGTGGGCCGGTTATAATGTTAGGAACCCCTCCAGCCGGCACAACACAACCCGGAATCTACTCTGCCAGTCAGGTGTTCACTGGAGCCCCTGATGGTGGGGACAGACTGGGCCGCAGACTGACAGAGGGTCGTGAAGTGCGTACCAGCTGGGGAGAACCCAGGCAAGAGGAGTCAGGTCCACGCAGAGGTCAAGGGCCGGCAGCAGACAAGAGTATTGATGAACAAGCTGAGGTCAGGGGTCACAGGCAAATAGCAGAACGGGTAAACAGGCCAGAGATCAGGGTCACAGGAAACACGAGCAAGGTCCAAATCAAAGCCAAGGGTCATACACGGGGAGTCAAATAGCGATATCAGGATACAGGACAGGAACTAGCAGGTTAGCAGACTGGAACACAGGAGCTATAACCGGCAATGAGGCAGCAGACCTCATTGCCTTAAATACCCAGCTGAACCAATCACAGGTTGAACACACTCCTGCAGGTTAATAAAGCAGTCACTAACAGAGCCAATCAGGGCTTGCCCCTGGCCTGCACAGTTGCAGGCTAATGCCTGTAATTGCCTCCTATAATCTGCCCATATTAATTAGCCCACAGGCTGTAGAACGCTGCGCCCGGCCTCCTCCTATTGCCGGGACGCAGCTCTGAAGCGTCTACTGGTTGCCCCGGCAACGGCCGGGTTATGGCCGGAAATGACGTCCCGGTCGTCATGGCGACGGCCGGGACGCGGGTGAGTGAGTCGCGGCGGCTGGGCACCGCCATGGCTCGTAACAGAGAGCTTCTCTGCTCCCTCCCTCCTTATCTGCATTGTGCCCTGCAATCTGGACACGGTTGCCAGGGGGGGTCACGGGGGGTGCCGCGATTTTCGTGCTGGGGGGATTTTAGTGTGGGGGGTCACGGGTGGTGGGAAAGTGCCGCGAGTTGAGAGAACCAGGGGTAAAGAGGTGCCGGGTGAGGACTGAGAGAGTCAGGGGGAAAGAGGTGCAGGGTGAGGACTGAGAGAGCCAGGGGGGAAGAGGTGCAGGGTGAAGACTGAGAGAGCCAGGGGGGAAGATGTGCAGGGAGAGGACTGAGAGAGCCAGGGGGGGAGGGGGTGCAGGGAGAGGGGTGAGAGCCAGGGAAAAAGAGGGTGCAGATAGAGGGGTGAGAGCCAGGGAAAAATGGGGTGTAGATAGAGGGGTGAGAGAGCCAAGGGGGAAGGTCGTGCAGGAAGATGTGTGAGAGAGCCAGGGGGGTAGGGGGAGCAGGAAGAGAGGTAAGAGAGCCAGCGGGGAAGGGAGAGCAGGAAGAGGTGTGATAAAGCCAGGGGGGGAAGAGGGAGCTGTTAGAGATGTGAAAGAGCCAGGTGTTAAGGGGGAGCAGGAAGAGGTGTGAGAGAGCCAAGGGAAAGGGAGTGCAGGAAGACGTGTTAGAGTCAGGGGGATAGGGGATGCAGGAAGAGGTGTGAGAGAGCAAGGGGAGAAGGTGGTGCAGGAAGACGTGTGAGAGGGACAAAGGAGGAAATGGTGCAGGGGCATAGGTAAAAGAAAGTGTAAAGAGAGAGACATCTTAAGAATGGGAATGTCAGGGATGCAGCCATCATAAAACACAAGTAGTAATGGAGAATGGGAATGCGCAGAGGTGACGAGTGTTAAAAAAAATACCAAGCCTTCATACTACATTCACTTATATTTTCCATACCCCCACTTCTAAATTTCCACTTCGACCACTGCTCTCTGTTCCTGCTCCCGACTGCCTGTGTGAGCTGACAGCTGCTGATCCCTCCTCGCCCAGCACGCCCAGTAGGAGAACAGAACACAGGAAGCATAATATGATTTGTGGGCACTATTGTGGCATAATATGATTTGGGGCACTACTGTATGGTATATGATATGGGGGCACTAATATGCCATAATAAGATTTGTGGGAACTGCTGCGTGGCCAAATATGACCTGTGGGCACTACGATACAGCATAATATTACCTGAGGGCTCTACGATGTGGAATAATATGAATTGGGGGCACTACGGTGTGGCATAATATGAACTGGGGGCACTAAAGTGTGGTATAATATGAACTTCTGCCAAAGGCAAGTCTCTCATTGTTAAATATGATGGGGACCCAAATAAGTTACTGTTCCGGGGCCCAAAATTCCTCTTGTCGGCCCTGCATGTCAGTCAAGGAGGTAAATAATCTAAACGTTTCCTATCTAATCAAACTGATGGATCACATCCAATTATCTCTCACCCACCTCCCCTATCCCCCTTAATTTATATACTGTGTTATTTAAAATGAATAGAAAACATGCATATCCAGTTACTGTGGTAAAAAATTATTTTTCTCTGACATTTTGCTGTAGATGGAAATACTTTTAATGCAGCCGCATGGGTTCAAATGATCATTCAATAGTTGTTTTTTCTTTTATATTTGTGAGAGAGCCAATCCATTCATGTAGAATGATTCATAAAAATTCTGCCATTACTATTTAATTAAGGGAAAAGGGTACCTGTTACCTGTATGTGTGTGTAAGTACAATTTTGTGGGAGATTTGAAAAAAGCAAAACATTATTTGCCTACAATGACGCCTGTATAATTGGTGGTATTGCTGTAGTATGGGGTGGCGTGGTGGCGGCAATGTTGTAGTGTGTTTGGGGCTTAGTATTGCTACTAAGTAGGAGAGGGTATTGCTGTAATGTGGGGGGTGATGCTGGTTGCTGTAATGTGGGGGGTGATGCTGGATGCTGGATGCTGTAATGTGGGGGTGATGCTGGACGCTGTAATGTGGGGTGTGATGCTGGATGCTGTAATGTTGGCGGTGATGCTGGACGCTGTAATGTGGGGGGGTGATGCTTGTTGCTGTAATGTGGATGGGTATTGATGTAGTATGAGTGTGTGTGGGAGGTTATTTATTGGTGTGATTTGGGTACTAATAATGCATTGTCATGGTATTTATTGATGTAATTGGGGTGCTAACAATGTAATGTTGAGGGTCATTGGGAGAAATAAATACCCCCCCCACACACACACACTTCTACTACATCATGTTGTACTGCACCAGCAACGCACACTGAACCAGCATCAGTGTGCCACAATATAGTGCATGGAGCCCACAACAGGTGGGCCTGTGTGCTTTAATTGCAAGGGCTGATTTTTAGTCCCAGTCCAGCCCTAAGAGGCAGTAATAATCAGATGTCATTAGATGAACAGAGGCATTAGTTGATATTTATACAAGTAGATACCCAATTGAAAAGTGGTAAGTAATTTGTTGTTGCTATATAAATAAATGATGATGAGACAAAGGTGGCCTGCACCCATACTATAAAAATTCAAAAACGACATACACACAATACATTTTGAATGTTACAGGGCTACCATCATAGACAGTGAAGCTACAATAACAGAGGTCATTGGATGGACAGTGGTATGAATTAATAGCTAGACATTTATAAAATTTAATAGACAAAGGTGGCCTGCAGCCATACCAAAAACTTCAAAGACTAGTACAATGCACTTCTCCATAGGCAAAGTATTCATCAGTAGCCAAGCTAGTAGAGCAGAGCTTTCATAACTTGTTTTACTTATATGTTCTGTGCCTTTCTTAATCAAACCAGGGATATTTATAGAGAGGGCTTAAGAATCAATTCCCAGGGAGAAGGTTTGTCTAACCCTGGGGTAAAGGGGACTGTCCGAGACTTGCAGCGAAGGTGTTCCCCAAGACCCATGTGTATAAATATGGAATATATATAAATAATAATTAAATGTTTAATTAGCAAAGTGTACGAAATATGTAAAACAAAACACTTCAGATAGGCCAGTGTTTGACCATCCGACACAACTAAGTACGTATAATACTCACATTGATGCAGATTTGGCCAAAATTGGGACAGTTGTGAAGGAATCATTAGAAAATAGACTGGAAATGACTGGAAAATAATACTAATGCTATAAATAGTAATATAGAAGCAAAAAAGCCTCAAAATGACATTATTTATCTATTTTTCACAATGTTTAAAACTTGCCTTTACAAGCCATCGCCCCTTTAAATTTTCACTGCAAAGTCGCCGATTTCCGGCGACTTGCAGAAATCGGACTTTCATACATTTATCCCCTGTCAGCAACAACCCTTGCAATCCACACACGCAAAGAAATCAAACCATAGATATCTATAATTTAAGTTTTGTATAATAATGTGAAATGACACAGGGAAAAAGCATTGAACACACTTCCTGAAATGTATTTAATACTTTGTACAAAAGCCTTTGTTGGTAATGCCAGCTTCAAGAATCCTCCTGTATGGGGAAACTAGTCACATGCATTGCTCAAGTGTGATTTGCCCCATTCTTCAATGCAAAGTCTTCAAATCTTAAAGGTTCCATGGGCTACTTCTATGAACTCTGATCTTTAGTTGTTTTCATAGATTTTCAATTGGATTCAAGTCAGGTGATTGGCTGGGCCATTCTAGCAGCTTTATTTTCTTTCTCTGAAGCCCTTGGCTGTATGTTTGGGATCATTGTCTTGATGAACTGTCCATCCTCGTTTCATCTTCAGCATCCTGGTAGAGGGCAGCAGATTTTTATCAAGAATGTCTCCGTACATTTTTTCATTCATCCTTCCTTCACTCATATGCAGTATGCCAGTACCGTGTGCAGAAACACAGCCCCACACCATGATGTTCCCACCTCCAAACTCCACTGTTGGTATGGTGTTTCTTGGGTGCTGTGTAATACCATTTCTCCTCCAAAAATGGTGTGTATTATGGCATCCAAAGAGTTCAATTTTGCTCTCATCTGACCACACTATATTCTGCCAGTATTTCACAGGCTTGTCCGTGCCATGTCTAGGAAATGTCTATCATATGCATACAGCTCCTGTTGCTACAAACGTCTCTAAGGCCGATGTCATCATAGGCGTGGCTTTAATCCTTAGATAGCGAATGGAAAGACGGATTCAGGGTTGCCGGTGATAAAGCACATTAGCGAAACGCGCGTTTGCGTTTCTGTGCACGCTTTTACTATGCATGTCTTATTCCTATATATAGACAAGTCTCTTCGAGTAGATCATTAAGATAGCCAGATTTATCGAGTATATACTCTATCAGTTCCCACATGATGCCACTTTGGAACATGCCTTTAAAAGTGTGACTGAGGTAAATGGGGTAGCGAAAGTCGCCCAGCCTGCAGAAGGTCTACCATATTTTATTGTTAAAAATAATTTCCTGTATAGAGTTGCTAATGTACAGGGGGATAAAGTAGAACAATTAATGGTTCTTCAGGTCCATGTAACCCTAGTGTTAAAAGCAGCACATACACATGTCTGTGGGGGACACTTAGGGGAGGATAAAACACGGGAACGAGTTCTGCTTAGGTTTTACTGGCCCGGTGTACACATGGCAGTGAAAAAGTATTGCCGGTCCTGTCCCATTTGTCAGAGAACCTGTCCCAAACCCATGTACACTGCACCTCTCATTCCAATACCAATAGTACAAGTTCCCTTTGAACGGATAGCTATGGACCTTGTGGGGCCACTGGAAAAATCAGCATGTGGGCACCAATATATACTAGTGGTGCTTGACTATGCAACCAGGTATCCAGAGGCAATTCCCCTACGAAACATAAAGTCCAGCACCATAGCTAAGGAACTTGTATTGATGTTTACACGCTTGGGAATACCCAAAGAAATTCTCACAGATCAGGGTACTCCGTTCATGTCTAAACTGATGAAGGACATGCGCCAGTTGCTAGGGGTTATGGCGCTTCACACCTCTGTATACCATCCACAAACAGATGGCTTGGTGGAACGCTTTAACCGCACATTAAAGCACATGCTCAGGAAAGCAGTGGCTCAAGAAAAAAAAGATTGGGACACTCTTATTCCCTTTTTGATGTTTGCCATCCGTGAGGTACCTCAAGCTTCAACAGGGTTTAGTCCCTTTGAGTTATTGTTTGGGAGACAGCCCAGGGGTATCTTGGATATGTTAAAAAATGGGTGGGAGCAGCAAGGTCCCAGGGAGCCAAATCTGGTACAATTTGTGTCACAAATGTATGAGAGGCTAGGAAAGATAGGGCCCATTGTGCAGCAACATGTAAAAGAGGCTCAGGAACGACAGAGGAAAAGTTATGATAAAAGTGCTGTTGTTCGATCTTTCAAGCCTGGGGACAAGGTCCTAGTCTTGGTTCCCACCCAGGAAAGCAAACTTTTCACCCATTGGCAGGGTTCATATGAAGTTCTAGAGGCTGTCGGTCCTGTCAATTACAGAGTCCACCAGTTAGGTAGGAGAAGGGAGGAGCAAATATATCATGTTAACCTCCTTAAACCTTGGCATGATGAGGAAACCTCTCCTCAGGTAGTAAGTACTGCCATTGAAAAGTCTGAAGTGCCCATAGAGCCAACTTTGACCATTCAGTAGAGACAACAGACTGAAAAAATGATTCGCTGGAACAGGGATGTCTTCTCTTCCATTCCTGGGCGCACTACCCTAATCGAACACGACATTCTCACTGCGCCAGGAGTCATTGTAAAGCAGAAGCCGTATCGTATTCCAGAAGCCAGATGGGTGGACGTGAGAAAGGAGGTCGAGAAGATGCTCCAGTTAGATGTGATTGAAGAGTCCACTAGTGAGTGGAATAGTCCCATTGTGCTTGTCCCGAAACCCAATGGGATAATTAGGTTCTGCAATGACTTTAGATGCCTAAACAATATGTCGCAGTTTGATGCCTATCCAATGCCACGTGTGGATGAACTAGTGGAAAATCTTACTGGTAGCAATTATTTGACAACCCTTGATCTAACAAAGGGTTATTGGCAAGTTCCCCTGACTCCCACGGCCAAGCCAAAGACTGCATTTTCCACCCCTGATGGTCTCTATCAATATAAAGTCCTACCCTTTGGATTGCATGGGGCACCTGCCATCTTCCAAAGGGCCATGAATAAATTGCTACGACCTCACACAGCTTATGCAGCCGCTTACCTGGACGATATAGGGATTTATACCCGAGACTGGGGATCACATTTAGCCAAAGTTGAGGCGGTCTTAGCTTCATTAAGGTCAGCAGGGTTAACAGCTAACCCAGAGAAATGTGCCATAGCCATGAGAGAAGCCAAATATTTGGGGTACGTTGTTGGTCAAGGGCATTTTAAACCCCAGCTAGACAAAGTGGAGGCAGTCAAAAATTGGGCAAGACCAGAGAAAAAGTCAGTTAAGAACCTTTTTAGGCTTAGTAGGTTACTACAGGCGGTTTTTAAGCCACTTCGCCACTAGAGCTGCTCCACTAACGGACATGTTAAAAAAAAGTTGTCCAGATTGATTAACCTGGTCTGACTCTGCAGAAACCGCCTGGTCTGATCTTCGATTAGCTCTTTGTTCCTCCCCAGTTCTACAAGCACCGGATTTTACCCGGAGGTTCTTCCTCCAAACTGATGCTTCTGGTGTTGGCTTAGGTGCAGTGTTGTCACAGGAGAAGAATGGAGTAGAAAATCCTGTCCTGTACCTAAGTCGTAAGTTGCTTCCAAGGGAACAAAAATATGCCACTGTGGAGAAAGAATGTCTCGCCCTAAAATGGGCTACAGAAGCTCTGCGCTATTATCTCCTAGGCCGAGAGTTCACCTTAATAACAGACCATGCACCATTGAGATGGATGCAGAACAACCGGGAGGTAAATGCCAAGGTAACCCGCTGGTTCTTGGCACTGCAACCTTTTAAGTTCTCAGTAGAATATAGACCCGGGATTCTACACAAAAATGCAGATGCGTTGTCACGAAAATATGCGCTCCTCAGGAAGTCCGCGTCTTCCTACTTGGAGACGCTAGGTGGAGGGATATGTAACAAAAGGAGGCATTTAGCTGGCGATATGCAGAGAAAGCAGGGAAGTAGAGTAAAACATTTGTGCAGTAATGCAGCTAGATTGAATATAAAGACCTATGTATGAAAAGCAATAGTTTAAGTTTGGTTTAACTTACATGACTTGAAATCCTTCCTCTCAGCAAACAGACAGGGTGTGTCTGAATTACAGAGCCAGTGATGGGCGTTTCCTTTTAAAGAGAAGGTGGGTGTGTCACCTGTCCATCAAGCTAAGGCTGGTGGAGGAGTATCAGGTATAAAAGCTTGTTTATATCATTTGTGCACTGAGACCAATGCTGGGTGAGCTGGCTGGTCCTGAGAGAGAGCTGGACTATGTATAGCTATTGTTTAGGGTCTCCATGATTGCTGTGCAAGTATACGGTGTCAAACATTTACCATCCTGACAATAAAGCACCATAAAAAGGAAGTTGTTGTTCGCGTGTGCTTCTGCAGAAGCGGGCTCTTGCCACAATATATATATATATATATATATATATATATATATATATATATATGAACAACTAACAAACAGATATACACTGGCGCTTACAACCACAACGTAATCACAATAGTGCAGTATAATAAATAGAAAAGTTCCAGATATGAAGATAGCTCAAGTGTGAGCGGCAGCCACGGGACCTGTAGCCAGATGGGTAATCCGGAAAATGAAGACACTGTAACAGAAGACAGGCAGGGCGCCTCAATGTGTATTATCACTTATGTAACGTGAATAGATGTAATAACATGCGTACCATGAGGTATTGGTAGGTCGTCTAGTCAGAGAGTGATGATCATCTTCATAGATTGTTCCTCCCAGTTGTTCAAGTAATGGACAATGTAAAAAACAGAGCACAATATAGAGTAGTATTGTCAGGATGTGCAATCACACCACCTGTGAGGTATACACCACCTATAGGGCTTCCTTATCGTGCAAAAAACACACTAGTGCCCAAGAGTCAGCAGTTGTATCATATAGGACACCCGTGTGTATCAGCCATATAAAATATATGCAAATAAAAAACTGCGTACCAGATAATCTCTCCAAACTGACATAAGATAAGTTCTTTAGGTCATAAGTTGTGTGATCCCTCTTTTTCAGTCTCAGTCATTGGCAGATTGATTTTCATGCCTTAATTCCGCATTCATGTGACACAGTATCTTGTAAAAAGAGGGTTTCACGCCTATATATATATATATATAGTATATGCTGATACACTACACTTTTCTACTTTGAAGTTAGATTCTATTACCAATTATGGCAAGTATAAAACATATTGACAAGTCTATAGGTTCAGTACACCTGTTTACACTCTACATCTATACTACATCACATGTGAAGTGGACTAAAGTATATTCATCATGAATCAATAACTTCCCTTGTTCTTCGGTTTTAAGACCAAACCATCAATTTTGTATCTGGAACTTGTTTCTTCATTTTCCCAGTTTGTCTCCTAACATATTAATCAATTGCATTATTTCCTTTCTGTAATTTACTGTTTTGTAATTTCTTTTTAAACAATCCTGCTCATGTGGATCCAGAATTCTAACCATCATCATCTCCCCTTGACTAATTGGTCTTGCTCTTTTACCTTCATCTAATGGAATCCCTTGTTCTCCTTCCCCTTCCACTCTTCATCAATACTTTTTTTTATCTCCTTTCATCTTTTGACATACCACTGGAGACAATCTGGCTCCTCTGTTTATCTAGAACAGTCTTGTGCAAAAGTGGGTGAATACAATTGGTATGGGCCAATCATGGAAGTTCTAACAATATAGAGGGAGAACATTCATTTGCCATTGGCTTTCATTTGTGGTGGTTGTTTTTGCAGCGCATTGTAACTCATGATTCTAGTTTTGGTAGTTTCTGAATGGGTTTCTCAATTTATCTCCTTCATTTCATTGCTATTGTACAAAGGTAAGTACTTTGACATATGACTTTTTATATATGACTTTCATGTACATGAAACTATTACAATATATTTTTAGTTTTTTTCAGAATTTCATCATGGCAGTTGATAAGAACAAGAGCTAATTTAGGATTTCATTGAGGTCTACATATTCAAAGACTATTCAAACTGGCAAAATAGGATGATGGCTTTTAAGGAAATGGTGAGAATCAGCCTTTCTCGCTCTCTGGAAGTAGCAGTAGAATGTGTCAGAGAATATACAAAACATATGTACTCTCTTCCACAAAGAATTAAATAAGATGGAGACCTCTAATAGGTTTGGAGCAGCGGCTGAAGATGTGTATGTACCAAATTTGTGGTACTTCGATCTCTTGAATTTCACAGTGAATCAGGAGATTGCCAAACCATCTACTGGAAACTTGACCCAGGGGAAGTCAACTTCGTCATCTGTACCTCAAAAATCTGAAGACATACTAGCAGCTGGCATAGTAAGTAAACAGTCATAAATGCATAAAATATTTAATATATTGGTGAAAATGAACACTTCTATATAACATAGAATGTCTATGCACATACATTATAGCATGTCATTCTGTCATGACATGGTGCCTTCACCAATAAAATATTGCTAATACTCCTCCCTGTTTAATTTGGCATTTTAAAAGGCATTTCTCAATTGAGAAGACTCCAATGGAGTCAAACCTACCACTTCCTAAATGTAATCTGTATTATGCTACAAAGTAGAAGCTGTGCTGTGCACATTAGGACTTTTTCGCTGAAGATGATTGTGTAGGACACAACATGCTATCACCACCATGTCTATTTTGTCGAGGTGAAGATTAATGGTGGCATGAAAAATCCTGAACCTGTTACTTAATATGCATTCTCCACTACTCACATTGCTCTTGATAATCTGTAATTGAATACCATCCTTTCTGGTCAGTGCTTTTTGGGGGAAAAGGTTTTAAAATGTTAGCTTGCTGTGCAAATGTTTCATCAGCCACAAATACAAAATTAAGTCTTAAGTTTGCTTGGATATGTGTGGGCAAATTATGTCAATTCTTTTGAATCTTATCATGGAAGGCCATCTGTTCCAATGCCCCACCATCAGACACTTTATTCCTATGTCCATCGAGATTAATTCAATTTTTGCATCCACTATGGCTATCAGGATAATGACGAATCCATTGTAATTGTAGAAAAAGGAACCTGGTTTAGAGAGTGTTGACATGTTTTCCATCTGTGGACCCATTCAGTGTGGGAAATTCCACATTTCTTCAAATTCTTCTGCAATAAATTGCCATTCAACAACCTTTGACGGAAACTAAAAAAGAAAGATTGTTGTGATGTTAAATCAATCTATTGTTATAATACAAATGTTTTTAATTTAAGTTTTTATTACACAGCTATCTGCCTTCATTGAGAAATGGTTTTCTGATGTGGTGGAAGTTAATGTGGAGATGCCTGCTCCCTCCTAGCCGAGTTCAGAAGCCACCCAACAGCCCAACACAATCAACAACTTGTCAGGAAATGATAAAAGGCCATGGTTGATGGACAACACAGAGGCCATGACTCAACAAATACTGAACTCAACCAACAGGCTGAGGCGGGTCTACCAATGGGGAACTCACCCCGTACATGAGATTGACAGAGTTCACATGAGCTATGCCCAAGACTTCTTGAGGCCTGCCCTATCCCCTTATTTGCTGCTACCATCCCAGAGACAATGTAAATTTATGGAAAAGCTGGTACTTTGTGTACCCCCACAAAAAGCAGCAGTGCCAGTATGCTGTAATATAGTGAAAGCTCTTTATCATTGGAAAATGTTGAACAGCACCAATAAGACCACCCAGACATTTAATTGTATGTTTTTTTAAAAAAGTTTGAGTACAATTTACTTATAGGAGATCGAGCGAGAGAGCGATCGAGAGAGATCAAGGTATACTCTTTAAGACATCCTGGCAACTGCAAATAAACAGTGAAATAGTTCAGCCAAGCTTTGTTAGACTCCAATGAATTATTATTATTACCATTTATTAATATAGCGCCACTAATTCCGCAGCGCTGTACAGAGAACTCACTCACATCAGTCCCTGCCTCATTGGGGCTTACAGTCTAAATTCCCTAACACACACACACACAGACTAGGGTCAATTTGTTAGCGGCCAATTAACCTACCAGTATGTTTCTTGAGTGTGGGAGGAAACCGGAGCACCCGGAGGAAACCCACGCAAGCACGGGGAGAACATACAAATGCCGTGCTTTTTCTGCTATTTATGGTTTGCAGTGTTGCCACCATGACAACAAGCATACAATTTTCTTTTATATGGTAGCCTCATTAAAACAACCTTGTGTACAGTTCTGCAAGTTTCTATGGTGAACCGAATATAAACTGTACACAAAGCATTGAATGGCAATGATACAATTTCCTCTTCCTGGATGTTTATATTTGTGCGCAGTGAGATTCAGCCTATTATTTAAATTAAGTTTACACTTTGCTGAAGGGTAGGCAGATATCTGTAGAGAGCGTACGGAGTCACAATCTTTTCTGCAGATGGTTGAGATGTAGATCTCAGATCTGATGGTAAATAATGTAGTTGTGTACCTTGAATCGGTATGCTCATCTGGACTTTCAGTCATTGGTAGAATTGCTACAGATATCGGAGAAAGATTGCCAAGGTGTGTACCCAGCTTAAAATAAACCTCAAGTGAAGGGGGTGTTAGGGTCTTCTACAGAATAACCCTATTGGACAGTAATGTTTCAGTGAATGCAGGGTTGTATCATTTTTACATTACAATGTAAAATGTACAGCAAGTGAAGGGCAATTTCTTTTTGTACTATGAGTTGTACTGAATATATAGTATTTATCCATTACATTCATGCAAATTACAAGATTTTTCTCATTGTTGCATAGTACAGTAAACCTCCAATTTACAGTGCTTCTATCTGCAAGCTTACTGTGATAGTCAGTGATAGTTCTCGATATACTGTAAGAGAGATATTTAATAATTTCCAAAGTCAGGTGAAGTCCGTGTGCATTGTTAGTGGAGGTCCATGATAGGATGATAACCATAAGAACTCATAACATATACAAATCAGGAAAGGTAATGTGCTATTGCAATATTCTACTATTTATATATTTTACAAATATTAACATTTATTAATGTTATGCTTCATAAATACAGTAATTATTTATGTTCACATCCACAAAATATTGTGTGGATATTACTGTTATGCAGTAAATCATTACATTTATATCTATTACAGTGGAGGTTATCTTGAAACACATTCACAGCTATTCTAATGGGCTGTTTTCAAAATAAATATTAAGGAATAGTCATGTTAGAAACAATAGAAGAAGTGTCACCAAGATGCCTCCTAACAGCTATTACCTGGATACCTAAGCATGCTATTGTAATGGGAGAGAGGCTGTGGAAAATTGGTTAGAGTAGACTGTGGAAACATTTTTACTATAGTGGGTGCACTAGTATTATATATACTGCTGTACATCTACAACATATTCAATTTTTATTTGCATTTATTTTCTATTATGTCAACCAGTGGTGGGATTAAAATGCTTTTATGTGTGTATGCCATACCACTTCTTATCCTTCTGCTTCCAATATAAAACAATCAAATTGCATTCATGCTTAAGCTGGGTAAACACTACAGAATTTTCCACCAACTTTTTATGCCGATCGATTTTACATACGATCGATGGTCCGATCGCTCGGTCCATGGACTGCATACACACTAGCCTTGTTTTAGACGATAAAGGGAAGAATGGACGTCCCTTTAGCGACTTTTTACAGCCATATTGTCGTGAGCAATGATTGCAATTTCGTACATATTGAAGCCACATTTGAGGGACATGTAACGATATACCAAAGCTTTCACTATAGTTAACACCCAAAACTGTATAAAAAGAGAAGGCAACACTGTCTCTTCATTCATTCCTATTTGTAAACCTACAATTGATACAGTAGAAGAAGAAAACACAACTGCACTTCTCCTGCTGCTGTGGCAAGACGACTGCAGGTACGGAACCAAAGAGAAAAAAGGAGAAAGAGTAGATCTTGTTGGAGCAAAGATTGGTTCAAGAGGAGAGACACATTGTCTCATATGCCCCTGCTACAGGAGATACGAGACAACAACCCAGAGGACTTTAAGAATTTTCTTTGTATGAATGATGCCACTTTTCAGGAACTGCTCCAACTAGTAACCCCTCTCATCCAGAGGGAGAACACCCATTTAAGGAGATCCATACCGCCAGAGCAATGACTGGTGGCAATGCTAAGATTTTTGGCAACAGGGAGTACACTGGCAGATCTGAAATACAGCACAGCTATTTCACCTCAAGCTCTTGGCATGATAATGCCTGACACCTGTGATGCTATCATCGAAGTTATCTGTGATCAGCAAATGAAGGTTGGTCAAAAGCAATAGTATTCATTATAAAAATAAGGTTTATTACCATACATAAAATTTTAAAAATACATTTAACTTTTAACATGCAATGCAATAATTATTTGGACCAGAACAACAGATTATAATTGCTGGTAGTACAAAATTTCGCTTGTGTCCATTCCAGATGTGTCCCCAGCGTATTGTGGCATCCTTTCTGATGCTATTGGTGTGGATGTCATACACGGTTGAGACATTACGCTTTGTCTGCCCATGGTAGCATGCTGCAACTGTGCTGTGTGAAATGTGTATGATTGTTTGTGTCTGAGGTTAGATGGGGAAATAACTATGTCCGACCACAAATCTTCAGTGGTAGCCCTACTACACATGAGATCGCACAGCATCCGCTCCATTTCATCTTGTATGCGCTTGCTACTACTTATCATTTTGCTAGCTATTGCTGCTCCCAGGAAATCAAATGTGTCCTGTTCCTTTCTTTTTTCATCACAGTGTTAGCGGAATCAAGCATCTTTTCTGTTAGTGCATCACTTTCTTGTATTTCCCTTATTCTATGTCCCTTTGCTTCCGAATGTTTTTTGCTAGTGTACCAGCTTCGGTCATGTCCTGGCTATCAGCAGTTAGCTGGCTTTCAGGTGCAGTGCTATTACTTGTTGTAGCTTCCTGGCCTGCAGCATCCAGCAAGAGGCCGTCAGACAGGAGTGCAGGCTGAAAAATGGCAAAATAAAAATATGAGGGTATGCAATTGCATGCATGTTCAAATGTAAACTATTTACACATTTTTATGTTTCAGTTTCCATTGACAGAGGAAGACTGGAAAGAGATAGCGGAAGACTTTGAGAGACTATGGAATTTTCCAAATCGCGGTGGTGCCATTGATGGCAAACATGTCAGAATTATGCCACCATCAAACACTGGATCTTTCTACTATTATAAAGGATTTTTTAGCATTATTTTAATGGCCGTAGTGGATGCGAACTATGAATTCTTATTTGTGGACATTGAAAAAAAATGGAAGAGTCTCAGATGGAGGAGCATTGGAGCATACTAACTTCCATAACAAACTACAAAACAATGCCCTTAACCTTCCATCTCAGTGTAGCACAAAATATGGACTAAACTTTGTGTTTGTGGCAGATGACGCCTTTGCATTGCACAACAATGTATTAAAACCGTACCCACAAAGAAATCTGAGCAGTGAAAGGCGTATCTTCAATTACAGACTGTCACGTGCTCGGCGTGTAGTTGAAAATGTCTTTGGGATTCTAAGTAACAGGTTCCAAGTTTTCATTCTGCAATAAACCTGCGTTTGGACAAAGTAGTGATGGCCTGTTGTGTTCTGCATAACTTTCTATGGCGTAAAAGCAACAGTGGACGTACCACTCAGGCCTATGAGGAAACTAATGCCGAGGACATGCAGCTAGTGGGCTTCACACCATTAGAGTGTGGACACGCTAAAAATAGTAGTACATTGGCAAAATTAAATCGGGAAGCGTACCTTACGTATTTCAACGGAGATGGTGTTGTGCCATGGCAGAATGATTGCTTATGACAACTGTTTATATACATGTTATGTATTTTTATTGTTTTGTTGATTCTTTTAACATGAATAAATCTGTTACATGGTAACATCATAATGTACTGTACTTGCTGTGCCGTTTGCAGGTATATCATATGCTTGTTCTACCTCTGTGGATGAACTGCTGTCTGTGGGCATGCTGCTAGTGGACGTATGTGGTGTTTCTTGGTCCCTCAAAAAGTGTAACAGATCAAAGTACCATAGCTTTGGCACATACACGTCTGCAGCTCCTGATTTTTTGTCTGCATTAACCTCATTTAATTCTTTTTTATACACAGTCCTAAGGTTCTGGATCTTGCTTTTTGCCCATTCCACAGTTGCTCCAGGATGATAAGGCAGACATGATTTTACAAGCTCTTTCATCGCCATGTTCCGCATCATTCTGTTTGAATAATCTTTGGATTTGGCTTTCCACAAACATGGGTGAGCCCTGTAGGTCTCAATAAAATCCTTCATTAGGTTAGCATTTCTTTCGTAAGCCATTGTGTTCTGTTTGGCTATAATAAAAATAAACATATTTTACATCTGTGCTGTACAATAAACCAATGCAAGTACACATGTATGCACCAATCAGAAAGAACTTACCGTGTATGTGAACGAATGTGCAGCTCAGAACAATCGTAAAATCCTTTCGTATGTAATGGTCATGTACGGGTTAAAGTTATAGCAAAAAACTCCATACACAAGGTTATTATACACAAATAGGCATCACCCACAATACTCCATTCTCTGCGGGCATCATCGCTGATTGGAACACAGCAGAAACGAACGCCCATGTCTGAGTGTATAAAATTACAGAGGAGGCTGTCTGGCGCCGAGGAATGTGAGAAGATGGCGAGTGAGGAGAAGATGTTAGTGGGGGTTGCAGCTATGGCGACGGAGACGCACTTAGAGATGGTGCTGGAAGGGCCAAAAAATGTTGGAAAAGTTAAGGTGGTGGATGGAGATGTTCAAGAAGATGAAGAAATAACATTTACTGTAGTTAAAAGAGCAAAGTCAGTGAGCAAGAGAGGTGGAGATGATGGTAAAAGTACTGGACCAGTAACACTACGACTGTCAAAAGCGAAAGCACAGAAAAGTTAATAATAGAAAGAAGGTGATAATGCAAAAACTACTGCGATTACTGAAGGAAAAACTTGGAAAGAAAAGAAATAAATTCCAAGTCCAGAAGAGGTGGTTGGACCTTAATAATAAAGAATAAAGGAGACTGGAGCGAATTCGTAGTAACATTAAAAAATTGAGTAGCATGTGTAGTGTACCTGTTTGAAGGACTTTATGTATTTCATTCTAGTTTCACATGAAGCAATGCAAACGCATGATTACTTTTTTTGTCAGAGGGAAGAATTAATGATGAGAAGGCCTGTTTAGATACCACTGATACCACTAATTTAAAACCTGTTATCAAACAAGAAAAAATTAATGTTGAATACCAAGATCTGAAAGAAGTTATACACGAAGGTATTTCAATGCACATGTGTAGACAACTAAATGTTTTAGACACATATCTGTACTGTTAAAATAGTCAAAAATGGCACCTGTTTTCAAGAATCTATGAAGGTTAAGCTGCTATTGTTGCGTTTGTGCCAGAGGGACCACAACACAAACTGATCTCAAGCAGTGCGCAAGGTGAGCACATTTCTGGTGTTGGATTAAGACTTTTATTAACTTTATTACAGATATAGAAGTGTAATGGTAAACATTTTTTATTTTCTTGTTTCATAGATAACATCGTCCTATCTGAGGAAAGTTCTGAGGGAGAAAAAAATGTTGTAAAGCTCCAAGAATATTTTAAAGAAATGAAAGGAAATATAGCCAACATCAAGAAAAAAATTGAAAAACTTGATAATACTTTTGTTGACATATATATGCTGTTTGGAACTGTTGTGTCACACACCAGTAGCATCCTTCAAGTGTAATGCTATTTTTTTTCACTTGTCATATTCTACAATACAATTTTTTGTACTTTTTTTCTTTTACCTGCAATAAAACTGTTGCATCAACACTGTGTGATTTATTCTGGGCATATTACAAATATTAGTTAATAAAGGTTAATATGACTTTATGGGGCATATTCAATTCCGATCCCGATCCGCGGGATCGCAGCGGAACGGGCCGCGAACCTAATCGGCGGTACCGTATTACCGCCAGTAGTGCGCATTTTCCGCGGTAACGCGCGTTACAGCGGATCAGGATCGGAATTGAATATGCCCCTATAAGTTAAATAGTTTATAAAGGTAAAAGTTTATAAAGGGTAAATATGAATAGATTCCCAACATAGATGCAAAGGATAACACACGTGCTTTATACAAGTGTAATGGTCTGCGGTCAGACAGGTGCAATACACATCTATACAAAACACAAGTCTGTGATGTGCAGATACCACTTGGGACGGGTACAGGCATCACATATTTACATACACACGCCCCCCAAGTTGAGGAAGTATCGGAGGATTGTCGTAGATCGGTCGGAAGTTTATACACACTACACAACGGAAAGGAGATTGAAACGAAAATATTGAACGGTACGACCAACCAAATGAGGCGACAATCATCCATTTGGGCAGACTTTCCACCATTGTGTCACTACACACACTGACCCGACTTTTGAACGAGCGGTCTTGTGTCGGCTGGTTGAGCCGATTATTGGACAAAAACCCTGTAGTTTTCCATAGTACCACTTCAAAATTTCCAGTGCGAGCACTGTCAACAAATAAACAATAGGTCTTCAGAGAAAGCAGTGGATACAATGTGAAAAAACTTTCCAAGATATACATGCTCCAAGGAAAACACACTCTAAAGCTAATGTGTGAAGTGCAATATGTCGGGGAGGGCCAAGATCACTTGTATTTGAGGGCATCATGGATAAAAAAAAAATCATGGATAGCATTCACCAATCAACAGTGCACTGGTGTACATAAAATATATACTGGCCCTCTTGGCACAGTCTATATTAGAACATATATTACAAATTATCAGCTTATATCAGTAATACAATGGAAAGAACATCTCCAGTTCAAAGGTAAGCTAATTGGTATAGAAACTTATTGGTAAAATTGTTATCTGTATAGTTGGTTAGGATATAAAAGAAAAGAATAAACAGAAATAAGTAATAATAAAATCAGTGTGGATGATGATGGTGACCTCAGGGAAAAGACTGTGCAGAATAAAGAACTATTGTTTAGCCTCAAATCCACAAATTTCTATCTTGTTATATCCCATCTCCCTATGAGCAGATTTTCAGTCTGTCACATGTAATGTAACAGAATCAGCTCCAATGCCTACTTTTCTGATATTGGAGAAAGACTTGCTTTTAATGGTGCATTACTAAATTAATAGATAAAATATACTGGATACGTTACACATTGTGATTTATTGGCAAGTATTTGCTTTTTTACTTAATGAATTTGTGTTATTTGCTTAAAAGCTCAGTGGGAAATGTTAACATTGTAATATTAGTGTAGACATAAAGGGAAAAGCTAAGCTTGATTCATAAATATCCTTTGAACCAAAAGCAACTAATCATCTATTGTATCCTTTAGGCTTCACTATAAATGTCTCAAAAAGATGACTTATTTAGAGCTGAGAGTTTAAATTGATCTTTGTAGAAGCCTTAAAAATGCACTTTTATAAAATTGCTTGGCTAATATCTCTGAAATATTTTTTCTTCAAATGATGCTCAGTAAGCAGCAAGCATCTTTATCTATCTATGTTGTGTATTATATTTGAAATTTAACCAAAAAAGACAAATTAAATGTTCTGAAGTTTCTTTAAAAACAAACATACAAACCTCTAAATTATTTTTTTTTTGGAGGGGATAAAAGTTATAGTCAGAACTGAAAATTTGCACTTCTTATTTAGGATTGCAAAATGTTTATATATATATATATATATATATATATATATATATATATTAGTGGAGAGGGCCCGCCCTAGTTTGGTATAATTTTTTATTTCAGTCCTATATCACATGCTTGGTAAATGTTTCAGTCCAGTATTAGAACCGGGGCCTGATTTAGGGTTTAGGACATGCTAGGTTGCTACGCTCATAGCACTCCCTGGTCTCCCATGCCAGGCTAATACACAATATGTAAACACTAAGTCATCCTTGATTTAAAATCTAGCTTACTTCACCCACCCCCCTCATCAATGTTTGCTCCTATGTTTTCAAAACTCAGGTCCACTCGGCTTTTTAAAAGGATCACTCATTTTGATCGGAACTGTATAGCAGAACAGAGACATGAATGCACGTTACTGAGGGTAAAGTTGCCGTCATGTTTGCTCCTGTCACCATCCTGGTCTCTCCTGCTCAATCTGAAGCGAATAACCAAGGGTGACTTGTTGTCGCAAACATTTACCATGGAAATACATCAAGATTAAAAACTTACTATATTTTTCTTCCATGTTTACTTTTTAGCTTCGAAAACAACTATTCTCTTATATTTGAAAATGATTCAGTTTATACCTGTCACAATTTTGCACCCCCCCCCCCCCCCAAAAAATATTGCACTCTAGCTTATTGTAAAATCAGGCACTGACCAAGTCCTTTGTCAAGACAAGTGTTGTATGGAGCATTAAGAAGACAAATGTATTGTGGTGAAACGAGGTATTAATATCACCTCAACGAGTCTGCACCTCGTTTCTCACAAACAGTGGACTGTAAAATATACCTTTTCGAGCCCTCTTGTTTCCCATATTTGTCAGTCATATTTAAACTTGTATATATTCTATTTGAAAGTAGTTAAAATGTCTGCCAGAATGTTTTTCTTATCTTGCAAGCTAGTCCATTGTTTCAGCCTAGGCAAAAGGATTATTGTCCACCAGTCTTGTATGAATGTACATCACACCAGGAGGTCTCATGAATTAATATAAGGAAAAGGTCCACAGACAGAGCTCTTTGTTTAATTAAAGAGAACTGCATTGTGTATTTAAATGTAAATGTGTCTGGATGTTTAAACAAATTCAGCTGTATAGCCACAGAACAATACCTATCCTTAATTATATCAATAGTGGCTCATCTGCTATCCCTTTGACTGTATGTTTACCTGTGAAACGGTAAACACAGAAAATGACCAATCAGGCAGGTCCTGAAATTACTGAGGAGGTCATTTTTGGGCTTAAAAGAGAGCTCCAGAGGACAGCAAATTGGCATTCACTACCGAGTTATAGCTCAAGACAGGCTGGCATTGAGATCTAGATCTCTGCCTCTGACAGGAAAAGGGCAATCGGTCCCTGGTGTACTGATTTTCCCCTGATCTACCTCTCTAGGTCTTGTGGAGCTGTGTGTCCGCCAAAAGCAGAGTGACAGTGACTCAGGACCACTGCCTTACTGGTAGTCTCAAAGGAGGGGGAGAAGCTTGAATGGATAAACAGCAGTCCTTAAGAGTGGCTAGGATACTGGTAAGGTGTTTTCATTATACCCTGTATGTTGTCTGTGCCAGACTGTAATGTTATTTGTTGCAGGTTATTATTTAAATATGTTTATTGCTGTTTGGTGCTACCATTTTGTTAAATTAACTTTATTTTATTTAGGATATTTGCCTGGGTGATTTTGAACCTTGGATAGGTACCAGGTAGGCCAGCTGTACGGCGCAGAAGGTTACATTAAACCCGGTATCATCACACGTATGTATGTTTGCCTACTTTTTTTTGTGATCTTTCTTTATTGAGGTGATAACAAGCAAATATAACCAGTACATAAAACCAATCAAACCAAAAGATTCAGGAATCAACCTCACAATTTTATATCCTATAGAAAAGAAGGAATAAAAGCAAGAGAGCTAGAGAAGAAGGAAGAGGGCAGGAAGATAGGAAAGAGAAGGGGCGAGAGGGGAAAGGGAAAGGAGGGTATTGAGATCTTTTACGGGAGCATCTAGGAGCTCCCTGTTTGTGAGTAGGGGAATGGCGGTGTAGTGGAGGTTATCATCCTATACAACAAACCCCACCGCACGGCCCGGGGGATGGGCCAGAGTTAAGTACGTGTCATAACTGACCTGTAAGAAGATGTTGCCTTAAATTCCAGCCACTGGAGCCACATGACAGTGAACTCAGTAAACTGCTTAGGACTCTAAATCAAGAGGTCATCCATAACTATGTAAAGATCCAGTCCCCTAAACTATTCTACTTCGCTGGGGTGACAGTGGGGGTGGCCTCCAGTGGACAGGAATCACGGCCAATACTGTGTTGCTCAAATGTCTGTTTAATGATTTTGTATATCAGGAGATGGAGACGTCAGAAATTTTCAATAGCCAGAATTCAGAGCCATGCGGTACGAGGATCTCTGCTGAGAGCTGGTGGACCTGTCTCCAGAGGGGCCCACCAGATATGCAGGGGTGTGCCCAGCCATGAACCGCACCTACAGCAGCACCCTGTGACACACGGGAACATTTTACTGAGCTGTGATGGGCCTAGGTACCATCTCGAGAGGACTTTGAACCGCAGCTCCACCATTGAAAGACTATTGGAAATAACCATGATGAATAAAAAAGGCATTAGTCCACGGCTGATCCTCATCGGTCCTTGTCACAAAATCTAGCATATCCCTGGAGGGAGTCAAATGAATTGATGATGAGTGTGTTTTAAATAATAGAGATTGTGTGCTTCAGTGGTTGCAGGGCACACCACAGCACCTCTTCCTACCCTGGTTAGTTAGTTGCAGTTTGCAAGGGATGTCTGGTTTGGAGGTATAACCAAAAGTCAGAGGAGCATAAGCCTAGTTTTTCTTGGAGGACTGGGAAGGCATAAATATGACCATCTGACATCAGCTGACCACTGCTCCGTCAGACTATGACTTGAAAGGGTTAAGATATAGTCCTAGGGGAAGTCTGTTTTGAAGAAAAGAGGAGTAAGCAGAGATGATGGGGACAAGACAAATTCCAGTTTGCGTAATCTGGCTTAGCATTTGGTAGTAGGCCCAATGGTAGGGTGGAACGAGTGAGGGAGTTTGGGCAGCCATGGGAAGACAGTAGGGGGGATCCCCATCAAGTGGCCTTCAATCCCGGCCCATTGTTCAGATTCTGAGGCTCTTGTTCAGTCCATGATCAAGGTAAGTAGCTTGGCTACGTAATAATTTGAAGGTAATGGCAGGCCCCTTTGCACTTTCTGTCTGTAGAGAAGACCGTGTTTAAATTTGGGGGGCTTCCCTGACCAAGCAAATTTAAGGACTAGCCACTGAATATTGTCAAAATATCTGGGAGGTATGTGCGTTTGTTGCAAGTATAACAGTTTTGGAAACAAATTTATTTTAATGATGTTAACTTTCCCCAGCTTTGAGAAGCCTTTGGAACTCCATTTGCGAAACTCAACCCGAAATCTCGGGATCAAGGTGGAAAATTAACGCTATAAAGATCGATCAACTTTTTTGTGAGCAATACCCATAAATCTTTTATGTGGGTTGGGTGCCAGGTGAACGGGAAGGAGTGTTGAAGCCCTTCAAGAACCGCCGGTGGGATCGAGTGGCTCATGGACTTGGCATAGTTAATCTTAAAAGTGGATAATTCGCTGAATCTTTCAAATTCAGCCATGAGGTTAGGCAAAGAGACCACAAGATTGGTGATAGTGGCAAGGAGGTCACCGGCAAACTGCCAATCTACTATGTCAAAAGAATTTTCCTCATTGATAGACAGCAGTACAATAGGTGCCCGGAAGCCCTCGACATCGGCTCTATAATCTTTGTAGTATTGTCCCAGAATTCATGTGCAGGAGCAAAGCAAAAGGTGTCTAGGTCGGAGAGACATTTGAGTGTGACAAGTTTGCCTTAGCGGGAGGCATGTAGACAGAAGGGGAAACCCTACTGATATTTGATGTCCAGTTAACAGAGCTCTTCTGTTAAGGGGTGAAGAGCCTGTCTCTGCTGCAGAATATGCCAGGAGAGATCCTGCCAGATTTGTATCTTATGTCCATCAAAGTATATTATATCAACGGTGCAAATTTTGAGCAGGATGTCTTCCAATTGAGAGTGATAATGGAGCCGGCAATTTATGTCCTGGGGATTTTTGAAGGTAAGGGATCTAGGATGTAGGGCTCTATGGGCTCTGTTGAAAACTATCTGGGCATCAGGGTCCTGCCCCAGAACCTCATTGAATTTTTTTTTGCGGACATCTATTATGCCATGTGGGGTTATGTCTTCAGGGATGCCCCTAATACGAAGATTATTCTGGCATCCTCTATTATTGAGTCTATCTGTCAACTAGGAGATGTCTGCGTGAATACTGCGAGAATACAGTCTCCTGTAATTTCTGTTCCATGGTGAGGATATCTTGCTTTGTGTAGAGTGATTTAATATGGAGGATATCCTGCAGGCTTGCGCCCCCACCCACAGAGTAGAGAGTTGTCACTATTGGGGGAGTATGGATAAGGGTCGCAGGAGGGAGAAGACATGTTGGTGTTGATTGGGGAGATTTTAAGAAATTGTTTCATGTCAGATCAGGTTGGAGAGTCTTTAGCCTTCTATCTAGATGAAGTCCTTTTGTTTTTCCCATGGAAGAACCACAGTTCAGGCTGAGAGCTGATTTGTTGGATCTAGCCAGATGCAGTAGTCGGATATGCCCATCAGCAATAGATGTAGGCACCGGATGATGACAGTCAAAGTCATGCCTCACAGCAACCTGTCACCACTTTCTTGATGGAGAGGTGGGTCTGCTCCCTATGAGAGTATCAGGTCAAGCAGGGGTTGTGGAGCATCCCAGAGGATGACATCTCGAAGATGGGAGTGCAGATATTTGTATATTTGTTTCTATATATGTATGTGTATATATATATATATATATATATATTGGTCCAGAAAAAACAACTTCTAGACATTTAACTTACAACTTGACCTCACAATGGAGGGGGGGAGGATCTCGCGCCGCTCCTCCTCAACCTCCCCTCTCTACCATGTCCTACACTGGCTCCCTTTCCCCTACAGGATCATTTTCAAACTCCTCACCACCACTTACAAAGCTCTCTCCCAGTCTACTGCCCCCTAAATCTCTAACCTCCTCAGCATTCACACTCCGGCCCACTCCCTGCGCACGGCCAATGACCGTTGCCTCTCCTCCACTCTGATCACCTCTTCCCACTCTAGAATCCAGGACTTCTCCCGAGCTGCCCCCCTGCACTGGAACGACCTCCTTCGCTCCATCCGTCTCTCTCCCAACCTGTACTCCTTCAAACAGGCACTTAAAACCCACCTGTTCCTTAAAGCCTTCCAACCATCCACCTAACCCCTCATCCACTCTGCTCGTTCTCCCTCTCTCCCCTGGCTTCACTGGCTCCCTTTCATTCCTGTTTTTGTTTCACCCTCCCTTAGGATGTAAGCTCTTATGAGCAGGGCCCCCCCTCCCCTCCTATCTCCATACTGGTTCTTCTGCTCTGTCTTTACTCCATATGTCTCCCTGGAGTTCCTGAAGCATTGGTACTTTGTGTTTATTGTTCTGTACTTTGTCACCCTGTTTTGTACTGTTTATACTGTGTACGGCGCTGCGGAAACCTTGTAGCGCCCAACAAATAAATGAATAATAATATATATATATATATATATATATATATATATATATATATATATATATATATATGAGGTATGTCTAGTAAATAATGAGACTGTGATATCACCTAGTAAACAAATCAGTAAAAACCAGTTATAACTGCATACGTAGCAACCTTGAACCGGTCTGAACATGCATGACAAGCTGCAACACTCTATGACGTTCAGTTGATTGTGAGTCGCCATTTAGTTTGGTTGTGTTTTCTGTAGAGTGACGAAAAAAGGCTAGGTTTAAAAGTTGAACGTGTCAATTTGAATTTTTTAGTAAAATTGCACAAAACACCAAGAGAATGTTTTCAAATGCTTACTATGGCCTGTGGGAATGACTGCCTGTCTCGTGCGCGTGTGTTTAAGTGGCACAAAAGATTTAGCGAGGGACGTGAGAATGTCGAAGATGATGAACGCCATGGACGACCTTGCACTTCAAGAACCGAAGAAAATGTAGAGAAAATCAGTCAGATTGTTCAAAAAGACCACCAACTCAGTGTTAAAATGATAGCTCAATCAGTGAACATTGACAAAGACACCATATGGAAAATTTTGCGTGACGATCTTAACATGACGAAACTTAGTGCAAAAATGGTCCCAAGGATTCTCACACCAGAGCAAAAAGAATGTCTTAAGGAATGTTCTGTTTAAATTCTGCATCAACTTGACACAGATCCAGACCTGTTTCCTAAAGTAATCACTTCTGTTGAGACCTGGATCTTCCAGTACGATCCTGAAACCAAAAGACAGTCAATGCACTGGAAAACACCATCATCACCAAGAATGAAATAAGCTCGCCAAAGCAAGTCAAAATTCAAGGCAATGCTCTTTGTTTTTTTCAATATCAAGGGTGTAATTTTGGAAGAATGGGTTCCAGAAGGCACAACAGTTAATCAGCATTATTATAAGGAAGTTTTGCAAAAGCTGAGAGAACGAGTCAGAAAGAAACAACCGCAACTGTGGAAAATGGTTTCTTTCTTCACCAGGACAATGCGCCTGCTCACACAGCACTTTCTGTGAAGCAGTTTTTGACCAACAAACACATTACTACACTTGAACATCCTCCATATTTTCCCAATTTAGCACATTGCGATTTTTATCTTTTTCCAAAACTTAAATAAGTGCTTAAAGGGACACATTTTGAGTCAGATGATGCTGTAAAGAAGAAAATGGCAGATATGTTGAAACAAGTGACAGAAATTGATTTGCTCCATGCTTTTGACCAGTGGAAAACAAGGCTACATCGATGTATTAGTGCAAATGGGAAGTATATTGAAGTGGACAAACATTAAATTTGTAATACCAATAAATAAAGGCGAGTTATTTAATCATTCTCCTTATTTAATAGACAAATCCAGTAACTTACAGGATCCCAAACATCATGGATTTACTGGGGGGAGATCATGTCAAACAAATCTTATTCGACTTTTTCAACTGGCTTACTAAAGTAATATATCAAGGGGGGGGGGGGGCATAGATGTAACTTATCTAGATTTTAGGTAGGGATTTTAACACTATCCCACATCGCAGACTGTTAAATAAACTTGACCGATTGAGATTGGATGCTAAATGATTGAATGAATAAGATCTTGATTGCAAAAAAGAAAACAGATTTCTATTAAATGGAGTTCATTCACAGGAGGAAGGTTAACACTGGAGTACCTCAAGGATCTGGATCCTTCCATCATACTCGGCGACTTCAACATCCCTATTGATAACTGCTCTGACCCTGCCACCATCGAACTTCTCACCCTCTCCACCTCCCTTGGCCTCACGCAATGGACCTCCTCCCCCACCCACTGTCTTGGCCACTCCCTTGACCTAGTCTTCTCTCACCTCTGCGATCTCTCTGATTTCTCAAACTCTCCCTTCCCACTCTCGGACCACCATCTCCTCTCCTTTACTCTGTCCTCCTCCCATGCTCCCCCCCCCGCTGAAAGTCACCCTCACCAGACGCAACCTTGAAGCGATTGACCTTACCTCTTTCTCCTCCTCTCTTGATTCTCTCCTCTCTCCCCTCCCTTCCCTGGCCTGTCCAGACCAAGCGTCCTCTCTCTGCAACCATTCACTCACTACTGCCCTGGATGTTGTCGCCCCCGCCACTCCTATCCGCCGCCGCCTTATTCCTCAACCGTGGCACTCCAAACTCACTCGCTTCCTCCAAAAGTGCTCCCGCACTGCCGAACGCCTCTGGAGGAAATCTCGCTCCCTCGCTGACTTCCTTCACTTCAAATTCATCTTCTCCTCTTTCTGCTCTGCCCTCTCCCTTGCTAAACAAACCTTCTTTAAATCCCTCATCTCTTCTCAGTCCTCTAATCCCTGCCGCATCTTCGCAACCTTCAACTCCCTCCTTTCTCCCCCCCCTCCTCCAGTCCCACTTTCCCTCACCGCTGCTGACTTCGCCACTTTTTTCTCTTCCAAAATTGAGGCCATCAGACTTAACATCTCTTCTTCCTCCCCCTCTCCCCCTGCCCTTATTGCTCCACCCCCATCCAACACGCAATTTTGGTGCTCCTTCCACCCCACATCTGGCGATGAAGTTCGCTCCCTTATTCTTTCCTCTCCACCCTCCACCTGTCCGCTTGATCCCATCCCCTCTAACCTCCTTCGTTCTCTCTCTCCTACTGCCTGCTCCTACCTTGCACTACTACTCAACTTATCACTCGCCTCAGGTGTTGTACCCTCCTCATTCAAACATGCTCTCATCTCTCCTATCCTCAAAAAACCCAATCTTGACCCCACCTCCCTCGCCAACTATCGCCCCATCTCACTTCTCCCCTACGCCTCCAAATTACTTGAGCGTATAGTCTGCTGTCGTCTCACCAATTACCTCTCAGACAATTACCTCCTCGACCCTCTCTAATCTGGCTACCACCCCCTCCACTCTACCAAAACCGCCCTGGCCAAAGTCACCAATGACCTCCTCTCAGCCAAATCCAGGGGTCACTTCTCCATACTCATCCTCCTCGACCTCTCTGCGGCCTTTGACACTGTGGATCACCCCCTCCTTCTGCAAACTCTTCTCTCTCTTGGCCTCTCTGGTTCTGTCCACGCCTGGTTCTGCTCTTATCTCGCCAACCGCACCTTCTCTGTCTCCACATCTGGCTCTGCCTCCACCCCCTCCCCTCTCCCGGTTGGAGTCCCCCAGGGCTCTGTTCTCGGCCCCCTACTATTCCCGCTCTACACTTCCTCACTCGGGACTCTCATCTCCTCCTACGGTCTTCAGTATCACCTCTATGCTGACGACATTCAGCTCTACGTATCTTCTCCTGATCTCTCTCCCACTCTCCTCTCTCGTGTATCTAACTGCCTCTCTGCCATCTCCTCCTTGATGTCCTCGCGCTTTCTCAAAATTAATATCTCTAAAACTGAACTAATTGTCTTCCCTCCCCCCAGGCTCCCCTCTCACCACAACCTCTCCATCGTGGTTAATAATTCAACCATCTCCTCTGTCACCCAGCTCCGTTGCCTGGATGTCACCCTTGACTCCTCTCTCTCCTTTGTCCCCCACATCCAATCTCTAGCCCAAACCTGACGCTTTCAGCTGCGTAACATTGCCCGCATCCGGCTCTTCCTCTCACAAGATGCCACCAAAACCATCATACACGCTCTCATCATCTCCCGCCTCGACTACTGCAACCTTCTCCTTACTGACCTCCCCCTCTCCCACCTCGCCCCCCTTCGCTCTGTTCTCAATGCGGCCGCCTGACTCATCTTTCTCTCACGCCGCTCCTCCTCCGCCTCCCCTCTCTGCCTTGCCTTACACTGGCTCCCCTTCCCCTACAGGATCCTTTTCAAGCTCCTCACCACCACTTACAAAGCCCTCTCCCAGTCTACTGCCCCCTATATCTCCAACCTCCTCACCATTCACACCCCTGCCCGCTCCCTGCGCTCGGCCAATGACCGTCGCCTCTCCTCCACTCTGATCACGTCTTCCCACTCCAGAATCCAAGACTTCTCTCAAGCTGCTCCCCTCCACTGGAACGACCTCCCTCACTCCATCCGTCTCTCACCCAGTCTGTGCTCCTTCAAACGGGCACTCAAAACTCACCTGTTCCTCAAAGCCTACCAACAATCCCCTTAACCCTTACCTTGTTGCACCTTCGCAAACATCCTTCTCTCGTTCTCCCCTCTCTCCACCAGCCCCGCCTTTCTCTCCCTTACTTTAATGGCTCCCTCCCGTGCCTGTTTGTCCACCCTCCCTTAGGATGTGAGCTCGTATGAGCAAGGCCCCTCTCCCCTCCTGTCTCCATACCTGTTCTTCTACTCCATCTTCGCTCATATGTCTGCCCGGAGTTCTGAAGTATTGGTACTTTGTGTTTATTGCTCTGTACTATGTCACCCTGTATGGTCTCCTGTTTGTATTATGTACGGTGCTGTGGAAACCTTGTGGCGCCTAACAAATAAATGGTAATAATAATAATAATAATAATCTGTACGTTGACCAGTGCCATTTAATATCTTGGTGACATTGCAAATGGCTTTTAAGGGAAAGTATGCCTTTTTGCAGATGACACAAAGATATGCAACAGGGTAGGCACACCAGGAGGGATTCAAAAAATGATCTATGATCCAGGTAGACTAGAGGAATGGTCAAGAGAGTGGCAACTACAGTTTAATGCCAGAAAATGCAGCAGGCAAATTTTGGCTCATCCAGCACCTTTCACAAGACTGCATAACACCGGAACATAGTTCATGGGTTATCAGTCATTTGAGGAAGCTTTGGGTTTTGGTCGTTAGGAACAGGGGCTTTGTTGGCAAAGCAGGACATCATATCTGATTTTTTTCCTGCTGCCCTTGCATCCAAAATCTTCCCGTTTTACCGGTTGCCATCTGCCAGACAGGTATCTGCCGATGGGTTGTGCGGTTTCATGTGTCTACTTTGAAAAGTTCAGCATTGGTGTGTAGAAGCAGAAACAAGACATTTGGACATTGCCCACTATCTGGACGATTTCTTATCTACAGGAATGGCATACTCGTCTGTATGTGCCAACATCCGTTTTGCTGCTTAGGCCTTGCTTTCTGTCTTGGAAGTTCCTATGGTGCATGAGAAGACAAAAGGCTCGTCACCTTGCAAAGATGCAGATGGCCGCAGTGAGGTTGATACATCGTTACGCATGTTTCGACCTGTCTAGCGAGGTACAGGGTGATTGCGGATGTGGTTGATGCTCCTGGTGGACTTTAACAGTGTTTGTATTTGGCCTGCACCTCAGCTATCCAGCCAGAGGCTGGACTTGCAAATGGATGCTAAGGGGTCCATAGGCTTTGAAGCCTATGTCAATGGCTAGTGGTGCACGGCTCGCTGGCTGGAGGCCTGGTGTAACAATGGTTTAGTCAGTAACCTATTAGTTCTCAAACTGTTCCCCATAGTCATGGTGGTAGAGCTCTGGTCGTCTCAATTACGGGGTGACAGATTATCTTCTTGTGCGACGTTCTGGGAATCATGCAGTGCATTAACAAGCAGAAGGAATCATCCGTGCTAGTGATCGACCTAATGAAGCATTTGGTGTTGTGCTGTTTTGAGCAGGATATCATATTGAGGGTCAGACATGTTCCTGGAGTTGACAATGAGGTGGCTGATGCTCTACTGCAGGGTCAATAGCCGCGCTTTAGAGAGCTAGCCACTCATGCCAAACCAATGGGCAGCCTGTGTCCCCCTTCTGTTTGGCAGATTGTCGGAATGGCATCGTAGGTCTTGCAGGTACGTTGCTGGATCCGTCCACCAGGAGATCTTACCAGACGGTTCTTGGAGTCGCTCGGTCAGTGCGATTCAGGTCAGAGTGCAGACATGCTTAATACATGGTGGCATAGTGGTTAGCACTTCTGCCTCATGCTTCTGCCTCACAACACTTTAGTCATGAGTTCAATTCCTGACCATGGCCTTATCTGTGTGAAGTTTGTATGTTCTCCCTGTATTTTTGTGGGTTTCCTCCATGTGTTCCGTTTTTCTCTCACACTCCAAAAACATACTAGTAGAATAGCATTTTATTTCCATTAGATTAATAAACTGTGACCTGTTTTTTTCTAAAAATAAAAGTTATCAATGTTGTTTATATTTATAAGGCTTAGAGTGTAAGTCTAAACTGTGGGTGAGGTTTGGTGCAGTGAAGAGGAGAATCAACAGTATACAGTTAATGACAAATGAGGCCTTAAGCAAAACGCCCATAAATGCATCTGTTTTTCACAGGTCACTTACCTATTTAGGGATTAAGTCTGCTGACATTCTCCAGACAAACAGGATATACGGGGGAGGGACCCAGCATGGCCCATATATTCTTCACCCAGTGGTTGCTGGCTCTCTTTGTTGCACAAATCCCCTCCTGACCTCCCTGCAATTTTGTGTGCGGTTTAACCATATTTCTTTTTCCCAATAACACATTAGGCACAGTTGGCAGGATAGTGCTTGCAGTCAGTGGTTAATTCACATGGTGCTATCGGTGATTGTCCACATGTCTCTACCCCCTTTGAAGAACCCTGGCTCTTCGTCACTATGTGTGTGGGACCACTTGACCTGCTTTGTGTTGGCACATCCTTTAGAGCCCAGATGGGGAGTAGTCATGATGGCGCCAGATTTAACACCGGCAAATCACAAAGGACGATGTCCTGGGACCAGCGGTTAGGGCCATGCACTGTTTTATTTTGCTATTAGTTGTTGGCTGACTTGAAATTACTCTCGCTGCCACCATATTTCCATTAAATTAATAAACTGTGACCTATTTTTAGCCAAAAAGGAAAGTTGTCAGTGTCATTATTTATTTATAAGGTTTAGAGCTTAAGGATAAACAGTAGGGAAGGTTTTGTGCAATGAAGAGGAGAATCAACAGTATGCAGTTTATAGTTTTTGCATTAAAAAAATGTAATATTAGTCACTCTTTTGCACTCTGGAGGCTCCTGCATATCCATCCAGTTAGAGCAGGGTAAAAAACTGCATTCAGACAATTCTGTATGGCAATTTCTAATGCTTGGTGTCTCTGTAAATGTTCCAGATGTGTTAATAAAAAATCTACACAGTGTTTGTTTCAATTTCCAGGCAAAAAGTGACAAACACATCTCACATATGGGCTCATGTAGATTTGGATGTCAGTCAAAATCAAGTGCAAAGTGCACTTTTCCATACTGTGCATGTAAAATGGTATACGTTTTTACCCATTGCACATCTTCATGTGTAGAGAGGAAGAGCAGGGGAGGGAAGGAGCAGGCTAGAGTAACCTGAGAACAGTAAGGGCATGTAAGCGAGGGTTTTTGCTTGGGGTTCTTTATTGAGAATAAAGATTTTTTCTTCCTACAGTTTGTGGATGCATTTTTTGCACATTTCTCCCTAGTGCACTACAGGACCCTGGATGCTAGGGCATTCTGGCACTTCTGGATCCTCAAATGCCAGCATCCCCAGGCAGCCTTGGGTATGCTGGAGCATATAGTACTGCAAGTGCCAGTATGCCAAGCCACTTAAAGACAGCTTGGGCATGCTGGGATCTGGAGTGCAAAATTAAAATATTGCACTTTAACCATTTAATTATTTTTATTAACCCACACCCACCACCCGGGGATATAGAACTAGTCTTAGTTCTGTTAACATGGGACTGGTTTGTCCAGCCTAGGGCTGTTTGGTACAATGGCAGCAGGACCCCATGGTGCAGGTTTTCTTGCTATAGTGCCACTAACACAGGCTGGAGTAGCCTAGTGATGGTATCTGCAATTTCATGGGGATCCCATGCTTTTTGTCCCCCCGATTTTGCTGATACTAGACTAGGCTGGCAGCTCTAAGCTGGTTTTACTTTAGGTGTGCTGAGGTTGTGGGTCAATTCATTTTTTTGATTATTTCTTTTTCAACACTATTGCAAATAGCTTAAAGTGTAGCATTCATTTTTATCATAACAAACTCTTTAGCAAATCTTATTCAAATATATGCACTCTTAAGATGATGCGACTCTGCATACTAGCGCAATCTGCATACTTTTCATGGACGTAACTTACGCTTACTCTTTTGGCGCAAATTACATCTAACTCTACATCAGCCCCATAGTTTACAAATGTATGTAAGTAAAATGGCTATTTTGTTTTGGTGTGGATAATATTTGCATTGATTCTATTTGACCCCACAGTTATTCTCTTTCTGCCCCCCCTGATTTTGCTAGTACCAACCTAGGCTGACAGCACTAGGGTTGGCTAAATTGTTTGGGGAGGGGGAGTCATGCCTTTTTTTTTTTTACTTTTGGGGGGGAATTCAATTGGCTGCGTTATAGTAAAAAGTAACACGTCCTGCACACTATTACTGTCGTTACGGTAGTAGTGCGCTTAAATACTGTTATGGTAATTTCAATGCTGGCTTTTTGCTTGCAGCTCCCTGAGCCAAGAGCAGAAAGCCGGGTTGATTTTAACGTAATAACAGTAATAGTTATTGCAGCGCTAATCTGGGGGGAATTGGATTTCCCCTTTAGTGCAGCTTTTTTTTTTACACATATATTGCCATTTTGTTTACAAACATATTACAGTAAATGTTGACATTTGGATTTAATTTGATTTACTATTTTACTGTATTGAAATTCATTACAAATGATAAAAAAAATATAATATATCATATTAAAATATTTTAACAATATTATTTATTAAGTGAATTGTGACGGATAATAATACATTTAAATCTATTCATTGAAGGCATTTTCTACATTGTATGTAATACATTTTTTTTTATTTTATCTAAAGTGGCTACATTTATTTTGATTTTAAACAAGGAGGTCTCTATTACAGATCTTTTTTTTTTTATAAGCTGAAGTGTAGATCCTCCTTCCTTAAATTCAATATTTTTCCACCCTGAACATTGCATCTTGTTCAATTCCCTCCTTGTCAAAGAGACTCCAACAATGTTTCAATTGGATTCCAAAAATAACCTCTTTATTCACACTGCTTATGCTATTATATTGTTGCACAGCTCGGGCAGGCGAGGGGTCATTCCATTATCCAGAAACGAGATAACTGAGTATTAGGGCAGCCAAGCTCTTTGACTTTCTGCCCTGTGGTAATGGGTCTTTTTTAAGGCCTTTAACCAATGTTGCTACTAGGTATTTGACAAAACAAAAGGTAGCATTCCTACCTAATCCTTTATCTTCATCCATCTGTGGACAGTTTGGTAAAAAGATGTTCCTGTTCTCGTTAAACATGCTCTATGTTCATGTGAAAATAGCATTTGATCTCACTGTAAATTTAAACACACAAGAAATAATAGTCAAGAAAGGGTTTATGTTTAACGCATGTTTTCATTGGCTTTGAATGAATTGAAACAGCTTGATAGGATTTAAAGATGAGGTGGGAAAAATCAAATGCGCATATATATGTGACTCAATTGCTTTTTCAATTTGTAGAAGCTGCCGTCAATAAGATGTTCACAGAAACATATTTTTAAATTCTAAACAAGAGAAGGACAGACGTGAGCAGCACATATACTTGTGAGCCATAATTAATGTAAAGACAGATTATATTTTAGGAGCTATAATATTTCAACAAAAGAAATTAGTTATTAAAGCTTTACAAAAGCAAATGTGATGTGATTCATTATAAAGTATTAAACTGACATATAGCAGTTACTCAGTTGAGAAATGCTTTCAGGTACAATATGTTTCATGCAACTTAAATATATGTATGACTCCAATGTATTCCGGTTTTCCCAGAACAGCTACCTTTTTCCATCCAATACCTTTTTCTTACACTGCTTATTGTCCGATATTTCGTACTTGCTTTCATAATGGCAGAATAAGTGAGAATAGGTTTCAAATTGGGACCTAACTGAAAGTATGATTCACCAGTGTACGGTTAATGCTACGTCTAGATCAGGGGTAGGCAACCTGCAGCTCTCCAGGTGTTGTGAAACTACAGGTCCCAGCATGCTTTGCCAGTAGATAACCAGCAGATAGATGGCAAGGCATTCTGGGATTTGTAGTTTCACAAACACCTGGAGAGCCGCAGGTTACCTACCCCTGGTCTAGAGCAAACTTTAGATTGCCTGAGCATCAGAGTTTTTTATTTAAAAATTATGTAAGCTCTATCTATATACAAAATACTGTGCTTATGGTTGGTAATAATAATAATAATAATAATAATAATAATAATTAATAAAACATAGTTTAGAAATTTATAGTTTAGAAATTTAAATGAGTCATGTTTTGCTTAAACCCTTCAGTATTGCTGGGTAGTGAGTATACTGTTGTATAAGATGCCTATGGGATGGGATGTCCTTTGCAAGTGGGTGCATGATGAGGTATGGACATTAAGGGCCTTATTTGGAATTGGTTGCAAGTCCAACTGCGCCATGCAAAAAAAGGAGCTTTGCCACACGTACATGCAGAGTAAAATCTGGCTGTAAAACAGTAAAAATTTGAGAAACTGCAGCTCCTTACATCTGGAGATGGATCAGTTTGAGTTGAATACAATAACGGTGTACATATGTAAGTGTTGCATGCCCCCAGGTGATGCAGTCTAGTTAGACTTGACCTATCCCTATTTCTTAGAAGGTGCACATGTGGAAGAGCTAATGATTATGACAGCATCAGCACAAATCTTTATGCCCCTGCCAACCAGCACCAGGCTCTTCCAGTAGAGAATGCTCATACTACTATCCTCTCATAATGTAAACTCTGCATCAGCCATGTCAGCACAGACCTGAAATAGCTAGAAAAAGCTTGGACCTCCCATATTAACAACCTGCCCCATGTTTAAAATCATTGTTACTCTGTCTGGCACCCTTGCTGTACTGGGTAATAGCTTGATGTGGCTCAATCTATATGCTATAATTTGAGTTACACATATGTTGTGATATCTAATGATTTCTTGTAAAACCACAAATTTGCTGCCATAGATATATGCCTACTTTCAGACTGCAAAATTGTTGCCTACTTGAAAATATGCCCTGTGCTGACAACTTTAATAAGCTTTACTCCTGACAGTAAAAAAAACAAGAAGGCATGATTGCTAAAGGTTAAGGAAGACAAAAAAGTTGATTATTAAAAATCATTGCTTGGGGGCGTGGCCTGGACGAGCATGGAGTAGCAAGCACAGTTACGAGCTCTCCATCCCAGATATCCTGTTGATCTCCGTTATAGTGGAATAAAGAAACTTTTGGACCCAAAACTGTGCATCCGAATAGTTGCTGTACATAGTGTACCTGTTTTGATAGTGCTCTTGCCATTTTACCCGAGACTGGGAGAGAAAGAGTTGAGCATCTGGGTAGAGGAATACTACAGGCAGTCTGTGGCAGTTTGTGGCAGTTGATGACTGCTGGGACATAGCGCCTCTGTAATACCACATACTGGCCTAGGTGAACACAGCCTGTGATATCCATCTGATACAGGTACATTTATATCCTTATATTTATATTTATATCCTTGTACAAGTGAGGAGTAACTGAATTGGGCTCTGGACTTATTTGATTATCATTATCAGTGTTGTTGGAGGAGATATACCTTTCTCTGTGAAGATAACTGGCTGCAATGCACTGCTAGCAATACAATCTGAGTTGTTTGCCTATACGTAATTAAAGCTATACAGGTTACAGGGTTGCATATAAGCTTATAGGGTAAATATCATCCCATCTTTCCTGTGAAATTATGGGCAAACATAACCAGTCCACCGCAGTGGGAAAATTGGACCGCTTTGCTCGTTCCTCCACTACAGCCTCTGGTTCAGGAGATGCATCACATCCCGTTAGCCCCCCTTTGTCGGCTCCACTGGCGGACCCTGAAGTTACATTACAGCAGGTCCTACAGGCCATTGGGGCATCTGAAAAGCGTGTAACTGATAAAATAGGAGAGGTGCAGGTGGACCTCTCTCTTCTCCGGCAAGACGTGCAAAAAATCAGGGAGAGAGTGGGTGAAGTGGAGACACGTGTGTCTATATTTGAGGACACTTCTGCACCAGTTGTGGGCCGGTTGGAGAGTCTGGAGTCGCAAGCCTCTCTGTTTAAACAAAAGCTTATGGATATGGAGGGGCGTTTGCGTCGCAGCAACATTCGGTTGGTTGGATTGCCCGAGAAGGCAGAAGGTGTCTCCCCAGAATCCTTCTTGGAAAAGTGGTTAATCCAACTGTTTGGTACAGATTCATTTACAGCCCAATTCGCAGTGGAGCGGGCCCACCGTATTCCAACTCAAGCACCTCCTCCTGGAGCCCCCACACGCACCTTCATAGCCAAATTGTTGCACTATCGTGACCGAGATACCATTCTACGCTTGGCTAGGCAGAAAGGTTCAGTGGAATACAATGGTCAGCGAGTAGCAATGTATCCTGATTTCGCTCTGGATGTACAAAAGTACAGGGCTCAATTCATTCCGGTGAAGAGAAGATTGAGAGATTTACAGATCCCATATGCCATGATTTTCCCTGCCCGGTTGAGAGTGGTTTTGGAGGGCCGTACATCCTTTTTTGATACTCCACGAGAGGCTGCAATTTGGTTGGACCGCCTAGCTGCTGCAGGACGCTGATGCTGGATGAGTACTTTTTTATGTCTCTCCTGATAGTCCTTTGGACATTGCTGATTTGTCATTGATATTATGCATGGTATTTGCTATACATAATGTAATTTCTCTTCTGTGGTACAAAAAAAAAAAAAATGTATTTCGCTCAGGTGGGGTCTGTGATTTTCAAACTAATATTGAAAGGTCCACTGTAAAAAAAAAAAATGTAATGGGCTGGAGAGCCCATGGCTTTAAGGCCGTTCTTTTCCTCTCTTGTCTCAATTCGCCCCTTTTCCTTCCTTCCTTTTCCTTCCTCTATCTTCTGGTATTTTGCGGGTTGGCGGGTGACCTTTTTGGGTAGTGTGCTGGCCTGTTGAATATCTTAAGGTAATTTAAGTTAGGGTTTAAGGTATACTTAAGTTGGGTGGAGTATACAGGGTGGGGGTATGGGTTTAGTATTAAAGTTATTTAAGTTGTGCGTAGTTTTAATGTTTTCGCAAATATATAGACAAGGATTATATGTGCTTATAAGTATGTCAATGTATGCTCTGCAGGGGTGTGGGATGCGGGGTAGTGAGATAAGAGGGACTACTATTATATGTATTCTGGTACATCTGATAAGGAGCTGAAAATTCTCTCCTGGAATGTGCGGGGCCTAAATAATGCTGTGAAACGTTCTCTTGTACTAAGACAAATTAGAAAAAATGATCCTGATATTGTTTGTCTATTGGAGACTCACTTACACGGTGATAGAATACTCACCCTTAAAAAAGCATGGGTAGGTAGGGCATACCACTCTACGTACACGACTAATTCTCGAGGGGTCTCTGTATTGGTACATAAACGTCTCTGCTTCTCCTTGGAAAAAATTCAAGTGGATGCAGGGGGAAGGTTTGTACTGATGAAGGCTGTCATTAATTGGGTTCCGGTGATTCTGTTAGCTGTATATATACCCCCACCGTATAATGGTGAGGTGTTAAGGAAATGTGGAGAATTCATGGCATTGTTCCCAGATGTTCCAGCCATTTGTATAGGGGATTTTAATAATGTGATAAATGGAGAGGTGGACAGATGGCGAGAGAAAAATGCTGTAGTTGGCAACTCTAAGTCGGCTTTTTCTGCTCTGGTTGAGGAAATGGGGTTAGTAGATGTATGGCGTTTGAGGCACTCAGAAGATGTCCAATTCTCCTGCTTTTCTACATCACATAATGCATTTTCAAGAATTGATCTGGCTCTGCTGTCACACTCTCTGGGACCGCTGGTGAGGAGCGTGGAATATAGGCCTAAGGGAATTTCTGACCACTCGCCCCTCTGCCTATTTATTGATTTTGCAATTGATAGAGGCCAGTCCTTTTGGAAATTAAATCCATTCTGGCTCTCCTTGATGGGTACAGGAGCGACCTTGGTGACACAGTGGGAAGGCTTCTTTGTAGATAATCTGGTAACAGCAAGGCCACCTATAGTTTGGGACGCTTTTAAGGGTTTCCTAAGGGGGACATTAATTGCTGGCATAGCTGAAATTAAAAAGTCGTCCAGACAAAAAGAACAGATATTAGAGAAAAAGTGTAAATCCTTAGACGCACAATGCATTGCGGACAAAACTGAGGTTGCAAAGGGAACATGGCAGTTGGCCCAGAGAGAGTGGGTAGAGTATGTATTTGAGAAATCCAAACGTAAATTTCTGTTTTCTAAGCATGTACGATATGCAGAGGACGATCGAAATGGTAGCTTCCTGGCTTATCTGACAAGGCGGAGAGGGCAGATGCAGCAGTATCGGTTATCTGTGATGACAGTGGGATTAAGAAGTATCTGATGCCTGATATTGTTGAGGTATTTCATAAATATTACACAAATACATATAAGTCACAGGTCAGATATCACATGGATACGTTACAGCAGTATTTGAATGGTATCTCCCTTCCTGTCCTGTCCGATGATAGTAGGGAGTTTTTGGACTCACCCTTTACTCTTGAAGAGATTGATATAGCTATTATGTCATTCCCTAATGGTAAAGCCCCTGGAGTAGATGGAATCCCAATTGAATTATATAAAAAACACCGGCCCTTTTTTGTGTCTAGGTTGTTGGATACATTCAGCGAGCTGGGTGAGATTGGCGCTCTTTCCCCTTCAATGGCAGAGGCAATAGTGGTGGTGCTGCCTAAGTCAGGGAAAGATTTGTTGTACCCTGAGTCCTACCGCCCGATTTCACTATTGTCAAATGATGTTAAGATTCCAGCAAAATTACTGGCTTTGAGGTTAAGTAGAGTGGTGCTGGAATTAATTCATCCGGATCAGACGGGATTTATGCCAGGCAAATCCACGTCTATCAATCTTAGAAGGCTGTATACTCTCCTGCAGGTGCGGTCACCCTCTTCTGAGAGCGAAGTTGTGGTGTCCTTGGACGCAGCCAAGGCGTTTGACTCGGTGGAGTGGCCATACCTGTGGGAGGTATTGTCCCGATTTGGAGTGGGCCCGGAATTTATAAAATGGGTTAAACTTTTGTATTCACATCCAGTGGCGCGGGTCTGTGTCAATGGGCATCTTTCTCAACAATTTCAATTAGAGCGGGGTACTAGACAGGGATGCCCAATGTCTCCGGCCCTGTTTGCATTAGCAATAGAGCTGCTGGCCTGTAAGATCCGGCATGATAGAGAAATTGTGGGACTTAGATCAGAGCACAGAGAGGATAAGGTGGCATTATATGCAGATGATATGCTGTTGTTCCTTTCAGATCACGACACTTCCCTAAAACATTTTCTGCGGGTGGTTGATGGATTTGGGTTTTTTTCCGGCCTAAAAATTAATTGGGATAAATCTAGTGTGTTCCCTCTGGGATGGGAGTGTCCCGTGACAATGCCAGAAGGCTTACAGTTAAAATGGGCATCGAAATTCAAATACTTGGGACTATGGATCTCTAATACCCCCGCTGAATATGTAGAACTTAATTTGCGGCCCCAGATCAAATACATTAAAGAAAAAACTCATGTATGGAAGAAGCTCCCACTTTCTGTCTCTGGTAGGATAAATTTAATTAAGATGATGGTGCAGCCAAAGTTTTTATATATACTCCAGAAGTCACCTGTATATATTCCACCCTCCATTTTCCGATGCATTGATAGCTATTTGATTTCATTGGTTTGGGGAGGGGGAAGGGCTAAGGTCAAGCTCAGCTCGCTGTATAGATCCAGATCTTCTGGTGGATTTGCACTTCCTAACTTGAAATTATATTATTTTGCCTCTCAATTGGTCCACCTTAAGGCATGGGTTTCGGACCCCGATTACCATGAGCTACATTGGGTGTTGGTACACCAATTTAATTCTAATCACACTCCCTTACAGTCACTGCTGGCGGGGCGGCTTGGTATGCGGGCTCCTCCGCTCCTGATTCAGGCAGTTAAGATTTGGACTATCTGTAATAAAATAATGAAACAAACTGACATTGATCCATATACTCCTATCTGGGGGGCAAAGAAATTTGAGAAGTTGAATACAGTGAAGAGGGCCAGGGAGTGGTCTCGGTTGGGTGTGGTGTCGGTAGGTCAGCTTTATGATACAAATGTACTTAAATCCTTCGAACAGTTGGTTGGGGAATTCTCTGTACCCAGAACAATGTTTTATTTTTACCTTCAGTTACGACACGCCCTAAACACATCATTTAAAGGGGAGACTTTGGTGTTTGGGGTGGATCCACTGAGGAAACAATTACAGGCCTTGGGTTATAGAGGTCTGATCTCTCGAATGTATTCATGTCTTCTGTATGAATCCACTGCAGATGATTTGGATGGTTTGAGGAATCAGTGGTAAATAGATATTGGCCCTTTATCAGACAAGGAGTGGGAAATGGTTACAGACAGTACTAAAGGTTATACTTCATCATTAAAATTTCAACAAATACAGGTGTTTATCTTACACAGAGCCTACTTTACCCCTATTAGATTGGCAAAATTTCGCCCGGATGCTACCCCTAACTGTCCGAAATGCAATTCGATCAATGCTAACTTTTGGCACCTTCTATGGGAGTGTTCATGTATACAAATCTTCTGGCGAAGGATCAGGAGATGTATTCAGGTTACTGGAATTGAAGTGTCTCTTAGTTCACCGGCCACTTGTCTCTTTGGGCTCCGATTGAAGGGGAAAGTTAATAAACTGACAAAAATGTACATTTCACAGTTATTGATGTTGGCTAAGGTCTGTATAGCGGAGGCTGTGGTTGGCCCCGACGAGTCCCACGGTTAAAAATTGGAAGGCACTGGTCAATACCACCATAAGGCATGAGAGATTTGTTTATACTAGCAGACAGGCTCTGAAGGAATTTGAGAATATATGGTACAGATGGTTAGAGTCTCCATTCTATCCTATGTCATCTAGTACAGATGCTCTATCTACTTAAATGTATGGCTACCGCAGTTCTTATAATAAGTATCTGAGTCCATGTAATAAACCCTGCATGTGTAACATACTTATGTATAAGCATTTACGATGTATGATCCTGAATGAATATAGCACATTTATTATTATTATGCTTTAAATGTAATCTTGTAAATTCCGTCATTTAATTCCGATATGTATGCGATTGTTTTTCTTTTCTTTTTGTTGTTTAGTATGTTTATATCTTAAAAAATTTCAATAAAAATACTGGATTTTAAAAATCATTGCTTAATAACCCTGCTATTTTATGCTGATTTAAATAAAAATTATGATTTCATGAATCCATACTGATGGTGGTATAATCATGTGCTTCTATTGCACCCAATGGGTCTTCTTCATGTTTATTTTATTGCCAATGGACATCTGAACATATTTGATAATCTGCAGCATCTCTTCATGGCATCAGTGAATGTTTTCTTTTTCAGAAAGGTATTTTAATGCTGATATTAAAAAAAGCCATGTACATCAGAACATTTTGTCTTTTATATGCCCCCATCTAGCCAATATGCCAACATTTAGCCAATGTCATCATCTATATAGCACCACTAATTCCCCAGCGCTGTACAGAGAACTCATTCACATCAGTCCCTGCCCTATTGGAGCTTACAATCTAAATCCCCTAATGTAGAAACACACCCAGAGAGACTAAGGGCAATTTAATAACAGCCAATTAACCTACCTAGTATGTTTTTGGAGTGTGAGAGGAAACCGGAGCACCCAGAGGAAACCCACGCAAACACGGGGAGGACATACAAACTCCACATATAAAAGCTCATGGTTGGGATTTGAACTCATGACCCAAGTGCTGTGAGGCAGAAGTGCTAACCACTAAGCCACGTGCTGCCCACAATATGCTTCCAGATAAAGTCTTGTTCCAACATACTATAGCCAATATACCCTCTACTAGTGCTTCATAACATAAACTAGCCAATATGCTTCCATATACCTTCACCAGTAACCAAATTGTAAATTTGTTATTAAAACCTCACATGCCAGTTGTTACAATACCGGAGAGAGAGCCCTTAAACTATTTACCAACACCGACTGTCAGAAAGTATGCCCTGAATTATTCGTCAGCGTACAAAGACAGCACTTACTGCACTACCTTTGCGAGTCCCAGAGAAATGTCTGTTGACAATTAACAAAGTTTATTAACGTATAAGTTTGCACAGAGCTATAGCTCTTTTAAAGCCCTTTTAAAAATAAGATTCACTATCACACAACACACATGTAATACAATTACAAGTACAAACAGAACCGGCATGAATACATACAGCAGTTTAGTCAATGCCTGGAGTCATCAGTCAGGCAGGGTTCTAACCTAGTGACGAGCAACTTTTAGTGTGTTATCTGTTGCGTAGACCAAAAAAGTACTACCAAGTGCAGACAGCACCGCTTGTCCTGGTTACTTTCTTCTGATAGTCTGACCAGCGCTTCCTGTAATGCCTGTCCAGTGATCTTGAATTACAATCTTGATAACTGGTGCCTAATTATATGCAAGTGCACTCTGACCAGCCTTGGCTATAACCGTCCACATCAGGGACTATTCAATTGTTGTCATCTGTTAATAATATAGTTATTAATGAAAAGAAAACATTAAAACACATTTTTAAAACGTTGTTTTTTTAAGGATGTTTTCAATGTCTATTGTACATTAAATGCATTTTTTTACAGTTGTTACTGATTGAAAACACATGTTCTAGCATGCATGCGCATCAATCATTACTATCAATCAGTGCTGTAGCTGGTGCAAGTGAAAAACACAAAACACATACCTTTGAGATGCTCAAAGTTTGAATCTGACATAGCTGTGTGCGATCGAAATTGGCACGCTCTTACTGTACATTGACTACGTGTTATAAAACCAGTCCACTTCTGGGCATGTGCAGAGCGATTTTATTCAAAATACGGCAGGTATCAGCATTTACATTCCTTAATTAATAAGGCCCTTAATACTTAAAGTATGCAATTTTCAGTACTTGAGCTACATGGCTACATTTAAGAAGCATAGGGAAGTGCCATGACATTATCCTCAATGAGAGAGTGTCCCTGGCGGACTTGATATTTATTAATATAGCCTGGTACCCTACTCCTGTCACACCAGTATATAGCCAGACTGCCTACGTAGCCTTTCATGCCAACAGTCAATATGACCTTATAGCCTAATAAGTGATTATATTACTAATATGCCTAAAGTGCCACAAATTATTATATAGCCAATATGTCCATATAGTTTCATATGCTCCATATAGTATGAGATTATATCATATAGCCTCACATTCCAACATCCTTCTCTTCAACCCCAAAAGTCCAGAGTACTCAATCCAACTATTAACGTGAAGTCCATCATGCTCCTCCAAGTCTCTATGACTCTGTCTCCCACCTTTGTCTCTGTTATTCAAAAGCAAACAGTGTGTGAAGCATTAAGAAGCATGTATCCCAACATAGGCAGGTCTGGTACTTTATCATCATCTCTGTGAGTTCAAGTTGATGATCATCTGTCACCCCCTCATGACCTTTCCCTAGACTCTGTTTAATACTGTCAAAGCATTTTTATTTTGATATAACTTCTAGCTTTCAAGTTCACCCTTCATTTGTTCCAGTGGCTTCACTTCAAATTGGAAATCAAAAATGCTTCATGTTTCTTAGAAAATAAAAATGAATTACTGAAATGTAGCATGCAAATTGATTAATATACAGCTATTAATTTATATTTGGATATTAATGTGATAAGGTTTATTACTACCCAATGCTAGAAATGTAACATTAGAAAGCCTTCTATGAAAACATTCTAATGCTGTATGTTTAAATAATAAAATTATATTTTATCCGCAACTGTATAATGAAATTGATGATTACAGAGTAAAACAAAATTCAAGCGACAATATATTTCAAATTAATCATACAAATGATGTCTTTGTAATGGATTTCTAGTTCAGTGCGTGGCATAGGGAAATAAAAACATGTATTAAATTTGAAGGTGGTAATTTTCTGCAAGAGAGCGACACTTTTTATTAATGAGAGTCTGAGTATAACGGGTGCCGCTTAGTATATCTTAATGGGACAGTACAATAAAAATGTGTATAAAAAAAAATCTATTAGAAAACATGGCTATCTGTTTTGCTTGGATACAGTTTTGCCTGTCCATTTTCATTGTGCGGCAAACAATAGGTAGGTGTTAAAGGCTAAAAGAGATCTTCACCTATAGCAGCGGCCTTTCCCATAGAACTGAACTTGTTCTGAGGTACTCAAATGCTTCCAGGACTTACCTCTAGGGTGCTAAAAGCTTATCAGAATAACCATAGCAGAGGATGGGGGATAGTCAGAATACAGCGGGCAGTTACCAAAGACAGTCCAGTGGTCATGGGTCCGTAGCAAGTAGGATAACCAGGAAACAGGTTAGAAGTCAGGGCAGGTAACAAACAGGGGTAATCCAGTAAACAGGCAGAGGTCAGGGGAAATCCGCATTCAAGCAGGGTCAAAGTAAAAACCAAAGCTCACAACAGGAATCAGGACAAATGCAGAGTATCCACAGGACAGAGCTAATCAGCAATTGTACAGCACCCAGAAGCTATAACAGGCAGGGAAGCTAAGCCCTCCCTGCCTTAAAGACAGGAAGTTGCTAATCACAGGTTAAGGGCTCAAAAGGCACCAATTGCCCCTCCAGAAAGTGGTTAATTAATTATACTAGTTTGCACACGCGCCTGGCTGCCACAGATGACGGGACATGGCACTGATTTCAAAGGTGTCCAGCCGGAACAGCGATACCATAAGTGATGTCCCAGCTGTTGTCATGACTGCGAAGTCACAGATGACAGAGGGCGGACACAAGGCACCGCTTGCAACAGTAGGTACATTATCAATACTTAACTCTGCTGTCTAAACACTAGGTCAAGCAATTTAATGGAGGAAATGGTATAATCATTGGAGCCTGAAACAGGGCTGTATTTGCTATGAGGAAAGGTGAAGGAAATTGTTGCCTCTAATTGCTGATTATGGTTCCTGGTGCAAAGGACCAGGCTGTTAGTGGACTGTGCATTGCTGAAATCCTGTCTATAAGCTCTTACAGTTATGCCTGTAAGACAAAAACAGAGTGGCAGTGGAATCCCAGATCCTCCAAGAACTGGAAATGCAATGTGAATGAATTTAATTTTTTTTTAAATAAAACAAATACATGTTAAAACATTGGTATTACTCCATATGCATATACAATCAACCAATATCCATCCTTAAGGAGTATCAATAATAGGTGCACCTATAATCTTGGATCTAATTGGATAATGTCTCCAAATATGATGGTTTATGTTGAAATAATCCTGTAACTTGTTTAAAGTTCACTTATTATTTCCATACAATCACACAGTATTTGTGCGATAATGTAAAGATAGTCGGGCTGAAGGGACGGTCCGTCGATTTAGAAATCACAGCTGGATATAGCTAAAATGTCTCGTACATAATACAATCTGCAATCGGAAAAATCCCTCCACATACTGGAAAAGCAGATATTCATTGATCAGTCAAGAAAAAGATCAATGAGACTCTAAGTACAAAAGGGAGGAAACAGACTTCACAAACCACTAGAGGTATTTTTAACTTATCTAGTAAACAATTGACTGAAGCACAGATTGCATTACTCAGTAAAGGGTTAAAATGTGCCCCTTCTGCATGTCCAAATCTTTTTGAATTATTCACTGAGCCAAATAGGTATATGAGACTGTTATGTCGCAAAAAATATTTTGCAAATAAAGTTTTAAGAAAGAGATAATCCGACTCTTCAGCTCAACCTATCGTTTTAGATACAGAATCGGATTTTCAAGCACTGTCAGATTTAGAGGAACTACTGATGCAAAATAATCACAATGAAGATCACTTCATCCCATTGTTTGATATCAATGATCAAGATAGCTATAAGAAATCTAAATTTAAGGTCAAATCAGAATTCTTTCCGGTCCAGATGAAAAGTACACATATGGACTGTTTCTATAAAATCACAATGGAACAGTTTAGAACATTATGTTTACGGGAAAATAAAAATAAAAATTACTCTAACTATACAAATCTTACATGTGATGAACAAAAGGCTATTAAACTATTACAATCTGACCCATCAATCATAATTAAGAATGCAGACAAGGGAGGAGGTGTTGTTGTTCAGGACCTGACAGACTACAGGAAGGAAGCATACAGACAATTAGAGAATAGTCAGTTGTATCGAAAACTAGAAAATAATCCAAGTGTATTATACCAATTAGAGCTTAAAGATCTTCTGAACAAGGCATTTGATGAAGGAGTAATTTCGAAAGATGAGCTAAATTTTCTTTATACTCTACACTTTATAACACCAATTTACTATCATTTACCAAAAATACATAGAGATTTACACTCTCCACCTGGACGTCCAATCATTTCAGGAATTGGCTCGTTGACGGCTAACCTTTCTAGTTATGTAGACTTTTATCTGCAGCCCCTAGTAGTTCAATTAAAATCACATATTAGAGATTCTACACACCTTTTAAGTCTTCTTAAGAATGTTATATGGGATGAACATTTTGCATTTCTCACGCTGGATGTGGAGTTCCTGTATACCAACATTCCTCATGCTAGAGGGACAGAAGTTATACAACAAGTGTTGGCAGCAAAAAGTGATTTATGTAATACACATCAGAGATTTCTAATTGATTCATATCTTTTATCCTGTCCCACAACCATTTTCTATTTGAGGACACTCAATACCTGCAGCTTATGGGGACGGCCATGGGGACGTGCTTCGCCCCGAGCTACGCCAACCTATACGTGGGTGACCTTGAAGAATCCTGCGTGTGGGTTTGTGAGTTCGGGGCGGACCTCGTCCTCTATGGATGGTACATAGATGACCTGTTTTGTATATGGAAAGGGTGGGACCACGGGCACGAGCCTTTGTTGATTATATGAATAATAATGATTACCATTTGAGATTCATCTATAAGTACCATGAAACCAAGATGGAGTTTTTAGACTTGTTCTTGGAGATTATTAATGGTGAGATATCTACTTCCACTTTTTTTAAACAAGTGGATTGTAATAACTATCTACATTTTTCAAGTGCCCACCATTCAAAATGGAAGAAAAATATCCCAAAAGGGCAGTTCATACGTTTACGGCGGAATTGTTCAGACAAAGCAGTTTTTCTGCAGCAAGCCGAGATTATGTTGAGGAATTTTCTCGACCGTGGCTATCCTCCATCCTTAGTTAATCAAGCACGTGATGAGGTCTCCAAAATAGATAGATCATCGTTGCTAATTTGTAATAAATATGACATGGCTGAGACTAAGTCTCTAGATTTACAGACCAACCAGAGTTCTTATGAACCAACAAGGAAAAGAAAAAAGAATTACAACACGAGGTTAGAATGGGCTTTTATTTCAAAGTATAACAAAGCTTCCTCCAAAATTCAACAAATCATTGGTTCTAATTACCCCATCCTAAAGCAGGATCCTATATTAAAGTCACTCCTACCCAAACCCCTCATAGTGGTTTTCAAAAAAGCTAGTAATTTGAGAAATCTACTAGCTCCTAGCTTTCTAAAACAACAAAGTAACAATAGCAAAAAATCACAGTATAAAAATCAAAAGGAAATAGGGATTGACAATATGATACAATTAGGTGGGGTTGATACGAACTGGATTCTCTCTATCCCAGATGGGACGTTTAGGTGTGGAGGACAGCGATGTATTACATGTAAACACATTTGTCATAGAACCCTCTGTGTGGAATCTAAAGAAAATGGAAGGAAAATAAATGTACGGGGGTTCATTAATTGTAATTCTGTTTTTGTCATCTATTTGTTGAAATGTAGCTGCAACTTGTACTATGTGGGACGCACTACAAGAAAATTAAAAACAATATTTAATGAGCATAGGAGGAATGTTATGAAAGGTCTGAAGACACATAGTGTGTCTAAGCATTTTTTGGAACAACACAACTGTAACCCGGAACATCTGTCTGTTATGGGTTTAGAGTTTATCAAACCAACCCCCAGAGGGGGCGACAGGTTCAAAGCACTATGTAAACAAGAGGCTTATTGGATATATCTTCTTAACACACTGTTCCCAATGGGTCTCAATGAATCAATAGAATTAAACCAAATAGTATAGAGATCATATAAGCTAAAAAGATTCTTATGATCTGTGAACCAAAAGCTGGTTTTGTTAAGCCTCTCTGTTGGTATTGAAATATCTGTAGCAAGTATGAAAATATGCGTATATGTCTCTTTAAGCCTGCTACTAATATACATCATTGTAATGGTTTATGTACTTAGAGTTTACTATATTATAGGGGTGTAGATACTATCATAATTTAGAAACTATATACAGCCTTATGAAGAATAGTATAGTATTATATTAAAATCCTCTGTCCTCTGTTGATGCTGGACCATAGAAGAACGAAGAAGCAGTTAAAACAATCTATTGACGGTGATATCGGGCACCGCTTATATTGAAGCGTGTGTTTAATTTGTGCTTGTGTTCGAACAGCAAGTTTATTAAATATAATGATACAACGAATGAAGCTCTGTGAATGTCAGTAACATGTCGCCTGAAGACTGTTTATACATCACTTAGGGCCTGTAATGTTTCCAGTCTAGCACAGATGGGGTTAATGGATGGTAATTGGCATGCTAGAATGATGACGTGATTATACTAATGTTTAAGAATCTGTGCTACTATTGGTTGCCATTATCATTATATAAGAAATATATAGATATAAGTACTATGATCTGTTCTGATATATTGTGCTATTGCACTGTTTTTAAATAGAGAATAAATCTTTGACAGATGTAATATTTGATGTTTTAGCCATGTAGGAATTCACACTGCGAGTCAGTGACGGGTTTTCCTATATGGTGAACTGGTTTTTGCAATGTGGATTGATCAGGTGAATGTAATTGAACCCATTAGGTTCATATATAAGAAGTTAATGTTGTAGCGGACACCATCTCCGAGGAAGTTGTGCGCGTCAGATGGGTGTTCTCAACACTTGGAACAACTAACTCGTATGCTATTTTCCTACTTTGAGCTCAATAATTACATAAGCCAAAAGTATACAGAACTACTCCACTTACAGGTCTCATCCATAGAGACCGAAGCTCCATTTGTCCGTTAGAGGAGGTTCCATTTACAACACTGGCTGTTTACCGGATAACAGGAACGATTGTGACTTACCCACTTGTTTAGGAACCAGGATCCCGATACCCCTTCCTGGGGGAGGATTGTAACCGTCATTCCAAGCAGTACGCATAAGACGGAGGAATCCGGATCGGGCGTTCCACTAGAGACCCTGGGTAAGCAAGTACCTCTATATGGACTGTGTTTATTTCAATGAATATCTGCTTTTCCAGTATGTGGAGGGATTTTTCCGACTGCAGATTGTATTATGTACGAGACATTTTAGCTATGTCCAACTATGATTTCTAAATCGACGGACTGTCCCTTCAGCCCGGCTATCTTTACATTATCGCACATACACTGTGTGATTGTATGGAAAATAACAAGTGAGCTTTAAACAAGTTACAGGATTATTTAAACATAAACCATCATATTTGGAGACATTATCCAATTAGATCCAAGATTATAGGTGCACCTATTATTGATACTCCTTAAGGATGGATATTGGTTGATTGTATATGCATATGGAGTAATACCAATGTTTAAACATGTATTTGTTTTATTAAAAAAAAAAATTAAATTCATTCACATTGCATTTCCAGTTCTTGGAGGATCTGGGATTCCACTGCCACTCTGTTTTAGTGATATTTTTTTTTTTTTACGGGGACGCAGACCCCGTGCAGTGGTTATTCAGTCCTCTCCATAATTTGCTACAAAATATATTGTTGTTGTTTTTAGATTTATGCCTGTAAGACAGACTATACCTGGCACATGGTTCTATGCTATGGGCAAGACTAGTTTTAGATGAGATGAATCCCAAGGCAGAAATCAAGGATTGGTATTTTATACGGTTCCAAATGAACATTTAAAAAGTATCCAGTGCACTGTTTAAAATTACTGTCCCTTTCCAGTCGACATATATAAATTAATACTCAATATGGATAATTACACACAGGATACAGAAAAGCAGTACTGTGTAGTTTTTCACACATGTATGATAGATACTGATAATAACTAGAGTTGTGCACATTTTGACCAAAATCTCGTATAATGGAATAGTATCATTTGGTAAAATGCATATTTTAACACAATTTTTCTTTCTATCAGAATTTAAGTATGTAAAGCTTGTTGTAAAGATGGACAGATTATCAATTATGATTGATTTCCCAAAAGACTGACCATTTGTCCCTTCACAACACAGGCTTTTAAGCCATCTCAACTATGGTTTGCTCAAAAATATTCCAAAAATTTTGACCTGTGTTAAATTTTCTCAGATGTATCCCAGAGACATAACTCCACCTTCAATAAACCGCTGATAACCTCCTGCACATTTAAATACTACATATGATGAAATTGCAACAATATGAAATACCTTTCCAAAAGACATGTGACTACTGCTGTTTCCCGGTACCGCTGTACCTAAAATTCACAACCCTTGAGCGGTTTCTGCCCCGGAGTACAGAGATTCCCCAAAATACAAAATATGTTCGTATTTCTACATACCTGCATAAATAGTCTTCCATTTTCTGCATCTGTCTACAAGGTTCCCACCTAGCCCATAAATATCCCTAATTTAAACTAAAGCTGGGTACACACTACACTGTTTTCGTCCAATAATCGGCTCAATCAGCCGACATACGACCGCTCGTTCAAAAGTCGGGTCAGTGTGTGCAGTGACACAAATGGTCGAAAGTCTGCCCAAATGGACGATTGTCACCTCATTTGGTTGGTCGTACCGTTTAACATTTTCGTTCCAATCTCGTTTCCGTTGTGTAGTGTGTATAAACTTCCGACCTATCCACAACAGTGAGTATGAAATTAGAGTCATTGCTCACGACAACATGGCTGTAAAAAGTCGCTAAAGGGACGTCCGCTCTTCCCTTTATCGTCCTAAACAAGGCTAGTGTGTATGCAGTCCATGGCCCGAGCGATCAGAACATCGATTGCATGTAAAATCGCTCGGCATAAAAAGTTGGTTGAAATTTCTGTAGTGTGTACCCAGCTTTAGTGGTTACTTTGTTTTTACACTGACTTATTAGATTGTCTCCTCTAAATAGGAACACAGGATCAAAGACAATTCCTGGCTGTGATCAACATATATTAATTACTTTCCTGTCAGAATGTCTGCTGAACCTGATTACCACCCACTGATCTAGTTGACCAAATGTTTTAAAGAGGAAAAAAAAAACATTTTTATCTGAGGGAAAACCAGGTTCAGTTCTATTTATCAATTTGATATTTTATTTGGGGCCCTGACATTCAATATTCTATTTAGACTCTCATCCCGACACGTGCTTTATTATATATCCAACTCTCATTCTGTACACAGTGTCTGGTCCTCAATCTTAATCAGATATATCCAAAGCTTATTTTGGTTGAACCTCTAATCCTGTTTTAATGTTCCACTAGATTAGAGGCTATATATTTTAAGTGGGTCTGGAGCATCACTGGTGTTTTACTGCATCACTGAGCATTATAACCATTCAGCCTTTTGCATTTCTCAATCTATCTAATATATAGTGTTGATACATTAAAATGAAGCTTCATTGAGTTTTTTTGCCATCTCACACCATCATTAACATGCATAAAGATGTACATTTTATTACACCTTTTAGGGAAACACTGTTGTCAGCAGTTAGTTGTCTGACTGTTGCCAATCTTTATGCTGCATAAATGGTGTCAGCATGACCACATTTTATCAATAGTCTGTTTCTGGCCAGACGTTGCCATTGATTGAATGTTCTTTTTTGAGTTGGACTATTCCAGACACATCCATGACATTGTTAGCAATGTTGCTGCTCTTGATATATTCATGCTGACCAGGCACGGTGCTACCATTAGGTAGCTTTAGGCAACTGCCTAGGGAACCGCGACTTTGGGGGAGCCACTGAGGTGGCCATAGGGCACTGAAAAGAAGACTTCATCTTCATGCTGGTGGCTGCCAACTTTTTTAATTAAAATAACTTCTAAAGCAGCCTGTTGCCACACAGCTGTGTTGGTTAGCCATCCTGAGTCCTGACAATGTCAGGCTTCCGTTCGTCTATCAGAGGCAGCAACATCCTCCGAGTCAACAATGCCCACCCCTCTGAGCCAACAAGCCATGCCCCCGGATGAGGAAAATATGAACTCTATATGGTGGCCTGCAGGATCATATGGGCGCGCATGTTTTCCCCTACTGACATCCATATGGAAGGAGGTAAGTGTGGTAAAGGAGAGAGTGTTGCTTTAATGTTTTGCAGTAATGGGCTGGGCTATTAATTTAACAGTAGGGTAACTTTTCACTGCTCAAAACAATTTATACAATTACATGTTAGAAAAGAAGTTTTCTATCTCTGCAATTTTTAATGTCTTATTTGGTGTTTCTGCTATTTAATTTAAGTATTATTATATGCAAATATACAGTACATGCTTTTAATGGTAAAAACTATGATAAATTAGGTATAATGTTTTTCTAGATTGCAAGGGGTTAATCATTTCATGGTAGGTGGGAATTATTCATTTGTGGGGGCTATTTATTTGATAGTGGGGGTATTTAATATAATAATGTTGTCATGGTAGTGGCTATTTAATGTGGAGTGATGGGACTATACATTTAAAGTGCTGGGGTGATATGGGAGCTATTAATTGTATGGGGGCATAGTTTGTGGAGAAGGAGGGCTCTTTATTAAATATGAATATTATTAAATGAAAGGCCTGTTTGGGATGGAAATAGGTCAATTTATTAAATGTGAAAACTATTAATTTAATGTTGGAGCATGTTGGGGCAGATAGGTCTATTTTTTAAATGTGAATTATATTAATTTAAGGTTAGAACTTGTTGAAGGGAGGGAAGCCTAATTATTAAACTTGTATGCTATTGTTTCAGGGGAGGAAGGATCAGAGGGTTCACTCATTGCTAAACTTTGTATATTTCATGTACCTATTCTTTTACTAAACAGGACAACAACATCCCAGGATTCAGACAAGCAGCAACTGAGTTTTAGACACGGGCAGCCGCAGGTAGGCTAGCTTCTAGAATAGGTAGGAGAGAGCAGGACAGTCTGCCAACTGTCCTGGTTCTGATGGGGCAGTCACGATTTTGGGTGACTGTACTACTCAGTCAGGAGATTGTCCCCTCTGCAAGTTCAGTTGGGAGTTAAATCCTGCCTCACACTGCTCTGCTAGTGAAGGGTGAACTGCGTGCACCTAACAGTATTGGGATGTTCAGGGGCGGTAGGCTGACATTTTGCCTAGGGTGCTGTGAAACCTTGCACTGACCCTGATGTTAACACATCTGGCACATACTACGATGATACAGTCACTTTAATTTTGTTTATTACCCATTCTGCCTTTGTATTGCACACAAGCACATATATGTGTTGATAAGCATACACACACTATCTATCTATCTATCTATCTATCTATCTATCTATCTATCCATCTATCTGTCTGTCTACAAAAACAAATTCAAATGGACGATTAATAACATTGGATTAAATTAAAATCTCTGGGTCAGCATATAAATTGTAAATAAGCAGTAGGAAAGGTGCAAAGTATTTAAAAGTCAATGTGATTATTAATAGACATTCTTTATACACAGGAACATTTCTTTCAGTATCCCTATGGAAAGGTATCTCCAATTTCTCTTCCCTCTGTCCATTGCATGCCTAATAGCTGCCGAATATGCAAATACTTGCATTTTTTATTTGTTCTCACTGCTGCATATCTGATCAGCACAGTAAATATTCATGAGTTTGCTATTGTAGAAGCTGTGAAGTACAGAAAATATGCCCTCCAAGGTGACATGTAATTTGGCAGCTTCTACATAAAGAGACTCTGGGAAAAAAAATCCTGAAAATATCCTAATAATTAGACACATCACTACAACTGCATTGTTATTTCTGCCTCTCATTAAACAAATGTCATGGGTGTTCTTTTATTCTCTTTCTGTAACAGGGAAAACAGAATATTCACAATTATTTCAGTAAAACAGTGGATGAATTTAAAGAGTGCTATATATACACATATATCAAGATCAGTTATGGACTGGTGTTAGCTGTAAAATATCCTTAACCTAAAGTTTAATTTATTTGGTCTTTTTTATGGCAGTAAAATACTATATTATTATTATTATTATTATTATTATCATTTATTTGTTAGGTGCCACAAGGTTTCCGCAGCGCCGCACATAGTACAAACAGTAGACTATACAGGGTATAACAGTACAGAACAATAAACAAAAAGTACCAATACTTCAGAAACTCCAGGCAGGCAGATGCAATAGACACAGAGCAGAAGAACGGGTAAGGAGACAGGAGGGAAGAGGGCCCTGCTCATTCGAGCTTACATCCTAAGGGAGGGTTATATTAGTATCCTTTGCAAGCACTCCAAAGGTCATTTGCTAAAGTGCATGCCCGTAGTGCATATTTTGTTCACTTGTTTATTTTTGTTCAAATGCACCCAATTTTATGGGGAAGCATCCCAGAAGTTGCACACAACCCAGAAGGACACCACCTACACAAAGATCTTCGTAGGGGATCTTCCCTATCACACCAGTGGAAGGCCATAAAGCATTTACCTTCTCGCAAGAGTACTTGAATTTTACATGTGTACTCAGGAGGTGCTGGCAATGTGTTCAGTGCAATGACTCTTGCACCTGTAGGAGCCTTTTATATGGAAAAGTGCATATGTAGCCACACGTCAACCAATGTAATACAGTAATTCAAACACACAAAAGTGCACATGTAACAAAGAGAGTTCTGATTTCCTGAGAATTAGATTTAAACTGAGCGGTGGTTTATGAGAAAAATGGAAATGCTGAAGCTAATGAAGGGGTTGGTTGTAAAAAGGTGGTTGGATGGTCTTACTGGTGATGCTTTCCTTATTTTCCCCTGTACACTTTTCTATGACAGTATCACAATCCAGCAAAGTAGGTGCAGATTCATTTTACAAAGTTCCAAAGATCAGGATGTGGATGCCTATATGTGCTAAGCAAACAATGATGCACACTTGTGTAAATAGCTTTGAGCGAATGCTTGTTTTACACTTTATAAATGTAAACTTTAACTACAGTTTTAGGAAAATATATATTTACTATTTAATATATAGTATATGTTCCACTTAACCTTGGTTTGATGGAGACAAACTGTTTAGTTGATAAGTTATTATATGTAAGGTATCGTTGTTTATTTCTAAAACTATAATGAATAGCACAAGGGACATTAGGGAAATGATGGGTGGAGGAAATGAAATGCAACATAAAAACTGGATTAAAATAGAAAGTTAAATTTTTTTTTTTTTTTTAAATCTCTGTTGTTGCAGAGGAAATAAAAAAAAACTAAATAAGACTGTTCTGTTCTGTACATTAATAGCATAGTTGTCTATCCTCCCAGAATGTCTGGGAGTTCTCATGGACTCTTGGGAGAGCAAGACAACCATCCGCATCTTACCCACATCCCGAGGGAAGTAAGTGGAGGCGAGGCTTAGTGGCGCGATTCGCAGCAAATTGCGTTGTCCTGGTCCTGGGACTTATGACGCGGTTCCCGTGGTCATGCTGCCAGGACTCAGTAGAGAGAAGTCCCCTCAAATGTCTTCACTAAGTATGATTAATGATCTTCATGTTTATCCAACAGGTTTGTACTATATAGACTGTCGTTTAAGCATCACTTATTGGCATTTAACCCCATTTTTGAAGTTTGCTTAACCAGGGTCTAAGCACCTTACTGTATTTAATAAGATCCTCAGTTTTGAAGTGAGCAGGGATATAACAACCTTTATCCAATCAGATCAGCAGAATGCTTATTGCAGCAGGAGATGAGTGTGCTGATCTTGTTTGTGCTGATGACATGTCTACTCATGTGATTATGCTAATAAGGGCATGGCTTTATATGAGACGTGATGATGTGCAGAAGAAAATGAAAGCAAGCAGGAAGTCAAAAGGGCGAGGTAGTGATTTATATCAAACACATCTGCATATGAGAAGTTCAAATATCCACTTTGTACAGAAAGGCTTTCTACACATTGTGTAACAGTTTGCAAAAGAAAGCAAAATTATAGGCCATTTGAAGAACCTTGATTATTCTTACAGATAACACATTTTCCTCAAGTTTGTGATACAGCTGCCACTTTCCCTTCTATCTACACTCATTAATTTCTCTATTGCATGTATAATGACTTTATTTTCTCATGTTTAGAGTGGAAGCGATTATCCAAGAACCTCTCCTGGCTAACAATTTTGTGCAAAAAACATACTTTCTCCAGTGGTGCGGTCTATCAGAAGATAATATTATTATTCATAACACATAAAAAATGCCGGTTAGAATGCTTTTAAAATATAAATAGAACAGAGGACCCACATACATGCAGTGTAGAGTTGCAGGTTTTCCCACACATTAAACAAATGCAAAAGAGTACACTATTAACAACTGCTGTAAGGCAAACTGTAAACAACTGCAGAATTTAACACTGTGCAGAACCATTCACTTGTACACTGTTTATAATCTCTCGTCATGTTTTGTTTCATTTTCAGTATGTATCTTTATTAAAAGTATCGCGCTAATATTGTTACACATGTCTTGGCTATAATTTGACAAATAAACACACCTGTACACCACTTTTACATGGACTTGACATGGGAGGTTTATTTTAATTACATACTAATTCAGATACATCACTATTACCTGGTAGTTGTACTTCGTCCAACAAAGTTAATTAGAAGCCATCTTGCCTTGCAATGGGACAGATCTAAAAGGAATATTACTTTCAATCTAAAAAAGCGCAGTTGATAGAGAACTTGCGCCTATTATTCTCACCCTCAGATCTGGCAGGAGCTTGGGCTAACTCTTCCTCAAATTGCTCCACCGCAACTGCAGCAGGATGATGTTGCATCTTCTTCCTAATTCTAAACTCAGTGGCCTGGGAACAACCCTGCATCCATTCAATTTGTCCTCATTTGACAGATACCTTACTGGGGGTTGAAAGTAACAATCCATTGCTGCACTCAAGACCCACAGCTTGGTATGAGAGAAGGTGGCAAACCGCACGTTTATAAGTGAATGACACATGTCATAATCCTGCACACTGATTGGTTCTCAGTGCACATATGGGCACATGTAAGTCACTTGCGCATCCCTTCAATACCATATATAAGATGGCTGACGTACCTGTCAATTAACTACAAAAATTATTCTTATCAAGACAATTAGTAGACGTGACAAAGCCTGCACTGTCTTGCAGACAATCACAGGAGAATGCACCGGCATGCATTATATAATAGCTGGAAAAACAATATACACTCCACTTTTGTGCAACAAAAGCAACATTATTTGTGAGAACCTGGCCCTATGTGACCCCATTACAGGACATTCAATTATTTTTACTATTGACTGTCATTTTTTTTTCTCCTCAGACCAAACTTCAACTGCCAAAGTACAAAATACAGCAACCCTTCACCTTTGTGAAAAGGTATAATTATTTGTAATGAGTACAAGGCCGTATGCAAACTACTTTACAGGACATTTAAGTATAGTAACTTATGACTGTATTTTTATTCCTCATTAGATTCATGTCATTGCAACATGGCTTATCCGGCTTGGACTCTCCTCAGTATATGCCATTTCTGATAATGCCACCAGTATTGTGAGAGCATTACAGCTAGGTGAATTCCATCACATTCCCTATTTTGCTCACACAATAAACTTGGTGGTGCAGAGCTTTTTAAAAAAATGACAGAGACGTGCAGGAGCTGCTGTCTGTGGCCCATAAAATATGAGGACATTTCGGGCATTCAGCAACAGCATGTAGGCGAATGCAGCAGCAACAAGAGCAATTAAATTTGCCCTGCCACCAACTGAAGCAAGAGGTGGTGACAAGGTGGAATTCCACCCAGTATATGCTTCTGCAGATGGAGGAACAGCGAAAAGCCATCCACGCTTACTCCAAGCCATGACATTGGAAAAGGAAGGGGGGATGTATTTTACTCAAGCACAGTGGAGAATACTTTCCATGTTGTGCAAGGTGCTGAAACCATTCAAAGTAGTCACCTGTGAAGTGAGTTCAGACACTGCTAGCTTGAGTCAAGTAATTCCCTTAATTAGACTTTTGGAAAAGCAGCTTGGAAACTGAAGAAGGAGATTAAACAAAGCAATTCCGCTAAGTATGTCGGACTTGTAGGTCCGACATACTTCGCCAGGATCCAAGATTTATCAAAATCTTGATATCGGATCACTACATTTTAGTGACTGTGCTTGATCCTCGATTTAAGAGCTATGTTTTCATTTTGTTTTCAATTGACCCAGATCTGAAGAGATGCAAGGAGCTCCTGGTAGGCAAGTTGACAGCTCAAGTGTTACCTGACAGAACAGCGTCTCCTCCTTCAATTTTTCAGTCAACTGCTGCTAAGAATAAACTTCGCTTTCCTAAGAGACCCAGGGATGATGCAGATGACTCAGCACAAAATTTTTACATTTGATCTGGTCTAAAAGAATTGACCAAAAAGCGTGACACCTCAGTTGTAACTCCACCTGATCCTACTATCAAAGGATGGCGGAGGATTATTTTCACGACAGCATAGAAATAGACGCATTAGACAGTCTCTTTACATACTGGGAGAAAAAAAGGGAATTTGGAGACCCATGTACCAACTTGCTTTGCACTGCCTAAGCTGCACACCCTCCAGTGTGTACTCGGAAAGTGTTTTAAGCACAGCCGGGAACCTTGTCAACGATCGGGATATGAGGTTACTTCTTGAAAATGTGGAAAAGATGATGTTCATAAAAATGAACTTCAAGTTGCAAGAAGAAGGCCTTTACCGCCAATTACATCAAAATACTGAGACTTCTGTAATGGTGTATTCCAGCGGTGATGAATTAATAATGTGTGAGGATGATGTACAAACTGATGAGGGTAAGGATAAGGCTGAGGATGATGATGGTATAAAGGCAACAATTTTTTAACCAAGAACAACATTGCTTGCAGAAGTAATGTAAGCATGGTTGTCTAAATAGACGTGTATATGTATTATCTTCCACTTTGCTGCTGTTTCATGAGTATGTGAAAAGTGTTTGTAATCTGCACTTTACATCAAAGGTACCTAACTATATTTACATTTTTTGGGAATTGGGGCTGATTTGAAGCTCAGTGATGAACCTGATTTTTGTTGAGAATTACAATGGCTCTTTTTAGTGCATTGTCTGGCACCCTGATAAAAGCACGCATCCTTGGGGGGCAGGGCAGCACATGTTGCTATGTATTAGCTGTAGAATTACCCCAGTTATCCAAGGAATGGGTGGAGTGATCAAATGAACCATAACTGATTTCATGATCCAAGGACAATTCCATTTTGCACCACTTATCTTTACTGACACTGCTGTGTGGCAATGTTTCCTAGATGTGCTAGGAACTGCCGTGTGTTTGAGTCATAGTTTTGTCACTTAGCATTCAGCCAGGTCGCTGCAGTCTTTGTTTGAAAGTGTGTGAAAATTAAATTGTGACCTGTAAGGTGGTCAAAATTGACTGCAAATGACTTGAAATTAGTGTTATTGAGGTTAAAACTAATGTAGGGGGGAAAAAGCAAAAATGTGTGATTTTAGCAAAAAAAATAGGGATTTTAGAAGAAAATCAGGATCCGAGACCCAAAACAAAACCAAAACACAAAGTTAATCCAGATTCACAACCAAAACCAGAGCATGGGGTTCAGTGAACAACTCTACGAAAAAAGATGATTTTTGTGTTTGCTCTTTTGAATTTATGAATGTGTGTTTTGGATTGTTGGCTTTAATATACCATTTTTTGGAATCCCACAAAAAATTCTCAGGTGTCTTTGTACATTTACTTTAAGGCTTAGATTTTTGACAATATCCAAAAATTACTTACATGCAAAGTAGGTGGAAAGCACATATTATTTAAACACTGCAGCATCCATTGTTTTAAGAAGGCTTGGGTCGTAGTCTTCCCCTTCCTGGCCAGCAACCTTGGACTTTTCCACCCAAGAAACTCCACTTCTAATAGGGATGCTATGGAACACCACACACAGAGCAATAATGTTGTGTGCGGTCCTCAGCGGATACATAAGAGTGCCACCAGAATGGTCGAGGCACCTAAATTTAGCCTTTAAAAGGCCAAATGTCCTCTCCACATTCAATCTAGTGGCTGTATGCAGCAAATTATAAGTGACCTCCTCCTCCGTGTGTGGATTCAAAAGAAGAGTAGGGAGCCAGAGACAGAAAGAGTACACTTTGTCTCCAATAAAGGGTGCCAAGAGAGACAAAATAACAAATATTAGTAATAAAAAGCAAACATACAAGCAACTCTGGAGATCTTCTAACATGGTGCTATAGTAATGGTACAATCTTTGGCATTTGAGTCTAGGGGCCTGACTAATTAGGGCAGTGAAAAGAAAAAAAATAAGAAAATTTGCCCCTTGGAGAAACTATATTGCATTGGAGGGCAATTTAAAATGTGGGGACAGATGTCTAATTGGGGTAAAGCATGTTGTAGGTCAACTCATTTCAACCCATTGCATAGTAACATGCACCAATTTGCAAAGAGTATTAATAAAAAAGGTTGTAGACATACCATTTCTTACTGTAGTGTATATCAAGGTCTTTAGGAAAACAAAATGTGTTAAATAATGAAAAAATATAAAATAGTGCCTAATAGCCATGCATCACCATATGTCCTTGCACTCCTTGCTTCTTTTGCAATATGTCCCTGATTGCCTGTAGAAGGCAAAGAAGTCATGGGTACTCTCAGGCCATAGAGTAACTAGGTCTCAAATTATGAGAGAGAGGCATTACATATAGCCTGGACATTTATCGAGTGGACATAGTTCAAATACAATGAAGCATTCCCACCTGATGGGATCAGGAACACACACGTGCCATCTACTGCCCATATAATATGCACTAAGCCGGCAATGAAGGAAAACTGCTGCTTTATGGGAAGAAGGGACATCTCATTGAATGGCAGATGGATAAGGTGCCTGATCCACGATAGGAAAGCCCGCAGCACAACCTACAGCACACAACTGAAGGTGGCTTGGGACATGCCTAGCGCAATCCCCACTGTGATCTGGAAATGCAAAACCACCAACAGTTTGGTCAATGGTGATATTGCTGTCGGGAAGTTGCGCATTGACTCTAGGTCACTCTGCACAATGCACAGGGTGTCCATAATGACATGAGGTGGAAGCTAATAGTGATGAACCACCTCAGCTTCTGATATCCCAAAGAGGCTGACACATAGCCTGAAGACAAGCTCCCTAGGCCAGCGACAGAGAACCAGTTACTGGTTTTGAGGTGTTGATGCTTGTTGCCCTCCTCTTCTGGCAATTGTGCCTTGTCCCTGACTGGCTATATGTGAGCTTTAATATTGTAAATATATGTACACCATGCTCATTATATTTTCGCCCCCAAAAAAACACACACATAAAATTACATAAAATCTAAAAAAGAAAAATATATTTTATAACAATCATCCATAAAAAATAAAAAAAAAATATGTATGTTACTACATATAGTAGAATACATAGATAACATTGAAGAACTTACACACAAATGAAACAAAAAAAACTTTGTATGCAAGCTGTTGATAATACTTTTCAACAGGCACATCACTTTTTAAAACAGACAAGCCTTAGTAATGTGACACATTACTATGGTATAAACTTATGAAAACACATTTCACAACTACCATTTAAACAAGTCACATGCGTATTCAATGCATGAAAAAATATTTATTTCTTACAAACAAAAAGGTTTTATGAATATACAATCAAATGCACTACAAATTAATCTCCAAGAAAAACTATTCACAAAATGACACCATAGTAATCTCCCTCCATGGGTCTTATATAGTGGTGTATACATGAGAAAGTTCAAACTTGCATTTGATGACTTGGGTGTGAAGCTGTGTTTGCTCATTGTTGTCAGCAGTGACATAGACTAGCTCCCTAGCAGGTGCAGGCTTTCCGTCTGAGAAACCAGCATATTCCTGTATGCATTGGAGTTGGAATTGGGTGTAAGTTTAGTTGAACACCTTTACTGTATATTGTCTACAAGTATCCGACCTTTCACTACCCTGTACCCTCCCCGAAGTGGTAGGATGACGTAGGTGTCATTTGTACATGAAAATGGAGAGGGCGTTCCTGCGTTCACAACTGAAGGTGGCATGAGACATTCCTAGCGCAATCCCCATTGCGGTCTGGAAATGCAATACTGCTAACAGTTTGGTAAATAGCGATATTTACCATCTTCTGACCCACATTGTTTTCAAAAACACAGATGAAATATAATTCCTGTTACATCAGCTGTCATGCAGAATTGAAGAATAAAAAGATAATGGCTCCAATTCACAAATATTACCCAAACATTGTTTATCAAATTAAATGTCATACATAAATTAAATAACATACAGTATTTGAGCAGGGTATATTCAAATTAATCCACATGATTTAAATAATATATAAACTGTAACTGGAGATTCATCCACTATATCTAGAAGCCTGCCACATCAGCAACTATGTGTTTTAAATTTAATGTCCATGAAATATAGGTTCATCTTACACAGCCATAAAACATTATATATTTATCCACATTAAGATCCTTCATTATCACATTGAAAGACAATATTAATAAACTATTGTACAGCTTGTATAAGAGGTAGCAACCAAATTGTTTGCTGCAACATATATAGTTTAAAAAGCAATTACAGATTACTGGTCATAAGTGCTTACTAAGCAATATTTATCAGTGATAACATAATTAAACACAACTTCAAGTAGAATATGTAGAAAAGTTTGAAATTTGAATAAGACAACTCTGAGGTGGAGAGCTTGAATATAAAAGTTATCCTGCCTCTTTCAGCTGGAGTATTGATAATTGATTAGTCTTCAGTGGCTGTGAAGGATGTGATTATTTCATTAACTCAATTGTCAGTAAGAAGAAAATAGTCATTTTAGAATTATACATTTTTCAAGATAAAGATTAGGGGCCTGATTCATTATGGATCTTAACTGTAGAAACTTCTTATTTCGGTCTCCTGGACAAAACCATGTTATAATGCAAGGGGTGCAAATTAGTATTCTGTTTTGCACATAAGTTAAATACTGACTGTTTTTTCATGTAGCACAGAAATACTTGATAGCTTATTTGTACACTGAAATTTAAAGTTGATATTTGTGTGTATGTGACACTTAAATCACATACACATGTAGCATGAGCCTCCTTGGGCTTTGTTAGTTCAGAAAGAATCACGGAGATAACGCTAGATTATATGTATTTAATCTGAAAAAGGTTTCAAAGGCTTAGTTACAAAAATTAATAACAAGACATACAATATGTTGCACAAATAAGTTTCAGAAAACAAAATAGGAAATCAAACCAGAGTCACTATTTAATAGTTAAGACTTGGTGTGTGGGAGGGAACAGAATTGAGAAAAATGAGACATTTCAATCTTGATAGACCACCTCATAAAAAATGCACAATGTAACATCTAAAGCAGAAGATTTTAAACCCTTCTTACCTGCTCTTCACCCCCACCTTAGAAATTTAATTTTCAATTAAGTCAGATTGATTCCCAAAATGACACAGAGCTTTCCGAAGTAAATTATCTATTCCTAAAATATATGTTTGGGCACCTCAGAGAAACTCTCACCTATGTTCCTCTTGAGTGGCTAGATGGTTTACAATTTTGGGGTTTCAAACTCCTTCAAGATCCTTATCTATCCCAGGCCTGGCTAGTTTCAAAAGATTATAGACACTTGCATAGGTTCAGACTCATGTCATCTAGCAAAGCACTCGTTGAAATTACATTGCAAGGTTACATACAATATACATTTTCATACATGAATTCAACAGAAAATAACAGTCATTTGATATACTGCATAATCGTCACAGTGTGTGTGTGGGTATAGTAGGGAATTTAGACTGTAAGCTTCAATGGGGCAGGGACTGTTGTGAGTGAGTTCTGTACAGCACTGCAGAATTAGTGGTGCTATATAAATAGATAATGATGTACAAAAACAAAACAACAACAACTGTGGACAGCTTTTTAGTTATAGATTGCAGGTTGATTTTTTGATGTAAGTAATGGGAGGAATTATTCCATCACTTGTTACTTTTTATCAACATACTGTAAAAAAGTACATTAGTCCATAAAAAAAACAGTTTTTTTAGTTACACTGTAAACTTATTCAGAGGTGGAAAGATGCTAAATTGCCTGAAAATCTGAATTGGAAACAAAACTAAGTAAAATATTTGTTTGAATCACAATTCAAATAATTTGATTCAGTCATGCTATAATGTGATAAGTAGACGACTTGGGGTAAATTTATGAAGCTGCTAGTTTCTGGTGGGTTTGAAAAGTGGAGATGTTGCCTATAGTAACCAATCAGATTCTAGTTAACATTTATTTAGTACATTCTGAAAAAGTATAGCTATAATCTCATTAGTTGCTATAGGCAACATCTTCACTTTTCACACTTGCTGGAAACTCGCAGCTTGATAAATTTACCCATTGGTCTTTTAATGTGTTTCAATATATTTACTTTAGGAAATGTTCAAAGGATACGTTTATTAAAATCTAAAAAAATTTGAAGAACATGATAATAAACTGTCACTATTTTCTCTTTTTAAGAATTGTTAGCTATTATTGCAGGCTGATCAGTTTATTTGCTTTACAAAAAAACCTAAGCCTATTAGCATTGCAATTCATGTTATTGTTCTTATTGCCTTTGGTGAATAGAACCATAATTAGAGTGTGCAGCAAGTGACCTTAACAAAAATGCTAATCAATGCTACCCTTGAGTTAATGTAACCCATTAATGATAGTGTGATTCTGTTCTAGTACTAATTAAATGGAAGAATGAAAAGAAGCACTATAGACCAAATAATTGTATTCAGCATTGAGTGAAATACATTTTTAATGTGGAAACTGTGCACCTTAAATGTATTGTCTTGCACATTGTAAAGCACTGTGTAAATGAAACAAAAAAGCACAATCAATAACCATCGGAACAGTCTAGTCCATGGATGTGGGCTATCACATGGACTAATCAATCAAAATCTCTAATTCAAGTTAATGCTCTGTTGTACTCTGCCCAAGAAACATAATGATGGCTGAGTACAATACAGTAGAAGCAGGGGAGATATTAAAAAAGCAAGTACTATGCCTATCTATTGTTGAAGTAAATAATATGCAGAAATGTTTATTCTTATTCTTAAATGAACATTAAACCTAATATACAAGTTGCCATATATAACAGAGCTGCTTATATTATTCACAAATATATGTAAAAATTTTAGGAGCTGAACGGAACTTAAAATATTTATGATGCAACTGTGATTGTTTGTAAAGGATTTTGTTTCTTATGTATAACGGATTTATTGTCTCTAAAACACCACTAAGCCTCAAAATTTAAATTCACAGTTTTGAAAATGTGTAAAACACCTGGGGGTAAATGTATCAAGCTGAGAGATTTCCGGCGGGTTTGAAAAACCAATCAGATTCTAGCTAGCATTTATTTAGTACATTCTACAAAATGATAGCTAGAATCTGATTGGTTGCTATAGGCAACATCTCCACTTTTCAAACCCGCCGGAAAACTCTCAGCTTGATACATTTACCCCCTGGTGACCAATCATTCTTTGACATAAACTTAGCACAGCAAGATTTTCATGACAACACACTGAGATTTTAGACTATTATTCTGAGACCTCTCCATTGGGGTAAATTTATCGGGTTGGGTATGCTTGATCGATGAGAAAAAATCAGTCATCGACAAGCCCTACAAATAAAATCTGAATTTCTGCAAAACCGATTGGAAAATAAACAGACTTACCTTGAAGCCGACGCTGAAGATCTCCAATTCGATCACCATGCTGACAGCAAGTTATTCCGATTGTAGAAGCGTTCGGCACTGCAGCTTGATGTCATCGCAACGTCTGTCAATAGAAATTTAAAACGGCAATGTGGGGACCTCTAAGGTTAAGTGTTTGAACACTTAACCCAACATTGCAGCTTAAAATTTCTATTGACAGATGTCGCAATGACATCAAGCTGCAGTGCCTAACACTTGTCCAATCGGAACAACTTGCTGTAAGCATGGTGATCCAATTGGAGATCTCCAGCGTCGGGTTCAAAGTAAGTCTGTTAATATTGCAATCGGTTTTTCAGAAATTCGGATTTTCTTTGTAGGGCTTGTCGATGCTAGATTAGTGGTAATCGTGAAAACGTTTACCACCAAATTTATCAAGGTGCAATTTGTTCAACTCTGGTTTTTTTGGTTGAGAGGCAAAATGTTGGATTTATTAAATACTAACTCGCTGTAAGCTAGCTGATTTTTAACATAGTCTGATTTTAACTAGTCGGATATATGAAGCTGCGGTTTAAAAAATTGCTAGTAAACATGCCAAAAAACCCATCAAACAATAGTGGTGCTTCTGGCAGTGGAGATTGCTCAAGTCGCCAACCTGTGACCGATTAATATTCAGGAACACTATCAAAACATACCCAAACCTCCTTGCAATTATTGCTGTGAAAAGATGGTTGAGCTTGTTATTTGTCTAGAGAGAACCACTAGTGAGGTTCTCTGCCTAACTGACAAGGATATGTGCTGGAGGGTGGAGGAGCCTCAGCGCTAGATCCAGGGTCCGCACAGGTCATTTTTAGAACTCACATAGCCCTGGACTCTCTATGAGTAAATGGTTATACGGATATTTCACTTGAATCACAATCATTTCCTCTATCTTTACAATATGGTGAGAGATGAACTAGAGTCATTAATATCAAGTACCTATGCAGTGCCTACGCTGCACAAATTAATGTGTATCGTACATGTGGATCACCTTTACCAGACTGTCCCTCGTTTCTCACAAAATGTGGAGCATAACAACATGTACTTTGTATAGCCCTGTTAATGCTCATCAGCGTGCAGAAGCAGTGTTTAATTACATGGTGATAAGGGGACATTGTAGCCATGCCTATGTAAGAGACTTTTCATTCTATGTGACACATTGTAAAAATGCTTTTGTTGTTATTGCAGTGATGCTGTTATGCATTGCTCTCAAATTGAAGCCAGGTGGGTTATGAGTAAGAATAGGGTGGGGTCCAGTACCAGGATACAGGTGAGGGGGCTGTTGCTGCATTCATTCTCCCCCTCCTTTCTTTACAGGAAGCCATGATCAGCTGAAAGCTAGTTTTGGCTGAAAAACATTTTAAGGGGTTAATACTGGGAGTGTCATTTAATCATCTTGGCCTTGCCTCTTAATTAGCCTGAGTATGTCCCCATTGTCTCACATTGTATTTCACGAGACTCCTTGGAGCCATCCCAGCAGGGAACCAAGAGATGCATTGGGATGAGAAGGGACAGCCCTGTAACAGCCCCTTTTGACTGCCACTCTCTCAGGATCTCACTATCTAAGGCCACTCCTGACCCAACCCATGGAGCGTGAGATAACTGCAGGGTATAGAGGATAGAGTGAGACACAGGGGAGGTGGTGTCTTTTCTTATTTGATCCTGGGAACAACTCCAGTGTTGAGGTCTAGGCCACTGGACTGAGCTCAGAAGAACTCCATAAGTTTTGGATTCTGTAAGTCAGGACATCCAGATGACTGTAACTCCTTAAGCTAGTCTTGTAAGGGACAAATATTGTGGTAAACCTGCGTAGCATTTATTCACTGTTTGCAAATAGTATTCTAGTGATTGTTTTTATTACAATTAATGTACTGTTGTATTTTTCTAACAGCATATGCTTGAGTGACTATAAAAACTCTAGAAAGTACTTAGTAAGTTTCCCTGGCATAGTAAGGCAGCCCTGGGTGGCCAGCCAGTGTAAAGTGGGTAGAATTGGGACAGATAAACCCTGTATTATCACAGACACTTTATAACCACAGACTCTATCCATACACAGATGACATATTCCAAACACTTAAGTCAAGTATTAACTGTTCTTTTTTTATAGGGTTTAGATGGTTGTTCCCTGCATCTTGCCTTCTGTCAAGTCTGAGCTGCTGTGCAGCTGTGTCTCCCATTGCAGAACTGTTCTCTGCATCCTTGCATTCAATTAAGTCTGAACTGCAATGCATGTGTGCCTTCCCTGAATAATTGATTGGTGAAGCAGCACTATTTAAATGCCCCTCCTGCCTTGCCAATGATAGCATTTGACATGCATGCTTCTTGATCCCTGCATCTTGTCCAAGTTTGTTCCTGAACCTTGCACCGGGTTCCTGGTTCTGCATTATTTGTATTCTCATGTCTGGATTGCATCAAACAAATCTGCTGGATTCTGAGTGAGTTCACATTGGACTCCTGATATTGGGTTTCATCATTAAAGTATGTTTCTTTTTGTCTCCTGGCTTTTGTCTACCTTGTCTGCACCTACAAGCTATTCACAACTCCGATTCAACAGGCATGGACTGCAGTTACTATCCTTTGCTCACAAAGCGAGGTTTTGCAGTCACAAAATACTGTTTAACTTTTGCATTTCATAATGGCAGGTGTTAATTCCAGCAGTACAGACATGAAGTTATTCTCTTTTAGTGTTTAAGGGCTCCCTAATGTTCTGGGAACCTTTGATTGTACTCAAGGTGTGTTTTAGATGCCCCATATCTACAGTGATTATTCTTGTGATAAGGGCACAATTCTCATCATAAGTAATTGGACATTTTGACTTGGTTTTGCCAGAGGGGACATTGTCCTGACTCCCTAGCTCCTCTACACTCTCTCCACATAGCTCCTCTTTCTGCAAGGGTCCTCCTACTTCTACCACCTCCTCAATTTTCATATGCTCTTTAACCCCTTTCTTCCCATTCGCCAACTTCAGATAAAAGACAGAACAAAAAGAGACAATACTAAAAGATACATAAAAAAAACAGTAAAAAACACTTACAAGCACACAACATTCACACACAACCAAAGCAATGAACAATAAAATGAAAAAAGACAAGGACAAATAAGTATCAGACAGATAAACAAAATCACAAGATGGTGCAAGGACACAAGACATAGTACTCATAATTCAATAGAAACTCACCAAATCACCAATGTAACACCAACCGTCTACTGTCTCACCTCTTTCCTGCCTTTAACCCCTGCAACCCTAACAGCTAAGCATAGTCAATTGGAAGGCTTGTGTAGTGCAGGTGAGGCCAACATGTTAAGATTTGAGTGTTTTGAAATCAGCCAATGTTTTCAAAAATCACTTCTATAAAGTCACCAGTGGGTTTCGTTGTTTAGGAGTGTTTGCAAATCACTGTCCATCACCGCAAATAGCTGAAGATTTCAATTTTAAGCCCCCAAAACGCAGGATCCGTTATTTTGAAGGCCAAAATCTCAGGTGATTTACTGCATGAAGCAGGAATTACAAACACACCTGAAAAAACAATCTTTGCTAAATTTACCACTTTGGCTTCATAACTATACACTTAAAACCCAACATTATTATGATTGTTATTATTATTATTATTCATTTGTACTTTATTAATTTCGTATCTTTATATAGTGACACCCCATTCCACAATGATTTGTAATAGAGAACAAACACAATATTAACATAATAATAAAACTAGACTGGGTATTACCAAACAGACCAAGTTAAAGATTTATTAATGGCCAGTTTTATGTAAGTTTGCAACTATTTACTATCCTTCTGTCCTTTACTACCCTGCAGATTGGAAGCTAAAAACCCAAACCACTTGCAATGTGTAACTGCTGCAAACAATTTTACTGCATTGGTGGACCATGACAAAAGTTGGCACAATGGTAGTAAAACTGTCATCAGAATAAAATATTTAAGTTTTTAATTATTTGTGTTATGCTTCAAACAGTTAAATAGATGTGGAGCTTTTTAGCTACATGATCCTACATTTATTACACAGGTCTTGTTCTATGTTTTAGATTCATTGTTCATTCATTCTTGCAATTATATAAAATTTTGACCTTTACAAGATCCCATGAGATCCACCTATAAACCAATCAATACCATACCTCAAGGTTCCTCAGCTATAACAACATAAGTTTATCAGAGCTGTTAACAAGGGCATTTCATATGAACATGCACTGAACTCAGAATATTTTATCCAAGCAAAAACAGCATCATTTAATATTTTACAAATAACAAAGAAAAAAATGTTACACTGATTATGAGTGTTACCTGCTAATACATTGCTGATATTTGATTACCCACTAATGTATTATTTCAATTATTGTTATAACCAGTATCTGAGAATCGAGCATACATTCGTTTGATGCTATTTCAATCCTACAGTTGTGTTTTATGTTATGTTTAAGGTGTTTATTTATGTTCTGTTTTATGCTTTAACTTTCTCACTGTAATAAATCTTAACTTATTATCTCACAACCACACTTATTAACACAACATTAATATATCATAGCAGGAAATATCCATAGACTGTAAACTTGCGAGCAGGGCCCTCTTACCTCTCTGTATGAATTACCTAGTATTGTTTTATTAATGTTTTTTCCCAATTGTAAAATGATATCCAATTTGCTGGTGCTATATAAATAAATATTGATGATGATGTAATTCTGTTCCATAGCCAACGGAGAGGGCTCTACCTTTACAACAAAACGGGATACTGCTTTCTACAATAGCTAACAGAAAGATTTATGGTTTTATATTATTGTCAACATAGTAGGTTCTAGCCAAGAGAAAGGATGCTGCTTTGTAAACATGCCAAAAGGATGGGTTCTGCTTTGTAAATTTGTCAATATAAAGGAATCTGCTCTGTTCAGTAGCCAACATAAATTGCTTTGCACACTTACCCCCAGAAAGGACTCTGCTTTGTACACTAGACAAAATGAAGGATACTGCTCTGTACACTAGGCAACAATAATTGTTCTGCTTTGTACATTAGTCACAATATACAAATGTATACACTAGTCACCATAAAACAATGCTGGGCAACAGGCAGCCCGTGGCCTGCAGAGCCTTCACCTGCAGTCCCTCGTTCGGCTGCTCCTGACCTTAGTCTCTGCTTTAACAAAGCAAGCATAAGAAAATTCAGGGGCAGTCTATTTCCACATCACTTAACCTAGTCTGCACAAAGCAGGGAGGTCATGCTGCCTAACACAGGAGGGAAGAAGGAGAAGGGAGTGCAGTATGTCTTTCCTCCTTCCTCTGTTTGGTACCATTGAAGGCTGGAGGGCTACAATTGCGGCACTTGAAGAATGACAGGTTGAACATCAATGCCCTAAAAGCTTTTCTTTTGTACACTATCAATCAGAAAAGGCCCTGCTTTGCACAGTATCCACCATATATGGTTCTACTTTGTTCATTAGCCACTATAGAGGTCTCTGTGTTGTATACCAGCCTTAGGAAAAACGGCTCTAATTTGTACAGATATTACCAGAAACGGTTCCGCTTGCAAATGTGCTACCAGAACTGGCTCAGCTTTATATAAAATACAAGGATTATGATTTGTATACATATTGCCAGAATATAAAATATGTTCTTTGTACATTAAACAAAAGACTAAAAATACTGCTCAGGGTACTGGCCAAAATAATTGGTTCTTACCGACCAAAATGGTTATATTCATACTTACCTCTTCCTGTTCTGCCCTATCATTCCCCTAAACAATCCTACTTTAGGGCACTCAATTCCTCCCAAACCTCCAACCCCCATAGCCTTTTTGCCACCTTCAAATCCCTTCTCTTCCCTCTACCACTCACACTCCCCTACTTGCTCTATCGGCTTTGCAACCCACTTCACCTTCAGAATTTAGTCAATATGCCATGACAACTACGCTCATCAATCCCTTCTCTCAACACCCTCCTCCGCCACCCTACCCACTTTGCCCCCCCTCCCACCATCCTCTCTGGATGCTATCTCCATTACCTACTCGCTACTGTCACCCCCACTTGCTAGCCCACCCTTCTTCTCTTCCTTCACTCCAGTGTCTGTAGATGAAGTCTGTACATTTTTATCCTCCTCACCCCCCTCCACCTCCCACTTGACCCTTTCCCTTCCTACCTCCTCTGCTCCCTCTTTCTTGAGGCCTGCTCCCACCTTGCCCACCTCCTCAAACTATCCCTCTCAGCTGGAACCTTCCCCCTTCCTTTATATATGCTCTTGTCTCCTCCATACTCAACCTCCAGAATTCATCAAATATATGGCACTTTCTCACCATGGGATCCACCAAAACCCTTATTCAAATCCTTGTAATTTCTTGCCTTAATTACTGTTCTCTCCTTCTCTCTGGCCTACTCGACTAAACCTTTCACCTCTTAAGTCTATTCTGAATACTGCTGCCTGCCTTATTTTTCTCTTCTGCCGCAGTCCTTCTTTGCCCACAGCATTAATGTTAAAAAACTCTCACTCTAACCTACAAAACTTTCGACCAATCCCCCCCCAAAAAAAATCTCCAACCTCATCTCTACCCACACTCCAGTAATGACTGTAATTATAAATTGTCCAGAGCCATGAATCAGTGCTCTGCCTGCTGTTAGCAAATGTCTGGAGCCAAAAACTTGGACTATACCTGTAATTTCTGGCTATCAGGGGTTAGCTCTCTGGCTGTAGTTATCAACTTCCCGGAACTGGTGCAGCATCTGTATCTACCAACTCACTGGAGCACAGTGTCTATATCCATAAACATGTATCTCCATCTACAGCTACACTGTTTATTCCACTACATTATACACTATACCAAGTTTTTCCCCCACCTCTTAGATTGTAAACTCGTTTGGGCCATCTTTAGCTTCTCTTTCAAGCCATTGTATTCTATTTGTTTGTATCAAAATCCCCTCAAATTGCAGAGCTCCTATGTTGGTGCTTCATAATTAAAGTATAATAATAATAATAATAATAACAATAATAATAGCATATTTCTTCCCAGCACTACTATAAAAGACCAGAGAGAGAAAAGTTTGTAATCACTTGCTGAAGTCTAAATATGGAAATGACGTGACATGCATTAAAAGGTTATGTGGTGCTGTGAGAAGGTAATAAATGTGCCTCAGCTTAGTTTCTTATTATAAATGATAGACTTTATTTAGAGAGTTAACATGATTAGAGGAGGAGAAAGAAATACAGATGAGCAAAATTTATCATCATGCTAATTACACTGATAAAAATCGATTTGAACTGCTTCTAATTGATTCAAGTTGATTTTTATCAGGTGACTCACCATCTTTTTGTGCTTTTGGTGAATGGCAAATTATTTTCAAAATGAGTCACCATTCAAACTGTGGCAAATTTATTTATATTTTGAGAGGAGTTGAAATCTACTTTCAAGTCACAATGACAGTTATAACAATTGTATTATTAAATGGTACTGCCACAAGCTCTTACTCTGATGTTTTTCCTTCCATCCAATGTTTCATTCCATTATAAACTATGCATTTTAGGTAAATTATGTTTGAAAATATTGGGGGAATGTGTGACCTAGTTTATATTTTAGTTACTTCAAAATGGTGTTGTGCTCTTTGTGCATTAATGCATATTTATAGTACACTTTAATCCTATCATGGTTACAAATAAAATGGCAAAATACAAAAATGTAAAAATTAAGTGTATGACCTATGACCTGAATGTATGACCTAATATCACAGAATGTCCCCAAATTTACATAACTGCAGAATTCCTTTAATAATTGCCTATAATCTTGCTATTTGAGTATATTAAATTTATGTAAATTATGTTTAACCCCGAAGACAGATCCTTGTGTGGCATTTCATGAAACGCCTATTTTTATCTATCGGGACTCTGATATTTTCATGCTACATCTTCCAGTTTTAATTAAGGAAAGGTGTGCTGATGAAATGCAGAGCAATTGTAGGTTCTGTCCACGTTTTTAAGAGAGCTTGATTGTCTATAATTTTGCTTAGTCTATTTCCCCAACATGTCTTTCTAACTCAGTTTTTGCTAAATACGTCTGCTTCAGAAATTAACATAAAACTGTTCAATAAAAACAAATAAGAAAATATATTAACAAATTACAAATATAATTGTTTCAAAAATGAATAAGAATTGTGCCTAATATTTCTGTTACTTCCTAATGAATGTGCATGTAATAGGAAAAGGCTGTTTGGTCCAAACCTGGCCCCGCTCTTCATATTCCCAGATTAAAAATGGAACAGCTGTGATGATTTAATTTACATGTTAATAACAAACAGGCCTCCAGAAAACAGCAAGTAAATGCCTTTTATTGCCAGCGTATCTTTTCCAGTACAGCTTGAGTGAAAACTCTGGTAATTAATTGTTTTAAGTGATTCTATTAAAATTTGTCTGGAAGAAGTGTACTGTAAGTTGAATGGTTATTTGTGCATGCCACCATGCAAAATTAAAGGACTAAAATAGACTAATTTGAAATCATAAAGACTTGTTTGTTTTATAAGAGAATTTGTACATGTTTTGTTTGAATGGCCAATGTACTTTGCTAACTCCAAAAAATTGATTCAAATAATTACACTGTTTCCCATAATTTAACTGCTTTGCCTGTTCATATAATCTATTACATATCTCTCAAAATGAGACATTTTCCTGATACATAATGGTTCATTTGCATAGACTCATTTTTCAAATGTAGTTATCTATTATGAATTTGGTTCTATATATATTTAAATTATTGTAATCACACCCACAGCCATGAGAGACTGATTGTGATTGGTTATGATATGACACTCCCATTCAATCATGTGCTGTTCATCTCATTCAGCTGACAAGGGTAGCAAAAAATATGTTTTTATTATTATTGCAGTAACATGTTAGCCAGAAAAATCTATGTGAATCAGGCCAAACACAGTGCAGAAAACAGAAACAAGCCAATCAGTAAGAATCAAGAAATGTCACATGCCTATAGTTTTATGTGAAAAAATAGCTTACAGCCCATCTAGCATTTATATTTCCACATTCGAGGAAATATGAATGCTACTATTTGTGATTGTGGATTGTTCTGTGAGTTGTAACATATCAGTGGCCTGGCCTATATCTAATCTAATCTTCATCTTCACTTCTCTTCATTGTATCTGTACTTGCCATAACCCTTATAGATGTTCAAAAACACAGACAAAACATTGCTTACTGTCTCAACTGGTGTATTTTTATATTATGAATTTGTTTGTTATTTAAGCATACAACAAAACAGGTGATACTGTTAAGAAATAGGAGCTCTCCTGTTTATTCAATCTATCGTCTGTGCAATTACTGCTACTACTATGATTAGGATCATTCCTGCAGTTCACTGATTCAGCTAGGCAAATAGTTACAACCTTCATTCAGCTCTCAGTCTGGCAGCCTCAGGTGTGAAATCATCTACTACACTCATGCAGCTAATCATCTTGATTGGTGCTGTTGCCTTTATAAACTTCTTCCTAGCAGCATACCAATGCTGGTAATAGTTCCTGCTAGACCTAGTGTGCCTTGTATCCTGACCTGTTCTGCCATCAATGTTTGACCCAGATTGTTTATAGAAATTGCTGCTTTCTCCACTCCTACATTTTAACTTTTTTTAATGGATTTGCTCTCATATGTCTACCTGACCTGACCTCTGTCTTGTTTAAAGGATTTTGCTGTCTTCTCTACTCATGATCCCTACCTGTCTGACTCTGAGTTCTGTCAAATCCATTCTGGTTGTTCACTACTAGTTACCATGTGCTGTCCACTCCATCAGCAATTGTCAGACTAATCCACATTAAATCTTGCCGGTCTGGCTTAGAGTTTTGCTAATATATTCTGGTTGCTCATTACCTCCTATTGTGTTCTGTCCTCTCCACCATGCAGGTGATAGATCAGCAACTATTACTACCCAAGCATAAGTCCTGGGGACAACGGAGAACTGTGGAACATAACAAGTTCCTCAGAAAGGGGGTAGCTAAAGGTCAACATCTTACAATGCGGTTCTAGCAGTTGAGGCTTTCACACCACTCTGCCCTACAAATACATTGTCATCTCAACTGGTCTATTTTTTAGATTTAGATTCCTCACCCCTGGTCGTTGGTGCCTGGAAAATCCCCATATTATAAATAGCCCTAGCACCATAATGAGCTCATTACGTGCCGTTAGCTCTTCAGAGAAGGGCTAGTTTAGTGTCGTCAACCAGGGTTTTTTTTTTCCAAGCCAGAATCCCGTGGATGTATTTTGTTTTTTGTTTTGCCAAGCAGAATGTTCCTGGATGTATTTTGGTTTATTTTTTTTGGCAAACAGGGATCATTGGATGTATTACAGATGAAGTCCCTCAATGTAGGTGAGTACTTCAGAAAGAGCTTTTATTTATTTCAAATAAAGTAATATTTAAAACAGGTGTTTGTATTTTATTTACATTTTTCTTTGGTGCACTACAGCTCCCAGCAGTCCTGGGTGCTAGGGCATGCTGGCACTTGTGGTTATTTGCAATAACATTTTTATTACCCCACACCAACCACCCAGGGGAATGGGAAGAGCCCTAGTGCTTTCAGCATGGGACTGGGTACCACTGGTGAGTCCACAATTTTTTGCTAGAAAAAAGTTTGGACAGGTAACATATTTTCCACATGCAATTATTGTAGTGAAGCTGTTTTTAAAGTTTAAGTTGCTTGGAAACTCACTGTTGTTTTTGCATCCTTAAGCTGCAGTGGGAGGGTGGCTCTTATGTTTAAGGAAGTTTTCAGGTTCAAAAGTGCCACCACAGTCATTTTGTTGTATGCTAGACATGGAAGGCGTACATAATTGTAATAAAAATTGACTGCAAAATCAACTGCACACAACTCTCCACCCCTCAAAAATCATTACACTATGAGGGAAAATGTATTTTCTCTCTGCTGCATTCTACACTGTCGACAACTCTCTTGTCATACAAACACTACAATCCCTAGGTCTTCAAGACACTGTCGTATCCAGACTGTCATCCTACCTTTGCAATCACTCTTTCAGTATTAATTTCTCTGAATTCCCCTCTGCTCCACTTCCTTAATCAGTTGGAGTAGACAAAGCTCAATAATATGTCCTCTGCTGTTTTCTATCTATACTACTCCTCTTGGAAAACTAATAAGCTACTTTGGATTTCAGTATTATCTCTATGCGGATGATACCCTAATGTATGTCTACATTACTGACTGTCTTTCTGTCATTACATCTTGTATGTCCTCTTGCAAACTCAAACTCAATCTTTCAAAAACAGAGCTAATAATATTCCCACCCATCAACAGACATTACCAACCTAACACTTCTATTTCTGTTGACAACATAACCATAACTCCCACTCAGCAAATTTTCTGCCTAGGTGTGATCCTTGACTCAGAACACATTGACTCTATATCTAAATCCTGTTGCATACATCTAAAAAAACATTTCCAGAATACACACATATCGTACACAAGACACTGCAAAAACTCGAATTCATGAACTCATCATCTCCCATATTGACTATTGCAATTCCCTCCTTACTGGTCTTCCCCAAAACAGGCTCTTACTCCTACAATCTATTTTGCAAATAGCGGCTCATTTGATTTTCCTTGTAAATCTTTCTTGAAGACCTGTACTAGTCCAGTTCTAGAAGCTTATCAAATAGCTGTGGTCATACAACTTTAGAATGTTTTGTGGGAACATGCCAACAGGAGGAACAATGATAGAGTCTCCAAGTATTTCCCTAAAGTCATGGCGCCTGCAGAAGCTTATTAGAGGGTGAGTGCCACCCTCTGTACCCTAAGTGTTGTGGTCAGAGGTCATAGAGACATAAAACAATTATGTTTTATTATTTTGTCTATCTGTGTGTGAGGGTGGAGACTTTGGGCCTGATTCATTAAGGAAAGTTAAGCAAAAATTGGAGTAAGATTTCCTACTCAAATTTTCTGGACAAAACTATGCTGCAATGCAAGGGGTGCAAATCAGTTTATTATTTTGCACATAAGTAAAATACTGGCTGTTTTTTCACGTAGCACACCAATACTTGACAGCTTATTTGTACACTGAAATTCAAAGTTGATCTAGGACTTGCCCTATCCCAACTATAAATCTGCCATTACATTTTAATTTTACCTCCCGCTCCAAAGCAACATGGTTTTGCCTTACTTGCTTACTTAATGAATCAGGCCATTTGTGCAGAAAGTAGTCATTTGTATATTAATATGTAATTTGGGTCCAAAAAAATCCTCATTCTGAACAAAGCATATACCACTGGCCTATCCACTTCCATGCCTTATAGCAGGGGAAGCAGAGAGGTGTGTTTGAACAAAGTATATGTAGATAAAAGTCCTTTAACGCTGGCAATGCATACATAATATCTCATAGTGTTAAAATCAACTGACCCATACACTAGAATTGCTGATTTTCATTTTTGTATATTACAGCCCATTTAATTTAAGACAAAATCTGTAAGTTCTTTTATAATGCCAAATGATGGTACATACATCAATCTGATACAAAGAACATGCTATATTATGTAAGTAAATACAGATATGGAAAAAAATCCAGTGAATGGTGCTTGGTTCACTTTTGGGGGCACGGTTTTTTTTTTATTTCGCCTTTTTTTAGATTGATTTAGTTATTTTAACTCTTTTCAGTGCTGTAAAGATCCGTGCTGATGATGGTATAGTTTTGAGACATTGAGCACTCACAAGAGTTTTGTCTGGAAACAGGTGTAATTAGATATGTTGCCCACTTTGAATAAGTCATGCCACACTTAGGTCAGCACATACGTGCTGTACTTTAGTTGCACATGCACGCCCCAAACTTGCATGGATCTCAAAATTCCATGTTGTTTTACTGTGTAATAAACATAAGCAGAATTTTATGTTTCAAAGTTGGAGGGAGGTCCAACTCTAAATGAGGCTCAAAATGTGTGAAAAATAATCTTTAAAAAGCAAAACATAACTAAACATAATATGTACAGATAGTAACTTATCAGTACCTTTGCCCAGCATGAGCTGAATGAAAAAGATGCTACTCCTTTTGGCAACACAAGAAGTAATAAGTAATTTTGGATCTGAGCAGATAATACAAGTACGGTAATTAAGATAATTAACCACCCTGAAGAGAAAAATGTACTGCAATAAATGTTCAAGTCAGGTTCACATGGTAACATCCCAGCTGTTTATCCACTTAATATACATCAAGAATCTTGCATGACGTCTGTTTAATTTTCTTGGAAGAATAGGGTGGTATAATTACATTCAATAAAATTCATAGAACAATCAATGAGATACTTTGCAAGAACTTCTAACATTATCAAAGAATGTTAAAAATTCCCGTTGAGTAATAATAATCTCATGCTGGAATTGTTAAAAGTTGATTTAATTTCAATAAAATGAAGCAACAAAAAAACCCAAAAGTAGTCAATCAAATAAATAGTAAAAGCAGCATTCATTCACTTGTACTTGATACCACAGAGTGAAGATGAAGAACATTTTAAAAAAATGATTTATTCACATATATATTGTTATTTATATATATTGTAACAAAAGGAGGCATTTAGCTGGCAATATGCAGAGAAAGCAGGGAAGTAGAGTAAAACATTTGTGCAATAATGCACCTAGATTGAATGTAAAGACCTATGTATGAAAAGCAATAGTTTCAATTTTCAGCAAACAGACAATGTGTGTCTGTTTGAATTACAGAGCCAGTGATGGGCGTTTCCTTTTAAAGAGAAGGTGGGTGTGTCACCTGTCCATCAAGCTAAGGCTGGGGGAGGAGTATCAGGTATAAAAGCTTGTTTATTTCATTTGTGCACTGAGATCAACGCTGGCTAAGCTGGCTGGTCTTGAGAGAGCTGAGCTATGTCTAGCTAGCGTTTAGGGTCTCCAAGTATTGCTGTGAAATCTGTACGGTGTCAAAACATTTACCATCCTGACAATAAAACTACATAAAAAGGAAGAAGTTGTTCGCGTGTGCTTCAGCAGTAGCGGGCTCTTGCCACAATATATATAAATATATATATATATACTGAAATTCTGCGCAATGTTGTGCTGCACCATTTTATTATGTACCATTATATTTCTATGCTCAATAATATTTTGTCTGTGAAACCGTGTAACAGAAGTATTCTAATTATGTGTGCGCGCTATAGGACATTGGGCCTAATTCCTTCAGGCACGCACACTGAGTGCAACCTGTGTTTGTTTTAAATGCACTGAATTTGGGCATAACCACACCCAAATTCAACAAGGAGCAGATCTGAAGACACGTGCACTGACAAATTTGGGTGTAGGTCTGCTCAGCTCTACTACTCAAGAAACTGCACCATGCATCCAATTCTTATTTGGAATATAAATTTGCATAAAAATGCACAGAAAAAAATAACTTAATGTCAGCTGTTAATATATGTATTAGTGATAAAACAGTTAAAAAAGTGAGTTATTTTTATATATATATATTGTCCCCATTAAATGCATTTATTAGGATGTTCCTAATGTCTACTAAACATAAAATACATCTTTACTGTTGTTCCTGATTGCAAATACATGTTAAAGCATGCGTATCTGACTGTCATCACTAGTGATCAGGACTTAGACTATCCCTGCAGCTGATGCAAGAGATACGGCAGAAAATCAAGTACATTTAAGATGCCCAAAGCTTGAATTGGACGTAGCTGCATGTGCTCGAGTTTGGCACGCCTTTACTGTACATTGACTATGGGAGAATACTCTTTGCCAGCCCCGTTCCCTCACTGAAGCTGAAGTAAGTTTTCTTTGCGCATGAAGATGAATTGAACGTTGCTGCATTTAGTTGCATATGGACTAGAAAGAGACTGGCGCTGGTTACTGATGGATATGAAATGGATAATATCTCAGATAAATCGTAGCTGTATAAATAAATACCTTGCCAAGTCCTTAACAAACAAAGAGGGATATTTGATAGCAATACAGTGCTGACAAAAACGTGTTCAATAATGTGCTCAGTTAATAAATAAAATACTCAGTTTTGACGATGCAAAAGACAGAAAAGTTCTATGACAACAGAATGGCTAAATGCAAATAGTTTATTCCTTCACAAATACCTAAAAACACATAAAAGACTGTAAATTACGAACCAAATAAAAAAAAAAAAAAAAAAACCAACCCAGAGACAATGAACTGAACCTATGTCAAAGTATAATACAATAATAACTATAAGCCAATGAATGGTCATATAATATATAATGAAATCATAAACTGCTTGACATTAATCCGTGATCCCAGTAAGAGACCAATAATAATTGGTCTAATGTTAAAAATATGACTTCATATAATGGATAGTCCCAAATAGGTTATTTATCCAACCTGTCAATCCAGATGTAATTCAATCTAATTGTAGTCAGTAGCTACTGAAGAAGGTATAAAATGCATTGAATTTGGGCATAACCACGCCAAAACTCCACAAGGGGCGGATCTGAAGAAATGTGGACTGATAAATTTGGGTGTAGTTATGCTTATCTCTACTAATTGAAAATGTATTTCTCTAAAGTGCGCTTGATAAAAAGTCAAATAAAGATTCGAGAACGAACAACAAGTCTTGTGTATATATCCCATTGCAGGGAATAATTACCTCCAAAATCCTGTGGACCCCAGCCTGTGTTGAAAAATGATTCTATCCAAGTGGCACACGCGCTGCAGTCGTGTCTGGACCTACTGACGTTAGTAAGGCACGATGCTGTCTCTTATGAAGCCTTTCTCTCACTGCGGTTTTCTAACGGAGGAACCAATGTGAAATGGAAATTAGTAGCAATATTGAGGAATCCGATTTTTTTTCTTTTGGAACTAAACATGTACTTCATATACTGGATGATCAGGTGGATGGTAGGTGCATTAACTGACGCATCTCGTCTGGTTCTGTCAGGCACCACAAAAGTATAATCATCCGAATTTGGCAGGCCCTTACTGTACATTGACTATGGGAAGATGTACCTTACCTGCCTTATTCACTCTCTGATACTGAAGTAAGTGTCCTTTGCGAATAAAGATGAATTGAATGTTGCTGAATTTAGTTGCATATAGTCTGGTTCTGGGAATGAGCAGATCAAATTTGCGGATTATAACCACAAAATTGGCATTTACGTTTCTTGATGAATCAGGCCCATTATGTCCTTCACCAAGTAATAACTAAAAATGTATTACTAGAAAAATGTATTCTTATAGGTTTGTTGCCATGGAGCACTGTGGGTGGTCCCATAATACTCTGTAGATTCATGTATTGCATTGGAGATCTGCAAAGTCCTTGATAAAAAAAAAAGAGAAATATAGAAATCAAGAAATATGCAAATAGTGTGTGGGTTGTAGTTCCATATGTGTTTCTCCAGGTATATGGTTTCTTCAGTGTGTTCTTTTTGCAAAATACCAATATTATTATTTATATCTATCGTTATTGTTATTACTATTTTCTATCAATATTTTAACTATTTCATTGATTTCCTTACATTTGCTTACATCCCTGGTTCCAACACATATATCTATTTACCGACACTCACAACACTATAAAGCGAATTTATCTCTCTTTCAAAATATTCTACATTCATATAACTGATTTGCATTGCCCACATTTAAATCACCATGCTATCTATAACACATTTACACACTACTTATATCTGCCAACAATACATGCTGTGATACCAAGGGGTAAATTTATCAAACTGTGGGTTTGAAAAAGTGGAGATGTTGTCTATAGCAACCAATTGAATTCTAGCTATCATTTTGTAGAATGTACTAAATAAATGATAACTAGAATCTGATTGGTTGCTATAGGCAACATCTCCACTTTTTCAAACCCGCAGCTTGATAATTTACCCCCAATGCTGTTGTACACACATTATTTTTTTCTTCACCATTTTCCTTACCTTTTATCTGTTCAACTCCATCTCTATTCCTCTTCACTCCTTCTTCCTTCTTGCACTCCAATCCCTAACCCTCTGCCGCCCTCGGGGCTCTTTCCCCATCACCTCCATCCTTTTACAACTCCCACTACTCTTCCTCCCTATCACACTCTCCATCTCCCATTCCTCTCAAATTAACCTCATTCAAAACTTCCATTAACATTCATCCTGCACCCTTTCCACCTGGCTTTGCACCCTCCCTCCCCTTCTTTCCCCACCCTCGCTCACCCACTGCCACTCCTACCACTACACACCCCATCCTTCAATTAATCACACTTATGCCTCTTCCTAAATTATAGATTCTTGTGTCCCTAGCACCTCACCATCAACAAGGAGACTGCACATATCCATAACAACACCACCCAAGACGGCAAACTACAGAATAACATGGGATCACCCAAAGTGCTACAGCGCTCCTCGCCAAGAAATGGATAATCATTTTGTCTGTGCTGTCTTATCCCCCTGCTATATCACCCATCACATCACGTCACCCCCAGACACATCACGCCATCCCTCAATTACATCACCCATCACACCACCACCCAGACACATCAGGCCACCTCTCAGCTTAATTAATCATCACGCCACCCCTCAGCTACATCAAGCAACATGACACCCACTGCCACATCACCCAACACGTCACCCCCTCAGACTCACCACATCACCCCCCAGACACATCACACATGCGCACAATAACATATAAATACACATGCACACAATGCCATATACCTACATGCACAATGCCATATACCTATATGCACAATGCCATATATATACAAATACATAATGCCATATACACCTACAACATGTCACACGTACATAATTCTATACACATACATATTGTCATACACATACATGCTGCTATATACATACACACACAATTCCACATATACACACAAAGCCAGGTTATATCACCCCCACCCCGCTAGTCCCTTGTACTCACCTCATCTCCAGAGGCTGATAGCTCTGAAATGACAGGCAGCCTGGCAGCAGTCTGATTTGTTGCCTGGCTGCCTGTCTCCATTTAAAAAGCCATCGGGACAGCCCTGTCACTGACAGTCACTCCCCCTCCCAATTAGCACTGCCCCTCCCAGCAAGGTGAATGGAGGTAATTAGTACCTGAACCCCCTCCCACCTCTCGGCGCCACCTATTTAGTATAAAAAATAGTTGAATGTATGACATTTTGTCAGTTATTCACAAAGCAAAGTTATCTATGTTTGCAAAATCAAATGACATGGGACAATATATGTTCAGAAGTTGTATCAAGCAGGGATGATAAAGTAGAAACAATCATGCAGCTAGATGCAGCTGCCATTGAAGCAAATAAAAGCATAAGATCTGTCTGCTTCATCTATTTCATCTGAGGAACACCTTTCCCCATTTTTTCCCCCATAAAATCATAATATTGTGAATACCAATAACAACTACCATCTCCCCTTTACAACTTAATAGATCTTATTTTGTTGCTGATGTGAAAATGTACAGTCTACAAACACATATATGATGAAGGAAAATTCTTCTATGCTGTGGGAAAGCTGGAACTGGGACTTTGTTAACGGCAGTACTCTATTAAGAGAAACATAATATAAATAAGTAAAAATAATATATATACTAGTCAAAGAGTGATCAAGGCTCTAACCAGTATAGAAAGAGAGAGAGTAAATTTGTTTGTTTCTAAAATTAACATTTAAGTAAAATAAAATACAGTATTCACTGAACTTCATTGTTTGTGACATTCAATGTATTTTGATTTTGCTGAGCTTACCAAAAGAAAAGAACCATATAAACACTCTGATTAGGACTCTATTAAAGACTGTGCACCAAGCTTAAATTCAAGTGATTAATGTTTCATTTTACCGCAGCCAAATAGGAGGTCATTTAAAAAGCACACTCTATGGGGCTCCCCCCCCCTCACCTCCTCTGTTCATTAAAAATATATATAACTGCATCAGAAAAAAATCAAGCTTCTCAGTAAGAAACAAAACCATTAAAGTGGGTTATGGTAATCTGGGCCCCTCAGGGCACATTTGGCCATAGGCAGGAGCTTAGGTTGCCTTATGGATGAGCACTGCACTAACCTACTAAATCTTTAGAGCCACCTCTTTGACTGTATAAATAATTTCCATTTCTTGCCTAAAATACTGCTCTATTTAAGCCATAATTTAAAGCTTATCTTAGTTACAGATTCATGAGATATTGAGGCTGTTTTTATTACATAAAGCATCTTTCTTTGTGAAGCTTTTTATTACATAGATCAGAGTCCATCTAAAAATTAGCTTCTCTGCTGAAATGCCACATGGAAGAGCTGAATGGATCTCTTAATAAGTATAGAACATGACCTGAAGATCATCAGGTGCAACATCCAAGTCCTTTTACTAAGCAGAAATGGTTGTGCAACTCTCAGCAAGGTGTGAAATGCTCCTAAATTGTGCCCTCACCTTTCCTTAAACTCATTTCAGCAATCTCACCCTGCAAATGGAAGGCAAATTTCTTCAAAACTAGGCGCACCAGTGTTCTTTTTTGTACTTTGATAGAAATGCTTTCCCTCCTCATAACTTCTCCCCCTGCTCTTCCAGGCAAAAAACTTTTTTGCCTGGAGAAAGCTACACAGTGAAACTGTGTCTGACACTACTACATACCCAAATTTATGGAATTAGGAAACTATGGCGAGTATGCCAATCTGAGAACCTGATAACAAGTGATTTTTCCCAAACCCCAAGTTAGATTTTAGTAGGAAGATAGCATATCACCCCCATCACCATTCTATTTTAGAGCTGCATTGGACAAGTTCAATAGCTGTCACGACTGAAGTAGGCTCAGATTCTATTAGAATAGGCGGAGTTATATATCTTTTACTATTAATAGGCACTTACGATTTGATAATAACTAACAGTATTTACTGTGTTTATTGGAGCCAGTTTCACTGATTTTGTGCCTAATTGCAGAATACAGTAATCCTATTGGAGATCAGTCAGATTAACTAATATTTCACCTTGCTCACTTTACAGAAGATAAGGATAATTTGTAGTCACACACAGTATTTTAAATCACTTTATTTTCAATTTAACACTCTCAAATTTTGCTGCTTTTATTTATTTGTATTTTAACATTGCTACATAAAAATATACTTTTAAAGTTTTCTGTTATTAAAGATTAAAAAGGGAACAACTGTAACTATAGCTAGACTTTCTTGTGCACCAATATATCCAGCCCCTTTTTTTTCTTTTTGTTGCTTAAATCCTGAATTTGGGTTGGTGATTGCACCTCTACAACATATCTACTATATAATGTAGAGTTTATAGTCTACTGAACTTATCACTAGTGTGACCAATTCTATATATTCACCGAGCACTTAAATACTTGTCAACTTTATTTTTACACTGGAATTCAGAAATGTGCTAGGGTGTGTCTCCTCTCAACTCTAAATCTGCAACATGGTTTTGCCAAGGTGCAAATTAGTTTGTTGTTTTTGCTTTGCTCCTAATAAATGAAACCTATCATGCCATATTCCTGCCATTGATAAACATACCCAAAAATGATTTGGCAAATTTTAATGAAGCGAACTGCAAAATTGCCACTTTCTGGAAGGACCTTAATAAAGCCCAATTGTTGGTGATTATTAGTAAGGCATATGTACAAAATTGAATATATGACATGTATATTACAACCCAGCCCACTATACTTCACAAGAACTTGGTCCCATTGGTTGACTCATTTTAACATCTAGTGCCTCTACGATTTGGTAACAAGCTATGCATGTGAGAATACAGGATTGTAAATAATTGTGTGTGTATATATATATATATTGTGTATATATATATATATATATATATATATATATATATATATATATATATATATAAATGAAAACAAAAACAGACATAGGTCCTCTGCACTCACCATGTACAGACTGGGGTGCAAGAGGGGGTCGCCCACATTGTATAGACAAGAAAACAGGGATACTCTGCACTCTCCAAACACATAATTAATGCTATATCAAGTACTGTTTTATATTAAAAACAGGGAATGTTAGTTCCACATATTGCAATATTTGGCGTGAGTTGGTCAGCTTAAACATATATTGCAATATGTGGAACTAACATTCCCTGTTTTTAATATAGAACAGTACTTGATATAGCATTAATTATGTGTTTGGAGAGTGCAGAGTATCCCTGTTTTCCCATATATATATATATATATATATATATATATATATATATATATATTTAACTTATGAATCTACCTCTCAATCAACATAGATGAAAGCCTTCCTAGCTCCCCCCAAATTTGACACTTCTTTTTCATCACAGTTTTTTGCACCTCCTCTCCACCTTAACTTCCCCTTTTACCAAGTAACAAACAGCACCTCTCAATAGGAACTATTATCGCCTAGATTGTTATCTGTTTCATCATGTTCATATGTCACAAATTGTACTGATTGATATATTGCAACACAAGAAGCAATGTAGCTGTATGTATGTTACTGCTTCCCTTTTCAACATATCCCCTTAAAAAAATTCACATATATAATACCTTTATGTGCTATTTTATTTATACATTTAATGTGTCAACTATCTATGGTTTTCATACAACAGTGAAGTGGCAAACGTCACTGAGAGTACAATATATTGTACTGTCATCAGAAACCATGCCTACAAATAAAAGTAATGCTAGAATAATGCCATCTCTCAGACATGATTTATAATATAGTTCAAAGTGGCTACAAAAATATAGCTTCTGCCCTCCAGACGGACAAATGATAGAAATCCAAATTAAAGATAGACAGTCTGTGTGAGTAAATCCTTTAGCATCAACAGCAGTATTTTTTCCTGAAACAATGGTAGAAAAGATGTACTATTTACTATGTGATTTAATTTTGACAAACCCGTATAGTTGATCTTATTTAAATTAATATTTGTCATAATCAAAACAAATAATGGTTTAAAAGTCAAATTACACAGCATTTATAATCAAACTAATAATTTTCGATTTTTGAATTAGCTACATGTTTATGCATTACTTTTTATTCATTTATAAGGTAATACAATTCAAGAGAATTATTGTGCATTATTTAACATTGCTGCTAAAACTGAGTTTCACCTTCTCATCTAAGACTGGTTACACACTAAAGTGTTTTCAGTCAATTATCAGGCCAATCAAACAATAAATGACCATAAATGACTGCTCGCACAAATATCTCACATGTCTGTGTACGCTGCAACGATGAACGATTATCGCTCCAAAGCATATCAGTGATGAAAGAATGTTGTTCCAAATCTCTCAATGGAGTGTGGAGAGTCACAATCTTGTCAGCTGATGGTCAAAACAGATGAAGATCACAGATCTGAAAGTAAATAATGCAAAATGTGTTTATTGTGTACACATTAATCGGCATGCTGATCGGGGCTTAATTTTTTTTTTAATCACTGATAAAATCGTTAAGGATATTGCATCGGGAGAAATTTTGTATATTGTGTATCCAGCCTAATGGGTGAATAAATTGACCAAGGGCTTATGTACAAGGACATTAAATACCTGTTAAAAGCACGGACAAACCCTTTAACTTTGTTCTACTTTTAACATTGCATGTGGTATAGCATGCAAAGGGCTTCATTTAGAGGTGTTTATACGTAAATTTTTGTGGCATAAATATAAGCGTTTCCATACTGTGCGTGTGTCCCAAAATGCGTTCATATTTAGATTTGTGTGTATCTAAGACTTCATTATAAGTTGAGTTTACTAAGGACATGTACACGCAAGTGGAGATGCAACCTAATGAGACTTGGACGAAACCTCAGATATAATTCTAAGGAGACATATCTTTTGCATGTACTGGAGACCTTGTGTAAATATAAGTGAGAAAGATGACGACACCGGCAGCACTATTTTGCTGCTTCTGGTTACCTGCTTGCATATTAACCTTTCAGTTGATAGTACTTCATTCATTAGCATCACGGCAATATTATATCAAATCCTGGTAGTATTTTCAGTTTAATTAGTAGTCATTTGCATGTGAATTACTGCAGAAAAAAGATTTTCATTGTATTTAAAAACACATAAAATTACAGATGTATGGATGTTTGCCACTGTCGAGACACTATTCTCTGATATATATAGATATATATATATCTATATATATACTTAATTGCATCATGTTGTGTACGAATAGGGTAATGTGACTTTTGCATTTACTAATAACATGGCAACGACGTACACCTGAAACAAGAATACTGTTGTGATTGTAGCTGAATGTATTTTGAGGGTATGGATGCATTTTTTGTAAACTAAAATTTTTGGGAGTACATTTTGGATGCAAAGTGTTACAGAAACCAAAAATATGTACATCTGAATAGAAATTCAACATAAATATTTCTTGCAGGAAAATAAAAGTCTGCAGCTTTCTCATTGTCAGGAATCCATTGATCATTCTACTCTGAAGCTGTCAGGTTCATAAGCATCCAATTGCATGTGGCCCAGACAGCATTATGTTCTGCCTCCAGCTTGTCACCAATGCTTTGTGTATTTTTTTTATATAAAAATGTTTTGGTTTTCTTTGTTTTACTTTTATCTAAGAGCACCTTTCCTTCAATGTAATGCAAGCAGGTGCTTTGATTTACTTTAATATGTAAGCAAGATCCATTTGTAAATTAGGGATGCTTGCTGGTATCTAGTCTATAAACTTTATTCCCCTTCTAGCCTCTCACGGTTGCATGTTGCTTCCCTTGTGTTACAGTAACTGTAGAAAGCAGCTACTTGTACCTGTTCTTGGGCAGTTATTGAGTTACAGGGATTTCCACTAACTAACAGGCTCTTGAGGAAGTCTTTGAAATTCCCTCTGATCCCCAAGGTTGGGCATCCCTGTATTATAGTACCAACTCTCCTGCTTCCATGCCACTTCTAATAACGACATAGGAAAACACAACCAGCCATGGTTGAGTATCAAGAAAACTAAAGTTTATGAGGCTCGGCAGAAAGAGGATTCCTCCAATGTCCAGGAGAACTCCAATCACTAAAGCATCCTCATGAGCCTACCTACTGCAGTCACCACCACCCCGAAAACACCAGAAGGGAACTAGTTCAAGTATTTTTTTAACTTTAACTGTCGCAAAACCCCAAGCAACCGATAGCTATGCTACAAATGATACCAACAGGCATTAGTCACCATATTCCAGTATATTTCTGTAGAAGGAAGATTTAATCTTCTGAACTTCATGGGTAGATTTCTGTATGGGACTTACAAAGCAATTCAAAAGAAAAGGAATATGTAAATGTGATGATAACACCACTGTTTGTTTCTGTAAGAAATAATCCAGCTGTGCAAATAATTGTGCTTTATTAGATATGTTATATTATGTGTATAAAATAGAGAAAATACCTTAAAATGCAAAATATTAAAGATAAGATTTGGACTCTGAAATATGACCCATGTAATTATGAAGAAGAAAAGCATATGAACTCATAGGAAAACTGATTTCTCAGCAAAATGTTAGTCTTAGAATTTTCTCTTTTCATTGTTTCTAGAAAATGCGAGTGCAATCTCCCAGGAAGCCATGTGGAACACTGTGGAAGCCTAAAGTGCCTGCCACCTACTCTTCTGATGGCAAAACGCACCTCAAACACCTGTATCCATTTTATGTGAAAACACTTTTCTCCAGATGCATCTGTAGGTAATCTATATCCAAACAATGTTTTCACTATAATAGGAAGACCATGAACTCTAGGTCGCCTTACTCTAGGTTTAAAATGAGCCCCAGGGTGCTCAGCACAGGATTGGTGCCTCTCGGGAGAGAAGGAAGCACTTCAAAATGTGCCCCTTCCACATGTTATGATTTTCAAATAAACTTTAATTGAATAAAAAACTTCCTAAATTCCTTGTTCCCCGCTTCATTAAATATAAAATAAAATTTTTCTTCTTCTTGATCTGTTGTAGTCTAACTGAATTGACATTTTACTGTCATTCATCTGTGCGTGTGCAAATGCGTGGGTTTTTGGAGGGTCCTTTCAAATTTAGCCTTTAATGGATCAAGCAAAATGAAAAGGAGATATTATAATCTATTTAATAGTGCGGTGAACACAGGTTTGGGGTATTTAATTTAATTAAAATCTATTTTAAAATTCTTTGTAAGCATCTTTTTTACTGATTTTGTTATAATGGGCAGGGGGTCTAGGGGATTCCTGTCCCTTATAATTGCACTATTAAGTTGGCAAAGTTGCCACTACTGGAGTCTCAGTACTGTTAACTGCTGAGCCCTGAAAGCCCCAGGAAGTCAGAAAAAATTCTTTATAGTGCAGGTTTGGTAGACTCCGAGTGCATTCTGTTTTTCCCTCAAAGAGATCTATATTTTTTGCAGAGTGCACTAGGTATGGAAACTGTTTTGTTTCATTCATAGGACAAGACCAACTCTCTGCTAATTGACCTAGTGAAGAATTATATACTTTTTGCTGTGACGGAATATTTGGGTTTGGCAAAGGACACCCCTAAAATTTATCTCCATACAGTTATCTTGATCCAGAAAATAAAATCTCATTTATGCACTGCTCTGTATAACTATGTGCATCTCTTCTGTAACTTAGTGGGAATCTTTTTACTTCTTCCATCTTCTCTATTCTTCATGTGTAAACTTTTGCTTTCTGCAAATGCCATTATTTTGCACTGCTAACCTAGATGAGGTCTAGACACATTCACACAAATTGACAGCATGATCACTGGACTATGCTATTTCGCTTGTGACCCCCGACCTCCGCCCGCTATTGGATTCTGCTTAACCTGATCTCTGCTTGATCGCTGTACTCAGTTTGTCTGCTTCCCTGGACAGCCTCCAGCCTGAATATGGAGGGTAGTAGGTTCAGAGGAAATTTGAGGAAAAAGTTCTTCACAGAATGGGTAGTTGATAAGTGGAGAAGCCTCCCATCAGAGGTGGTAGAGGCTAATAGAGTAGAGCAGTTTAAACATGCTTTGGATAGACATAAAAATATCCTTATAAGGGATCAAATATGGTTTGAGGTTATCATAGGTTAATAAAAAAATAGACATATTAGATGGGCAAAGCGGTTCTTATTTTCCATCTAATTTTATATTTATATATATAACATATGGGACAGCCTGTGGTCAATGTGTAAATTTAGAAGTGGTGGCATAGAAAATGTAATGGGAATATAGGTGAAAGGAATTTGATAGGTTTACAATAAAGGCAGTAGGAGAAGTGGCAGTATGGCATACCACCGTATACATCCCCATTTCGACCACTAGGGAGAATATATTGGAAGCAATAGTGGTGTAAGGAAGTAGATTATGGGCTTCAGAGTCATACGCAATGTGCGTCTACATGAAAGAGGAGGAGTGAGAGTGTGCCGCAGCTTGGTAGGGTATTATGAGTGGCATTCAACCCCAGTTGCATCCCACACATAATACCCTACCAAGCTGCAACCAGTTCCTGCAGCTAACTACTTGAGCCACCTAATTCCTGCCGCACTTTTTCAGTCTTGTTTGACGTGTGTTCTGCCTGCATCTTGATCCGACTGCAGTAGATTTTGCAGGTAGACGCCCATAGTATCTGAATTATTCACGGTCACGCCTACATAACTCCGTGTTCCACCTTTTCCCTTGTACTGAGACGCAAGCTGTCACAGTGTACATTTGTGTCTGAAAAGCAGACGGAACTGCAGGGAACTGTTGCTTACTCCGTATGCCCCATAAGTGAAAATGTGCAGGATGCGCCTGAAATGGACTTTGCGTCCGACTCTAAATGAGGCCCTATGGGAGCATTAATACTGAGGCTGCAGAGCATAGGCAACTTGATAATATATTGCACCATCTGTGCTAAACTGTTTGATATTATGTGTAAGACTGTGATATTAATAGATATATAACTTTTTAAATGAAGCTTCACATGTGCGTGCCATCTATCTTAATATAATGTGTATCTAAGCTTATATGATTATCTATTTGTAATGTATAAATGGATAGCATACTCTGGGCCTGATTCATACACAAACCATGTTACAATACAAGGGGTACATATTAGTTTATTATTTTGGACATAAGTTAAATACTGGCTGTTTTTCTATGTAGTATGCAAATACTTGAAAGCTTTATGTTTACACTGAAATTTAAATTTGATCTAGGACATGGCCTACCCCAACTATTAATCTGCATCACATTTTAAATCTACCTCCCGTTCCAATGCAGCATGGTTTTGGCAAGGTGCAAATCCATGCTGCATTTGTTTTGCTTTATTTCCTTCATGAATCAGACCTTCTGTATGTAAGTGCCTGTAAGAAAATTATATGTACTGTGTAAATGATTGTAAGTCCCACATCCAAGATATGGTGTGGATGAGAATAATGTACAGTGAAATACATGTCTAATGCAAATAGCTAATTCAGATCGGAACAGGAAAAAAATTTCTGCGTAAACTGTCTTTATTTGTGGTTAATTAAAGAGATTAGTTATTAAATGGTCATAATGTATTTCCCACCCTGCTACATTCTTTGTCTATCCTATTCAAATGCATTAATCCCCCATAATACAATTGCTTGATGGTAGAGCTTAGTTACGGTGTAACATAATTGTAAGTTTGAGATGTGACATGTTCAGAGACTCCAAAAATTTTAAAGAGAACTGGCAAATGGAAGATGGCCACAAATATTTTATTTAGATATAGACAAACCTTTAGGTTAGAATGAGTTAAATTAAGTCCTTTTCTAATTGTCATTAATAAAAAGTATTTTAAGGCCATTATTATATGGGGTTGTGGAAATTGCCACCACAGGCTATAGTCAATGTAATTGGTCAGAGACACTTTTTTTATTCGGTATAGTGATCACAAAAAGCATGCAGTGTGATTTTAGCACTACATTTTGTTTCTCTTAATGGTTTAAAATGTATACAGTTTATATTGATCTAGTTACAATGACAGAATCTAAGATATGATGATTAAAGAAAGAATAATACATAATTGTGATTACACAGTTACACACCAAGTCAGAGATATAGTTTTAAACAAAATGTTACAACTGCAGACACTATGGGCTGATGCATATCTTGCATGAAATTGACAGACATTTGGCACACACATATGCTCCTATGCAGACTTTCCAGATTCTGGCATTTATGCCCCCCTGCGCCTGGGGAGGCGGAATTAGGAAGGGAAGTAAAATAATAATAAAAAAAATTAAGGATGCCATAACATAAATGTGTGCACCCATTCAATTAAATGATCTCCAATGGGAAGGTGTATCAAATCTTCTAAAAAGTAAAAGTAGAGGTGTTGCAAATAGCATTCAATCATATTGTTTTTTCCTGTCTTTAATTTTTGGAAGAATATTATCTATTTTGAGTTGTATGAGACCATTTAGATCAGTAGACAGTATAGGTTAGATTATAGGATTTTTTTCTAAATCTCATCTGTAGCTTTAAGTAATAGTGCAATGTCTTCTTTGTGATGTCTGCATATGTGAAAGTGTACTTATATTTACATATGAAGTTGTGCCGTAATCCTTGATTTGTTCATGTGGCACCATGAAAGAATGAAGGTAGATAAAATTTTGTAGCCATGCATGGATTACATCTGTGATCTCTTGTAATATCTCTTCAATGTCAGCGTTATATATGACCAGGACCAAGACTAGTTCTGGACATTAGTAACCTGTTATATTTATCTAATGCAATAAAGTTTAGTTGCATGACATATTAATCTTTAGGAATACTCCAAAAACTTGTTCTGTTTTAGTATAATTCAGTTAGTAAGTAGTTTTGTTACATTATGGGCCTTTTTCATTAAGGAACGTAAATATGGGTACTTTCCGTACTTTGCATAAAATCACTCATGCCCTGAACCAGACTATATGCCAGTGAATGCAGTGTCATCCAATTCATCATCCAGCACAAGGGACCCTTACCGCAGTCTACGATTTCAGGGCTGTAAAAGGGAGGGGAAAAGTAGTATGCACGTAGTTAATGTACCTAGCTTGCAGCAACTCCCAATTCAAGTTTTAGGCATCTCAAAGCTACGTTTTTTTATTGTCGTATCAATTGCGTTGGCTACATGTTTGGTATAAGTGCCAAATATTAGTGATGACACCTGTGTATACATGCCAGAACATGTGTTTGTAATCAGGAGCAACTATAAAAAGGAATTCTATGTAGAGTATACATAAAAACATCATAATAAATGTATTATAATATAAATGGAAGAAAAAACATTTTTTTAACCTGTGCATTCTTTTGGGACTTTATATTTCACATATGTATTGGACGTATCTTGCAGTGTACACTGATACCCATATTAAAGAGTCGTATCTTCTGATTCACTTGTAGTTTAATACGGACCTGCTTATGCCCAATTTTCATGAATATTTGTGCCCCAATGATTCAGGCCCTATATATGCAGATACTAATCTAGAAGTATTTTTACAACTGTTATGGTTACCAGTGCAACATAAACTCATAGAACAGATTGAAGAGGTCTTCATCTTTAGCAGCCGCCTTTCCCGTAGAGACTGGTTGTGCTCACAGGTACTCAGATGCCCCCAGGTCTTATGCTCAGAGTAGTATGAGTTTATGCTTACACGGCAGCTCACAGGTATAGGAGGTTGCACGTGGAGTAGCGACAGGCCAGATGTCAGCGGACTGGGCAGGGCACCAGAGTATATGTTAGGTATAGGCAGAAAGGTCAAGGTCACAGGCACAGGTTCAGGATCCATGGACAGGCGTAAGATCAGGGTCACTAGCAGAGGTTCAGAATCCGGGTTCAGGCAATAGATCAGGGTCAGAAGCACAGGTTCAGAGTCCAGGAACAGGCAAAGGTCATACACGGGTAGTCAATCTCAGGTTAAACACCAAACACAGGAACAAATAGCAGGCAGCAGTACTGGAACAGGACGCTATAACCGGCAGTGCGGCTCAGTCCTCACTGCCTTAAATAGTCCAAGCAGCCAATCAGGGAAGAGCCCTCACAAGTGTTCACAGGAGTAGCCTAATAGATAGTAGTGCTGGTGGCCAATAGTAATGCAGTGTTCAGCTGCATAATAATAAATGACCCACAGACAAACTGCCTCCTAGACACCTGGATAGCCATGATTGGCTATCACCTAACTAGCCCTGTGCGCGCGTGCCCGCCTATTAACCAGCTGGCCGGGTGCAGTGACAGGGAGCCTGGATCGTCCCGGCCATCGCTATGGCAACCGGAACGCAAGCAGGGGAGCCCAGAGAGTTGCGGCGGCCGCGGGCACTGCTGCAACTGCTAACAACAACAATATATTTTGTTTGAATGAAATGTCGAATATATATTTTCTTATAGCAGCTCCCTATGGGAGAGAGTGTTTGTAACAGTGTTAGCGCCTCTTTCTCCTTTTGTGTTTTGAATTTTGCAAAATTATTTATAAGGCACCTTGTATCATGGCTGCATTAGTTGCAAACTGATTGTATTTAATCTGCACTTCTTTCTACACATCTTTGTTGCTTGTGTTTTTAATGTGTTCTTGTCTAATCAGATAATCTGATATATTTACAGTGCATACACAGTAAAGATCTTTCATCGTATGGTGGCATTTGGCTGCAGTCAGCTGAATTCACTAATATAAAATTCAGTCTCATCAGCTTGATCTTTTATAGAGAATGCACTGAACTATTCATAGTATTTTCTATTTTTTTTTAATCAGTATGTACTCCACACCATACAGTAAAAGCAAATGAATGCCGTTGGATGCCACCTCTAGTGTGTATGCAGTCTAAATCTGATGCAGCTACTGTGACCTTATTTATGAAGCGCACTAGAAGTGCAGCAGAAAATGTTCACCCATCAAGGTACACACCTCTGTAAACTAGAAGTGAAGAAAATCTAGCAATCTGTCCAAAAGTGTAAACGTCACATTAAAAGTCCAACCTCCTACCACTTTATAACCACTCCTTTCAATAAATAACATTTACATTTTCATAACTTACTTTAATCATGAAAGTGAAGAGACATCTGGGGGTAAATGTATCAAACTGAGAGTTTTTCAGCGGGTTTGAAAAGTGGAGATATTGCCTATAGCAACCAATCAGATTCTAGCTATCATTTTGTAGAATGTACTAAATAAATGATAGCTAGAATCTGATTGGTTTTTCAAACCCGCCGGAAAACTCTCACTTTTGTGTGTTTGAAGCTTTTTTATATTAGGCAAAATGCATCCTCTTGTTATTCTGCTGAGTCTCAATAAACCATCTTTTGTTGCCACACAACCTCATTCTTCCTGGCAGTGTATTCCTAACATGCAGCTAGATAGTGCTGCTGATAAACATCATCATCATTATCATTGCTTATTGTTGCACTTGCCTCTCAGTACATGCAAAAGATATGTCTCCTAAAAATGGTATCTGTGGCTGCATCCACATCTAGTTAGGTCACAATTATGTTAACACTCCTCTTACTATGCTTAGCTTATGTTTACCTGACTGCCTCGTTCCAACTCTCCAAATGTAGGGATATACAGGTTAATGATACAGATCTAGGCATCTTTGAGGTGCATGCACAATGTGTAAATGCGTATCTTACACAAAATAATTTGCTATCAAATTAAACACAATTAAACTCAAAAGTATTCTCCTGACTTTTGTAACATTTACAGTATTAATATTTATTTAAACTACTACAGCTTTATTCAGAAGTGAAAAACCTCATTAATTAATGCATTAATGATAATTTTATCACTAGAAGGAACTTGATATTAAATAAGTTATTTTTCCATAATAAATTTACTTACTATTTAATTTAAATAAAAGGTACAAGATCTATACTAATGGCAAACTCTCACTAGCTTACTAAATGTGCGCTAAATTAAAAATGTAATTTTAATGTAAGTGAACAGCAATTAGATTTAATTCAAGACATGATGGAGAAGCTTATTGCAGTTCATCATGGCACAGAATGTATTTTGTAAGTAACTTAAATATCCCAAGATTTTCACAGATAAAATAATCAGAGATTTGTCTCAAGATAATACAGATTCTTCATTTAATCCTGGTGATCCGTTCAAAGTTCCAAATTCAAATCCATCTGTTCTGCTGGAAACACATGTACAATTTATTTAACGATTTCTGCACTGTATGTGCTATTATTTTTCTTGCTTGTTATTTGGGATAAAATAAAATGTTTAACAGTTGATGTTCAACCATGTCTTAACTTTCTGAAACCATAACTAAAATCTTATCATTAAATAAAGGACACAGACACCAGAGTTGTACAAAATTAGAGGTCAGGTTTATTAACATGAGAAAAGATATTGTGGAGGAGAAAGCATAAGCAGCTTAGTTAGAATCAATTCCAATCATATCACAATGAGGGCCACTTACCCTCTCGATATATATCAACTAGGGGACATTTTCCTCCCAATTGCGTACCCTTACATCAACTCGGTATTCATAAAACACCAACACTTAAAGGACCAGCATCTCCATTATTGGACGGAAAGCAACCAACAAACCCATCGCTGAAAGCATTGCCTGTAACTGAAGCCAAAGTCTGACACTTTGAAAGGATGCAGACTCTTCAGCTAAATAACATAACTACAAAGCACCCATCAGGTATAGGCCTCTGACTGTGGAAGCACAACATCCACTCCCACGGAGTTAAGGCACATTGCCCTAGCACACCCACCACCATCATGGGAAACAAGAAAAACCAATTGGGGACTGGCACCCAGAATCCTCAAAATCAAGGTCACCATACCTGATCAACAGCACTCATCCTCCACAGCAATGAGCGCTCAAAGTGTTCAGCAACCAGCAAACTACCCCAAATACCTGGGACAAACAGGAAACCCCTGTACCATAAGACACAAGGCATGAACATTAATCTGGGGATGGGAGGATGGACAACTTGAACTAAGGCAAAAAAGTGAGATCAGCAGCCAAGAAGGAAATGTATTTTTAGGCAATTTCCATAGTGTTACACCATTGGAGTCACCCAGGATGCCTGCAATGCCCCCTTAAACCCATACTGATTTGAATGCAATCCTTAGCCTTTAAATTTACTTTGGGCTGATGACCATCTCTCAGTTCTAATTAATTTTAAAACCATGTTTTCCCTGATGTGTATGTTGGTGAAATAAAGTGGATTCACACACTTTTCACATGCAGGTATAATTGTTTCTCACTGAAAGTATTGTGTCTTTATACTGACACATCCATTTGAATGACATCATTTATAGTACTTTCCAGTGCATGATGACACACATGACTGTGGTCATGTGTATTCATAATGACAATTCATATCCTGAAGTCTTAGAATAATTTAACAAAATAAGAACAAGCAGCCATGCTAAACATTCAGTGAAATGCTTTTTGAAGGACACATTTGTCTACTTTGTTGATAATCGATATTAGCATATACTTAAATAATACAAAAGTGTCACTTACAGCTAGAAACCCACACCGTATGAAAAGGTATTCTGTGATCCTCTGTATCAGAAACATTTAATACCTTTACATTCTGACACATTCCTCTTTAGGCTACTGCTGCATTAAATAATGATTTAACACCTGTTCCACCTGAAGTTGCACTTTAAGTACTCCTTATGGTGCAATATGTTTCTTTCCAATAGTTAGAAAAAACTGTTCAAACTTAGTTAATTGTTAAATCTGTGTAACTAGCTCAACAAAATTATTGTTACCCAACATGGGTTTTAATATAATGTATTTTCTGTTAATTGAAATATTGATTGGTTTTTCAATCCATTTAGAGGTAAGATATTCATTGGTTTCTCAAAATGTTTCAATTGGAGGCATTTTACATGTGTCGCTAACTAATGAGGAACCTTAATTGGACATGGTTCTACTGGGTAGCTAGGCTCCTTATACAGTGGTATTATTTAGTATTTAGTGAGGCTCATTTAAGTGTAGGATATTAATGACCATTAGGCTATTGATTTGTATGGTAGGATTGATTAGACTTATTTAGAGCAGAATGGGAATACCACATAATCGATATTGAGACAAACGTTATGCAAAATATACAGGAAGATTTGAATAAATTATAATGGTAAATCAGATATTTGGGTTTATTTACCTGAGCATAACAAGCAATAACAGAACATAATAACAAAGATCAAAAGTGGACTAACTGTATGTAATGACAATTCTTACAGCGTTCAATATTTTGGAAACTGGTATATAAATGGAGAAAATAGTTCCTTCAATCACGATTCCAGTATAAGGAAAATCTGTAGTTTCACTAGAAGGGACCAATCATAGTATGACATCATAACCACAGAGGGGTTGTGACCTATGGCAAGATCAACTGAGCACCATATGCACAGTTACCGACTGCACTTCTCTCCTACTCTGAAAACCACTAATAAAACACCGACTTGACCATATACTTGAAGGGAGGGAGGGAGGAATCCGGAAGCAGGAAGAACCTTATCCTGTCTGCACTGACTTATAACTGTGTACAAGTCCCATCCCCTTCCTGCTCCTATTGGCTGACACTCACAGGAATATACAGATAATAGGTGATTTAGGCTGTCACTCACCCGCATGATTTTAACTACGTTTAGTCTGATGGCCACACTTCTCTTAAGTGCTGTTTATAGTGTGCAACAGTTTTGTTTTTTGTGAATTCCACAGGTTTCTCTTAAGCTGCAAGTGCATTTTTGACTATTTTGGTTTCTCATATTCTCACATCAGTGGCAGGTATTTTTTGGTATTAGCTATTTACATAGCACCACTAATTCCGCAGCACTGTACAGAGAACTCACTCACATCAGTCCCTGTCCCATTGGAGCTTAGACTCTAAATTCCCTAACATATATACACACACTTACACGCAAAGACTAGGGACAATTTGATTAGCTAATTAACCTACCAGTATGTTTTTGGACCGTGGGAGGTAACCAGAGCACCCGGAGAAAACCCACACAAACACGGGTAGAAAGCTTTACTTTGATTTTGTGTGTATGTGTATATGTATGTGTGTGTGTATATATATATATATATATATATATATATATATATATATATATATATATGTATATATATCTTTTTCTGGTTTGCTACTGTGGGCGGAAGTGCATCGAGATCACGTGGCATCACTTCAAGTGTCCTGACCAAGAAGTGTGAAGCACTGTTTGTGGATGCACTACGCAGGTATCTTTATACAGAAACACATTCTTTTGATCTTTTGATACTGTTATTGATTCCTGATGTGAAAGCCACAGACAGTAGTTGTAAATGCAAACATAGTGTCTCTATTTAGAACACTGGTCACACAGGTTATAACCAAAAGCAGTCAATAGCAATACAGCTTTCACAAATCCATAAGTACAACTGGCAATGCTTGTAAGAAACTTGCAGACAGGAACAGAATTACTTGATAATACTGGTTAGATATATTGCAGACATGAATAAAATACTTGGTAAGGCTTATATGATATATTTGCAGACAGGAACAAAAGTATTTGACAATACTGGTTACCAGGATAAGCAGCAGAGCTGAAACAACCTACAATAGGGGAAGTGCAAGCACCTGGAGACTGGAACACAAGGTTAACCAGAAGGCCCAAGGCATTGGATTAGCACAGTAGAATCAGGCAAAAGGAGAGTCAGGCAAGCCAGGGGTCAGAAGCCGTAGGATCCACAATATACCTGTCACGGGCACTAGGAGTTTCTACCCAGGTTCCACCAGATGGTAATGCTGCCAGAGGGGCCGAGTTACACCACGAACCTCTGAGCAGTGAGGTGAATGGTTGGAGTGTAAGGAACAGCAGGTAGATAGGAGATGAGTGAGGAAGTCAGCGACTTGCAGCTATAGATGTGATGAGTCAGTGACTTGCAGCTATAGATGTGATGAGTCAGCGACTTGGAGCTATAGATGAGATGAGTCAGTGACTTGGAGAGCAAGTTGTACCACTGTAGTGATGAGGAGACTTGTACTGGTGCTGATAGGTAGCGGGGTAGTCAGTGGTCTGCGTGTAGCAAGTTGTACCACTGCTGTGGTGAGAAGGCTTGTCCAACACAGATATGCTGGCACAACGAATAGTCTGTAGCAACAATGTGTAACTCGAGAAAGCAGAGCAGGTAATCAGCTGGAGAATTGAAGACACGAGCTGGAGAGTATTCAGTCTGTAGCGGTATGGGAACCGTTTGAGGAGTAGAGCAGGGAATCAGCTGGAACTGAAGACACGAGCTAAACACAGGAACACCTTCAGAGACTCACAGGGAGTGAGAATCAAGATCAGGCAATGAACCTAAGGCCACAGGTGCCTTAAGTAGGGTGAGGTGATTGATCCACCAATTAGGTTTAAAAGCAAGGTGTTAGTAGTTCAGGGATCCTGCACATGCGCAATGCGACAGGATGGCGGGCGGCCGGGATTCAGCACAGGTGCTGGCAGGAATGACAGGGAACCACGCACCAGAGCAGAGGCACTCACGGTCCGGTGAGTGACAATACCAGAGAATAAGCAGGAGCAAGGTCAAATTAAACCGGGATCTGGGTAACAAAAGGAGGTGCAAAACATAGGGACAATGCAGGAGTCAAATGTCAGAGAGAAAGCCGGGATCCAAACAGGAGTTTCTCCAGCAGCAGCAACAGCAGCAGAGACCAGTATCTCTGGTAGCACAGAGATACTGCAGACCTAATTCAAAATAAAGTCAGAGTTCTAACAGACACATTTGATGTACAGGTTTTTAAGTGTGATTGTATAAGTATTTGACTACACATAGATTGCCTTATGACCCTTTTATGGCATTTTATTTAGTTGTACAGGTAAGAACCATTGATTAACCCATTGGATAAGCAATTTACTCTTAATTTTAAAGTACGCAGAATCACATCTATTTTCCAATTGTAACTGAAATTGCTACACTAGTCTGCACTCTCTTGTCTTGTATTTTGTATGTAAATATATACACTACATGGCCAAAAGTATTTGGACAATCCTTCTAATTAGTGTGTTTTAACCATTTCCACCTCACCCATTGAAAACAGGTGCATAAAATCAAGTGAACAGCTAAGAAATCTTCATTGCCAAACATTAGCAGTAGAATGGACCAAATTGAAGGACTCAGTCACTTTCAAAGTGGCACTGACATAGGGTGCCACCTTTCCAAACAAGTCAGATTGTCAATTTTCTGCTTTGCTGGAGGTGCCCCAGTCAAAAGTATCTGCTGCTATTGTGAAGTAGAAATGGTGCAACAACAGGTCAGCAGCAAAGCAGTAGGCTACAAAAGCTCACAGAATATGGCCACTGAGTGCTGAAGTGGGTAGCACATAAAAATCCCCTGTACTCAGTTGAAACATACACTACTGATTTCTAAACTGCCTCTGCAAGCAACGACAGCACAAGAACCATTAGCTAGGAGCTCCATGAATTTGATTTCCATGCTCTATCAACCACACATAAGCCTTAGATCACCATGAACAATGCCAGACGTAACCTAAGTGGTGTAAATCACACTGCCTTTAGACTCTGGAGCAATGGAAACATGTTCACTGATGTGGCAAGGTTTGGTGGATAGCAGATACCATGAAAATGCTTCATACTGAAATTCATATTGAAAACGTAAAAAGTTTGATGGAGGAGGAAAAATGGTTATTGGAGGAGGAAAAATAATCAATAAAGATTTTTCCTTCATTGGTACTAAGGGGTCTAGGCCAAACCATGTATGGTTTGATCTGTACCCTCCTCCATCAAACTTTAGAGTTTTCCACATGCAATTCATTATGAAGCATTCTCGTGGTACCCACTATCCACCAAACCTAGATTGGTTGACCTCTACCAGCAACTGTAACACCTCTTAACCTACAATATGTGTGAATGAAATGACTTTCCCTTAAAATATACGATAACTCATTTTCATTTTTAAAACTGTTTATTACTGCAGTGACATTAAATAGGCAATGGTCAAAATCTGAAATTACAGCTACATGACAAAAACAAAAAAGAAGGAAAACAAATTATAAAGTTCATTAAAAATGCATTAAGCCACCTAGAACTGTCAGCACCGCTTATATGGGCTATAGTATTGAATCAACCAATGTCTGGAATTGTACAGATGGGTTGCTGTAGAATTATCCTCATGAAAGTCCCCCAACTGACTCATGGTTGATGATAATGAAAACAGGTCTTGTTCCAAAATATCCAATACATGTTTAATTAGGTTAAGATTTGGTGACTGAGAAGACCATGAATTGTGGAGTCCTCATTGTCCCATATATATGAAACTGTGTGCTAACATCATGAGTTGAAATTTACAGTCAATACATTTGCAGTTGCTTACCTGTTTTGCCTTGTTCTTATAATTAATGCACAGATATCACTATCTGGATTATGCTCTTCCACTCACTGTAGCCATTTGTACCTAATGTTTTCTCCTCTGTGTTCCATACTGACATCACTTTAGATCCTGTTGCTTATGAAACACAATGAAGTTGAGCAGTCTTCTCAATGAAGCTTCTGCCAAATGTGGCCCAACTTTTAATGTTACTGAGGTTTCTTTTGGCAGCCTTGCTAACCATAATTGTAGAGTACCAGTACAGTCCAGCATTTTTATACATAACCCTAACTATGCTGTAATGTCATTTGCTTAAAAAATGTATGAGTCACAACTGTGTAAATTACCTTGCTTACAATATGTGTCCCTTATTGACCTATGTGTCTCTATATTTAGTCTACTATCTGTAAAAGTTACTCAACATACAGGGTTCTAACAGGTACTAAAAGTTAAAAAAAATAAAAAAAATAAAAACTGGGGAATCAATCGATAGTAAAGACCAGAGGCATTTTTAGTAAAAAAACGTTTCTAAGGAATTGACACAATTCTATTTCCATTAATTGTGTTACTGCCACTAATATAGATTTAAAGTCAGCTGGAAGCCTATTCCTCATCATTTTTAGATGCAGCCATAGGTTGCTGCTAAGTACTTCAGTGAGCTGCGGGCTACCTGGCTGACATTGTGTTTCCTCGTCATAGAAGATCTCTATGAAGGACAGAAAACTCCAGTGAAGTGATCACCAGAGGTCACTGGATAAGCGAATGTGTGTGTTCTGTTTCTAGTAAAACTCAGATCATCTCTACCACAGTGTTCTAGTGGTGAGCATGTACTTACGTGTTCTAACATGGCTATGACATCCAGACATATGGTAGCATGTTAACACATTTATACCCAAAAAGACAAATACATTGAAAAATAAAAAAATAAAAAAGTATTAAGAATGAAGCCAATATACAAAATTAAAAATGCAATAATTTACCCATGCTGTACTTATTTTAAAATAATCTGCATATAACAAATAGCTATCAAAAAATATTATACTGTTAATGTAAAAAATCCAGCATTATAATCAGAAACAGCTATTATTCTTTATACTTCCTTCTATCATTACCTTTTTCCCTCATATCATGATATAATACATTTTAGGCTTAATTCATTAAGGAAAGTAAGGCAAAAAAAATGAGTAAGTTTTCTAATGGACAAACTATGTTACAATGCAAGGGGTGCAAATCAGTTTATTATTTTGCACATAAGTTAAATAATGGCTGTTGTTTCATATAGCACACAAATGCAACATGCCAACGTGCAAAGTCTCTTCTTTTTTTTTTGTTTTACTTTGCTTAATGAATTAGGCCCTTCATGTGTAAAACAAATCATTTAGACTGTTATCTTACTGAATGGTGTTTTTAAAATATGGAAATACATTTTTTTAAGAGTCATTTATGAAGCAACATAACTCAAGCAGGCAGCATAAATGATGTTTTGTGACATTATGCACATATCTTTGTGCAAGTATACCAGTTTATGAGGGAAATAACTGGGATTAGCATGTGAAGATCTTGTGTGTGGTATAAAAACTTGCATCCTGTAAGGGAGTGGGAAGACCCATCAAAAGGCACGGACCAGCTCCAAGTGGGGCTGATAAGACCCACAGAACCAGGCTAAAATTGTTTTTATGTATCACAAGTCAAGCAGCAACTCATTGAAAAGAAAACGTTTATTTGATTTTTACCATACTCTATCCCAAATTCAAAGTCTTGGAGAGTGTCACCAGGCTGTGGTCCCAACACACGTGCATATATATATATATATATATATATATATATATATATATAGAGAGAGAGAGAGAGAGAGAGAGAGAGAGAGAGAGAGACAGAGAGAGAGAAACAAATGTGTTTATATAAACAAAAAGTAGGAAGTTATTACTTAAAATGTTAAGAAGACGCGCACTACAGCAAGCTGGACAAACCTACTCCTATGCTCATCAAAACCTAAATACTTTATTTTTTTTATATTACCTTTTTTTCCGTTTTGAAGAGATACTAAACAGTGATCATGGCTAACTTTACTTACACATGCAGTTACATTTTCTTTGCACTAAAGATTAGAAATGGCATTTCTAACACATTTTAAACACATTTTCTCTGTAGAAGTGTGGATTGAGTTTTCAATACTGTAGCATAATAACATAATATTGTAAATAAAAACAATGAATGAACATTTTAACACAACTTATAAATATATTATATAATATATGTAAAATGCTATCCGTTACCTAAATTATAAATATTCACCTTGTGAATTATGTTTGGAAAAGAGATAATTTCAGCTCATGAGGCCCAACTTGGAACAGTTCAAAATGCCATTGAAAAGAATGATCTTTTTCCAAAGTTTGTAGAAGGTCAAAGGTTACCATTTATCCAAGAAATGGTTATTGTGACAAAGTCCTGAGGAAATGGTTACAGATACTAAATTGATAATCGATTTCAGTCACATACACTATTACATGGCAAAGTATAAATATCTACATTTTTAATAATTTATAAGAAAAATGCAATTAAATCACCTAATTGTTTCACTAAAGTGCATTTCTTCTACTGCAAAACTAAGTAACATAAATCAGAAATGCACGGTTGAGCCCTTAAGGCAACACTTATAGAGTTACTATATTTTTCCAGGTGTTCAATCCTTAGTATTAAATGCCTCTGCTCCTGTGTGGCTTTCTATCTGACGACAAAAGTACAAATCTGTTCTAACTGCTCAATTTTTAATATTTTGTAAATGTACTTTTGCAGCAGAGGGTGCAGGTGTGTTCATACAGAGGTGTGGAATAAGTATTATTTCAGACGTGTGCTTTTTAGTCTAACTGAAAAAACATTCACAAAGATGGGATACTTTTTCTTTTTATTACTAGAATGCGCAAAACAAATCCATAGGATTTTGAAGAAAATAAATAGTTTCCATCATTATAACATATATTGATAATATTGCACAATTACATTTTCTTGCTTTTAAAGGTCATTATTTTAAATTAAATGACATTCTGAAGAGATGATAAGTTTTATGACAAGTAGGTTAGGTTTTATGGGATTCCTGTTCTGCCTAACAACAGGCTAGGATTGACAAGTGGAGTGATTTCTGCATGCAAAAGGATGAAACAGAGAAGTTAGGGATCTATAAAGTGTAAACATGGAGGACGAGATTTTATAGAACACTATAGAACATTCTATTGATAGCAAGATACATATTTTTAGCTACATAAACTGTCATAAATCCTGGTTGGTTCAATATCTATACACTACAGTGATCAAAATAAAGGGGCACATGGTATAATACTTTAATGAACAGACATGGAGTCTCTGGTAGTGAATTCAAAACAACAATCTCCTTGCCACACGTTGGGCCTGATTCAAATCTAAATGCCACTTTCACGCAAGTCGCATTTTAAAAAAATGCATGGAACTGAGTGTAGTTTCAACCATTTTCAAATCCAAGTGGTTCTTAAGATATGTTTCCAATTTGAATCTGGGTGTAAGTGTGATCTGCCTGCACAGCACTTGTACCATGAGTAGAGAAAAGGAACAGACAGCTGTACATGCACAAGAGTAAGTGCAATATAAGGTCAGTTCAGAACACATTAAAAAAAAATATTATAAAATTAAAGAACAGCTCTTAACAGAAAAATCTTTAATAAAGATATGATTTTTTTTTTTTTTTTTTTATTAAATACATAAATTGAAATGCTTTTAATGCATACTATACATATAATGTGTTTTATAGTCTGTCTTACTTCCATACATATGTTCTGTCCTAGCTAGTGACACTCATATGTGTAGTTTTTCATACAAAGTCTATGCCATGTCATTCATCACTATCAGTCAGCACTTACACCCACCTTGTAGCTGGTGCAAGTTATACTACTAGAACGAGGAGTACTTACAAGAAATCAGGACTTGAATCAGCTGTATCAGTACACGCTTACAGTACACGGCCCCTTCCCTCTCATGTTCCGTCTCTCATGTTATAGACAGTCATAAATGTCATTTGCGTTTGGACATTAGTTGCATGGACTTGCGTTCATTGGTTCGTTTCTGAACAAGCGCAGAGCTATTACATGCAAGAAACGCTGCGTAAATGGACATACATATGAATGTTAATCAGGGCCATTGTGTATAAAAAAATGACAGCTGTAGTTTTTGAAAGCACTGTATAACAGGAAGACACACTTGTTAGAAAATAAGGGCCTAATGTTCTCCTAGTGTTGCATAATCTGAATTGTAACTCCACGATTCCTTAAAATGATTTGTTTAACAGTTCAGCAAGTGGTCCAAAAGGTGTTATTTGAGCTAAAAGTATAGCATTTCAATAAAAATATGGAAATATTTGGATGGAAGTAAGGCTTCCTTTTCCAACTAACTAACCTACAGTACTTAAAAAATACTTAAATTTTGCAATCGGTTGATACTTTGGGAAAAAAGAAGATTTGTTTTTTTTAAGTTAACAACTTCATAGCCAAGGTGCTAAGCAACATCTCTTTTTGTGATGGTTTTTATGTCTTGTATGCTAAAATGTATTAACATTTGTGTTCTGGTAAATATATCACCAAACTGGTGGTTTCTGTAAAATTATCCATCTTTTCCAAAATAGTTTTTGAAATAAAGAAAATACCATCTGCGGAGTAATTGATTATTTTATGTCTACGAGCTGTGAAATGAAATTACAGTGCTGTAAATGCAGCAGTATGCTTTGGATGCCTTCTCCTCAGAATCCCTTTACAAAACGTTCAGTAATATATAACCAGATGTACAGGGAAGACACTGAAACAAGACATTCCACATATAGTCAAATGGTTATTAAATTGTGTTCTTCCCTAAATACAGCTTCAGTATTTGGCAACCACTTCTGATGAATGATAATCATTACCTAGGTATTTCCTGTGTTTAAAGCCAAGCTATGATATGAACATTGTGTACTATTATATATAGACATTCTACATTTCTGTCTATGGCAAATATATAATAAATATACTCCACAATAGCATATAGTTTGCTAAAATAAAAACATAGAACTAGAAAATAAGCATGTGAAGATGTGTTTATTAATTAAACGATTTGAACTGTGCAGTGATCAGGCAAAGTGTTTATTGTCTTTGCTTCTGATTATGGTATAATCTCAATCTTGTGCAACATTCATCAAACAGTTTGAATTGGATACCAAGTTCCAGTTCAATCTTGTATTCATCATGTTTTATTCAATATTTTTTGAGATGAAAAATAAAAAAATACTTTCACACAGTATTCCAACAGCAAAGATAAACTTGGGAAGATAATTTAGACAACATGCACAACTTTACAATTTGCACTTCGGTAAATATAGATCCATTATTTTCTTTAGTAAGATGAATCCAGAATGAGAGATAAGGGTTTTATGGGTGATTTAAATTCTAACCAAAAGTAGTAATGAAACCAAAAATTATTTACGGTACTGAACATATGGATGAAAATACATAGAAGGTTTTGCTGAAATTCCTGAAAGTATGAAAGAGCTGTTCTATTCTAGCACATTCATAATGCAAGTCAACATTTTGATGTTTGGAACTACCCCCAAAAAATCAATCTACTTTTAATTTTGCAGGATTGCCGGAAATGCGCATGGTGGAAAGAATGAAAATGTTACTTTTTTTGTATAATAATAGAGGCACCACTGTTCTGTTTTCCCTGAGATACTGCTTGGTTTAGCTTTTTTATGTCTTAAACTAATTATGAGAGGAGATGTGACATAACTGTACTAGAGTCATGGCCAAACGTTTTGAGAATGATAGAAATATTGGTTTTCAAGTTTGCTGCTTCAGTGTTTTTAGACCTTTTTGTCAGATGTTGCTATACTGAAGTAAAATTACAAGCATTTCATAGGTGTCAAAGGCTTTTATTGACAATTACATTCAGTTTATGCAGAGTAAATATTTGCAGTGTTTACCCTTCTTTTTGAGGATCGCTGCAATTTGCCCTGGGATGCTGTAAATCAACTTCTGGGCTACATACTGACTCATGGCCGTCCATTCTTGCCTGATCAATGTTTGGTGTTTGTCAGAATTAGTGAGCTTTTGTTTGTCCACCCGCCTCTTGAGGATTGACCACAAGTTCTCAATGGGATTAAGGTCTGGGGAGTTTCCTGGCCATGGACCCAAAATTTTGATGTTTTGAAGCCCAAGCCACTTAGTTATCACTTTTGCAGTATGGCAAAGTTTTCCATCATGCTGAAAAAGGCATTGTTCATCACCAAACTGTTCTTGGATGGTTGAGAGAAGTCGCTCTTGAAGGATGTTTTGGTACCATTCTTTATTCTTGGCTGTGTTCTTAGGCAGAATTGTGAGTGAGCCCACTCCCTTGGCTGAGAAGCAACCCCACACATGAATGGTCTCAGGATGCTTTACTGTTGGCATGACACAGGACTGATGGTAGTGCTCACCTTTCTTTCTCCAGACAAGCGTTTTTCCAGTTTCCCCAAACAATCTGAAATGTGACTCATCAGAGAAAATTACTTTACAACACTCCTCAGCAGTCCAATCTCTGTACCTTTTGCAGAATATCAGTCTGTCTCTGATGTTTTTCCTTTAGATAAGTGGATTCTTTGCTGGCCTTCTTGACACCAGGCCATCCTCCAAAAGTCTTCGCCTCACTTTGCATGCAGATGCACTCACATCTGCCTGCTGCCATTTCTGAGCAAGCTCTGCACTGGCGTTGCCCGATCCAGCAGCTGAATAAACTTTAGGAGATGGTCCTAGCACTTGCTGGTCATTCTTGGGCGTCCTGAAGCCTTCTTCACAACTATTAAACCTCTTTCTGTTAAGTTCTTGATGATCCGAAAAATGGTTGATTTAGGTGCAATCTTACTAGCAGCAATATCCATGCCTGTGAATCCCTTTTTGTGCAAAGCAATGATGACTACACGTGTTTCCTTGCAGGTAACCATAGTTAACAGAGGAAAAACAATGATTTCAAGCACTTCCCTCCTTTTAAAGCTTCCAGCCTGTTTTTCTAACTCAATCAGCAATACAATGTGATCTCCAGCCTTGTCCTCATCAACACTCTCACCTGTGTTAACAAGTTAATCACTGACCTGATGTTAGCTTGTCCTTTTGTGGCAGGGCTGAAATGCAGTGGAAATGTTGTTTTTTGGATGAAGTTCATTGTCATGGCAAAGAGGGACTTCGAAATATAATTGCAATTCAATTCATCTGATCACTCTTTATGACATTCTGAAGTATATGCAAATTGCCATCATAAAAAATGAGGCAGCAGACTTGGTGAAAAATAATATTTGCATCATTCTCAAAACTTTTGGCCACGACTGTACATGTATCACATTTGTGTGTTTAAATGGTTTTATTACATTGATGGAAATAAAAATTCCCCATTAAAAGAATAGGATGACTTATGGTCACTGACACCTCCTGCACTTGCTTTCTCCAACCATTGTATCACATTTAAATACTATTGACAAGCAAAAATGATCTTATTTTTTCATGTGGCTGCATTCATGCCTGTATTCTGCAATTAAAAACCCTGCCTGCCTAACTCCTCCTTATGTACCCCAACAGATCCGCCATCAAGCACTATTCCTATAACATTGGATGCATTTGTGCGAAAATAAATTCTTAAGGTCACAAAGCAACATTTGCATTTTCGTAAATAACCCTAGATTTCCAATTTGTAGGTCTTTAAGCTTCATAAAACAAAATGGTTCTGTAGGAATAATTCTACCCACAAATTTTTTCTTAACAAACATTCACCTTCCTCAACTAACAGAACTATGGGGACTCCATGCCAGGAATCCTTGCAATTCCTGAAAACTCACCTGCATGGGACCTTCAACTGTTTCTACTTAATGTGCCGAAGGGGTCAAACAAGCAAAACTGTAACATTTCTAACACAGAACTCGCTGCTCAGGGCCATGGCTCTGCTCATTCAGTGCTGTGCAGTAGCATAGGGCTTTTAGCATTTGAATTCTCGATGGGTGCCAATGGTGGGAGAAGCAACAGTTACTGTATATATATCAGGGTGATAATAAATGTACTCAATGTAGTAACCCTGATCCTGCTGTTACTGGTGCTTGCCCATAGTCTCTCCCACCATCAACAAACATAGATAATTCAAATGCATAATGCCCTGTGATATTGCACAGCCCTGAGCAAGCATTGAACAGAGCCATGGCCCTTTGAAGAAATTAATGTTGTACTAGAAGTTAGACAGTGTTGATTATATAACCCCTTCAATATTTTTATATATATATATATATATATATATATATATATATATATATATAACATCAAAAAGACAGGGGCGCTTCCATGGTGTAAAATCCAAGTAAAATGTTTATTCCCAAAACATAAAAATTACACGTACCAGAACTGAGAAGTTTTCAGGCATAAATCAGTATTATAGCATCCAAGTGGGGATAACATATCAGTGTGATCCTCAGAGATATTCCACCATCACCTCTACGCGTTTCATCCTTGAGGACTTCGTCAGGAGGTGTGTGAGACACCTCCTGACGAAGTCCTCAAGGATGAAACGCGTAGAGGTGATGGTGGAATATCTGTGAGGATCACACTGATATGTTATCCCCACTTGGATGCTATAATACTGATTTATGCCTGAAAACTTCTCAGTTCTGGTACGTGTAATTTTTATGTTTTGAGAATAAACATTTTACTTGGATTTTACACCATGGAAGCGCCCCTGTCTTTTTGATGTTATAGGTGTGTTGCTGTTTCCCCGTGGAGATCGGGTGTTTCAAGGGAATGACGCGCAGAGTACGGTCTGCTGGTGTTTAAAGTATCGTGGACTTATACAACGATTAAGAATTTACACTACCAAATACTGAACTTTTAACTTTTGTGCGCACCGTCTCTATATTTAATATATATATATATATATATATATATATATATATATATATATATATATATGTGTATATATATATATATATATATATATATATATAAATCAAGACTCCATAGTTGGTAGAAATACACCAACAAAACTTCTTCAATATCAAACTAATTCTATGATTGAATGTCAAAACATAATTACTAACAGACTCATATACTGAACCTCACATTTTGCTGTGATTTAGAGCCCTTGCCAGTTCTGGGCTTTTGGAACAGGTAAGCGTTATCTCTCTCCATATTTTATTGTGTGTATTGTCATAGCTGTAAATAGACATTTTAGTGCTCTGTACGAAAGAGAGTATTTGTGTACTTTCTTCATAGTTCGGGTCTCTATCTAGGGGTGGGCAGGTGCTGCTCTGTGGCTGTATCGCATAAATTCCAGGGGGAATATGGTTGGGGCAATTAGAGGGTGGCCGTGGCTCCCCCTTGGCCCTGCTCCCTAAGTGGTTGCATGGACCTTCATATTGTCTCCCCTTTTAAGTCTGTCTTTATGACCGAGAGACCCAGCTTATCTGCCCATCAACCTCAAAGAGTACAGAAGGCCTGCTAAAACAAAGGGGGTTGCTGAAGTTTTTTGTGACCTGTCCCTGTATCCAGCACTGCTTTGTATCCTTGGATTGGAAAGCACTGTAAAAACTTATTATTAATCTTGTCATATTTATGTCTTTATCTTTGGCCTTTTGTGGCATCCTTCCATCTATAAGTGTTTGTCTGTGTCCTGTTTTTCATGTTATATTGTTTAGTCTGTGTAGGTCTTGTTTGGTTTTGTTGACACCTTGCTTTCTTTCTCTATCTTTGTTCTGTAATTTTTTTACACCTGTAGTTCCAACATTTCAAGTCATGTGATCATTCAAGTACCTGAGGGCAATGCCAAGCAGAAAAGTGGCTGCTTGTGGCCAAATAGAAAACTATGACTGGGAACTTGGTTCTCTAGTAGTGGTTCGGGTGTTAGGTCATACCCTTCCACATTTATCTGTTATTTTTTCCTCTGTCTTGTTTTTGATATGTTTTGTGTCTGTGTTTTGTTTATGTTTTTATTTGACTAATAGTTTTGACTTTACTTGGCTACCTATCTTGGCTCTGACGCTTAACTATATGACTGCCTGCTCCATACCCTGACCTTGGCTTGTTCTATTATTTTCTTTTTGTGACTCCTGCCTTTGCTTACTATCAATCTTGCCTTGTCCTGAACTCATAAGCCCTCTCTGCATAATATCCTAACTTATCTTTTCCATTTATGTTAGTTTATGCCCTGGGATTCCATTCTTCCTTACTTATTGATTGCCAATACTCTGCTGCTCATTACAAATACCATTTCCATATTTCAGAAAAATGTATAGCTATGCCACATAAATTATAATACATCTATTCTTAAAATATTTAGGTTTGTAATGAATTTCTGCTGTATTGATTAATTTGATTCTCTGTATGTAAAAATGAAATACAGCTTGCTTTTTCTGGCCTGTATTCAATTCCGATTTTACTTCAATTTTATACAGGAAAATAGGCTATTGCTGTTATGTACTGTCTGTTCTTCTGAGCTACAAACTGTTCTTTCACTCTTGGCTTGTGCTCCCCATTTTTGTTTTTAGTATAACCTTCTTCAGTAATAAACAGCATGTGTTCCAGATCAATGTAATCACATATCAAACACAAATCATGAGAAGTAACTACTTTTTTAACTCAGCAAAAAGTTCTGCAGCACATGAAATTGTTGTAGTTTTTTTATTGCACACATTATTTAGCCTCTTGAAAGAAATCCAGAATATTCAGCTTAAAATTCAAAAAGTCTTAGGGCTAGATTTACTAAGCTGCGGGTTTGAAAAAGTGGGGATGTTGCCTATAGCAACCAATCAGATTCTAGCTGTCATTTTGTAGAATGTACTAAATAAATGAAAGCTAGAATCTAATTGGTTGTTATAGGCAACATCCCCACTTTTTCAAACCCGCAGCTTAGTAAATCTAGCCCTTAGTGTGAGAAATATAGACATGATCTCTCATTTCTGTTTGTGCTAGTTCATTTGAAAGCTGTCTGAGACTTTTTCATGTCTTGTACCATTTGGAACCCTTTTTGGAAATGCATTTTAATATTTATTTTATATGCTGTTTTGCTGATGTTATATTACTTGAAAATATTTATTTTTCAAAATTTGTACATTGTAATTTTTTGAAAATGTACAATTTAAAATTAAAAATTTTAAAAAAATAGAGAATTGACCTGCAATTACTGTAAATTAAAAAAAGGTGAAATATTCATCTTACAACACAGAAATGATAGTTGCTCAATCAATTTATAAGTTTAAGACAAATGACTTAGCTGATACTTGACTGCATACTTCATTGTGACTGTTATAGAAAATAAACAGTCACAATGAAGTATGCAGAGAAAGTAGGGTAACATCTTGTAACAGTTCTTTCTTACAGTTTGTGTGTGTGTGTACAATCTGTGGTGAAGTCTCCTGGAGTCTGGGCTTAGTGGATGTTTATATCATCTGTTCGGCGGGCTCCTGCATATCTCATGAATACCCTTTTTTTCTTTTCTCAGTGTCACGAAAAAATTGGAGAGAAACAGCACTTAGTGATGTAACGTATATTTCAAGCTATAAAAAGGTTGTACTTGGATCAGTGTTAGAGAACTTAGGCAAAATGCAGTAAGTGACTTTCCCATTCCAGCGGTGCTTTCAGAGATCGAGGTCTGTCTTCATCAGATTTTTGATTGTTTATTTTTGTGGATGGAAACCCGGTGGTGTCAAGCAGGAACAGTTAGTTTGCAATTGCAGAGTCTTTGAAATAGATAGTTGCCTAATGTAACCAGACAGCTATTTAATTAGTATTTTGAAAAAAAAGCCCAGAAAATAAATAAGACAGCATCTGATTAATACCATATTATACATGGTACAAGCTGCATGGCAATATAAATTCCCTATATGTATACAAAATGAAACCACAGTTGTTGTCAATGCTTGTGTACATATAGGTCATTTATATTGTCATGCAGCTGGTACCATAACCAAAGTGGGATTAACTGACTTATTTTTCTCTGTTTTTTTTCAAAACACTGCCTAACGTTGTCGTAATTTTTGGCTATCAGGCCTATTTAAGGCCTTTTTATTGGTGTGGTTTACAAACTAGTCTTAGTGCTTGGAATTGTATATATATATATATATATATATATATATATATATATATATATATATTTATTTATTCTCTTTATTCTCTTTACCATATATGTATTAATATTTATCTATATAGATATATCTTATATGTTTCACATATACTGTATGTCTGCAAAAATATTACATCAGGCTTACAATTTGTTGGTGTAAAAGGGTGATCCTAGGGTTCTGGGGTTCTAATCTGCTTAATAGTCTGGCAAATGTATGGATAACCATTTAGTAACGTTGCTTATGACTATTACCGTCAACCCACTCCTCAGAAAGGTAATTCTGATTTAACCTAAGAAATATAATTCTTGTTGTTCTTTAAATCCACAGGACCAAGATTCATATAAACACTTATGCTTATCTCTTCAAGAAAACCTGCACACAAGATGTAGCTTCATTTAAATGTGTTGTATTATTAACATTCTAATTGTAAAACGTACGTATATATTATAAAATAGTGTAGAGTGTAACAGTATTTTATACAAACTCAACAGATTTCAGTTACCCTTCTAAAATAGGTATAGCATAGATTTTCCTACAATACATTACATTAATTGCCTGTTTTATAAATATACAAGCCATTGTGTGTGTGTTTTGACTAACTTTTGTGTAGTGTATCAGATAGTTTATGGCTATGGGTGTATGAGCCTTACCTATTGTCTAAAGGTGTGTGCATGTGTGTGTGTGCGAAGGGGGGACCTGTGGTGGGGCGGGGGGGGGGGTTGCACAGGTTAGATTCCATTTTCAGCTCCGAAGAAAACACCACTTTTTGAACATATCACAACATCTTACATGGAAACTTCTAGCATCAGAGCATCGGAACCATTTTGTCCAATCATGCTAACAAACCTTTGTACTAAACAACCTGACCACGTTCTGAACAATCCTATAATTTTATAAGCATCTCAGTCCTGATCTCAGACACACTCTTCAACAAACAGCATAGCAGGCTTCACACTCTAACCACACACCTTCATCCACAGTAATGGATGCGGGCGATGTTGCGAAGTTGTAAGCAACAGACTGGGCAAAGATTGAATGTAAGGGGCAAAAGAGAGGGGGGAGTCGAGGGTATCTGAGTTGGGGAACTGATGAAATATATGCCTATATTTACATTATTTCTTTTTTTCTTCATTTTACATTGATTTGTTGTCTGAACAAATGTTTTCATGTTTTTCTTAATATTACAAAAGGTCACAATACTTACTGAATAAAAATGGTAATAGCACATTGACATACAGAAATAGAAATGCAAAACAGTTTCTTTAAAATTAAACAGATATAAAAACACAGAAATAGAAAACTGTATACTTATCATGTAATATGCCACTTAGGGAAAGAGGTTAGAGGGTTTGGACAATTCTCAGTAGCATACAGATCCCCAAAAATTACTACTTTGCAAACATTTTTCTTTCTTGCTCAAACACCCCACTTCTGTGATATCCCAGCAAAAGGTATACTGTTATATTTATTGATTTGATAGATTATATTTACCTATAAGGTTTATAAACATTTGGTGACCAAAAATATGGTCCTTTCTAGCCAAAGAAATATCAGACAATTTTTTAGGATCTCTAGAATCTAAAGTGGGCAATACACAAGATGATTTACTGTCCTGTGATACCAGGCATCTCGGAATGAACCCTTAAAGACAATTAACAAAAAGAAGGCCTCTAAAGCATATATTGTGTTACGTCCGTATGTATCGTTTGCAATAAAGATTCTCTGATGTGATCGCTGTGGTTCCAAAGCACAAAGGTTTTATTCCTAAAGTATTACAAGACAAAGTTTTGCATTCATACGCTTGTTCTGTTGGCACCAACACAATCTTCTATCAGAAAGCTGTAGTTTCCACATCCAGAGGTGAACAATTTATACAATGTACTGTTGTGACATCACAAAGATACACAGTTACAATATTAAGGTCCACATTCATAGGTGGATGGGTTATGATCTCCAAAGAACTCGACGTCTGATTGGTTGATTCCTCTGATCATTGTTCCTTGAGGTGGCCAGGTGTCCTGTTTATGTCCTACCTCTATACCTGTATAAACTGGTTCTTTTATGACATCGCTGGACTTACTGTTTGGTGTATGAAAAGTGATATTATTTATAACTAGCGTTCGCAATGTGCAGACGCTACATAAATAATATCAGAAACGTTCTCATGCAATTGTGAACAGAATGATACCAAACTCGATGTACCGTATTTTTCGCTCCATAAGACGCACTTTTTCCCCCAAAAAAAGTGGGGGGAAAAGTGTGTGTGTCTTATGGAGCGAATACTGCAAAAAAAAAGCCGTCTAAACCGGAAGTTCCTTTTGATGTGGAGCAGGGAACCCGGCAGAAGTAGGAACCTTTCTAGCACACCAAGTTCCGGACATCAGTAATAGCAGGTGCACCTGCTCTGTTATACAGCTCTGGAGTAACATCACACAGGAGATAGAAGTGAGTGTCTCTGCTATTCCGTGGATTAGATCTCTTCCTCTTGCGGAGGGTGTCCAGGACATAAGAATACCTGATAAGGAGCCATATTTATTATTTCTGCCGGAGGATCATCTTATTAATACCTACTGTGCGGGCAAGCTTCACCTTATTATTGAAAATCTCTCATAGGAGGCACATAATATATGCATAAGGAATGTTGCCTGTCATTTTGTTGCTGGAATCAAGTCTTATATGCTTTTTTAACTAATCTGGACTTTGCATGCATTCCAACATTATATCTGGACCCAGAGTTATAATGGATGTGTGACACCCATTATTTATTCAGCATTTCTATCAATGGGGGACTGTTGTTCATATTACTTACATTACTAGACAGCACTGTATCAGATTTGGTTCAGAATATTTTTTTTCCTGTTTTCCTCCTCTAAAAACTAGATGCGTCTTATGGTCAGGTGCGTCTTATGGAGCGAAAAATACGGTAAGTTTTATGTTGGAAACATTAATTATCCTCTGCACCACTTTATATGTTATATTAAATGATACAAGTACGTTAAACTTATTTAAATGTTGCTACGACAATAATTGTGTTTTGTATTAATCGTATTGCAAATGATAATAGCGCACATAAGTTATTGATTACCATCTTCGTCCAATTTTTAAAACTTCAACAATCAAAATACATAAACCCCTTGTTTTCTTACAAGTTTGCTGAAAACCATGTTATCTAAAGCAATTTCAGATTTGGAATTCAGTCATGATTGATCACGATCACATTAATATATTTCTTTCCTAATTATCCCGATTAGACTATAATTATGACAGTTTGTTTTTTCAGATGCTGAATTTACTTTGTTTACGCTTGCATTTTGCATCAGCGTTTTTTTTTTTTAATATATATCCTTTTTTAAGACTTTCCCCTCAGGTATTAAAGTCCAAAAAGATTAAGTGCCACCAGGAAAAGTGCATTTTTTTTTTACCTAGGTCCAAAACAGATCAAGCTGATAAAGGTGAAATGTCTTTTATTTAAGAAAGTGTTTGGTAAATGCTTAGATATTCTAGGTTTGCATCAAACGGGATTTACATTGTATTCCTTAAAAATTTGTGCTGCTACAGAAGCAGCTAAGTTAGGCCTCCCATTGAATATAGTAGGCAAGCAGATAGGGATCATATCTCTTTGGTATTTATGTCAGGCCTCATTTGGTCTTTCACTAATTAAGTTATTCTTGCAGGTCCAGTGATAAGGATAATTTAACTCATCGGCCATTCACATTTTTATGGGGTAAAGCAGCTAGAACATCAGTACAGTAATAGGGAAAAACTTAACATCAAACATCCAGCGTGTAAACTGTTCTTGTTGGGGTTAAAGGGTTGAAATGGATCCAGGTAATCCATTGTATCTGTTCTACATCTTATTTTCCTAGACCAGGGGTAGACAACCTATGGCTCTCCAGGTGTTGTGAAACTACAAGTTCCAGCATGCTTTGCCAGTAGATAACCAGCAGATAGATGGCAAGGCATGCTGGGATTTGTAGTTTCACAACACCTGGAGAGCCGCAGGTTGCCTACCCCTGTTCTAGACCTAGTATCATCTTAATACAAGTTGGAGGAAATGGCTTGGTTTAAGGGTTACATCAGTGGCTTTATGACACAAAATTAGGCAGAGCATATCTCAAATTAAATGATTCCAGACAAAATTATGGTATGGTCTGAAGGAGTGTATAAGGGTTTGGGGAAAATATTTTATACTCTGGGTGAAACAGTCAGAACTCTTAGCCTGTATGTATGAAAATTTTCACAAAGCCACGTACATTGATCTATTTGCTAAATTTCATTACTTTTCTTATTCTGTATTAATGGACAACAATATTTACATATTGGGTATAATTGTCACAGTTCTTGATCTATATGTATGGACAATAGCATCATATCTCTTAGACATAGACATCTTGTTCTGTTTATGTTCTATGTTATTTCACTATAATCTTATTGTTAGTATTTACTATACTCACTTTATACCATATGTATGTCTATATTGTCCCTTCTTTAAATGAGTACCTTTTTCTACCTATGTCTAAGATTGTCATGTGAAATGATCTCCATACTGTGTTATGTTAGTTTATTTCTTTATTGAAACAAGCTAATTATGGATTGCAAATCACACATTGTGTTGTCAAATAGCCATTCATTGTTCACCCAGAGACTTTGGAATCTATGCACCAGAATAAATGCAAGACATGCTATGACTGTGGAGTGGCTGGTCTATTGTGCTAACTTTTCAGTAGTATCTAAACTGGGCTCTAGTTGGATAGTTGCCAATCAAATATAGGATGCTAGGCAAATTTCGGTTCTTTGCATAGATTGTGTGCCTTTATTAAATAATATAACCACACTGAAGAGCATATCATTTAGCCAACCCCCATAATTGTTTAGCATGTAATCAGGAATGTGACTAGCAATAAAGGGTAATAGCAAGATCCCAATCATCTCTTCATTCCAGACAACACTGCTCTGTGACAGCCAAGTTCATTAGCCTATTCAACTCTGCTCTTAAATTCTTTAATTCTTCACATTATAGTCTCTACAGTATGTTCCTGACTCAAAAAACACCATATTGTTCTGGGAATGCAGTTAGCAGTATTCAACAGAGCAAAGCAGTGCTTATGTGTCAGGAAAATAGTACTTATACTACCTGCTATATGCAGGAAAACACAGCGTGAAAGCACAGAGTTCCCTATACAAATTCACATGGTGCACAAAGCCTCAATCTCCACAGGAACTTTGTGTTTCATGACCCATAGCAGCAAAGGCTGCTTTTATTATTATTAAATTTTATTTATAGGGCACCACAAAATATCCGCAGCACCATACAGGAACAAACAATAGGACAGTACAAGGTAAAAATGCACGGTATAAAATGCAATAACATTAAAACTCAGGTAACTCAAAGTACAGATAGGAAGAAAGGCTGAAAGAGTGAGGGAGGGAAAGGAAAATTCAGTAGAATCTGAAAACCTATGCCCAAGAGTCAGGGCGCAGCTAACAGGTAAAGAGCTACTGAAAGGTGCAGAGAAAAGCAGGAGAGGAATTGGTGGGCAGAAAGCCCAAGAATGAGGTGGGCAGAGTAGCTGGAGAGCAAAGTTAAAAGTGGTGGAAACAGTCTAAAGGGAAGGGCAGACATGCCAAAGACAAAAGAGGTGGAATGGGGACAGAGTCACATGGAGGGAGAGGGGAAGGGGGAAAAAAGGGATGAGAGAGGGAGGTAACAGTCAATGTGGGAAGTTAAGCGGATGAGTGGTTAGCTTTTAAGAAAATATGTGTTTTTAATGCCTGTTGAAAGCTGCACAGATGGGGGATGATCTGATAGAGCGAGGGAGCTCTTTCCAATGTAAAAGGGCAGCGCAGGAGAAGTCTTGAATATGTGAGTGAGAAGAAGTAATCAGAGGGGAGGAGAGGCGACGTTCATTGGCTGATCGCAGTGAGCTGGATGGAGTATAAATAGTGATAAGGTTGGAGATGTATTGAGCAGTGCAGTTGGCGAGCGCCTTGTATGTGAGGGTAAGGATTCTGTAGAGGAACGGAAGCCAGTGAAGGGCTTGTAGAGAGGGGAGACAGAAGTGGAGCGGCGAGAAAGGAAGATGAGCCTAGCAGCAGCATTGAGTACAAATCGAAGGAGAGCGAGATGTGAGTGGGGGAGGCCAGTAAGGAGAAGGTTACAATAGTCCAAACGAAAGATGATCAGAGAGTGGATGAGGAAGGGCCAGATGTGAGTAATGATATTTATCTGTAAACAACAGGATTGGGAAATAGATTGAATGTTAGGGGAAAATGAGAGGGAGGATGAGATAGAGGAATTGTCATCAGTGATAGAGAGGTTGGAGGGGAAGGAGGTTCTAGATGGAGGAAACACAATGAGTTCGGTTTTAACAATGTTAAGTTTAAGAAATCTATAAGACATCCAGGAGAAGATGGCAGAGAGGCAGGAGGACACCCTAGAGAGAAGGGAGGTAGAGAGATAAGGAGAGGGGAGGTAGAGTTGAGTGTCATCAGCATAAAGGTGGTACTGGAGGTTGAAGGAGCTGATGAGTTCACCCAGGGAGTAGGTGTATAGCGAAAAGTGTAAAGGTCCAAGAACAGAACCCTGTGATACCCCAACTGACAGGTGGAATAGGGGGAGATGGAAACAGAGGTCGAAACAGAGAAGGAGCGGTCAGTAAGGTAGGAGGTGAACCAGGAAAGGACGGTGCCAGAGAGGCCAATGGACTAGAGTGTGTGAAGCAGGAGGGGGTGGTCCACGGCGTCAAAGGCCGCGGAATGGTCCCGGAGGATAAGAAAGGAGAAGTGGCCCCTGGCTTTACTTGAGAGGAGATCGTTGGTGACCTTAGCTAGGGCAGTATCAGTAGAGTGGAGGGGGGCGGAAACCTAATTGGAGAGGATCAAGAAGGGAGTGTTCAAAAAGGTAAGGGTGAGACAGTTGCAGACGAACCTCTCGAAGTTTTTGGAGACAAAGGAGAGAAGAGAACTGGAGCGGTAGTTAGAGAGGGAAGTGGGGTCAAAATTAAGTTTAAAAGAGGAGGGGAAGATGCTAGTGAAGAGGGAAAGATTTAAGATGTGAGGGAGGTTGTAATAGTGTGGAAAAAGGAGCGAAGGAGGTGAGAGGGGATAGGATCCAGGGGGCAGGTTGAAGGGGGAGAGGATGAAATGAGAGAGTGGACTTTATCAGTCGAGGTAGGGTGGAAGCATTATAGGAGTTGGTGGCTGGGGGGAGAGGAGGGTTGAGTAGGGGGGGTGGAGAAAGAGTGAATGGAGAAGTAGATTTCAAGTCTGATGGCCTCGGTTTTAGAGGAGGCAAAGTCAGTTGCATTTAGGGAGGATGGAAGAGGAGAAGGGAGGGCAGGAGGGTGTTGAAGGTGGTGAAATGACGGCAGGGGTTAGAGGACTGTGAGGAGATGAGAAATTTGAAGAAAGATTGTTTAACAAGGGAGAGGGCGGAGCTGTAAGATGAGAGGATAGACTTGAAGGGAATGAGAAATTAGCCAGGGAACGAGATTTTCTCCAGTGGCGTTCGGTGGTCCGCGTACATTTTTGAAGGAAGCCGGTAAATTTGTAGTGCCATGGTTGGGGTTTGGAGCAGCAAAGGTAGACGGAGTAGGCAGGGGCAACTGCATCAAGAGTGGTGGTGAGGGTGTGATTGTAGAGGGAGGCCGTCTGGGTGGGGCAGACCTGAGTGGATAGGGGGAGAGGAGGGTTTCGAGAGGAGATGGCAGAGTAGCAGCATCATGGTTGTTCCTATGGCTATGGTTATTTTTGAGCATATCATGCAGATGTCATGATCTACAATTACAGCTACTCATGGGTCTAATACCTATGCTGCTAAAGCCATGAAAATATATCTACCTTGATGGGAAATAGGATTCACTGACATTCACCAGATTAGCATAAATAGTCCACAGCACTTGATCCAGAGTATTGTGGGTTTGGAGAGCATGGTGTTATCTTGTGAGAAACAGTGGAAAGTTGTTTATCTCAGCTCTTCTTTTAAAAAACTTGTACCTTACAAATTGGTACAACTTGCTGCTCACTTCTCTTCAGACTATGCCTACAATGTAGCTCATTCAGTGAAGCCATCATGTATTGGATAGTCCAGCCCTGAAAGAAAGAAGAGGATACCCACCATGGATTTATCTGATTAATAAATTGGTAAAAAAGGGTTTGGGCAGTCATTATTTATATAAAAAAATCTTTTTTTTGGTGTTTGTGTTCAAATCTAACAGGACACTGCTGTTTTAATAGTAGAATGTTCAGCAATGTCTTAAAGTTGGTGTTTGGTCCTAGTTTTAACATTTTAAAGAACATATTTAAATATTTGGGCAAAAAAACATGAAAACATAATGTGAGCTTTTTACTTTTTTATCTATAAACCTTACAAGATCTAGTTGTTGCCATGTGTATTAAAAATAATTATTGTTAAGTGCATTACCTTGTGGAAAATGTGGATAGTTTGTAAAGTATTTTGCGAAGAATTTTTAAAAATATTTTTAAAGAATGTTATTTTATTCTAGATTTGCTGAAGCTGACTTTTGTATATATTTTTACAGTATAAAATACAATATGTTGACGTCACTGTATTGCAAATTATAAATTTCGATAGACATATTAGTGCTCAATTGAACATAAAATAAAATACATTTTTCTGTGACAGAATGCAGAGGTTGTTTTCACACTAAGTGTATTAGAATAGTATTATTTAAATGGTTAATGTACAATTGTACAGTATGTGTAAGGTAGTATGTGGGAATATGCTGCTTGTAGAGCACCATCATGTTTTAAAAAAAGCCCATAAGGAATAACTGTTGAGTTACAATACTGTCTCCAAGGTAACAAACAGCCAATATCTAAGATTAGTGTTCCCAGGGGGATAGCAATATTTGACAACGAGAAGGAAAACATCAATGTCAACTTGTGTTTTAAATGGACTTCAATTAAACATGCATCCCAAAATCATTTTGGCCATTTCTGTTTAGCTTTGGCAGTTGAATGTTAGTTTGTCTCCTTGGTCCTATCTAATTGGTTGAGATAAGAGTTTTGTTTTCCCCTGCTTAGCCTATGTTCATGTTGTGATACTTGTCAGAAAATGATCGACAGCTGCTACAGATAAAGTTCACTGCTACTAACTTTGTGAAAGAGGTCCAATCCTTGTGCAATTATGGTAGATATTTATTATATACGTATTATGAAAACATGTTAAAAAACACACAGAAGCTATATTAAGTTTGAACAAGTCATTAAAAAGTATGTTTTATTTATTAGCTGAAACATGCAAAAGAGCCCATGCTAAACAGTGTTGATGTGGGATGCAGTTATTTGGGGACCCTGGGAAAAAAACCAGTTAGGATGTTGATGATTATGCTTGTTGTTGATATTATTATTATTATTATTATTATTATTATTATTATTATTATCATTGCTATTAGTAGTAGTAGTAGTAGTAGTAGTAGTATTCAGTTTTAATCACATAAAGCCAGGTATGCCGGCATTCTGTTTTTTGGAACTGCCCCATGTAAACTGCTCTAGTTTTGTGTGATTGAGGGTTTGGGTGAAATTCACATAGTGGAAAATGTCCCTATAAAGTCCTACCTGCTACCACTTTAGTGCCACCAATGTTTTTCATTCTTCATCTAAAATATTGCTTGGTTTAGTCTTGTTTACATATAAAATTAATCAAAAGCACAAGGGGATATTGGGACTGTATTTATTACATGTGTAACTATCATACATTAAATTGTATTTATTACAATGTTAGAAATGCACATTCTAGTGTAATGAACTCCTGAGAAGTGCAAAAGGCACCTCTACCACCTCTGATGTGTTAAAAAAATGTCATGGAGTGAGAAATATACTTTGTGGTCACCCGCAGAGCAGAGTAAGTCTCTTTATTTGTTAGTGCATGCTGGGATTTTAGTTTTAAAACCCCCGATCTGTCCAGTTCCTCCTATCAAAAGATTCCAAATCGTAAACTATCACAGACATTGCCATCTTTACCCACAAATACTTGCATTTAAAAATTGTTTCATCATAGGTATATAATGTCACAAAACAACATTTGTGCTGCAACCCCTAATTTTGCACTTTTTTCACCCTTAATGACGTCACATTGGATCATAGAGACATGTCTGGATTTAGTCCACTTGCCCACCCCTCTTGGTTTATTTTAGTCACCCGCACTCCCCACTGTTTCCATCAAGCTCGAAGGCCATCACTTCCATAGCTTTCCATTTTTCAGATTTTTGCTGATATAAGTGACTATAAAATCTACAATTGGAGGTTCTCTGAATCCACCAGAAAACATAATGTCAGTTTTCAACAGTAAATAAATTAGCGTATAAGGAAAGATTCATGTTCACAATGGGCCTGATTTAAAGTTGGATGTAAGTTCTTCTGTACCATCTAATTTTTTTCACACTGTGCATGGCACAATTTTTAATTTTGAGTTAGTGTATCTTACAGAAGAACTAGAAACAAAGTAATGAAGGATCCCTTATGTGTGCATAAATGTGTTGCTGCCTTGTTCCAAAGTATGATTACACAACCATCATCATCATCATCATCTTCATTTATTTATATAGCGCAACTGATTCCGCAGCGCTGTACAGAGAACTCATTCACATCAGTCCCTGCCCCATTGGAGCTTACAGTCTAAATTCCCTAACATACACACACAGACAGAGAGAGAGGGAGAGAAACTAGGGTCAATTTTGATAGCAGCCAATTAACCTACTAGTATATTTTTGGAGTGTGGGAGGAAACCGGAGCACCCGGAGGAAACCCACGCAAACACGAGAAGAACATACAAACTCCTCACAGATAAGGCCATGGTCGGGAATTGAACTCATGGGTTCAGTGCTGTAAGGCAGAAGTGCTAACCACTTAGCCACTGTGCTGCCCACAAATATATATAGTCCAAGGTGTAAATGCTTAGTGAGAGGGATTAGCATACTTCTTAGCGCATAAATGTACTAGCAAAGATGTTTTGGTAGCACCAATATCTGTATTCTCAACTTGCATACCAGAGTATGTATAGTAAGTAGGTGGATGAGTGTGTACCACAAAATTTAAATTGTGCAAAAAACAATGTTTCATAGCTGACTATACAATACACCAATTTCTGGCCAGAAACAAAGTGACTAGGAAGTGCTAGGATGTTGATGTTTTTATTGTTATGCATTCGTTCTGTTCAGAACGATACTGTTGAAAGCAAACAGTTGTATTTTAGTTGTATAGTCAATAGTGGTAAAACCACATGACAGTTTCCAAATTTATATCCAAGTAAATAGTTTGAAAAGCATGTGAAACATAAATGTGAAGGACCTTATGGGAGAACCTTTCCGCGGATCCCGAGGAGGTTTCCTTTTAGGAGATGTTAATTACCTTTCCCGTTAAGAGGCTGTGTTGTTATCATCTCCAAGTTGCTGCCTCGGTCCAGAAGTAGGCAGAAATAAACAAGGTTCTTTAAGGTGTTGATTGCTATTTTTCTTAATGCACACATAAGGAAGCGTGGATCCTTCATTATCTTGAATCTATTTATAATATTTAGAGCTTCTTTGCCATGACCTTTTACCTAGAGGCCTGGTTATTTATAAGAATCCAACATTTTCAACAGAGAACTCTGAATTCTAAGACAAATGGAATAAAATTCTTGATGGATGCTCTAAACAGCTTATGAAAATTATTATTGAGGAAAGAGAATGCTCACTTCACAAACTGAGGAATAAATGACACTTATACAGATGAGGTTTAAACCTATTGAGCATTTAGATGATTATAGAAATCTAGAGGCTCTTACTCATGGGTAATTAGACGAACATGAAGAAAATATTATCTTGACAGAAGGGGAAAAAATTTAGAAGGGAAAAAAAAGATCCTTTAATTAGGACTGATAGACTATCGAAGGAGTACACAAGACCCCAAGGCCCAAAGAGGGAAAGAAAATAATGCAAATTGTTATAAAAAATGATTGGAAATAGCAACAACCTACCTACCAGAAAAGACAAACTAGTCAAAGAAGGAAAGTCGCCCCTCATCAAACAAATCTCCAAATATAGGTATCATCAAAGGCTGTATAATCCAATAAACCCACTGATTCTGGGAACCTCAGAATTAAATATTAAAAAGAAGGATTAAAGAAAGTTTTGGGAAAGGAGCTAAAGTGATTAATCAGAACCTGGAACATACCATGGATTCACTCTCAGAAAACATCATCAGTTCACAAGACCTTACAATACACGAGATGAGCTTTAAATTCAATATAAGTAACGCTAATAATTTTTTAAGGGCAGAGACTCCAAAACATACAGTCTCCCGGCACGTTGTGGGAATCAGAATTCGGTCTAACACCACCTACCCTAAAAAAGTAAACAAAGACCAGACAAACCTGGGTAAAATGGAAAGGAAAAAATTTCGAGACTAGAGTAAAGCTAAAGAGATAAAAAGTACAGGGATCTTTGATCTAAGCCAGACCTCACTGAGTGTTCCAAGAAGTTACTCAGCGAAGTTCTAAAGTTTGCTCTGAGTACAGGTATTAAAAAATTCAATACTTACATTGATATACAGAAATTTATACGGCAACTTATCTTCAAAAATTTTTTTTATGCAAGACTGTGTAACTAAGAATTCCAGCACAACCAATGACAATCAAAGTATGCCACTATATACAAATGCAAACTTAAAAAGAACTCTACATTCTACCCCTACCATCTCTAAGGCTCTTTCATTGAGACATTTTAAAAATGTGTAGAAGAGGATTTAGATAAACTCCAACATTCAACCAACGCCAAAACATCCAGGTACAAACAGAACCAATCTAAAGCAGAAACTACTCCATTGAAAGAATTGAAAAAGAACAACGCTATAACCTTAAAGCCTGCAATTAAAGGGGAAGCATTACTATATTGAATGGAACAGATTGCAAGTGAGAAGTCACCCGCCAATTGGGAGACATCACCACATATGAGTTAATAAAAGGCGACCCTACGCCAACCGATAGAACAGAGATGGTTGCTCTATTGGATAGAGCCCAACAAAAGGGAATCCTTAACAAATAGGAATTTGAATATCTATCTATTAAACACCCTACCATACTGGTTATCTACTGTCTTCCAAAAATCCATAAGAGACTGGAGGATCCACCTGGGAGACCCATTGTATTGGGGATAAGCTCCCTCACTTCAAACCTGTCTGAATATGTAGATCAGTTTCTACAACCCCTAGTTATAGCACACGAAAAACTATTTAACGTTTACTACAGATGTTCTGAGGGTTTTGGAAAGTCTTACGTAGGACAATAGCTACACACTGGTAACATCTGATGTGGCATCAATTTATACAGTGATTGAACAAATTCCAAAACATCCTCACATCTCAGTCTAATTTACCTGCGGCCCAAATAGAATTTATAGTAGAGATGATTAGGTTCGTACTCAAGCATAATTATTTCTGGTATAGTGGTCAACTCTATAATACTATAATTTTTTTCCCATTGCGGAAAACTTACATCAAAAAAAGTAGATTCTAATATGTGGCTTAAAAATTTCACTGACCTAACAATTTTTAAAGAACAGTCAACATCTCTTAAAGACAGATTTGTGGAGAGAAATTATAACACAAAATTGGTAAATCAGGACATAATAGAGGTATACAGGGAGACTTGTTTAAGATCTAACATAAAGGGAAAGAAGAAAGAGAGCAATCAAACTAAACTTTATCTCATTACTCAATTTTGCAGTAATGCTAATGACTTTGAAAAGATCGTCCAGAAACACTGGTCTATTCTGGTCTATACTGGTCTAAAAGATACAAATATGCATGACATTCTCCCAGAAAAAACACCTAGGGGTATATTAACTAAACGGCGGGTTTGAGAAAGTGGAGGTGTTGCCTATAGCAACCAATCAGATTCTAGCTGTCATTTATTTAGTGCATTCTACGAAATGAAAGCTAGAATCTGATTGGTTGCTATAGGTAACATCTCCACTTTTTCAAACCCGCAGTTTAATAAATATACCCCCTAGAGCAGATGTGGGCAAACCAGTCCTCAAGGGCCATCAACAGTTCATGTTTTTAGGATTTCTGTCTGTAGAAACAGCTGGGATAATTACTGACCCAGCCAAATAGATTAACTCAGCTGTGCATGATTAAAGAAATCCTAAAAACATGAACTGTTGATGGCCCTTGAGGACTGGTTTGCCCACATCTGCCCTAGAGTCTAAAGGAAAGCAAATAACCTGAGGAATCACCTTATTCCTAGCTTTCTATCTCCCACCAAGACACAAACAACACAAACATGGTTAGGGGAAAGAGAAGCAGGCTTTTTCCACTGTTGTCAATGCCAAGGCTGCAAAACCACTAAGCAGACTACTACCAAACCAACTGTTTGTTTTAAATCCAGAACCACAAGAAGAGATTTTCAAATCAAGGAGGGGATTAAGTGTGATACACAAGGAGTGGTCTATTTTCTCTCATACCCTTTTGGCCTCCAATATATATGGTGTACTATGAGTACTCTACATACCAGGGGCAGCATGGCAGAAGTATTTGAGGGGAGCATGGGATGAGGTAATGAGAGGTGAGTTGAGGCAGAGGTCAGAGGCAGAGTGGAGTGTCCTGATAGGTATGTACCCCAAGACAAGGTCAGAGATTTACGGTGGAGCAGTGTTGGTAAAGACCTTATAAGTGAGGATAAGTAGCTTGAAATTAATTCTTAAAAGGATAGGGAGCCAATGAAGGTATTTGCACAGAGGAGAAGTCACAGTGAGTGGAGAACATTAGGTCCAGGGAGTGACTATCATGGTGGGTTGCGGAAGTTGTCCATTGGGAGAGGCCATAGGAGGAAGTGAGAGTTAGGTAGTAATAGGAGAGTCAGTAGGAATGTTAAAATCCCCAATGATAATAGTGAGAAGATCAGAAGAAAGGAAATGGGAAAGCCAGGTGGTAAAGTTATCAAGAAATTAAGAGTAAGGGCAAGGGGGGCGATAGATAACAGCATCACTAAGGTGGAGAGGGGAGAAGAGGCGGATGGAGTGACCTTTAAAGGAGGAGAAGGAGAGGAAGGGTTCAGGGAGAATAACGCTGAAAGTGTAGCCAGGAGACAGTAGGACACCTACACCAACTCCTTGGCAGTCACCAGGATGGGTAGTGTGGGAGAAGGAGAGACCACCATGGGGGAGTGCAGCAGGAGAAGCAGTTTCAGAGGGGAAGATCTACGTTTTTGAATGGGCCAGGGGACCAAAGCAATGGGAGTGGAAGAGGTCATGAATGGAACTGAGTTTGTTGCAGATAGATCTTGCATTCCAGAGTGCACAGGACAAGGGAAGGTGAGTAAGAGGAAGGATGGGAATAAGGTTGTCGGGATTGGATGTTCGGGGGGTTCAGGGTGATAAGTAGTGGAGGGAGGGAGAGCCAATGGTTAAAAGGGATAGGTTTAGGTCTGCAGTATGGAGTATTGATGTGGGAAGTAATGTGGGGGAGTGGGAGTAAGTGTTGAGTGGAGAGTAGTAAGGTACAGGAGATGTAGTAATTGAGACTTTGCAGAGTTATGAAATAGGAGAGAGGGTCAAGGTCCTCTCTAAATCCAGTTTAGACTCAATTACAACTTCTCATACTTGAGATGGCAGGCAAAGCTTTGAATAGGCTTGAAAATACAATGGATTAGATAGAAGACTGAAACAGCAATTGCAGGGGGAGGGAATGGCCAGACAATTAGAACAGCAGGCTGATTAAACAGAGGGGATGTTGCAGTGAAATAAACAGATAAAACTAATTTTTCTTGAGGTGAGATATAAATAAGTTCAGAGTTCAAAACAAAGTTCTTGAGATATGAAGCTTGCAGCCAGACAGGGATGGAAACATCAGGAGTAACTATGGAGTTGCAGGTGAATGATGTCCTCACATAGCTGTGTTTTTTGATAGAATGTTTCCCAGCTGTTCTCCAATTGTTCAAGTCTTGTGTTAGTTTTGGTTTGCTATATAAAACGGTGCATGCACTTGTAACAAATACACACTTGCTGGTACAACCTCTGCCTGTTCAAAAAGTGAATAAACCCCCACTAATAGCACATTACAAAGACAATCATAAATTATTAGGCAAACTAAAAATGATGTATCAAATTACAAAAACACCTCAAATCTGTATAATTATGACCTTCTGCAGCAGTAGTATAGGGTAGCATGTTCTTCTCCTTTTTATCTCTATTCTATCTCTGGAATAACTCAGAATTAAGAATGTAATTCTAGTACACTTGTAACTAATACACTTAGAAATAGACATACTACCTGATGCAGCAATACTGGCTTGCAGCCATAGTTCACTGATTATATACGGTTAAACACATCTGATCAGAAACATCAATCAGCTCCCACTAACTCACAGCACAGGCTAGCAATAAAATTCTTAAACAAACAAGCACTTAAAATAACATCATACCATGTATTAAAAAAAGCACAATCAGATAGTTTTAACACTGGTGCACAGGCATGGGATGATAATGAACTGTTGATGAGATAAAAGGATAGAACAGATTAGTCACTTCCCATTATAGATGCTCAGGCTCAGTTCCCCAAGAACCAAACACACCCAAACTTAGCAGATCCGAGTAACAAGCCGCGCCGGCTTGGTACTTTCGCGTGCCCTCAGAATTGAAAACGAGGAAAAATGTCATTGTTATGTCATCGGAATGCGCGAGTTTTGGATTCTATAAGTACCGCGCTCCATGGCGATCCAGCGCCATTTCACAGAGGGACACAGAAGGGGTAGCACAGTTCTTGTCAGTTTCTAGTGCAGTTGGGCTGCGTCATAATTAGAAAAGAAAGTGGAGGGGTAGCAGTGTTCTTCAAAGTCTCCAGTGATATTCAGCAGAGCTCCATTTCCTAATTGCTAATTGTCATTTCTGAAATAGAAATAATAGGGCTGGAAGGTTTGGTTTTCTAAATTTGCAGTTATATTGTACTGTGTTATACAGGAAACATACAAAGCGGAGAGCTCCATATCTCTATTGCTAATTGTCATTGCTGAAATACAAATAATAGGGCTGTCAGGCTTGATATTCTAAATCTGCAGTCAAATTGTACTGTGTTATATAGGTAACACACAAAGAGGAGAGCTCCATTGCTAATTGTCATTGCTGAAATACAAATAATAGGGCTGCTAGTCTTGGTCTAAATCTGCAGTTACATTTTACTGTACCATAACTCACTCAGAAAGAGGAGAAGCAGAAACTGTAATAATAGGGCTTTCAGTGTTCTTAAAAGTCTCCAGTGACATTCTACTGTGCTATAGCTCATACAGAAACAGGAGAGGTGGAATTGTTCTTGTCACTCTCCAGTCTCAGTCATGATGGTACTAATTCCTCTACCTCATGTGCTAAAACCCTATGTTCAAGTGCATAGTGGTTTTAAGTCAGGTAAACAAAAATGTAAATAAAAAGCATGTACCTTTTTAAATAAACAAACATCTCTCTAATAAAGGTGAAAGTTTACTGTAGAAAAACATAAAATTGCCAACATGCCATTCTACCCAAAACATTACCAAGCATACCAGCATCAGCTAGCTCCCTTCTCTCAGCTAGATCTCAGCACCTGCAATCTACATGGTAATCATATTCACCCTTGTATACATCATGATCAAACAATACTAATTCATCCCTGCTTGAATCCACCATCACATAAGTCTGTGTACTTTCATGACTCCATTCATTTTGTCTGCCTTGTCTGTTCTTGTTTTACGTATGTCTTGTTTTATGTATGTCCTTGTCTTCCCTAATGTACGGCACTGTAGAGCACTGTGCTGCCTTACAAATCTATGATAATAATGATAATAATAATAATAATAATAATATGCCTCTTAGTGAAGCAGATGATACACAGAGTAGCCTGCCTCTCAAAAATGTGATGTTCTTGGGTACATGCTGCTGCTGTCCATGCTGGTGAAGGCTAATCACCAACTCAGTGGGCTGTCACAATCATATAATCTTTAGTTTGCTCAGTTCCGCTTGTCCACATATCTGTAGTTAAGTGTACAATGGGTAGAATGGTATTTTGTAGCCCAATAATTACATTTTTACGAACCTTGTGGTAGAGGTGAGGAATAGCTTTCCTAGTAAAATGTTGTCATGATGGAATTTTGTAAAGGGGACAGAAGACCTCAAGTAACTGTCAAAAAACGGCTGCATTAATAGTGGATATTGGACACAAATCTAATTCTAGCATAGTCGCCAGGGCGTCTCTGATCCGCTTTGCGACTGGGTGACAGCTTTCATACTTGCTTCCTCTTGCACATGATTGTTTAACAGTCAATTGTTGTAAACTACTAGTAGTCTTCTTCTTGGTCTGCTTCTGGGTTGAAGATCCACCTCCAGCAGCAGCAGCAGTGGGCCACTCGCTCAAGGATTCTTCTAAAGAGTCCTGGATAGGGGAGGAGTCAACTCGCCTTAGAAACTTAGATGCAGGACTAACTCTGATCACCTGTGAGGATATTGATGATGAGGGTGTTGTGGGTGTAGATTGCAGGTGCTGAGATCTAGCTGAGAGAAGGGAGGTAGCTGATGCAGGACTGCTTGTTGCTTGTTGTTATTGTTATTGTTATTTTTTAGAATAAGTTTTTGATTTTCACAAAAGCTTTCCATGAACTCGCTTCAAATGGCGCAACATGGATGAGGTTCCTATATGGTTAAGGTCCCTACCTCTACTGACTGTGGCTTTACAATGCTACAAACAACTTTTGTCAGGATTTGTGTAAAAATAATTCCACACATAAGATTTTTTGGTCTTCTGCCTAGGCATGACAATGGCCTTCTTCTTATCACTGGCAAGAACTGCTGAAGTCTTTGTTTGAAAGTGTATGAAAATAATATTGTGACCTGTGAGGTGGTCACAATTGACTGCAAATGGCTTGAAATTAGTGCTATTGAGGTTAATAATAACGTAGAGGGGGGGAAAGCAAAATTATGTGATTTTAGCAAATAAAATAGGGATAAAAAAAAAGGGGGGGGATCCAAAACCAATACCAAAACCAAAACACACAAGGGCGATTTTGCCAAAACCAAAACCATAACACAAAGTTAATCCAGATCCAAAACCAAAACCAAAGCCAGAACTCGGGGTTCAGTGAACATCTCTACTTCTCATACTCTCTGTGCCTGACAGAGATATAATAAAAGTATCTCCGGAATAACTCAGAATTAAGTACATATATCTAGTACACTTGTAACTAACACACTTAGAACTAGACACGCTACCTGATGCAGCCACACTGGCTTGCAGCCATAGTTCACTGATTATCAGAGCCAGATTAACAATAGGGCTAAAGGGGCTACAGCCCAGTGGCCTCGGGCAGCTGCGGGGGCCCGCCGACATTTATCGGGTCTCTGACTGTCACTTGTTCAAGGAAAATGGTAGGCAGCTTACAGCAAATGTTATGCTGTTTACTGCCTGCTGTCACTGTAGGACTTACAGCGTAATTGCTATAGGGAGTGGAACAACGGAAGGAGGTATGTTCACAGGGGGCTCATGGGCGGGGGGGGGGGGGGGGGCCCTCACAGTATCCTTAGCCCAGGGGCCTCCCTTCCCTTAATCCGGCCCTGCTGATTATATATGGTTAAACACATCTGATCAGTAACATCAATCAGCCCCTCTAACTAGCACAGGCTAGCAATAAAATTCTTAAACAAACAAGCACTGAAAATAACAACATACCATGCATTAAAAAAGCACAATCAGATTGTTTTAACACTGGTGCACAGACATGGGATGGTAATTACCTCTAGGTGGTAAAAATAATGAACAGATTAGTAACTTTTCATACTATCTGTGCCTGACATAGATATAATAAACGTATCCCGGGATAACTCCGAATTAAGTATATAATTTAAGTACTTTTATAACTAACACACTTAAAACAAGACACACTCACTACCTGATGCATTCACACTGGCTTCGCACTATGGGGTGGAAGGGAAATCTGCGGTGTAGCTCTATCGGGAAGAAGTTGCTGAGTAGCTCTACCAGGAAGGAGGTGGCCGCTCATAGGCTCGATCCCGGAAGGTAATTGAATATGCCCCTAACAATCTAATATATTTCTAAATGCACCTGTTAGGAAGAGAGGTGGTAAACCTCATGGTTAGGATCATCTAAACTTTTCCTGATTTCCCAAGGTAGTGACTACACACAAGTTCTTCTCTCTCTTCCATCTATAGATCCAAGCAGGATCCTACATGGATCAACTCAAGAAAACTCCTACTGACTAGTTGAAACTCACAGACACACACTCACAGATAAAGGGGATAAACCACTTTGCACATTAATTTAAAGACCTTGTAAAGTAATGGCCTGAAACCTGCTAGGTAGTGGGTAGTGTACAACAGGTTTAATCTCTGATGAGATAGAATAATTGCAAAATAATTTAACCACAAGATGTAAGATGGATAATTTTCTAGGCATTGAATAAGAAGAATGAGGTAGTATATTAATATCATATCACTTTAGTACTCTGCACAAATCATGAGCTATTGTGTCAAAAAGTGTTACTCTCCTAAGTCACTAAATGGTGAAATTGATACATTCATGTATTTGTATCTTAACCTTAAACATTAAAACTATATACTAGAACTTTATTGTCTGTTTGTCTATATTCCATACTATGGGTTTTTATTTTAATTAACACTGTTCAAAGGTAAAAGTCTGCACTACAGAAGCAAATTAGCAAATGATTTTATAATATCTGTCTAGTGCAACCTAGTGCAACCTAGACAATGACAGCAAATGTCTACTTAGTTGCTATGGTTTTAGTGTGGATTTGTACCTTTGAGCAATGATAGTAAACAACCCTGTAAATGTCTTACAGTTTCAAAAGGGACTGATACTTTTCAGTTTCTTGCTGTGATTCGTTATCCCTTTGCTTATTTTTCATAGAAATGTACTTGTATTAAATGCCATACATCAAATGAATAATGTGATGAAGCTTTATTTTTGCAAACATGTTTGAATGTTTTTCAATATTATTTTTCTTTTTTATATTTTATTAGCTCATTTACATTTAAAATATGTAATATATTTAAATCAGCCGTACAAAATTTGAAACACGCATTTGCTATTAAAATCTTCTTATTTTTAAACACTATTTAATAATATTTTTTATGATAAAAAATTATTTTAACATTTAACATTTTTTTATTTGACTTGCAAACCCTACCGTGTTCGATGTTCAAAGTTCCTTTCAGAGTTTCTCAATACAGGATTACAAATGTTTTAAAATCTATAAAGTTAACTTGGAATGTGACCGAGCTGGTTTAATTATGTGCAAACCATCTTGAGAATGTGAGAAATAGCTCAAGTAGGCTCAAACATGGTCAAACTGGCTCAAATATGGTTGAACTTGTTCAACTTTCTCAGATTTCACTAGATTTTTTTATTTGACCTAAAATTTTAGAAAATTCTCTGAATTTTTACATTTTTGACTATTTTGACAAAACGGTGCAAGTATCAATTTGTGTCCATTTCAAGCATTTTTATTATTTATTAGAAAAAAATCGTTTATCATATTGTCATCCTACTGTCTAGCTGGGGCTGGTCTTTTTGATTGTCTTAATAGAAATTTCACAACCAGTGCTGTTTCTAGTAGTGTAATGTGCATACAAAGGACAAACATTACTTCAGTACTAAGAGTCAAAAAAACTGTCAGGTAAAAAAAAATGGATCCTTTACAGATATCATAGTTATGATGCTTATGCTCTGAGTTTGAACTGTAGAGTACAAAATCTATAATCTTGCTTAATCTTTAAACAAAACAAGCACTTCAGTCACAATAGTGACATTTCTGCTTAATCTACAACATAAAGGTGTTGTTTGTAAGAGCATAACGACAACTAAACTACAAGCTACATGCTTGCTGCAGCATTTACAATGTTGCCCAGTTTCAGAATATTGGTAAGTAGTCATTATAAAATAGACTGTAAATGAGTGTGAATAAATGTAATATACTAATGTAGGAACACGAAACAGCTCATAGTTACATGATTTATAACTGTTCGACTGAGAGGATTAGGGTGCAGGGGGTTTCAATCTGCAGTAAGTGCTAGCAATAACCATGTGTCACTCTCACACAATCTACAGCTGTGTGTTTGAGGTTTAGGGGTGGCTAAACTGAAATTAAGGGGTGATCTGGGACAGGGAGCATATCTTTCTGTGGATGGTTTGAGTGAAGGAGAGAAGGGTTTCATTCTTACCTTTCCTTCACTTAAATCATCCATCGGCTGTGTGCAGTAGCGGAACCATTGGTGCAACAGGTGCAGTGCACCGAGACCCATGGAGATAATGGGGCCTGCTGCAGAGCAGATGCAGAGGGTCGGAATTAGCGAGCTGTGGCCCCCGATTACCTCATCCCCACTTCCCTGCACCAGGTTTAAAGGGGCTTATCATTTTGTTGGTGGGTTTGTGTGTGGGACATTTTATGCCAGTTTTATAATACTAAAGGATGGATGTGATTTGAATAATATACATTGCTAAACATGATAAAACACAATTAAGCTTGTTTAATAAAACTTTGACATTTGTACAAATATTTAAACCATAGCAGCCATTTAAATAATGCAGATTAGAAAATGAAAGAAAGTCTGATTTATGTGGTTTACAGCATATGTGTGCACATATCACCATATTTAGCCAAAACCCCATACTATCAGTGATCTATATGGAACAGTTTAATAATATGTGTTTATTACATTATTATACAGACTTCTTAATTATATTAGATTAGAAAGCCATTGTAAGAATTACATATTGCTACTACATAGAAAGCAGAAAATAAATAATATTAAAATGTAAAAAATTGTTAGCAAATTAAATGAAATCATACTAAAAGAATTGTCTTTGACAAACTAAATTACCCCCAGCTTTCCCCCAACTTTGCAAAATAAATACATTTTTTAAGTATGTTGTAATCGCATATGGCTGCCCTCTGTAATCTCATGGGAAACCTTGTGTTGCTCCATGCAGTTTTACTCCTCCTAAAAACAAATCTTAACAACCCAGCACATCTTTTGCTTTCTCACAGATGTGAACCATTAGGAAACTCCTAAAGCGTAACATTATATTGCGAGTGTCAACGTAGCATGACATTTTTCTGCAGCCATATTAAAAAGCAGCTAGTGAATGTGTGAAATCCATGCAGCTAAGACACCTGTATTACAGTTTTGTATGCTGGTTAATAAACATATTATCTCACTGACATTGTTCCATTTGATCCCAAGCCAGAAAGTGAATGCTTATATATGTATTTATAGATTTATTTACAGAACATTGCACTCCATAAAATATATATTAAGACAAACTAAGCAATGGTACATATAATTTTTAGGGACAAGTTTGTATAAAACCAGTTATTTATGAAATGACATATTACAAACATATGTATAACACAGTCATAGCACCATTGCACCTTTTTGGTAATGCCATAATAGACACAGCATTTGCCTGTATGCTGAGACAGATTTGTGTACCCACTGTGCTCCTTGATCTGTGACTTCTCTACAGAGATGAGCAAAATGTTTACATATGTTCCATCAAATAGTAGCCACATTGCCAGCTGAATTTTGCCTTAAGTGGTACCCCAACACTATTCATAGACTATAATTTACAAGAAATACAAATTTACAAATACATTGTGAAATTGCCATTCAGCAGAACGGGTTCGCAAAAGCAGAACTTGAAGATTGTATGTCTGACCTTCACATCTCAAAATATTATTTGCATAAAATTTGCCACAACAATGGCACAATAGTTAGCATTGCTTCCTCATAGGGTTGGGGCTATGAGTTTGATTTCAACCATGTCACAATCTTTGTGGAGATTATATGTTCACATGTGTTGATTATGGTTGCTGCAATTTCCTTCTACATTCCAAAAGCATCCTGGTAGGTTAATCAACTTCTGGGAACATTAATACCATTACGTGTGTAAGAGAATTTTGACTGTAAGCTTCATTGGAGCAGAAACTGATGTGAATGAGTAAAGCTTTGCATAATAATTAGGAGCTATACAAATAAAGCATTTAATAATAACTGACTACTCATTGAGGGGCATGATGGCAAAGTCTTTAAAGCATTGCCTTAGTTGACCTTTCCCTGACTTCTCTAAAAAATAATGCTTGTTTGGCATTCATGGGAAGAGGATTTTGGGCTGTCTATTTTCACATTCCATGACTTTGCAATTTTAAATATCAAATACATTTGTATGTTGGTGTCTTGTTTGCATCTCCTGCATCCAGGAAAAGTAACTAGTAACTCCTGCTCGAAAGCAGGATTAAAACTGAGGTTGCTTGTGCAAAGTGCAACCTTTCAAACCTGTGATTATACCTTAACGTTTTCTTAGACCCATTCTAAATTATGTAAAGTGATCAGATATTTGAGAAATGTTGATATAGCACAGAATGCAGGAAAGATGAAAATCTATCCAACCCATATATATACCTTAAGTATATAGTAAGGGTAGGTACACACTGGCGAATTTTCCAACTGAAATGTTATCTACAACAACAAATAGAAAAGAGCGTTACACTTAAAACCATACATACATTTGTTATTGAAAATAACAATATAAAACAACAATATTGCATAAGAGGTGGTATCTGAATGTGCAAACCAAAAATGTAACTCAATCAAAAACAGCTTTGGTTTCTGCGTGTATCTTCTTAATAGTCAAATAGTCAAACCTTAAGCAAAGTTCAGATCAATGCTGTAGATGCGGGATAACGGATCCTATGTACTGCTGGGCTAATAGTGACTTCCCACAGCTGCGTGTGGAGATGTTTTGTATTACAGAGCAAATGCAGAAGCAGATGGAAAAGAAGGATCTAAATCACTTATAATACTTGGTCCGTACTCCAGCTTGTGGAGATAGAGAAAGTGAACATCCGTTCTGAGATCCAACCCAAATTCAAAAAACTGGGAACCACAGTTCCCAGTTTTCAGAGGCCTCTGATGAAACGGCTATGTACTGGCCGAGAAACGTGTCAGGCTGACATTCGAATCAAAGAGGTGGACATTGGTGTGATCATGAGTGAATACATACTACATGATTGGAAGGGGATTGGAGAGAGATTGTAAAACTGTACAACCAGCCAAAAGAAAAGACGATCGGCACTTTAGAATGACTGTTGTTCATCGAGTAAGTATACATACTAACGCAATATCTGACTGCAATGTGTTTATAGATTATTACTGTAAAATTACTGTGCGTTGTTAAAGAGCCATGCACTATGGGGTCTAGCCTCCATTTTTTAATGTTGTCTTTGTCTGTCCACCATCTTGTTATTCCATATCCTCCAACTTGCACACACTCTCTTGCTATTCATACACTTGTGACTTTGTGGAAATCATTGTGGGAATCAGAGTAAATTAAGTATAAATCAAAACAGAAATTTGTTATACTAGAACCTACATTTTGTGAGTAATATATGAAGGCAGATATTAAATGGTCAATAGAATTAATAGAATATTTGCCTCACCATTGGACTCTCATGCTAACAGAGAGCAATAGCAGACTCTCAGGGAATTAGCACCATTTTATATACACTTTTACACTTTGCACTCACCAATTGAGCCCTGTCCAAAACTTTCTGAAGCATTATTGACTTTTGGTAGTATAAGAACATAGGCAACTGTAGTCCTCCTCTTTCTTTTCATCTATATAATAAAACATGCCTAGACCTGGGTATCTGACCTCCCCATACAAATTAACAGTAATTAACATATTTTGTACATCAATTAAAAATGTTATGGGAACTTTTACCAGAATTTTGTATGCTTGTCATGTGCCTGCTTATTTGCCAGTTGTAATAGAAGGTTTATACACTTTTAGGTGCCCCTTTCTCTCTGCTCATTCACAGGATTATTCTATCCTGTGTAATACAAGATTGGCCAGCGAGTTGGAAAGAAGTTCTGTATTTGATTCTAGTGGATACACCCCATGCTATTTTGTCCCCCCACAATTGCTGCTGCCAGTCTAGGCTTTGAGCGCTGGTTGTAGGAGCACTCTTGTTTGGGTTATTTACTTTCTTTTACAACTAAGCCGCCATTCATCATTGTAAAATTGATGAGGATGTATGGTGTCTCCAATATGACATAGTATGAGGAAATCTTTAAAGCCTATCTTCATGTGATATAAACATATCTTCATGTGGTAGCTTTAAGGGTTTAGTTTTAGTTACAGTGTCATAACATAGGTGCAACTCAAATTTAACAAATATATGTGGCTCACATTTTATGCCTGCAATTTTGGCATAAATGCGACCAAATCTAAATGAACCCCTAAGTGATAAATTACATCTGTACTGGGACAAAACTGTAAAGAGAGTTTGAGTTAATTAATTATTTGTAATACCCCATTCATACTGCACCAAAATCCCGGGTTTTTGCCGGGGCGAGCTCAAACGACCCGGGTCTTGGTGCAGTATGAATGGTACAAGTCAAAAATCCCGGGTCTAAAAACCCGGGTCTTCAACCCGGGATTTATCAAGGGGTAATTCCCGGGTCAGACCCGGGTTGCCTGCACTATGAATGGTGCAACCCGGGTTTTTCAACCCGGGTTGCACAGAAAACAAGCTGATTGGCTGTCTGCCTGTCTCTGGAGGATGATGTCATCGGTGGGAGCCCGTGGAAGATTCGAGAAGGAGTTTAGGAGAAATGAAGAAATTTTTCAGCCAATGAAAACTGCCCTGGTGATGACTCCCACAAATTGCCAGGGCACAGACTTGTGCAGTATGAATGGGGTCAACCCGGGAAATTCCCGGGTCCGAGGTGCAGTATGAATGGTGTTTCTGAGCTGGGACGCTCCGAGCCCCGGCAAAAACCAGGCTTGAAAAACCCAGGATATTGCCGGGGCGGCAGTATGAAAGCGGTATAAGTGGTTATTTGATGTTTTGGAATGCACTACTCAAGTTGTATAAATACTAATCAAACTTTGATTTCTATCATAGGTCCAATATAAAATATACAATATAATAATTTATTGCATTGTCTTTCATAATTTTAAATTTGTAATGCCATGGGCGTGGCTAGGAGAAGAATGGAGTAGAAAGTGGATTTCTAGCTCTACCGACAAAATCTGCTACATCTATCCTAATTAATCCTCACTTACTGCTATGGAGTTTAAAAAAGGAGAGCAAAATAATTCCCAGACAGCTCACTTCATTTTGATAATGTTATTACCCTTATAAAATCCTATTTGCCCGGATATACTGTATTTCAGCTTAATATTTAACCTAAAACGATATTGACTTTGTGCTATAAACTAATATGAAAATCTGTTATCTTAGTAAACATATATTAATATATTAACAGTGATACCTCACATAACATTGACAGAAGAAATAAGGAATGAAAGTTTGCTTATTTACAATTAACTTAATAAACTACAGTCTCCGTACTTATTGACACATTTAGAGAGACCACTGACTTCTAGTCTCTATTTTAACCTTATTGGATGAATGAGATATATTTATATAGTGAATCACCTGTTTCCATCTTCAGTATTTTTATCCCTACTATGGTGAGACCTGATGATAGTTGAGAGAGGTCTGTTGGAGATGGCTGCCATCTTAACTCTGGACATCAGTGACTTATACACATAGGGCCTGACTCATTAAGGAAAGTAAGGCAAAAAATTGAGTAAATGTTCTCCAAGACAAACCATGTTACAATGCACGGTGTGTAAATTAGTTTATTATTTTGCATTTAAGGAAAACACTGACTGCTTTGTAATGTAACACACAAATAATTGATAGCTTTATTTTACACTGAAATTTAAAGTTGCTCTAGGACATGCCCTACACCAACTATAAATCTGTAACCACATTTTAAATTTATCTCCCATCCAATGCAACATGGTTTTGACAAGGTGAAAAGTTACTCCTTTTTTAAGCTTTGTTCTCCTTATTGACTCAAGCTCATAGTGTATCAACTGATAGTGAATAGCTTTTATTTACTTCAATATCTCTGAACCTCATTGTGGTTTAAAGTGATTTGACAGCACAAAATGTTTTAATTACACAAAAATGTTTACAAGGAGAGAGAGGTACACTTGTGGATAGATAATCTGGAAGGAAAAGAAACATACTTCATTATCCTTAGATATTAGCAGGTTGATATATTTATTATTCTAGATACACTAAAAAACTCCTAGAAACATATATTTGGGAAATCTTCTAGGTGAGAAGGGCACAACAGTACAATAGTAAACTCCACAAATGACATAAATTAACAATAGATAATAATATTTGGCACCAATTTGGGATATTTAAATTAGGCCAACTTAACAGTAATGGGGTGTTTAAATCCTTTGAACAACTCCAACAGGATTTAACCTTTATTTCACTATGTATTGCCATTGTATACAGTTAAGACATGGTATATCTTCTTAATTTGACAGTTATCCTCCAATGATATATAATTCCCCTATTAAGACTGGTAACAGGCAGATTTATAATTGACCAAAATGTGGTTCGACAGGTTGTAAATTTTGATACCTGTTATCATATTGTCAAAAGGTACATATCTTCTGGACAGACGTATGGACCTGTGTCAGTAATACAGTATATAATATCCCTCATCTAAATCCTAAAATATGTCTTTTTGGTTCCTCTCTCAAAAATACTTTGAATTTATCTTTCTACCAATATATTTTCATTTAAACTACTCTCACAAAAGTTATTATAGCCCATACATGGTTCGCAGCAGAAGGTCCTATATTTCATAAATGAAAGGTATTGAATGAATCATGAACAATATTTGTAGAACAGGAGAAATATATTACAAAAATACCATAAAATATGGTCTAATTGGTATTTTTGACAAACTAGATTTCATAGTGATGACTCTAATTCCAGTAAATCTCTCACGCCATTTTTTTTTTCTTTATGCTGTTAGACTTCTGGTATACCTGCACTTGCTCGCTTATCATTGTAATATTTTATGTTTACGATTTAATATTTTAACATGCATTGTTTGTTTGTCAAGTTTTCTATATTTATTGTTTGTTTAAAATGCATTAAAATTACTTGATTGAAAAAAAGTTGTAATCCTGTGTGCTTATTGGGTATGATTCTTTAGCATAAATCACTCTGGTTACCTGTAAAAAGACACATAAACTTGTACATTTTCCTTAAGGTTTATTTAGTGCTTGGTGACTGACTGGCTTAGACTAAGACATCCGTTTACACTCAGTTGGTAAACAGCCTCCAGGATTCCAGCCAGGGGCACGGTAGTAAAATATTGTAGTAAGTGGTTGGGCAGCTTTAAGAAATACATGCCTTTGAAAACATTGCATTTTTCAGGGCAAAAAAAGCATTATAATAATCTAAAGAAAGTGGACTGAGATCACATTTGTCAGATGCATAATAATGCTGGAATAACTAAGAAGAAATCCTGAATTTACACTATAAGTAGGGTCTTGATTCTTATCAGAATGCTCATTAAAATTCACTGTCTTTTTGTTCTATTCTCATTTTATGAAATATTAACAGAAATACCCAAAGTTGGTCGATTTAAATAAACTACACAGTGAATATATCTTTTGCATAAAACAATATTCAAGCGGGGTGATTTTAATGTTCATTGCTATTTTTTACTTTCTCTGGATTGTTTTTTTGCATACATTTGCATGCCCTATGAGAATTATACCAAGAATATGCTAATGAGATAGCAACGTCTAGAGTTAGGTTTTTTTTTTTGCTTTTTTATTGCATGTCAACAAAGCTGCCTTGTCTAGCTCTTCTTGACAACTGGCAGCAGAGGTTTTAAATCCTGTTCAGTTCATATTGCAAACCATTTGATAATTTTATTGAATATATACGATATACGGGCTCTTAATTAATACATGATCAATTACTAAATCATTATTTTTAAATGATAATTATTTTGTGTGTTTTAAATAAAGATGTGCACCATCTTTAAAAAAATAACATACAAAGGTGGTCATCTAATTAGGCAGTTTGTGGCTGTTGTCACGGGAGACAGACTTAGGTGAAAAAAACTATGCAAATCAATGATAAAAATTCACATCTGTTTGTATCTGAATTAGCAGCTTTTCTTGGAGTCACTTTTGATGATATAATCAATCTTTTTGTACAAGAACAATTCATGTGGAGGTCCGTATGTTGTGGTCATGATGTACACTACACATCAAATCACACACATTTCCTCACCATTCACAGCTCACATTCCTCCTACACACACATCAAAAGCTCAACAACAAACCTTGCTGGCCCTGTAAACAGATAAGGACCCCTCCCATTGCCATTAAATCACTCTTCCCTTATTGTGACTTCTCTATCCTATTTGAAGTGCTTCTATGTATAAAGTCTTCCCCATCTACAAGCAGAGCCATCTTAACAATATCATTGCCCCCCCCCTCCCCCGGGCAAAGCAGTGCACTGGGGCCCCTATATATATATGTGAAAAAATATGTGATTATATATATTATATAAAATATATATATATATATATATATATATATATATATATATGTATATATATATCACTTTTTTTACCCACACACACATATATATATATATATATATATATATATATATAAAAATCACTTTTTTTTTTAACACCCACACATATATAAGTTTTAAATCAAATATATTTATTGTTTGCCTCACAATAAATACCAATTCTTCTGTCAGGATGACACCAGCAAGCAACCCCTTTTGCTTGCACCTCCTGATGACCCTAATGCTTACTAGACACAGTACAGCTCTCTACTGACTGGCCAACTAGTTCAGCATCAGTCACCTCTAACAAGAGTACAACTCAAGGTTAAATACAGAAAGTCTCCTCCCACAGGCTGGGTGACTGACAGGCGACACCCCCACCTTGTCTTTAAAGGAAGTCTCCTCAGGTGCTCTGTAACGCCTATTCAGTACAGGCACCCCTATCAGCTCTGCTGCTAGCTGTGGATACAAACATGTTAAAGCATGTAAGTAAATCACATTTTACATTTACTTTATCACATGTCTCAGAACTGTACATAACTAAACATAAGCACATTGCTACACCTGTATATAACTTGGTTTGCAGCCTTTTACCTGCAGACTGTTAGCTCCATAGCCAATTCCACTTGAGAGGCCTGTGGAAAACCACTCCCATTGCCACAATATATATATATATATATATATATATATATATATATTTATTTTTAAAGGGCAATTTACATGCCATATATATATATACACACACCTTATTTTTAAGTGTTAAATCAATGACTTTTGTGGTATAAATGATTGTACTAAATATACAAAATCATGTTGACATGATTTACTTTTCCATTTTCTTCACACCCACTGCACTTAGTTCTGCTTCCATTGTATTGTAGCCCACCTTATGACAGCCTAATATTTTAGTTTCTCTCCTCTGATCACAGGTACACACTTTGGGCCTGTGCATAACAGGTAGGAACTTCTTCCCTGGAATTTTTAGCAGTGTATTACACTGGCCAATCAGAGGTTGGTATTCAAATCACATTAATTTACTGCACCTGGTGTGGGTGAAAATAAACAATGATAGATATGATTCATACATGCCATTTAAAGTTCCCTGTCCACAGTGGGCACTGTTAATTATGTAAATCAATGCTTTCTCTCAACCAACTAAATACACCTAAGTTCAACCAAAGTAATACATAGCCAAAATCTCTGGGTGAGAAGTTCCCACTTCAACATGTGACATGTATAATGTGCACTTTTTGATCAGGTTACCTCAAATTCATGTAACTTTGTTAATGTGGATCTTGGGTCAGTGTATTATAGTGGACACAACATTGGACTTGCCACCTTCTCTTGCACAAATACATGAAGAGCCCAAATGGCCAACATAATTTCTTTGAAAAGCATTTATCCTATCGTTCAGGATTATCAAAAAAGTTTATAACCTCTGTCTGCTTTATTTATTTCCTTTTTTTCTAGGGGTGTGTTAATGTCTATAAGTAAAAAAAAAGTCAAATCCCCCTTAACTTACCTTTCTCTGAGACCGATCCCCTTTTCTTCTTTTTTGCTGTGCTCCTCTGTGCTGTGCTCGTAGTGAATATCCGGCGTGATGACGTCATCACGCCCGACATTCACTGCGAGCACAGCACGGAAGAGGGGACCAGGTGATCGCAAAAGGTAAGTTTCTTTTTTTGTTTATTTATAGGAGTCCTCCTGACTTGGGCCCCTTTGACCGCTGTGCCCCTGGGCACCTGCCCATCATGCCCAGTCGGAAAAAAGAAGGCTCTGTCTACAAGCATGCATAGGATGAAGTCCCAGTTTCTGTGAGAAGATGGTCATGCATCTCTCACCTTTGCAGTTGACAAGGCAACATGAAAGCAACGAAAGTATTCCAGCCATCAGGCATGTGTTATACAAAAGAATCTCAGTAATGCAATTGTGCGAATTTTGCAGGATATGTTCTATGTAGTGTGACTGGCATTGAATCTATGGATCTGTACAATAGGTGATTTCTGCACAGTCTTTTAGTGAATCTGTGGTGTACATTTACTAATCTGAGGGTTTGAAAATGTGAAAATGTTGCCTATAACAACCAATCAGATTCTAGCTGTTATTTTGTAGAATGTACTAAACAAATGATAACTAAAATATGATTGGTTGCTATAGGCAACATCTCCACTTTTTCAAACTCACAGTTTAGTAAATATATGTGAATGTATGCCAGAAGGGATATGCACAAGAGGTGATCTGTGAAAGGTAGCAGCTAGTAAGTTTGCTAGTAAGTCTGTGGGTGTATGTAAGGGTAGAACTTTTTGAGAGGTGTTCTATACAATAAAGCTGATATTAAATCAGTGGGGTTTTGCTTAATATGGTTGACAATATCAGGCAGCGACCAAGACACTTGTGGTCAATTATACTGATTAAAACAAGGATAATGTCATTGCAGTGTGATGCATCATTCCAAATTTGTCAGCATAATTATAAAATCTAATTTTTATTTCATAGTCTGCAGATATAACTGCATTCAATGCTGTTTATGGTGATATCTAGGTATTAAAAGCAGGAAATGAAACAGTTACACCTTTTGTCTAGGAGAAGGTACTGCTCATCATTAATAATTTATTCTAAGACTAATGCCTTTTATTCATTGCCACAACTTGGCAGTGTATTTTGCTTGGTAAGTGTTTATTACCTTGAACTGCCCATGCCCTCATCATTCACATCTCCCCTCCTATCTGTGATCATCTCCTATTTTATTTCTTTTCACATTGACAAATTTGAAAATATTGATTACATAAAAAAATCATATGGATGAAGAGCAAAAAATAAATGCACTCAATGTTTTTACATTTTTCCAAATTAAAATGAATTTTATAAGAAAATAATTGCTAATCTAAATAATACATTTAGATAATAATACAGACAACCATGGCCTTATCTGTTTGGAGTTTGTATGTTCTCCCTGTGTTTGCGTGGGTTTCCTCCGGGTGCTCCGGTTTCCTCCCACACTCTAAAAAAAAACATACTGGTAGGTTAATTGGCTGCTATAAAAGTTGACCCTAGTCTCTGTCTCTGTCTGTGTGTGTCTATGTTAGGGAATTTAGACTGTAAGCTCCAATGGGGCAGGGACTGAAGTGAATGAGTTCTCTGTACAGCACTGCGGAATCAGTGGCGCTATATAAATAAATGGTGATGATGATGATGAATACATCTGAAATAAATGTAACATTTACATTTTAAAAGCTGTTCTTTTCACTCCTTAGTTCTAAACATATGTACCACTCTGGGGCAAAGCATGAACCAAGGTTGGAATCATAAACTTGCAGTTATTACAAATATTTCACACTTCTCTACTTGCCCCCATCCTCACAAAATTCCCTTCTGTCTACCTCCTATCTCCTAATCCTCTTTGTATTGTTTCCTTTGTTCTAGCTGTGTTTTCTTATGTAGTTGCCTCTTCTATAGTCTCCTGTATTGATTTTACTGATTCTACCGTTTCTCTTGTCAATTATTTATCTGTATTTTTCCTGTATATTTTTTGTTGATTGTTCAGTGCTGCGGATTTTGTGATGCCATATAAATAACTTAAGATGATGATTATGATGTTGATTGTTTCAGAGGTGGAACTAGCGAGCTGTGGGACCCGGTGCAGAGATGCAGGGAGTAGGGGAGTAGGGAACCGGGACCTACAGCTCGCTAGTTCCGACCTTCTGCATCTGCCGTGCAGCGGGCCCCACTATCTCCATGGGCCCCGATGCACCGCACCTGTTGCACCAAATGTAGTTCCGCCACTGGATTGTTTATTATCTGATGTTTAGGGCACCACATCTATCAAATGGACACTAGGTTGCATTTCAAAGTGCATAAACTAACAACAAAATTAATTATAATTCTAGAGAAATGTTGTTATGTAAAATATTTACAAAAAACAATGTTTTTGTTAGAAAAATATATTTGATTAATATATTCATATATAAATAAAAAAACTGGTAATTCCTTTTAAATATTTCATACAACATATATTGTAGATTATACTTTATACAAAACACTTTTATGCAGTAATAGCAGTAATAAAGATTTGTGGCAGTGCCAAGGAATGTGATATTAGCTGATACATTAGACACTATTAATGAAAGCCTTGATTCCCAAAACATATATATATATATACATATGTATACTTTTAATTACCTATGTCTTCAATACATGTTACATACATTATTTACATATTAATTAAATATTTGTATAAAACAAATATGAATAATGATTTGAAATGATAGAAAGCAAATAAGTAAACTGTCCCCACTGAAGTGATTCCGTGGGGACCTCAGTCCTAAAAGTTGTGTTCGTATCAGTGTGCTAAAATGGTTATTCAATTATTCAAGTAATTAAAATATAAGACTGTGGCCTAGTTGTTGGTGGTCACAAGTTCCTGATTTGATATTTAGGGATAGGCTACACAGTGGTCAAATTCACATGGCTGGTCTGATCATAAGATATTTATTCTAATGTAATTCCACTGCACCCTATCCCAGACTAACGATATAAGGTCAGTATGCCAGTGCATATATTCCATTCTTTGCAGTTCACTGTAGGTAAAGGATGTCCTTTTCAATTCCTTGTGCTTGTGCCATATTCCAACACTCCATACATATGTGTATATTATTATTTTTTCCACTGCCACTCATTGCAGAAATATAATATTAATTCTGGACAAGCATGGCAAGGTTCTACAACAACAAAAGTGGGTGCTTGCTCTCCTCCTGTCAACAAAAACACGGCACCACCACGCCAGCAAGTATGGCCATGGAGAATACATAGCTATTACAGCATGTTCCTGGCTGTGCTATTAATGACAACTACATTATTGGTGATATTTTTGCCTGCATGAATGAATCATTCCTATCATTTTTAATCTGGAGGCTTCATTAATGTTCAAACTCCCAGTATCAGAAATAGTAGAGATGTGTTTCATCCTTTCCTTCTCTTCATGAAGTTACAGGAGGAGGAGATGAAGGAAGTTAAATATAGTATTGTTTTTGATTTTGCGTAACGTGGTTAACTCTGGATAATTTCCTTGGTTAACAGGTTTACAAAGAAAGTTTATATGTAATCTGCATGGTGACTATTGCTTACTTTAGTCACAACATATTTAATTTTTTAAAATTATGTTACACATTTTTACTACACACAAGATTCTTTATAAATGTTTATATTCATCACATTATATGCTATAATGTGCAGGGTGCTCACTAGCAGAACACATCATCAAAACGAGTGAATTTTGAAAAAACACGTAAATCGGGAAAACACACATTTGTATTCAACAAGGAGTGGATGTAAAGTTATGTCTGTTGATGAATATGGGTCTAGGTTTGCTTTGCTCTTACAGACAATACACTGCGGGACACATCCAATACATATGTGGAATATCAAGTCACAAAAGAACACACAGAAAAAAATAACTATTCAATTAATGTCACCTGTTAGTAATATAGTCATTAATAACAAAACGTTAAAAAATAAAAAGTTTTTTCTTTTTCATTTTTTTTCATAGCACACATCTATTAGGATGTTATTAATGTCTACTGTACATATAATACATTTTACAGTTGCTCCTGATTGAACACATGTTCTAGGTTGCAAACACAGCCATCATCACTAGCAGTTAGCATTTACACACATTTGGGGGTCTATTTAATTTACTGGCCAACTGACTCGGCATCGGCTGCATCACACAACACAACAATATAGGTTTAAATACTTTACAACCCGTCCTCTATCTTGATGGATAGGTGACACTTCCACCTGATCTTTATAGAGGAGGTCTCTTCAGGTGCTCTGTTTGATTAGTCTCACTGCAGTCACACCCAGTCAACTGCTGTTAGCTGTGGGTAAACATAAATCCAAACCATCTAAAACTATGAGAGTTAAATCCCACTCTATAATTTTACTTTGTCACACATATGCATATCTATAAGCTAGGTGCACTGTTGTATAAATGTGTAACTCTGTCTGCAGCCTTGCCCTGCAGTCAATTGAATACTGTCAGGCGCCGTCACTCTGCTCCTTCGTGATGGCCGCCTGTCACTTCCCCCGCCGTGTCTGGTTGCTAGGCAACCAGATGCGATACTTCTAGCAGGACCGCCGGCTACTCTGCTCATGCGCGTCCCATTGCCAGGCAACGGGAAGTCACGCTGCTGGCACCTCATTGGCTACTAGCACAATTTATGACTAAAGAACCACAACATGCGCGTCTCCTGCGGCAAAAACCATACCTACTTGCAGGTTTTCATTTAGAAGACTTGGGGTGCATTAACGCCGCACCTTCTACTTGAGTTGCACCAATGTTAGCAGGTTCACGTTGTATCAGTGTTGTGAGAGTATACTCTGGCCATGACTACTAAAGGTACAGGTGAACTGTCTGCCCGTGATCTACTTCTGCACCTAGCACAACGAGTGGAACAGCAAGAGACGGATCAAGCCCCCCTGCTTCAGTGTGTTCAAGAGGTTGTTACGCAACTAGATGCCTTACAAAGTTCCTTGACAGTTATGACTGCAGTAGTTTCTACCACTTCTGCTTTGCCTAGTGTGTCCACAGCCTCCACTTCCTCAAGTCTGTGTATTTCGCCACTGGAAAAGTTTTATGGAGACCCTAAAAGGTGCAGAGGTTTTTTGAATCAAAGTGATATACAATTTGAATCCTGGGGCTTTCCCTTCGGAGCGGACCAGGGCAGCTTTCACAATTTCTCTCTTGAGTGGCCAAGCTCTCACTCTCATCCTTCATTGAATCCTTGAGTAGGGTTTTTGATGAACCTGGGAGAGTGTCTTCAGCAGCTTCTTGTCTAATAAATCTTCGCCAGGGTAATCTCACTGTAGGACAATCCTCAGTGCAGTTCCGTACACTGGCATCAGAGTTAAAGTGGAACAATGAGGACTTGGTAGAAACCTTCTGGCAAGAATTGGCAGATCGAATCAAGGATGAGCTTGTTTCCAGGGAAATGCCTTTGGATCTAGACACAATCATATTGCTATGTGTTAGACTGGACTTACGCTATCAAGAATGAACACAGGAATGATCTTCCTTCAGACGTTTTGTTCCACGGTTGGCACCCCAGTTCCAGAATCACATGACAGGAAGGGGAGAGACGATTCAAGCAATGTCTCTGTCTTTATTGTGGTGGTCCAGGTCATCTTCTCAATGCCTGTCCTAAGAGACCAGGGAAACCCTTCCTCCTAGATGGTAGAGGGGAGGCCGCCTTAGCAGATTCTGCATCTGCCCCCTATTCCAAGTATACTTTCGAGCTTCTTATGACCGTCACTCTGGATACCCTCAAAGGATCTCATCCTACCATGGTGGATTCCGGCTCCTCCAGGAACTTCGTCTTGTTGGCTCTTGCTTCATGGCTCCAAAGTCCTCTGCAATCTTTGCCTCAGCTGCTCTTTCTTATGGCAGTAGATGGTAATCATGTTAGCAATGATTCCATCTCTTACGTTACTTCACCTGTTAAGCTAACGGTAGGAGCTTCACATAGAGAGACGATCCAGTTTCCGGAGCTGCCCAAATCTATTATCCCGCTAATATTAGGATTGCTGTGGCTTCGGATGCATTCCCCTCAATTTGACTGTGGTCATGCCAAGGTCACTGCCTGGGGTCCCGAGTGTCCTCTAAGATGTCTGCCCTCGGTTTCTCCTCCAGCTGCTCTTCATTTCCACCGACTCTGTTCTTCCTTCTGCATACTCTTCCTTTTGGGATGTATTCAGTAAAACTGAAGCTGAGACCCTTCGTCCTCACTGTCCCTGGGACTGCCCTATTGAGTTGATTCCTAGCACAGAAGTTCCTAAAGGTCAGGTTTACCCACTTTCCGGCCAGAGACTCAGGTCATGTCTCAGTACATCGCTGAGAACTGACACCGTGGATTCATCAGAAAATCCTCCTCCCCGGCCGGAACGGGGTTTCTCTTTGTCAAAAAGAAAGATGGTTCTTTACATCCCTGTATTGACTATCGTCCACTCAATCCTATAACTGTTAAGAACCGCTATCCGTTGTCCCTTATCTCAGATCTGTTCGACAGAATCAGCGGATCTCAGATTTTTATTAAACGTGACCTTTGAGGAGCTTACAATTTGATTCGAATAGGGGAAGGAGATGAATGGAAGACGGCTTTTAACACTAGACATGGGCAGTTTAAATTCCTTGTGATGCCTTTTGGCCTCTATAATGCCCTTGCAGTCTTTCAGTCATTTGTCAACAAAAATTTTCAAGACTTACTGTACACTTCGATAGTGGTCTATCTGGATGATATTCTGGTGTTTTCCAGGGACCTCTCCTCCCATCGTGCTCATGTCAAACAAGTCCTATCCAGGTTCCGCAGATTTAGCCTCTACTTTAAACTAGAGAAATGAGAACGTTCCTTTCCTTGGATTCGTTTTGTCTGGCATGGGGTTACAAATGGATCCTGCTAAAGTCTGCGCTATTTTTCATTGGTCTCAGCTCCAGGGCCTTAAGGCGATTCAGAGATTTGTCGGTTTTTAAAACTACTGCCGACAATTTATTCAGAACTTTTTGACCATCATTGCACCCATCACTGTATTAACCAGGAAGTCTGCCAATCCTAAAGTCTGGTCGCTGGAGGCGGTAACAGCTTTTCTTATCTTACAGAAGGCCTTCTCCTCTGCCCCTGTTCTTGCCCAACTTGATCAGGAATGGCCTTTTTAGTTGAAGTAGACGCCTCATCAATTGGATTTGGAGCAGTACTTATTCAAAAATCTACTACCGGCATTCACACTCCTTATGGATTTTTCTCTAGACCAGTGGTTCCCAAACTTTTGCAGTTCGCGGCTCCCTTAGAGTCTCCATAATTTTTTCAAGACACCCCTACAAAATAATTACCTAGCAGTCTCGTTTTAGTAGTTGAGTCTAAAAAAACCTAATAAGTATTTAAGTCAGGACAGAAATACTTATTTAGTTGTATGCAAATATAATACACATAAATCCAAGGGAAAAGAATATTTTTATATTTTTTTTCCGATTATATTTCTGTCAAAGAATAATTTACAGCTAACTCACATTGTGCCATCATTCATCTCCACACACTCTGTGTCCTCCTTCATCTCCACACACACTGTGGCCTCCTTCATCTCCACACAGTCTGTGCCTCATGTATCCACACACTCTGTGCCCCCTGCATCCACTCACTCTGCCCCTCTGCATCCTCACTCTGCCCCCTCTATATTATCACTCTGCCCCCTCCTTCATTCTTTTGCCCCTCCATTGCTGTTTCCTATCACCATTCCCCTCTGTTTCTTTACTTACCATACTTGACCTTCTTTATTCTATTTCTTCTGTCTTTTATTATATCTTACCAATTCACCAGTGCCTGGGACCCAGCATCCTCTCTCCTTCCGCTTGTCATTGAATGTCGGGCATGATGACGTCACGCCCGACATTCTGTGAGAAGCAAGGAGGGAGGAGGATGCTGGGTCCCGGGCGCCGCCGGATTGGTAAGTTGTTTTTTTTCTGCTCCTGGCCACAGCACCCCTGTGACAGCATCATGGCACCACTGGGAGCAGCGGTGCACATTTTGGGAACCGCCGCTCTAGACGGTTTCTTCCCAGTGAAAGCAACTATGGGTTCAGTGACAATGAACTCTTAGCTGTGAAATCCGCACTCGAGGAATGGCGTCAGTTATTGGAGGGTGCTCTTCATCCAGTCACCGTTTTCGTGTATCATAGAAACCTTGCATTCATTTGTGAAGCCACTGTCTTAACTCTCAACAGGCTCTTTGGGCTTCCTTCTTTGCACAGTTCAATCTGGTCCTTACCTTTTGTCCTGGAGTTAAGAACGATCGAGCAGATGCACTGTCTCACTCTTTTGATGATTCTGACCATCTGACACCTTTGGAACCTCAACAATCCCTCCAGTATTGTAGCACTTACCAGAGCAAAGACTTGTACTCCTCCTCCTGGCTGATCCTTCCTGGAAGCCCATTTAAGACTCAAAGCTTTAAATGGGCTCATTCTTCTCGCATTTCTGGTTATGCAGGTGTAAAGAAGACTACTGCATTACTATGTCGTCTGTTCTGGTGGCCATCTGTTTGTTTGGACATTCCCAAATTTATTGCTACTTGTACAACCTGTGCCCAACATAACATTTCCAAAAGAGTTCCTGCTGGTTTGCTTCATCCTTTACCCATTCCGAACTTCCCCTGGGTGAGCATTTAAATGGATTTCATCACAGATCTTCCTTCCTGCGTCGGGTATAATACCATCTGGGTTATCGTCAACAGGTTCTATAAGATTGCTCACTTTGTACCGTTATGAGGTTTGCCTTCTGCTAGTCAATTAGCTGTTACCTTCATTAAGGAAATTTTTAGGATCCATGGATGTCCTAAGGAGATCATCTTCGATTGTGAGGTCCAGTTCACTTCTCGATTTTGGGGAGCATTTTGTAAAAATCTAGACATGGACTTAAAGTTTTCAACCGGGTATCATTCCCAAACTAACGGCCAAACAGAATGAATGAATCAGGACCTAGAGACTTTCCTTTGATGATTTTCCTCTGAGAATCTGACCAACTGGTCTCAGCTCCTTCCCAAGGCCGAATTTTGTCATAACCATCATGTCCATGAGTCTACGGGATCTACTCCCTTCTTTATTGTGATTGGGACCCACCCTGTTATCTCAGATCCTTTTGTTTCCTCAGGCTCCTCTGATCCTGCTGCTGATTCTCTTCTTCGAAAGTTTTTGCTCATTTGGTCCCAGATTAAAGCAAAATTGCTTAAAGCCACGCAACATCATAAGACATTTGCTGATTGTCGCTGAGACCTATGCCAATTCTTCTTGTAGGGGACCAGGTGTAGATATTCACCAGAAATATGAAACTCAAAGTACCTTCTATAAAACTGGCACCTCGTTTTATTGGACCCTACCCTATTTCACAGGTCGTCATTCTTGTCTGTTACAAGTTGAAATTGCCTCCTTCTCTCAGGTGCCACAATTCTTTTCACATCTCGTTGTTACGATCATTGGTGATCAACGAAGTACGCCACTGTACTACTTTGACTTTGAGAGACTTGCTTTCAATACATTGACAGTGAGAAGGAAAAACAGGCTACAATATGAGAAATATCAGACTGTTATAACTAGATCTATATTAGAACAGTGTACATGTAAGGCATACAGTATGCTTCCTGGAGTTTTTCTAAAATTGCTAAATCATCTAATTGTTACAATATACATTTATCAAGTAACAGTGCATTTTATACATTGTATCCTATCCTGTTTGCACTGTGATTTTGTGACCTGCAACAGTGAGGATTTTAAAGAGCGACAGGGACAATGACAAGACAAGGGAACAAAATGAAGGCTCATCATCATCAACATCAACATTTATTTATATAGTGCTAGCAAATTCCGTAGCACTTTACATTTGGGCACATACACAGTAATAAAACAATTCTGGGTAATACAGGCAGATAGAGAGGTAAGAGGAGGTAAGAGGACCCTGTTCGCAAGCTTACAATCTGTGGGACAATGGGAATTTGATACATAAGGCTAAGTGCTATATATTACATATTGGTACAGCTAGAATTATTAAAAGTAAAATGTGCTTAGTGGGCTATATGATCCAGTCACATAGCAATGTTGGTCATAGGGTTGTTGTCTTGCGTGAACTGTGTGAAAGGTGGCAATATTGTAACCTAGGGAGGTTAAGACAGTGGTTGACTAATTTTAGAAACTTGCCTGAAGAGGTAGGTTTTAAGAGAATGCTTGAAGGTTTGAAAACCAGAGGAAAATATTATTCCTCAAAGAGAGTGCAGTCAGAAAAAAAGTCCTGTAATTAGGAATGGGAGCATGTGATGAGAGCGGATGAGGGACGCTGATCTTGTGCGGAATGGAGATGTCGATTTGGGAGACTTTTTGAGACAAATGAGGAAATGTAGGTTGGTGCAGTTTTGTTAATGGCCTTGTATGCTAGTAGAAGTATTTTATATTGGACTTAGTGTATAAAAGGCAACCAATGTAGAGACTGACTGACTGGCTCAACAGAGGAAGAACTATTTGCAAGGAAAATTTAACCGCTGCATGCAAAATAGATTGTAGGGTTGGGAGTCTGATTCAGGGTAGACCAGTAAGGAGGAAATTGCGATAATCAATACGAGAGATAAGTGTATGAATTAAGGGAGATAAGTGTATGAATTAAACTCTTTTCAGTCTCTTTTGTGAGATACATGAGTATTTTGGAAATGTTTTTAGATGTATCAAACATGATATAAATGTAGAGTCGATGTCAAGGATCACAACTAGGCAGCGAGATTGCGAGGTGGGATTTATGGTCATGTTGTCCACAGAAATAGCAATGTTAGGTAGGTAGCTTCTGTTGGCAGGTGGGAATATTATTAGCTCTGTTTTTGAAAGATTCAGTTTGACTTGGCGAGAGGACATCCAAGGACATCCAAGATGAAATGGCAGAAAGACAGTCAGTAACGTGGGACAACACAGATGATGTGTTAGATGCTGCAGAGAGAACCAGGTCTTGAAGACCTAGGGGTTGTAGAAATTGTATGAGGAGAGATTGGTCAACAGTGTTAAATGTTGCAGAGAGAACCAGGAGAATTCGAAGAGAATAATCACCTTTAGTTTTAGCAGTGATCAAATCTTTGACAACCTTAGTCAATGCAGTCTCTGTGAATGTTGAGAGCTAAAGCCTGACTGAAGAGGATTCAATAGGTTGATTGTGGAAAGAAAGCATGTGTGGTGAGTGTAGGCAATTCTAGTTTCCATTATGTCTTTTCTTGTATTGGGCTTTCTAGACACAACCATTTCCAGTACAGTACCTGTTTTATAAATTAACATTTACATTTTGCTACTATCCAATAAATATATTTTTGAGCATTGTGTTTTAATGAAAACTGTATATAAATATTGATGGAAATCCAATAAAAAATACATTTCCTACACAATGATATCACATGACTGTACAAGTAGCAAAACAATGATAATGGTTAGGGTGATAGTGGTGATAATGAGTATGAACATGATGAAGATGGTTATTAACTCACATAAATGAGATTTCTCTAGTTAAAGGGCAGATAAATGGAAACCACGTTGATACTTTTTCTATATGCAAAACTCTTCATTAAATTTTAATTAATATTACAAGACATGCAAAATAGAGTCAATGAAATTTTATGAATAGAACCCAAAACAACTTAAATATTAGACTAACAAAAAATATTTGAAATTTACATTAAATGATTTCTGTAATGTGTGATTTGATCATGATTGCTATAGCATGTGCAATGGAAATAAGGTATTAATATTGTGTAACCCTGTAAATCTTGTTGTTATTCTTACACTTTCATATCTGTGTTATTTGGAATTCGAAGATCGAATCTTTGAAAGTTACTTTATATTTATTACATTAGTAGTAACGGTAGTTCCAAAAATATATGTGGAAATACTACACTACTCCTCAAAGTCACAACTTCACAAACTTATTTACATTATTTTGAGAAGTATTCATTATTTACATGGAAATGCTAAAAAATAAATAATTTGTAGCTATCAATGAGTGAATTAGTTGGTAAAATATAAAAACATGTTATTTAAAAGGCATATATCTAGAAATACACTAGAATAATTAAGTGTATCATCAAATAACAATTTTGCTATATTGCACACATCAAAATCATTGTCCTTTCTGCATATTTTATATTTATTTTTGTGTGTTATTTTAGTGAACATTGATGCATGTTTGTATGTATGAGTATATTCCCAGATCGTAATTGGGGACCTGGTAATTAGATCGCAAAATGTACCAGAAGCTCAACTTTCAATCTGTGGTCTGAATTGCAAAGCATCATATTTTTAAAGTCATGCTGACATTCCTCAGCCAGCATAATCTGCCAAAAACAACTTGAGCAAAGCTTGTCTTGGCAGAAAATCAAAATCAAGGCCTCAACAGTGTAACTGAAAACATTTACACAGCTGGAACCAAATCACCCTATATTGTCAAGAGTGTTCTTGGGTTAGAACCTATAAGAATACCTTTCCCTTGGCTAGACTGTACTATTCTACATCTCTCCCTGTATGTTAACCTTAAACCAATTATGTGGGTTAGAATCAAAATGTTTGGTATATGTGAATAACAGAAGCACACATATTCATTAATCAAACTGTAATTTTGAATTAATGGTGTCATTAATATGCATGTATTACTAATATCAGCATAATATTACTAAAATCAGCATGCATAAATTGACTGCTTATTCAAAAAATTTAAAAATAAAACAAAAGTGTTAGTAATATACGTGTTTTAGTAATTATGCTTATGATTCTATTATATATGCAAAAATGTACATCCTACTGAAAATGGCTGCAGGAAATGTATGACCATTTGAAGGCACTAGGTTGTGGTGTTCTTATGCAGGTCACTGTTGTAAAGGTGACTTCTAACATCCATAACCATTTCAATAAAAAAAAAATGTTTATACAGAGCTCACCAAGTATAAGCAATAACATAAGAACATATCTATTATACAGATATTATTTACAGAAATATATACATATATTTAATACAGATATGTCATGCAAATGTTGTTTACATATATAAATGATGATGTAAACATTTGCAGGCACACTTACATCATATGCTGCAATTACATATTTATTTTTTGACTCTGTAAAAGTTTCTCAGAATGAACTAACTATACAAAATAGACATATCATGATGTAGTGTACCAAAGTCCACCTACCCTGGACCATGCATATTAAGCTTATAGGCATCTGCCTAGCAACAAAGCAAAAAATGTCTCTTCTGGTATCTTTCCATCGCTATTCAAGCACGCGGTGATTACTCCTTTTCTAAAATAAAAAAACAAAATTCTGACCCAAACTGCCTCTCAAATTACCGCCCAACTCTCAGCTCCCATGGCCCTCCAAACTTCTTGAGAGAATTGCCTACACTCACCACACATGTTTCCTTTCTGCAAACAACTTATTGGATCCTCTTCAATCAGGCTTCGCTCTCAACACTCCACAAAGGCTGTGCTGGAAAGGTGACAAACTTTCACTGCAAAGTTTCTTCACAGACCTTAACCAAAATCCATATAACCTCAATTTTACTACTAAGTACAGTCAAAAATCCATCAAATTTCTTGATCTATGCATTTATGTTGACAATCAACAACTAAAGACTAAGACATACAATAAACCAGTACATGTGGATAGTTTTATTTTGGAAACAAGCAATCATCACCCTGAATGGCCATCAAATATTTCAAATATTCAATTTGATCAGTTTAGGTGGATCAGAAGGAATTGCTCAGACTTAGACACCTTTGCTAGCCAAGGTCTACGACTTAGAAATTAATTTCTAGAAAAAAGATATAATACAGAAACAGTAGATACGGCATTTATAGAAACCACAAATTTAAAAAGAAAAGATTTGTTAATCTACAAAGAATCAGATAATCATGAGTCCAGTAAAAGTTCAGAAAACACATACTTTATTACTGGCTACCATGACTCGGCATTCGAGGTCAGGAAGATAGTAAAAAAAACATTGTTGAATTCTATTACAAGACCCAAACTTGAAAACCACACTATCCGATCAACCAAAAATGGTCTTTAGAAAGGCACCAAATCTCAAGACCCAATTTGATAGCAGCTACATAACCCTAAATCAACAAATACAACCTTCACTCACCTCCAAACACCAACCTACATGATTCTATCCTTGCGGTAGGTGCATCACATGTAGTAAAACACAGACAGTGAAGCACTAAACATACAAAAAAGGAACCAGCGTAATGATACCACCAAATAGTAATTAATAAATGTCATACATTCGAACCGGCATGTTAAAAAATGCAACAAATATATTTATTTATAAAAGAGTACAAGCTCTAAATGACATCTTCCCTTATATAAAGTGTGTACCACTAACTGGTTCACACAGCATGTGGAAATATTTCCCAGCTGTCCCTTATGCTGGGACAAGGTCCTGAATGATCAGGATAGTCTCCTAAAATCAGGACTATCCTGATGGAATTGGGACATTTGAGAGGTAAAGGTATGTTATTTTATTAGAAAATAGAAAATAGAGTGTGGGGGATCCGCGCTATCCGCGTGATGGATGAAAATAGGCAGCCGGAGGGACAGATAAAGGGTGGTCTCGACCCCTAGGAATAAACAACAATGGATTCCCCAGCGCAATAGAGGGATACAAGGGATAGTGTAAATAAGGGGCAATATAAAAATACAAATATGTAAAAATGTAAAAAATCAGTTATGGATGCCAATATTGGGCTAAATGTGGACTTACTATTAAAAATAGGCAGGTATCTCTAGAAGATGTGGTATCCGTATGTATGTATGGGGCTGGTTACTGATTGCATATATCCTCACAATCCAATGTAGCAACCGCCAATCAAACAGTGCTGTTAAAACAATGTCACAATAAAAATCGTCGATGGTCCTATATGCGCATGCGCGGACCCTGAGTTTGTTTTCCGGCTTTGTCGTGAGACCTACACCACGTCTAGGAGTGGGATCGCTGACTGGAAAATAGACCCTTACAAAAACAATATCAGTTTTCTCACTGCATGGATTAACCTTTGGTATTGTCCTACCGAGTATGGCGTTGTGAATATTTGCAGATAGAGACTTTGAGTTTGTTTTTTGATACATCGTTAGAAGCACACACCGGCCAGGAGCGGGATCGCTATTTGGAAGGAGGATCTTCTGCATAGATTATCTGGACACACCATCTGGGGAGGGAGGTAAGTGCACTACCCAACCTTCCCAGACTTGTGGCCCTTTGTTTTTATTGTGACATTGTTTTAACAGCACTGTTTGATTGGCGGTTGCTACATTGGATTGTGAGGATATATGCAATCAGTAACCAGCCCCATACATACATACGGATACCACATCTTCTAGAGATACCTGCCTATTTTTAATAGTAAGTCCACATTTAGCCCAATATTGGCATCCATAACTGATTTTTTACATTTTTACATATTTGTATTTTTATATTGCCCCTTATTTACACTATCCCTTGTATCCCTCTATTGCGCTGGGGAATCCATTGATGTTATTTTATTGTCCATTGAAGACAACATTTATTTCTACACTGAAAACAGCAATGGAGAGAGGGAGAAAAAGTGCACATGAGAGAAATAAATGAGAGAAATAACTTTAGGAGGGGTAAAGAACAAAATTGTTGGTGGACTGTGTTATTTCCTCCTACCTGTTGTTATTTCTTGCACAACCTTGCAGATTTATTGTATGGATACTGTTTGGATACTGGAATGTTTGGGTCCTGATTCTGAAATGTTCGAGCATGGATTCTGGAAAGTTTGGGTCTGGATTTTGGAATGTTCAGGCCTGAATGTGGGTGCATGTTTGGAAATATATAGGTACATCAGATATGGAAAGCCAAGAATTAAGTAAACACAGTGCATAACATATAAATAAATCCAACATTCAAATTTCCTGAATTTTGAGAATTAAGAAACAGCCTAAAAACAAACTGCACAGCCACATTATGCACATTGATAGTGCATTTTACACACGAGGGTCAGGCTTTTGTGTCCTCTTTGTCAAAGCAAAATCATTGGATGATACTCTGGTGCCAGAGTATCAGGTTTCCTGCCTCTAGCTTTGCCATTAGATTTATTTACCTGTTGTGACCTGGCTTTCCCGATCATTCTCCTGCTCCTGCACCATTCCTGTTGTGACCTGGCTTGCTGACCATTATCCTGAAGTTGCCCCGTTCTGTACCCGTGATTTTGGCCCGCCTGACTACTCTTCAGATTATCGTTTAGCTCTGTTTACTCCTGATTGGCTTCTGACCCGGACCGTTTGACCTCTCTACTGCTACACCGGCACCTGGCTAGTGGGACCGTGACCTGCTTGCCCTGCGCAGCTAAGTCCAAACCTCCTTGTGGGGGTCCCTGGTGAATACCAGGGGCACGTTAGACTCTGAACCTGCTAGTTCAGTGACGCTAATACTGGTTAGTGGAACCTGTGCTTCTGCACTTCAGCCGAGCCTGACAGGTACCAACTGCCAGATTTATTAAAGGCTAACTCGCTTTATATCACTAATAAACTGTAATTTTAAAATCTGCCTCTGTGTGAATTGCCATCCCGATTTTTAACATGGCCTGAATACAATCTGCCAGAAAGTTGGGGTTTAGAAAATCACTTGGAAACCTGCCAGGAAACATACCAAACAAGAGAGGTTCCTCTGGCAGGCAAGATGGCTCAAATCACATTCATGGGGTATTCAAACATTCAGGAAGCCTATGAAAGCTTATCCAAAACCCTTGTTGCCCGGGACAAATGGTGGAGTTTGGGATGTTTTTTGAAAGATCCACTACTGAGGTCCTCTGCCTAACTAAGGAGGATAAGAGACACAGGAGGGTGGAGGAGCCTCAGCATCAGTTCCAAGGTGCTCATAGATCCCACAATGTCTATGTGTTTAGAGCTCGATTGGCCTTGGACTCCCTCTCAGAGCAGGAGGTTGTGTGGATGTTTCTCATGAACAGCACACACCTCCTGCAACTTTATGAGAAGGTGAGTCATGATGTAGAGCCTTAAACATCTGTGTTGCTGTTTGTGCAGGTTGAAGCTTTTGGATGATATGATGTAAGTGCAACAGCATTCATCCTCCATTTTCTTATGGTTTAGTAATTGTGGGCAGAGGGACCTGCATATCTAAAAAAAGCTGTAGATGGAAATATTGGACAATGTAGATATTATTTCATGCAACCTTTTTAATAACACTGTTATGCTCTGCTATGGCCCTGGATGATATTGGCATTTTCAGATACTTACATGTGTCAGGTGTAATTCAATAATTATGCTGTATTTTGAATGCAAAATAAAAATTACACATACAATAATTCTATTGTTGAAGTTTAATAATTGGATGAAGAAGGTAATTAAAATCTTCTGTACACTACAATCATTTGCGATGCGATTAATATACAACTTAATTATTATCATAGCAACATTTAAATAAGTTTAACATAGTTCTATCATGTAATATAAAATATAAAGTGGTGAAGAGGCTAATGTAAATTACATTGAGTTTGGTATCATTCTGTTCGCAATTGCATGTGAACTTTTCCGGTAGTATTATGTAGCATTCGCACTTTGCAAACGCTGATTATAAATAATATCACTTTTTATACACCGAATAGCAAGTGCAGAGATGTCACAAAAGAACCAGTTTATACAGGTTTAGAGGCTGGAGCCTGAAGGACACCTGATCACCTCAAGGAACAATGGCCAGAGGAATCAACCAATGGCATGTTGAGTTCTTGGGAGGTCAAGACCCATCGACCTATGAATGTGGACCTTAATATTGTAACTGCATCTTTCCCAGCTTTTTTACAACTGTACAGTGTATAAATTGTGCACCTATGGATTTGGAAACCAGAGCATTCTAATTGAAGGTTAGTGCTATCAGTGCATGCGCATGCATGCCAAACTTTGCCTTAAATTATGAGAATAAAAGCTTTGTGCTTTGGAACCACAGCAATCACATCAGAGAATCTTCATTACAAATGATACATATGGATGTAATGCTTGTAGTGAATTAATGATACTCACTGAACTGAGGTAGCGTGAATGGCCAGTCAGAATCCTGCACATGAATCCTGTGCAGAATTTCAGCTGGCATTACTTGCTTCAACGCTTCCTCATATGAGGTATACTCCATAATCAGGTGTAGATCACCTCCTTTTGCCACTGCTGTTTTTCTATCCTCCTCCATTTTCTCTTTCAGTCTGCACTTTATGCTTACATTTCCACACTGCGCCTCTGTGGCAACAGCATTTACAGCTCACACTCCTGCTCACATTTGTCTTTTGCAGGTTACAAATGTTTTGCAGCTTGGCTGTCCAGAATCTGAGGCACAATGCTAATGATGAGTGTTCAGTTCTCAGCAAAGGTGAACCTGACATTGCGCCCACACTTTGTCTTGCCTGAGGGGACAGACTCCTGGCTCCTTACTTCCCCATACTCCTATCTGAGATCCCCCAGAATGAATCTCTTTCTCTCTCTCCCTAATCTCCTCAGCCCTTTGCCTACAACTAGCCTTCCTCCAAACTAAAACACTGAGAAATCAGACACAATACAAACACAAGCACACAACACAGGGACAAATAACTTGAGCAAATAGCATAAATGAACTAAACTATACAAAGGCACAAGACTAGTCAGTCTGCAATCAAAAAACATTCCCCAAATCCCAATTGAAACATAATATACTAGCCTTATCACCATCCTATCTCCTAGCACTAACTCCTGAAATCCCTATCAACAAATCTTAGACAATAGGCAGGTTTATATAGTGCCGGTAAGATAAAAAAAATTGCTAAAAGTCTGTGTTTTGAAATCATCCAATTACAAATCAGCATTATTTAAAAATTGCTCCATTTCTGTAAAGTTTCCAGAGAGTTTGTAATTGTCTCAATCTGCTGTCCATCATTGTAAATTTACAGAGATTTAAGTTTTAAGCCTTCAATGCACAAGATAATAAATCCAGTGGGCTGGAGGCTAAAATGAAGGCGATTTACAGCGAAATGTGGAAATCCATATGTTACACCTAAATACTATGGGCCTGATTCATTAAGGAGCTTAGGCAAGAAATTGTGTAAGTTTTCTGGACAAAACCATGTTGCAATGCAAGGAGTGTTTAGTTGATTACTTTGCACATAAGGAAAATACTGACTGTTTTTTTCATGTAGCACACAACTACTCATTAGCTTATTTGTACACTGAAATTTAAAGTTGATATTTGTGTGCTACATGAAAAACAGCCAGTATTTAACTTATGTGCAAAAAAAAACCAACTAATTTACACCCCTTGCATTGCAACATGGTTTTGTCCATGGTTTTGCTCATCTTAAGTTAAGAATTTCTTAAGTTAAGATGAAAATACTTCTTAGCTACACTTAAGAAGTTTTCCCAACACTTAAGAAAAAAGGGTTGAGAAAGGGAGAGGAATGGGTGGAAATTGGGTCGAGATTATACTGTCTTAAGAAGAGTAGGTATTTACCTCCATACCTGTCGGATATATAAGAAGAAATGCTTAGAGTTTTTCTTCTTGTTTAAACTGAAGGAAGCTAGGAGTCATGTTTAAGTCCAAAACAGCTATAGCAGCAGCGCTGAATAACACCACTAAACTGTTCAAAAAGCATTGTTCATTTAAAACACTCACAACTAAATATGAAAAACATACTTCTTAATACACTTCACTCAAATTGTATTCAATTTTTATAAAATTTTTATATTAATATCAAATATTAAACAATGTACTATCTTTTTAAAAACAACCGTGATGGATGCACAGTTGTTATAAATTGCAATGTAAAGTGGTGGATGTGTAATATCTAATAGTTAGCCTATACTTTTTTGATATTTAAAAAAAATGGCTAATAATATTCTAGTATACATGATATATATAACAGCTTAATTTGTTAAAATTGAATGGATACATTTTGCGAATATAAACCATGCATACTCGTTCATAAGGGATATATAGGAAATCCACACAAACATGGGGAGGATATATAAACTCCACAGAGATAAGGCCTTGAGTGAGTATTCAAACTCAGGACCCCACTGTTGAAAGGTGGATTGTCTAACCACTAAGCCAATCTACAAGTGCAAAACAATATGTGCATGATATAGACTAGAGCGAAAAGCTGAGCATGAACTCTCATAAACTTTTTTAAATTTTATTAATTGATAATAAAATTATACAATGTACAATGAAATATTATAACCCTAAATCCTTGGTAGATACACAGTTTAAATAATTTTCTATGGAAATTCAGTAATAATAATAATTGGACTTAAAATTGTTTGTCAGTTTTTGCCTTCTGGGTTTTAATTTTGGATCCTAGGTTTTTTTGCTTTTATCTGTGGATATTTTGTATTTCATTGTATTCACTTTATTTGGAACAGCTGCTTGTCTGTGTTATAGCTTCACAGAAATGTCAAAATGCAATATAAGCATATTCCACAAAATGGGTCAGGAATGAAACTCATGACCCCACTGATGAAAAGTGGATTGTCTAACCACTAAGGCAACGTGTTGATTGAGCATTATATACATTATATAGACTTGAATGTCAAGCACCATGTTTGAAAGTGCTATTAGGTAAAATAAATGTGAGTACATAAACTAAGCTTATAGTGCTCCAAAAAAACATACAATACAATACAGGCACTGCTACCAACATGAAGGTTTAAGGTTAAACAATAAAGAATTACACACACACATTCTCTTGCTGTCCGACATGAAAAATGTGTCATGTTTAATTTTGAATTGTAAATAAGTGTGGATGCGAATTTAACGGCTAATAATTCACAATCATAAATATACATGCACGATACTAGACTGAGGAAACACTAACACATATACTAGCATACTCTTCTATAAGTGACACATTGGACTAAACCCACAAAAACATGGGGATATGCAAAGTCCATACAGATACAGACATGACTCTGGAATCGAATTCATGACCCTACTGTTGGCAGCTGGCTTGTCTAACCAATAAGTTATACTTCACATTGTAACAAACTTACAACACAACACAGGCACTAGTGGCAACCTAAAGTATTAATGAGCATAATTAACTGAATAATTAAACACACTTTCCTTTCCCTACTCCATGGCAGCCCTAAAAATGGGTTAATCCCTGATCGGCTAGTGTAGACAGGAAGAAATTTGTCCCACCTGGCCCCTATATAAAGGCAGCTCCTCCTCTTCCTCAGTGTCTTTTCTTCCTGTCTTAGCAGTGTTAGGACAGGATAGTGTAGTGAGTGTTTGTTATTTTTGTTTGTTATGTTATTCGAGAGGGCTTACCTGAGGTTATGTCTTTTTCCTCTGAACTGGCTGCAGGGCAGTTTCAGCTGGGCACGGGTGTTCTCTTTGATTGAATCTTTTGAGATTCCTGGGGTTGTGCACACAGGATCGCATGGAGGACAAGGCGCACGGAGGACAGTGCACGCGTATGCGCTATACGTTGCCAACAGCGCTGATTCTCTGGCAGACTCACCTGTGGAAAGAATCAGGTGATAAGTATGCTAAGACTCACTATGATGATGTCAAGAGCTGGCACCATATTAAGCAGCTGCAGCCCATTATCAATGGGGTTCAGTCTTTGCTTGGTGTTGGAAGCTGCACTATGGACCAAGAACCCGCCCTAAAAAAGCCGAAGGACACCCCAAGGTAAGCCCTTAGTTATTCCTTTTTATTCCTAAGGATAGGTTACTTAGTTTCTTTTCTATGTGTTTACAGTAGCTCTGTGGAGCTTGTGCAGGGAAAAAGGAAATGTAAAGTGAACAATCATGTGTGTGCAGCCTGAGATGGCAGATTGCTGAAGGATTGTACTGACCCATTATGTGTATCATGCACCCCGGAAACTGTAGAGGATCCTGCCCCCCTGAACAATTCAGGCAGTTCTTTTCATGGATGTCTAAAGCAATGCAGGAGTTTCAAGCCCCAGAACAGAGAGCTACAAGGGCCAGGGTCCCTACAATGGAAGATATGGAGGAAATAAGGCCAAGGCCGTCCTCCATAAAAATACTCTACTCAGGAATGGGATTCAGACTCAGATAGTGAGATTGAGGTGAAAGAGGAGAATGTTTAATTTGGATACTGTAAATATTATACTGAAGCATTTTAACAAAGCATTAGGTATTGAAGAGCCAGCAGTACCAATCAAACCGCAGGATGCATTGTTTGCAGAGCACTGAGTGAAGTCTAGAGTGTTCCATACACATAAAGTAGTTAAATTTTTGATTACTAAAGAACGTCAGGCTCTAGACAAAAGTAATCCTAACATGGGGAGGCTAAATTGCATGTAGCCTTTTCAGGATGGAGATGCTGAAATGGTGTTCAGTGCCTAAAGTGGATTCAGCTATAGCTGGCCTATCCTCAAGGACCATTCACCCATCGGATGATGGTGGTCCATTGAAAGATACTATGGATAGGAAAATGGAGACTTCCTTCAGGAAATTATCTCCTCAGGCATAACCCTAAAATCTGGGGTAGCCATGGCTTCGGTAGCCAGAGCCCTGAGACTATGGGCCAATTACTCTATATATGGATATCGAGCATCAGATAAATAGAGTGTATCTTCTCGTATCCCTAGAGGTTATGCAAAAAAGTATTCATTTCTTGTGTGAAGGTGCATTGGATACGATTGTGTTTTCTTCCAGGAGCATGACTTCAGCATTAGTAGCGAGAAGGGCGCTCTGGCTACGTCCGTGGGCGGCAACGCTGACAACGCTTCCATATGAAGGCAGTTTTCTGATTGGCAAAAAAATGGACAAGCTTATGCAGAGGTTAGCAAGTGGAAAAGCTAATGCGTTACCACAGGACAGAAAGGTGACGCCTCTTTTCTTATTCTCCAAAACAACAATTTAAGGAAGCCCGTACCTACAGGCTGGGGAGACGATATTCTAGACAACAGGATAGTATGGCAAGACAGTCCTTTCTGCCCTTCAGACCAGGAAGGGAGAAGCAAGGACAGCAAAGAACCCAATGACTATCTACGAATCCAGTCCCCACTAGATCCAGTGGGTGGCAGGATATCATACTTTGAAAAAGTTTGGATTCAGACCACACAAGACATATGGGTCCAGGAGATAGTCACCAAGGGATATGCTATAGAATTCCATACATACCCTGTAGACAACAAATTCATTCAATCAAGAAGTCCCTCAGCTTCCCTAGAATGGCAGGCATTGGAGGAAAGTCTCAGAGGCCTGGTGAGAACAATAGCTATTGTATCAGTAACGTCAGCACGAGAAAGAAAAGGGTTCTACTCCAGACTGTTCCTTGTCCAGAAAGCATCAGGTGCCTTCAGGACAGTGCTAGATTTAAGGGCTCTCAACTGCTATGTGCGAGCAAAACATTTCAGGATGTAATCTGTCAACACAATTCTAAAAGCACTAGAAACAGGAGATTTTCTAATGGCAATAGACTTAAAAGATGCATATTTCCATATTTCGGACACATCCCATCACCAACAGTTCCTAAGGTTTTGCATTCTAGGGCATCACTTCCAGTTCACTTGTCTTCCGTTTGGCCTTTCCACATCTCCAAGAACATTCACCAAGGTCCTTGTAGTGCTAATGGCGGCGCTCAGGGAAAGAGGAGTGACCTTGTGGCCATATCTGGACGATATTCTAGTTTTGGCAAAATCAGAAGAAACAGCCTGGGAAACTACATCTCAAGTGATTCAGTTTCTGCAACAACATGGTTGGTTAGTCAATATATAAAAAAGCCAGTTGATACCATCACAACAGCTTGTATTTCTAGGAGTGGAAATAAATACACATATGGACAAAGTCTGCCTCTCTCAAGAAAGGGCTGTCAAGATCCAGTCGTTAGCACACCTGATTCAAATCTAACCTTGTGTGTCAGCGAGAACATGTCTACACCTCCTAGGAATGTTTTCCTCAACAATAGTCCCATGGGCGAGGTGGCATATGAGAGTTCTTCAAGCAAACCTCTTTGCACAGTGGGATCATACAGTGGGGTCCCTAGACTACAAAATCAATCTCTCAAGGTCAGCTAGGCAGTCCTTATATTGGTGGCAGCTCCCGGGCCTGAGAAAACAAGGTGTGACCCTTTCGGTACCAGACTGGTATATCCTTACCACAGATGCCAGTGCACTAGGTTGGGGTGCACACATGCAAGGTATGGTCATGCAGGGCACTTGGCGAGACACAGAGATAATTTTTCAGGGTAATGTCTTGGAGATGAGAGTAGTCTGGCGGGCGGTTCAATACTTCCAGCCCTATCTAGGACTGTGGTTGCCTTCATAAACAAGCAAGGTGGTACCAAGAGCAGAACAATGTTGAAAGAAATAACCGCTCTGATGGCGTGGGTAGAGGCGAATCTAAAATCTCTCTCAGCCCTTCACGTAGCAGGCAAAGACAATGTAGTGGCGGATTACTTGAGCAGACACCAAGTTCACCGAGGGGAGTGGGAGCTGCATGAAGAAGTCTTTCAGCTGGTACAATGCAGATTTGGAACACCAGAAATAGACCTTATGGCCACATTAAGCAATGCCAAGGTACCCCTCTTCTACTCCTGTCACAGAGACATCAGCGCCCTAGGGATGGGTGGAACTTCAAACTGGGGTACGTGTTTCCTCCCTTTCCACTCATCCCTCAGATACTCAGAAAAATAAGGAAAGAGAAAGTGGAGGTGATAGCGATCCTCCCGGCGGGGCCAAGGTGTCCCTGGTTTGCTGTAGCACAGAGAATGTTGCTGGAACATCCATGGACGTTACCGATCAGGCCAGACCTCATACATCAGGGTCCAGTTTTACATCCAAATCCAAACTCCCTGAGTTTGATGGCATGGAGACTGAGAGGCAATTACTAAAATCCAAAGGGGTCTCGGATGAAGTAATAGACATTCTAATTCACGTCAGGAAGAAAATCTCCTCTGTGATTTATTACAGAATCTGTAAAAAAATTATCTGTTGGGCAGGAGACATGGCGAAGGATCCCATGTCTGCCAGTGTGCCCGGTGTGTTAGAATTTCTCAAAGATGGTTTTGTTAAAGGACTAGCACCTGCTATGCTGAAGGTACAAGTATCGGCCCTTAGCATCCTTCTTGATTTCAAACTGGAGTCTCAGAGTCTTGTCTTCCAGTTTTTTCAAGCACTATAGTGATTACGCCCAAGACGGAAAACATTCTTAGCCCCTTGGGACCTTAATAATGTTTTGGATGCCTGAACAGCCGATCCATTTGAACCGTTACCAGACATATCTCTTAGATGCCTCACTGTAAAGGTACTCTTTTTGGTGGCTATCATTTTGGCTCGCCGAATAGGGGACATACATGCTTTATGGTGTGAAGAACCCTTTCTGAATTTCTATGAAGACAGAGTGGTTCTGAAGACGAATCCAGATTATTTACCCAAGATGGTATCTTCATTCCACATCAATCAGGAGCTGATTCTGCCATCTCTCTGTCCTCATCCCGCTAACAGTGACAAAACACGTCTCCACACTCTGGACCTAGTGAGGGCTATATCTACGTACATCATCAGAGCAAAAAATCTGAGGAAGATAAAGCAACTATTGTGCTTCCGGAAGGTCCTCGCAAAGGACAGGCCCCATCCAAACCCACATTGGCAAAGTGGATCAGAGAAGTGATTGCACAGGCCTACAGGCAGAAAGGGCAGGAGGTACCTAGAATACTGAAAGCACATTGAACTAGGGTGGTAGCAACCTCTTGAGCACATAGAACACATGCATCGGCAACTGACATTTGTAAGGCAGCTTGATGGTCGTCGTTGCACACTTTTTCTAGTCATTATCTTCTTGACGTTACAGTCTCTAAAGAAACACAGTTTGGGAGAAAGATTCTCCAACAAGCACTGTGAATAAATTTTCTGTTTGACTTTATTAAGGCGTTGGTTTTATTGCCCTCCCAATTATTGTACTGCTTTGGTATATCCCATTGTAAGGGCTGCCATGGAGTAGGGAAAGGAAAATTGAGAATTATACACACCGTTAATTTCCTTTCCTTGAAATACTCCATGGCAGCCCTATATTTACCCACCCTTGTTCTGTAGTTATGTATAGGACGGCTTGGGAAGTTACGAAAGACACTGAGAAAGAGGAGGAGCTGCCTTATATAGGGGCCAGGTGGGACAAATTTCTTCCTGTCTACACTAGCTGATAAGGGATTAACCCATTGTAAGGGCTGCCATGGAGTATTTCAAGGAAAGGAAATTAACAGTGAGTATAATTCTCAATTTTCTTAGTAACAGACATGAAGGATCATGTTTTGTTTTATAAAAAGTTAAATAAAAAAGTCAATGCAAAAGCATATCATAATAATTTGCAATCAGAAATAAACACAACATATTTTAATTAGTATAAAACAAAACAACAGATTTCCGTAAGCAGCGTTGCATAGACCCATGATCAGATCTCATCGTCTGATACCACAGTGGGCCATACACCTGCATATACTTATCTCATTACAATCCACTATAAAACACTGCTTCATGCAAACTTCTAGTTGGTTAGGACCCTACAGTGGGGTTTTCTGGTGTGGCTTTGTATATTGGAATTTTATTTGTATTGAGCGTTATATTTTAGCTTACTCTTTTTAAGTTTGTGTTTGTAAGGTATATTATGTTTGTTCAATAATAACAGTGCATCTCTATTTTCATATGTAATGTGCATTTTAATGTGTGTTCTGTTTGTCTTATATATTTTAACTGTGCTTTTTTTTGGGATCTTTTCAATCTTATATCTATTAAGATAATTCTTATGTGTTTTTGCCCTTCCCCATGTTGCATGTCTATTCAACAGATCCCTAGTCCTCCTGAAACTGTGGAGGCAGGCCACTTCAGGTTCCACACTGATTTGCAAGGTAAACTCTTTTCTAATATGGTTTATATCACACGTTTAAAATTCTAAAAATACAATTGTTGTTTGACGATGAAAGTAAAGGCATGTTTCATTTTTTAAAACATTTACAAATGCATGCACAAGACCGTTTGAAATCTGCAATTTTGTGGTTGGGCTGTAAAGGCTGCTTCTGCCCCTGCTGAGATTATCAGATGTGACTTTTATAGCCATAGCACTTAGAAAAATAATGATGAAGCTTGATTGTTAGAGTTTAGGTTAAAATAGACCAAACTAAAGGCTTTCATTGATGTACTACTAGGCCTTATCTGGGACATGTCTGCCTCACCTGAAAAATATTCAGTAATTAAGCATAGTCTGTGTTAATCATATATCTGACTCTCTATGTGAATGTTCTTTTCAACCCAGGTAAAGTACATAAAGTAAGTGCTGTCTGTTTATTGTTTTTAAGCCACTGATTTGTCAATGTTTTCTAATGGAGACACCGTGCATTCTCTTTCAATTTGAGGATAAGTGAAAAGCAGACACAATTTTCGTAAATAGCTAAATGTTTGTAATTTATTCCAACAGACCTTATGACCCAGCTGTCAGCTGGAGAACAAAGGAGGTGCGTCAAGGATCGTTTCATGGATCAAGACATGAAGGAGTTGCCTTTGTAAGCACGTAGGCATCTATAGTTAACAATGTTAGTCCTTTTAGGTTATTGGGGGACCTGCTTTACAGTTAAGGCATCATAATTGTAGATTTTACAGCTTGAAAGTACAGGTGTGTACAAAGTACACACAGTCAAGTTTTTTTTTTTTGCAAAATGGTCTAAGATTGATCTCTTTTTGTCTTAAATTTTAAACAGATAAAGAAGACAGCCATTATGGGTTCCAACATGACCTGCCTTGCAACACCTCTAACAAATTGAATAAAACAAACATGCATGTGTTTATATTTTTTCTTGTTTTCAAAGAAGTTTGTATTTACAGTTTGTTTTTATTTTGTGTTTCATTGATTACTGCAATTGTGTTTATAAATAAATATTATTTTTCTATTTTTTGCAATACTCATTTTCCTGTAACTCTCTGCTGCTTTGTACACTGTTGAACACCCCATTCACCTACACATCCTTCACTTCATTGTCCATCTAGACACAGTTCTCTCCTGGGTAATTGTCTACCTCTCTAACTGCTCCTATAGTGTACCCACATCTGGTACATTCTCCCTTCCACTCTCACTCTATTGAGGTCTCACAAGGCTCCTTTTTTTGTGTATAAATGTTGTACTTTAATATTGTATATCTCTTGTTGTGGGGTACTAATTAGGTCATTTGGCCTCCAATACCACCACTATGCTGAGGACACCCAAATGTACATTATTTTCCCTGATCTATTTCTTTCAGTACTAGCCTAAAGCTCAACAGGTTCTAAACCAAGCCTATTATTGTCCCTCATGCCAGAGTCACCAACTGGCCTCCAATCTCACTCACTGTCAATAACATTACTATACCCTCAGTGTTGCTTAAAATTTAAATCCTCTGTAAGTTTGTGATGAAGATAGCAGGAATCCATTCATAAAGCCTAACATAAAAAACCCATTTTTATAGGCAAAGGTCCCACAAAGTTTAAATATTAAATTCCCTAGAGCCTAAACAACTGTCCAAAAGAATATTCCAAACAGTTTACTGTCACGGGCACTAGGAGTCTTTACCCAGGGATCACCAGGTGATAAGCTTACCAGAGGAGTATAGATGGTAATATGGTACTCTGGTAGCGGGGTGATCACGGAACAGGAGACAGCAGATGATAGAGATGCTCGGGAAAGTCTATGACTAGCAGCACTGGTAATATATATATAGTAATACACGAGGAACTGAATGGACAAAGGACACGTGAGGGTAGTCAGTGGTCTGCGGTAGCAAGTTGTACCACTGCTATAGTGAGGAGGAATGTCCAACAGAAACGAGGAGGTGATGAGAGTCAGCGGTCTGCATTTAGCAAGTTGAACCGCTGTCTGGGTGAAGGAATGGGATCCAGGTGAAGGTATCCGGGAGTCAGTGGTCTGCGTTAGCAAGTTGTACCACTGCTATGTGAGAGGACACTGGAACAGGTGACACTGGAAACAGGAATCAGTGGTCTGCCTTTAGCAAGTTGTACCACTGAATATATATGTGAGGAGGAGCACGGGGAGAGACTGCAATACAGAGGATACACGGGCACCTTGAACTTGATCCACAATGACATGCACAATATAGTAATGACTGAACGGCACTGCAATAATACAAAGTCATAGAAACTATCCGAGCAAAAGATAACACAGTCAATGATGGCAAAAGTCTCAGCGGATAGTAAGCTCCAGAGGAGAACAACTCAGTCCAGCAAGATATGCAATACACCAGCACAGTCAATGAGAAGTATGCATACCGTGGTTCAGGAGCAGGCTGTCAGACAGGAGTGCAGAGATACCTGAACGGCTGGAGGCCGGCAGGATGCGAAGTCCCTGGAGGGTGAAGCGGTTATCAAGTAGGTGCAGCGCACAGGTAGGTAGACCAGCAGGGGAACAAATACTCAGGAAGCAGTAGTATGTAGAACTGGACTCCTGGAGGACCCTGAAGAGTAACGATGGTCTAGACGAGATGAAAGCAGTGAGGCACAGATCCGATGCAGACTGGCGAGTAGACACCAGCAGGAACACTGAGAAGCACGGAGAGCGGATCAGCTGCTGCAGACACGAGTAGAACTGAGGAGTAGCAGCCAGCAGGACTCTGCAGGTACACGGAGGTAGCGGATAGCAACCAGCGGGTGCAGCCACGATGAAACACGGGAGAGTAGAGCTGAGCTGGAACTGTTGAGCACGGAGAGCAGCGGATAGGAATAGTTGTAGCAGTCTCGAGGAAACACGGGAGAGTTGAGATGAGCTGAAGACTGTAGCGCACGGAGGCAGCAGATAGGAATCAGCCAAACAGTCACGATGAAACACAGGAGAGTTGAAGTAGTCTGAGGACTGTAGTGCACGGAGGCAGCGGATAGGAATCAGCTAACAGTCACGATGAAACACAGGATAGTTGAAGTGGTCTGAAGACTGTAGTGCACGGAGGCAGCGGATAGGAATCAGCTAACAGTCACGATGAAACACAGGAGTGTTGAAGTGGTCTGAGGACTGTAGTGCACGGAGGCAGCGGATTGGAATCAGCTAACAGACACGATGAAACACAGGTGAGTTGAAGTGGTCTGAAGACTGTAGTGCACGGAGGCAGCGGATAGGAATCAGCTAACAGTCACGATGAAACACAGGAGAGTTGAAGTGGTCTGAGGACTGTAGTGCACGGAGGCAGCGGATAGGAATCAGCTAACAGTCACGATGAATCCACAGGAGTAGAAGTGGTCTGGAAACCACAGGAGTAGAAGTGGTCTGGAAACCACAGGAATCAGCAGCGCTGAATACACGAGGAAACACAGGAACACCTTCAGAGGCTCATGGGGAATGAGACTCCAAGATCAGGCCACGAGGTATGGACAGCAGGTGCTTTAAATAGGGAGTGTTGCCTGATCAGCCAATTAAGTTAAAGGAACAGGTACTGAAGGTTTTGAAAGGGCTGCGCATGCGCAGACCCTCAGGATGGTGGACGGCCACGGTTCCTAAACACACGGGAAGAAGCACTCACAGTCCGGTGAGTGACAGTACCCCCCCTTTAAAAGGTGGGCACAGAACGCCTGGAACCGGGCTTGTCCGGATTTTTGGAATAAAACTTCTTAAGAAGAGCTGGGGCGTTGAGATCTTCAGCTATGATCCATGAACGCTCCTCAGGACCAAAGCCCTTCCAATGAACGAGGAAACGGAGAACTCCTCGCGAAATTTTTGCGTCCAATACATGAGTAATCTCGAAATCTTCCTCCTGATGAACTTGAACTGGCTGAGGTGCTGAAGGAGGAGCCGAGAAACGGTTGATGATGAGAGGTTTGAGCAAGGACACATGGAAGGCATTGGAAATACGAAGGTTCTTAGGAAGTAGAAGTTTGAAACAAACTGGATTTATCACTTGAATGATCCTATATGGACCAATAAAACGGGGAGCGAATTTCATAGATGGGACCTTCAAACGAATATTTTTGGTAGATAACCAGACACAATCTCCAATTTTCAGTGGTGGAATAGCCCGCCTCTTCTTATCTGCGAAAGACTTATATTTGGCAGATGTCTTCTTCAAACAGGTTTTGACCTGAGACCAAATATTTTTGAAGGTCTGACAAACAGTCTCTACAGCAGGAACTTGGGTGGGAGGGAGGGCAGGAAATTCCGGAAAAGACGGATGGTGACCGTAAACCACAAAAAATGGAGTTTTGGACGATGACTCATGGTACATGTTGTTATGAGCGAATTCAGCCCAAGGAAGCAATTCTACCCAGTTGTCTTGATTGGCTGATGAGAACATCCTTATAAAGGTCTCGAGATCTTGATTGACCCGTTCAGTTTGTCCGTTTGATTGCGGATGGTAAGAAGATGAGAGTGCTAATCGTATGCCCAAGGTTTTACAAAGGGCCCGCCAGAATCTGGAAACGAATTGTACTCCTCTATCTGACACAATCTCAGACGGACATCCATGAATACGAAAGATTTCCTTAACGAAAGGTTCAGCCAGAGTAGACGAGGAAGGCAAACCAGACAAAGGGACAAAATGAGCCATCTTCGAAAATCTGTCTACCACTACCCAAATAGTATTACAATTTTTACTAGATGGCAGATCAGTAACAAAGTCCATACTAATATGGGTCCAGGGCTTGGACAGAATGGGTAGTGGTTGCAGCAACCCCGCTGGAGTTCTGCGGGAGGATTTAAACTGAGAACACAATTCACAAGAAGCAACAAACTCTTTGACGTCTCTCCTCATCGAGGGCCACCAGTAACTTCGAGAGAGAATCTCAAAGGTCTTGCGTTGACCAGCATGTCCAGAAAAACGAGAAGAATGGAACCACGAAAGGATTTTCCTCCTAAGAGTAGGAGGCACGAGGGTCTTCCCAAATGGTAGCACTTTAGTGGAAGAAGCAGCCAGTGAGATACATTTGGGGTCTAGTATAGAATGGTTGGGGACCTCTTCAACGTCAGAGGACGTCACAAAAGCTCGAGATAAAGCGTCAGCTTTCTTGTTCTTGGCAGCTGGTTTGAAGGTTATGATTAATTCGAAACGGGAAAAGAAAAGAGACCATCTTGCTTGACGAGGATTCAAGCATTGGGCAGACTGTAGGTATGACAAGTTCTTATGATCCGTGAAAATCGTCACAGGGTGACGAGCTCCTTCCAATAAGTATCTCCACTCCTTTAATGCAACTTTGATAGCCAGCAACTCCTTGTCCCCGATAGTGTAATTTTTCTCCGCAGGCAGGAGGCCCCGAGAGTAAAAGGCACAAGGATGGAATTTTTGTTGCTCCGATCGTTGGGAGAGAATGGCTCCTAAGCCCACATTAGAGGCATCTACTTCTAGGAAGAAGGGAAGTGTCACATCAGGCTGTCGAAGAATGGGAGCAGAGGAGAAGGACTCTTTAAGAAATTGAAAGGCTTGGAGGGCCTCGGATGACCATTGCTTAGTATTGGCCCCTTTACGAGTCAGGGCCACAATAGGAGATGCAATTGACGAGAAGTCTTGAATGAAGCGTCTATAGTAATTGGCAAAAGCTAAAAAACGCTGGATAGCACGAAGAGTAGTTGGCTGGGGCCAATGTAATACAGCATTCACCTTTTCTGGATCCATTTTCAGGCCAACTCCGGAAACAATATACCCCAAAAATGGAATCTGGGGCAACTCGAATGAACATTTTTCTAGTTTGCAGAATAATGAATTTTTCCGGAGTCTGGAAAGGACCTCTGCCACATGTTGGTGATGAGAAGGCAGGTCCTGTGAAAAGATCAATATGTCGTCCAGGTAGACAACGACACATACATATAACAAGTCCCGAAAGATCTCATTAACGAAGCCCTGGAAAACAGCGGGGGCATTACACAACCCGAAAGGCATTACTAGATATTCATAATGCCCATCTCTGGTGTTGAACGCTGTCTTCCATTCGTCACCGGGCCGGATTCTAATTAAATTATAGGCACCACGAAGATCCAACTTGGTAAAGATCCGAGCTCCCTTGATGCGATCAAATAACTCAGTGATCAACGGAATGGGATACCGATTTTTAATAGTAATGGCATTGAGTCCACGAAAATCTATGCAGGGGCGTAGTGATCCATCCTTCTTTTTTACGAAGAAGAACCCGGCTCCAGCGGGAGAGGTGGAAGGTCGAATAAACCCTCGCTGGAGATTCTCCTGGATGTAATCAGATGTAGCTTGAGTTTCAGGTAACGAAAGTGGATAGACCCGACCCCTAGGAGGAGTCTTGCCAGGTAGAAGATCGATCGGACAATCCCATGAACGATGAGGAGGAAGACGTTCAGACTGAGCTTTATCAAAAACATCGGCAAATGAAGCATACTGAGGAGGGAGTCCCGGTGAGGAAGATGAGATGGAAGATTGCTGTATTTTAAGAGGAATGACTTGAGAAAGACAACGATGATGACATTCAGCTCCCCAAGACGTAACTTGAGGAGTGCTCCAGTCAATCTGGGGAGAATGACATTGAAGCCATGGAAGGCCTAAGACAATCGGACTTGTCGTAACAGGAGGAATTAAAAACTAAATCTCTTCATGGTGTAACACACCAATCTGAAGCGTTACTGGAGACGTACTCTGGGTGATGAGACCATTGATGAGACGTGATCCATCTATAACAGTCACAGTAATTGGTGTTTTCAAAGTAATCACTGGTAGGGACCATTGATTCACTAGGGATTAGGAAATGAAATTTCCTGCTGCTCCAGAATCAATCAGTGCTTGAGACTCAAAGGATTTGGTAGCAAAGGAAATCGTAACATCAAAAGCGCAGACTTTTAATTTCGTAGAAGATGGAGAGGACTCCAGGGACCCTAACTTCACCTCTCCAGAACTAGTTAGGGCCTGGCATTTCCCGATTTCTTAGGGCAAGAACTGAGCATATGTGTGGAATCAGCACAATAGATACAAAGTCTATTCTTTACTCTTCGGTTCCTCTCCTCTGAAGTTAATTTGGAACGTCCTATCTCCATGGGAATCACAGAAGGTGAAGCTGGACAAAATTGAGGGGTTGAGCGAAGAGGTGCTTTAACTGAAGTTGTTTTCTCAGATTCTCTTTCACGAAACCTCATGTCTACACGATGGCAAAGAGAGATCAAATCTTCTAATGACGTAGGAAGCTCTTGGGTAGTCAGTGCATCTTTAATTTTATCGGAGAGCCCCTGCCAGAAGGCGGCAATTAGTGCTTCAGTGTTCCACTGAAGTTCAGAGGCTAAAATCCTAAATTGAATGACGTACTGGCCTACTGTATGAGAACCCTGACGTAAACGAAGAATGCTGGAAGCAGCGGAGGTCACACGACCTGGTTCATCGAACACACTTCGGAACATAGAAATAAATTTGGCACTATCTTGTAATACAGGATCGTTTCTCTCCCACAGAGGGGAGGCCCAAGCCAGAGCTTGTCCAGAAAACAATGAGATAAGATAGGCCACTCTGGAACGATGGGTAGAAAAATTTTGAGGTTGGAGCTCAAAATGAACTGAGCATTGGTTGAGAAAACCCCTACAAGTTTTGGGGTCTCCATCGTACTTTGACGGAGTAGGCAGGTGAAGCGTGGAAGCCGTAGACACCTGGGATGGCACTGGGGAAACGGAGGAAAGCACAGGAGCCTCAACATTAGCTGTAACGGTCTGTCCAGATGTTCCTTGGGAGGCTAACGACTGGTAGCATTGAAGTAACAGCTGTTGGCGAGCATCCTGTTGCTCCACACGGGTGACCAGATGCTGCACCATCTCTTTGGCTGTAGGTTCCGTATCTGGGTCTGTCATGGCCTGATCTTACTGTCACGGGCACTAGGATTCTTTACCCAGGGATCACCAGGTGATAAGCTTACCAGAGGAGTATAGATGGTAATATGGTACTCTGGTAGCGGGGTGATCACGGAACAGGAGACAGCAGATGATAGAGATGCTCGGGAAAGTCTATGACTAGCAGCACTGGTAATATATATGTAGTAATACACGAGGAACTGAATGGACAAAGGACACGTGAGGGTAGTCAGTGGTCTGCGGTAGCAAGTTGTACCACTGCTATAGTGAGGAGGAATGTCCAACAGAAACGAGGAGGTGATGAGAGTCAGTGGTCTGCGTTTAGCAAGTTGTACCGTTGTCTGGGTGAAGGAATGGGATCCAGGTGAAGGTATCCGGGGAGTCAGTGGTCTGCGTTAGCAAGTTGTACCACTGCTATGTGAGATGACACTGGAACAGGTGACACTGGAAACAGGAATCAGTGGTCTGCCTTTAGCAAGTTGTACCACTGAATATATATGTGAGGAGGAGCACGGGGAGAGACTGCAATACAGAGGATACACGGGCACCTTGAACTTGATCCACAATGACATGCACAATATAGTAATGACTGAACGGCACTGCAATAATACAAAGTCATAGAAACTATCCGGGCAAAAGATAACACAGTCAATGATGGCAAAAGTCTCAGCGGATAGTAAGCTCCAGAGGAGAACAACTCAGTCCAGCAAGATATGCAATACACCAGCACAGTCAATGAGAAGTATGCATACCATGGTTAAGGAGCAGGCTGTCAGACAGGAGTGCAGAGATACCTGAACGGCTGGAGGCCGGCAGGATGCGAAGTCCCTGGAGGGTGAAGCGGTAATCAAGTAGGTGCAGCGCACAGGTAGGTAGACCAGCAGGGGAACAAATACTCAGGAAGCAGTAGTATGTAGAACTGGACTCCTGGAGGACCCTGAAGAGTAGCGATGGTCTAGACGAGATGAAAGCAGTGAGGCGCAGATCCAATGCAGACTGGCGAGTAGACACCAGCAGGAACACTGAGAAGCACGGAGAGCGGATCAGCTGCTGCAGACACGAGTAGAACTGAGGAGTAGCAGCCAGCAGGACTCTGCAGGTACACGGAGGTAGCGGATAGCAACCAGCGGGTGCAGCCACGATGAAACACGGGAGAGTAGAGCTGAGCTGGAACTGTTGAGCACGGAGAGCAGCGGATAGGAATAGTTGTAGCAGTCTCGAGGAAACACGGGAGAGTTGAGATGAGCTGAAGACTGTAGCGCACGGAGGCAGCAGATAGGAATCAGCCAAACAGTCACGATGAAACACAGGAGAGTTGAAGTAGTCTGAGGACTGTAGTGCACGGAGGCAGCGGATAGGAATCAGCTAACAGTCACGATGAAACACAGGAGAGTTGAAGTGGTCTGAAGACTGTAGTGCACAGAGGCAGCGGATAGGAATCAGCTAACAGTCACGATGAAACACAGGAGTGTTGAAGTGGTCTGAGGACTGTAGTGCACGGAGGCAGCGGATTGGAATCAGCTAACAGACACGATGAAACACAGGAGTGTTGAAGTGGTCTGAAGACTGTAGTGCACGGAGGCAGCGGATAGGAATCAGCTAACAGTCACGATGAAACACAGGAGAGTTGAAGTGGTCTGTGGACTGTAGTGCACGGAGGCAGCGGATAGGAATCAGCTAACAGTCACGATGAATCCACAGGAGTAGAAGTGGTCTGGAAACCACAGGAGTAGAAGTGGTCTGGAAACCACAGGAATCAGCAGCGCTGAATACACGAGGAAACACAGGAACACCTTCAGAGGCTCATGGGGAATGAGACTCCAAGATCAGGCCACGAGGTATGGACAGCAGGTGCTTTAAATAGGGAGTGTTGCCTGATCAGCCAATTAAGTTAAAGGAACAGGTACTGATGGTTTTGAAAGGGCTGCGCATGCGCAGACCCTCAGGATGGTGGACGGCCACGGTTCCTAAACACACGGGAAGAAGCACTCACAGTCCGGTGAGTGACATTTACCAAATTCGGAGCTGCCAATTTCACTAATAATCAGCAATTTGCTTTGCCTACAACAACATAGTGCCCTCCTTCCATAATGGCAAGCAAACCTTGATTAGTCTGCACTGGCCTGCATTCCCTAGTGTGATGTGCCACTAGCTCACTAGCTGAGTGTATATGTAAGTGTTCAATACAACAAATGGTGAGATCCAAATGGAGGGGCACAACCAAAGTGCTATTCTAGTGATTATTATTATTATTACCATTTATTTATATAGCGTCACTAATTCCGCAGCGCTGTACAGAGAACTCACTCACATTATTCCCTGCCCCATTGAGGCTTACAGTCTAAAATCCCTAACACTAGCTCATCCCCCACCCCCTACATAGGGGGATCCACCCATGATATGAAAATAATATGTCCCCTAACGAAACAGTGTGTGTGAGATAACAATATTCCATGTAAGTAAAAGTTAACTGGATCACTCTAGGTGCCAGGATGGGCAGGTTTAGCCAAAGTAGCACTAGTACTACAGGGGCAAGAATAGTCAATGTCTGCATGGTCATGCTGGGACCTAGAGGGCCTGATTCCTGTTAGCAAGTGCCTGTAATTCCAAATAGTGGTATACACTTCACATAGCTCCTTCACGCCCCCGTTGCTAGGACCCGAGGAATGAATGACAAGCCAAGATTTTGCAGACAATTATGGAAAAGATCCTTAAATGATGTGAGCTTGCCCATATGTACTCTGAGAACCAATCATAGAGTAGATTCTTTGAAAATATAGCATTTCCAAAATGAGAGCCAGCACCTTTGCAAGGCGTGAGCTGCAGGTCCTGGCAGAGGCCATGGACAGTATTCCCGCATGCCGTTATATATCTCAAACAAGATGAAGCATGGTAGCCACTAAGCTACCATGCTGCTGGATTATTGTCTGCCTAATTTTTTTGTACAGCCGAGTACATAACATTCCTTACAATCCATAAAATGAAGGGAAAACAAGGTTTCAAGACAAACTATAAATAGTTACATTTTCCTCAAAGCAGCCTGTCCCCTCTAAATTAAACCCACCCCCTTCCGAGTCTTAGGCCATTCATAGTAATAGATACCATCATGCACATAGTAATGTGAATGTGACCTGTGGGCTACAATCCTTTTTGAAAGTAAAACATTGTAATAAATTAAAAATGCACCTTGTCCTAACAAAGTTGCATTTGAGGGGGGAGATACATCTTAAATATCAGGACAGATCTATCATTGTGGTAGAGCGTGTAGTAGATCACTTTTGAATGACAGAGTAAAAATCAAGCTATCACGTGTTTACGTTCCTTATTAGCTAAATACTATCCTAATACTAGCCCTTGCAAAAATAAAACATAGGCTGGTTTGGGCAAAGTTCCTCTTGTGTTCCTTTCATTAATGAATAAGGCCCACAAGGTGTATACAGAAGCTATGGCCATGTTTGGTATTCAAACTCATAATGCCAGTGTTGTGAGACAGAAGTGCTAACCACTAAGAACCCATGCAGATCTTAACTAGCCTATACTTTTGGGTAATAAGGAAGAGTGACTGTATTGTGCTGTTTTCGTTCTTGAAGTACTATTATCTAGCTCTTACATCTGTTGCACACATGCTGTATTGTTGAGTTTCTCGCTCTAGTCTATAGGATGTATTTATTTTTCTAAATGAATGTTGCCTTAGTGGTTAACCAATCCTCCTTCCAACAATGGAGTCATAAGTTCAATTCCTGACTCAGGACAGAAGTTTTTAGCATATATTAATTTTAATATATATATATGCATGTTTATTTATGCTATCAAATTAGATGCATTTGCATCCACATATACTCAGTTCAACTCAAACACATTATAAGGTTAATCCAAATTAATTCAAAAGACCTTAATACAGCTGCTGTTTCGGTCCACTAGAAATCTTTATGTTTAAGGTGATCCCACCCTGTACTAGAAATTTATAACTTAAAAAGGTATCATTGAGTGTATATGTAAGTGTTCAATACAACAAATGGTGAGATCCAAATGAAGGGGCACAACCAAAGTGCTATTCTATTGATTATTATTATTATTATTATTATTATTATTAACATTTATTTATATAGCGCCACTAATTCTGCAGCGCTGTACAGAGAACTCACTCACATCATTCCCTGCCCCATTGGGGCTTACAGTCTAAATTCCCTAACAGACACACAGACAGACTAGGGTCAATCTGTTAGCAGCCAATTAACCTACCAGTATGTTTTTGGAGTGTGGGAGGAAACCGGAGCACCAGGAGGAAACCCACGCAAACATGGGGAGAACATACAAACTCCACACAGATAAGGCCATGGTCAGGACTGATGAAAGCTTATTTAAACATATATATTTAAGAGTAGACTGCTTACAAGTTTTGCATGTTCTTTTTTAAATTCAACCAAAAAACTATATGAAACAGAAAATCTTTTAATTACAACAATTTTCAAAACTGTTCTTTTCATGTAATGTCATCCTGTCTACTGAAACTACATCCGCAAAAAAATTAAAGACAGCATACCTCTAGATATTACCTTCATGTGATTGAATGTCCTTTAAAACAGATAATTAACTTAGCTTGTAGAGGTGTATGGTTCCCACGACAATAATTGGTTTCATATCTTCACTTTTCTTTATTTTTCCTTTTTAAGCAATGAAGAAATAATGTATTTCTATTTGTGTTGGTTTTTTCCTTGCCATTTTAATCCTTTCTTTTACTGATTTATTGGAAATATTATAAATAAAGCATAATTATTCTCTTTATTGTTGAAATAAAAAAACAGTAATTGAAAGAGATCATTGTGGCAGTTTATGCCTTATGTAAATTAATTTAAAGGCCTATTTAAAGATTATTCCTACTCCCTTTCTTGTTATCCTGCAAATAAAACAAAATTCATGTGAGCTATTGTAATTTAATTTTCTTTCTCTAACTGCCTCTCTCTAGCATTCTTCTCTTTGCCTAGGCCTTTAACACATTTCTAAATACATTGCTCTTTCTTCATTGTCAGTTTAGAACAAAGTATAATGCTGCCATCATAAGCAAGGGTGGCATTATAAAGAGGGTGACATACAATTAAATTACTAAATTTACATTTTAGTGTACTTAGTGCTGCCTGTTGGTCAATAACGTTGGCATTGTAAGGTGGTGGCTTGAATAGAGGGGACTGTTTCAATTTACAAATATCCCAAACAATTTGCTAAAGTTGCAGGGAATCCACAGACAGGCACTCTGACATGAAAGTGCTCTGGGAAATTATTTTATCGTAAAATAATTGAACATTATTTTTATAATGCTTGTTATTAATACTATAAAATGCTTTAACTAATACGTTTTTTTTAATTAGAAGTAGACCTTATTGATAGATTTTACTTATGCCACTGAATGATATTATCTGTGAACAATTTAGTCTAATATAGCCAGGTCAGATGATAACCACACACACATGCATATGGGTGACCTAGTCCAATTTTGTCAACAACAGGCCTCATTCATCAAGAAATGAATGTAATGTGCATTTGTGACAGGATGGACAGCCTATGCCACCCTGTCTGTTGTTGCTGGGAAATGGCTGGGTTTACTTTGCCAGCGTTCCCTTTTGTTACCCCAAATTCGCCCTCTAACCGCAGTAGGAGGGAGTTACAAATGCTGCCACCACTGGACTCCTTACCGGCATCCAGAACTGGTTTCCTTCTGGGTAACTGTCACTGCCAGGGAACCCCTTGCTGGTACACCTGGGCTGGTACCCCTAACCTCTAACTATGGATCAGGGTTGCTGTGTATGCATCCCCCCTGGCCTATCATACTGGCCAGAGCTGCTGGGTAGCGGGCAGAGCGGTGGTGCTGGAAAGCTGGGTCTAAACCTCCAATAGCTGGGAAAGGATTAAATTTTAGGTCTAATCTGTAGGTCACAGGATTTTCAGCATCTAGAAGTTCTCAAGTAGGTCTTGGAAGCTAGTGATGTTTATTTGCTTTCACACTGGTTGAAGGTACCAGTGATCAGGTCAGATAAACAAGATTGACATATTCAGTACAAACCAGTGCTGTTTTATTCAGTTTTGGACACAGCCTCACAGGTTAAGTCAGCCCCTTGAAGGCTGAGTTAATTTTAGTAACATAATCCAATATGTTTACCCAAACATGGATTTAAAAGAGATTCATACTTAACAAAATGTATACTTTTCTGCGATAACCTGAATCCCATTGATCTGAGATTTCCTTTCACTTTAACCAGGATACAGGCAACAGCTCCCTGCTGTGCATTCAAGTGTTGGTCACTCACATTGAATAGACTTATTTAGCGGGCTACAAAAACCCCAAACAAGACATTTCCTCTATCAAAATACACAAAAGACTTCCTCAACAAATGCTTATTGCATCAGAAATGAATGCAATTCCTCTACAGTGCCACACGATATAGTAAAATCAGTACATTGCAATGATATAAATAAGCGCCCTGCGCTATTTCCTTTAGATAAATTTATACCATAACTTATTTATAAGTGATCCAGTCACAGTATTGTTTTACAAATGTATGCCCGTCGGGTATACTCACGTCTATATTCAACACGGAGCGAATCTGAATATATATCTATTGATGAATACGGGTGTAGGTCTGCTCTATGCTAAGAGACATTACACTACAGGATACGTCCAATACATATGTGGAATATAAGTCCCAAAAGAACACACAGAACAAAACAAAAACTATTTGATTAATAAATTCAACAAATAATATAGGGCCTGATTCATTAAGGAACTTAGGCAAGAAATTTCTTACTCCAGGACAAAACCAAGTTAAAATGCAAGCGGTGAAAATTAGTTTTCTATTTTGCACATAAGTTAAATATTGTCTCTTTTTTCATGTTTTTTTTTTATGTGAGAGTGAGTAGCAACATTTCCATAATACGGCTGGCACAGCCTTTAAATTTTAATTCATAAGAGTTCACTCGTATTGTGTTCTAACAGGCAATAACTTCTGAAAATGCACATGATAAATGTTTCATTAGATTCAGTGGTGGGATTGAAATAGATTAACAACCGGTTCTCTGCCCTAATGACCGTTTTAAGTATACATAAAAGATATACTGAAAGGTAGTTTAATATTTCATGCATTTAATACTCAAATTAATATGCATTTAATGTATATTAATATTCAAATAATTTAATACTCAAATAATATTTTATGCTGCTTATATCAAGATAATAATAGTACTGAGTCATGTTATAGTGCCCCCATTTCAAATTATGCCACAGTAATGCCCCTCTTTATCACACTCTACCATGCTGTTTTTGCCCCTCAAAACACTCTGCCATGCTGCCTTTGCCACTCAAAACACTCTGCCATGCTGCATATGCTCCCCCTTCATACTTTGCCATCCTGCCTTTGCTCCCCCTTCACTCTGCCATACTGCCTGTGCTCCCCCTTCACTCCCCCTTCACTCTGCCATGCTGTCTTTGCCCTTGAAAAAATATCTGCCATGTTTCCTTTGCCCCTGAAAAAAAGTCTGCCATGCTGCCTTTACTTTGCCCCTGAAAACAGTCTGTCATGCTGCTTTTGCCCCTCAAAATAAAGTCTGCCATGCTGCCTTTGCCCTTGAAAAAGAAGTTAGCTATGCTGCCTTTGCCCCTCAAATTAAAGTCTGCCATCCTGCCTTGGCACCTCAAATTGAAGTTTGCCATGCTGCCTTTGCTCCCCCTTGGTTACGTTCCTTCACTTACCTTTTCTATTGGCTTCTTTCTTCTCTTTTCTTCTCTTCTCTTCTTTTGTTCGTCTTCTCTCTTCTTGCCGCCAACTCCTCTCTGTGTTACTCCTCACTGAATGTCGGGCGTGACGTCATCACGTCACGCCTGATATTCAGTGCAGATGGACCAGGGAGGAGGAGTGCCGATGCCACGGACAGGTGAGTATGTTTTTTTTGGGGAGTTTTCACAAAGCCTGCTCCCCCCAACAACGAAGATGGTGACTCAGCCTGTAGTCACCGGTTTGCCGAATCGAGAATAAAAATAGTTATCGGTTCTGGTGAACCAGTGGGCACCGGCTGAATCCCACCACTGATTAGATTGTATTATGTTTTATAATATTTGTTTACTTTTTTGCTGACTGTCACCACACTAAATCTTTGTGGTGTGTGAGTTCCCACAAATGCACCCACTAACGCTACAATTTATGTTTAACCTTCTACAAATGGCAGACTTGTTGCGGATACAAAAGATTAATTTGCTTATTCAATGTCATTTTGCAAACTAATGACTGAAAAGTTATTCATGAGACTTGATATGCTTTTATGTGGAACTGTGTATTTGTTTAAATTAAGTTTCTACTTTTTACTAAATTGAAAATTTTTAGGTGTAAAAAATCTGACAAAGAAGTCTATGAGGTAAAAATATTTACGACCGCGGTTTAACCAGATCGTTGGGTTTCAGAGTGTTTTTCTGACGAGTTGTGCTTATGTATGAAAGGATGAACATATAAGTGTTTTTTTCAAAAGTGTCTCATTACAAATTGCAGTTGCCATGATTGTGCATTATAAGAATATAATTCTTCAGGTGTGTCAAGCAAATTGCCGATAACCAGCTTAATAAATTCAACAGATCAAAATCGTTGCTTCTGACAATTGAGATTAGCACTTATATGTGTTAGGAGCCGCGGCGGCCACTGGCACTGCCGTGACTCTCTTCTGCCTCCTCCGGGCGTCCTGGCTGTCTCCATGACGACCGGGAGGTCACTTCCTGGATTCGCCGAAATAACTGCGCTTGCGCCCTGGCAATACAGGATAGCCAGGCGCGCATCTCCAAACCTGCAGGCTAATTAAGTTTCCTTTAATGTAATCACCAGTGCCTGGGGTGTTCACAGGGAAAAGTCCTAATTGGCCAGTATCAGTATTTAAGGCAGGGAGGGCTTAGCCTCTCTACCAGTTATAGCATCCTAATACTCAGTTTGCTTACCTGCTCCTGTGCTGTGTTGGTGTATACCTTTGGATTGCTTATCTGTGTATGACCCTCTGCCTGTTACCTGGACTCTGAACCATCGCTAGTTGCCCTGACCTTCTGTCTGTTACCTGGACTCTGAACCATCACTAGTTGTCCTGACTGTCTGACTTGTATACTGGACTCCACTATTTGCCTGTGACCCTGACCTGGGCCTGCCTCTGACCATCCGCTCCAGCCTGGGCCAGCGCTCCTGATTCCACCTGCGCTGCAGCCATCTTTGATGAACTTTTGCTACTCTGAGCCTAAGACCTGGGGGCATCTGAGTTCCTGTGAGCATATAAAGCTCTACAGAAAAGGCGGCTGCTATAGGTGAAGATCTCTACCCTATCTGTTCTAAAAGCTCATCTAGGTGGTCGTAGGCCATAACAATATGTAGTGTGTAATACTCTTACCAAACTCTAGTATAAATATATCTGCTTCCCCTGCCAGGATGCTGAATGGCATGAGTCTTTGTAGTCATAAATTACACACACATTGGATTAAGACCATCTCATCACAGGTCAGAGATACATACCAATGATACAATTCTTACTCTATGAAAATGCAGGTGGTCTGTGATGCAAACATGAAAATCATGAGCATTGTGACAGGATATCTTGGCTCTTGCCACCATGCCTATATCCTTTGGAAACATTGACAAAAGTTCTGGGGTCTTGATAAATCTGGTCTATGCACCTGCTAAGACAGCTGATATTGTGTTGTTATGCTGTCTGCTGCATAATTTGTCCCTTAACCAAAATATATCAATACCACCGACCATATAGAGTGATGAAGCAGGGATGCTCAGACTATTATCTGATGTGGAAGCAACAGAAGGGGAGAGGTAGGTCAGAGAAAGACTAATTCACAATTATTTTAAATGTATTTTTTATAATAATGTAAAATACTCCCGATATTGTCTTAATTGTAGTACACATTAATATACCTCATTCTCTTCTTCAGAGGCTTCAGCATTAATTAAACTGCACAATGTTATTTCAACCTCTGTCATGATGAACTCAGTATGTGCAGTTTTAAAGCTAATGTCAACCCTAACAAATATACACTGATGATTGCTTTATACATATCTTAATAGAAATAATAATCATATAATATTTAAGTACAATTGTTAATGTGTGTTTTCTGAACATTGAGAACATAAACATGAAGTTTTAAAATAACTAAAAATAGAGTCATTGAATGTCAGCTTTTAACACATTTATTACATTACCATTCATCATCATCATCAACATTTATTTATATAGCGCCAGCAAATTCCGTAGCACTTTACAAATGGGAACAAACATTAATAAGACAATACTGGGTAATACATACAGGCAGAGAGGTTAGAGAACCCTGCTTGCAAGCTTACAATCTATAGGACAATGGGAGTTTGAAACACAAGGGCATGTGCTACATCATATTGCACAATGGACCAGCTAGAATGAAAAGGTAAAAGTATTGAGTGTGCTGTGTGTGTTGCAGTGTTGGTCAGAGGGAATGATGTCTTGCGTTAGCAGTGTAGAGGATGGTAATAGGGTAATCTAGGGAAATTAAGATGGTGGTTGAGGAATATCATAACCTTGACTGAAGAGGTGGGTTTTCAGTGAACGCTTGAAGGTTTGATGACTAGAGGAAAGTCTTACTGTGCGTGGGAGTACACTCTTACAAACATGAATGTGTTTTTTTCAACTTCACAAGAAACTATATGTTTATATTTTGGACCTGATTCTGACACTGAAAAATGAGTAGTTCCTGCCAATCTTCCAATATGACGTTATAACATCTTGCATTTGTCCACAGGCAGAAACTAAGTTGCCTAACAGTTCTCTCACTACCCTAGATAGACGATTAATAGCTGTAGTCATTGGCACTAGATTTGTGTTGATGTGTCCACTGTGAGTACACATATAGAGTTGCGTTTGCTGAATGTGATAGAGATAATTCATGCCTTTGGTCAAGTGTTTTTGGATTTCCCTTTTTGCATCTTTAGGATATTCAAGCAACTTGCATTTTATTTGCCGAAACTCTTGACTAGCTGTACTGAGGGAGTGCGGCAGCAGCATGTTTTTCTTGTGCTGTTTCACCAAAATCACCTGGATCTGAAAAATGATCACACTTCCATTATATTCGCATCTTGTGTGATGTGCTCTGCAGTATGTAGTACAGCAGTATCTTGCGCAGGCTTGTTCATATCTTAAATGGAAGACAAATGTTGTCCGGCGCTCACAAACAAACAAAATATAAAAATCACTGGGTCAGCATAAACATAAAGGAGAATTTTGTGCACAATATAGCTATATTGGGATTAAGCTCACCTGCCAGCGTCAAGGCATCTCCTGTAGGTGAGTCCCTAAGCTAGTGATACAAATTTACATTCAGGGTGTTCCATTTAAAACATTCCCTTGAACCTCCATCTTATAAAGCTATATTGTGCACAAAATTCTCCTTTATGTTTATGCTGACACAGTGATTTTTACATTTTGTTTGCTTCTGAGCACCGGACAACATTTTTCTTTTATTTGCACTTGCACATTGGTCTTACTTGTACACATTTCATTAATTTAAAGAAGCGCGCCTTTTTCTTTTTCACTATTTTCTACTTTGTTTTTTTGGAGTTGACCACTCCCTACAGGTGCTGCAGGCTTTATAAGATGGAGGTTCAGGGGAATGTTTTAAATAGAACACCCTGAATGTAAATTTGCAACACATATCTTAAATGGACCTACTAATGCCTCTTCATCTGCATGCTGAGAAGATGGTTGTTATGATCCTGTGGATTAAAAAATGAACAAGATTGATTTTAATATGTGTACTCCAAAACATGCAGGTATTCTGTGTTTTGCTTGCAGCCCATCAGAATTATTATTTTTTGCTTGTTTTTCCTTGTTTGGAAATGTGGCACTTTTACATTCAATCACCAGAGATTTTAGGTTTTGAGGCATTATATGGACAGTGTGGCATTATATAAACAGCTGCACATTGCCAAACATCAACGACGATTTCAGTTTTTAAGCTCAAAACCGCAGGATGATACATCCTTTGGGTTGACAAATAAAATAGGCATCGATATGTGTTGACGTAAACTGCAACAAAACTGCAGCTGGATACATTTTCCCTCTATAAGAGCAGCGCATGCTGTGTAAACCGTCAGTGAGGTCACAGCAGGGTAACACCTCTCTTAGCCTATCAGCTTCTACTCCTGTGTTCTCTTAGTGTAATATACGCACTGCCATTGGATTTTAACATAAACCAGGACCACCCATTAACTAAGTTGCAATGAACAAAGATAGGTATGAAACCCTACAGTTACCTCCAATTACCTCAAAATGCTAGTAAAAATAATAGTAACAAACCCTTTTGACATGTGTTTCCACTCACATTTTTACTAAAAAATTCCAGTGGGTATGAGACCTAATGCATAAGCTAAATAGGGAAATTTGGTAGTCCCTACGTTGCAAACGCACTGCAGGAAATGTTCAACGATTTCTTATCACTACATAAAATATGAAATCAGAGACTGAGAGGGAAATAATACCACATTTGCTTATGTTAGTTTATAATGCTAAGTTTACATATACTGTATGTCCATATGAGCACATTCTGTTGTATTTACAACTGATGATCTGAATTACCTGCTGAAATTGGAAACAAATGAATTCCTGCTTACTAAAATGTGCTGATAAGCACTTGAGATTAAATAATCCTAAAATGAATTTGCCTTATTATTTCTTTACATATTGTATGTTAACAATTACATAGAGAGCAGGAGAACATAAAGTGACCTAAGTGGAAAAGTGTAGGTTTAGAGACTATAGGAATAAGTTAAGAGAGCGTAGATATATAAAAGGAATGAAAACATGAACAAGGAATAGAATGTCATGGATATGAAAAGAATGATATTGTGACGATACTGTGACACACATTTCTGGGGCCTGTAAAGTAAAGGTTTAGACGACTGTGTAACATTCTTTGAAGTTAAACAGAGATGTAGGCCCCACTATTGTCTGTATGAATGTACAGTTACCAACAGAAAGCATAATGAAGTCATGTGCAGATAGTTTCTAAGCTTCCATTCAGACCCCTATGGTTTGTCCTCAGTAGATCACTCCTTATAAGTCAGTGTCTATTTACTTTATAGTATAAAAATAAAAGAACCATTGTAATAATAATAAAAAATATGTTTAACAATGTATCAAATGTGTATTGATGGTGCTTGCAAGTATGCATTTAATTGGAAATTTTCATATTTAAGATATTTCTAAAGTATAAATGAACTTTTTCTCGATACCAACATCAAACTGAATAATATAATCATCACTGGTTCATCACTATGAAATAACCAAATACCAAGATCAGAAAACAAAATAAGAGTTTATTGCTTTTGTTTGTATTTGGTTAGTAAAACACTTTCAAAACCCTCCAGTTCCCCACATCCTCTGCTTTAGGGTATTATTTGACTCTGTCTTCTCATTTACTGTTCACATTCACACTTTAACAACTGTCTGCCATTTTCAGCTTAAAGAATATCTCTTATATCCATCCATTTCTCAAATGTGATACATCGAAAACATTGGTTTGTTCTGTAATTATATCTTGGTTCATATCCTGGCTAGACTATTGCAACACTCTCCTTTGTGGTCTACCAATAAAGACCACTAAAGACTGGCTCACCTCCAATCTACTCTGAAATCTGTACTTTAACACATGCACCTCTCCTCACACTAAAGTTTTGCTCTTCTGTCGGTCTCTACAATTGCTCCCTACTAAGCAGATTATACAGTTCAAAATCCTTGTCTTAACCTACAGAGCCCACATTAATCTTTTATGTCCTTCCATATTCATCCTAATCTTCAGATACTCACCTAATATTAACTTGGCGCTACACATGACCTCCTTCTTTTAATTGGAGAAAACAATTCAATATATCTTCTGGGTGACCATATTTTGAATGTTAGGTCTAAGGCATGAACAGGCACAACACAATTTTACAGGAAGGTTCCCTTCCGTCAGCATTTATCGATTGCTGTTTTTACTTTGTACTATAGAGAATGTCTGTGTAACCAAAAATAGACAACAACTGTGCAGCACATTGATGCATAACAGGTCCTTCCTAAAAACTCCTTGCCTTCTTGTGATGAATTAAGGATTCATGCAGCTCTGTCCTGCAGGGGAGAGAGGGTGATCATGTAATGTAGACTGCACATTCTTCATTCTTTGATCTCAGTTCTGCTGCTGGCATGTCATGATTTCCATGCATTATATGGAGGAGGTTACATGATGAGAAAGTTGGCTGCTTGGGGCAAAGAATAAGATCAAGCAAAGTCTTATTCTCTATTTTATGCCCAGCCGAGCTTCACCTGCTGCCTCAACTTGTTTAATAAAGGAAAGATTAAGAGCTGGGGGCAACACGACATAAAGCATAGAAATAACCCAGAGGGTATAAAGCAGGAATGAGCTGGGGCTGCAGATGAAGCCTCCAAAGACCAGCATGCGGCCCAAGGGCCACCTTTTACCTATCACTGTTTTCAAAGCTCCCTCAAAACTCATATGTTCAGACAAAAGTATAACCTGACCCCACAATAACTCATTCCACTTAACTATCAGACCTTCCCCATCACTATTTGATGCACAAAACATACTCTGTCACCTTACATGCAACCTCATACCTTTTTCTGTCTCCTTTTTTTATTCAGATTTTAATCTCTTTTAACCAGGGCTCTCATTCCTAGTGCCTCATGTTTGTGTAATTGTTAAATCACATCATTTTTATAATGCCCTATATGTCTTACACTATACAGGATTGAGGAAGATGTTGGTGCTTTATGAATACATAAATATATTATTTTTATAGTGATAATAATTAATAATATGTTTTATATGCATGTGTTATATGCACTTAACATTTGGTTAAAGATTTTGATAGGAAGAGAAAAAGATAATGATACAAATTTAAGAAAAAGTAACACAAACAGTTAAACACAACTAGTGAAATGCAAGTCTGTTTGACATTAGATACATTTCAGTTTGTATTTGTTCTTATGACAGCAGGGTCACACTTTTTCAAAGGGAATAACTTGAAAAAAAGAGTATAATGGGTTTCTTATGCAGAAGAAAATGAAAGCTCTCTTTGCTGCTTCACCTATTTTCTTGTCAAAAGTCTTTGGGCAAAACTTAATAATGAATAAAATGCTTTGCTGTTTTTCAAAAGAGTTGTATTATTTGAAGTCAATTTTTTTTTAAAAAAAAAATGGAATACAGAATCCTGAGATAATGCATAGCAGGGATAAGGGAAAAATAGGCAGAATGTTCTGGTTATTTAACTGTGGGGCCTCCTTACTTACAACAACACTGTTCCCTAGAGGACAAATCAAACTGTTTTCAAGTGCTTTTAAATTCCCGTGTTACTTTTTTTTTTTACTAACGCGGTTTCTTCCAGCCAATTAAAATACTCCATCTCACTTTGAATAGCTGTAGATTTACTTCCTATTTTTCATAAGAGTAGTTGCCATCTAAAGGCCAAGCATGATTGCCTTTCCCAGAAGAGTACTAACCATCTTTAGCAGACAGCTGATCTTCTGCTTTAAAGCAGGCCTGTTCTCTGCAATGGCCACTTTCAATCTTGAGCCTCTGGGTTTAATCTCCATTACAGGAGTGTAAATAGTGTGCCCTCAGTAATGGAAACAATATTTATACTTTAATGCCCGTACATTCTTTCTGCTAGACGTTTCATTGCACTTTCTGATTTAAAGGTTGCCAGTGGGTAGTGTACAGACCAGAACTGCACATTTAAATGCATTGTAAAAGTATTTATTTTAGCAGTAAATAAAACATTTGGTGAAAAAAGGATAAGCAAATCAAGAATTAAGTTTCAGTGATACACGTGTGTGGAAAGGTTCAATTTGCACCATGCCTAATAATGATTAGCATTGGATTTACTCATTTTGTTTTTAAATATTTTATTTATTTAACTGTTGAGCTTTTTGTTGCTTAAATATATGAAACATTTAACAGAATGCAACAATCACAACGCATGTTACAGAAAAAGGATAAGTCAAAGTCACCCAAAATCTACATTGATATAAATGTTATGGAAAATAAAAAATATAATTATTCTTCAAGATCTTTCCAATGGAATAAACTGTTAATGATCGTTATTAATACACACACACACACACACACACACACACACACACACTGAACAATTGTAATTTGCATATGGGTTTTTTTGGGTGCTTTTATGAGCGTTCTCCTTCAATTCTCCCTCTTCAGTAATAATTGATTTAATTTTTCATCTTATTACTGTCTAATGTTCTTTATATGCCCTGCAAATGAGACTCCCATTTATATTACTTACTATGAAGAAACCTTGTTTTTATTTTACATGCCATCAATGTGTGTAAATATTGTAAAGAAATACAGTTCAGTACACTAGAGGAGATACACATAAATACACAAATACATAATTATAATTGTAAATAAAAGGGTGAGTGTGCCTTTAACTGGGAAAATCAGTGGTGAACCATCAATAGCTGAAAGGACATGGGAACCCGGGATGCCTGATTGAATGACATGGATTGCCCAAGTGCCAGCAGTGAGCCTACCACTAATAAGAAGACAATGAACCAGTGTGTGTTTTATAGTGGTAAGTATCATTAGGACTAAAATAAGTGATGAAATCCCACTTCCGATGCAATATATTTAAACAGCATACGTAGGTTACCTATTTGTGCCACTGATAACATTTCTCCTGATTGCAATGGTAGAAAAAATGCAGGATACTTTGGTAACTTGGGTGTGCCTGGCACCTGTCTCATCACTGCATAAAGTTGTTTGGATAATTCAGCCGGAGCACCTCATTTCAAGTGTCCTTTTACTGTATTTTGTTTGTTTTGCTTATAATTTTTTTTAAAGCAAATAACAACAAGCTTGTCTATTTGCATTGTGCTCAACACATGCCTGACCAATGTTGGGCAATTTTACATTTCCCATGTAGCCCTTTGTTTCTGAAGAAGTTCTTACATCACATTTGTAATGCCCAGTTGTAGGGTACTTTTCAGATTACGCGGGGCACTCTACAACTGGACACCTGATGAAAGCTACAAGTAAGTCTTTAGTGTCCTGCCTATTGCTGGGACTGCACTTGAAGGTCATAGTACATAATATCTGAACTTGAAAGTTTACAGTTGACATGATTGCAACACATTTTGGATGATGACCTTTAAGACGTCTTAATAAATACATAATAACATCAAAAACTAAAACAATTTCTACTTTTGTCTTGAAATGTAAAATCAAAATAACATAGGTGTTTTTTAATGGCAAACTTACAAAAATAGACACTGAGCTTTCAGGACTCCTTATCTACACCAGAAGGTAGAGTGCCCTATAGTTTGGTACAATTTGATAGTAAAATCAAATGGGAACAGTGCCCTTACTTGTGCATACATTAGTTTATGCATATCAGGCATATCTCTTTAGAGATAGATAGGGAGGACACCTTTCTATTCCATAGTTCTTCACTGTACTCACCATCACTTCTGACACATTACCATTAAGGGTGGAGGGGGACTAAATCATAGATGGCACCGTGACCTCCCTGGCTGTCAGCAGTGGGTCTGTGGTACACACCGATCCCATGGAGTGATCACCTGCTTCTACCATTCAATCTGGTGAGCTTATTATTAAATACTCATATATTTGTGTTTTTCACCAAATATATTAAAAAAAATTTTTTTTACTACACTGTGAGGGTTTCTGAGCCTGATATACCTAAATTGATGTATGCATGGTGGAATGCACTGGCATTTTGGCTTTAATATCAAATAGTACTACACTATAGTACATTCTCCAATCTGTTTTTGTTGCAACTAGGTTGTGGATATTTCTGAGATTATGAACCTTTGGTAGTATTTTGATTATCTTTAGTCAATGTTTTATGCATAGTGTTTGTACTTGGAATAATCTTTAACTTAATAATTTATTTATATATTGTATATGTTGTTTTCCATAACCAATTGTTATGTTGCTACTCTAAGACATCTTTTCAAACTTGCCAAAAGGTCCACTAACATGTAATGTACATGCAAAGTGTACAGGTAATATGAAGAGTGCATGCATAGGACAGGATGAGAAACATAATCTAGAGAAACATTCTTAAAGTATACCTGTAACCTACAGGCAGTGATTATGTGGGCTGAAAAATTAGTTGTTTGAATACATTATTAATTTAATATCAATTCATTTGGAAGCAGCCCATTATTAATATTTATCTTTAAATGTCCCTCTGGTGTTGTAGGTTTCTACTAGCAACATCAAAACAAGCTGCAATCTATTGAATATTGATTCAGATCACAAAATGGCAGTGTCTAGTTACATGTGGCTAAGGGGACATTGTAGCTAATTGTAAATATGTATATTGTTTCTACTATATTGTTGATATTGCAGTTAAGCTGTTATTCATTGTTCTTAAAGTGAAGCCACGTGGGTTATGGGTAAGAATCAGGTTCCAGGATATAGGCTGTAGCTACATTCATTCCCCCCCTTTCTCTACAGGTAGCATGGAACAGCTTGGGACCCTGTAACATCACAGAGCAGTGCAAAAAAATTATTTCAGAAGGGGCTGAGTGCTATCCTAAATCTGAAGGTGGGGAAAGACAATTAATATCCATTGTCCTCCATAGGACTAGTCCAGATATTTGTCTGGAACCCAGCAGGGGAGCCACTATGGAATTCCAGCTCATCTGCACTCCTCCTGCAACCCCCTAGTCCAGTACACACCAATGTTCAAAAAATTGTGAGTGAGGGGTTTGCCCTGGGAGGGGAAAACACTATGGAAATTTGACCCTGGATATAAGGATCCACTCCAGGGGGGGGGGGGGGGGTTGTGGGATGTTGATTCTGAGGAGTCATTCCTGGCAAGTGCAAGGTGGCTGGGTTTGAGATGATGTTCTCTACCAGTGAATTACAGCTGTGACTAAGAGAATTCCATGGGTTTTGGATTCTGCAATTCAGGACAGCCAGGTGACTGCAACTCCTTAAGAAAGTGGCATAAGGGTCAGATAACGTGGTAAACTTGCCTGGCACTTATGTAATGTTTGTATATAATATTTTGATGATTGTTTTTACTACAATTAATGTATTGTTGTACTTTCTAACTGCATTTTCCTGAGTGACTATGAGAACCCTAGAAGATACTGGGTAGGCTTCTCGGGCATAGCAAGGCACCCCTGGGTGGCCAGCCAGTGTGGAGTGGGTATAGATGGGCCAGATAACCCGCTACCCTCACAGTACTAAATCACCATTTTCTATTGTAGCAAATGGAAAGTATGCTGTATTTGGTCTACAGGTGAAATGGTAATAACTTGACATTATGTAGACAAGGCTCCAAATTCAGAATCATAAACAGCAACGCATTTCAGGACCGCTTTCCTTTTTCAAAGTGGTGATGCTAAATGAGTCACCAATTGAGGACTCCTTTGAAAAAAGACAGATGTCCCAAAATCTGTGTGTTAATTCCTACATTATCATTTAATATTGATTCCATATTTTACTATAGTGATTCTTAAAGATATGGAAAAAAAAGTCAGTGGTCAGGTACAAAAATGCTCTGCCACCCACTGCTCAACAGAGAATGCACCATAAATGTATAATTTTCATTTTGAGAACTGCATTAAATAATTTCTCACAATAAAATGAAATTGCTTTTCATGTGGGAACATAACTAAAAGTATGTATGCACCTATCCAGTGCTCAGCAAGGAGCAATCTGCCAACTGTTCCCATCAGAAGATACCAACTTCCTCTTCTGAAAACCCATTCAGGCATAAATCAGCTGTGATGTCAGAAATTGGCATTTACCCCGCTTACCCAGTTTTCTGCTTACGTATTTACCTGTTGGATTTGATGGAGGTGCAAAAGTGCAATTGTGTTGTACCCTAATAATAAATTTGTTTTGATCAGCTAGTGGAAGTTAGATTAATCAAAGCAAATGTCTGTTTGGTTACATCACTTTTGCCCTTATCTTAGTAACGCACACTAATGGGGCCTGTTCTTGCACTACTCTTTTACTGTAATGGCCAGTTAAGTTTGGAGATTCAGCTTAAGGAATATTAAGAAAAACTTTGGAGCTAAAAATAATGGATCAGTAATGGCTCATAAAATATAACATGCATGTTTCAAATGTGATGTTTTTATTTGATAGTCTCCCTTTAAACAGTTAATGAATTAGTAACATTATTAAGTTCCAACTGTTACATGCAAATTTATGCAGGAAAGCAACTATTAACAGTTAACAGTTTATGTAGAACGTCATCCTACTACATAGAAACAAAGTAAATCATGTGCATATACTGAAAACAGTAGAAGCTTAATTGCACTACATTTTTAATAGGTGTAATAGCCATTCACATTATACATGCAGTAATTAAGTGATACTGCATTTAGCTCCAAATCATGCGTACAAATCATGCTGCGTTTGCACAGACATAAATAACCTCTCAGTTAACTTGTTGGACTAATAAATATATCACACAAGCAAAAATGTTCTTCCTAGAAATTTAACATGTTTTCCAGCAGGCATTGTCTGCATGTATACTTTCAATGTAAAACATATACATTTCACTACATGTGGAATTCGTCTGTATAGGAAATTTCAGATCTGGGATTTAGTCGGCATTTATTTGCCCACCGTATTACAGGAACTACAGCAATTTGCTTTTAACTGATTATCCCATTGAACAAACAAGATCATTTTAAAAACTGCCCAGGGGCTTGTTTATGCAACACTGAAATTTGAAATCCCGCTGTTTCATTGCAAATGCAGTGATTGCAAAACTTAACTTTTTTTTTTTTAAGCAGTAAATATATTATTGCCAGGATTAAAGTAGAGAGTAAATGTGTTTGAAATGAAAAACATTCACTTAAATTAGCCTCAATGCTAGTGTATTTTGGCTGATTGAAATTGATGTAAAGATGGAAAATATTACATGGTATAAAAAGCATTTCCTGTGATGTATAGTTTTAGCAATGGAGATTAAATGGAGTACAGTAAATACAGCATGAGGTGTGGAAAGTAATGGTTATATTTATAGGCTAGGGTCAGTGTATGGCTCTTTGTTTCAGTGGCCAAACTACACAAAATACAGCACATACATTTCTGTGCATGTGCGCTCCATTTTCAGTTTTACACTGCAGTAGTAAGCAGTACTGTAGACTTTTGTAAATTTGGTACATTTGAGACAATTAGGAAGTAATTGTGTTTTACTTAAATAAATCTCTCTAAAATATTGTATACACCAGCAGGAAAGAATTATTAAGGCAATTCTGAAAAAACATTGAATAGATTTAAATACACTGTATCAAAATTAAATAAAGAAAATATACGGCATATCATTTCCGGCATTCCATAATATTATCAACTATAATAATTGATAATAAAGAGTACGTTACTAATGTTGTGCATTGTTGTATTTTTTTTATTCAATCTAAGAACGAGCAAGTGAGGTGATGAAAACAATGTTAACGTCCAGCAAGTTTCATATGACAGAAAGTGTAAATGTCTACTCATAACTATTTTCCTTTAATTAAAAAACACAATTTTTTTTTTCATTGAGTCAATACCTTCTAACATTATACAGTGTTTTGAAGTTATTGTGAGAAAATGTCTCCCTTTCTCTCTATCCTATTAATTTCCTGTAGATTGTTCCCCAAGCTTGACAGATTTGCCTTTGAATTGTTTGGGGGAGAAACTGAAGGGAAGTGACTGATGTGGTTTATCATGTGCTATTTCATAGCTGGCCGTGCAAAAAAATGTTTACAGTGGGCAAAATAAGTCATGTACACTAATATCACCAAGGCATTTGCAGTATACTGTCCATTTTGTAAATAGCTCCCATACAGAACTTAAAATTGGCACGTACCACAACTACAGGTCACAAAACAGACGTCCCTTTGATCTTTTGTATTGATTTGATATATATAAATGTTTTATTAATGTTATTATTTTAAAACATAGTTGGAAAGCAAATGTTCAAATTAAAAATTGAGAGGTGGTATTAAATAAAGAGCATAGCCACGCTATCTGCTTTGTTTAGCAAACATAACATGTTTTCCCTAGGAAAACAAATGTTTAGAACGTTTTATTGCATATACAACCTGTTTCTGTTTATGTGAGAGTAAGTTTGTCTGCTGCAAACCTGTTGTAAGTGCTACACAGACAGACAGAGAAGGATGCATCTCGAGCCCTACTCAGCATATAGCATGAAATACTTTTGCACATGCATTTTTGGGCCATAAATTATGCACACATTGTAAAGTGGAAGCTTGGCAAAACCATGTTACATTGGAGGAGGAGGTAAATTTAAAATGGGGGGACAGATTTATAGTTGGGATAGGGCATGTCCTATATCAACTTTAAATTTCAGTGTAAAAATAAAGCTATCAAGTATCTGTGTGCTACATGAAAGAGCAGCCAGTAAATTCCTTATGTGTAAAATAATAAACTAATTTGCACCCCTTGCATGGTAACATGGTTTGTCCAGGAGCAAACTTACTTTCCTTAATGACTCAGATCTATTGTGTTCAACTTTTCAACAATCCCTAAGTCTTTATTGACACAGTATCCCGAATAGTTTTAATGGTGTCTTTTTTATTTTTAATTTGTCAATTAATGGTATGCTGTAAAAGCAATTCATTAAAATAGAGAAATAAAAAACAGCAATTGAACTGAACCAAATAATCCTTTTTGACAAAATGTTTTGATTAGACAAATAAAAGAAACTATCACATACACATGCATTTCCAAAATGAAAATACAGGTCACACTCAGTGTTTTCAGTCATCTTTGTTTTACATAGCCAATATAATTTTAATACCACAAACATGTATTTATTTGTAGAGAGTCACAGATTCCGATCATTACAGAAATGACATACCTTATTACAATAAGCATGAACACAAGCATGAAAATAGTAGCACATAATAACAAATACATGAATACAACTACACATGATAAGGGATGAACAAGAGCCGGTGTCACCATTAGGCAGCTTTGGATTCTCTGGGGGGCGGGGGGTGGCACTGTGGGCAGATACCCACTCTAATAAGACATTGTTAGGCGTCCAGGGCTTTCGCCTACCCTCTATTTCCCCATGCTGCTGTCTTTAGGTGTAAAGAATGATGGTGCTGCAACAAAGCATCACTGCCTCTCAGAATCCCTCTGGCGTCTGGCTCCTGAGAGGGGGAACCGAGAGGGTTCAGGAAGCAAAGACGAAAGCAGAAAGAATAAGCAGGAAACGGAGATGTGGACAAGAAGAGAAAACAAGAAAAATTAATTGCATTAATACAGAAAAAACAGAGGGAGAGGGGGTTGGAGAAAATGGGGTCGAAGTAAATTCAGAAAATGTGGTGAGAGCGGGCTGGAGAAAATGGGGGGAGAAGGGTCTGGAGAAAACAGGGGGAAATCCCCACAAGCTACATACAATTAATTTAAAGGAACTTTAGGTTTAAGCAACCATTTACTTTATTAGTATTGCACACTGTTTGGCTCTCCCCTGTTGCTATCTATTAGTATAATTAATATTACAGCTGCAAAATATATTAACACATAAACAAAGACAATCTAAATCACATACATACAGCCTTAAGTTGTTTATTTGTGAAAAATCTGTGAGAATAAGGCTGTTTGGCAGGGGGGCATGTTTGAGAACAGCTGGTGGGCAAGGGGGCCATTTCAGAGAAAATCTTGTGGACAAGGGGGCATGTGCGACAAAAGCTGGTGGGCAGGAGAACATGTGTGAAAAAATCTGGCTAGCACGTCTAGGGCAGAGGTGCATATGTAAGAAAAGCTAGTGGGCAGTGGGGCATGTGAGAAAAGCTGGTGGAATGGATGTGGCATGTGTGACACAAGCTGGTGGGTATGGGTGGCATGTGTAAATATAGCTGGTGGGCAGGGGCATGGGTGAGAAAAACTGGTGGGCAGCGGGGGGACATGTCAGTATATAACAGATGAGTAATGTCCAATTTTTTTGTTTTGTTCGAAATCTAACATTTGGAGCCTCCCCTCTAGAATTCCTGCTTTCGCTCTAGGGCAGCAGTGAATCCTGGACAACATTCTGCGTCAGACAACAGTACATCTGGATATCAGTGCAACTAAAATGTAGCCTAACCAGGCAGCCAGGAGATGGTAAGAGTTACTATTTTTATTTTACCAATGTCAAGTGTGTGATGGGCTTGGAAATGGGAAATGCGGTGAGGAGGGACGGTAGGCTTAAGCTTTGCCTAGGGTGCTGAGAAACCTTGCACCTCCCCTGGACAAGGTAGACAGACAGTGGATGAACATAAGCCATCATGTAGAGAGGACTCTCCCCCTGAGAGCTTACATTATAGTGGACGATGATGAAGAGAAACAGATAATTGAAGGTCAAAGGTATGTGAAAGTGAGCAGCATGACCTGAATTCTGGAGGGAATGGGTAGCCAGTGAAGAGATTTACAGAGAGGAGCAGAAATTGATTAAGCTTATTTCATATAGAATTATCAAGGTGTACTCTTAAACCAAAAGTATCCAATACTTCAAATATCGCTTTGGAAGTTTGTTGTTTTTTCTCAGTTAATGTTTTAGGTGTTGGATTTGAGCCAACTTTTTCATGCATGTTAGTGTATTTCATTTTAACCTTCTTTGATAATTTTCCAGGTTAATACAGAAGAAAAATCATGCGTAATAAAAGCATGTTTTTTTAGAAAGTCCCTTTGTACCACATGAGTGTGTTGCTTCCTTGTTGCATTTCCCATTGCTTGTGAGAATCTGCAGTAGCATCCCGCACCAAAAAACCTAGTAACAGTAACCAGATGGAGCCAAAGAGTAGCTCACAATTATAAATACAAAGCAGGGGATATACCATATACAGAGGACTTGTGCTTCCCTACATTCTAAACTACTGAGAGTACCACATACCACACCACATAACATAATATCATCTTTTTCCAGCAAATATAGGGGCAGATTCAAATTATCCGCATTCTCCATTAGAACAATGCCGCCAGCGGTTTTGACAGAAAATCTATGCTGATTTTTTCTTGCGGCTCATAGAGTTGCGAGCACAAACCAGCTGAGAAATTACAATAAAGAACAAAGGGGATCATTGAATTTGCCCAATAGAGTACGTAGTGCATGTCAGAGTGCCTAATGAGAGAGTGCATTTGTGAATCAAGTTTATAAAAAAAGCCAAATAAATAATAGTTATAACTTCTGCATTGTCAAAGTGTGTGTGTGAGGGGGGGGGGGGGGGGGTGGTCATACATTAACAGTGCTAGTAGACCAGCTACAAAATACACACCTGTATATAAATTGAAGATCTTATATAAACTTGTTTTAAAAGTTGTTTAACCATTTGCATTTATTTACATCAATATTAAATGAAATGTACTTACAGAGTACAATACAATGGCATTAATATATAAAGGAATTTGCTATTATGCAGATGGTCCAAGATCCAGGACCTTAAAGGGAGCCCAGAGCTTCTCAATTTAAACTTAGTAGAGCATGTATGACATTGACAACAGATAAACTGAGTTTGCGGAATAGGGCTTTGTTCTATATCCCATAAACTTGTGAATATAGTTTTACTATTTAATTTAAAACACTTTGACTACGAACATGCTCTGTATATTATTTCACTTGGGCTCAGGAAAAGGGCCTATGGTTCTAGCATCCAGAAAAAATAGTAGTTTTAACCCATGCCTGCATACATATATTTTTAAATGATCTAATATGATCTCTTAACTATCTATATGGTATAGGTAGCCATATGTAATGGAGCTCAAATTTAAAACAACAATGGTATTTATGCATACTTACGAAATGTGTAATGTTAAAAAACATGCAGATGCACTTGTTTTTATGGCCTGAAATTTTCTCCCAAAGGTTGAATTTATAATATGCTTGAATACCTCAAATTAATATTTCAGATGTACCTCACTATACTTAAGTGCAAATATATTCAATTTTTCTTTGTAAATAAATATCACTTTATGTTTCCAAGTAAAAAATATTTGATATAACATTGTAATCCCAACACATGTAATTTACCTTTTCAATGATGACAGAGTATAAATTGTAACGGGAAAATAAACACAAATGGCTGTCTTGCTTTTAGATTCTGTGCCATTAAAAAAAGCAGCAACAGTGAGTCAGACCAAAGAGACAAGACTGCAGCTCTCACTTTGATTAGTATTCATGAAGCATTCGACTCCAGAGAGGATTAATAGACTCTGATGCCTAATATCCTGGAGAACAATTAATTTGCCCACAGTTTTGTCATGGTTGAAAGTCAAATGCTGGAACAGATCGATGCGCTGAGCTGCACGTTGAAACAGTACAACCTTCTGCTGGAGCTGAATTTTAATTTCTACATCATCATTTCTCTGCCATCACTGGCATCTACCACTTTCTAATAGATCACAAAATCTCTTTATAGCTGATGTTAGCCTTTATTACTAAACTATATTTTGATTTCTCAAATATAACATTACAAAATGTTACTCTATTAAGGAGATTATATTATTGCTCGTTTTTCTTGTGACATTTTCTTTAGTTTATTTATAATACATATGAGATATTTGTTTATTGGTGTTTATTTATTTATGCTTGACAAACAAACACGCAACCCTTGATAACAGTACTGAATAAGGAAATGAAAAATAATTATTTAAAAACTTGGTACAAGAACTACTAACATATAAATCCAAATAATTGTAAAATAATTACTTATTATAATAGCAATATTATTACCACATTGTAAATCTAGATATTGTAGTTTGTTATATGGCATAGCATATATATAAGGAAAGGCATTTACACAATGCATGTATTACTTGGGTGTCGGTATAATGGACATCCACAATGACAAAAAGAAAAAAACGCAGAACTTGAGAAAGTGTCCAAAGGGTTGGAGCATTAGTGTTCTCATATTCTTTAGCGTTCATTTTTTAACATTAAATTTAGGTTAAACAGTTGCTAAAATAGCTACCAATTGGCAATTAGCTTTTATCTGTCTAGAGCAAATTAGAACATTAATACCATTGCATTTACAAATATTTTTATACTACTCCTGCCTTCATTTAATTACCCTTTCTAGCTCAATCCTTTCATGGTTCACCTCCTACCTTCCCAACCGCTCGCTCTCTGTTTCCAACTCTGACTCCTCCTCACCTCCTTTCATCCTCCCCGTTAGAGTCCCACAGTGTTCTGTTCTTGGCCCTCTGCTCTTTCCTCTGTACACCAACTCCCTGCGTAAACTCATCCTCTTCTTTGGCCTAAAGTACATCCTATATACCAATGACACAACTCTATCTCTCTTCCCCTGACCCTACACTCCTTCCCTCCTCTCTTAGGTATCCAGTTGTCTCTTCGCCATCTCCTCCTAAATGTCCTCATGTTTTCTCAAAATTAATATAGTCAAAACGAAACTCATTGTATTCCCTCCTTCAAGATTTTAATCCTCCCTAACCGTTCTATTACTGTTAACAATACCACTTTTTCATCTGTTCCCCACTCCACTGCCTGGGTGTCACCCTCGACTCCTCCCTCTCCTTTATCCCTTACATCCAATCTATTGCCCAATTCTGTTGTTTCCAGCTAAATAACTTCACTCACATATGGCCCTTCCTCTGCCAGGACACCACCAAAACTCTTATCCACTCACTGATCATTTCCTGCCTTGACTATTGCAACCTCCTTCTCATGGGCCTTCCTCACTCCCATCTTGCTTCCCATTTGCTCTATACTAAATTTGGCTGCTAGACTTATCTTCCTCACCCTCACCTTCAAGGCCTCCTCACGCAATCCACTGCTCTATACATTTCCAACCTCCTCTTCATATTCACTTCCTAACATCCCCAGTGATAGGCCAATGACCATCGCCTCTCCTACCTTCTGATTACCACATCCCACTCCCAAATTCTCTCAGGCTGCCCACCTCTACTGGGACGATCTCCTTCCTTTTGTCAGAATTTCCCCAAGTCTGTGCAGCTTCAGAAAGGCACTGAAAACTCAACTATTCTTGAAAGCCTACCAGCCAGCCACTTAACCATCTCTCTATGCTTGGTTAACTCACTCTCTCTCCTCCTCCATTCCTCTTGCCCCAAATCCCCTTCACCAACCCCCCCTTGTGTCTGCTGTGTGTTTGTCAACCCTTTAGTTTGTAAGCTCTTATGAACAGGGCCCTCTTCTCTGCTGTCTCACTACCTACTACTTATGCTCAAGCTACACTGCTTGCCTCCTCCTTGGGCTTTCTGCCCTTGACTCCCCTCCTTCATATCTTTGCACCTTTTTCGGTAGCTCATTACCTGTTAGCCGTGCCCACACTTTTGGGCACAGGTTCTCAGCTTGTGTTGAATTTACTCTGTTGCCCCTCCCCTTCCAGACTTCCTGAAGCTGTATACTATTAGCTATACTCAGAGCATTAGGACTTATAGTTTTACTCATTTATTGTTCTGTGCTATTATACCTTATACAGTGTTATTGTTTGTAATATGTATAGTACTGCTGACATCTGTGGTGTTATATAAAACAAGGTTAATAATAATAATAATAATAATAATAATAATAATAATAATAATAATAATAATAATAATTAATAACAATAATATTAATAGCCATAATAATAATAATAATAATAATAATACAATATAAAGAGAAGACAACAAATACAGTATAATTTATGTCACACTTTTATGTACAAATAGACAAACTGAGTTTAAAAGTACTCTGCACAGTATTAAAGGGACTGTTTTTTTTAAGAAAAAAATGATCATGCAAAGATTGTTACCAATAATAAACAAAAATCTGGCACTCTCAAGATGAAGGAGAGTTCTACACCATATGAACAGAAACTGCAGTGTGCTCTGTTGATTACAATAAACTTTACTAATAATATAATATGTACTGTTGGTCCTAAAATAGGAATTAGTGGTTTCTCTAGAAATGCATCTTTTTATATACCGTTACAAGCTTGTGATATATCTATCCATCATATGGAGAAGAACCTTTAATGCAGGTATCAGTTGAGGTAGATTTTTGCAGCATCACTTAGTTTATTTGATTACAACATTGTATATGTTAATATATGTGTTATGATGGTTTCAGGCTAAGTGGCGTTAATGTGCCAACTTGTTCAAGCCCTGGAGTTTGGGAATCTCCCTCACAAGAGTGAAAAGATGTGTGATCACACTGTTAGGATATTTAGGATTGCCTCTTTAATCCTGGTGAGCATAGCTCATTGACTGTACATGTTAACCTCACAGCTTCAGCTGTGGTGAGAAAGTGTTATTTGTACACCTGTCTCATTTAATTATAGTGTGCTTCCCTCGTACATGATTATATCTTTGGAGTTTAAGTGTCCCTACTCTTTTGTTAAATTTTATTCTGTACTATGAACTCCTATACATCATCATCATTTATTTATATAGCGCCACTAATTCCGCAGCTCTTTCCTCTCTGGGATTCTTCAGTTTTCTGATTACAGCTTCAACGCTGGCTCTATTACCTTGGCTAATGGCATGCAAAGACTTCAGACTCTGTAAAGGGGCAAACAGCATTCCGGCATCCTGCTTACTTTGACTTCTCTCTGTGAGTACAGCATTTTGAACATTGAACAACCTATAAAACATTGGTGAGCTGGCTAGGAAGAAAATCTTTCTATTATACTTTGTTGATTATGGAACTGAGGGGCTCTGGACTTGTCTCAGTTTTGCTTGGAATTTTCCTGCTTCTAGATAGATCAGGAAGAGCATATATTCTCCATTACATACATTTTATATTTTTAGTACTGTGTCTACTTCTACAAGTCTGTGAATTATTCGGTGTGAAACACTACAGACTGTCAGTGTCTCTAGATATCAGTTATTCAGTACAGTTTTCAGAGACTGTTATTACTAGGGACTTTATTCATTGTTTCCAAATCAGTAGTAAGCTGTAAATGATCATCAAATTCTGTAGATGTTTACATTATATTCAATTAAAATCACAGTCAATTGAACTTCTCTCATGCCTCTTTCTTTCATTGAATTACCTAACACACCCTGTAGCAACTAAGAACCAGTGGAGACAGACAAGAAGTCTGTGCCAGGAGACTGGAATTTACCAGATAGAGGATTAAGGAGGAGTTGAGTAGTGGGTCCAGGGGGAGGCCATTGTGTGTCCTGCAAGAGGCAGCAAGTCTAAGGAGATGTTTCGGTGGAGAACTAACAAGACAGAATAAGTGGGTGTGGTGTGATCTGCAGGAGGCAAACAAGAGATGATGCAAGGCCAGACAAGTTGGAGACAGATTAATTCAAGGCGTGTATCAGCCAATTTTAAGTGTATCATACGCAATTTTTTCTGTGCGTTCTTCTGCAAATTTATTATCCACATAGTCTTTGGACGTATCTTGAGATGCGTGCCCTGATTAATTCAGGCATGCTCAAAGTCCAAATGCGTGCCTTTTAAACCAAACACATGTTGCGCTTAGAATGCATGCCTTGATGAATCAGGCCCAGAAATGTGTTTTGTTCACTGAGAGTGGTTTGTGCAAGACAGGGACTCAAAACAATCCTGTACTATAGAGATTACAGAGGGACCAAGAAGTAATATAGTACCCTGAATGGAGGATAGGTGTTTGTCAATTTCAGTTTTTTTGTTTTTCACAATTGAAGCACTTTTCTGTTTAACTTGTGAATTTGGTAGAGACTCTTATTTTGTACCTAAACACTAGGTATTGACCAAAAGGCTGGCTAATTTCCGTCAAATATATAAATTAGATTTATTCTAAACTAAAACATTATTTGAAGTGGCTAGACTACAGTATAATCTGCAGTTAAGACAATTTAGGCCGATATTAATTTAGCTGCAAAGTGTTTCTGCTCAAAATACCAGCAATTACAGGACAGAAATCTTTGCTCTATGGGGATCATGCAAAAATTAGTGGAAATATTACCATAAACATCCAATCGAGACACCGTTTGCAAGGTTCCTACAGAACTTTGCAACTAATTGAATCTGTCTCTTTAAGTTAGACATCTTCCTTTGGTATGCACCATTTGATTCTGATCATAACTAAACAATGTTACACAGAGTTTATTCCACCTCACCATCATGAAATAAAATCAATATTAATCAATATTAATCAATATTAATTAATATCAGTTTCATGCATGTTATCATATTCGATGTGATTGCACTAAAGTAATTCGATTCTGGTGATACACTGAGACATTTCAACAAAATGCTACCAAACAGATGTATGTTTTAGATCTAAAATATAGATCTTTATACCTGGAAGGCATTGCTTGGGGCAATTACAAGTAAAATCATTGGTTAAATATTATTTTTCTTGCAGTTGTTCTGTATCCACACAAAATAAGTCCACATATAAAAAGCAGAATCCTGAGAAGCAAATATATAGATACTGTCCCCTAACTTCGGCGATATTGAGAATATATGGAAGGAGCAAAGAACACAGAGATTACTCCATTTGTAAGACTGCATAATTACACCAGTAAAATGCACAATATTTATGACAAACTTTGTTGAACTTTATTAGATGTATCTGATGTGCTCCCAGTAATAAGATTTCAGCTATGTGGTATGTTGAGAATGGCCTACTGCTGCAGAAATTACATTATATACTTTATATTTTGGTTCACCATGAGACATAGATTAGTTGTTTAAATTACTGAATGTATACTTTCGTTTCAATATTTGCTATTTGTAAACACTGCCAAAACTCACTCATTCCTATCCCTCATATCATGATCCATATATTTTAATATAGGGTAAACTGAGTGCTGGCATATTTTGTAAAAAATGGGCAGCACGGTGGCCTAGTGGTTAGCACTTCTGCCTGGGTTTCATGAGTTCGATTCCGAACCATGGCCTTATCTGTGTAGAATTTTTATGTTCTCAATGTGCTTGTGTAGGTGGGTGTTCCTGTTTCTCCCACATGCCAAAAACATACTAGTGAGTTAATTGGCTGCTATTAAAATTTATGCTAGTCTTTCCGTCTGCGTGTATGTTTGGAACTTCTCTATACAATGCAGCAGAATTAGTGATGCTATATAAATAGATTATGTCACTGACTTAAATTAATGAATAAAAGGCTCTGTTAGCAACACAATATGTCTTACTTAATCATCTTTTTATATACTATACTTTTACAAAAACTTATAGTCAGAACAAAGCATTTTTATTATTACACAATATTTCTTGCTCCAGGTACATAAAGGCTAATACTACCTGCTATGAACGAGCTTGTCATTACAGCTCCCAGCAAGGTGAAGCAGAGATTGTGAAACTCATTTAGCTCAGTATAAAGCACAAAGTGATCCCATGTATACAAATATTTTAAAATAATCATTATTAAGTCCTACAATATATTTTGATAAATATTTTCCTTTTTCTTAAATTCGTTTTGTTAAGAATATACAATGGCAAATCTCTTATTTAAATATGTTTATTTTTTTAAAGCCTTTAGTGTTGTCTACATATCTGCCACATCTCTTACATAAACCTGTAACAAACACAAAATATTTTTTTCAGTGAAAAATCAAACTATCTCTGCAAATAACACCTTTAATGACTAATTAATTGCACAGGACACAAGGGATACAAAGTAAAGACTTACGTAGCCTTTCGAAGGAGCCCTATTTTATCTATGGAATTAGGTAGCTGATAAAAGTATCAATAATATAAACTTTAGCTGTTTTCCAATACAAAATAGATCTAGCATCTGTTCTTATAGCTAACACGGTATCACTCTACCTACACAAACCTGCAACAAGCCTGTTATTTTCAAAGAGGTGACAGGTGTTTTGTACAGAAAAAAACTGTGTAATAGAAATAGAAAATTAATGTTTAATACTTTAATACTGTTTTTAGGGAGACAATATATTCTATGTAATCACTGAGCACAGTGACAAAAATAATAAAAAGTTTTATACTGTAAAACAATGGATTATGAAAGCACGGGTATTGATGAGCACACTTAAGTAACAAAAGCATAAATAAGTCTTAAGTAAGCGTTCATAATTCAGAAGGTGGAGATATATCCTAACACACACATTCAACGGTCACTCATATTTTTGCAGCTATTTTTCATCTGAAAAGTTAGTATGTATACATAAAACAAGGAAAGGCACAAGAGAGAACAAGAGGGGAAAATAAGATCAGTTACAACATATAAAACAGTTATAGGACCTCTTCAAATATAAAGCAGCAGAGATGTCATGCTGTACAGAAGAAGGCTTATACTCTTGCTGAATGGCTTATAGTATTTTTCTTTTAGTATGGAAATGCTATTTGAAATCAAGAAACTATATCTGTAGATACATATTATCAGTTAAATAAAAACTATAGTCTTTATTAGCCATAGTATGTATTCTTAAATATACAGATAGAGTCAACATGGTGAAATTTGAAAGCATTTCATGAATCATTGAAGGCAAGTAGATAACCTTCTTGAAAACTGCAGTGTTCTGTAACTGTGTTGGATAATGTAACATACAATGAATTCAACTCTGACATATTTCATATATTTTAAGCAAGGCTGTCTGACATTACAGTATAGTCCTGAACTCAAAATTATTGTCATTGCCATTTCTTATGGTTGTTATGTATTTTTCACACACTATTGCCTATAGTTAGCAGCTGTTGATGAATCTATTTTGGTCACTAACTGGATGCAGGTGTAGAACAAAATTGCATTATCTTACTAGATTAAGTGCAGGCTTATATGCACACCTACAATGTACATGCTTTTAACTGTTGCTGTTGTCCACATTTTGAAGGTCCCTTGTACCAAATCTATATAAAGTTTATATGCTCCTCTGTATAAGGTGCAAATTAAGTGGTACCTACCTGTGACTATTTGATCCACATCCTTTAATGAATCAACATATTCATACAAATTACTTTTTATTTGATCACCAAACTCCTACTAAAATAAATAAATAACAGTGAAGTAAGGGGGCAAAACATTTTATTAATATGTATTGTACTTCACTTTTAATCTTTCAAATGCATTTTTTTCAGTATGAACAAGTGTGAGACGGATTGGCCTGATTCTGAATAGGATGCATACGCTTTAAAATAACCATTCATAACAAACACACATAAAAAAATAGCATATTTACGCCAATATACTCAAGATGTGTCCAGCTCTGCACCTGTAGCGTATGTATCAGGTTTATGTCAGGCATATATCAGATAATCTTATATCAAATCAGTTGATAAACACAATTTTTTTTAAAAAAACATTAGTTTTGATAGTAAATAACAAAACGACGCGATTCACCGCGAATCGTGTCATTTAGTGGTGGCAGATGCGGGAGATTTTCCAACTCTCCCGGGAGTCCGTGAGACTGACCTGAATTTCGTGAGTCTCCAGGACATTCCGGGAGACTCTTTAGATCAGCTGGTATAATATTCTCATGTATGACTGAAAGTAGCAACTACTTCCTTCTAAAATACACCCACAAAACTATATAATATAGGCAAGAGCAGTGAAGAAAGCACTATAATATTCAGAGGTCAATTCACAGCCTGAAGCGGCTAGTTAGTTATGCAAACATCATCATCATCATCACTATTTGCTCCAGCCCCATGCACTTGCAAGTGATGCTGCTACTGACAATTATATCTGAATCTTCATGTAGGTCTGCCTTAGTCGCAAGTACGTGAAAATGTCGTTACTGTACCCAGACTGTGTTTGCCGGTCTCTTCTCACTTTGTCCTACCTCTCCAAATGTAAGGAGACGCAAGCGACATATGTGACCAATCTACATATGGACGTTGCTATATCTCTTTTTGTGGGCATGCACAGTGTAAAGTTGTATATTATATGCTAAACAAATGAGTGTACACCCAGCTCAGGATGAGCCCCATTGTGAATTTGCATGTGCAAATTGCTTTATAAAATACCTGCTTCACTGCATTGACTGACTAATAAATAAAATCCAATTTTTTATGGAGGCCCATTACTATTATTCAACTGCAATACAGGGGTTATTTGTTCCTGTTGCAAAATTGCAAAATTTTGCATATTAAGACGATGCTCATCTTTTTATCGCACTATGGCTTTATAGCGCTGTATTTTCTAAATTGTGCCCCTTCTTCATTCATCTAAGATGCAGTCACCAATGATGGTCTCATTATAATTGGTTCCAGGTGGGATGTAGGACTAATAGGAATGAACCCTATATATAATAAGAATATAAGAATAGAATGCCACCTCCATAGTGTTCTCCGATGCTATTGCGTCATAAGATATATGTATTATCAACATTAAGTCATTAAGACCCTTGTCCAGGGTATTACTACTGTTATTATTATTATTATTATTATTATTATTATTATTTAAATAGTAATATTAATACAATACAAAATAATGGGCCAGGCCAATATCTATCTACTCCTTTCTGTGTAAATGGGGAAGAAGACAACCAGCCCATAATCTCACCATGCTAGGTAATGAACACTGTTGAGGTGACATTGAATTTTACCCCCATGGTCTTCTCTGGATGATATTTCAATAATTGTTAATATATAGATATATACACTGTCTATAATCAAGTGTATTCCTTGTGCTATGTTAAATCCCCAAACTACTTACTTCCATTCATGGAAAATGATCCATCATCTACACTCTTCATTAGAAGTAATCTACAGAGTGTTTTCATTGAAACCTTTGGTCCTCTTATGATCCTATTCAACATCTTGCATTAAATAAAATCCAAATAATGTAAACAGTTTTTTTAAAATATAATGGACAATAGAAATTATATCTGATGAAGAGTGACAATAAGGGGTTCAATTAATATAGAAAGTGAGGGTCAGTAAATACTTTGGGGTCTGAAAGTAAAATGGGTGATTTTTTATTTTAACTGTTTTTTTCAACTTTGTTTTTGGTATGTTTAAAACAGAGGTTGCCAAGATCATAGTTCAGTAAACAGATGAAGCATATTTCTTCTAAACAAGCAATTTTACCATAATTGTTAAGCTATATGCTCTGCAGTAGGCTTTCTATTGAATGGTAGGTATTAGTATGGCAAGATCTAAGGTGTCCTCCACAGATTGGTGGTCACTCAAATGCAACTTGGGAATTATTGTATATATTAGCTGTCAAGATATGTCCCACATAATTTCATAAAGTGGGTAGTCAGTACAACGATACTCTGCAGCATGCTTTAGTTTTGCAAATGATAAAAAACAAGCAAAATGCCTCAGTGAGTATATATAGTAAGTGTCACTCACCGGACTGTGAGTGCCATTTCTCCTGTGTTCAGGAAACGTGGCCGTCCGCCATCCTGAGGGTCTGCGCATGTGCAGCCCTTATGAAACCTTCAGTACCTGTTGCTTTTAATTAATTGGATGATCAGGCAACCCTCCCTATTTATACCACCTGTGATCATTACCTAGTTGCCTGATCTTGGAGTCTCATTCCTCGTGAGCCTTTGAAGGTTTTCCTGTGTTTCCTCGTGTATTCAGCTCCAGCTGATTCCTGTCTACTACGATTGTGGTTTCCAGACCACTTCAACTCTCCAGTGTTCATCGTGTGTGCATCCAGCTGATTCCTATCTGCTACTGCTGCCGGATTCCAGACCGCCTCAACTCTCCGGTGTTCAGTGTGTCTGCACTCCGCTGCCTCCGTTACTACTGCCAGGTTCCAGACCGTCTCTACTCTCCTGTGTTCATCGTGTCAGCTCTCCACTGATTCCTATCTGCTACTGCTGCCGGATTCCAGACCGTCTCTATTCTCCTGTGTTCAGCGTGTCTCCCCTCCGCTGCCTTCACTACTACTGCCGGATTCCAGAGCGCCTCTACTCTCCTGTGTTCAGCGTGTCTCCCCTCCGCTGCCTCCGCTACTACTGCCGGATACCAGACAGCCTCAACTCTCCCGTGTTTATCATGTTTCCAGTTTTACTTACTACTGCTTCCTGAGTATTGCTCCTTTGATTACCGGTTACCTTTCGTGCGCTGCACCAACCTGATTACCGCTTCCATCCTCCAGTGGTCTCTCCTCCTGCCGGTGTTCAGCCGTTCAGGTATCCCTGCACTTCTCCTTGACAGCCTGCTCTCCTGAACTGCGGTATACATACTTTCCATTGACCTTGCTATTGTATTGCATATCCGTCTGGACTGTGTTGTGTTCATCTCCGGAATCTTCCATCTACTGAAGCTATTGTTACTATTGACTTTGTTTCCTATTACCTGGATCTCTATAGTGACTTTGTATACTTCAAGCAGCGCTTGTCAGTTATTATTGTATTGTGGTTATCATCGTGGGATCAAGTCCGTGTGCCGCCCGTGTATCCTCTGTATTCCATTCATCTCCTCGTGCCCCTCCTCACATAAATATAGCAGTGGTACAACTTGCTGAACGCAGACCACTGACTCCTATTTCCCATTGGCACCAGTTTCAAGTATCCTCTCACATAAGCAGTGGTACAACTTGCTGTACGCAGACCACTGACTTCCCCGTTACCTACTTGCACCTGGAACCCATTCCTTCACTATAGACAGTGGTACAACTTGCTATACGCAGACCACTGACTTTCACTACCTCCTCTCTACTTCTGGACATTCCTCCTCACTATAGCAGTGGTACAACTTGCTGTACGCAGACCACTGACTTTCCTCACGTTTACTTGTCCATCTGGTTCCTCGTGTTCATACATCTAAGTCATTACCAGTTGCTGCTAGTCATAGACTTTCATTGAGCATTCTCTCACCATCTGCTGATTCTTTTGTTCCATTGTCACCCTGCTACCAGAGGACCATAGTACCAGCTATATTACTCTGGTAAGAACATCATCTGGTGATATCCTGGGCAAAGACTCCTAGTGCCCGTGACAGTAAGGCTCCTGGTTCTCTTTATTGTCTAATCCAAATGTCTCCAAGGAATCTCATGTAGACGGATATATGTATGAAATAACACAGGAAAACAAAGTTATCTAGTGCATTACCCCCTTTATTATTTTAACATATAATACAATATTGAAATTAAAATAAATAGAACACACATTAAAACCAACAATCTTTCGGACCCATGAAAGGCAGATGCTTGGACCTTAAGTTGATGAATAGAAAGGCCAGGTTGCCTAGCAAGTTGATGATCGCAAGATCACCATGTCCCTTGGTACAGCTTACGGGTGCATCACCAACTAAAATTTATAGTTTCTAAAATCTCACTTAGCACTTAGCTTCTAACGCATTTCAGCTCAGTCTTTGTCAAGGCGATGTGGGAGTAATTGTTTTTCCCAATTCCACCACATATAAATATATCTATAGATAAATGCATAAATCAAGACAACAATTTGGGATTTGAGCCTGTTATACTAGTATAATTGCTATATGAGAGATTGACTTGATAAAAAACAGCACATCTTAACCTGGATATATGAAATACCAAATCCATTTCTGATATTTATATATATTGATGCATGAATCACATAAATAACAAATATAGATGACTTGGATAAAACTCCAAAATATGTTTCCCAATAAACCAGATTCAGAAATTTGCTTTATTACTCAAGACAAACTTTCCTAAATAAAATTCACAAAAACTATATGATCAACTTTACATATAATCCTAGGGATATATAACTGTCAGCTGATTACAAAATAAAGTCTGAATCTTACAATATACTACCCTCATCATTGGATCATAAGAGATGTCATCATAACATATTATATCAAATAATCCAGAAGCCGAAAATATTCTGATCTTTAACTAATATAATGCTTAGTCCATAGTCCACATATCAAAAAATATTCTACTCTATATCCAGCACACTAACAATCAGATAAATTCCAACTGGCCCAACGGTATATAGATTAAAACAGATCTCTTTTTCAAGGAATTAATGAAGCAACTAAGGATAAAGTAAAGGTTGGAACTGTTGGAATGCCAGGACACCTGAATCAGTCAGCTTCTTGCAGTGCCCTCTGCTGCTTGATGTCTTGAGTGAAGCTTGTGTTTTCTCTCCCTGTAGAGTGCATTCTGCTCTGCTACACAGATATGTTCTCTGCTCTGTGTGTAGAGTTTATAAGTTACATATATCTCATAGGTCCAGCACATCTGTTTCACATATTATATTATATTATATTGTGTGTCTATCTCTCTCTCTCTCTATTCATATATCATAGCTTTTTAATTTTTGGATGCCAAAATGGGGCTATGAGTACCTTAGCCATCCATTTTGGCAATCAGTATGGGGCAGTGAGTACCTTAGACATCCATCCCAGGTGCTGGAATAGCGATCTGAGCTTCTTAACCATCTTTTTTCCGTGTGCCGGAATGGTTCTCCAAGTACCTTAAACATGCTGGAATAAAGCTCTGAGTACCTTAACCATCCATTCTGGGAGCCAAATCATTCCAGCATTCCTGCAATTACTGTTTTCACACATACCCGAGCAACTATGATGTTCTTTAAAAGGAAGTAGGACTGAGTGGTTTTCTGCCCCTTTCTTAATGTTTTTTAAATGGTCAGCCAAATGAATATTCAGAGGACATGTGGTACATCCTAGTTAATGCAAACCATACTCACATTTCAATAAATAGACTATATTACTGCTATAGCATGTTAAACATGTAATGAATTCTCTAATATAAAATCTTTTTGAGTTAATGGTTACCCGTATAAACGTTTTCTGCTGTGATTGTTTGAAACATGTGGCTTTATAGGCTGCACTGCCACCACACCTATGAAAACCAACACTGTTACTTACTAGCATGTTTCTTGCCTGAGAGGGCACATTTGACAGTTTATTTCTAAGATTCGGTGCCATCTTATAGACAAACTTAGGTCTGTCCGGTAAAATCAATGACAAAACAGGATCCTTTGGATTCCTCAATGTTTTTAAAAAACACTCTCTACTTGTGGGGGGGTGAGTCTTAATAATGTAATTTGTATCTATCTATCTATCTATCTATCTATCTATCTATCTATCTATCTATCTATCTATCTATCACACATACATATACAACATAAGAATGCACAGTATTTTTCGCTCAGCAACTACACAGCTCTTTTATTATCAATCCTCTATAACGTTAATAGAAAAATCTGTGCTATAAACAATATTTTAGCCGGTCCAATTGTTTGTTTTTTCCACAGACACATTTACCATTTTGTATAAAAGCTTAATGTTTCCCATATTCATTGGCAATAAAATTGTGTAGTTACATGTCTTGCTCATTGCTGGCAGGAAATATTCATGTTAAAATAATTTGCCAGCATGCTTCATATTCAGTACAGTAATAATGCATATTAATAGTGTACTGGCCTGAATTGTGTAAGGCATGAATAATCCCTTCATTTTTTTAGCGTTTGCAGTATTATAAAAAAAAAAGTATTTGAGCAAGATTCTGTGCATAGCAGTGCATATTAAGGCTATTTTATAGGAGTAAATATAGTAGCATTTCACCTGAAATTTTGACATTCATGATTTTTAAGTACATATTTACAGTCAAGGTCATATAAAGCTAAAGCACACTTTTATTATATTTCTAATATTGGCTAGGACCTGTGCAATTGCTAAACTATTATATCCAATTCTAAACTGATTCTATTTGTATTGTTATCTAACTTTTAACATTCGATTGGGACCACATACAATAGTTTTACTGTAGTTTCCCATGTCTTTACAGATTTCAGTTTGCTTGTGAACATTGCCCAATGCAGGTACTTAAGCATACCATAGACAAGTGCAGAAGTGGGTGGATGAGGGTTAAAGTTGCCCAAAATATCCCCTCCCCCCAAGAATTATAGAAATATTGTTTAAATTTAAGGAATTGTTTTGCATTTTTTGAAATCATAGAAGCACATGGCTCTGACTCTTTCTTTGCAAGTTATTATATAATGTTTGCAATATGTACTGCAATTAGAATTTGCAAATTGAATATATGTAGCAAAAAAAATATTTTAAAAAATTATTATGGCAGTACCGTGTTAGCCAGAAAAATCTATGTGATGTTAAATACTTTAGTGCCAAAAAAGACAAAAGTATTATAGGAGTGATACCTTCATTGGCTAGCCAAAAAATTATTATTATATTTGCTAGCTTTCAGAGCACAGAGGCCCCTTCATCAGGGAACTTTACAAATTAATGACTAAGAAAGTGGCACAACATTTAAGAGCTGTTACATCAAGAAATTTGTACAGGGGGGATATATAATTAAGATAAGCTAAAGCAGGGTTTCCCAAACCCAGTCCTCAGGGCTCCCCAACAGTGCAGGTTTTCCATATCTCCTTGCTGGAGCACAGGTGTAGTCATTACTGACTGACACATTGTAACAGATCCACAGGTGGTCCTAATTATGTCACGTGTGATCCGGAAAACCTGCACTGTTGGGGAGCCCTGAGGACTGGGTTTGGGAAACCCTGAGCTAAAGTAATAAAACGGAGGTTTTCGTTGTGGATGGAAGCGTAAAGTGCTATGAGTTCAAAGATCTGGAGTCACTTTGCTGTGGGGTGTGATGTGTATCCAAGTAGTGGGTCATAAATCCAGGTGTTAGATTTAGCCCTTGTGTCAATGACTGGAATGTTCTTATTAGCTTAAATTTCCAGATTTTCCTCTACCTGTCAATTTTAAAAAGACTTTTCAGTATTAGGACTTTTAAATCTGTCATACTGTGTCCTGGTCCAGAGAAGTGTTTACCAACGGGGGTGTCCACACTTTTTTTTATTGTTTGTCTGTGGACTGTGTTTGTTGGTAGGACATAGGTGCAGGTTTTGCATTTATTGTTTTTGCAAGGCAAGGTGCCAGTCTCTGATGGTGCTGAGAGGGCACTTCTAACGAGGAGATTTCTTAAATTTGGAGGCTGTTTGTATGAAAGGAAAGGTAAATCTGGAAATATTTCCTTCAGTCTATTGTCTTTCTGAAATATGGGTTGAAGGTCAGCAGCAATTTTCCCCAAGATGTTCATGTGGGGATTGTTAGTGACCACTAGGGGCACCCTGCTGTTAACCTCCTTTGGTTTGTGATCCAGGAGGCTACTCTTTGGGATCCTTGTGGCCCTGTGGATCTGTTAATCTATAACTATTGGATGTTATCCTTGTTGTAGGAATGTATTTCTCAGTGATAGCAGGTGTTGTTTTCTGTCTCCACTGTCTGAACAAATCTGAATGTATCTCAGAGCTTGGACTTCTTTATGTGTCCTGGGTGAAAGCTATTCCCTCTCAAATATGCTGGGCAGCCTGTAGGTTTGTGATAGACTTATGTTTGTATAGTATTGTTTTTATTGTATAGGGTCATATCCAGGAAATGTATCTGAGATTGTGAGTAGTCAAGAGTGAGTCAAATGGTTGGGTGAAATTTGTTGAAGTTTTTATAGAAAGTCAGCAGCTCATCTTCAGAGCCAGTCCAGATTACTAGCAAATCATCAATATAACGGAAGTATGCTGAAGGTTTCATTGTGCAAGTTGATAAGAATTCCTTCTCTAGTTTAGCCATGAAAAGATTAGAATACTGAGGTAACATCTTACTTGAATATACATATAGATACTTATGCAAATATGAATGTTTCGGTGAAAGACAAAAGTGTCAACATACCTGTAAAATATTAAGCATTCACATTTATATCCCTTGAAAAATATTAATGTTTATGCAAATATGAGAGGGGGAATGAACATAAGCACCATCAATCATTTTCAAAAGTTTGATCCTTTCCCTAATAGCATACACAAACTATAGAGCTACTCCAATGAAGATATATCTATATATATATATATATATATATATATATATATATATATATATATATATATATAAAAGGGTAATGCTTCTCCTCACCTTTATAAATACACAAACAAAACAAACACAAAAAATTGTAAAATGTTTGTAAATGACTCTTTTGTGTACTTGACTATTTCCACTGACTCAATTTTCCTCATTTCTTCAGCTTTTTTGGTTATGTTTATTTAGGTTTTTTGGGTGGCATTAATAACGACCTTTGCTGTTCCAAATGGACTCAATTTGCGATCAATTTGTTTTATTTGCACTTAATAGGAATATACTAACTAATTGAAGGAGCAAAGTGTAACTGCAATGCCACCTAAAAGGCATATGTCTGTTGTGGGAGTAACTACACAGCAATTGCAAATATGACTCCTCTGCAAATTGCCCGTTACAGAAAAAACAATGAAAGAGCGAACAGGACAGAGGTAGTATCACGTCAACGTCTACAAAGTCAGCGAACAAGATGCCATGCCACTCTTAATGTTGGTAACTTTGATGAAACAGATATTAATGCTCATAACTGTGGTCCCATGAACAGTATTTCTATTTGTAAATTTTGCCACATTAAGCATTTTGCAGCTGAGCAGCCATCTACCAAAGTTTTCAATCAAGGCTGCCACAAGGGTAAAGTCAAATTGTGTGCAATAAGGTCTGCCCTTGATATTGAACACTGAATGAAAGGACAGCATGAATATTAAACAGCACTGTTATTTATTTCCGATATTATATATATGTAAGGTGGGTTGCTCAACCCTCAGCTGGGCACTAAGCCCTTTTTGTTATGAGGGTATAAGGCCCTATATAGTGAGTGGATGTTAGGTCCTGTTTACTTAAGATGGCATTAGACCCTGGTTAGTGTAGAAGGGCACCAGACCCTGGTTAGTGCAGGAGGACACTAGGCCCTGGTTAATGTAGAAGTGCGCTAGGCCTTATTCAGTTAGTAGGGCGCTAAGTCCTTGATGTAGAGGGATATTTGGGTCCCTTGTGAGTGTAGCCATTAGGCCGTGAGAGTAGCATACGAGATCCCTCTATTTATCCGAAAGGGCAACAAAAGTCTTTGGCCCCAAGGGGACAGGCTTTGAAGCTAGTGTTCAAGGGCGCAGGCTGAGGCCGGCGATGCAGCTAAGGGAGGGCGGAAACCGGTGATCATTTGTGTGATGGTCGCTGCAGATATGATACTGAATCAATTGTCATCACTGTTTTCTGTGCTATCTGTCTGTTCCCTTCAATATACCCCTCTGTAGGACCCAGAAATCGACCCCTCGACAACGTCTGTGCGAATGGGAAGAGCTCCTGTATTGGATCCGAAACAGATGGTGGGTGGTCCATCGTAAGCAAGGTAAGCCCTCTGTGTGTGTCTGTTCCATTCTCCCGCAGGCGTTCCAAATGGGGGGAATATTTTGCCAAATAACTTTCTTGTTTTAAATATAGTTTCATGCAGGAGCATTTTCTGTGAGCAAGAGGGTGTTAGAGGTTCAATAATACCCAATAAGCAGATGTTAGGATCTACTGTAACTGGTACCCCCATTTTGTCATGTAGGAAATGTATCACCTGGATCAAAGTTCCTGCAATAATGAAAGAATAAAGTTGTGATAAAATTTAACCATAAGAAGAGACCTTATATGTGCTCCCTTATGTAGGGAATGGAAGGATAGGAAATGCAGTCAAATGGAGTTAATAGGAAACCTTTAGTCCTAAAGTATTTGTACAAAAAGAAGATAAACTTAAAGGCACAAAAGGTCCTGGAGGTGGCCAGGGGGCATGTCAGAGTGATTTAATATACTAGACAGAAAGTTGTGTATATGAGGGACATTTATTTGCATCAACAATTGTATATTTTCAGTATATATGCTTATTATACACAAAATTTAAGTATGTTACATTTGCTCCTGTGACAGCATTTTTCACTCAATCCAAGCCGTTCTGGGTGTTAAACTCAGGGCAGAGATCTGGGGGAGTGACCATGTGAATTAACCTTTCCTAGGCTCAGAGCCACAACTTTCCTCATCAGCTACCTCAGCTGAACCACATTTCAGGATGGTCAAAGGGATGAATGCAGCCTAGGAATGGCAAATTTGCATGGTCACACCCCCCCAGATCTGCACATGACGGTCTGGGTGTGGGGGAAAAAGTGGCAGCACCACCACTTGATGGATCTGTGTCTTGCATACTTCCAGGCAGATGTGTACCCCATCTGGATAATTAAAAATTAGGATTTTCTATCAGAAAATACTCTCAGCCTATGTAAATACAGCATGGCATATGCCAGGTTAGCTTCCTGTAGCAAGGTGAACGTATCACTTTGACATTTAATCTCCAAATAAATATCCAAGAAAACTGGATTACTTTGTTGGGCTCCTATTGTGAGCAAGCTGTGAGACTATATCTATGTCGGTATAAGGTAATAGTTTATAAATTAGCACACACAATGGAAGATGCTTAGTTGGCATGTGGAGAGCTGTTGCCCACGAGAGCATGTTCATTGTTCTGCCAGCCCAGTCTCCAGAAAGGAATTCACAAATCTATCCTCCACCTCTTTTGGGATTCCTACAAAACCAGTTTGGTCTATTGGAATTGCATCTCCTGAAAATTGTTGCCCATAGGGGAGATGGTCCTCACTCTAGTTGGTGTGGCTTTGGTGCACAGATATCAAATCTTCAATCTTTTTATTTCTAATATGATAAAATCATGTGATTTTAATAGCATAATATGTAGATACGTCTGGGAATTCATAAATGTTCACTCTTGCTATATGATAATATTTATTAATGTTTATGAATAGAAAACCAGAGTGAAAATGTTTTGTTCTCGATAGCTTCCAGTTATACAAGCCTACTAAAACTTCTAAAAATAGAAAAGAAATGTGTAAAAGCAAAATATCAATGAGCAACATTCAAAAGAGAAGGCAAAAGAATCCCAGGGCAGACCAAAACCTGACATGCACTTTGCAGGTAGTGTCAACTGATATACTTTTCTTTATCTTACAAATATGTCAAGAAGAAGAGAAAGAATACCTCAGAGTTATTTTGACAAGGAAGAGAAAAATAAAAGGTTATTTATCCTATATCATATAAATGTAGCATTGGAATGTTACATTTTATTTTTGTTTAATTTTACATTCTTATTTAGGTTTAGCAAAAGGTGTTAAATATATCTATATCTATATCTATATCTATATCTATATCTATATCTATATCTGTATCTCTCTCTCTCTCTCTCTCTCTCTTTCTCTGTATATATATATATATATATATATATATATATATATATATATATATATATATATATTATTTTTTTATTTTTTTTTGAAACATGTTAACTGACCTCTGTGTTTTGGTTTTGATATTGGTTTTGGTTTGAAAATCATTGCGTTCTTTGGTTTTGGACAAAAATCTTAATGTGTTTTAATTTCAGTTTTGGATCTGGATTTAAATAAAAACGGAAAAATAGGTAGAACCATGTGATTTTAAGCTGTTTTTGTTCCTACATTAGTATTTATAGAATTAAAATTTCTTTAGAGTCATTTACAGTCTATTTTCTGATTGCCTTTTCGACCTGTCAAAACTTTTTAACCAATTTTCACCAAAGGCTGCAGCGAGTGACAGAATAGTAACACAAATACTTGGCAGTTTAATATAAGATACAATAAATATAAATAAAGTGGCACAGCAGTGTGCATAATGTATTTAAATGCGATCACTGAATGCCAAAATGCACAATTTTATGGGCCTCAAACAGCATATCCTGCACCAAACACTCATTTATTAAGAAGTACCACACCACCAAGTTTATTGTGTGTGCAAAGCATGGTACATGTTGAAATTCACCCAGTTGTAATGCACACACAATATTCTCTCTGGCATATGCCTTTTTGCAGATAACACAAAGATATGCAACAGGGTAGACACACCAGGATGGGTAAACAAATGATTGATGATCTAGATAGACTAGAGGAATGGTCAAGAGAGTGGCAACTACAGTTTAATGCCTAAAAATCAAAATCATGCACTTGGGTCTCAAAAACCCAAAGGCTAAATATAGTATTAATAGCACTATAATGGAATCTACTGAGGAAGAAAATGATCTAGGAGTCAATATTTCAGGTGACTTAAAGACAGGTAAGCAATGTGGAAGGCAAGTCAGATGCTTGGTTGCATAGGGAGAGGAATCAATAGCAGAAAGAAATAAGTAATAATGTCATTGTAAGTCAGAGGTATGGACTAATCTAGAATACTGTGTTCAGTTCTGAAGGCCATATCTCCAGAAAGATATACATATATTAGAGACTGTACAAAGAAGGGCAACTAAAATGGTGCATGGCTTAAAGCAAAAAACTTACCCGGAAAGACTAAAAGATCTTACTATGTATAGTTTGGATCACTGATGGTATAGGCTAATACAGTAGAGCAATTTAAACATGTTTGGGATAGACATAAGGAAATCCTTATCAAGATTAAATGATCAAATTGAGTTTAAGGTTACCATAGGTTAATACAAAATGGGCAGACTAGATGGGTCAAGCGGTTATAATCTGCTGTCAAATTCTATGTTTTTATGTTTCTATGTTAATGAGGATTTCTGAGGATAGTCTTAGTGGGGTGAGCCATTTTGCTATGGTATTCCTTAGTTTTTTCCAACAGATTGACACAGGTGTGTTTGTTAGTGAAACTAATACAAAAATCAACTTGCCTGTGAATGACCTGGCATTGTGTGCTGGCACTACTATGCTGAAAGGATGAGGAGGATGATGATGAACAACCAGGTTTTGTGTGCAAAACATTCTACAATCCTCATGAAACATAGTGGCAGAACACTGGCTGCTGCTCATTTTAGAATAGTAGATAGACAAAGTTTTTTTGTTTTGTATTAAATCCATATGTCTAATTTTTCCTTGAAAAATATAAGACATCATTAAACAGAATGCCTACAAATTACACAACTCTATAGTGCTCAAAACACATTAACAGCTAGTGATAAAGTGATAATGCAAAAGTGTTTGTGTTAAGAGAATTTTATCCGTGTACATAGAAAGCTTGTACTCTGCAGAGCCAGCTCATATGCCTGTGATATTGTGGCTATTGTAGACCCTAAACAACAGTGGCTCCAACAAGAGATAAAAAAGGAGAGAAGACAATGGGCACCCTTGTCTATTGCTAATCTCAATAGGGAAAGGAACTGATGTGGCACCGTTAACATGGATGACAGCAAATGGGTTATGGTGCAATGCAGCCACTGTGCATAAGAATTGACCTTGAATGCCCATTTCTTTGAGAGTACCTCTTATAAATGGCCAGGAAAACCTATCAAAGGTTTGTTAGCTGTAGAAATAAAGGCTGCCTGGGATAAAGCCCACTTGATTGGATTGGACCAATGTGGGGATCAGAGGATTTTTGGGGAAGAGGTCAGAGGAGATATGTAAGCGTGTAAGCGTGCCCTGATGGCTTTATTTGAAGACCAGTAATGTCTCATTCTTATGACATGTGCACAAAGGCACTAATGTCTGGATATAATGATGTGGTCACCTTCTCTGTGACCCTAAATATTTTCTGCTTTGGAAACACAGCATAAAAACTATGTGAGTTCTTCATCAGGCGCTTGGTGGTTAGTTTTTGATCAGGGGGAGAATCCGCTTAGCAGCCCATTGGGGGACCAGCACGAAGGACATATGCCCCCCATGCCCCCCAGTGCAGTCAGCCCCTCTTCATTTAAAGAGCAGGCTAGTTTTGATGTACCATTATTCCGTCAACTGCCTGAGGCCTCCATCTCCTTCACTTGATTTACAATTGAAATAGCAATAGCAGGAACAGATTTTGTTTTGAATTAAAAACCCTATCAACATTTTTTCAGCATCTAGAGACACCACCAGAGTGGAGGTAGACTTTTAGCTGTCATGGGCTGACTATGGGCTGACTGAGAATTTTTATTCCAGGGGGCGGGACTTGGCACAGCAGTCTATTAAGGTACCTGCCCAGGGAGCATATGCCCCCATGCCCAACAGCCCAACAAGCCCCTGTTCTTCTTAAGAGCAAACTACTTTCAATGTACCCCAATTTTGTTGACAGCTGCAAGGTCACCATCTCCTTGGCTTGGTCATACTAGTTAGTGGGTTTGAGGTTCTCCCGAAGCAGCCGAGATATTGAATGGAACACTATACTTCCCTCCCCACTACCTGTCCCCTGGATCCCATCCCCTCCCACCTTCTTCCTCCCTTTCCCCCACCACCTGCTCCCACCTCGCTCACCTCTTAAATCTCTCCCTCTCCACTGGCATCTTCCCCTCCTCCTTCAAACATGCTCTCGTATCTCCCATTCTTAAGAAACCTAATCTCGACCCCACTTCTCTCTCGAACTATCGCCCCATATCTCTTCTCCCTTTTGCCTCCAAAATTCTCGAGAGGCCCGTCTGCAGTCATCTCACCTCCTACCTTACTCCCTCCTTGATCCTCTCCAGTCTGGTTTACGCCCCCTCCACTCCACTGAAACTGCCCTGGCTAAAGTCACCAATGACCTCCTCTCTGCTAAAGCCAGGGGCCACTTCTACCTTCTCATACTCCTTGACCTCTCTGCAGCCTTTGACACCGTTGACCACCCCCTCCTCCTTCACACCCTCCAGTCTTTCGGCCTCTCCGGCCCAGTCCTTTCCTGGTTCACCTCTTACCTTACTCACTGAACCTTCTCTGTCACCACCTCTGGGTCTCTCTCCCCCCCATCCACCCTTCCAGTCTGTGTCCCTCAGGGCTCTGTTCTGGGACCCTTCCTCTTCTCTCTATACACCTCCTCCCTGGGTGAACTCATCAGCTCCTTCGGCTTCAGCTACCACCTTTACGCTGACGACACTCAACTATACCTCTCCTCTCCTGATCTCTCTCCCTCCCTCCTCTCTAGGGTGTCCGCCTGCCTCTCTGCCATCTCCTCCTGGATGTCCTCTCGATTCCTCAAACTTAACCTTGCCAAAACTGAGCTCATAGTTTTTCCTCCCTCTCATACCCCATCCCCTTCTGACCTCTCCATCACTGTCGACAACACCTCTATCTCCCCTGTCCCCCAACTTTGCTGCCTTGGTGTCATCCTCGACTCCTCTCTCTTCTTTGGCCCCCACATCTTCTCTCTTGCTAAATCCTGCCGCTTCCAGCTGCGCAACATCGCTCGCATCCGGCCCTTCCTCTCCCAAGATGCCACCAAATGCCTTATCCACTCTCTGATCATCTCCTGCCTGGACTACTGCAACCTCCTCCTCACTGGCCGCCCCCACTCTCATCTCGATCCCCTTCGATCCGTCCTTAACGCTGCAGCTAGGCTTATTTTTCTCTCTCGCCGCTCCTCTTTTGTCTCCCCCCTCTACCTAGCCCTTCACTGGCTCCCATTCCCCTTCAGAATCCTCTTTAAGCTCTTCACACTCACCTACAAGGCCCTCGTCAACTTCACTGCGCCCTACATCTCCACCCTCCTCTCTATTCATGCTCCATCCTGCCCTCTCCGTTCTGCCTCTGACCGTCGCCTCTCTTCCCCCCTTATAACCTCCTCCCACGCGCGTATCCAAGACTTCGCCCGCGCTGCCCCCCTCCACTGGAACAAGCTCCCTCCCTCCATCAGAACTTCCCCTAATCTGTCCAGTTTAAAACGGGCCCTAAAAACCCACCTTTTTCTTAAAGCCTTTCTGTCTCCCACTTAACTTCCTACCTTATCTTCTGCCTCTGTCACCTTACTCTCCCTCTCTCCCCTGCGTCTCTCTGTCTGTCCACCCCTCCCCTTAGATTGTACGCTCCTCTGAGCAGGGCCATCTCTCCTCCTGTTTCCACCACTTCTAACTCTGCTCTCCAGCTACTTAGCTCTCCTCCTCGAGGGTCCTCCACCCCACGTCCACTCTCGCTCCCTCCTCCCCCCTGGGGGTCTCCCTGTCTTCCGCGCCCTCCTTCTTGGGCCCTGTCATTTGAGGATCCTCCCTCCCCCTTCCCCGCCCTCTCTAGCTGTGCATTGAGCTTTCTGAGTTGCTGTGTTTACTGTACTGTGCTGTCTCCCATTGTATTGTAATTTTGTTTGTCTCTGTACGGCGCTGCGGGCGCCTTGTGGCATCTTATAAATAAATATTAATAATAATAATAATAATAATAATATACTTTGATATTGCCACCCAGTAAGAAAATATTAGTCACCTACAAGAGCCCAGGCTCAGGAACTCTATTTTGTAAACCTGCTTACTCAGTTTCATTCAGTCACAGACGAGTTTGAGACACTGAAAGCCACTCAGAGAAATGTTAACCTGCTTGGTCTCACTGCTCAACATTTAGGGGAAGAAGGAATGGGACTGCAGAAGTGTTTCATACTGCAGTTTCTGTTTCATCATAGGCTGCAGTCAGTCCGCACTTGAGAGACAGCAACAGCTGTATTCCTTCGCAGAAGGAGTTGTTGGCCATAGCAAGAATGTCACTTGGCAATCATAGATTGCATTAGGAGGGTCAGTTGTATTTGGAAAATTGGATGCTGGATTAATATTGAGGAGATTGATAAAGAAGGTGTTGGTGAAGATTTCTTTAGTTGTGTTTACCCATTTGGGTGCTAGCTGATGCTGGGCTGCTTGCTACTATACACAATTTTCCACCTTTTGAAAAACTATTTGAATTCTCATCTTATTGTGGTTTCCCAATGGCTGTTTTTGGGGTGTGCTACTTACAGTCATACATCAACAGCACCCTGTTTTTTCTCCAGTAAAAAGTTCAAATGTTATGCTTACTGATACTGTCCCTCACAAAAGTGCTCTCTGCTTCAAACACCTTTTATTTTAAAAGCAAGAAATCTATTTGTTTTTGGGGATGTGTTGCTCAGAGTTATACTGCACCCTGTTTATTCGTCACAAAATAGTTCAGATGTCACGTTCACTGATTCTGCCCCTCACGAAATTGCTTTCAGCTTGAAACACTTAGGATTTTAAAACAAGGGATCTATTTTGTTTTTCTCCCCCAAATAGTTCAGATTTATATGCTATATATACTATAAAAACCAGTAGCCTCTACTCTTCACTCTCTGACACCCAATCGCTCAACACACAATTCTAGCAGTCTTAACTCTAAATAAACTGAAGTAAAATCACAGCAATTTCTATATAAATTGCATCTTTCACCCTGTCCAACCATCTAGAAGCAATTGTCGGAGCACATAATTGCAGTCACCTTCCTCCCCACATTCTATCTCTTCTAAAATGGCAGATGAGAAAAGGATAGAGGGCTATATATAAAAGATATCGATCAAAAACTCGCAAGATCCGAAATTTTACTGGAAATTATGTTTTTTCCTTGTGTTCAGATCCGAATTTGGCGTGATATATAAAGTCAGGACTTGGTTCGACTCGGTAACTCAAAATTCTGATCTGTTAAATTTCACAGAATCCTAACTGCTCATCTATACTATAAAGTCATTTTGTTTTCAGTACTTGATAACTGATAGAGAAGCAGTAGAAGATGAGAATCAATTTATTAGAGATTTTAGAAAGTACACATGAAACACATTGTGTAAAGAGGGAGGCAATTTCAAGTTAAATGCCACGGAATTAACTATTTCTAATATTTTGACGAGTCAATATAACTAGCTGCGAAATTCATGCTGGGAACTTGAAGATGAAGATCACAAGTGGATATCCACACCTTTTTGCCTTTTACAGTTTGCAAAAATTTGTATCTTGAAGAAGATGTCTTCAAACTTTTCTTGACTTTGATTCAGATGTCTGAGAGTTTTTGAAAACGTGGATCGACAGGAGGGACCTGCCTAAATGGTAGAGAGGCAATTTTTATAAGAAGAGTATTGCAACAATATTAAATGAACAATAGTGACAAAGAAGAGAATTCATGAAAATGGTTGTTATGGACAAATCACAAGGTAAAATATCTACCTGAACATCTTTTATGATATATGACCTTTCCAAGTAAGGTCTCCAAATCCTGATTGACCCTTTCAATCTGTCCATATGACTGAGAGTGGCAAGCCATAGAGAAGTTGAGTTGGATGTTGAAACATTTATACACAACCCTCCAGAACTTGGATACAAACTGTAAATGCTTTCTTCAGGACATCCAAGCAAATTAAATATTTCATTAATGAAAAGAGTGGGCAGCAGAAGGCAGACCCATGAAAAGCATGAAATAAGCTACCTTGTAAAAGTCTAAAATACTTGGTTTGAGTTTATAAAGCAGATTAGCTGAAGTACCCAGTGTTGCCTGGGTTTAAATCTTCAAGTTATTAAGTTATCAATGAGTTGGATGTAACTGTCAACATTTAATACATAATTAACACCTTAGTAGTTCTCTCTACACACCCATGAAGTGGCTGCCCAGTGTAATTTTATATTTTTAAATTAAATGTCATCCAAATCCATCCAGTGGAAGGCTGAGTAAAGGCTTCCCGGGTCTGGTCATTGTACACCAACAGGAGGCCCGACTGGGACCTCAACCCCTAGTATGTCATCCAAATCCATTTAGTGTAAGGCTCAGAACAGTCTTGCTTGTCAAAATTCTGCCCAGCATACACCAGCGGGAGGTCCATCCAAGACCCTAACCAGCCTAAAACCTGGCCAAGATCCAACTCGACCACCTCATATTGGTTTAGGTGTAGGGGTGTCCCAAAGCATAACCAGACAGATAAACAAGCCAAATTCATCCAGTGGAAGGCCCAGAACAGGCTCCCCGGGTCAAATTTATGCCCAGTGCCCACCAACGGGAGTTCCGACCTGGACCTCAAGCCCCTAGCATGTTTTCTTGGATCCAGTGTTACAAGTCTGTAAACTTTTTATCCAAAACCATGCAGTGAAAGGCTCAGAACAGGCTCCCCAGGAAAAAGTACCGCCCATACACCAAAGGGAGGTCAGACTGGGACACCAACCCCTTAAATGTTGGCCAGGATCCAACTGGACCACCTTGAATTGGTTTAATCCCAATTGGTGCAGGGGTGTCTGAATGCATAACTGGACAGGCCAGGATCTAACTAAAATACCTTGCATTGATTTCATCCCAATCTGTGCAGGGGTGTCGCCTGCAAAAACAAAAAAACAAACTTCTTCTTTTATATATATAGATGATGGATTGTGATGTATGTAAGAACCTTTGCTAAATGTCTCCTCTGGGACAGAATGTTACTAGACAAATATTAAAATGTCATCAAGTTATACACATAATTTGCTAAAGCAAATCTCAAAAAATGTCATTGACAAAGTTTTGGAAGACAGTGGGGCAATGAATAGCCCAAAAGACATTACTAAATACTTATACTGACCATCCCATTTATTGAAGGTGGTCCCATTAGTCCAGCTTCCTTATGTTAATCATGTTGTATGCACAATGGTGGTCCAATTTGGTTAAATAGAAGCTCCCTTGATTTGGTAAAATAACTCAGAGATCATGAGTAGAGTATAGCAATTCTTCACAGTGATGGTGTTTAGCACTTCATAATCTATAAAAAAAAGACTGGCTCCATCCTTAATTTTAATAAAGGAAAAACCTGTCCCAGCTTTAGAGGAAGACTTTTAAATGAATCCCTGTTTTACATTTACTTTGATGCAATTGGATATTGCTCTGGCCTCTGGCAGAGAAAGTTATACTTGCTTTGAGGGGGTGATTTGCCAGAAAGGAGCTCAATGGGACAATTGCTAAGAGGATGAAATTCCCCAGCTTTCCATTTACTAAAAGCATCTAAGTAGGAGGCATACTGAGGAGGTAAAAAATGATTTACTGATGCGGTGAACACCATCAAGCGGGAATGAAGAGTGACATTTACTAGACACTGAGTGTGACATTAAGGCCCCCAAGCTAGAAATTGGGCAGTGTTCCAGTCAACCAAATCCAGGGAAGACCTGGAACAATGGGGTTAACAACTTGATGAATAGCTTAACAAAAGAGCGCTTTTTGTAAAACCCCTAATTGTAAACTCAATGGAACAGTCTGAAACTGAATAGTGGAATTAAATATCCTGCTGCCATCAAAGGCAGTCAGGGATAATTTGACACTGGATCAGTGAGATTGCTCCTTCTCCTGTGTGAGTTCTCTGAAACAAATGTCCACTCTACTGCAAAGAGAAATAAAGTCATCCAAAGAGGATGGTAGCTCCAGAGAGGCTAGTTTGTCCTTGATGTGACTGGCATTTCTTGCCAAAAGATTACTGTCAGAGCTTCTTTTTTCCACTGTAATTTAGATGTAATGGCCAAAACTAAATTACATATTGGCCTATGGTATGAGAGCCTTGACGAAAGTGAAGGATATAAGAAGGAGAAGAAGAGCCATGCAGAGATTCAGCGAAAATTCTCTGAAAGGCATCAAGAAATGAAATGCTATTGTGCCAAAGGGGATCATGATGTTTTCAGGGGGGCAAAGCCAAGGCCATGCTTGACCGACCAGGAGGGAGATAGCATAGGTCACTATGGCGGACGCTGCGGACGCCTTGTGGCGCCTTATAAATAAAAATTAATTAATAATAATAATATGGCTTGTTCGGAAGGGAAGTCCCCTGGAAGAAGCTCAAACTGGATAGCATATTAATGCGAAGAGCTTCTACAGCTTTGTGGTTGCAATCAAAGTTTGTAGGGTTGGGAATCTGAAGTAGGAATGGTGCCATCGAAGTAGTGGGCATTATGGCCAGTCCACACAAAAGCCTTTGGCTAAAGTTTTCTGGTGAGCACCCAGCTAACTGAAAATACCTTGCAGATGCGTAAGTTGTATCTGACCTCCAGATTCTTGATCCTTCCTTCAAGATGTTATACAAGATGACGTGGAGAATTAGTACCAGCGAGATCCATTAAAATGATGGCCAGAGCATACTACTAGGAAAATGTGGATCCTAAACTCTAAGTCAGTATTAGAACCATCTGGAACAGAGGCGTGGAGTCTAGTATGCTAATAGTTCTCAACAGAGATTCCTGCAAGGGATTTTGGACTTTCTGGCAAGGTGGCATGCAGGATGCAGCCCTTTGCCCTGGCTTCAGGCTGGTAGTACAGTGGAAAGGAGGAGGTTTGCCAGGTAAGGATAAGAAACAGTAAAGTAATCAATAGGGACCAATAGGACAAGCTGTGTTGGTTACGTGCAGGAGTCAATTAAAGTACCAATTATCAGTCAAAAAGAGAGTTCACAGTAATCCAAGGTCAGGGTCACTAACAAAGTTTTAAGATGGTAGACTTAGCTGGAAAACTGGTACACAGGAAAACCCATATGAAAACAAACACCATACTGTGCCCAGAGTAAGCTATATAGGACCGGAATTGAAAATTGCCATGGGCCTGCCACTAAAGAAGAGTGGGCCGTGGCAAAAAAAAGCCTGCCCAAAAGCCAGGTAGGGGATGCGCCGGACCCAAGAACCACTCTGTGTAATATATGGGTCTGGAGCATCCCCTACATGGCTTTTGGGCAGCCTTTTCTTTGCCACGTCCCACTCTTCTATATGATTAATTAGCTGGAATTTTATATAAAATAGTATTTATAGTTATTATGCTATATTTCAGATTGTTATAAGTTTGGATGCAAGGTTATGATAATATGTATAAAACCCATTACACTGTATTTTTTAAATTGAAAAAATTTAACACATAAAAGCAGGCTTCAAGGGTATCAGTCAGGATTAAAAAAATAAGTAAATAAATTATGTTTTACCAAAAAATGCTTCTGACATATGTCCATTTCAGTACGTTTAACATATATTGTATTTGTAAGTAATGCCTAATATGTGTTTGCTGTAAATAGTATATAGATTAGAGATGAGCTGTTCAGATTCAAAATAATCTGACATCCAAATTTTACATATCTCAGACAAGCGGTGGGTTCCAATCTAAAAGCAAAATCAAATGTTTGTCCTATCTTTTATCTTGAGAGATTTGGTTACTGACTTTAGTTCTGTTCAAGTCTCTAATAATGTTAGAGCTCCACATCTGACAACAGGTTCAGAGTTTCAAGCCCATACAGATGTTTAGGCAAGTCATGTAAGTGTGTATTTTATTCTCTATGTCTTTATTGCAATCAATATTATAGTTATTTTTGGCGAATTCATACCTACCAACTGTCCCGATCGAGCCCTGGACACATCCCCATGCTGCCTACGCAGATGTTGGGAGGTATGCCCATTTTATTGTATGGTTTGCTATGCCCTCGCACTGTTAGACTGGTCATGGATATGTTGTATTACACAATTCTCTGGATTTCAAGGATGTTTCCCTAAAATGAACTTCATTCTGCATCATCTTAGTACTCCTGTATGGTGTAAATTTTTTATACTGTAATGGTGTGTGATCTGAGTAGTAAGGACTGCAGGAGCAGAGGAATGCTTTAAGGCCTTTCCAGAATGAGATGATTTTTATTAACACCAGTTACACAGGTTTCAGGCTGCAGTACGGTACGGTATGGCAGGATTAGCTAAAGAACACAGTGGATAACAGATGCAGAATGCGGTGGTCCGCAGGACTTTACCACAAAGTAGTGGAGATGGCACACAAGGTGCGACGGTCTGCGGAGCAAGGCACTGAAGATACAGAGAACAGGAAACAATAATATGCAGAGCGTTACCACTGGATACTGGAGTAGGCATAGTGGCTGAGATGATCTGCGGATAGATGTACTGATAACTCAAAGAACAGGTAGCAATAATCTGCAGAGCATTGCTACAGGATACTGGAGTAGACACAGTGGCTGAGATGATCTGCTGATAGATGTGCTGTAGACTCAGAGAGCAAGTAGCAATAATCTGCAGAGCGTTACCACAGGATACTGGAGTAGACACAGTGGCTGAGATGATCTGCTGATAGAATCGCAACCAGATTGCAAGAGCCGTACTAATCTTCTGTAACTAAGGCAAGTGAGCATGAGGTCGCATAAAGCCAGACATGGCTAACTGACAATCTTTCCCATAGGGATAATACAACATATGAAGTTAAATTAACCCAACAAGAACTGCACTTGCCAAATGGGGGCTTTACGTGTGGCCAGAACTTTAAATATTGAGGCTTGAAGTTTGGCCATCTTCTCCTGGGCAGCCGACAGTATCCCACAATTGAGTCAATCTCAATGCCCAGGATAGACTTATCGGTAGAGGGGCCCGCCATCTTATCCAGAACCACGGGAACACCTAGGACAGCAAACAAAGCCTGAGCTGCAAAAAGAGTATCCACGCATACTGATGAGTCCACAGGGCCAATAAATAAAAAATCATCTAGGTAATGTGATACCCACATGGCCTATCCTGATTGAATACACTAATGCAGGAAGAAACTTTTATATGCGCACAAAACCAAGCAACTCATGGAAAGACATTTATCTACATAATACCCGTCCACCAAAGAATCTGAATGCAAAGGTAGGAGGCATAAGGTGGACTCAATGACCAGCTTACCAAAGAGGGCCTCCGTACCAAAAGACCTAGCCTAACACAGTGCACACTCAAGTGACTGGTAATTGACTGAGCTGTAACTTAGATCTATGGCACCATTAACCGAAACTCCCGGGGGTATTTGATAAATGGATCAACCTAAATTTACCAGATGTTTTCTTATGGAATAGACCAAATGGGGATTTAACTAAATCCAAGATGGGGAGGAGGAAAATGTCCAACCAACCATGTGCCCCAAACTAACTTTCCTATGAACTTAGTTAGACAACACATCAGGTGAAAGGAGTAATGAACACAAGTACTTTGCGGCCTTTAGTTATATTTTACTGCAAATCAGGAGGAGGATACCACAGAGAAAGCTGTTGCCTAAAATGAAAGCTAGTGCAACGTCTGATAAAAGGCTAAGTCAATGAGATAACCCTTCAAGTTGAATCGAGGAATGAGCCTTAGTCCAGAGCAGTGGAGAATACTTTCAGTGTTGTGCAAGGTGCTGAAACCCCTCAAAGTAGACACCTGTGAAGAGAGTGCAGACACTGTTAGCTTGAGTCAAGTGATTCCGCTAATTAGAGTTTTTGAAAAGCAGCAAGAGAAATTGAAGGAGGAAATGAAACAAAGCGATTCCGCTAATTATGTTGGTCTTGTAGATTAAGTACTTTATTCGCTTCGCCAGAATCCAAGAGTTATCAATATCCTGAAATCGGATCATTACATTTTGGAAACTGTGCTTGATCCTAGTATAAGAGCAATGTCTTTTCTTTCTTTCAAACTCACCCAAATCTCAAAAGATGCAATGGGCTCCTGGTCAGCAAGCTGACAGTTCAAGTGGTACATGACACAATGACGTCTCCTCCTTCAGGTTCTCTGGAAATTGCTGCTAGGAAAAAACTTAGCTTTCCCAAGACACCCAGTAGTGATGCAGATGAATCAGCACAACATTTAGAGATTTGGTCTGATCTAAAAGAATTGCCCAAAAATCTTGACAGCTCTGCCATAAAATGAACTACAAATTGAGGAAGGCCATTACTGACAATTACATCAAAGTACACAGACTTCTATGATGGTGGATTCCAGCGGGGATGAATTAGTATTGTTTAAGGATGATGTATACACTGATGATGGTGAATATGATGACAGTGTAGATTGCAGGTGCTGAGATGTAGCTGAGAGAAGGGAGCTAGTTGATGCTGGTATGCTTGGTACTATTTTGGAAAGAATGGCATGTCAGAAATTTTATGTTTTTCTACTGTAAACTTTCACCTTTATTAGAGAGGTGTTTTTTTCTTTACAAAGGTACAAGCTTTTTATTTACATTTTTGTTTCCCTGACTTAAAAGCACTATGCACTTGAACATAGACTTTAGCACATGAGGTGGAGGGATTAGTATCATCATGACCGAAACTGGAAGGTGACAAGAACAATGCCACCCCTCCTTTTTCTGTATTAGCTATGGCACAGAAGAATGTCACTGGAGACTATTAAGAACACTGACAGCCCTATTATTACAATTTCTGTTTCAGCACTGAATCCTGCCACTTCTCCTGTTTCTGAGTGAGCTATGGTACAGTAAAATGTAACTGCATATTTAGACCAAGACTGCAAGCCCTATTATTTCTATTTCAGCAAGGACAATTAGCAATGGAGCAATGGAGCTCTCCTGTTTGTGTGTAACCTATGTAACGCCGTACAATTTGACTGCAAATTCAAAAGACCAAGCCTGCCAGCAATAGTATTTCTATTTCAGCAAAGACAATTAGCAATGGAGCAATGGAGCTCTCCTCTTTGTGTGTGTTACATATATAACACCGTACAATTGGACTACAAATTCAGAAGCCCAAGCCTGCCAGCCCTAGTATTTCTATTTCAGCAATGACAATTAGCAATGGAGCAATGTAACTCTCCTCTTTGTGTGTAACCTATATAACACCGTACAATTGGACTGCAAATTCAGAAGACCAAGTCTGCCAGCCCTAGTATTTCTATTTCAGCAATGACAATTAGCAATGGAGCAATGAAGCTCTTCTCTTTGTGTGTTACCTATATAACACCGTACAATTTGACAGCAAATTCAGAAGACCAAGCCTGCCAGCCCGAGTATTTCTATTTCAGCAATATCAATTAGCAATTGAACAATGGAGGTCTTCTCTTTGTGTGTTACCTATATAACACAGTACAATGTGACTGCAGATTTTGACCAAGACTGCCAGCCCTATTATTTGTATTTCAGCAATGACAATTAGCAATGGAGCAATAGAGCTCTTCTCTTTGTGTGTTACCTATGTAACACCGTACAATTTGACTGAAGATATAGACCAAGACTGCCAGCCCTATTATTTTTATTTCAGCAATGAAATTTAACAATGGAGCAATGGAGCTCTCCTCTTTGTGTGTTACCTATATAATACAGTACAATGTGACTGCAGATTTAGAAGACCAAGCCTGCCAGCCCTATTATTTCTATTTTAGCAATGACAATTAGCAATGGAGCAATGGAGCTCTCCTCTTTGTGTGTTACCTATATAATACAGTACAATGTGACTGCAGATTTAGAAGACCAAGCCTGCCAGCCCTATTATTTCTATTTTAGCAATGACAATTAGCAGTGGAGCAATGGAGCTCTCCTGAACGTCACTGGAGACTTTGAAGAACACTGCTATCCCTCCTCTTTCTTTTCTACCTATTACACTGCCCAACTGTACTATAGACTGCCAAGAACCGTGCTACTCCTTCTGTATCCCTCTGTGAAATGGCGCTGGATCGCCATGGAGGGCGGTACTTATACAATTCCAAAACGACGTAGCAATGACGTTTTGCCTCGTTTTCAATTCCGAGGGCACGTGAAAGTACCCATATCACATGTCACTTAAAACTTCTTTCATTACCAGAAACATTGATTCTAGTGACTTTTGTAAAGAAAGTAGTGCAAGGGGTGGCATCAACCTTCTGTATCTGTCAAAGCAACATATACAGGCTTGGGTTCAAGTGCTTTGTAAAAGGCATTATATATAGTTATAAGAATCAAAAGCGTAATTGAGATGGACATTCAGTGCAATGCGAGGTGAAAGCAGGACTTGGCATACATAAGAAAAAATAATAGAATATTCTTAAATGAGTCTCCTTTACCCTGTGTTAACTCGAACATCTATATTCTTGGCACATGTGAAACCTTATAGGTATCAAAGATCTCTTTGAATGGAGTTTACCTCTGTTCAACACTAGTATAACAGAAAAAAGGTCAGGCATACGGACAATGTTTGCTAACAGCTCATAGCTGTGTACTCTTAATGTTTTCTTTGAAACTAGAAAGATGGCGACTGTAGCAATAGGTCAATTTGTGATACTCTGAGGACACTAACAGTAAATCATGAAGCACAAATACATTTAAAGAAACTTGAGATATACAGATTACAAAGAAGCTGGATAACAGTATGGTGATGGGAAGGAGATGAGCTTCCATAAACCCAGCAGACAGTGTATTGCTGAAATTGAAATGTGTGGAGTAGGCTTGACTAACTCATAAATAAACAGTTTCAGGATATGTGGATATGCATTCATACAGAAGATGACTGCACATGGTACTGAAATCAATTTTCTTGGAATACTGTCATGAACTGTCCCATTCAAGCCCACAAAATGGAACACAGGGTGGCAGCATTGCAAAGCATTTTGAAAAAGAAAAAACTATGGCAGTTTCCATTCACAACTTTATCTTTCAAACACATTATTTTTGTTATTTTTATATACAATGAAAGCACTGCAGATTAAACATTATACACAATGCACAAATATTAGCTGGTTATTTAGTGCATGGAAATATCAAATAAAGTGGTAAAATAAAGATGTCTGAAATTAAATTTCCCATTTAAATATGCATTTCCCATTTAATTGAGTGTGTCCCTTTTCCTTAGTCATTGTCTGAAACTGAATACATTGATTTGATTAAAGGCTGCTTCTGCTTTTCGCATTTTTTGTTGATTGCAGACTGCCAAATGTAATGTCATATTAGGTATATGTGCATTATTATATCTTAACACTATTATCTGTGTTTATATATAATCTAATTTTGGTATAACAAAAATGATGAATTAAAGGGATTACTATATATTGTTATGTACCCATATAATCACATTTTAGCTTTTTCAAATCAACATTTTAATTGAAATACAAAGGGTATGATATGTCCGTTATATTGCATGAAATAAAAGATTTTACAATGCAATTGCTGTGGTTCCAAAGCACAAGAGTTTTATTTGCAATATAGATTACAGGGCAAAGAATCGCATGCATATATCTGCGAGGTGGGTAACGACAACAAGCTTCTAGAAGAATGCTCTGAATTTCAAAGCCAGAGGTGAACAATTTATACATTTTACAGTAATAAAAATCTGTGACATCATACAGATAAACAGATACAGTATAAAAGTCCATATCCATGACCTCTCAATAACTCAACGGTATATTGGCTGATTCCTCTGGCCCACTGTCCCTTGAGGTAGGGTCATCTTTCCAAATGTAGCCAGATGTACATTCTCAGGCTCCGGCCCCTGTACCCGTATAAAATGTTTATTTTATGGCATGAATGAAATTTCAATTTGGTGAATGAAATCTAATATTAGTAATGCTTAGCGTTCACAATGTGCAAACGCTTCATAATTACAACCGGAAACATCCTTATACGATTGTGAACTGAATGAGATTGACATGTTGGAAACATTAAATACCTTATTTACCACATTGAATTTTTTTATAAACTAAAAGAAAAAAATTAATCTTACTTTGATACTGTTGTTTGCTAAGATAATTATTCAATAGTGTATTAATTGCATCGCAAATGAAATTAGTGTACAGAAGTTGCTGATTACCACCTTCATCCAATTATTAAACTTGAACCGTCCACCCTTTGAGAGTGTATCCAATACTCTCATCCTTTCAAGACTCTATAGTATGATTATAATTTAAAACTTCATTTTTTGGAGCACCTGTTCCTCTTTGTACCATTATGTCATCAGTTTCTGGGGTCCCCTTAATCGACTGTTTACCACATTTTAACACAGCAGGAACACATCTGAAACATAAGCCAATGTCTTTCAAGACACCAACTGTAAGGAAAAAGAGCTTACCTATACCATTAATCAGTTCTTGTGCCCATTCCCCTAAGTCTGAAATCCATTTAACCATTCAACCATGAGACCCAACCTACTACTTCCTCCCCTATTGCAGATAAAGAGGCATTGTGGGATTTGCGAATTCCCATTTGAACTGTAGGATCTCATAGGATTTCCTTATGGTTATCCATATTACCTGTGATGTAGTTACAACATTTAACACCGACCTGGGTGGCTAATGTCACACAATATCCATAACTGAGATTATTTAGTACCATTCTATGTTGTACTAATTCTTTCTTATAAACTAGTAGCTCCTTACCCGTATACCTGATTATATCATCATTCATCTTGGTAATATCATCAATTACTTTACCCAGGCTTTGTATATATTTATAATTTAGGGTTTCCCAAGCAGTCCTGGTGAGGTCAAACACAACCAAGAACTGAAACCATGTGGATTCTGCAATTAAGTTTGTAGTTAAAAATTCTTCCCCTGACATCATAATTGATTTTGTGTTTATACTGTGTGTGTGTTGAGAGTGGTGGCTTACGTCTGTCGCTCTCTCACCTGCGTCCCGATTGCTTTGACAAAAGGCAATGGCCGGGACGCCTTTCCAATCAGCAGCGTCCTGGCATCTCTGGCATGTGGGTGCATGTGCAAACTAGTAAAATTAATTTAGCAAATTCTGGAGGGGCAATTAGTGCTATTGATAGGCCACTTCATGTATTTAAGACTTAGCCTCCCTGCTGGTTATAACATCTCTGTGCTGCACAATTGATGACCAGCTCTGTTCTGTTCTATCCTGTTTGACCCGATTCCTGTTGTGACCTTTGGCTTTCCCTTTGACCCTGCTTGAATGCCGATTGCTCCTGACCTCTGCCTGTTTACTGGATTACCCCTGTTTCCTACCTGCCCTGACCTATGGCCTGCTTCCCAGTTATCCTACCTGCAACTAATCCACAACCATTGGACTGTCTTTGGCACCTGCGCACTGTATTCTGTTATGCTCTATCCTGCTCTATGGTTATTTTTTTACTTTTACTACCCTAGAGTTTTGTCATGGGGGGCATCTGAGTACCTCTGAACAAGTTCAATTCTACGGGAAAGGCGGCTGCTATAGGTGAAGACCTCTACTAGCTTTGTTCTAAAAGCTTATCAAGTAGCCATAGCTTAACAGTTTATACATAAGGAGGTGGGATTGATCTGTGAATGTCAGTCATTTTATCAGGAGAAACAGTCATTATTTCAGGAACTACTCTTCCTAAAATAAATATTCCTTTGGAGCTCAGAGTTAATCACTTGTAAGCCCTTTGTTCAAAATAATATGTATACATCATCTGGAAGGATATAAGACACAAAACGGTCCATTAAAATGTCTTAATAAAGTTGCCCATGCCTATCATTCCCATCTGTGTAAAGCAGTTCTCAGCTTGGATAACATTTAAACAGTAACACAGAGGAACTTTTTCAACCAACATTTTTTAGGTTGGTTAACATATCCTCATTTATGATACCCCTCAGTCTCACTTGTTAACTAAACTTGTCAATGGGTCCTTCATCAAAACTTGTGGCGCTGGCTATTGTCTGATCATTCCGTTCAGCTTCCCAGTACTCAAATTTCTTAGTGTGCATAAAATTCAGGCACAGCAAAGACCTGTCTACCAAGTATTGGTGAAGTGTCTTCCTTTTATTGCTCTTCACTCCTTTAATTTGAGAACCTCAGAGATATTTAGTGGAAAGCGTACCAATTCTACATTATTCTGTCCCTAAAGCACATGAGAACACACACAGCATTCAGTTTGGTTTAAGATTTTACCCCCCAATGAATGATAATCCTCTGATGGACGTCCGTCCAGGTTCAAATTACTATTATACTGACAATGCTGGATGCACTTCTCTTCGATTATGTGGTCAAAGTACTTTCAAAAACAGTATCCTTCAGACAATAGCCCCTCATATTGTCTTCGAATTCCAAGGTTAGTAGATCTTTTCTTTACACCTAAATTGAATAAAGTGTTAGGTTGAACTGAATGTGTTAACATGTGCTCTTCCTTCTCCACATCATCACCAAAATCACCTGAACTAATCTCCATCACCTGATCACTACTGGAAAAATAGAGTGTCCTGCAAAATATAAGGATGAAAAAAACAATAGAAAAGGGAAAACAGAGAAACTGCCGCTCCATGAATGGAGACTAGACTTTGCAAGATTCTTGACTTAGTTATTATTGACTGTGATTTTAAGAATCATGGAACAGAGTCAGGAGTGATGGGGTTGTATTGTCAGCCTGAGCATGTCTTGAATTTTCTCCAGATTGTTGAATTCTCTGCAGTGGGTGGAATGGATCCAAGTGTCTCTTTCTGCTACTTTCTAGGATGGGGTGCTGGCCATCAACTATTGGTACGGGCCTTACCACCCTTCTGTTAAACAACCTGAGCATAAGAAATATCGGATCCTAACATTCCCCAGGTTAAACATCATGACAGTTAGTGTCTGGCATATCAGGAGTCAGTACTTTTAGATTCTTTTGTTGCTGTCTCAATTGTTTTCTCATCTTTATAAGATATTAGCTGAAGTACCCGGCGTTGCCCGTGTTTAAATCTTTAAGTTATTAAGTTAACAATGAGCTGGATGTAACTGTCAACATTTTAAAATAAATTATCAGCTTAGCAGCTCTTCCAACAAACCCATTATGTGGCTGCCCGGTGTAGTTTTTGCTTTTGTATTAAATGTTATCAAAATCCATCCAGTGGAAGACCCAGAACAGGCACCCTGGGTCAAATGTCTGGCCAGTGTACATCAATGGGAGGTCCAACCCAGGACCCTAACCCCCTAAACAACTGGATCCAACTGGACCACCTCGCATTGCTTTTATCTCAATAGGAGCAGGAAAGTCTGAATGCAAATTCGGACAAACAAACCAAATCCATTCAGTAGAAGGCCCAGAACAGGTTCTCCGGGTCAAAGTTATGGGCAGTGTACAGCAACAGAGGTCTGTCTGGGACCTCAACTCCCTGGTATGCCTTCTGGGCTCCAATGTTACCAGTCTGTGAAGTTTTTGTCCAAAATCTACATTTTCTAAAGAGGTGTCATGATGTCAGATCCGGCAGTAAAGATCTGATTCAGATATTCCATACAATCATGTGTATCTGTATACCTGCCAAATCCAACTTCAGCTAAAGTTTCATCTTCCTCCGCCCTTTGTGCATCTCAAGGCACATATAGTAGGTACTTATCTAGAATTAACGCATCAACTGTGATGTTTGCAGGTGCCATTAGTTCCAACTCCCATTTTGTAAATCTTACTGAAGAGTCATGTCTAGTTTGGGCAGAATTTATGAGGTCAGATACTCTAAGGAGCAGGATAGCGCTGAAGTCAGGTAGGACCTAATAATCTGGCACCCTAATGATGCCAGAGTCTGCTCTATGTAGAGGAGGTTTTGGTGCTACCTACCGGCGGCATGACGTCACAGAACGCCACTTGTATATCGGAATAGCATCACATTGCCTAGCAACAGGACACGCAAGTGTTGTACGGCCGGCGCTTTGGCCAGAAAAGACGGGTTTGGTTGCTATGCAACTGCAGAGAGTAAAGCAGTCTCATCGTCTTCCCCATCACTATTATTATTTTCTATGACAAGATATTACAGGTTTTAATATTCTCACTGGCAGTACATTTGCTATTATTCGCATTTGGAGGGGGCGCAGTTTGCGTGCTCCAGTTTTAAACAATTTCCATTACCCTCCTGCTCTTGCGCTAATTATCACACCAATCTTTGCCATAAATTTAAACATGCGATATGTTTGAGTTGCAATTTTCGTGAAGTTTTCATACAAATTTGTGTTTAACCATACTCAATATCTCAGGATCAAAGCTGCCAACACAAGGAAAAGGTTGCACACATTCAGCAGTTATTTTTGTCCACTTCTTACAATACACAGTTGCTTTCATACCATATTTCCTTCTCATAATGTTGCAGACCCTTGGTGTTCCACCATAGAATTATCCTGTTTTAATGTGACTCCATATAGTCTCTGCCTGCCTCCCAGGGTCTGCGATAAAGCCTTTTGCTTGTGATTCCACAGAAAGCTAATCCTATTTATAAAGACACAAAGCCCACGATTGCGCGTCCGCAGTGCTAGATTTTTCTAAATGATGTCCACTCACTTTTCTTGACTGGAAATGTTTTCTTCCAGCAAGAAACCTCTCTTCTTGACTGGAAACTTTCTCTAGCGAGGTATCTCTCTTCCTGACTGGAAACTATTTTTCAGCAAGATATCTCTACTACAATAGTATTGTAATATTATTATTCTAATGGTGTAAGTGCTTGGCTAGATCAATCACTTGGCGCAACAATACAAAGTATTCACTTTGCTTCAAATCACATATACGCAGGCACACAATCACAAACATAATTTTCCTATTGATGCCAACAAGAGTTTTATTCGCAATAAAGATTGCAGGGTAAAGTATCTCATGAATATGCCTGGAGGTCGGTACCAACAACAAGCTTCTAAAAGAACGCTCTGGTTTACAAAGTCAGAGATGAACAATTTAAACAATTTACAGTAATAAAAAGCAGGGACATTACACAGATAAACAGATACAGTATAAATGTCCACATCCATAGGCTTATGGGTTATGATCTCCCAGGAACTCAACGCTCCATTAACTGATTCCTCTGGCCATTGTCCCTTGAGGTGGGAATCATCTTCCACGTGTGGCCATGTAAAAATGATTTATAAATACAACCGGAAACATCCTTTTAAGATTGCGAACAGAATGAGATCAAACTTGATGTGGTTAACATGTTGGAAACATTAAATTCCTACTTTACCACATTGTATTTTTCTATAAACTGAAAGAAATAGATTAATCTCATTTTGATGCTGTTGTTTGATAAAATAATTATCCGATTGCGTTATTATCGCATCACAAACAATTTTAGTGTACAGAAATGACTGATTACCACTGTCATCCAGTTATTAAAGTTCAACAGATGCTCATATTGAATTATTTGAATAACCATATAATTATAAGTGTTCTTAATTTACAAATTCTAGAGAAAAACGGGTAAAAAAAGGGCAATGCTAAACATTTTAACCACAACAAAACTTTTTAAATAGAATTTTCTATTTTAACCAACCACAAAACATTTGCACATTGATTAGATGAGAATAGAACGATTGGCAAATATTGGGATTTTTTTGTTTGTTGCATACTCATTTTTCAGCAGCACGTCAAACTGTCAAACAAAGCATGGAGGGCAAAGCATCATTAGAGCAAGGCATATATCCATCTGAGCATATCGGGCTTGATCCATTAAGGATGTAAATTTCGGTAAATGCCATATTTTGCAAAAAATTGATCTGCGTTTGGCCAGAAACTAACTATATGCCAGTGAACGCAAATGCATACAATTCAGCTTGTAGCACAAAGAACACTTCTGACAGGCTACAATTTGAAGGGTGGAACCAGGAGGAGCATATGCATGTAGACGATGTACAGTAAGGGCGTGACAAGCTCGAGTGCACACAAGAGCATCCAATTCAAGCTTTGAGTACTACTCAGGTACATCATCATCATCATCATCATCATCATCATTTATTTATATAGCGCCACTAATTCCGCAGCGCTGTACAGAGAACTCATTCACATCAGTCCCTGCCCCATTGGAGCTTACAGTCTAAATTCCCTACTATAGACACACACACACACACACACACACACAGACAGGGAGAGACTAGGGTCAATTTATTTATTTATTTTTTTATTGCAGCCAATTAACCTACCTGTATGTTTTTGGAGTGTGGGAGGAAACCGGAGCACCCGGAGGAAACCCACGCAAACACAGGGAGAACATACAAACTCCACACAAATAAGGCCATGGTCGGGAATTGAACTCATGACCCCAGTGCTGTGAGGCAGAAGTGCTAACCACTACGCCACTGTGCTGCCCATGTTTTTCTGTGGTATCACATGCAACAGCTATATGCATGCTAGGACATGTGTTTGCAATCAAGAGCAGATGTAAAAATGCATTGTATGTACAGTAAACATTAATAACATCCTAATAAATGTATTTTATTGGGGAAAATTTAAAAATAGAAATTGTTTTAATGCTTTTTCATTAATGACTATATAATTAACAGGTGACACTAATTTAATACCTATATTTTTGTATGTTCTGCTGGAAATTTATATTCCACATATGTATTGTATGTATCTAAGAGAGTATTGGGCAGCACAGTGGCGTAGTGGTTAGCATGTCTGCCTCACAGCACTGGGGTCATGAGTTCAATACCCGACCATGGCCCTATCTGTGTGGAGTTTGTATGTTCTCCCTGTGTTTGCGTGGGTTTCCTCCGGGTGCTCCGGTTTCCTCCCACACTCCAAAAACATACTGGTAGGTTAATTGGCTGCAATAAAAAAAAAAAAATTGACCCTAGTCTCTCTCTCTGTCTGTCTGTCTGTGTGTGAGTGCGTGTCTATAGTAGGGAATTTAGACTGTAAGCTCCAATGGGGCAGGGACTGATGTGAATGAGTTCTCTGTACAGCGCTGCGGAATTAGTGGCGCTATATAAATAAATGATGATGATGATGATGATGATATTGTGTCTGTCTCAATAAGTGTTGTGTATGCAGATCCTCTATTCACCATGAGACGTTTCTTCAGACCCACTTGTAGTTGTATACAGACATGCGTATGCCTGAATGAAGTGCACAATACATTAGTTAGTATCAGGCCCATCATGTCTAATATAGGATCAAGAAAGATATTATATGTATATTAATATAACAATATCAATAGTTAGAAATGGCTCTGAATATCCAATCACAACATATTGCTGTGATGTACTGAGATGTACTTAGAAGGCAATAATACTCTTAAATGGCCGTTGGAAACCAAAATCAAAATTAAAAGTATCACAACAAAAATAAGCATATGTTAATAGTTACAATTGTCTCTAAAATGTGGCTTATATGACGCATTAATCATTTAAAGGAATAGCTTTCTTTGCAAAAAAAAGATAAAATGTCTAAAATTATTATTTTACATTTTTTTTGAGATTGCTGTGAAATGTAATCATAGATGTGATCTAACATTGTGTCATTTAATTTTCAAAATATTAGAGTTTTCTTACACTGTTTTAGCTTTTCATACCTAGGTTGAATATCTTGGCCTTCTAGCTACACATATAAATACAAGAATAGTGCTTTTGTAAAGCTACAAAGATAGCGGTTAAGGAGAAAGCATAAAATGAAAGCAGTTCTGCTTTTGTTATCACACCACTACACTGTTAAATGTCCCAAGCTATCTTGTTTTAAGTAAAACAAGTCTTTAGAAACAGAGGTGACCCTAGAAGTGATAAGTGAGGAGGTTCACCTGAAAGTCTGTTATCAGCTATTTGTGCCTGGTTCTGCTTCAGATTTCTCATTTCGATGTGACGGCAAGTTGAAAATTGGATAGATACTAAGTTAAATTCAAACAAGACTTCTCTGTTCTCTTTTCAAGGACAACCCAAATGCGTTATCTTGAGAGGTCATGTAAAAAAATATATATATAGTGAGGTGCTTGCTGCAATGTTTTTTTTATTGTTAAATATGTGTAGTCTAAATAATATATCCATTTAGTAAAATCAAGATCATTGTTGCACACGAGCACATGCCAGTCCTATCAGTTTATCTTTTAAAATTATGCTTGCATCCTTTTGTGTTGGAGAATGGTAACCTTGGTCAGGTGATATGAATATGTGCATTAGTTTTGCATGGAGAGTCCAAAAAATAATTAGCTTTATAACTTTTATGCTTTAAATGTGGTCTACAATCTATAAAAAATAGAACTCAAATATATCAGTCTAAGGTGGTGGTACTCGTTATTCCAACGAGTCTATTTCCGGCACGAGTATATAGACAAAATAGTTCTGATTACTAGAACAGCGAAATGGATTAAATGCATATTTACAATAAAACAGGCAGAGGACATTTCCAACGGCACTGCCACCAAGACTGCTAGAAATTGCCAACATAGTGCATGTTGGCACTTCACTTTTATGTCATAATGTGATATTGAGATTTATGAGTTTGAAGCGACAATGGCATTACCCAACAATTGGACAATTTAATCTAAGGGTTACGGTTAGGGTTATGGTTAGGTTTAGAATTAGGATTAGGGTTTTGGTTAGGGTTATAGATAGGTTAGAATTAGGGTTAGGGTCAAGATTAGGGTTAGGGTTAGGATTAGGTTTAAGGTTAGGGTTAGGATTACGATTAGGGTTAGGGTTAGGGTTAGGTGTCAGCTTCTGCCATTGCTGCTTTAAATACATAAATCTCAATGTCATTCTATTATGTGATGAGAATGTGAAGTGCCGGCATTCACTCTGTTTGCACATTTCTAGCAGTCTAGATGCCAGTGTCATCAGAAATATCCTCTGTCTGATTTAATGTAAGTTTGCATTTAATTCATGCTGTTGTTACAGTCATTGGCATTTTTTTGGTTGTATACTTGATGTCGATAATAGACTCGTCAGAATAATATACACCACCCAGCTACGGGGCATACTTATTGATGGGATTTGCCTTATACATAAAGGGTTCACTGGGTACTTTATGCTCTGCACAAGCATTGCAATGATGTTGATCACAGAAGAAAATCGCTGAAAAAATGCTTTATTATTCAAATAATGCAGTGTTTTCAGTCTTCAATTATTATTTAATAGTTTTTAGTATTTTGAATTTATTATTGACAGTAATATGTTTCCCTTCACCTGGGGGAGCTGAAATACCAACCCTCATCTTTCAGTTCCACCACAAGTGTGTGAACCAGCTAGCCAGGTCTCACATCCGCATATTCAATCTAACTGTATCGGAGAAGCAGTAGGTAAACCCTTACCGCTGAGATCATTGAGACAACAACCCCGGTGATCGATCTGTCACTATTTAATTTCGTTCGTCTAAAAAGGGACTCTCTTGTACTAAATAGTTCACTGTGTATGCCCTTCGTTCTACACAATACCTTAAATAACATAACCAACTTATATAAAATAAAGACACAGAGACTTGAGTAACGTGGCACTAAAAATATTTTATTATAACCTAATTAAACCTGGTGGCGGAGAAAGGGCAATGAAGATCAGCTCCAGCGATACCCAACCAAGCGCGGACATGGCAATAAAGCCTTAAGTCCACCCACTTCTCTCATAACCCCACTGCTTGGCTGACCCTAACCTGGTGTCAGAGTAAACTGCACTCACCTCACTACTCACTCCCCCTCCCTCACTGAGCCGGACAAGGCCCCTCCCCACAGAAGGGACAAGAGTAACCGATTGCCTTGTAAGGAGACAGATACCTGCGACCAATCACGATAGAGCCGTATATATCAGCCGTTGATCGCAGTGCCTTCCTCCCCCACCAAAATGTAATCCTACCTAACCGCCTTTTTGCCAAAAAAACATTAACCTCTAAAGCTACTTAAAAATTGGCGTGGGTGGGCGGGATTATGCCAGCCGAGTGACTAAGACCAGGAAATGCATCACCTATACAAAGCCACAAGGCCCTGCCCTCGGCATCATTGGCCAATTCTAACGCCCATGTTAACTCTTTTAGGTAAGTGCAAACACGAATGCAACACTGTCACTATTTAATTTCGTTCGTCTAAAAAGGGACTCTCTTGTACTAAATATTTCACTGTGTATGCCCTTTGTTCTACACAATATCTTAAATAACATAACCAACTTATATAAAATAAACACACGGAGACTTGAGTAACGTTGCATTAAAAATATTTTATTATAACCTAATTAAACCTGGTGGTGGAGAAAGGGCACTGAAGATCAGCTTCAGCGATACCCAACCAAGCGTGGACATGGCAATAAAGCCTTAAGTCCACCCACTTCTCTTATAACCCCACTGCTTGGCCGGCCCTAACCTGGTGTCAGAGTAAACTGCACTCATCTCACTATTCACTCCCCCTCCCTCACTGAGACGGATGAGGCCCCTCCCCACAGAAGGGACAAGAGTAAGCGATTGCCTTATAAGGGGACAGATACCTGCGACCAATCACGGTAGAGCCGTATATATATCAGCCGCTGATCGCAGTGCCTTCCTCCCACGCTGCTGACCCTAGGGGCAAAGCAGCCCGCCACCAACAAAACCGAGCACTCTCCTCACCTCCAAATCAATGCTCTCCATTAAAATACGCAACCCCTCATCCGAGAGGTGCACACCGTCTCTCCTATAAAGATTCACCCTATCCACTGTTATCTCAGGGTGATACACTACAAAACCGCCAAGGGACCTGATAACCTTCCGAATTGCACTATTAAGTTTCCGCGCCATTATAAGAATCTTTTTTAACGGGATCTGTGATCGCCACGACAGCCTCGGGATCATAGCGGACCAGCCCAGAATAATTTTGGCCATGTCTTGCTAATATAGTGCAGGTCCTCTTGCATTTGTTTAATTAGCTCAAGGGACTTACCCTTACCCAGGTCATTCCCCCCAAGGTGGATAACTAAGATGTCAGGTGCTCCCCACCGTTCAATCAGCTGTCCTAACCAGGGTTAAGAGACTACCCCATGTTAAACCCCGTTTACCTAACCAATAAACCCGGTTCTCTCCTATACTGTTAAACCTCGCTTGAACCCCTGTCTGATTAGCTGCCCAGAAAATGTATGAGTGCCCGATGATCCAAATATCTCTCGCGTTTACCACAGCATCTAAAAAAGAGATAAGTGTCAAGTACTGCAATCGTTACCGGACCATCACACACAGCACGAAAGGTGCACATAGGAAATTTGACAAAGGCAGCCCATCAGACGGGCCTGGAGAATAGCTGTCCAAGGAAAGGAAAACTGGAAGGAATGGATTTGGGTAGGGGTAAGTTACTCACACGAAGGTGAAACCCGATCAAACCCCAGAGGCACACCACTAATCAGGCCTCTGGAGAAAAAAAAGGGAGAAAGCCCTTCGCGCCCTCGCTCAACGCGACGGGCAGATAAGCCTTGAGTAACAGGGTAGGGGATAGGAGGACCAAACAAAAGGTAATGAAGAAACAGTTCTAAAACTATTTGACAGTGACAAACAATAATGATGAAAGCCAGAGAGAGAGAAATTAGGCAAAATAACCACAAAAAGTAATAACCACAAAATTCACATGGACAATTAATCAAACTTTAGGCCTAATGCAACTTTGGTAAGCCGCAGATTTCCATCTCCCCAGTGATTTTATAGCTTCCACCGAAGCCCCCGACAAGGCCGCGGAGGTGGCTGCACCAATTCTAAATGAATGTGAGCTGAAAAAAGAAGGGTTAAGGCCTAGCAACTTTATTGCCATTTTCAGAACCGCGTTGAACTGATATCTTGTTAGCTGCGCCTTATCCTTATGTATCAGAAAAACTGAATTAACGGGCCTGATTAGACTAAATTGGGTGGTTAACTCAACTGGACATAACTCTTTATCTTTTTGGGCCTGCAACTGTAACCAGCAACCTCCTCCTCTCTGATCCGTTTTTGAACTGGCTATCTTACAGCTCAGATGATCCTCATGTATGACCACGTTTTCCTTAAGCAAACCTACGGAGACATGACTTGCTGCTTGCCCCACTAGCTCCAACACCCTGAAGGTCCCAAAAAATGCCAGATTAAACGTAGTACGAAAAAGCAGGACCTCATACTCGTCCCAAGCCACATCCACTAAAATCCGCATCAGCTGGGATAAAGTCTGTATGGTAATCGGGTGCCGCATGTCAGTTGTGGTCGGTCTCAACTTTGCCCAACCTTTAAGCGCCTTATATATTAAAAAGCTTTTAGTTATATCTATCGTGGCATTCAGCCATGACATAAACGAAATGCCTGCCAGCGTGGATGACATACTAGCTTTAGACGCTCCCTCACAATACTTCAACCACATGAACTCCATTACCGCATCCCGCTGACCTGCCTCCGACTGGTCCTTGGTGGTGCTGTACTGGACCCACTGCCGCCACGCTGCTCGATACACCCGCAATGTCGATTGTGCTAGGCCGCATTCCGCTAGACCTCTTATGCCAGCGTGATGATATGCCAAACACAAGGAGGACAAGGAATGCCTATGCTATCTGCCTGCGGGGCCAGTTCCCGAAATCTCCCCCACTGAAAATGAGACAAAGCATCTGCTATTTCATTGTGTACCCCGGGACATGATGTGCGTTAAACGTTATTTCGTGCACCAGGCACCGAAGTATAAGGTGACGCAGCAACGCTATCGCTTGCGGGGAGGATGCGCTCTGGTTATTAACAGACTGAACTACCCCTTGATTATCACACCAAAAAACAACGTGCTTGCCCCGTAGGGTGACAGCCCATAGCTCCATGGCAACAATAATCGGGAATATCTCCAGCACAACAAAGTTCTTAACCCATCCGCTTGAACGCCACGACTCTGGCCACGCCTCTGCACACCACTGTCCCCCCAGGTAAGCTCCAAAACCCTGCGATCCCGAAGCATCAGTGAACAGCTCAAGGGTAGCGTTGTTTACCGGGGGGGGGGGGGGGGGGCTAAATCCTTTTGCCGTTAAACTCCTTTAAAAGCCTCCACCATACCTGAAGATCATCTTTAATTTCCTGTGGCAGTCGAACCGCTGTGTGGGGTCTACTCGTTCCTGCTATGGCTCTTTGCAATTTATGACAGGACACCCTACCCATTGGAATCACTCTGCACGCAAAGTTAAAAAGCCCCAGAAGTGACTGAAATTTTTAATGACATGTAGGGGGAGCTAAGCGTGAGCCCAATCACCTCCTCCAGCTTCTTCAACTTATCCTCCGGGAGCCTGCAACAACCCACTTCTGAGTCAATCTCAATGCCTAAAAAAGCTAAACAATGGGCAGGACCCTCTGTCTTATCGCTGGCAATGTGAATGCCCATCACCGTAAAAAGGGCCTGCGCTGATTGTAGAACATCTAAGCAAGTGTTGTACTTATCTGGGCCAATAATCATGAAATCGTCTAGGTAGTGAGCAATCCCCCGTGTCCAGTTCCAGCCTGAATGCACCAGTGGAGAAAGCTGCTAAACTTCTCGAAAAGGGCACATGAAATCGAACAGCCCATGGGCAGGCAGCGGTCAACATAAAAACCGCTGCGGCGTCTAAAGCCCATAAACTGGAACGATTAAGGATGGAGCGGCAACAGATGGAAAGCTGACTCTATGTCAATCTTGGCCCTAAGGGCCCCCTCCCCACACTCCTGTACTAATGCAAGGGCGTCCTCAAAGGACTGATATTGAACAGCACTAACTGCCGGGTCTATGGCGTCATTTACTGACTCGCCTAATGGGTAAGACAGGTGTTGAATGAGTCTGAACTTCCCCTCTGCTTTTTTGGGCACTACACCCACAGGGGACACAACCGAATTGGGAATGGGTACTTTCAAAAAAGGCCCTAACATCCAGCCTAACTGGACTTCCTTGGCAATTTTTCCATCCAGAATCTCTGGGAATATAAAAGCTGATTTCAGGTTACGGGGCCATGGTAAATCTAATTTTTTAAAAATAGGAATTCGGAAGCCAAAATGAAAACCTTCCCGAATTATGGCTGCAGCCTCGGCGTCACTATAAAGTGACAGCCACTTATCTAATTCCTCAAGCTTAACTGGGAATTTGGCCTTGACCCGGAGCTGTTGTAGCAGCCCCACGTCCTCTCCTGCCCCCAATTCTGGTTCTAACGCATTCTGATGCGGGGTGGAACCCGCCACAGCTGGAACAGGAGTGATAAAATCTGCACGCCGCACCCCTCTGGCACGTCCCTGAATTGAAAGCAAAACACTTTCCTTTGCTGGGGAGGGTCTGTTGTGCCCCCCCAGCCCCAGGAAACCGCCTCCCTTAAGACACCCCCTGCCGCTGACTACTTGGCCTCATGAGATCCATCCACGTATCTATGTCTTTAAAACCTAAAGGCAACTTCTCATGCCCCGTCATCTTTTTACGGAACATCTCATCATAATTCCTCCAAATAACCGGCCTATCTTTCAAAAATACGTCCATAATTAGGTGTAGATACTTCCACACTTCCACCTGTTCCTCTGGTCTAAAATCAGTGTACAGGGTTGCAAAAACACAAAAGCCTTTCACCCATCTAGGGAACATTTTGTAACTCTCCTCCCCCTCACAATTCCTGTCCACCGCCGCCTCAAGCCCTTTCTTGCCTTCATCGGTCAGAGTAAACATATCCACGTAATACCCCTTTTTATTTTTATCCCTGACACTTGGCCAAATGCCATATAGTAACGCCTCATTCTCCACTGTTCCTGAATCCCCAGCTCGTGCAACTATGTCGGGGCCTAGAGCCTGCAGTGGCCTAGCAGTTCGCTTGCCAATTAATTGTGTCTGTAAGAGCTTAATCAGTTTGCGGCGCCTGTGCCCAGAACCCGATGACTCCTCACTAGTAGTAGACCTCGGTGGGCTTCCATCACGTGCTTTGTGTGTATTATAAGAAATGATCTAACCTTTCTCCACTGAAGCCTCGACCTCCATCCCAGCTCCCGATGCCTGTTCGACCCCCGGCTGCTCCTGCGCCCCTGCTGCTGCTGCTTCCCGTGACCGATCTGCCGTGCCTGGCGAGGATCTCCCAGCTGCCACTCCCGGCTCATCATGTAGCTCCCTCTGCTCCTGTGGCGCTGGATCCTGGCACTATGAGGCTGAAGAAAAAACAGTGTGAGCTTCCGGCAAACTCAAAATGGTATTCCCCAGACCTGGATCTGGCAGGGTCCTACTACGTGGAACAAATGTCGAGGAGGCGGCAGGTCTACCCCAGGGAGCCTCCCGAAACTCTGTCTCGCCGCTCTCGGCCCTGAAATCCCACCCCCCTCCAGCTAACGGGGTGGAACCCCTACGCGTGCCTTCTTCCCTGTCCCATTGACCACTCCAATCGCTATAACCCGACAGTGGGTGCCCTTGCTCTACTCTGTCCGCGCCATGATGATACTCAAAACCCCGTTCACTTACCTGGTCAGCTAAAGGGCCGTACCCCCCATAATCAACCCCCCTGCTGCCTTGGCTTGCGGAAATCCGCCCATGGCTCTCCCCTGCGCGCCCACTATATGGGAGGGAGGTCAATTGGTGCCGTTGAACTCGGCTTACCCCTTGACCTGTCTGACCTCCGAGCCAAAATTCCTCCTCCTCATTGGCCCCTGAATATTCCCGGGCTCCCCAGTTCCTCCGTGCCCCGGACGGGTCCTGACTCCAGCCCCCCGTTACATTAGCCCTGTTTTGGGCAAAAAAGGCTCTTCTGTCTGACCGAAAATCATCCCCCCGGACGCCTCCGGGTAAAGTGATCTGCGGGCAGACAACATGGGTGCCGGAAACCTCGCACCCCATGCTGATCCCCTAGCACTGTTGGATAAAAAGGGGCTGGGAGGAAAATAGAGTTGATGCGGTGCCTGACAGAAAACCTCTCTCTCCCTTTGCCTAACAGGCAGCCCGGGAGGGGTTAAAGGCAATGCTGTCACTGAGCTGCTGGAAAATGCCTCCCCTGCTCCCCCTGGTGGCCTGTTGCTGGAAACACTGCCCACCTCTCCTATGTGCCCTTGAGGAGTCCCCTGTTGTTGGAAAACTGGTGCCCCGCAGCTAGCCTGCGATTCCCCCCAGCTGGCGATTCCCCTCAGACTGAACCACCGAGCCGCGCCCGCCGGACTGTCTCCTGCCCCGGGTCCCCGGGACAGGAGTGGATGTGCCCGCCACCAGCCCAGAACCTCGACGGTGGGGAGCACTGACCATGCTCCCGCCGCCGCTGCCCTCTACACCCGCACCCGCTGACCCATCCCCAAGATGGCGACGAGCATAGCCGGGGATGGGGAGAGGAGACGGGCTGGACGAACCGACACCCTCTTTGGACGGGGCATACTGAAAATTTAAAGGCAAGGGGGGTGTAACGCTAAAATAAACACAGAAAAACAGCGGAGGGGGGGGATAGCAGGGATGGGGAGATAAAGAAATAACCGGACGGACACAAAGGCTAGGTAAAACAAACGAAAGGTTTATTACAGATAAAGAAAAGACAAGAAGGGACAACAGACAATAGGAAGTACAGAAATAAAGAACAGATATATAAGAAAATAAAATGTATCCTTATCTGCCTCGACGTCTTCTCCCACAGGATTTTGCCAGCCGAGTGACTTAGACCAGGAAATGCATCACCTATACAAAGCCACAAGGCCCTCCCCTCGGCATCATTGGCCAATTCTAAACCCCATGTTAACTCTTTCAGGTAAGTGCAAACAGGAATGCAACACTGTCACTATTTAATTTCATTCGTCTAAAAAGGGACTCTCTTGTACAAAGAAAACAATAAAGAATAATAAAGAAGAAAAGAAAGCATCCACTATGTCTATAGCACATAGAAAAATATGACTACTGCATTTCTTTTTACCCTTGGTTATTTTCAGTTCTACTGTAGATACTTCTACCTTTACATGCATTTGAACCTACATGTTCTATAGTAAGTGTTCCTATTAGAGAGCTCATATACCAGCATACTTTTGTGTGTCCCCAGATTACACTGCCCCTGGAGAAATTAACATAATTTTTTTTACTGTAAATTGGTCCAAGATCTACTGTTAAATTCCCCCATTTAACCTCTCTCACAATGTTAAAGAAATAAAACAAAAGTGAGAACTAAGGCATAAAAACTATTCTGCCATACTAACACGTTCCAGATTTGCAACTAAAAGGGAACCTACTGTACATGTTCCTACGTCTAACGGATAAGTTGCTTCTCTACTTTTAGGTTGTTGCAATATTTATTTTTATTTCCATTCACTTCATCTGTATAGAACCACACATCAAACACACACACAGTCTTTTTATTCAGAGCTCCCTTACCATTTCATACAATTAATGTTTTCAGCAAGTGACCACAGAGATAGCTTGTAATGTGTTTTCTTCACTTAATTGTGGGATCTTAGTTCTCTCCAAATCTAACTGTCCTGTTTAATTAGGAAGAGGGTTGCCACCTTACCACAACAACTTCAACTTCTGTTTTAAGAACTTCATCAGTGCTATATTGCACAACCAAGTCCTTAGATGAACTTAAAAAGCAAGTAAAGCCACGTTTGGATATTAGTATACTGTGTAATAAAAGCTTGTGTATTATTGAAATAAGTAACAGACCTGAAATAACTAGTGTATCCATACTAAATTAAATATTTCCAGCATGTTGTATTTTATGGGATGTCTATTAGAAATAGCATACATTTACTTAGTTTTGCATCTAGAACTAGACCACTATATGACTGCTTAAAAGAATAGTTTGTGCTATTAGTCCGGTAGTTAGGTCTATGAATTCAAGCACATACTGTAGACAGTGTCAGAGCTACTGTGGGTGCAGCAGGTGTGAACGGTACAGGGCATAAATTTTATGGGTTTGGGCAAGGTACAATTATATGCACTGCTCCACCCATGACTGTTGATGTCACAGCAAGTACAACTAACATGCCAACCATACGAAAAGTTACTGACAGTCATTGAAAAAGAAGCAATTAAGTGAGTTAAGTAAAGTATTATCCTTTCTAACACACTAAAAACACACAAAAATGACACTGCAATGATTTATAAATCATGTAAGGTTTTAAATCCTTTACATGCAATAACTATGCCACATTTTATCGTTGATTCTCTTCTTCTTTCACTTCCTGGACACATTTTATCAAAGCAAGAAAGATGGCAACTGACATGTTATAAATGTTTATTACATTTTCAGTAGAAAAAGGTGTTTTCAGTGGTTCAGAATTTGGGGGGGGGGTGGGGGATTAACTTTTTTTTTTTAGCAAAGGCAAAGCCAATCAATGTATTTTCCCTTTATGCTTCCTATATGAAAATTTGCATTTAATGGTTTAGTTGTCCTTTGAGATTATTTTAACTTTACTACATGGAAATAGAAGTCAGTATTCTCCTATTAATACATTAAACATCAATTAAACATTTATCATTCCGAGGAACAGATTTCCACTCATAAGTGCCATGGCAATATGTTAAGTAAATAAAATATGAATCCAGGGATAGTAAACACTCAGATGGCAACAACATTTATTGTCTTGCTACCAGTGTGCACACTCTGACTTCAGGCAGCATTTTGTATTTAATGTACTAATATGCTTATATTTTTGGAGACAATAACAAGAGAACCAACAATACCCAATTCCAAATCCCAATTTCAACTGTAGGAGTAAAAAAATAATAATACTGTTTTGCAATGGGAGCTATAAGAAAGTGAACTTTGAAGGTATCTATTTAAATATTACTTAGGTGTAAAAAATTTTTTTTTATTGTACATTGAATTTTCATACCACTTTTAGTGGCAACATTGCTATGATTGTTTGTACTAATACATAAGGAAACATGTTCAACATGTGTTCATAGAGTCTAGTAAATGTGCTTTAATGCTGATAGTCCACAAAATAATGTAGATAAATGAACCTGGACATACACAGTTTTTGACAAGCATTTTACTTGGTGTCAATTTTAAAATTGTCTGCAGCATTCACAAGCATCAATGCACACTACAAAGCAGTGGGGTTACATGGCAGCATTCATTAATTACATGGTAAACTAAGCTGCAGGGAGGCTTTGAGAAGATACTTCAAGTACCCTTTTTAAAAGCAAAACAAAGTACAATATTTTATCTATACATTGAACATGCATTTTGTGTTAACACCCATGTACATGAGCTCTTATGAAAGTAATTTATTCCATAGACACATCACAAAAATTGACCATGCTAAACAATAAACCAACCCTAAACCATGAAGCATTCTGAAAATGTAAAATGTAGATTAAATAAAATACTACTTTACAAGAGTAAACAGTACACATTATATCATTTTTTTTAATGTGAAAGACACATAAATATAGAGAGGTGCGTGGACCCCTGTGTTTTGGTTTTGGTTTTGCCCAAAAATCCTAAAAGGTTTTGGTTATGGATTTAATAAAAAAAATTGTGAAAAATAGGTAAAATCAAGTGACTTTCAGCTGTTTTTGTTCCTGCATTACTATTTATAGCATTAACATTATCATTTGCAGTCTATTTTCTAATGATCTATTCACAACTGTCCAATGGCTGCAGTGAGCTGCCTGGCAAACATTACTGACGGAGCAGTGGCACAAATACATGACAGTTTAATAAAAGATACAAAATCCCTATGAAATATATAATCCCTATGAAACATATTGGCACAGCAGTGTGCATAAATTATCTACATGCGGTCGCTGAATGTTGAAAGTTTTTTCAACAGATTGACACCGGTAGTAAGAATAAGAGGTCATTAAACAGACAACAGCATTAGTAGACAAGTAGATAGATGAAGGTGGACTGCACCCAGAATAAAAATGGTGAAAGGCCATGCACACTAGAGGACATCCATCATTGACAGGGAAGATACAGTAACAAGAATAGGTCATTAGACTGACAGTGGTATCAGTAGACATATCGACAAGTAGATAGATGAAGGTGGGCTGAACCCATAATAAAAATGTTGAAAGACCAAGCACACAATAAATTTTGAATGGAAGACAGCATGCCTCATAAAAAGTGAAGAGGCAGTAAGAAGAATAGTTCATTAGATAGACAGTGGCATCAGTAGACATTTATACATATAGATATCCGATTGTAAAGTGCTATATAATTTGCTGGCCCTATATAAATAAATGTTGATGATGATAGATAAAAAAAAGTTGAAAGACTATGGACACAAAATGTTTTGAATGTTAGAGGGCAGAACATCGAATACAGTCAACCTTATTCCCATCCTTCCTCTCCCTCACCTTCCCTGGTCATGCACACTCTGGAATGTAAGAGCTATCTGCAATAACCTACCGCCCATACATGACCTCTATCCTCTCTCATACATTTGGTCACCTGGCCCTTACTGAAACATGGATCTCCCCATCTGATACTGCTTCCCTCATCACGCTCTCGAACAGGGGTCCCTCCTTCTTCTACACTCCCTGTCCTGGGGACCGACATGGAGATGGTGTGCTACTGTCCTTTGGCTTCACCTTCAGTGTTTCCTCCCCGAACCCTTCCTCTTATTCTCCTCCTTTGAAATTCACTCCATCTGCCTCTTCTTTCCTCTTCACCGTAGTGTTGCTATCATCTATTGTCCACCTGGCCCTTCCTCACAGTTTCTTGATAACTTTGCTGCCTAGCTTTCCCACTTCCTCTCTTCTGGTCTTCCCACTATTTTTACCAGTGATTTTAACATCCCTATCAACTCTCCTATTGATACTGCTTCCTTTAAACTCCTAATTCTTTGTTCCTCCTATGGCCTCTCCGAATGGACTACTTCCACTACACAACATGATGGTCACTCCCTGGACCTAATGTTCTCCCATCTCTATGACATCCCCAACTTTTCCAATTCTATCTTCCCCCTCTTTGACCACAATCTCCTTTCCTTCAGCCTCTTTTTAACTCTTGCCCCCCCTCTCCCACCCAAAGTCGCTCGAGCCAGTGTCCTATCAACAGCATTGACCCCATCATCTTTATTTCCTCCCTCGAACCCCTCCTTGCACCAATTTCATCCTTTTAATGCCCCAGCGCCGCTGTCTCTTTACAAATCTACACTCTCTGTTGCCCTTAATACTGCAGTCACAGCCACCTCACTGTGTCTCCACCAATGTAAACCCCAAACCTGGCACTCCTCTCTGACTTGTCTCCTCCAAAAATGCCCCCGTTCCTTGCTGACTTCATCCACTTTAAATTCATCCTTTCATTCTACTATTCTGCACTCTCTCTTGCCAAACAAACCTATCTCACATCCCTTAACTCGTCCCTTTCCATAAATGCTGACACCTCTTTACTACCATTCATTTTCCACTGTGTCCTCCCCCTCCTCCTCCCCCTTTGTCCACCTCTGCTCTCACCTACTTCAAAGACAAAATTGACTCTATCCACAATTATATCTGTTCTTGCCAGGTTTGCCTCCCCCCACATGTCCTCTCTAGCAGCATTCACTATGTCACCCTTGCCTTCTACCCTCCAGTAACTCTGCTTAGTATCCTCACTCTTCTCTACTCCTCTTTTTCTACAACCTGTCCTCTTGACCCTGTTCTCTCCAAGTTCCTTTGCTCCCTCTCTCCCAATGACTGTCGTCACCTTGCTCACCTCTTTAGCCTCATTCCACTCATATCTTCCCCTCGGCCTTTAAGCATGCTTTCATCTCCCCTATTCTCAAGAAACCCTCCCTTGACCCATCCTCTCTCTCCAATTATCACCCCATATCTCTGCATACCTTTGCTTCTAAAATTCTCAAATGACTTGTTATTAATCATCTGACCCACTTTCTCTCTTCTCACTTTTCTTTACCCTCTCCAGTCTGGCTTCCATCCCCTTTACTCAACTGAAACTGCCTTCACTAAAGTAACCAACGACTTACTCTCAGTCCAAAGGTTAGTTCTCCCTTCTCCTACTCCTCGACTTCCCTGCTGCTTTTGACACCTATGATCATTCTCTTCACCTCACCACCCTTCACTCTATAGGTCTATAGCAGCTTCCTCCTGGTTTGCCTTCTATCTCTCTGGGTGCTCCTTTAGCATCTCAGCTTCTGACTCATTCTCCTCCCCTCTTCCTCTTCTATTAGAGTCCTACAAGCTTCTGTCCTTGGCCCTCTGCTCTTCTCTCTCTACACCACTTCTCACAGTGAACTTATTCAATCATTTGGCCTTTAATACCACTTCTATGATGATGAGACGCAAATATATCTTTCCTCCCCTGACCTCTCTCCTGCATTTCCAACCCAAGAATCTAGCTGTCTCTCTGCTGTAACTTTCTTGATGTCACAGGGCTTCCTCAAACTGAACACTTCCAAATCCGAGCTCATTATTGTTCCTCTTGCCAATGTTGCTATCCCTTCCCAATATCTCCTTTTTGGTTGACAACATAACTGTGTTGCCTGTTACCCAAGCATGCTGTCTTGGAGTCACCCTAGACTCTGCCCTCAGTTTTACCCCTTATATCCAGTCCCTCACCAAAACCTGAAACTTTCGCCTCTTTAACATCATTAAAATCCGTCCCATCCTCTCTCAGGAAGCAACCAAATTGCTGGTCTATTCACTCATCATTTCTCGTCTCAGCTATTGCAACCTCCTTCTCACCAGCACTCCTGTCTCTCACTTTCCGACCTTCAATCCATCCAGAATGCTGAGGCTAGGCTCGTCTTGCTCTCCCATTGCACCTCCTCCGTTTGTCCTCTCTGCAAATCCCTTCATTGGCTCCCTATCAGTTCCAAAATTTAGTTCAAGCTCCTTACCCTCACTTACTAAGCCCTTACCAACACTCCTCCCATTTACATCTCTGACCTTGTCTTAAGGTACATACCCACCCAGCCACTCCGCTCTGCTTCTGACCTTCACCTCAATTCACCTCTCATTACCACCTTCCATGCCTGCCTCCAAGACTTCTGCCATGCTGCCCTCAAAATTTGAAACCCACTAGCCCACCTCACTCAACCATCCCCAACCTTAAATCCTTCAAACGCTCACTCAAAACTCACCTTTTCAAATTTGCCTATCCTGCCACCTCCTGACCATCTCATCCATCACCTCCTCTTCCTTTGCCTGCCATCTCCATTTTCTCCCATTTGGTCTTACTGTCTCTCACCGCCCTTCCTCTAGAATGTAAGCTCTCACTGGCAGTCCCCTCTACCTATTGCCCCATGATTCTCTTGTACCTCCTGTTATGTTTTTTTACTGAATTCTGTGTGAGTCCCCATAGCATTACTCACACTCATCTGTGCTACTTATGTGTATTACCTCATCTATTTGTTACTTGCTTCTGTATCCGGCGGTACGGAATTTGTGGCGCCTTTTAAATATAAAAATAATAATTATATTAATTTATCAGAGGCAGTGAAGTGACAAGACAGAAGAAGAGGTCATTAAAATGGCAACAGCATCATTAGACATTTAGACAACTAGATAGACGAAGGAGGGCTGCACTCCCAATAAAAAAATTGAATAACTATGCACACTATATATTCTGAAAGTTAGAGGGCATCCATAATTGACAGTCAAGCTACAAAAAAGAAGAAAAGGCCATTGAAGGTGGGCTGCAACCATAATAAAAAAGTTGAAAAACTATACACACAATACATTTTGAACGTTAGAAGGCTTCCATCATTGACAGTCACACTACAAGATAGAAGAAGCAGTGGTAGTTTTGAAAGCGACGTCAGACTTGAAAGGATTCCAATGAATAAAGATGTCGGTCACCTACAGTGACATCACTGGATTTGAAGCAGTCGGTATGGAGAATGTGTCGAGGATAACACCATCGCTGTCACGATGTTGTGGCATGTGCTGTCAGTTATTTCAGCGTCACTTACTCATATCCAACCTAGAAGAAGAGGTCATTGAACATGGGTTTCAACCATAAAAAATATGTTGTTGTTCTGGACAAATCACTACATTCATCACAAAATTCTCTCTTAATCCTCTTACTTACATCAAAAGCTGATGTTTCGTTTGAGATTGACATGACAATTTTTGTATCATAAAGTGTTAACCTGACTCTGTTCACTTGCTAGATACACTGTAATCGAAAATGCATGTTAATGCTAAGTTTCTCTTCATTGTTTAACTCATACTTGTCTACTTTTGGCAAGTTGTATCTGGGAGAGGGGCGTGTATAGAGGGCACAAGGGGGTGGGACGCGATCAAATTTTTTTTTTTTCCTTTTATCCAAAAATGACACCTTATGGTGTAATTAGTATATTAGTATATTCGTGATTGTGCAGTGGTGAAAGGGCTTTTTAGAGGATGCCCTAGAGGAACAGTGGGTGTTGTTAAGCTAAGAGAAAGTACATTTATAAGTATGGGCAACACCCACTGGCCATATACATAAGGAAGTAAAACACTATGCACAAGGTAATTATAGCTAAGAGATCTTCACAAATATATATTTATAGATAAAAAATACAAACTGGGAGTATAAGAATAATAAAAAGTATGTAAAATATAATAGAATAGAATAAATAAGCATATTAGTATAAAGGGCTAAGACCACTAAATGACTTCAGAACACAAATTAAAATACACATAAAACTAAAATAACACTATGAACGGTTCATTAAAAAGTGACAACAACAATGAGTACACTCATAAATAAATAATGTATAAATTGTAGAATGAAATAAAGTATGGGGCCCAGGGGTTTAAAGGAAGGGTGCAATCTCATAACCTTCATTTAGCCCAAAGGGACTCAGTGTGTTGAGTTGGAAAATCCAAAACATTTTTCTTTGGGATAATTTACCTTGGATTTCCCCCCCTCTAGGTCCTAATTGGACGTGTTCAATAGCTTTAAAAGAAATACAACGTGGATCTGAGTTGTGTTTATTAAGGAAGTGTCTAGATACTGAGTGACTTTCAATTCTGTTTTTTTATATTCAGTATGTGTTCTTGTATTCTTAGTTTGAGTGTACATTTAGTTTTACCTACATATTTCAGTCCACACGTGCATTTCTAATTAGGTACATAACGGAAGTTGTGAGACAATTTTTGGAATGTTTGATGTTAAATTTAGTACTGTTGTCATAATTATAAAAAATCTTACGATCTTTATGTGTAAACTGGAAGACATTACAATGATTACATATGTTAAACCCGCTTGGGGCGGGAAGAGTCGTTCAAATGGTTTCTTTATTATCTTTTAACATGCTGGGAGCTAGAATATCTTTAAGGTTTCTATTTTTCCTAAAGATGATTTCAGGTCTTTCAGGTAGAATATCCCTCTATACCGGGTACATTCTAAGGATACCCCAATGTTTTGTAATAGATGTTTTAATTCTTTGTTCTCCACAATTATAATTAGTAATGAAAGGGATTTTGTCAGTCTTATCAGGCTTGGTCTTATATTGTAGTAGGCTATCTCTTTCTATCTGTTGAATTTTGACGCTAGCGTCATTGAATAATGAATCAGGATAGCCCCGGTTTTTAAATCTTTCAGCATAGATGGATAATTGTTCTTGACATTGGAGTTCGTTACTGCAGTTTCTTTTTATCCTGTAAAATTGCGAGTAAGAAATGTTGTTTTTCCATTTTTTAACGTGGCCGCTTTTATAGTGAAGGTAACTATTGGTATCGACAGTTTTAATATAATTCTTTGTTTCTACTTTAGTGTCTACACCTGATAATACTAGATACAGGAATTCGATAGTCTTATTATGATAGTTCGCAGTAAATTTAAGATTATACTCATTTAATTTAATGTATGATAGGAAGTTTTGTATAGATGTCTCATCACCTTCCCATACTATTAGGATATCATTGATATATCTTATGTATACCCTGATATGTTTGGAAAAGGGATTTGGATTTAAAACAAATTCTGTCTCCCAACATCCCATAACTAAATTAGCAAAACTCGGCGCAAAAATTGTGCCCATCGCAGTCCCGCAGGTTTGGAGGTAGTATGTGCTCAGAAATTTGAAGTAATTATGTGTTAGAGTAAACAGAATGAGGTCGCAGATGAAATTTTTATGTTCTAGAGTGAGTCGGGTCTAAATCTAGAAATTTTTTACATGCTTTGATGCCAGTTTGGTGTTCTATAGCTGTGTACAATGATTGAACATCTTTAATTACCCATATATAGCTGGGGCACCATTCGAAATCCATAAATATATTCAGGACACTTGTGGTATCTTTAAGGTATGATTCTAGTTGAACAACATATTTCTTAAGAAAGATGTCAACATATTCAGAAGTGTGTGCAGTGAGAGAGTCTATTCCTGCCACTATCGGCCTGCCCGGAGGTTTCTCTAGATTCTTGTGTATCTTAGGGAGATGATAAAAGATAGGGATAATCGGATTACAAACCAATAAATATTGATATTCCTCTTTGGTTATAGTGTGGTTATGTAGCCCTTTGGTAAGAATGGTTCTTAACGATGAAACAAAATCCATAGTTGGATCTTTTGATAGTACCATATATGAATTAGTATCATTAAGGAGTCTAAGGGATTCTTCTATGTAATCTGTTCTATTTAAGATCACTATCCCCCCTCCTTTGTCTGCTTGTTTAATAACTATGGATTAATTGTCTGGTAATCTTTTCATAGCGGTGATTTCTATTTTAGTCAGATTGTGGCTCTTCATATCATTATGACATATATACATGTGTATATATATATAAGTATAGATATAGAGCAAATATTCAAACGAGAACTATTCAAAGTGGAACTTTGAAGGCCGAAGTGGGAAGGGTTTCATGTGAACAGCAGTAGAACAGGGGTCAGTTTGTCCTAAGATTTATGTTTAATGTGTATGTTTTAAAGTGACATTATGGACAATGCAAGTGGCATACCATATATATAGTGTTATTATTATTATTATTATTAATTTTTATATATAGGGTGCCACTAGGTGTCCGTAGCGCTGTACAGGGACAAACAAAATTACAATACGAGGAGAGACAGCACAGTAAACAATATTCACAGTAACTCCGTGAGCTCAAAGCACAGCTAGGACGGGGGAGGGGAGAGGGGAAGGTCCGCATACGACGGAGACCAAGAGGGAGGGCACGGATGACAGGGAGACTCCCAGAGGGGAGAGGAGGAAGCGAGAGGGGAAGGGGGGAAGAGGGTCCTCGAGGAGGAGGGCAAGGTAGCTGGAGAGCAGAGATAACAGTGGTGAAGACAGGAGAAGAGGTGACCCTGCTCTAAGGAGCGTACAATTTAAGGGGTGGGGTAGACAGACAGAGAGACATGGGGGAGAGAGGGAGAGAAAGAGGAACGGAGGATAGGGGAAGGGGAGTGAAGGGGAAGAGGTAGAAGAAAAGGTAGGAAATTAAGTGGGAGACTGGAAGGCTTTAAGAAAAAGGTGGGTTTTTAAAGCCCGTTTGAAAATGGACAGATTAGGGGAAGATCTGATGGAGGGAGAGAACTTGTTCCAGTGGAGGGGGGCAGCGCGGGTAAAGTCTTGGATATGCGCATAGGAGCAGGTGATCAGGGGGGAAGAGAGGCGACGGTCATTGGCAGACGGGAGAGGGCGGGATGGAGCATGAATAGAGAGGAGGGTGGAGATGTAGGGTGCAGTGGAGTTGGCGAGGGCCTTGTAAGTAAGAGTGAGGAGCTTGAAGAGGATTCTGAAGTGGAAGGGGAGCCAGTGAAGGGATTGGTAGAGGGGGGAGACAGATGAGGAGCGGCGAGAGAGGAAGATAAGCCTAGCGGTTGCATTAAGAACAGATCAAAGGGGAGCAAGATAAGATTGGGGGAGGCCAGGGAGGAGGAGGTTACAGTAGTCCAAGCGGGAGATGATCAGAGAGTGAATAAGACACTCGTTGGCATCTTGGGAGAGGAAGGGCCGGATGCGAGCGATGTTACGCAGCTGGAAGCGGCAGGATTTAGCAAGAGAGAGAATGTGGGGGCCAAAGGAGAGAGAGGAGTCGAGGTTCACACCGACGGCAGCGATGTTGGGGGACAGGGGAGATAAAGGTGTTGTCGACAGTGATAGAGAGGTCAGAAGGGGGTGAGGTGTGAGGATGAGGAAAGACTACACTTGTGAGACTACACAAGTGTGAGGGGGATGAAAGACTACACAGGTGTGAGGGGGAGGAAAGTGTTACACTTTGTTTAACAAAAGTAGCAAAAAACATGCCAATATAAAATATTGCTTCCTCAATTGCACCACATGGTGTCTTTCATTGAACATTAAAGGTTAACATGTTTAATGTTTGGAACAAATAAACTGCATTTTTAATATTACCAACAGACTAATAAATGTGTATAAGGGCTAGATTTACTAAGCTGCGGGTTTGAAAAAGTGGGGATGTTGCCTATAGCAACCAATCAGATTCTAGCTGTCATTTTGTAGTAGGTACTAAATAAATGAAAGCTAGAATCTGATTGGTTGCTATAGGCAACATCTCCACTTTTTCAAACCAGCAGCTTAGTAAATCTAGCCCTAAGTCTTTTCCAAGGGTTTGTTTTATGTTGTGCCCATAGTTGTTGCAAATTACATGAAAAAATCCTACATTTGATTATTTGCATTACTTTATATTTATTATTATGAGCTCATGCTACCATTCATAATGAAATAATAAATTAACATTCGTCACATATATGTTAAATATGTAATTACATACAGACAAAAATATATGAAACATTTACTGTCTCATCTGCATGTTAAAAACAATAATGTTGCCTAAATCCACTATACTTTGACATAATAATAATAAATTATTTAAAGCATTAAATCCCCAATAGCAAAATAAAGGCTAAGAAAATATGTATATTTTTCTTTGATAGGCAGAACAAACATCAGTAAGAGATGATCTGCAACAATGGCCAGAGCTTCAGGGATTTTTACTTACTTTTTTATCAAACTGATGTTGTTGTATATCAGGCTTTAATCCAAGATATAGACAGCATTTCAAAACTAACATCTTCAATTTCTTTTTATCATTACCGTATTTATCCACATCAAAAGCTAAAAAAATGACTAAATCAGAATAGAGTGGAAAACAATGCCTTCATTTCAGAGTCAAAAGCCCAAGTCACTTAATTAACTATGAAATCAGCAAATGGGCAATTAATAAAATACTGTATATCTGAACATGTCCACAGGTAAATTACTCACTGGCTGATACATTCTATTAGATCTATTTAAGTCAAATTATAAACACATCTTTTGAATGATTTGTTGGTTAATATTATAGGCAGAATCAGGCCAATCAGAGTAAAGCATAGGGAAAAAATCCAAACACAATAAAAAACTCAATCAGCACTTGACCATAATGTTATAAATACAGCTTCACTCTCATTATTTCTGGTAATATGAAAGACAACATTTCTCTAGGTGTCTCTTTAAGGAATTTAACTTTAGTTAACTCTTACATTGCTCTGGCTATTAAAGATTCACTCTTATACTACTCAGTCTCTATAAGTTAGTTTTTCACATTATTTTCCAGTACAGTCAATGTCATTAATATATATTTATGTTAATAGCATAATATCATCATCATCACCATTTATTTATATAGCACCACTAATTCCGCAGCGCTGTACAGAGAACTCACTCACATCAGTCCCTGCCCCATTGGGGCTTACAGTCTAAATTCCCTAACACACACACACTAGGGTCAATTTTGTTAGCAACCAATTAACCTACCATATGTGTAATTTACATTATGTAATGGTGATCATGGTTTTATATTTAGTTGTTTTTCCTTTAAAAAATATTGTAGTAGATGGTAGTTCAAATTGGAATATAGTTTATATCTACTGCACCCCAAAGTCCCCTATCTTATCAGACAGATGGGGATTTATTTTGATAATATAGTGAAATAAATATTTTGTTTTATTTTTAGTGCATGGAATGTTTGCAAAAAGTACAGATTTTAGGAGTCTCTCATAGTTACTTAGACCTCAGTTCATCCTCACAAAATGAATCGACTATTAAGCCTAGGGATATCCAAAATGCAAATATTATGGAAAACATGATAGAGCTATATGTTATGTTTTCCTATTTTTTCTTAACTTTTTTTGTAATGCACACTTAGAGCCTGAGTTAGGAACAAAGCAAAAAAAAGGAGAAACTTTGCACCTGGACAAATCATGTTACAATTCAAGGGGTACAAATTGATTTTTTTATTTTGCATACAAAAGGAAAATACTGTCTGTTCTTTCATGTAGCACACAAATATTTGATAGCTTACATTTTACACTGAAATTAAAGTTGATCTATGATATGCCCTATCCCAACTATCACTATATTTTAACTATATTTTAATATATTTATATATATAACTGTCACTATATTTTACATTTACCTGCCCCTCTAATGCAACATGATTTTGCCCAGGTGCAAAGTTGCTCCTTGTCTTTGCTTTGCTCCTAACTCAAAATCATACCCTTAATGGACACTTTATTAGGTATACCTGTACACCTGATCTTTAACAGAAATGTCTATTCAGCCAATATAGTGGTAGCAAATCAATTTATATAAAAATAGGTAGATGCTGCACAAGAGGATAATTTGTTGCTCAGACCAAAAACCAAAATGGCGAATATATGTAATCTAAGTGACTTTGACCATGGAATGATTATTGGTGTCAGACAGGGTAATTTGAGTATCTCAGAAACTGCAAATCTACTGGGATTTTCGTGCACAACCATATCTAGAGTTGCACAAAGCAAAAACATCCAGTAAGTGGTAGTTCAGTGGGTGAAAACACTTTGTTAATGATAGAAGTCAGATTAGAATAGCCTGATTGGTTCAAGCTGACTGAAAATCAGCAGTAACTCAACTAACCATGTGTTACAACAGTGTCAATCAGAAGAGCATTTCTAAATGTACAGAATGTCGAACCTTGAAGTTGATGGGCTACAGCAGCAGAAGACCACACCAAGTTCCACTTCTGTCAGCTAATACAAGGAAACTGAAGCTACAGTGGGTACAGGTTCACCTAAACTGGACATTTAAAGATTGGAAAACTGTGACCTGGTCTGAAAAATCATGATTTCTACTGCAACATACATAATAAGGTGAGTATTTGATGTAAACAGCATGAATCCAAGGATCTATCCTGCCTTGTGTCAGCAGTGCAGGCTGGTGGTGTAATGGTTTGGGGAATGTTTTCTTGGCATGCATTACGGCCTTTAATATAAATTGAGCATCATTTGAATTCCACGGCCTACCTAAGTATTTTTGCTAACCATGTACACCCCTTTATGGCCACAGTCTACCCACCTTCCAGCATCATAACGCACTATGTCATAAAGCACACGTCATCTCAAGCTGATTCCATGAACACAATGAATTTACTGTAATCCTCAGTCACAATATCTTAATCCCATATAACACCTTTGGGGAGTGTTGAAACAAGAGTATACGGCATGAATGTGCAGTCAACAAATCTGTTGCAACATGATGCTTTCATTGAAAAACTATATTCATCCAGGAAAGAATTAAAAAGAACAAACTGGTTACTGATGTATACTTATACACACATATGTATTAGAATTTTCTTCCAATTGCATATTAATATGTAATAGAATGTTTTGGTATTGTGTTAAAGTAAGAAATCATCACTGCTCTGTTTAACCCCCAGCCCACATATACAAACATACACACATACACAAACATACACACATACAAAAAAAATCCTCTCTCCTAGAACAATATTCACAAAAATAATGATTGTGAATAAAAGTTCATATTCTTGGTAATGCAATGAAACATGATGATGAAGGAAACGAGTAAAAAAAGAAATAGCAACTAACTACACCAGATGTATTTTTTATTTTACTTTGCTCCAACACATTTTTGTGGATAACAGTTTTCATTTCCTTATTTCCTTATTCAGCAATGACCAATGTTTGTAGGTATATTTTGAATTAAATGCTAGGGAATGTATAGTTAAAACATAGCACATTTGTGAATTGAACTGTTGTATTTTTTTATTTAACTGTAAACAGTAAACAAACACAATAAACAGCCACTTTTACATATAGTTTATCTGAAATTCAAAACTCCCAATTAATGTGATTTAGTTAACATGACTTAATTTATTACTAATACTTTACATGAGCAAACTCTACTCTTACAGTATTGGCACAAATGACATCTTATCAAAACGGTTGTATGAATCAACATAAATTCTGTTTGCCACTATGTGGTGGAATTTTCAGCCAAAAAGTGTCAAATTTATTCAAATTTTGCTTGGATTTAAAAAAACAAACAAACAAACAAACAAGCAAATAGTCCTTAATTAAAGGGCAAGCACTGTTTAAAGTAAAATATAATATGCAGTATATATTTACACAGCCCAACAAAAGTTGCTAAGGATTATTGAAAAAACAAATTGGCTCTAGTTTTGAAATAATGGATACCATCAATTAATAGAGAACTTAGCCATAATGAGTGCATATGGGAATATGTCAGAATATTCTAAAAGGGGAGACACACAAATATTCTAGATGTTCACTCAGCAATCATTCTAGGATATTCCCCCTCCATATATTAGTGATGTAGTGATCTGTCACCCAATCAGCAGTAAGTTGACAGATGCAGTGGGATAGTGGCATTGTATCATATGATAGTATCATCTGATTGTGGGAAAGTAGGGTAAAGCAAGATCATTGGAAAATAGTGACATGGCCTTCAAGAAAAAACGGCCGTAGGTGCAACCAACATCATTAGCGAGCCATTGGTTGACAGGGGGAAAAAAACATTCTCTCACCACTCCATATCAAACTGGGACTAATGAAACAATTTGTTGAGGCCTTAGACTAAGATGGCATTTTGCTTCAAATACATTTGTAAATCGTTCCCCGGACTAAGTATGGAAAAACTAAAAGCTGAAATATTTGATGGCCCTCAAATCATAAACATAGCAAGGATTTTAATTTCACAAAACTTATGAATGGTATTGAAGCTTCAAACTGGTGAAGTTATGTGTCAGTTGTCAAGAATTTCTTGGGTAATCACAAAGTAGACAACTATGAACAACTGTGGCAAAACATGATCACTTTAAAAATGTGGCTACTAGTATGAGCATAAAGGAACAACGACTCCAAAGCCACTTACACAGATTTCCGGATAATCGTGATGATTTTAATGAGGAACAAGGGAAGAGGTTTCATCAAGATATAAAGGTGATTGAGGATAGGTATCAAGGCACAAGGAACAGACACATGATGGCAGATTATTGCTGGAACCTACAACGTGATTGTGCTGATAACCCACATAAATGAAAATGGTACAAACAGCGCTTTACTATGCATTATTTGTAATTATCCAAATCAGCTTACTATATTTATCTGTTCGAATAAAATGGCATTATAAATTTCATGTGTTTACTTTTGTATGATTTGAGACAATTTCAATGCAATTTGTGCATTTTTTGCAATGTTTAGTTCTTCAATGTGGTATCAATTATCTCAAAATATTAGAGGTAATCTAGCAAAATTAATATCATATTTGGAATCAGCACCACAAAGTTACCCCAAAATCACTCTTATGATTGGCAATAAAATTAGAGTTGACCAGTGTAATTTAAAGGTCTATACCCATCCTGTGGATAAGTGCATTTGTACACACACTTGCCACCTCTAATAAAACAGTCTCCATGTACAGTGCCCTGTTTAAAATAATTAAGTAAATTATCATAAAAATGGTGGTTTGACCTTACAAATCTTTATTCAGCTTCAGCACTAGAAAGTCAATCGCAAACAGCCAGTCTGAGAATTTTTTTTTGATTGACTGCCCAGTTTGATCATGTAGCAGCAGTCATTTTAGCTATGACTTTTAAGAAAGAAATATCTTACTTCCCACTGAGACTATGACAAATCAAGAAAAACAAAGAAAAATATTAAGTTGTGAACCTTGGGGAGTGCTTTCTTCCATTCAAGTTTATTTAAAAATTGCATATTTTACAAAGTTTCCACTTCCGGGACGCTAAACTTTATAGTGACTGTTGCTTACACAGCTCAGGAGATCATCATCGTCATCTATTTATATAGCGCCACTAATTCCGCAGCGCTGTACAGAGAACTCACTCACATCAGTCCCTGCCCCATTGAAGCTTATAGACTAAATTTCCTAACATACATACACAAACACACAGAAAGACTGGGATCAATTTGATAGCAGCCAATTAACCTAATAGTATGTTTTTGGAGTGTGGGAGGAAAGTGAAGCACCCAGAGGAAACCCACGCAAACACGGGCAGAACAAACAAACTCCACACAGATAAGCCCATGGTCGGGACTCGAGCTCATGACCCTAGTGTTGTGAGGCAAAAGAGCTACCCACTAAGCCACTGATTCAGAAGATCCCCAGTAAATTACGAGGGAAGGTAATGGCTTTGAGAGAGGAGCTTCACTGTTTATTTGTGAAAACCAATAGAGGAAACAGATGCCCAGCCTGATACAAAGCTAAAATAGTTTCATAGAGATTTGGAGGACTACAGGTGTGCAAAGACTCAGTCCTATAGAACTAAGTTTTACCCTAATAAGACCAATTCAAAATTCAATGCTATTAGTAATTCACAAGAACCCCAAAGATCTAGATATGGTATTAATAGCAATTCCCAAGACTCATGTCCTATTAATCCATCTAGATCTAAAGAAAGAACTAATCAAAAACTAACCTATGCTAGTAGGGACTAAACTATCGGAAGACCTACTGTCACGAACGCCCAGTCTGTCCCAGATACAGCATTCTGAACAGCTGACTGTGACTGGTGTCACCTTAGTCACTTAGCAATGAATACACCTTTTCTGTCACCATGAAGGATTTATTATGATGTCCTTTAGTTCACCAGAACCACTTATAAATGTTTCACACTTAAATCACATACACATGTAGCATGAGCCTAGGCTCATAAGTTCACAAACAAGCACGGAGAATACACTAGATTAAATGTATTTAATCTGAAAAATGTTTCCAAAGCTTATTTGCGAAAATTAATAACACAATAAGACACACAATATGTTACACAAATAAGTTTCAGAAAATAAAATAGGAAATAAAATCAGAGTTACTACTTACTAGTTAAGACCTGGGGGTAAAAGTATCAAGGTCTAATTTTTTCAACGTGTTAAAATAGTGGCAAAAATCTCTCAAATGTATCAAGCTGCGATTTCTACCCTAATCTTCAAAATTGCTGGTCATCTATGGTGATTTGCTGCGATGTAAAAGACTCCCGTGTTAGCTAACTCTCCTGTGTTGTAGCAGGGTGTTGTATAAACACATCACTGTTACACTGCCCTGTCATACTGCCGGAGCTCCAGCAGCTGTTAAAACTGTAAAGAATAGATAAAAGTTTTTGTTAAAAAAAAGTCTGGGGTTCCCCCTCTATTCAGTATTAACCCTAGTGCTGCCAGACAAACAGTCGGGAGTTTGATCTCTATCGATTTTGGAAATAGCGATTTTGACAGAAGCACAACTCTCGCGATTTTACATGAAATTGCAGCTGCATACATCTGCGAGTTTCAACTCTCCCAAGAAAATCACTGGATTTGCAAAATCGGACCTTGATACATTTACCCCCTGGTGTGTGAGGGAACACAACTGAGGAAAATGGGACATTTCAGTCTTGATAGACCCCTCATAAAAATTCACACTGTAATGACTAAAGAAGAAGATTTTAAACCCTTCTTACAGGCTCTTCACCCCCACATTAGAAATTACATTTTCAATTAAGTCGGATTGATTCCCAAAATGACACACTTTACTTTCCGAAGTAAATGATCTATTGCTAAGATATATGTTTTGGCACCTCAAATAATCTCTCACCTCTGCTCTGCTTGAGTGGCTAGATGGTTTACAACTTTGGGGCTTCAAACTCCTCTGAGATCCTTATCTTCTGGCTAGCTACAAAAAACTCCTTGTTAATTGCACAGGTCACCTAGGTCAGTCAGCAAAGCATACTTTGAGAGGTTGCATAAAATATACACATTGTCATACATGAATTCAACAGAAAATAATAATCAGTCATTAGATATACTACATAATCGTCACACCTACCTTCTCATGTTTCACCATTAGGTGCAGGACCCAAGACTAGAGATACCCAGAAACAGGCTTTTTTAGGGAAAAGGTCCCCAAGGAAAAAATATTTATTCATCCAAATCCATACCAACTATTATCACCTGGGACACTGAAATGGTTTACGGAAAGCCTGGGGGCAAGAGAGGAGGAAGAAAAATCAGGCTTCACAAATAAAAGGAAACGATAACCACTGCTAGAGGGATCTTTAACCTCTCTGAGAGGGTTCTTTCGAAGGCTGAGGTCTCATCATTAAGTAAGGGGCTCAATTTTGCTCCTAGTTCAGCTCCCAACCTATTTGAGCTATTTTTAGAAATATATATACACGATCATTGTGTCCTAAAAAGTATTTTGCCACAAAAGAGGCTAAGCGTTATTGGGAACAGTTTTTAACCTATTATTCTAGACAAAGAGTATGACGTTACAATTACTATATTGAAGGAATTGTGGGATGAAAATAGAGTATCCCCCTTCAACAGTATTCCCGATTTTGATATTGTACATCCACAGGAAGTCCAAGTTTTAGAGACAATTGATCAATTCAAATGTAAATCTGATTTCTACACCACAAAAGTAAAGGGTCCCAGCATAGATTTTTTTTATAATCTTACATATGACCATTTTAAGAAGCTGTGTGAGAACCCTCAGAAGAAACAGACCAACAGATTCTTCTATCATTATCAATGCAGCAGACAAGGGAGGTGAAGTTGTTAAGCGAACTTTGTTGGACTATAAAAAAGAAGCTTTTAGACAACTACATGATACTACATTTTACAAATAGCTTTCTTGCAAACCTGCTTTTGTTTACCAATCACAACTCAAAACCTTATTGGTAGACTGTATTTTCTCGCGAGATACATGGGAATTTTTATACATCCCCTTCCCTGTCACTCTCATCTATTATCACCTTTCCAAAATACATAAATCACTTTTAGCACCTCCTGGCTGTCCCATTATTTTGGGGTTGGTTTCCCTCACATCCAATTTTTCTGCATACATTGAATTTTATTTACCACTGGTGTGTTACCTTAAGTCTTATATGCAGGATTCCATACAATTGTTACAATTAGTTCAAGATATAGTCTGGCAAGATGAATATGGTTTTCTTACTTTAGATGTACAGGCACTTCATACTAATATACCACACCGTTTGGGAGAAGACACTATTTAGAAAACACTTCTACATCAAAGTGATTATACAGAGAAACATCAGCAACTTATTATTGATGTCATCACCTTTATACTCACTTCTAATTATTTTTATTTGTTTGAGCACATTATTTACAGGTGACGTGGATGGCCATGGGGAACCGATTTGGCCCGAACTACGCTAACCTATATATATGGGTGCGTTCGAAGATGAGAGCATCTGGGGGAGCGAGTTCAGGGCAGGCCTGGTCCTCTATGGCTATTATTTAGACAACCTTTTTATTATTTGGAAAGGGAATGAACAGTCAGTGAGTGATTTTGTTGCGTGTCTTAATGAGAACACTTTTAATTTAAAATTCACACATTCCTATAGCAAAACTTCTATAGATTTATTTGGATTTAACACTTTATGCTAAAGATGCTAAGAGTGAGACATGGACATATTAGAAAAAAATGCACTTAAAACATAATTGTTTTATTCTCACAAAATTTGAAAGTCAAGCAGAGGATATCATAATATCTTTTAAGGAAAGGGGATACTCAGAGGAACAACTATAGGAGACTGATAATGAAGTGAAATGTATGAAGAGAGCTCTAATTCTGTCCCCTAAAAAAAGTTAATAAAGAATCTGGCACCTGTAAAGGTGTGAAATCTTTTGAAATGGCCTGTATCTCAAAACTGAATAATGTTTCATATCAAACTAAAAAACTTATCCGGCAGAAATATCCCATTTAAAAATAGGATCCTATTCTTAGAACAATACTTCCTGAAAATCCCAGAATTATTTTTAAGAAGAATTCTATTCTCAAAAATAGATTAGCTCAGAGTTATCTTAAAAATAAAGTGAATCATTCAAAAGTGCAAAATGTAAATAACTGGTTTTCTATATCAATACATGGCTCTTATAAATGTTTGAAAACAAATTGTATAACATGTAGACATTTACAGCATGGGAATAAAGAGTTTTCTTCTATGGTTAATATAAAAAATGTAATACACGAGGGTATATTAACTGTAATACTAAGTTTGTTATCTACCTACTAAAGTGCAGCTGTTCTTTACAAAACATTGGTAGAACCACTAGACCTCTTAAAGAAGAGTTACTGAACATAGAATGAACATCCTTAAAAAATATTTGTCACATACTTTCTCATGACATTATGCCTCAGTCCATAATGGACATCCAACATGTTTGACAGTTGTAGGGGTGGAAAATATCAAAATTACTATTAGAGGGGGAAACCGATACAGAAAGCTATGTAAACAGGAAGTATACTGAATGCAACAGCTTAATACTATTTTGAACTTTTGTCAAGATTTTTACCATTGCTTCAGTTCACTATATGAATTGCTATGGATTTGCAGTAGCTGCACACCACCAGTCTGCTCCTCGGGAATTTCTCATATGTGACGTTTACTTCTCAAAGTTGTCTACATTTTTCACTAGTGGTCACTCGAGTGACTTAATTTCAGAACATGAAGCCCCACATCGGGACTTGGCAGAAGACAGACTGTAAGTAAGTGCCAGAGCGCACACATTTATCAAAGGCTTCCATATATGAGACGTGGCAGCCGGCCAGGAAGGAACTGCCATCCAAGAATAAAATTGACCCAGAGTAGGTGCTATATTAGTTCCAGACATCTATTTCTATTTACTACATCTACTTACTTTCGACAGAAAGTCAGCAAGACAGGTGAACGCTGAGGATGTACCTACATGGCGAGTATGGGCGTTGTGATTCCGATTTGATTTATTTACCATTAACATATGAACAGAGAGCAATACAGTTGATAACTCAGATTTATATATATCTCTGCTTATTCGTGTGGAATATATATGATCTTATTGGAATGACAATCCATCAAATTATTTAATAGTCTATTGAGTAGATTCCTTATTGAAACACACATAAGATTGGAGGATCATTACAACAGAACCAATTTTATTAACAACCTATACTAGCAGTTTACATTGAACCTTTTCTCCATTCGAGATGATTAGATTTGTTTAACAAAATACATATAAATACAAAAACATCAACATTGGATAAAAAGACTGCTGATCAATCATCGTATATATTGGAACTGTTGCTCACCCAGAGTTATGTTATTATGCAGTAGCGTGTTTTACATGTGCTTATTCAATATTTGTTTTCTAATCTATTGTCTGGAATTGTTCTTATATATTTATTTTTAGGAAACATATTTTTTCCAATTGATGATATAATATTGTGGTTTTACATGCAAAGCCGATTAAACAGATTATTTGATTAATTTGGTGATCAGGAGCTGATTATTTTATTTGCTGTGTGTTTTTTCAATGCAATATTGTGTAGCGCTGCAAGAGCTTGTTTTTTCATATGTGTATATTTTGTTGAGGGGGGTGGCAACCTCCTTCTTGGCAGCTGCTAAATTAGAGTCTTTGTTTCAGATTGCTATTATAGAAGGTGTATTGTATTTTTTTTTTTTTTTCAGCCTGAGACTTGTTTAAACTATTACTGAGGCTCCATGTTTTAATACAAACCAGCCAAGGCTTTTTATCACTGAGCTTGGTTGAGCAATTGTGGGGTCATGCCCCCTGTATTTGTTTACACTGTTCACTGTTTTTTATTTTTCGTTTATTTACTGTACTTTGAAATATATGAGGAAGAGAGAGGGGGCTGGTCCTGTTATCAGTGCAGAAACAGTTCCCATTGGAAAGAATGGTAGAGCAGCGGTACAGCAGTGATCTGGTTATCTTTTCTTTGTAAACAGGGATGGGATTTCCTTTCCAGTGGATTCTATTTATTTGACAAATTGTAATTGATTTGTAAATTATTTGTTAATGGACGATGTCAAAAATTTGGCTAAATTTCTGAATCAGTCAAATTGTTTCACTATCTCTAGCTGAGTGTAGTACACAAATAGCCTTTGTGGTCAATTCATCACAATGTAACACCTGCCCCTGAATAAGAAAATATAAGGTTATTGATTAGTTTAGGTATCCAATCAACTATTTTAGATTGGTTGCTACTTTAATTTTAAAAAAATGACAGTAAGGGTCTTTAACATTTATATATTGAAAAAAAAAAATTCCACAAAGGTGGATATATCTTTTAATCTCACACCCATGTTTGTGGGATAATTGGAACATGTAAAAGTTTGCAAAAAAATCTTACTCTAAAATCTGATACTGATGGTTTTCACTACCAATTATAGGCAATATCCATGGTTCTAAATGATTGTCATATTATTGCTATCTGAACAGTATATTGATGAAATAGTTTTGTCAATAACCCAGTATAACTCCATTTGGAGGTTGTTAGTACAATCTTCCAATAATCTCAGACTATCTTAAGGCCTTACTTAAAGGTTAATACATTCCATGGAAAAAAAATCCACTTAACCTGTAATAAATGGGATACATGCTACATGTCACGCTCTGGTCCCGCATACGTGCACCTGTCTCATTACCTGCCTCTCACTGATCTTGAAACTGGCATGTCCTGGCATCAGGCTTACACCATTCATTGATCTACAGTCAGATCTGCGCAGGTACAGGGTCTGTTTCCCTTCAGGACCTCCTCCCGTTTCCTTATTGGCTAAGTGTTATTGGAGCACTATTTAAACTTCTTGGATTCACCTCTCTCACGCCTGTTCTTCAAGCTCACTTCCTGCAGCCTGTGGTTCTGGTTCCTGTTCTCCTTGTGGATTGTGTGCACTTCAGTCTGCTCTCAGCTCGTGGCCTGTGTTGAACTATCGCTGCTCCAGTATCTCTATTACCATTTCCAGAGTGCTTCATTATGACAGCCTCGGTTCTCTCATCGCTACCTTTAGAGCCGCTACTACATCTGTGACTCATCAGCTGTTGTCCTGAGTTACCTCCGCTACTTCAGTCTGCTCTCAGCTCGTTGCCTGTGTTGAACTATCGCTGCTCCAGTATCTCTATTACCATCTCCAGAGTACTTCATTGTGACAGCTTCGGTTCTCTTTGCGCTACCTTGCAGAGAGGCTACTACACATGTGACTCATTAGCTGTTGTCCACTAATTATCCATTGTTGCATTCTCCTCAGTGACCATCTGTATGCATTCCCACTGTTCCTGTGTCTCTACCACTCACCTGCTAGTACCAGTGTTACTTCTTGCATCTCCTGGCTCCTCCACAACGTTCTTCTGTTCACTCACTCGCAAGACCGCGACCTGCTGGTTTGGTGCCGCTAAGACCATACCTGCTTTCGGAGGTTCCTGGTGAAAACAACCTTCCTGTTTCACTCCGCGCCCGTGGGTGGGCCTAGCCATGTTCAACAGAGCCTAGAGATCTTTTTCCATTATTGCCAACCATGACACTACATAAAACAAATAGTTTGATAACAAAAAAGAATAAAGGGTTTTTTTATCTCTCAAAAATATATTGTAAATCTTGTATAGTATGAATGCTTTTGTTGCTGTGCCTTTTCTTCACGTTTTCTGTACTTTACTTGCCATGGAGCTAAAATGACAAAATTACACAATTGCTATTATCATCATCATCAACATCAAGATCAAATGCTAGTAATTTATGTAGGATTTTCTGATCTTAATAAATAATAAAATTTATCCAGATTTACTTTTATTTAAAGTTGTACAATTCAATTTATTTCATCATATATTTCTAAACATATGGCAATAATATAATTTAACTTATACCACCGTCTTTCTTTAATCTGTGTGTACCAGGCAGCAAGGTAGGATGACACAATTTTACTAATAAATAACACACATCAACAAAAGAAGTTGACTGTATTTTATCCCCTTGGATATGTAGAATTCCCTTTAGCTAGTTGAAATTTTTATCCCCAGAAGCACTAAGAAAAGAATTATCTGACAGCAATTTCATCCCTACAGCTTTTAATTGCATACACAACCACAAGTGGTCTCGGAATCACACGAAGTGCTAAGGCTGTAATCATTGCAAGTATGTATTGTAATAATAAAACATAATGCAAATTGAAGAGCAAAATATTTCTATGTCAACTTCTAAGTAAGATGTTAAATCACCAGTCACAAATCTATGCACATGTTTTAGACTTTGCATTTTCTATATTAATTGAAAGACTATTTATTTTATATATTCACATTGTTTTTCACTTACAAGCATTATTTCCCCCCAACTCCAAATAGACATTGCACATCACTCAGGTCCCTGTTTCCAGTCTGCCTGGAAATTTATTGATGGGATTTCACACCATGCAGCTCTCCTGGCCTCCCTGCTACACTGTAATGTGTTGTATGTGACGTTTGAGCAACCTAGCAGATCTAGCACATTACAGTATAGAAGAAAGGACTGCAGAGCAAAATGGAATTCATTGCAAAGCATGATGGGACAGGGGCATGATTGGCACACAGTGTGGCCAGGTGTGTGAGAAAGAAGAATTAATTAGCAGGACCAGGGATTGAGAAGTGTTTAAATTTGTGTGCAGAATCCCTTCAAATTGTAATGTATATTTTTATTTAAAGTGATTTGAACTGCAGTTCATAATGGTCTTTTGATAGCTACTTAAACAATTTGGGCTACTCATGGACAAAACTGCACTAATTCCACCTCTTTAATAATATTGAAAGGACAGGAGACTTGCATTTTAGTTTTCTGCATGCTTTGAAATGGCAGGTTGGCTGGTCTTATACTTCAATGAACTGATAAAGCAGTTGACCAAGCAAACTTGGAGGTATTCCTTGTCTGTGTGAGGGTATGCACAACAAGGCTATTTTTTATACCGGATGTTAAGCTGATGTTAAGCCACAATTTCAGTGGGAATTTTTTTATGCACCCATATGCACACATTTAGAATGACACAAACAATGTAAGCAATACATTAAAACTCAAATTTATGACATTAAAATGAAACTGATCACTTTATAAAATTGAAAATGAAATGCACAAAAAAAAGGATAATGCTGATTTAGTAATTTTAGAGGGCAAAATGTGATACAAGTAAAAGTACTTGTAAAGTGGCATACAATATAATTTACATTAAGCAGTGAGCATTGGGAACATTTAGTCATGTTGGCGCACCCTTCATAGTAAAGAGAATTTCCATAATGTTCAAAAACAGAAGTGTACACTGTGGCAGCCTGTTTAAAAGGAGTAGTCTATAGCCTGGATATCAATATCAAGAGCAAGGTTAAATGGGGAATGAGGCAAAATATACAACCAAGTGGTAAAACTTCAATGGGTCTTGAAGAGACAGAGCTCAACGTATTATTGGGCTACTACACAGATGGTCATGTTGTATTATGTTGCTAACAGTAGCTTTATACTAACTTAGGCCTAGCTTGGAGCAGAAGAATTTAACCTACTGTGATGCCATCCCATGAGAAATTGATTTCACCCATTAGTTTTGGAATGCTACTGGCTATGATAGAAATATAAACACTAACTTGACATTTTAGTTTTGTAACATTAAATATTAGATTCTACCCTGTGTGAAATGAAAAAGAAAATTTATGGTCATAAGATAAAGGTTTAAAGGTTCAGTAGGGCCAACTATCAAAGGCTCAATATTAAAAAAACAACAGCAAATAATGTGAGCCTATAACTCATTTTAGCTTTCTTTTAGCGCTGGTTGTACTGTGGGTAGCTCCCCATTCATCCGCTTCAGTCCTTTACTATTGTTTATCCAAGATGCCTTGAAATAAGTAGTGTCATATATTGTATTAAATGTATTCATTTCAATCTAGCAGTACAAACAAGTAGCATTATTTTCTAACATTACAACTTTTGATGTGTGACAACAAGTTAATTAACTCAGCTGCATGGCCATGTAATTTTTACCATTTGAAATACATCTCTCTTGTTTATCAAAAACATTTGACACAGTGACATGAAACCATGACATGAATGTTAGTTTTTCTATGCTGTTTCACATGTAATCCCATGGAGTACACTTAGCTTTCAAGCCAAAAAGAACTATCCAAATCCAGCCCTTATCATGGGTCCCAGAATAAAGGGGATCATAACATTGAGCAACACTGGAAGTTTATTGTTTAAGCAAAGGTAACAATTGCATATCTACATTTCATTTCTACCATTTGTATTGTGATACATTTATATTTATTAACCAAAGGACAAAATTTGCAGCCGGCAAATGGGTTTATGTTTAACTCTGCATCAGCCCCATAGTAGCTAATTTGTAACAACATGAATATTGTTAGCTATTGTCAGGTATTGCTAGTGATCTGCATCCAGTTCTAGGTAGTTTAAGGTTTTAGAATATATATTTACAATTAATGTTGTGTGGTAGACTTTACATGATAATGTCAATGACTGTTCTTTATTTTGTTTTCAGAATCAAGTGGTAGTTAAATTGCATGACATATAAATAGCAAATTTCACCTTGCTTAATATTGATTCTTAACAACTAAATCTATTCTATATGGTATTAGTTACTGTGAAAAAAGGCTTAGTCATAAAATATTCAAATATATTTCTTTATAAAGTGGAAGTATTCTACCATGTTTAATATAACTTGCCCACTGTGAGCTCCCACTCTTATTACTAAACAAAAATATAAACATATAGATATTAGTCTACTTAAACTAATAAGACACAAATTATGGTACTTTTCTTGTCCCTATTGAATACATCTTTTTACCTTTCAAAGTATAGGTTCTAAAATGTGTGTGAACCCCTAGGCTTATTACTTACCTGGAGACCAATCAATGACACAAGATTGGATGTGTTGGTTAGAATTGCCCTGTATTATGAACCCCACTCACAAATTTGGAGTTTTCTATTCACAGGAAGCATTGCCTGATGTGAATCATGCCCAGAAAAACTGAGATTTCAGAAGACTTAAGATTGATAATTGTTGACTTTCATAAAGCAGGAAAGTGTTACAAAATTACCTATATAAACCTGCATGTTCATCACTCCTTGGTAAGACAGATTGTCTATAAATGGTAAAAGTTCAGCACTGTTGTTTTTCTCCCTAGGAGTGGTTGTCCAGCAAAAATTTATGCAAAAGTACAGTACAGAATGCCCAAAAAGTTTAAGCATAATCTTAGAGTGTCAGCTAGATTTACAAAAATCTCTGCAACTTCTAAAAGTATACAACATGGAAAACCCAAAAAAGAATGTTGTTCATGGAAGGAAATCATGGAAAAGCCACTGCTGTTCAAAAATATATTGCTGTACATCTGAATTTTACTAAAGAGCTTATGGATATTCCGCAGCGATACTGGCAAAATGTTCTATGGACAGATAAAACAAATGTTGAGTTGTTTGGAAGGAACTCCCAACACTATGTGTGGACAAAAAAAAAGCACAACACATCAGAATCAAAAACCTCAGTCCAACTGTAAAGTATGGTGAAGTTGGAAACTGCTACCTCTAAATTGAGAGATAAGCAATAGCAAATGTTTCTTTTTTAAATTATGTATCAATACATAAACATTATACACTGTCATGTTTTTACATATTGCCTACATTCAGAATTGTATGATCTAGGAATTTCCTTTATTGACACCATACATAACTTTGGTTTTTGAATGGAAACTTCTTTGTTGGAACCTATGAAAACACATTAAAGTGTTTGAATTAATTCGGTGTGCCACTAGGAGCTGGTGTAACAACTAGCTGAAAGGGACAGCATAAATAGAGCAGTGGGAGATCAAAATAAGGAAGGCAGAAACATTGGATATAGATCAAAGAGAGTCAAGGCAATAGCTGTCCAGAAAAGAGAGGAGGAGGTTACAATAATCAGGGTGTGAGATTGTAAGAGAGTGAATTAGAGTTTTGAGGCAGTCCTGGAAGACAGTGATTTAAGTCTTAGAAATAATAAGCTTAAGAAAGCTCTGGAATATCCAAAATGAGATTGCCTAGAAAAAGCAGGAGACACGAAAGGGGAGAGGGAAGACGTCATGGGAGGAAAGATAGATTTGAGTGTCATAAGCATACTGGTGGCACTGGTAGCCAAGGAGCTGATGAGGTCTCCAAGGGAGGAGGCATAGAAGGAAATGAGCATGGGGCCAAAATGATACCTTGACAGGTAAGGGAAGTGGAAGGAGTTGGAGTCAGTTTTGGAGACCAAAAGGATTGGTAGGAGAGATAAGAGGAAAGGGGGGGGGGGTGAAGAGAGTTGAAGGTAGCAAAGAGGCAATGGAGTTGAAGTATTGGGAGGAAATGAGTGCTTTAAAATCTAACTGTTTGGAAAGTGATAGGGCAGATTTGTAAGAGAGAATGAAGTGAAGAAAATCAGCCAATGAATTTCTCCACAGCTGTTCCACAGTATGGGTCACTTTTTGAAAATAGCGGGCAAGTTTGGAGTGCCATGTTTAAAACATAGACTGATGAAGATTGATAGTGATAGCTGAAGAAACAGTGTCAAGGGCAGTGGTAAGGGAGTTATTGTAGTAGGAGGTAGCCTGATCAGAGCAAGAAAGGGTGGTGATGGAGGTGTTTAGAGAGACAAAGAAGGAGGATAATGTGGTAGAATCATTGGCACCCAGGTTGCACCTGGTGAGTTTAACTTTAATGGAGTGGGAAGGTGAGAGCTGTAGGGAGATACTAAAATTGACATGGTTGTAAAAGAGAAGGAAAAGTGACTGTATGAATTTCACTTCTATCCTTCACCCTCACTTTTGTCTAGGTTCTGAACTCAGAGGGAGCTGATAAGGACATAAAATTCAGAGCCGTGTAAAAGGATTTGCAACATAGTACTCAGAGGGAAACTTATTTAACTGGCAGCGAACTATGAATGATAACTATGAAATAATCTTCCAGCAGTTGTGATGGGTATGCATATAGCCAAATAATTAAAACATGTATTGACACACATGTATAAAATCAAACAAGTTCCCCTCTGAACACTTTTTTATTTTGCACTCCAGAAAGCTGGCCACAAGGTATTTTGGGCCATAAAAAGTACAAGTGATGTTGGCAGTCACAAATTACAGCTAATGAGCTTACTGTAGCACTGGGACATCACAGATTTTCTTGTTAACTGCTGTTACTTGAATACCTCTACATATGCAGCAGAACTGACTACATAATGACAGAATGGTACTTAATATTTTTTGTGCATGTGTAGATGTTATTAAATAATAGCAGTGTAGCAGTGCCTTACTTAAACACCTTTTGTAACGCTCAATCGCAACTTAAAGCTTAAGTAAGAAAGATGTTTTCTAGGATAGCTAATAATTTCATAAGTCACTATTATACAGATATTATTTATATATAGTAACATTATTTGTGTATTATAAACTAAGTAAATCACAAAATATACAAAATTATCAGATAATAATAATAATGATAATAATAATAATACATTGATGTAAGGACTGAAATATGTTGATTATATGTATTATGATGTTATTTGTAGAGAAATACCTGTACTTAATTAGTATTATTTTATTCTAAAGTTCAACCTCAGTCTCCAAAAAGAAACCTCCTTCCACATAATTATTAGAAGAGCAGGGGTACCTCCCTGCTCTCTTTGCCAAATATGCATCCTCATGGATCCTCTGCTTGGTTTATTCCAGGCTACAGCACCTGGATAATTTCTAAATTGAGCATGCCTTAAAGGTTGTGGACCTGATTCATTAAGGCAAGCAAAGTAAAAAAAGGAATATATTTGCACCTTAGCAAATCCATGTTGCATTGAATAGGGAGGTAAGTTTAAAATGTGGGGAAATATTTTTAGTTGGGGTATGGCATGTTCTAGATCAACTTTATATTTTAGTGCAAAAATAAAACTATCAAGTATTTGTGTGCTACATGAAAAAACAGCCAGTATTTTCCTTATATGCAAATCAATAAACTAATTTGCACCCCTTGCATTGTAACACAGTTTGTCCAGAAGCAAATTGACTCCTTTTTTTGTTTTGCGTGCCTTAATGAATCAAGCCCAGTGTGTCTGGCTATAAAATACAAGTCAATGTAAAATAAGGCAGCTCAGTAGTCCTCAGGACTGTTCAGAAGCCTGGAGAACACAACAAATGTGAGAACTGATATCTGGTGAGTGGTGGGAGTCCTGGAAAAGGGGTATTTAACATACACATGGGGGTAAATGTACATTTACCCCATAATGTGTAGAAATGCTAACTACCACAGAATTTATTACATGTTTCTCTCAAAATTATTGTATTACTATGCTGTTTTGCAAAGCATTGAACATCCTGAAAAGTTTAGAATTATGGACAAATTATTGCCAATGTTAGATCAAAGTGTGTCGGTTTTCATTTGGACAAGATTACTATATTTTTTATATATACAGTCACTAATCTTGCATGCCAAGACTTCCTTAAGTGAACTTCAAGCAAGTCAGTACAAAATCACATCGGGCTCAAGAAAGTACATGGTAACACAAATACAGTGCTGTTCTGGAAAAAAATCAAGGGCAGACATTTCTAAATCATAGCATATGTCTTTTGGCTTTGAGCAGAGAAATAAGCTCAAAAAGAAGCATTTAAGAACTTCATAAATGACTTTACCATTGGCTCAGTGACAAAATGTAATTATGCAACAAATACTATTAATACCATTATGCAAAAGGACAAAAACAAAATAAAAAACAAACACTGTAAAAAATAATTAATACTACTAATGGGAATTGAGAGATGAATTTAAGAAAATGACATTATTGACCTGGTTATTATCTTTTATACATTTAATAATAGAATGATTACAATAAAGTGGATGTGCTTATCTACAGTGGGTATAAAAAGTCTACACACTCTTATTGAATTACAGGTGTTTGTGATTTAAATTCTGAAAACAAGATAAACTAAAAGTCTGTGGGAGCACCTTTTGCTTTTATTATAGCAGTGAGTCTTTTGGAATAATCCTCTATCAACTTTGCACACCAAACAATAAAACAATTTCCTGTAAAAAAAAAAAAAGGTTCAAGGTCCATCACATTGTGAGAGAATCTCCCATGCGCAGCCCTCTTTAGGTCATATTGTAGGTTTTCAAAAGGGATTAAGGTTTGGGTTCTGACTTGCCCATTCTAAGAATTTGATATTTCTTTACTGAAGTCATTCCTTGGTTGACTTGGATGTGTGCTTAGAATCTTTATCATATTGGAAGGTTAAATGCCTTGTCAGCTTCATCTTTCTGACAGAGGCCAGTACAGTCATGGTCAAAAGTTTTGAGAAGGACACAAATATAATTTTTCACAAAGTCTGCTGCCTCAGATTTTATGATTGCAATTTGCATATACTCCAGAATGTCATGAAGAGTGATTAGTTGAATTGCAATTAATTTCAAAGTCCCTCTTTGCCATGACATTGAACTTCATCCCAAAAACAACATTTCCACTGTATTTCAGCCCTGCCACAAAAGGACCAACTGACATCAGGTCAGTGATACTCTCATTAACAAAGGTGAGAGTGTTGATGAGGACAAGGCTGGAGATCACTTGGTCATGCTGATTGAGTTAGAATAACAGACTGGAAGTTTAAAAGGAGAGTGGTGCTTGAAATCATTGTACTTCCTGTGTTAACCTGCAAGGAAACACGTGCAGTCATCATTGCTTTGCACAAAAATGGCTTCACAGGCCAGGATATTGCTGCTAGTAAGACTGAACCTAAAATAACAATTTATCGGATCATCAAGAACTTCAAGGAGAGAGGTTCAGTAGTTGTGAAGAAGACTTCAGGATGCCCAAGAATGTCCAGCCAGCACCAGGACTGTCTCCTAAAGTTGTGAATGCATCTGCACATACAGTGAGGTGAAGACTTTTGGAGGATGGCCTGGAGTCCAGAAGGCCAGCAAACAAGTCACTTCTCTCCAGGAAAAACATCAGGGATAGACTTATATTCTGCAAAAGGTACAGGGAATGGACTGCTGAGGACTGGAGTAAAGTCATTTTCTCTGATGAATACCATTTCAGATTGTTTGGGGCATCTGGAAAAATGCTAGTCCGGAGAAGGAAATGTAAGCGCTACTATCAGTCCTGTGTCATACCAACAGTAAAGCATTCTGAGCCCATTGCGGTTGCTTTTCAGCCAAGGGAGTGGGCTCACTCACAATTTTGCCTAAGAACATAGCCATGAATAAAAAATGGTACCAAAACATGCTCCAAGAGCAACTTCTCCCAACCATCCAAGAACAGTTAGTTGACGAACAATGCCTTTTCCAGCATGATAGAGCATCTTGCCATAAGGCAAAAGTGATAACTAAGTGGCTCGGGGATCAAAACATAGAAATTTTGGGTCCATGGTCAGAAAACTCCCCATAACTTAAACCCATTGAGAACTTGAGGTCAAGAGGCGGGTGGACAAACAAAAACCCACAAATTCTGACAAACTCCAAGCATTGATTAGGTAAGAATGGGCAGCCATCAGTCAGTAAGTGGCCCAAAAGTTGATTGACAGCATGCCAGGCGAATTGCAGAGGTCTTCAAAGAGAAGGGTCTACACTGCAAATAATGACTCTTTGCATAAACTTAATGTAATTGTCAATAAAAGCCTTTGATACTTATGAAATGCTTGTAATTTTATTTTTTGCTTCAGTATACCACAGCAACTTCCGACATAAAGGTCTAAAAACACTGAAGCAGCAAACTTTGTGAAAACCAATATTTGTGTCATTCTCAAAACTTTTGGCCATAGGTTTCATACCAAAATATCTTGATTTTTGGAGGTGTTTTTTATGCCCTTTATCCGGACTAGAGAACATGTTCCAGTTGAAGCTAGGCAGCCCCAAAATATGATCATGCTATCTCCATGCTTCAGAGTTTGTATAGTGTTCTTTGGGTTGTGAGCTGTGTTGTCTTTGTACCAAACATATCTTTTAGAATTAAGGGCAAAATGTTCAACCTTCGTTACATTAGATCACATGGTTTGGTGTGATTTAATATATATATATGGGCTTTCTTATTCTTTTTTTGTGATTAACAGCTTCTGTCTGGCTAACCCCATAGATCAGACATACTGGGACTGAGTCATTAAGGGACGCATACTGAGTGCAGTGCTCATACGTGGTATAACGCACGTACGAGTATGTTGCGAACGCCCGAAGTCATCAAGACATGGATTGTCCCATATGTAGCTTAATGACTTCTGGTGTAATTTGTCAATGGACGTGCTCACGGCCGTGCAGTGCACATGCACGTGTAAGACTTCAATGTTCGTTAGCAACTTTTCTACTGTACTTGCATCAGCGAACACTTGCCATTTTTAATGCCACAGGAATATTGTAACTCTCAAGGGTTAATTTGTGTCTAACTTTTTTGTTAAAATTTACCAAACAGTGCGCTGTTGATTATGTAGTGGTAGTACATTAAAATATGTGTTCACCTCCATTTTTTATGCTACTTTGTTCACCTATACCACCACTGGTGATTCCCAAAGTGTCAGCATGCCTATTGCCCTGGCACCCATGATTAGGTGCTTATTGTTTCTACAATTGGCAAACTTTGTGTAATGGATAAGGCTGGATCTTAGTGCTAATCACGATTGACACTGGCCTACCAGAGGTGCGGATTCTAATGGACTCCCTGGTGCTCACCTTAGAACCGCCGCATGGCGGGGTGGACTTAGTGGCTGGGAACCTGAAGGTCACAGTCCTCTGGTCTGCCTCTAGATGTAGCACTAGTGGATGAGCTGAGCATGTAGGAACACGTCGTCAGACAACCGGAACTGGTACACTATCGGGCAGTACAGTACAGAATCAGCAGGCAGTCTCAGCATGAGCGAATTTCTAGTGATGGTACACAGACAGGCGGCAGAGGTACAAGCAGGAGGGAGAAACAACGTCAAACAAGCTGGGTCAGAAACAAAGGATAAAAGTAGTGGATAGACAGCAAGCCGAGCCAGTACACAATGCAGAGGAATCAGAATGGTCAGACAGGCAGAACTGGTACACTGGAATCAGATCAGGAACAGAGAAGTCACAGAGATCCACTAGGAATCAGGAACCAGGAAGCATACAAGTTGCTCTGACACTCACCGAGTGAGATGTAATTAACCAGCAGTTCAAAATCATCGCTCCAAGCTTAGCAATCATGTGACCGCCGATACCCGGAAGTGACACTTCTGATAGCAGAGAGCAGACAGTCTAAGACAGATAAGAAAGCTGAATTAGTCCTCCTCCTTACATGCTATGTAAGGCCTCACACCTAGTCCATCTTACTTACCACAAAATGGAGGGTAACCCTTGAATCCAAATTGTAGGGGCACACCAGAAATAGAGAAAGCTATAGAAAACAATTAAACAGCCACATGACTAGGCTAAGAAACAAAGTAAAATGAAGTAAACTATGACATGGAACAAAGTAAGAAAACCCAAAAAACAAACTAGCACATACATATGTATCAGAAATGCAAAACACACAAAACAGTAATAAAAAAAAACTACCATTAAACAGACACTTTTAAAAATGTAAAAACTAAACAAACCTGTTTAATTTCTTGAAAAAGCAAGACAAAAAACAAAAATGCATAGATATACAAGTAAATGCAGAAATAGCAGCATGTTCTAATCAGACTTTTAAAAGCAGTGTTGAATTAGCAGACAGTGTGCAGGTGATTGGGAGTATACATCATGATCGCATGCTAATCCAGAGCTAGTGGTTGTTCACTGGAAGATACACTAGACCCTGATCAGGTGCATACTATTCACCGAGAATCACGCTGTTACATAGGTTTGTTTAATTGTGACTTGGGCGTCCAAACAAGAGAACTCCCCCATTGTGAATTGACTACTTCATCACTCCCCTTCAACGCCCTGTTCACTCCCCAAAAACGCAGCCCGTAGTAACTGCCACTTGCATTGGTGAACATGAAGGATCTGCGTTCTCTGCCGGCCGATAGTTCCTGTGCTGGGCATGCGCAGAAGACTTTTGTGCACTAATCGCACAAATAACAGACATGCGTATCTTATATTGTGTAAAACACACATTTTCGTATGTGCATGACAATTGCACAAGTTTAACTTCCTATACAGACTCGCACATCTTACATTTGCTACTCTGTATAGAGCTGGAACATAGGAGGGAGGGGGCGTTTCAATGTAGGGCAAATACAGTAATGACATGTTCATGTACTTACTACCTATGTAGAGGTAGAAAGAGCTGCATATATACTTGTCAGTATATGTATCTGGTGTGAGTGCTTGACTCCTGGTGCAAGATACGTGCTGATGAAGATAATCACCAGCATACACCTTACAAGTGTATTAGAAAAAATAAATGCATATTTATTTATTTTTACATTGTATATCATTGTATTAACCAATACAGAGAGGCTTTCCCACTCTATGACCAATCAGAGAGAAGCTGATCTGTATTCAACAGATCCTGGCAGATCATATGTTGAAGGAGCAGTTTATCATCATGTATATGTTTGTCTGTTTTTGATGCCAATGGATTGAATGCTGGAAGAATGAAGAGGACCTCTAATGAATTTAGGTGAGCAATAAATTGGTAAAAGAGGGTATGTGTGGGAGAGACTTTTGTAATAAAGAACTTTGTCATGGTGTGTGTGTTTATTACAGTGTATTTGACAGGTGTACAACATGTGTGCAATATGTTATAGTGGGCCCTGGGTGCCAGGGCTTCCTGATACTTGTAGTTCTACAAACACTTATGCCAGGTCTTGTACAAAACAAAAAGTTCACCAGCAAAAAAATGTTTAAATCAATAAAATCTTTGTTACGCCACACCCATTTCTCCAGGGTTGTGGGAAGAGCACTATTGCTTTATAACATATGGGCTGCTTTTCCTACTATGGGGCCCACAGTTTTATGTGGGACTGATTTGAACTCTGTGCTAAATTAGCTACATCTCATTGACATTAAAACAGGCGGAGTCCATGCTGTTGTTTCCATTTTCTAGTATCACCATCCCAAACTTTCATACCTAGTGTTGGAATTGGCTTTTTAAGTGGAACTCCACACTGTTTGTCCTATCAAAATTGACAATGAGGGCTGTTGCAGGTAACACTTTTGGGAGAGGGTGCAGGTTTTAAAAAATATATATAACACCGCATAAAACCACTGTCATCATCATCATGTTAATAATCATTGGCATCTCTTTATATGATACTCTTAAAGTTTGTTATATGCTTAAAGCATGAGAATGAGTATTCCACTAGTAACTGGTCCCTCTTATGAATGCATTCCTTTTACTACAATTCTGTCATCTATTCTTCATTCAATATTGTATCCACTTAACCACTTTTAAATCCAATCCCAAACAACTTCATTTATTTATCTGATTTCAATGTGGAATAGCATTAAACGCCTTTCAAAAATCCAAAATGATCTATTACCTTAATCATTCAGTCTGAAAAAAAGTATATTCAAAATCCTTGTTAGGTTCTGCTTCCAGTAAATCCATGTTATTTGGGATATTGTAAATTGTTAGATTTGAGCCTACAATTCTTTTTTTTCAGCAGTGCTTCCATAAATGTATCTACTACTGATGTCAGGCTCACTGGTCTGTTATTGCCAGACACTACTCTTTTGCCCTATATGTGACAATAGATGACACCTGCTCTTTTCAAGTCCTCTTGGAATTCTTCTGTTAACAGTGACTGGTTGAAAAATTCAGTTAGTGGCATATCCAGCACCCCTGTAAGTTCTATTTGTATTCTTGGATTTATCCCACCTGGCCCTATTAACTTGCTTTCTTTCAATTTAAAGGGTATTGTCCGATTCCTCTCTTCTGTAAAGTAACTCATGTCTTATTTCTTTGAATCAATTGTTCTGCTACTTAAATTAGGTACATCTCCTTCTTATACTATAAATAATGAACAGAAATACTTATTCCCATAATCTGCTGTACCCTTGTTTCCCTCTACATGAGTTGTCTGGTGCTGCCTTTATTTCTTCTGAAAAATATATTTAACACACGTGTTTTAATGCATTCTATACTTGCAGCTACCTGCATAGATATTAAAACCTGTTACCTATAGTAGTAGCAATATCTTGGTCATTGAAAAAAGTAATCTATATCTTGACCTTTTGCTATAAACAGTGATTTTGGTGATGGCTGCTTACAGTACTTAGCGTGTGTCACGGGCACTAGGAGTCTTTGCCCAGGATATCACCAGATGATGGACTTACCAGAGTAATATAGCTGTTACTATGGTTCTCTGGTAGCAGGGTGACAACGGAACAGGAGAAACAGCAGATGGTGAGAGAATGCTCAAGGAAAGTCTATGACTAGCAGCAACTGGTAATGAGTAGATGAATGTACACGAGGAACCAGATGGACAAGTAAACGTGAGGAGAGTCAGTGGTCTGCGTATAGCAAGTTGTACAACTGCTATAGTGAGGAGGAATATCCAGGAGTAGCGAGGAGGTAGTGAGAGTCAGCGGTCTGCGTATAGCAAGTTGTACCACTGTCTATAGTGAAGGAATGGATTCCAGGTGCAAGTAGGTAAAGGGGAAGTCAGTGGTCTGCGTATAGCAAGTTGTACCACTGCTTATGTGAGAGGATACTTGAAACTGGTGTCACAGGGAAACAGGAGTCAGTGGTCTGCGTCAGCAAGTTGTACCACTGCTATATATATGTGAGGAGGGGCACGAGGAGGTGAATGTAAAGCAGAGTATACACGGGGCACACAGAACTTGATCCCACGATGATATCCACAATACAACAATAACTAACAAGCGCTGCTTGAAGTATACAAAGTCACAATAGCTATCCAGGTAATCGGAAACAAAGTCAATGGTAACAATAGCTTCAGTAGATAGCAGACTCCGGAGAAGAACACAACTCAGTCCAGATGGATATGCAATACAAAAGCAAAGTCAATGGAAAGTATGCATACCGCGGTTCAGGAGAGCAGGCTGTCAGAGAGACGTGCAGGGATACCTGAACGGCTGAAGGCCGGCAGGAGGAGAGACCACTGGAGGGTGGAAGCGGTAATCAGGTTGGTGCAGCGCACGGCAGGTAATCCAGAATCAACGAGGCAATACTCAGGAAGCAGTAGTAAGTGAAACTGGAAACTCGATGAACACGGGAGGGTTGAGGCTGTCTGGTATCCAGCAGTAGTAGCAAAGGCAGTGGAGAGGAGACACGCTGAACATAGAAGAGTAGAGACGGTCTGGAATCCGGCAGCAGTAGCAGATAGGAATCAGTGGAGAGCTGACACGATAAACACAGGAGAGTTGAGACGATCTGGAACCCTGTAGTAGTAACGGAGGCAGCGGAGAGCAGACACGCTGAACACAGGAGAGTTGAGACGAACTGGAGTCCGGTAGTAGTAGCAGATAGGAATCAGCTGAGTGCAGGCACGATGAACACAGGAGAGTTGAAGTGGTCTGGAAACCACAATAGCAGTAAACAGGAATCAGCTGGAGCTAAATACATGAGGAAACACAGGAACACCTTCAGAGGCTCATGGGGAATGAGACTCCAAGATCAGGCAACCAGGTAATAATCACAGGTGGTTTAAATAGGGAGGGTTGCCTGATCATCCAATCAATTAAAAGCAACAGGTACTGAAGGTTTGATAAGGGCTGCACATGCGCAGACCCTCAGGATGGCGGACGGACACGGTTCCTGATCACAGGAGAAATGGCACTCACAGTCCGGTGAGTGACAGCGTGCCTTAAATCCAAAGTTACTTTGCACTTGCTCTACTGTGATTTAGGCCCATCTAAAACTCACTTTTAACATCTTAACTCACTTTTAAATAATGATCTGGTGTTCTCTTGGATAGCCAATTACTAATAAGATACAGACAGAGAACACTGATATTGTAGTAAGCAGAGATTCCTGCAGATTATCTGGTCTAATAAAATCTAGCAATCTCATCTCTGCCACGATGCCCCTAGAGTTAGAGCATGTCATGATTTACTAGATAAAGATTAAAGCAATTAGATTGACGTTAACAAACTGAAAACAATGAAAAAAGTGCAGATACACCAACATTTTTTCCATATGCATTTTATTATGACTAATCACATTTTTACGTTAAAGATTTAAGAATAAGAGATGCAGTAGATATCAGGGGTTTAATTAATTTCATTAAAGCAGTTAAGGGAAGAATCACCATAAAGCACCTCTAAAAACTATGTTCCCCATATAATAGCAATAAACTGAATAGATTGTTCCATGACCATGCTACTAAAAGTCCCATCTGTCCAAAAAAAGGAACAACAACAACAAAAACTTAACTTGGTAGAGTAAATAATAAAAAACGTAATTCTGGCAGCAGTAATTCGTAAAAAGTGGCTGGGCTTCCTGAGGTACAATTTAGGTATGGACCCCTGCATGCAAATGAGGGCTATCTAGCACTTAGTCCACATGTGTACTCTCATACCCTGCCCTGATGATCCATCACCAAGTGATAGATTTGCTCTTTAAATATTGGCAGCCATCTTGTATTAGCAATTAAAAGCTTTAAAAGTATTCATGCAATTTTCACCATTTAGTAGGTGCACACACTTTCACAGTTCAATAGGTTCACACATAGTGTACCGATCAGTAGCTCTTCATTCAGTTGAGTTCACAATATCTGGTATGTGGACAAATGCTTAAGGTGGTATAAATTTGTTAAGTAGTCTACATTTCTTTCTTTTATATCTTAGTAGAATGTTTAAAGTCTCAAATGTGTTAAATAAAGTTTGTTCTTTAAAAAAAAATGCATTTATATTTTTACATGCACAAGTGCTTTTTACAGACTTTTTATATTCCAAAACTGTAAAAAAATCTTGTTGAAACTGAAGGCATTTGTGAAATATCATGTTATAACACTCATGGTTGTTGCAAACTGGAGGAAAATGAAAACTTGAGCTAGCAATCATACCAGTTATAAGTGTTATAGGACATTTCTGTATGTTTTTAGAAACAGCAAAAGTTGTCAAAGTGAAATTAGATCTGACTATAACAACACAGAATGATATTAACAACTCCAACTATACCAGGACACAATTTTAGTCATGTTTAATGTGATCTCCTTATCCAATAATACATAGATAATGTGTAATGTTTTTAAATGCAGAATTTTAATTTTATTTTTTTAATGGACAAATTTAAATTTTTTAGATGCCTTTGAAACTTTCCCTCATGTTGGACTATTTATAACTCTACATAAGTTAGAAAATGGAATGAATAGCTCCCTTAAATCTAAATGCTCCTGTGAGCCAATTCCTTACAGAACTGTTTATTGACTCACATGTCTGCACTATTACCTAGCGTCCCACTTCTAAGAAGCATACTGTTTCTAGAACAGTCTGTTTTTTAATATACCTGGAAGCCAGCCTCTTATACCTGCAACTCTTGTTCAAACATCACAGACCTCAGATTTTCCATTGGCAAGGCAGTGTGTCTTCACTTCCTATAGTAGTTTGTAAGGAATTATCTGACTGCAATATGATAAACATCTGGGGCAGAAACAGACAAGATGGGAAAAAAATAGTAATGACTGTCTAAGCATAATAGTAATCATAATGTAGAAAATAAATAATTATTATTTTTACTGCTATTTTAATTTGCTTAAGAATGCAACATTGGACTCATTTTGCCATTTAGTGGGATGTAATGTAAATTTTTCTTATATGAACTTTAAAACAGTTTCCTTTTGTTTTCACCTTCCACTAACATGTCCTAACCTGAAAGCTACATTTTTGTGAATGACTCAACCACCAATTACCCACCTTGAAGTAGCAGTAGTTTAGAGTCACATGTGAATTTCACTCCTTATATTCAAACACCATAAACTTGCTGCCTGTCTTGAAAAATAATCATCTCTTATTTGCCATTACCTCAGACAAAGTATTTTCAAAACACAAATCCACACACTCATCATCTCCTATGTTTTGGTTACTATAACATCTAGAAAAGAGGGAAACTACTAGTTCACTTTGCAGCTCTTGAGATATTGGGAGGTCCTGAGATCTCAACCCAAGTTTAAGCTAAATTTATCTCCAAGGGACCAACAGGAATGTAACTAAAAACAACATCGTACAGAAGTCAAATAATAATTGCTTCATGTGATTCCATTTACTGCTCCAGAGCAGAAAACAAAGATAGCAGAAGGGTCCTGTATGGTTAGTTAATCCAGAGTTTTGAAGTCAAAATTATATTTAGATCCTAATTGCCTTTGAAAGAGCAACTATTTCTGATTATATATATGTATGTATATATATATATATATATATATATATATATATATATATATTCACTCATTCACTAATAATCATAGTTACATGTGTGCTGGTATGCATGTATTACTACAAGCCCTTTGGTGCACAGCTAGTATGTTTTGTGTACATATCTGCATAGCACAGCAAGCATCGCCCTTAATTTACCTAATTATAAATGATAGCAGCAAAAACCTGATTAGTAATTAGTAACAAAAATACTGCCTGGTGACCTCACTTGAGTGATTCTTTTTACATCTGGCACAGTGTATGTGGGGTGGTACTATCATTTAAGCCAGTGTGAGTCCACTCTCCAAACCCTTACCAGCCACGTGAAGTGCACGGGCATTGCTGCATGCACTGTTTGTGTGAAGCGGGACATAACTCACAACTGTCCCTGCAGTGGGGACAATGTCCTGACTGAATGAGACAGTCACCTAAGAATCAGAATAGTTGCCAATCTCTCCGGCTCTCTTGTACCTGTTCTTGCAGCTTTCACTGCATGCAACTGCACAAATTTTAAGCTCAGTTCCTGCTTGTCCAGATTCTGGAATGTTGGGGCACTGTTTGGAAAAATAATAGATACATGAAACATGGAAAGTCTAGCAAAGAATGAACTCCAAGCCTCCCTCTCCCACACCAGCCCCAACTTTAATGAGAAGTGAGGCACATAAAGCCAAACGTCCTTAAACTTATCCACATGTTCAGAAGCATAGCACTTACCCATTGAGGGTTAAGTTGTTGGTCATCTCCAGCCAATAGAATCCTGTGGGAGGGTTTGGGTTTGTGTGCCCATATATTCTCACGCAGAGGATGCTGGGCGCAGAAATCCTCAGGGAGTAGCTGTGTCAGGCTGAGTAGCTGCATTTTGTGATTTAGCTGCATTTTAGCTGTCCTTTCTGTAGTGGTGTGCATTTAAACTTATGTGAACAGTGTGACTGTATTTACTGTCGTTTCTCTGTGATTACTGGCGATTAGCTGTGTTTAAATTTTCTCCCCATTACCTATATAAGTTTATTTCTTCATTGTGCTTTTAATCATTCCCTTGCCGAGTTCTACACCTGCATATTGCATTTTACTAAAAGGACATGTCCCGCCCGAAGAGAAGCGCCCCTGCCCCCTCTAGATTCACGGAGGGCGCTGGTTCTCCTCCCCGTAATGTCCCCCTGGCCTCCTCCACAGACCAGACGTCCGCTGCTTCCTCCGGCGCTGACACTATGGCTGCACGCCGAGGGAGCAGTGGGGCGAAGAGGACAGCAGCGTGGGCAGCCGGGCGAGGAAGAGAGAGGGACAGACGCTCTTCCCGCCGCGCCCGTTCATCAAGGGGGAGTGGCGCAACTCCGGAGGCCATTGGTAGGCGGGCGCACGCGCCAGAGAGAGAGGCCGTGCCGCCTGTCTCCGGCGTTACAGCTTCGGGGAGGGTCAGGCTGAGCGCGGCGAGGAGAGGGTCCCCCTCTCCCGTGGGCGCTCGGTCTGCTGAGAACAGTAGCGGTTACACTATTAACCCTTTGGGGGCGGAGGGTAGTGGGCAGAGGCCCGTGGCGCACAGGCAACAGGGGAATGGAGCTAGCCAATCATATGCCCGGTCAGAAGTAGGGACTGTGAGGCAGAGGCAGCCGCAGAACACGAGGCCCAACAGCGCCCCCCCTCTCATGTCTTTGGTATGTTTTCCACCGCCAGTCGCTGTGTCTCAGGCTGCAAGGGATCTTGTTTTGCCTGCTCAGATACCTGATCCCAGGTTGAACCAAAACGTACAATCACAGGACAGTGATGTTCAGAATCAGGCCAGGGAGAGGGCAGCTCTTAACACACAGCCCCCCTTCTCTAGCTATCAAGAGGAGGGAATGTCTCCTTTATTATTCTCACGGGATGTTAGCGGTTCCTCATTTACCCCGTTCCCCCCTCCCCAGCCCATCCCTCAGGTTCACACGACAGGCTGGCACAGTAACGGGACAAGGTTCCCACAGCTAGGTCCCGTGGGAAATGTGTTTCATAGTCAGGCCCAACCGCATACATGGTATATGCCTTCTCAGACATTAGTTGGTCCCGGTTCCTACCTACCGTTACGAGGCCCATTTCCCCAGCCCACACAGGTAGAGTTTCGTCCCGTTACGCAGACACAGTCTCAGCAAGGAATGCCGCTCAGAGGTGATGCCATTGGGGAATGGTCCGCCCCTTACCCCCTCCTAATTTTCCCATGTCTTTGCCTACCCCCTATGCTGGCACGATATCCGCTACCGTACATAGTGCCCACCTTCAAATGATGCAGACTTCTGCCTGTCAATCACAGGCACCGTCCAGCCAATTCCCAATGCCGCCTGGTTTCAACTTAGTACCATTCCCGGGTCAAGTTCTCAGTACTGACAGTGGGGGGGTTGGTGCGGGGGTGAATTTACAGGGGAGCAGTCCCGCTGTTGATATGTCTTGTTATTCAGTATTACAGAGTATGCCAGGAGGCGAGTGCATTTCTGCTGGTGGTTGGGTCGAGTCGGGTCCACAGGGCGGTACTTCAACGTCGCACGGAACCAGGGAGGCGTCGCCTGCGTCCAGGCAGGAAGCAGCAAGCAGCGGTGAGTACTTAAATTGTTTTTCTCCGGTAGCTCATTCATGTAGTCCTCCCATGTCATCCTCGGGTAGCAACGAATCTGACACAGAAGCTGGGCCGCGCAAGCTCATGAAAGTGTTGCAGCAGCATTTTGGCGGAGCAAAAGGGTTTAGGAATTCAGGAGGCGCAGTACCCGTTTATGAAGAAGGAGGTGATGGCAGTGACAAGGTGCATTGTGCTAACACAGGGCTTCCTACTCGTATTAGGCCATGCATAAGGGACCGAATAAACAAAGTTTTTTATGTAGACATTTTTTCAATCACGGGGCGTGCTAAAAAAAAGTTAGAAAAAGCGGCAAGTAAAGGAGGGAGGGTGAGGAGGCATACAAAACGTTTACCAAGTGGATTTCTGGTTTCTGCTCATTTGCCGCGGTATATCTGGAAACCAGACCGGATGCCATGCGTGATATTCTGCGCTATCTGCATATGATAACGGTAATGTACGAGTCAGACGCCCCATTTATCTGGAGAGAGTATGATCAAGTGTTCAGAGAAAGGTTAAGTGGTAAGAGGGACATCCCGTTTGGTACCAAGGATGTTGAAATATGGATGGATATGGTTAGACGTTCAGTCTCAGAGTTGAGTAGTAACGCTGTACCCAGGTTTCCAGGGCCGGGGAGGCAGGGGGCCTCCTTTCCCGCTCGCAATAAATGCTTCACTTTCAATAGCGGTACATGTACAAGGGGAGTCGCTTGCAAATACAAACACATTTGCACCCTATGCAGAGGGACTCACCCGGCTCAGGATTGCACAAGAATTAGAGAAGGGGCAGGCAGAGGAGGGCAGGCATCAGGTGCTAAGCAGTAAAGCACGTTCACCAGTGAAGGTGCAAGCTTTGACTAGATGGTTACGCCTTCACCCTGACCAACAGTTAGCAGAATTTTTATTTAGAGGATTTAGTTATGGTTTTAGTTTACCCATCAAGGGTGCTGTGTGCGCTCAGGCTGCAAAGAATTTGAGGTCTGCCTATATTTTTCCCGAGATTTTGTTAGAGAAGGTTCAAAAAGAAGTGTCTTTAGGTCGCATGGCAGGTCCGTTTGAAATATCTCCATTAGCGGATTTAGTGTTATCGCCAGTAGGCGTAGTCCCAAAGAAACAAGCGGGGAGGTATCGATTGATACAACACCTGTCGCACCCCCAAGGAAGTTCAGTTAATGACGCTATTGACCCGGAAGATAATTCAGTGTTGTATCAGTCGTTTGAGGAGGCATTGGAGTTGGTTAGATCATTTGGGGAAGGGGCGTTGTTAGCAAAGCTAGACATAGAATCGGCTTTTAGATTGTTACCCCTGCATCCAGAGTTGTTCCGTTATATGGGCTTTAGGTTTCCAGACGGTATATATGTGGACTTATGCCTCCCGATGGGGTGTTCTATTTCCTGCGCTTATTTCAAAAAGTTCAGTTCCTTCCTTCACTGGTGTGTGCAGGCAGGATCTGGTCATCCGGGTATTGCTCACTACCTGGACGACTTCCTTTTCATGGGGCCGGCCGATTCCCCAGTTTGCTCCAACGTATTGCGTGATGCGCAGTATTTGTTTTCAGTTTTAGGGGTTCCAGTAGCTCAGGGCAAGACTGAGGGACCTATGACCTGCCTGTCGTTTCTCGGCATAGAGATTGACACGGTTAAGGGATGTTGTCGGTTGCCATTGGAAAAAGTTACCAAGCTGACGACTTTAATTCAAATGGCCATGCGGTCTAGGTCCCTGAAGTTGCGGAGCATACAGTCTCTCTTGGGGTCTCTTAACTTTGCGTGCAGAATAATACCTATGGGGAAGGTTTTCTGCAGGAAGCTGCAAATGGCAATCATTGGTTTCACTCGTCCTCATGCTTGGGTGACACTGTCGCAGGAAATTAGGGAGGATTTGCGCATTTGGTTGTCATTTCTGGTTAAATTTAACGGGATTCGTATTTGGCCCAGTCCCATCGCTTCTAATGAGCAGCTGAACCTGCACACCGATGCAGCGGGCTCGACAGGCTTCGGAGCCTACTTTGACGGGGAGTGGTGTGCTGCATTGTGGCCCGATTTATGGCGGCTTAGAGGGTTAGTTCAAAACCTGCTGGTCTTGGAACTCTTTCCTATTGTGGTTGCGGTGGAATTGTGGTCTGATAGGCTGGTAGGTCAACAAGTCGTTTTCTGGTGTGATAACCTGGGGGTGGTGCAATGCATCAATAAGCAGAGTTCTTCATCTCCTCCCGCTATAGCCTTACTAAGACATTTGGTACTGCGCTGCCTGGACAAGGACATCACTTTTAGCGCTAGGCATGTTCCAGGCGTAGACAATAACATAGCAGATGCCTTATCGCGCTTTCAATGGGCAAGGTTTAGAACTTTGACTCCTCAGGCTAAGCTCACTGGCTCCCCGTGTCCCTCATCTATCTGGCAGATTGTCGAACAGGCTTGCAAGATCTAGCTGTAAGATCGTTGGCCCCTTCTACCAGGAGAGTGTAACATGCAGCCTGGCAGCAGTGGTGTAGATTTCTGGAATCAAAGGGTCGACAAGATGGAGGTCAGAAAGAGGATATGGACGCTTTATTTGGGAACGTTTCAAGGAGGGTTTATCTAAGGCGGCTATGTCCTCCATGTTAGCGGGCATCTCCTTAATGGCCCGTTTATATGGGTTTAATGACGTAACAAAGGGTTTTCTTATATCAAAGGCCATGAGAGGGTGGGCGAGGGAGCAGCCATCAGTTGAGGATCATCGTAGGCCTATAGAGGCGAGTCTATTGAGGCAGTTGATAGTTGCGCTGGCTAGTGTTATAAAGTCAGATTATGAAACTCTGTTGTTTAGTACTGCATTTTCCCTTGCCTTTTTTGGGGCGTTCAGAGTCAGCGAATTGGTTTCCCCTCTAAACATGTTATCGGTAATGCACTAATGGCTAGGCATGTTTTACTTGCACATAATGTCCTCTCTTGTAAGATTCTCAGATCAAAGACGGATCAAATGAGCAAAGGGTATTGGATGTCGATTAAAGCTCACGAGGACCAGAGTATCTGTGCGTTTATGTTATGCTCTAAATTGGAGGGGGTCCGACCCAGTGGATCTGAGCCATGGTTGATACATACGGATGGGGCTCCATTGACTAAGTTTCAGTTCAATGCAGTACTTAAAGCTACGCTGAAGCATATTGGTTTGAACCCAGAGTTGTATGGTACCCACTCATTTCGGATTGGGGCAGCTACTGCAGCGGCTGGGAGAGGAGCGTCTATATCTGCAATTAAGTCTATAGGTAGATGGAAGTCTGATGCTTATAAGAAATATATTAGACCTGAGCTAGGCTAGCAGGCCCCTTCGTTGTACGTTAGCCCAGGGCTCCGCTGCTCGTCGCTTTTAGCGGGGGCGTGGAGGGATTTTTCTCATCCTTTCTGGATCAAGGCCTGATTAGTGGTGTGCCTCCATGAATGGTTGGGTGTTTACCTCCACCTGGGTCAACGTTTAAACCCCTTATCACTTTACTGTTATTGTAGGCTTATAATATTATTCTAAGGTTTTTTGATGTATTCATGTAAGATTGTTCTTACATATGATATGAGCTTACGGTTGATATGGAGCTGGTGTTGAAATGGTAAGTGATTGGTAAAAGGTTTTTCTCAGAGGATCGGTAAAGGTGGCAGGTAAAGGAGTTTTGAGTTGTGGTGAATGGATCAGGAGGATCGTGGTGTGCGATCTGGTATTAATGCAGATTTTATTTACAGGTGCATCGGATCGAGAGAGACAGATATGGTTGGTAGGTCATTCCTATGTGTACTGGGCATCCAGGCACGATAGGGAGGTAAGAGGTTCAGAGATACCTGATTCGTTTCAAATTAAATGGTTTGGTTATAGGGGTATGCAGTGGAGTGCTCTTATTCCTTTATTGAAGAAATTGGAGTGTAGTGAAGGAAGACCAGACATTTTAGTGTTGCATCTAGGGGGTAACGATTTGGGTAAGGGGAAGTCCCTTGATCTTTTTATAGCAATAAGAGAAATATTGTTTTTTTGTTATATTATAAGGTTTGGTAGTCACAGAGTAAGTAAGGTTAAGCAGGAGAGCCCTTGCAGTTGGCAACTGGGGCATACAGTGCTATCGCTGATTGGGTAATGCCACCACATACTTCGAAGCATCTTGGTTCGTGGTTACCCGGTACGGGGACCCTGTGTTCTGCATTGTACGGCAATTCATTCGTGAGCCCTGAAGTGATGTGGTCACTATTACGCCAGATTTAGCACCTGCCAATCGTAAGGGACTAGGTCCCGGTATCAGTGGTAGGCTGGGGGCCCGTACACTGTTTGGTTTAGCTTTTATTTAGTTGGCTGAAAGCAAGTGCTCTCGCCCCACCAGGTTTATACATTTAATAAACTGTGACCTTTTTAAGCCAAAGCTGAAGTTGTCAGTGTCTTTATTTATTAGTGGTAAGAGATATGGTTGTACATGAGGAGAGGTTGTGCGCGGAAGAAGGAATCTGTGGTATGAAGTTTAATCAATAATAATTAAACCTTTGCACCAGCAATCAGCCCAGACATTAAATTAATAGCATTCACATTTAATAAATAGATAATCTAAATAGGCTCTATCATTTATAATGGTATATGATATCTTTTTGGAAACCAGATTTTAAGAAAGCTGTGAAAAACAGAATGAAAAATAGACAAACTATTGCTGCTGTTTGGGGTTTTCATCATTGTGTATTTGCAGTGAGCAAAATCAAAGGCAAAATAAAATATGAGGTTAGTGTGTCTTTAAAACTGTGATGCAAATAACTGTATCAGTGTGTGTGTGTGTGTCTGTTTGCATGTATGTGTATGTGTCTGCAGGGCCGCCATCAGGGGGATATGGCCGGTACAGCTGTGAGGGGCCCGGACAGACTAGGGGGTCTGGACAGACCTCTGCATCTGTCCGGGCCCCTTAGTCTGATCGACCATGCCACTTCTCCTTCATGATGCTGTGGCTCCCAGGCTCTGATAGGCTGGGAGTGTGCGGCGTGGTGACGTCATCACTGAGAGCCGTGCTCCCAGTCTAACAGTGAATGTGAGCCGCAGCATCTGGGAGGATAAGGTAAGCTAATTGGTCATTAATTTGATAGTAGAGAAAAAGAGGAGATAGGAGAGGGGAACATTTACTGGGATTATGAGAATGGGTGAGGGAGATATTTAATGGGATTGGATGGAGGGGAGAGGTGAAACATTTACTGAGATGGGATGGGTGGAGGAGATCATTTTCTGGGATGGGATGAGATAATGGGGGAGAGTAGAACATTTACTGTGATGGGATGGGGGAGAAGGGAACATTTTCTGGGATGGGATGAGATGGGGAGGAAAGGGAAACATTTACTGTGTTGAGGTGGGAACGGAGCATGTACTGTAATGAGTGATGGGGGCGCATGTACGGCGTAGAGGGAGGAGGACTGTTTGGTGTAATATCCATAGCTATCGTCACCAAAAAGGATTGTCTGATGCGATTAGTGCGGTTCCAAAGCACAAAGAGATTTAATTGCAAATATATAACAAAGTTTGATCAATACATATGCATGTGCACTGAATCCAGTGACAGGTCATCAATCCTGAAGTCTGTGTAGTCAGAGAGACTGTTATTGTGCCAGTGCCCTGGTTTTACAGTTTGGGTTGAAAGAAAACAGTGATAGTGTTATTTTTGTGTACATTGTGACATCAAGATCATTCTTCACTGGTTCAGGGTTTAAGATAGTCCAGTACAATGCAGGCCATAGGTCAGTTCAAACGATGCTTCTCCAAAGGTGGGGACAACTCACTCACAACGACTTCATGAAATTATTTGACTTTGACAATGGGAGGTAGGGGAACAGTTTCTGATGGCAGCCCTACATGTGGTGTTTAGGACTAGAGACTGGATCAGCTTGCGTATTGCCACCCACTACCACACCAAACTATAAATCATTTGCAAATAGTTTGCTGACTTATGAGATGTAATTTACTTACAAGTAGTGAGCCATAACTTGAATAAATAAATGAATGAGTTAATTAATGAATAATAAATGTTTGGATTATTATTGTTTATCATTTTTTTCTTTTATTTACATTATGGCTCATTTAGAGTTTAACACATATTGCACCCCAAATGTATGGGTAAAAATTCTGTCTCAAAAATTGTTGACTTACATGTGTATTTTGAGTCATGTGTATCTCAATATACATCCAACTCAACACACAGTACATCAGTGTATCTACGTCAGGCTTACAAATGCATATATTTATGCCCAATGAGAGTGCAGAGATGCTGCTTGACAGCATTAGCTATAAATGCTAATATTGTATTACCATATTTGTACACAATATAAAATAAAAAAGTGTCATATACACAAGAGAGAATAGTCTCTTGGCATCGGTATTAGCAAATTCTAAAGTCACATTTACAACACAAAATTTTATTATATTCAAACACGCCCAAATCTGGTTTGATAAATCTAATGGAAATCCCAACACTCTAAGTCAATACTGTCTAAATACTACCGTCAGCCGCATCACTTGTGACGCGATGCGGCTGCGTCAGGGCACAGGCAGCCGCATCACATAACACGCTATGATGCGGCCGCATCGCGTGTCATGTGATGCGGCCGCCTGTGCGCCCCCTGGGATGCAACCTACCAGCCCGCGCCTGGTGAAGGGCAATGTCAGACCAGATTCAGAAACTTATAGGCAGAAGAAGCACCAAATATGTATCCATTATAACAGTTAAAAACCAAAGACAAAGTCAGGGCAGCACATAAAAGGCAAATTATGGGGCAGGTAGGGTCAAAACACCATAGCACATAGCTGTGCACTCAGTAACCAAGCATAATTTATTTCCGTGCATGTCCTAGACAAAAATCTTTTTACAGGGTGATAGATCCACAGAAAAGTTTCACAGAAAATGGTAGGGAATCATACATTACATAATACAATATGTATATATTGTGGCAAGAGCCCACTACTGCAGAAGCACACTATGCTTCTTTATTGTCAGGATGGTAATAATGTTTTGACACCGTATACTTGCACAGCAATTATGGAGACCCTCAACGCTTACTATACATAGTCCAGCTCTCTGTCCAGATCAGCCAGCTAGCCCAGCGTTGATCTCCCTGAACAATGAAACAAGCAGGGTTTTATACCTGACACTCCTCCCACAGGCCTAGCTCGATGGACAGGTGACACACCCACCTTCTCTTTAAAAGGAAACGCCCATCCCTGGCTCTGTATAGACTATCAGACCCACCCTGTCTGTTTGCTGAGAGGAAGCAGCTTTTAAATCATGTAAATAAACCAATTTTAAGCTACACATATGTTTTTACCTGGTTTAATCTCCATCTAGGTACATAACTGTGCCAATGTTTTACTCTACTTCCCTGCTTTCTCTGCATATTGCCAGCTAAATGCCTCCTTTTGTTACTATATATATATATATATATATATATATATATATATAATATATTTATATTTATTATATATATAGCAAACTGGATGGATCTGTGGGCTCTATTTGCCATAAAAGTCCATGCTTCTGTGTAGACTTATATAGACTACTCGTAACTCCAGAGTGTGTCCACAACAGCACACCTGCAATGAGCATAATTACTAGTCACTGGTGGCTGGCCATACAGGGTAATCAACCAACAAAAGTGGAACCTAGTGAGAGTTCAGCTGTGCCTACAGTGCTGGCATGGCACAACATATTGGACCGGAGTCATAAAGGCACGTATCTTACGATTTTGAGCATTTTGTCCGCAAAATCACTCTGTGCTTGCCCAGAACTGGGAGATTTGACAATGATCGCAGCCCTGTATGCTGCGTCTTCGAATACAAAGGACACATACTGCAACCTATGCTTTTGAGGACTGAACTAGGTAGGGAAGGGGCATTTTGCCATAGTGGATTTACAGTAGGGGTGTGCCGAACTGAAATCTCCAAATCCAGCTTTGGCCAATCATAAAGTAACTAGTTTTTCTGCCGTATCTCTTGCTTCATGCCCAGTAGACATTAACAAGATTAAATGTATTTAATTGAAACATATTTATTTTTATTTTTAACTGTTTTATCATTAGTGCCTATGTTAATAACAGGTGACTTTAATTCAGTCTTTTTTTTTCAGTGAGTTCCTTTGCGAGTTTATAATCCACATTGAACATATCCTGCAGCGTTTTTTGAAAAGCACACGTATCTAGAAATCCATGCCTTGATGAATTGTAGTGCACAAAGCCTAAATACGTATGTATAATACTAATCGCGGGTTCCGCTCAGAATGCGCGCCTTCATGAATCAGGCCAATTATGTCTATAAGACATGCCTAGAGGGACAAAGATCCCAAACTCTAGGTTTGCAGTATAGAAGCGTCCAGCCTTTGTGCCACTTGAAAAATACAAATAATAGGTAGTAAAAAAATTCAAATGAGGAACAGATCATTTTGGTACAGTAAGAGTATGTTTATTGATATCTTGCAGGTGTTCGGGATAACCATAATAAAACACACCGTACATGATCAAATAGATACATCTGACATTTATGTGAATCTGCGCAAACAGCTTTGATTCAGGTGAATTCGGAGCGAGGAACGTTAATGTGAGGAGTAAAAGAGTGATGAAAAAAAAACTATTATAATGAAGAATTACTGGAAAGCGCTTTCTAACTAGTGTAGTTTTTAAATGTCCATCTTCCGAATACAAACTTGTATCCAAAAAAGATACAGCATGTGAATATTTAATTTAAAATGATGTTGGGTCTTACAGCGCCGTATTAATGAGTACCACCGAATATTTCATGGTAAAGTATGAGCTACCAAAGGATGCAAACTGCACATAGTTGCCCCATTTAAACACTTGGTTTGATATTTTAAATAGTTCAATGTAAGAACCTGTTTAAAGGCTTTCTGTAAAATTTGAGGATCAGGTGTGACATGTGGTTCTCTTGATTCATAATTTGCAGCAAAGTGTCCGGAAGTATATTAGTTTGAAATATGTTGCTCCCTAGAGACTGCGACTATTAGTAATCCAGACTACAGTACATTCGTGTGCACTGCATCTGATATATAGCTCTGTGGTACTGCAGTATTGCCACCTGATTTATTTGTTCCCTTTTAAAAAACTGACCACTGCAAATCACAATTGTTTTCTGTACTTCTTAATATCACCGTTAGGATTCAATGTGTGAAAATGCACGTTGTGAATTCAACCTATGATTTTTTTCAAAACACAATAAATGACGCAACAAAAATTAATTCTGCACTTTACCATCATTAGCTATTTACGTGCATTGCCTATAAACACTTGCAAAAGTGTGTTACCAACAAATTCATGTCAATGGGCTTGATTCATTAAGGAAAGTTAAGTAAAAATATCGAGTAAGTAGTCTCTTGGACAATGCCATGTTATAATGCAAGGGGTGCAAATTAGGTTTTTATTTTGCACATAAGTTAAATACTGGCAGTTTTTTCATATAGCACACACATATCAACTTTAAATTGCAGTGTACAAATAAGCTATCAAGTATTTGTGTGCTGCATTGAAAAACTGGCAGTATTTAACTTATGTGCAAAATAAAAACCTAATTTGCACCCCTTGCATTATAACATGGCTTTGTCCAGGAGACTACTTACTCAATATTTTTACTTAACTTTCCTTAATGAATCAGGCCCAATGAGTGTATTAATAAACTTTAGCAAACTGTCACCAAAACTCCTCCACAGGGAAAAATAAAAAAATATTAACAAATAAAAAAAAAGATATTTTACACAGTATAATTTTTTGATCCAAAGAACAGGATATGTAAATAATTTAATTGGAATAAAGCTATGTTGGAATAGATAGATGCTGTGATGATCTCTGTTCTGTAGTAAATGCTACTCAAAGATCAAGAAGGGTAAGAAATTAGTGAACACCTTGGGATTTTGACAGATGTATTAATAGGCTTAAGCTACACATGCTTTTTCCACAAGTATAAACAAAGAGACACAAGTAATTTTAAAACGTTGTCATAGAAGCTAGAATATATAGCACATGGCTAAGAGACATATCTCTCGGACTCAAAACCTCTAGGGAGAAATTTAGACCAAGTTTCAAAAGTAGATGGAACAATTACACGATGTCTACTATTTCAGGAGAATCATGTTAGGAAGCCCATTATTAGTTTGGGAGCAATAAATTGTTCCACCTCTACCTCTACCCTAAACTTTCCTGGGTGCCATGTCACTGTTCCTTTCAATGCCCCCAGCTGCAGTCAGAATGGGCGATCTCTGCTACTAGACTGGCTATTTTTAACCAGGAAGAATGGGGTTGTTTTTTTATGGACAATCCCACATTACTTTTTGTGTGACCTTTAGGGTGCGTTCATTGAGCAACAAACCATTTTACAATGAAATAACAAGACATACCTCTCAAACCCCACTGCAAAATGGGAACTCAGGAAATCAGAACTTAAAATTAGGCTGGCTAATATATTTTATTGTATTACCCCTCCCCCAACCCACCCCACCCTCAGCACACTGGTAGTGACAACAATTGACCATTCATATAGGGGGGAGCCAATTTAGGCATGTATTATTGAGGGTTAGACTGTTATTGTAAATTGCTTTTTTTCTGTAATACATGAGTAGTCTAATATATGCAAGAATGTATGCACCTAAAAGAGAATTGTGTCATGGATAATCTCTCAATATTATGAAAATATATAGTAAAATACTTTGATGTGAATCAATAACTGTATATTAAAAAGTATTATCTTCCTCCCATCAAAAACAAATAAAAACAATACAATATATCCCTATAATAAAGCAAATAGAGATAGTACTAATCAATGCTTAATATTGTTTGATATCAGCATTGCCAACATTCAAAACCACATAAACAATTAAGAACATCCCTTGTTCATTATATGCAAATCTCAGTGAATGATTTGCATGCAATAAACAATTAGGAATTTATGATGTAGAAAGATAGTATTACCTTATTTAGGAAAATACAATGCAAATCAAGGACATGCTGCTTTATGGAGTAAATCTCCAGATGTATCCCAGTTTACTGTGCTTTTTATTTATGTGTCTGTGTTGTTTCACTGTAGCTTAAAAACATGCTATCAAAAACATTTTTATAAAATTACAAGTTATAAGAAGCAAAATAAGCTATACTTGTTTGCTTTACACACAGGCATAGCCAAAGGCTCTCCTATATATTTTTCATAAGTGAACTCCAGTTTAGATGACCCACTGTTCTGAAACTAATATTACAGCTTAACTCATATCAAGTATCATAGGAACCCTAAAAGAAAGCTTTTTTGAAATGGAATGCTCCCAACCAGTTGGAAAATCCTTCAAGTGTTTTGATTGGCAAGGATTCTGCCAGACAGTGGGAGTTATAAATAAACATTTCAGCAGAGCCTGGAAAAGCAAGCATCATTCCCATACAGCCAAAGTCTGCCTGTCTATTTTTTCCCCGTAGTGCTTGTTCTCTGGGATCTAAACCACACTGAACCCCCTGCATTGCATTACATAACACTCTAGCAGGACATTACCATGTGTATATTAGAGAGTGTGAGCATAAAAAAGAGACAAAACAGACAAAAATCAACTTAAATGAACATTCTAAGATATTTGATGGTATGTAGAGAGAACCATACCAGTCAGAAAACAAAAATAAAATTCAACTGTGAAAATAATGTCCATGAAGCACCCAAGTAGGGCCCCACATAAACCCTGGCAACCAGATGCTTAAAATCTTCACTGGGGATAACTGGAACAAATTTGATTGCCTGAGTCAGAGCTGAATTAAGACCAAATGGGGCCTTATACAGGATAAATATTTGGGGCTTCCGCCTCCATTCTCATTAGTGCATCAACCCTTATTGCCACTAAGTTAACACAGAGGCCTCACAAACTACCACAAACATAACCTATTCAATGCCATTTTGTTTAGATTTCTCATTGTGCAGAAAAAACTATCCTCTCCCGTTGTGTTGTACAAAGCCTTATTGCCAACCATTTTCCAGAACATTTACCTCTACTCTACTTAATTTACCCACAGACTCTTTACATCTTAAGGTTTCAGGTGGTAGCTCAGCACTTTGAGTATCTTTTTGCTGTGTACTAAGTAAGCAAAAAATATATTGGTGGATGGTCTCAAACCCTCCAGCCAGACCTGGGGATAGTGGATGTGCAAATTACAATAAACTGCACTATCAGCATTTTGTCTGCTTGCCTCAGAATTCGGTTGAAAACTTAAATACAATGCTTCTCACATGACTATGTTAAATAGAGTTAGCAAGGCACAGTTTCCTCCTTACATAATATATTTTAAACTAAAGGTAGTTATTTTTTTATAGTATGTTTCCATACAGGCTTGCTGCATGGAATCACCATTAGTTATAGTAATTAATGCAGGTGAGCCAAATGTTTTTAATAGATGGTGTGCAGGGTGCTTTAAGTAAATGTTGAAAAAGCATATTTTTCTTCTTTACTAAAGACAAACAAACTGAGCACTGAAAATCTTATAGACTTGTATATGTATTGGCTTGAGTAATTTATTAGGACCCAGGAGTTAGTATTTATATAACCTCCATGGTGCACCTATGTAATAGTCAACCACCCTAATCACTGCAGCCAAATCCAGGGCTGTATGGGGTTTGTTAGCTTTAGCAAATGGGACACAAAATCATTACACCCCTTTCTATTGGCAACAGGCTCCAGCTCTTGAACACATAAAGGATTCTGATTCACATTGCCACTCTAGAATTAAATTTGGCCAGCATAATGAATCTAGATCCACAAATATGCATTTAACATTTCTCTACAATTTGAATCCAACCCCAGGACTGAAAAGTACAAGTGCCCTACTTAAAACACTGGTACTGGTGGTGGCTAGCTCCCCCAAGAATTGGCAGCTACTGCACATTTCCAGGATCCTTGTTTCATAGACAAATTGACCATTCCTTTGTGACCCTTATGCTCTCCAACCTGGGTTGTATTCCAGGATTTTATAGTGATCCACAATATGTGGTTCCTCCAATCACGGCAGACACCCACAAAGCAACTCAGTATTTGGATGATTACTATTAACAAAGGAGGGCTAAATATAAGAGGATGACCTGATATGCTATTATTTCTTAAAAAAGAACCAAGTAATGCAAGTAGAAACCTGTGGCAAAATGTGTTTGATAATCTCCATACAGTCCACAACAGATTTCTGAAAGTTTATTTTATTTTAGTTATTGCTGTGTTTCATTAATATTTAATTAATATTCTTGCACTTTTTGATTTATAATGTTATTTTTACTTATTATTTTTTATTTCTTTACATTTTGATTTTTATTTTAATGTCTATTCATTGTTTTAGATTTGTTTTTTTATATTTTTATCAGCTATATTATTGTCTATTATTCAATGAACTGAGGCGGCCTGGCGGAAATTATTACACACACACATACACACACACTAGTATTCACATCATTATTGTGTTCAACACCTATGCATTGGGGGGGGGGGGTCCTTTGGTATTGATTGCCTGTACACACCAGCTAGCCAAGGCAGAAGTACTGAATGTATTTGCTGCTCTGGCCTACAAGGGCTGCTTCCCAGTAGAACTAATGAATTCTTCACAAAATTCATGTGTAATGAAACAATTTTTTTATTTTGCAAGATTATGCTAGAGGCCAAATTCCAAGAATAGACATCTAGATCCAGGCTAGTCATGATTGCACCTATAGCACCCCCCTTTCCCTTAGAGCTAATCATGCTGACCAGTACTCAATTGCCTCCAGATCTTGTGCAGGCGGTAGAATAGACTTATTCTGAGATAAATGTTGGCACCAGAAGTATTGGAGATTAAAACAATACAGGGGACTGTATAATAGGTGAAATGCACACAGGTTGGAAAAAGACGGAATTAGACGAAGTGTCAAATCAAAGGTATAGGCAGGTGGAAATTCAGGAGCAGTCAATATGAAGGCAATGAGGCAGGGCAAGTGGCAATCTAGAGATTAGTCAAAGTCTATTCAAAACATTAGGGATGGTGTAAATCCAGAAGCAAGCAAAAGTCAGAATAATTAGATTGCAGGCAATGGAAGAACCAGAACCAGGCAAGAATCAGACAGATAAAGAGAACCACAATATAAGGTAACTGCACCTATCACAAGCAAGTGAAGAGGACAGCTGCCTGCACTAAAGAGATGCAGTTAGGCAATCAGAATGCTCCCTGGTATCGGGTTCAGCTGTATTTAGTCATGTATCTGCACTTTCAACTAGCCAGAAGGCTTCTTAGAAATGTCCATAGTAACTGAGAAGCTACATATAGCAGTGATGCGCACATGTGATCACCGATCCTGAAACGCGGCAAGCAATAGTAAATTAGTCTCTTTCTTAAACACCAATGTGTACTTAATAAATAACAATCTTAAAACAGTATTGTCAACAAATTGCCAACTTTTCACCAATATAGTCAGCACCATCCTTATCAGACTTTTTAGCAGCATTTCAAGCAATAATGTTACAAGTACAATGATACCATGTCTTGTAGTTCCAATAACATATGGGACTCAGAAGCTCCAGAAATTATGTTTTGAGGAGTCAGGCAGCAAAGACACCAATGACAAGCAAATTACACAAGTTGTAGAATGGGGTTTGCCATACTGTCTATGGAGTAGGCCCATTAAAATGCACTATGGCACACTGCAAAAAGCAGAGCTGCCATCAGAAACTGTAGGGCCAAGTACAAAATAATCTGGCACGTTTCCCCTCCTCCTCGACACCTGTCCGATGAAGTGAAGAGTGAAGCCATGAACATGAAGCTTGCAGCAAGTTTATGTAATAGCATACTCCCATAGTACTGAAGTGAGCCAGAGGAGTGGGAGTGGCCAGCATGTGGGGTAATTTGAAGTGAAAAAAAACAAAAGAAAAGCCATTGCCTGACAAACCTAAGCTGTAAGAAAATAAAGTTTTGACTTGGTAAAGAGTAATGGTCAGGCTCTTAATCTTTGTGCATTAAGTTGATTTTCACAGTCTTGAACATTCGTGGAGAGATGTGATTGTGTATCTGGGAATTATGTGGCATTTACGTGAACACACAGTTACAGTAATTCGTTTATTCTTCCCCATCCCTACCTGCCTGCTTCTGTTCCGCTTCTCCAGGTGTAAGGGGAGGCAAGTCTGTGATACACAAACATTTAAGATAAGGATGCATTTTTGGTGTGCATGTTCAATATGAAATTAGTATATTCTCAAGCTATAATATATTGGCATATGCACAGCTCGAAATGAGGCCCATTGTACTTAGCATATGGTGATTTAATTAGTATGAAACAGGTAAATAAATGTTATAGATTATTATTATTATTATTATTATTATTATTATTATTATTATTATTATTATTATTATTATTATAATTATTACCAGTGGATATATCATGCTTAGTGCATCACCACAAAACATTTGCCATGTGGTGCAAAATAATTTTAGTCCGAATTCACTTATTGAAACACACAAATAAACACACAAAGGCTTGTATTCTATTATGCGTTTGAAAAGGTATTGCCTCATTGACACCCTAAATATTTCCCTTTCTCATCATGATGCATGCTTTCTGACAAAAAAATATGATCTGGCACTATGGGGGGTATTCAATTGTTGCTCCGGACCGCAAAAAAAACGAGCGCGTTAAAACTATTACCGTTTATACGGTAAACTTGCATGTAAAAACCGTTAATACGGTAGTTCACTCGCTGAATTTCATCTCGCAGCTCAGGAAGCTGCGAGATGAAATTCAGCGAGTAATTACCGTATAAACGGTAATAGTTTTAACGCGCTCGTTCTTCCGGCGGCCGGAGCAACAATTGAATACCCCCCTATAAGTACAAAGACAAACAAAATAAAAAAAATGCGAAGGGATATATTTACTGGAATATTATAATACAATGTCTAATAAGTGCCAAAATTACCTACACAGAGGGATATTTAATTTTTTTTTAAGTTGGGTGTATATCCACTATGCTGTACGCTGTATTTCTAGAAACCAGTACTCTGTAGTCAAAACATAGATTTTCCAGGCAGTTCTTTATGCAGCTTAATAACATTAATGTGGAATAACTGCTGCTCAAAATCATTGCCAAAAAGATCCTGATAATTTTATGAGAGGATAATGCTCTTGGAGAACAGCCAGTCATTCAATATGACACCCTTCTACTAGAAACATTTGATTTTTATGCTAGTCACACGTTTAAAAACTTGCAGGCTAAGGTATGATATTCTTTTATATCAAGAGAAAGTGCTTGTGTTAGAAATATCCTACTTTCTCATCTGAACATGAGGTTATATATTTCTGTTAACTAACCTGAAGGAAACAAAACTAGAACGCAGCAAAGACAGGGGTTGAAATGTGTTATTATTAGTATTATTATTATTATTATTATTATTATTATTACTATTATTATTATCTATTATTTTATTGTACCAACATGGTTCACAGCACTGTACAACATGGAATAATAAACTTAATATGTCATCATTATCAATACAGTAGTAAACAATGAAACGGAAATTTAGAGATCTCTGCTCACTTGATCTTACAATCTATAGGAAATGAGGGAAATTAGGCATGCTTGTTCTATACAGTGAACCAGCCAAAAATAATAGTAGAATATCTCACAGAAAAGTTTTAGAAGTGTTATTTTGGATAGAGTAAATAAAAAGTGGACAGCAGGTGTAGGTAATAGAGGGTAGAGTTGACTAAATTAAGGAATATGACACCAGGATGTTTAGAAAATGTGATAAGCATCCTTGACAACCTGTACTCTTTGGCCATACTTAATCATTTGAAAGTTAGGAGCTAGTTTGATTGACCAAGGTAGTTCTTTTCTGAGTAATTGTGTAGAACTAGAGGAGCCTTGGAGATGAGGGTAGAAGGTGGTGGTCAGAGAGGGTGATGGACTTAATTCACAGACCAAAATGTACAGGTACGGCGGTAAAAAGAGATGAGAATAATTGTAGCAGGGTGTGCTATTTGGGATATTTTTTGCAGATGAGGACTAAATGGGGATTACAGTTTCCATTGTGTGGAAAACTTGTGACAGTATAGATGGAGTACTGGTCCCTAGAAGATACAAACTGTGCTTTTCCACAGGAATTTGAGACAGTGTGCGCCTACCTAAAGCAGAATGATCCCTGTGCTGAAATGCTGCCATCTCTCGCATTAGGAATGTGACTTCAAGTGGGATGTGTGCCTCCTGGTGCATGGCACCAATCAGGTTATTGTGTATATCCACTGTGTGTGAGTCAATGTGTGGTATATTGCTATAATTTCATACATATTGTTTTCAGTGTTATATGTTATTTATGTGGTACTTATATAGTAATTTGTGATCTTTGAATAAAATAGAGCTTAAGTTACAATTTGTTCCTCTTAAGTGTGTCAAACCCACAGTATTGGCACTCCGACTGTTGCTGGTGTATCTGAAGGGGAGAGCAGTGGTCTGTAGGTATAGCTAGTGCTGTCATACTGGCATGGAGACTGTAAGCATTCACAAGGGTTTGTATGAAAAAAGGATGGTCTACATTAATGAATACCAGATCTACAATAATTCATATTTTTCACCTTTGACTTTTAGCCATAAGATCACTTGAAACTTAGTTAAACTTACTAAAATAATGCTTTGGTGAAATACAGATCCATATTTTTCTTTTAAATATATAAAATAATGATCACAAGCCTCTCATTACTCTTGTCCTCTGGTTCACACACACCTTAATTGTCTGTGTATCTCAAAATACATTGTTATATTGTCTTTTTTTTTACTCTTCCCTAGTATGTTACTAATCATCACTATGATTACAAAAATAATACATATAACTGTTTAGCAGAAATTAGAAACTAAATATGAACCATTGAATATATGTAAGCATACATTCTAAGGGGCATATTTAATTATGATGCGCAGCGCGATTACACGCGGCCGCACGGGTCTCAGTACCGCAACATTGTGGAAATCCGCGATATTGTGCTACCGTAATGACTCTTTATATACGCGCAGCCGCTCGTAATCGTAGTCGCGAATTGTAATTCAATACCCCCCAATGCATTACATTTAAATTTATTAGACAATTTTAATTATTAGAGAAGTTTATTAAAATGTTTTCTTACAAATGTGTCAAGGAGATAGGTCAACTTCTGATTTTGAAATTATTTACAAAAATGTGGACATTTTATAAATGTTTCTGTTATCTTCACAAGTTTTGTTTAGTTTTCTCTAAAATTTTCTGTTTTGTAGATGTACAATGCTTTGTATCCAAAATGTATTTTTATAATGTGGAGAAGTGTTTTTCTTTTTAAATTAGTTTCAATGGCAGCTGAGCCGGCTTATACGCCATCATTGCAACTTCTGGAGACCAATGAAGAAAACCAAACTGCTCAAATACAAACCATGGACTGACTATTCTCAAAATATGAAGAACAAGCTTCCCTACAGTGAACTCAAGTTCAATTGATCCAGGAGGCTGTGGTCTAACTACAAAAACAACATCAGAATAATAAGGAGAATGGTTCATTCCTTGTGGCCATCCTATATCCTGGCTCCCCAAGCACAAGTCCATGGCCCGGCAGCAGTATATCTCTAGTGAGCCAGATTCACATGGAGAAGAGGTTTTCAATCTTCCCCTGCTCCAGCAGCCACCACAGCTTGGTTCACATGGAGGTTTGTGCACCGATAGGGGCTTAATATTCACCCTGGAGTCATAAGTCTAAAAAATAGAAAACATTTTTTTTGTATATAAAATAAAAAAATATATCAGAAATGTATGATGTCATTTTAATTTATTAATACATTTTGAATTCTCTATACATATGATGTATATTTTTGACATGCAAATTATTAATTATTTCAAACTTAAATATATACAGGTTAGGATTGAGGGGGTAAAATTTGTAACTTCATTCCAAATTTGGAGAATGACTTAAAAACCCTTATAAAGTTTGTTTTGCAAAGCACAGTTGAGCATAATTTTTTGGCACCACACAATATATGGCTATGTTCACCTCTGTCAGGCATTCCAAAGAGGCTTACGCATAAAGTGTAAATATGCTTGAAAGAGTCCCATAAGATGCCTGGGCAAACTACCATGAAATTGTCCCTAAAATATACATCCTTACCAAAAATTGATACCCTCCTGGAGTACAAGGAGTATACAGCATCATAGACCCAGTCAACCCAGGATTTTTTTAAGGAAATAACGTTACCTTCCATGAGATGAGTCACTAGAAAACAGACGTTATCCAGGTTGTATTTCCTAACTTGAGTAACTCCTATCCTCTGCTGTTGTGAACCTCATCTCACTAATTTGTACTACTTATCTGTTCATCTGTGTTTATTAAACCATGTAAATCTACTGCCACTAATCCCATCCTCTGCTATGCTGAACTTCATCTCAATTATTTGTACTAATCTTCTGTGCAACTGTGTTTTTTAAAACAGGAATTTGTTATCTATTGCTTTAACCTGTGTTGGGTTAATGATCATTGATGCATAATTTATGAAAATGGCCTGGGCTCATATTGCCTAATAGTACAAATAGATGTTTTGTTTTCTCTGATCAGCTGACCAATTAGCACAGATATATCTAGTTAGTATTTATTCCCAAATATAGCTTAACATTCAGTTAAGGGTAAACGTGTTTGGGGTGTGACGTGTTTGGGGTTTCCTACACTAAGTGGGTATTCTCACAAAGTGTTTAAAAATGTATAGTTAAACAAAACAGTTAACTAAATACTGAACAACAGCTGAAGACATGTAGAAATAAGTTACATCTACTACAACCTGCCTCTGCACTTCTCTAACTGCACTGGACATAGCAATTAGGTAGTGTGTTTTGATTTTAATTGCCCTTTCTTGTCCTTTATTCTTAAATCCCAATATTTAACATTTTTTTTATTATCCTTTCATGGAATTTTCATTAGAACTATATCATCCTTCACCATCCCTAAAACACACACCATTGTTCACTGTGCCCCCTCACTACTGCACTCACCTCTAATTAATACTCATTAACTTTTTTCCTATTTATATTCACTAACCAGAATATTCCCACTCTGTCAACAGAACATAAAAGTTCACACATCTTACAATCGTCTTACCTATCTTTCTCTGTCTCTGCTTCTATTAGCTGGTGATATATCACCTAATCCAGGTCTAACCCCCCCCCCCCCCTCATTCCCCATAAATGATTATCAGAACGCTACCAAAATCCAGCAAACCTCAAACACATCACCTGTCCTGTGGAAGTCATGCTCTAATTGTAACAAACTTAACTCCATACATTCACCTATTCCTCTCTGGCAATAATAGACTTATACAATCAGACACTGCCTCACCTGCAGGCCTTTAACATAGTGGCTTCCACTTCCACTATTTTAGACTGCAAGTAAATTTAGATACATGCAACTTAAAATACACCCATAAAACATAACTGTGCAGAATATTTTTGCCATATATTGATGTCCCTCTCTAATAAATGTATGTAGTAATAATATTTCTCCAATGTATTTACAGACAGTCAGCTGTTAAGTTTTTATTTTTATAAAAATATAAAGCTAGGAAAGGGAGGGGGTCTGTGAAAGCTTAGACCACAGCCAGGTCAGATGAAACTAGATTCAAACCAGTTCATGTCTTTAAAAAAATAGTATGCGTTTCATTTTCACACGACAGGAAATATATTAACAATGGCTATAAAATTATCTTATCTCATATGAATAAAAAATAAAATGAGTGGAATTTCCTTGTAACGTCATCTGCAAGAGTATTGTAGTAAATTCAATGAATCATATTACTTTTAGACAAGTCAATCATATGTTAATTAGCCACAATTAATAATAAATTCTATTGTAGACACACAGACTGAGGTAAAAAAAAGCACACTGCGCCTGAAATGGACATTTCACATTTAAAACAAGCAAGTAAAATAACCTGTTCCATTGCTTTCCTGAAAAATAAATAGATAATAATACTGGAAACAGAAAGACATACTCATATATCATGTTTAAAATCCTTAATATAATAATATTTAAACATAATTTATTTAATAACTGTGATCTGCATATGGGCCCCCACTTACTGGTTAAGGCATTAACATGATATATCACCTATGAGGTTCGAGGAGAAATCTGCAATGTTACATAACCGCAGAGTGCCCCTGCGACCATTCTGAAGGCACTCCATGGACAAATGAATTACCCCTTATATGCTTTATGTATGCCTCATATATTAAAGACATTTTTATTCTGTTTATGTTTTATTTATTTTTCTATCTTAATTTATAATAGCAGCACAAGACAAGTCAAATATAGATTTATTAAAGCAAAAATATATCACTAGCCTGAGTCTAGGGGGGACAATAGACCCCAGCAATTGTCAAGTAGTGGGGTTGTTCTAATATATAAGAAAAGCTTAAAAAATACATTCTCATATCATTTAAAAATATATATATTTCTAATAAAAAAAAGTACACAATTTCCATCAGGTCTTGTTAAATAAAATTCTCAAAAGCAAACCTCCAATGATACCTCCAATTCTCATCCTGACATGCATCAAGCCTCAGGCGATGCCCTAGAAACTCATTTTTACTACAGCCAATCCTCAGTTAAAGTCATTGATCCTTGATGTAAAGTTAATCGCAAAAAGGGAAAATAACACTAGCACCACCTGATGCTAAAATACTCAAATGAGAATCTATTAGACTCCTTTTTGATTGGTTTGAGTTTTAAAAGAGAGAGTTTAAAATCATCTCCCTGTAAACTGTGTGCTCCTGAGATCTAGATACTAGAGTCTTATGAGAACTTTGCATTACACTGTTCCTTTAAGAATTTGTCTTCAAGCTAAATTCAACTTTTATACTGTAATTTTTTACACCTACTCTCACATACAGTAGTGTGAAAAAGTTTTTGCCCCTTCCTGATTACTTTTATTTTTGCATATTTGTCACAAATACAGTTTTTAAATGGACATTCCTTTATTCAAAGAAAAAAGTTATCCAACACCAAGTATCACCCATGTGAAAAATGAATTGCCAGCCTAAACTTAATAACTCGTTGTGCCACCTTTGGCAGCAACTACTGCAACCTAAAGCTTCGATAGCTGGAGATCAGTTTTTCACCTAAATGTGGAAGAATGTTGCTCCTCTCTTCTGTGCTTTACTTCAGCCACATTGGAGTGTTTTTGAGTATGAACTGCCCATTTAAGGTCATGCCACAGCATCTCAATTGGAATCAAGTCATGACTTTTACTAGGCTACTCCAAAACCTGTTCTTATTGTGGAATGCAGTGTTAGCTTGACACCAGATGTAATGGGACCCATGTCGTCCAAAAAGTTCCATTTTGACTCGTCTGTCCACAGAGCATTAGAACAAAAGGCTTGGGGGTCATCAATGTGTGTTTTGACAAATGTGAGATGAGCCTTTTGGTTTCTCATGGTTAGTAATATTTTTAACCTTGCAACTCTCCCATGGATGCCATTTTCCCAGAGGCTTTTTTGTGATGGAATCATGAACGCTGACATTAACTAAGGCAAGTGAGGCCTGCAGTTCTTTAGATGTTCATTTGGGTTCCTGTGTGACTTCCTGGATGAGTCATCACTGCATCACTGCGTTCTGGAGGAGTTTTGGTAAGCTGACCACTCCTGGGTAGATTCACAACTGTTCCAAGTTTTCTGCATTTGGAGATTATAGCTCTCACTGTGGTTCTCTGGATTCCCCAAGCCTTAGAAATATATATAAAGAAATGTTGATGTTGATGATGATTATGTTACGCTTTGGTAATGACTAGGTACACATTACTTGTCTCTCTATCATGCTATGATTACCAAAGATCTGAGTGACCAAGCTTCTAAAATCTTTGAAATTGGTTATTTTATTTAGGAAAGGACATTCTATTTCAGATCAATATATGAATAATAACCATCATGCTGATCACCCAGGTACTAGTTAAAGTGTTTAGCGGTACACTCAAGTTGATAATTCTCAAATTTACAATAATTGGTAAAGGCTGCCTAGTGTAGGCTATGTTTTATTAAAAATAAAAATAGAAGGGGAAATGTTGGAAGAAATGATAACGGATTGGTTGTTTGGTACCAATAAAATACATGGCAAATGATTCAAATCTACTTCCTATGTATTTCATTTGTTTAAAATACAGAAAAATGCTTGCTTCCCAGAGCTACTCAAAATCTAATGGAATAGCTGTTTAATAATTAACACTGGTCATACAATGCATCATAATGTATACTGAATCATCTTTTTTATTACTATTTTCAACAAACAATTGTAAAAGTTGTATAGTACTGTTAAAATGCTCAAAAACACAATCTTATGTATCATTATCTATTTTTATAGCGCCAGTAATTCCGCAGCGCTGTACAGAGAACACACTCACATCAGTGCCTGCCCTATTGAAGCTTACAGTTTAAATTCCCTAAAATACACACATGCAGACAGAGAGAGAGATTAGGGTCAATTTGATAGCAGCCAATTAACCTACCAGTATGTTTGTGGAGTCGGTGGTACTCATTATCATGACAATGTCAACCCCCGACAACCTTTTAAACGACATGGCAATAATGATGGCAATAAGGCCTACAGTAATAAAATGTCTACTTACCATATGTAAGACATGCAGTTTGTCCGGAGCTTGAAATGACCGTGCACTGTGCAATCCGAATGCCCTAAACACCTACAGTATGAAATTACGTCATTTACTATGGACACACTGAAAATGCCGGTTTTAAAGCGGCAAATCCAGGACCCCACACTTTGGAGTGTGGGAGGGAACTGGAGCACCAGGAGGAAACCCAGGCAAAAACAGTGAGAACATACAAACTCCACACAGTTAAGGCCATGGTCGGAAAAACAAACTCATGACCCCAGTGCTGTGAGGCAGAAGTGCTAACCACTAAGCCGCCATATTGTATGCAATTCTAATCAATAGTTACTGCATGTTTCATCACTTAATTATAGCCGTTTAGTGCCTCTTAAAATAAGCATGCACATATGAATCCACAATATAGTTTCCTAAACAAACTCATAGCTAGCATATTATAGTATAGTGTGCTATTCCATACCAGAGAATGTAACATTTGTCAGTGCAAAATATTTTCTTAAATGAATGCACAATTAATCAATAATGTATTTTTCACAGCTTGTACTTCTGACTCAAACACATGGATGAAGGTGCTTGCATCAGGTGGTCTATGATATCTCCATTTAAGCCCTGTCCAGCCTTAGGCCACGTGATTGTACTGGAACTTACTATGAAAGTCAGATTTATGTTGGAGCAATAGTGGGTTTCAAATAAAACAGATATACTTTGTTAATAAATTCATAAACCCTCAAGGCATAGGAATGTTATGCATGGAAATTATGAATCTATTGTTAATTAAATGTACGCTTAAGCACTACAATGTACGGGTATAATGGTCAAAACAAAATAAATTGATATATTGAAGAATTCTATAACAGATTGGAACATTGTAATATGTTTGTGAAATGCAAGTTCTTTAAGCAATGTGAACAACAACAGTTTATAACAGATTAAGTAATACTTGATTTAGTATACTGTAATAATGTTTTCCTTTGTTTAGAAGCTGCTAATGCACATCACTGCATATCTCCCCTTGCTACAGTTTGAACCCAAGGCTGTTTTACACAACATCTAGGTGGAAACTTTGGAATACACTGCATAGAGAGTTTAAACTCTATTGTCTGTTGTCCAGTAATTGAATAAAGAAATATTAGCAATGCAAATGCAGAGAACAGTAAGATATCTGGGATTTCTGAATGCATTGGCAAAGCAAAAAAACAACCATCTAATGATGTCCCTAATTTGAATCCCAGGTGTGTTGGTTCTTGGCCTTGAATCATAGCAATCACTTTGTGCCAAGCTGACTGCTGAATTACAGCACTGGTACCTCTACCCAAGTGTATCTTCTGAATGTGTGACCTTTATACATCAGATTAATTTGTGAGGAAGCAGCAACTGAGACTGATATGTCCATGTTCTCAGAAGTGATTAGGTATTGAATACATTATTGGTTTGTCTTTCTGTGTGTTTTCCATTATTTTCAGCAGAATATCATAATCTATGAGTCACATTTAGCCAAGTCAAGCAAAACTAGTAGAAAAAACTACTACTAATATTTCAGATGGGCTTATCCACATGAAATAGGCCAAATTTTTCACTATTTTGAAATGTCAACACAATCTAAACCTACTCTGGTTGTTTAAAGAGTTTCAACTTTTACACAGCTCTTTCTTTTTATAGTTCAATACAATACAAGTTATTATCTTTGTTAGGAACCCCTCCAGTCGGTACAACACAACCCGGAGCCCCTAGTGGTGGGGACAGACTGGGCTGGAGACTGACAGAGGGTCGTGAAGTGTGTACCGGCTGGGGAGAACCCAGGTAAACAAAGTGAAGTCCAAGTCAAGGACAAGGGCCGGCAGCAGATAGCAATTCCAATAAACAGGCAGAGGTCAAGGGTCACGAGCAGACAGGAAGGTCGGTAACACGCCAGAGGTCAGGGTCACGAGATACACAGGCAAAGTCCAAATCCAGGCAAAGGGTCATACACGGGTAATCAGCAGAATGTTCAACAGGCAGGAACAAAGCACAGAGCAGGTCAGCAGACTGGCAACAGAAGCTATAACCGGCAATGATGCAGCAGACCTCATTGCCTTAAATACAGACATGGACCAATCAGGAGTTGTATACACTCCTGCAGACTAATTGCTAGTACAGAGCAGGACCAATCAGGGCTTGTCCCTGAATACACACAGTTGCAGGCTAATGCCTGTACATTCAGCCCTCTAGTTAATTAGCCCACAGGCTGTGCCTGTTTTCGCGCATGCACCCGGCTTCCAGCACTGCCGGGACGCAGCGCTATGTGAGAGGCGTCCGGCCGTTGCCTTGGCGACGGCCGGGCAGGAAGGGGAAATGACGTCCCGGTCATCAAGGTGACGGCCGGGACGCCAGGGGGAGCCAGAAGCGAGCCGCCGCGGCTGTGAGTACCGCCGCGGCTCGTGACAATCTTACAGTCTTACATTCTTTATTGTCAACTGCCATGCCATATAAAATTGCTGGCATGTCTTATCTATATGATACAATAATGCAATTTTAATATTAACGTTACACCAAAACTCAATTAGCAAAAAAAAAAAAACCACAATCTGCTAAGACCAGCTTAAAATGGTGTATAATGAAAACACAGAAAAAAGACTTTTATATGCTGTAGCTAGATTCTGTAAACAAGATGCCACAAAGATAATTCCATAACCCCAAAAAGGGCATGAGTTAATTACTTGGGGGTGTGATTTCAGGGAAATTTGAGCATAGTTAGGTGCATCATGATTAAATTTTGGTAGAATAGCGACATTGCTAGGGGTATAGTGGGCATAGCCTTTTTTGTCCCACACATTTGACCTACAATATTGGGAGGTATGCAATATTGCCAAATAAATGTGCAACTTGCTAAACTGGTCCAAGTTCAACTAGGGAAACTGTGATCCTATAAATGCTAACTCATGTCTGAGTAAGTAAATATAGTTACTTCAAATGCATTCAGATAGCTATTATATGGTACTATACCATTTTGTTCAACATGTACTTGGAAACAAATATATTAATGGTTTCTAATACTGTAGCTTTATGTCTTTCATTTCATGCCAACAAGGTATATATAACAGTGTCACCTATTTAAAGCCTGAACAAGGTAACATAGCAATAAGTCAGTCCCATAGGAGGTATAGTGCTGGTGTGTGTAACTGTCCTGCTTGCATGTGTAGCAATTTGTTAAGGGCATGTCATTTGCTATCTATATATTTATGTAAAATGTGTGACACTGATAAAAACAAGGGTATGTGTTTATTGTTGAGTGTCCATTATTAGTCATTTTAAATAAACATATCATCTAAATTACACTTGAAATATTACTAGTCCAAACATAATTTAAATTGTGTCCAATTTTTAAGTAAAATCATATCTCTCATAATCTACACAGTTTTGAAATAACAATGTTTCCTACTTCTTACTTCTTTCTGCAATGCCTGGTTTAGGACTTCTACAATCACTAACAGCCTTAGGCACCCCTATTCTGTTTGCTTACTTTTAAACTTAGGCTGAGTTTGCAGCCTGATAACAAGCCCCTGGAGGCACTGAAAGCTTCATTTTTCTATCCCTAAAGGGAACCCTTGCTCATTATCACTTGGAAAAGCATTCCCAATGGTTGATGAAAAAGGAAATGATGTTTAGTCACATTGCATAATATAATTCAAGTCTTATCGATCAATAACTAATCTGAAATATGGTCTAAAAAGGAGCTTGCAAAAGGTATCTCTCTTCATACTAGTGCAAGCAGTAAAAAACAGAGATGAGAACTAATGAAAAGAAATACAAATATAGAAGTCAACATTGACCATTAGATAATAATAAACTGTAAAATCTAAACGCTATATGGTATTAAGAATTAAGGATAAGAAACTATGGAATTTACCTAAATTTGAACACACTGAAATGTGTTTTTTAGATCCCAACAGTTCATATTTTGAGTGTGATGTGTCTGAATGCATTTACCTGTGTACAATAAGGTTTGCTGGTCTTGCAGCTCGAAAAAATACTGTAAAAATATAAATGTGTGCATGGTAGTCATCTTGTTTCATGGATTTTTATAAGGGCTGTTCCAAACAAATGATAACTGAAGCACTATAAAACTTAGCATGTGTAGTATTTTCTTCTCTTCTGTTCTTCACCAGCTAGAAGAATCTTTGTGTTTTCTAGGCAACAAAGCCAGAAAAAGCAAAGCGATTGGAAATTATGTAGAGTATCAAAGGCATTTATTAGACTAGCCATAGCAGCCATCCAATGATTTGCTTTTCTTTCCCCAATTCATTCATTCCAATTTTAAAATTATTCTGGCTTGAGCTTAGTATTATGATGATGGCATGAACCAAGGAGAAACTGTTCTAAATATGGTCTGGGGATTAATTCTTGAAAAAAAAAAAGTACAATTAAAAGACAAAACAAGCTTGTAGTATTTATAGTTTAAGCACTGACTTCACCCCACTCCCCAAAATCCTTGCTTATAGCTTTGAACTGATCTAGTCTGCAAAAATAAAAAAACTACATTTGTAAAAAAAAATTAGAAGTTTTAAGTCTTTGTTTGGAATCATATAGGACTTTTCACTTCTTGTCAGTGAAAAAATTAGTCAAGAGGAGAAACAAATTAAGGATTTTTGGGGGTCAAAATGATTACCAAGGGCATGAGATAAGGTTTGTATTAATCAAAAAATGATAATTATATAATTGCTTAAATATTGCTTATTGCCAAAACCAGGACTAAGGCATTTACTGAGGATTTGGGATCAAGATAATGGCTTTGTGGAATTTTTAATCGAGTCAGAAGTGTAAATTTCTATGTTTTATTTAATTAATCAAATTTAAAAAAATCCTTAAAAGTTCAGGGTAACCAGAGAGGACACCTTTGCATGTGGCCGATTACTAGATGGACAACACTGTTTTAATTTGTTTGTTTATTCCTTCTTTTTATAGACACTAGCTGACTATTGTAGGGGCTTATTATGAAAAAAAATGTTTTTTCAATAGAGGAACTATAAATACACATTACCATACAAGTGTGGCTTAAAACCATTCTTTCTCTGCTGAGCCACTCTGTCAGTCTCCACATTGGTTGCATGTATTTTAAACAAACCCAAAAAAAAATTATTTTACTAACATACAACAAAATTGCACCAACATACATCTCCTCACTTGTCTCAAAATATCTCCCAACTCGACACCTCCGTTCTGCACAAGATCTGTGTCTCTCTTTCACTCTCATCACATCCTCCCATTCCCGGTTACAGGACTTTTTTTGGGCTGCACCCACTTTGTGAAATTCCCTCCCTCGCACAGTAAGACTTTCCTCTAGTATTCAAACCTTCAAGCATTCTCTGAAAACCCACCTTTTCAGGCAAGCTTATGATATTCCTCAACCACCATCTTAATCTCCCAGGGTCTGATACACAATCTGGCAATGGAGAACCAAATCAGCAGGTTGGAGCAGAGTCAGGACTAGCCGGGTCTGATAACACAATCTGGCAGCGGAGCACAGGAGCGGCAGGCAGAATCAAGGTCAGGGCAGTCAAGGTCTGTAACACAAGTGAGTAACGCTAAGGCAGAGAATAGTCAGCAAGCCGAAATCAGTACACAAATGCAGAGGAACAGGAATGGTCAGGTCAGGCAGGAACTGGTACACAAGAATCAATCAGGATACAGGCTAATCACACAGGACACAAGTCAGGATATATACAAGTTGCTCTGACAATGGACAAGTGTCAGAGCGCGGTTTATATACATGGAGTTTTCAAATTCCCCACCCTAACATGCTGTCATGTGACCACCTAGAACCGGAAGCGCCGTCCCGTTGCAGAGTGCGAAAACAGCGCTGGAGTGAAGAGAGGTAACAACTATACTGAGCAGTGATTTTGGAGATTTTTTTTTATTAATTAGGGTGTTTAAAAAGTAATAATTTTTTCAAGCAACCCAAATAGAGAGGTGCGCAAACCCTGTCCTCAAGAGCTACCAACAAGTCATGTTTTCAGGATTTCTGTCTGTAGGCACAGGTGGGATGATTACTGACCCAGAAAAATAGATTAACTCACCTGTGCATGATTAAAGAAATTCTGAAGACATGACTTGTTGGTAGCGCTTGAGGACTGTGCTGAGCACCTTTGCCCAAACATGTACAAATTGTGCATTATTAATATGGCTCTGTTTAAATATTGTGTTTTTCTTTATTTCACATATTCCTGTATGGTTAGTTGAACAACTGAGTATATCAATGAAAGTATAGAGACATACTCTGATATTCACATTAAACTCATTATCACTGTGCATTTTTCAAGCTCAGGATAATGAATTGCTACATCTCAAAATTGTTCAGGAAAGGAATCTAAACAAGTAATATGAGCAGACTTTGATATTTGTGCAAATCAAGACCAATCTAAACAAAACTGAATTAAATGCATCAGATAAGCATATTAAAATTACATGCAAAGTGGCAGCTTCCAACAACCCATACGTGGTGCTTATATAATGTCAAAGGTTCAGCACTTTAATTACAACTCCATGCCAATCATTATATAATTACTAGTATCCTTCCTGAGGCTCTCGATTGCCTAATCTTGTTATTTGAGATCCACCAAAATTTGAACAGCTGGAAAGCAGAACGCTCCCCTATAGGAATCACTTGTTTTAACCAAACACTGATTATTTAATCTTGAAACACAATGACAACAGGCATATATGCTGATGTCATTCATATCCAGTCTAGCAATTTGGAGACGTTTATGCTGTCATTCAGGGGAAAAGTTGTTTATTTTACACATAATTTCAGACCTTTCTAAAACTAACTAGCTATAAGCATGTTTTTAACCACCGTAATAGCAAAGCCCATATATAGTAAATTCTTTGTCGTTGAATAATTTTAAACACTTGTATTCAGTTTGTATTAATGTTGGGCAATAGTATGTAAGTGACATACAGAATGAAGGACATTTAAGTTACTATATATTTCCTTATGTTAAAAAAAAATCTTGTTATGTAAGATTTATACTTTATTAATATATTATGAATTCCTGCAAACATCTCTTTTTTGGGAGAATCATGGATTAGACAGGACATTTTAAGAAACATAAATTGTGCAAACAAAATGTACTATTTAATATACATTTTCTATCTGCGGTTATAAAGATCCCCAAAAGTTTTACATTTTAAACATGAATCTTGAAGGTAAAATATCTTGTCCACAGTTAGCCTGGAATTTTACTGTAACTCTATCAAAATGTAGTAGGTAAATCACTTTACCATGTCATTAACGACTGTCATTAAAGCACGTCTCACATTTTTAGGGGTATGTTTTAGTGCAGGTCAAGCAGCTGAGCTTACAGTCTATTGAGCTGCTATAATATCATCAGCCCCTACAAGCAACCAATCAACACATTTTTAAAGAGCAAGTCTGCAAGGCTGTCAGCCACTCTCTTCCTGCTTAATTAGAAAAGTATGCCCCTTGCAACATGACAGCATGCTACAGAGTTACTGTGCATATATATATATATATATATATATATATATTTATATATATATATATATATATATATATATATATATTAGGGCGATTCCAAAAAAATCTTTGTTTGAAAATGACAACTACCAACCCACCCAAATATGCCAATATGTGACAAAACATGACAGTAATTTTTATTTTGAAATCATATTATATGTAGGACCTGCACAACCAAAGTTTATAATGTGACTATTACATTGCCATAGTGCAAAACTGTAACTGACTATTTTGGTATGATTCAAGGTTTTGCCATTCCGCCGGGTCACACTACAAAAATTCCTCAGACAGACCAAGAATTTTGACAAACTCAGCATTGATCTTCTGACAAAGTTATGTAAACCCTTTGTTGCTAACTGAAGAACTGGTGGAATACATTTCAGGAGATTGTCAGATCCATCTGAGTGTTTGATAGCAGCAGCCATAAGTTGTTTTTTTCTATTGACACTTTATCATCAAAGAAACTGAAACTGACCACTATTTCTGAAAGATAGCATTGATGGTTGTTAAATGCCTTTTTGGCTACCCTTGTAACTTCTTTGTTTGGATACACAAACAGTGCGTGTAACAAGGCAAGGTCATTCCTTTGAGCTGCAGTTGGTGATGAGTTCTGGAACCAGTATCTCACATAAATGGCAGTAATGAACAGACAAATTTTCTGCAGATGATGCCAAACTATGTCAAAGTACGATATACCGCGAGTCTTCTGTGACTTGCTGAACCCTGGCTGCTGTGGATTGTACTGGTTGCAGAACAGCCATATCTTGATGGAGTAAATGGCCCGGGCCATCCAGCAAGCCCGATGGATAGCTCCAGGAAATATGAAATGTACTCCACGTGGAGAAATGCCTCCCAAGAAAATTCCAATAGCTCACGGTAATCATCTCTCGGTTGAAATTTCTTCAAATGAGCAACTGCAAACTTAATGATGTCATCTTTCCAGGGAGCAACCACAGCTGATGTCTTTGCATTTTCAATTGCTGTGCTGAATGAAGCTTGATTGATTCTAGGCCAAAAGTCTCAGAAGTGGACAAAGAGCTCCATGTTTGCAGATTTAGAAACATCATGGATACTGAAGACCTTTTAGAGCATTTTATCAGAGATGTGATGTCGACAAGCCAAATTTAGTAGTGGTCTGCCAATCTCAGACTCCAGCAGCACACATGCTCCACCTTTCACTCCAGTGTTAGATGCTGTGGTATCAAAACAAAGTCCTTGGATGTTGTCCCGCAATCCCCACTCATATATGGTTTCCATATATGAGTGGGGATTCAATGGGGCCATGTACAATGTATTTTAACATTGTACATTGCCCCATACTTACATTACCCCCTTAAGAGCATCGGTAACTGGGTCAGCGAGGTCAGTGACATCATCCAGTGCAGCCGGCGTCTTCTGTGTTCGGGATTGCTTGAAGTCGTGAAGTGCAACAGTCGTGATGGATATGCGTACCAGAAGCCAAAACTTTGAGGCTTATCTGTAAAGATGTCCTGTAGACTGTAATGGTGAAGTCACTCTCCAGCCACAATGGATCAACCAATTGATTGTTTAATAAGTAGACAGAGGAACACAGATGTAGTATCCAAAAAGGTTCACATTTATTAAAAAGTAGTAACTTACACATCCAGAAGCAGATGACAAGCCTATCTGATCAGCGATGGTAATAAAACAGCAAATTCTCAACGCGTTTCGTCTGTAAACAGACTTCATCAGGCGAAAAGACAGATTTTGGCTTCTGGTATGCATATCTCTGCACTAGTGTGACCTGTGTGTCCCTACCTAGCACACTGTTTAATGGGATTAATTTGAGTGATATGTGGCTCTGTGTGATTCCTCACCATATATGTTACACTTTTATCCATAGTAGTTATTGTGGGTATTTATATGGTGAAATTTTTGGCTCACTCTACTCTGGTGATTAGGTTCCTTTTCTGGATTCATGTTTGGCTCCAATACAATACTGTACTACACTATTGTGCACCTCCTCCTCCATTTTCTCTATATATATATATATATATATATATATATATATATATATATATATATATATATGTACAAGTTAACCTGTGCATGATACTCATGCATTCTAGTCAAATCAAGCTACTTAAAGTGTTAAAAAGGTTCTTGTCATGCATTTGGGGCTAGGCCAGGCCTCCTCAGGGGAAGAGCGTTACTTCCCGATGTAAGCACCCTTTTTTAACGTGGTTTTGTCCACATGTCACCACCTCATCATTTTTCTCCATCACCTCATCCTTCATCTTTATCGCCACATCTATCCAGATGTCTATCACAGGGATCTCTCTCAGCGGTCCTGATTATCACACTTCTCTCGCTCTGTCACCCCCGGCAACCACCAACCACTCCCCACTGTCACCCCCGGCAACCACCAACCACTCCCAACTGTCACCCCCGGCAACCACCAACCACTCCCCACTGTCACCCCTGGCAACCACCAACCACTCCCAACTGTCACTTCTCCTTCAAGAAATATATATATTTTTTAAAAAAATCTTTATAAACACTTTTAACAATTAACAAATTAAATTAACAAATTAAAACATCTTAGTATACCAAATTTCAGCCCTTTCTGAGTTTTTTTTTCCACACACACTAAGAATTTAGTAGGTCAGTGTATAACTCCGCCCAGCAGGTGGCGCTGCAGCAAATTTCAGCCCTTTCTGAGTTTTTTTTCCCACACACACTAAGAATTTAGTAGGTCAGTGCAGCTTAGTTTTTTTTTTTTTCACACACAGACACACGCCACTAGGCTTTTATTATATGTACAAGTTAACCCGTGCATGATACTCATGTATTCTAATCAAATCAAGCTACTTAAGGTGTTAAAAAGGTTCTTGTCATGCATTTGGGGCTAGGCCAGGCCTCCTCAGGGGAAGAGCGTTACTTCCCGACGTAAGCGCCCTTTTTTAACGTGGTTTTGTCCACATGTCACCACCTCATCATTTTTCTCCATCACCTCATCCTTCATCTTTATCGCCACATCTATCCAGATGTCTATCCAGACACAGGGATCTCTCTCAGCGGTCCTGAGTATCACACTCCTCTCGCTCTGTCACCCCGGCAACCACTCCCCACTGTCAGCCCCGGCAACCACCAACCACTCCCAACTGTCACTTCTCCTTCAAGAAATATATATATATTTTTTTTAAATCTTTATAAACACTTTTAACAATTAACAAATTAAATTAACAAATTAAAAACATCTTAGTATACCAAATTTCAGCCTTTTCTGAGTTTTTTTTTCCCCACACACTAAGAATTTAGTAGGTCAGTGTATAACTTCGCCCAGCAGGTGGCACTGCAGCTTGGTTTTTTTTTTCACACACAGACACACGCCACTAGGCTTTTATATAGTAGATATATATATATATATATATATATATATATATATATATATATATATATGACAGTGGAAATTTGTGATGGCAGTGGGGAATTAGAGAGTAGTACCAAGGAGTGTAATGACACCAAGGATGGAGTTTTTTGTACTGGAATGCCATCTCGGTTCAGCTGCTGGTCCAAATAAGTTCAACTGTCATTGATATTACCATCTCTGTTCCTCCCCTGGTGATTTCTGTTCCCCCTTTGTAGCAGCAGCCACAACCTCTGTGAACATGGAAATGAAATGTCCTGATCCACAAGAGTGTCCAAGTTGCACTAAAGTGAAAGCTCTCTGGTAATCATACCTGCAAAAAAATGTGGGCCTCCCCCAAGGAAAAAAACAGCCCTAGTGTAAGGAATTACTTTGATATTTGCACCTCTAACCACTAGAAATCTTTGCATTTGCAAACTTGCTCTCAGTTTTGCCCTTATCCAAGTTGACGAGAATGGCATCAAGGAGAAACCATTGTGAATCCTGTTTCCTGTTTGGGCCTATAATAGGCACTTCCTGGATCAGACATGTGCTTGAGCATTCTTCCTGCTCAGCTCCTGCTACTTGCTCCTCTTTCTTGCATTTGTGACTACCCTCTTGTTTACTGACCCAGCAAACGTCTGACTACTCTGCTTGTGTACAGACCCGGCAAACCTTTGACTACTCGCCGGATATTTGCTTGGCTATTGGGCTTCAGATAATACTACCAGTATCGTTACACCTAGGCGGAGAGGTTGTTGCAACACTTGTGTGTGTGATAGGTGTTGGGGTCATTGAGGTACTAAAGTGTTACGTGTGCAATATCAGCATTTTTATTTCTGGCACTGTTGGTACCAAGAAATAATGACCACCATAAACTACTTGGGTTTGCTGGTGCTTATAGGACTACAAGTTTCATCATGCCAATGGCTGCCAGGACAGGCTGCCAGGATGACATCTGCTGTCACATATTGATAGGGGGACCACATGCTGTAAGTTTCCTTTTTTTAGTGTGACAAGTCCAGTCTGCCATAGCCATTTGCTGATTGTGGCTTTTGCACGTGGAACCCACACTTTTTATCCCCTAATGATTGTCACAACCATCCCAGGCTATGTGCGCTGGTGCTTAGATTACTTTTGGGGGGGGAGGTAAGGGGGGCGCAGTATGCTTTATATGTGTCTTCATGCGTGCAACTCGAAATAAGCACATAACTGTATACTTTTGCGGGCATGTTTTGTATACAGAATGTGTTCATTGCTATATGATGCCCAATGTGGTATTATAACACTGCCTTATTGTGTTACTTTAATCCAGTCCTCTCTGATTTTATACTAATCAGGAGCAGGTATAAAAAATAGATTATTTACAGATCTGAAAGCTTCTGCAACCCTTTGCTCCTAATTTGTCACTTTACTCTAGATAACAGGTTAATGAATGTATTGTCATGCTTATAATTGTACAACAATTCATTCAACATTTACACGTATGTAACTAGTTTTACAAAAGTGTTCAGAAATTCGTGCACATAGACACTTTCTTGGGTAGCATAACTGTTACTCCCCTTTTTATCACTTTATTGTACAATCATGCAAATCTACACATATCTATAATATCTCAGTTTATATGTGTTACTTTAAATCTTCTCTCATTTTACAATTTTAATTTCAATTGATATTACAGATTTTATAGAAAAGACGGTAGCTTTTGCTGAACAAATATGTTCTAGTACTATATTTTGAATGTTTGTACTGTGCAATGGTTTACATCTTTTCTAATCTCTTTATGGCTCAATTAATATTTTATGTGTACTTGCATTATTAAATATATTCCTGTCTTCTATCCCTGCTTGGTATCATAATTTCAGGCAGATGTTCAATTATTTAAAATAATTATATTGCATAGGCTTTTAACATACACTTTACTCACTTAAGTAATTTCCACTTACATCTTCATATACAGTGTATAATAATTAAGGTTAAGTATTTCTTCACCTTAGGAGAAAAGTGCTGTGTTTAAGGAAGAAAAAACAGTACAATATAAAAAAAAAGTACTCAAACGCCCTCCACTTAATTTAACACTGTATAATTGTATGAAATGCTCTGTGATTTGTAAAGCAAACACAGTTTGCATAAGTACAGTAATATCCATACATATAATATTACAAATATGGCATATTGGGATGCTAGGTATCACATTCTCACCTGTCCGTTTTACCAAGTTTGTTTATTAGTTAACTATGTTTGTCCCCAATTGTAAAGCGCTACTGAATATGTTGGCGCTACATAAATGAATGATGATGATGATGATGATGATGATGATAATAATAATTGATGATGTGCTGAACCATTATTGCATTAATCCAATTAGCATTATTTTAGAATGAAAAGAGTACCCCCTTTATACTCTGCTGTTGGCAACAATGTAGAGTGGTCAAATTCTATTTATACTAGAGATGAGCGGGCTCGGATTCTGCTAATCCGAGCCCACCCGAACAGTGCGGATCCGAACAGGATCCGAGCACTGTTCGGATATTTCCGGCGGGCAAAAAATTGAAAACGAGGCTCTGTCGTCCAAGTCTTGCGTCGAATCTCGCAAGGGGTGGGAGGGAGGGCCCAGAACAATTCCATCTTGTACCTCTTTTTTTGGCATTATGTGCTCAAGCTACCTCGGTGCAACCTTTTGGCCTAAAAACAATATTGTGAGGTGTTCAGAATAGACTGGAAATTAGTGGAAATGATTGTTATTGAATGTTATTGAGGTTAATAATAGCGTAGGAGTGGAAAAAAAACCCACAAAACTGGTTTTTAGCACTTTTTATGCTTTTTTAAAAATAAATCAGAACCAAAACCTTTCGTCGGATGTTTTGGCAAAACAAATCAGAACCCAAAACCTCAAGCTAATCAGAACCCAAAACCCAAAACCCAAAACCCTAAAAGTGGCCGGTGCCCACCCTTAATTTATACCAAGGTTTATGCCATAAGAGGTATGTTGTAGAGTCACTTTTGCCTGGGAAAATAAAGAGCATTCACTGCTCACTGGGTGATATTTGAGTGCCCACAAAATATTAAATGTACTAAATTTAGATGAAAAATTGTAAACAGCAATCTAAATACTTGCTTGTAAAGTTGCCCATTGATTATCTACTAGATAATGAAACCTTGAAAATATCTGACAGTGACTGATATACGAGAGTGTTGCTGCCTTGTGGGGCAAACAAATATAATGGTAATATGCATGCTTCATTCCATAAATGATTACATTTGCAGAACTGTTCCCTTTGCAAAAGGAATTCATCATTAAGTAATGAAAGGGAATTCATCATTAAAAACTAAACATAGCAGACATCATGTCTTTCCTTCATGGACCATTCTTGGCCCATTTGGCATGAACTGTCTTGACCATTTTTTACCTCTTATCAAAATGTTCCTGTCAGAGATACTTGTTGTGGGGAATTGTATTGTGGTCAGGGACCTTAGCTAGAATACTGAATATTTGAAAGTGCAAGTTTTTGCTGGTCAATGGTTTCTGAACTTAACAGAGGAGCAGCAAAAGATCATGAGAATAAAGACAATAAGAGAGTGACAAACATGAAAACAAGAAAATTGCAAAATAAAGGTTTTGAAAATAGAGCAGATGTGGACTGTTTACTTAACTAAGGTTTTTTTGTTCTAAAACCATATTTTGATTTTTTTTCTTTAGGTTTAAGTGTTCTCTTACAAACTTATTATCATCATCATCATCACCATTTAGTTATATAGCGCCACTAATTCTGCAGCGCTGTACAGAAAACTCATTCAAATCAGTCCCTGCCCCATTTGAGCTTACAGTCTAAATTCCCTAACACACACACAGACACAAACAGACAGAGAGGGAGACTAGGGTCAATTTTGATAGCAGCAAATTAACCTACTAGTATGTTTTTGGAGTGTGGGAGGAAACTGGAGCACCCGGAGAAAACCCATGCAAACACGGGGAGAACATACAAACTCCTCAAAGATAAGGCCATGGTCGGGAATTGAACTCATGACCCCAGCGCTGTGAGGCAGAAGTGCTAACCACTTAGCCACTGTGCTGCATTAAATGTTGAGATAGGCACCCCAAGATCTAGATATGTAAAAAAATATTCTCTAGAAATTGGTATATCAAGACAATAGAATGTCCTTTTTCCTCACTAACACTACTCATTGCAAAATCTCAGCTTCTTAGAAATTGATGCTTCCTCTATTCAGTAACTATAAACGTTGATCTGACCTTTGTGATGCAATACACTACTAGATAAATGCTAACTGATTTCACCTTACTGTGCTTTAGAAATATTTTACTGAGATAAATCTCAAATTCATTTTTAGAACTGTATACCGGGTAACAAGAGATTACAAAGTACGGCAACGGATCCATGAGGCTTGCCTGTTTACAAATGTTATTTATACTAATTATGTGACCATAAAAGTGTATAAATTAAGCAGTTTTTAATATGATCAATCTGCAAAATATAAAAAAAAAAATTTTATTAGCAGTCCTCATTACAAGTCAAGTAACCTTCAGAAATTACTCAAACCAAAATGAATAGTGTTCTTGAAACTTTACTTTAGATATTTTAATGGATAATTTGATCATGAACTTAGAAGATTCAACAGAAGGAGCATCTGCATTTAGCCAATCCACTTCAAAAAGTGAAATGAAGATTTTCCATTGCTACCATTCCTTGTACTGTAGTGTGGACGAAAAAGCTTAGGAGATTACACACAAGTCACTTCAGTTCCTAAAACAAAATTAATATAGTAATCAATATTGTACAATCATTACCATAAATGATTTGGTGCACGTATTACATTGGGATTATCTGCACTTCTTCCTTCAGGATTTGGACCCTTGAATCCTGGCTTGTGTGCATGGCATTCTGGGGCTTCTAATGTTTTACGGTGTTGGTGCTCACATAGAAGGGAGGTCATTAAGCTCCCTGGTGAACATGGCCACCTCACTGGTCACCTCTTTATGTTGCAGATGACAGAAAGAAGCATAACCTAAAGCAGCATTGGTGACAGCTACATGGGCCCAGATGCTGCTCCCCTTGCTACATAGTCATGGATCTGTTTTGTTATACAATCTTGGGGATATCAGGGGTGCTTCTCTACATTGAATATCATTATGCATTAATTTATTGTTTGTGCATAATGTCATTAACCTTTTATAACATAACGATTATGTCATTTATACAGAATATTAAAGAAAAGTTTGGCACAACACACTAAGACAAGCATTGACATTCAATATTAAAGCACATATTAAGACCTCATACTTACTGCAAACATTAAACAAAACTCCTCTATTCTGCTCTAAAGGGAAATAGGATATATGAAAAGTAAAAGAAAAAGGATAAAATCAGAACCAATAGAGTAAGAACAAACCCAGTGAGAGCATACATAGATACCAGGGTTGAATGCTACACAAGACTATTCTCATACCTATCAGACATAAAGTCTAGGCTCAGACAATAATCAAATAGACTAAAGGAAAAGAAGACAGAGTTCTCCTAGATGCTAATGGCTATATCAAAAGGTATCCCTATTAAAGGACTGATATATAATGTATTTCAATAGTTGCTCCTTATATAAGATTTCTATTTATCACATAAATTCACATTTTATTAAAAATCGAAAAAAAATAAAAAATTAAATCAATTGAAAATCAAACTGTTTGAAGCAAGAACCAATAAAAACATATAAACCTAAAACCTTATGATAAAGGCTATATGATTTACAGTTTGTTCAAAATAAACTTGAGCAAACAGATCCACACTGTATCATAAGATAATATAGAGATCAAAAATTGGAATATCATGTGGTTCCACAGAGTCTTAATCAAACTGAATCATCAGTGTAAAGAGAGCAAAAGCTTACTTTATAGAGGGGAGTGGCCAGCTTATTCCCTGTCCCAATTTCTTGCAGACTAATTCTGTGTAAAAATTAAAAACACAAGGACTTGAGCTAGTTTGATTAAAAATATCCCATTCTCTCTGAGTAGCTATGGATGATGTGATGAATTTTGCATGTAAATACACTTATATTGAGAGAAATTTCAAATTACAGAGAGACCACATCTGCTGTCTTCTCATCTGTAGGTTTCTCATCCGGCAGTGAAGCAAGTGGCTGATATGGGAACCCCTGTCCCCATGTACATGGAAAAAGCAGCCCAACATAATGTGTAATCACCCTTCCACGAAATGGAATCTCTCAGGATGAAGCATAAAGAATTAAGTATTTCAAATGTCTATTCCAACCAGCATCTGTAATTAGAATCAAGGGTCTGTGTCTCCAATCACATAAAGATGCTTCAACGGTCTTAGGAGTATATATGTTTTGTATCTGCCATTTGACGCGTTTCGTCATGCACATTTGGCACTTCTTAGTTTTTGCTTAAATACACTGAAGGCACTACCTCCTGGTTAGATAAAAATGATGTCATCCTGAACAACAGCATAAACTCTGCTAAAAGAGGATCCATATTGTATGGAAGAATGTCTTCATAGACATTGGTATTCCACTGGTGTAGTCCAAATAGCATGCTTCAAATGGCATATACCTGTCAATAATAATTAGTAAATAGCTTATTTTATTAGTAGCTTTATCAAATTGATGCTACTATTGATTTACAGCATATCAAAAAAATTGTAAAGGCAAAACAACTCAATCATTGATATCCTGTATAAGGGGAGTAGCATCACTATGTTGTAATGCTAGATATTTTAATGTTCATTGTTGTTCACTCAGGAACTGGAAAGTGCTCAAGTAGAATATAGATGTCTAGCAGATGGTACTAGCCTTGGTTGCTGCCTATAGTATGGGTATAGTATTTATATATCTGCTACTTATTATGCATATAAAATGTAATCATTCACTTCAGTCTCTGCACCAGTGGAGCTTACAAACTATATACTCTCCATTACGGATACACACATACAGGAATCAATTAATCTTCCAGTATACCTTTTGGAGTGTAGGAGGAAAATACAGCATCAGGAGATAACTCATGCAAATATTGTAAAAACATACGTACTCCACACATATTTAACCCTGGCCAGAACCAAATCTGTTACCCAAGTAATTATTACTTAGATCAGTCCCAGAGCAATTCATCCAGTACAGCATTAACAAAAATCCCACTGTTCAAGGTTCATAGTGATAATTCAAAACATGCATATGTCCAAATAGGGACAAAAACCATCACAAAAACTCATGACCGTTTCAGCATGCATGCATGAGAGATGCGAACAGCTCGCTTGTAGCATCTCCGCAGTAACCACTAGTCGGTGAAGTCTACTAATTTGTTCGGTCATAGAATATGGATAGAAATGTTAGTTCCGCCTGAATAGTAATACTGATGGAGAAAGCTGGATATTTGACGTTCTGCAGCCTGCAGCTGACGCGTTTCGTCTAGGTGCAACAAGACTTTTTAAAAGCTGATCCTAATCAGTTCAGGGCCCGTATTTAACAGCTAAACAGAATGACGTCTCATTGCCTAATCAGACCTCATATGTCAATTAATGAATCACTCAAGTCTTATTTGTTAATGTAGAGACATGTTCCAAACACAATTATATACTTTCCACAATGTAATCAATTATATAAATATTAATAAAATAACATATATCATTAAACTGAAAGAGACCATTCTAACTGAGAAATATTAATTTCATGAATATACACAAAATCTATAAATAACAATAAAAATAAATGTTTTATGACTAAACAAATTAGTAGGCTGCACTCACCAGTGGAGACTAGAGATGAGCGCACTCGGATTTTGTGAATCCGAGCCTACCCGAACCTTTCCGATCCGAGTCGGATCCGAGACAGATCCGGGTATTGGCGCCAAATGAAAACTTGAAACCGAGGCTGTGAGTCATAATCCCGCTGTCGGATCTCGCGATACTCGGATCCTATAAATTCCCCGCTAGTCGCCGCCATCTTTACTCGGGCATTGATCAGGGTAGAGGGAGGGTGTGTTAGGTGGTCCTCTGTCCTGGTAGATCCCGTGCTGTGCTGTTTAGTTCTGTGCTGTGCTGTTTAGTTCTGTGCTGTGCTGTGCTGTGCTGTGCTGTGTTCTGCAGTATCAGTCTAGTGGTGCTGTGTGCTGTGCTCTGTCAATTTTGAGTTCAGTGGTGCTGCTGGGTCCTGTGCTGTGTCCTGTTCAGTCCAGTGGTGCTGTGTCCTGTGCTCTGTGCTTCTAAGGGCATAGTTATTTCCCCATTATTCCCAAGTGTTTTAAAAAATAAAAAAAAGTTATAAAAAAAAATACAAAAAAATAATTAAAAAAAAAATTAATTACAACAAAATTTGCAAAACCAATCCTGCAGTATAAGCCCATTGGTACTGCAATATTACCAAGTTCACACATTCAACAGTAACAGTTCAGTGGTGCTGTGTGCTGTGCTCTGTCAATTTTGAGTTCAGTGGTGCTGCTGGGTCCTGTGCTGTGTCCTGTTCAGTCCAGTGGTCCAGTGGTCCTGTGTCCTGTGCTTCTAAGGGCATAGTTATTTTCCCATTATTCCCAAGTGTTTAAAAAATTAAAAAAAAGTTATAAAAAAAAATACAAAAAAATAATTTAACATTTTTTTAATTACAACAAAATTTGCAAAACCAATCCTGCAGTATAAGTCCATTGGTACTGTCTGCAATATTACCAGGTTCACACATTCTGCAGTATCTTGTGCTACATATAATGGAGACCAAAAATTTGGAGGATAAAGTAGGGAAAGATCCAGACCCACTTCCTCCTAATGCTGAAGCTGCTGCCATAAGTCATGACATAGACGATGAAATGCCATCAACGTCGTCTTCCAAGCCCGATGCCCAATCTCCTAGTACAGGGCATGTAAAATCCAAAAAGCCCAAGTTCTCAAAAAAAAGCAAAAAGAGAAACTTAAAATCATCTGAGGAGAAACATAAAGTTGTCAATATGCCATTTACGACACGGAGTGGCAAGGAATGGCTTAGGCCCTGGCCCGTGTTCATGACTAGTGGTCCATCTTCACCCAAGGATCTTAGCCCTCCTCCTCCTCCCCCCCCTACAAAAAATTGAAGAGAGTTATGCTGTCAGCAACAAAACAGCAAACAACTCTGCCTTCTAATGAGAAATTATCACAAATCCCCAAGGCGAGTCCAAGGGTGTTGGTGGTTGTCAAGCCTGACCTTCCCATCACTGTACAGGAAGAGGTGGCTCGGGAGGAGGCTATTGATGATGTAGCTGGCGCTGTGGAGGAACTTGATGATGAGGATGGTGATGTGGTTATTGTAAATGAGGCACCAGGGGGGGAAACAGCTGATGTCCATGGGATGAAAAAGCCCATTGTCATGCCTGGTCAGAAGACCAAAAAATGCACCTCTTCGGTCTGGAGTTATTTTTATCCAAATCCGGACAACCAATGTATGGACATAAGTAGCTTATGTAAAGCTCAAATAAGCAGGGGTAAGGATCTTGCCCACCTAGGGACATCCTCCCTTATACGTCACGTGAATAACCTTCATAGTTCAGTGGTTAGTTCAGGAACTGGGGCTAGGACCCTCATCGGTACAGGGACACTGCTGCTGTTGCTGCTGTTAGTCGGTCATCTTCCCAGAGGGGCAGTCGTAAGACCGCTAAGTCTTTCACAAAACAATTGACCGTCCAACAGTCGTTTGCCATGACCACAAAATACGATAGTAGTCACCCTATTGCAAAGCGTATAACTGCGGCTGTAACTGCAATGTTGGTGTTAGATGTGCACCCGGTGTCCGCCATCAGTGGAGTGGGATTTAGAGGGTTGATGGAGGTATTGTGTCCCCGGTACCAAATCCCATCGAGATTCCACTTCACTAGGCAGGCAATACCAAAAATGTACAGAGAAGTACGATCAAGTGTCCTCAGTGCTCTGAAAAATTCAGTTGTACCCACTGTCCACTTAACCAAGGACATGTGGACAAGTGGTTCTAGGCAAACGAAGGACTTTATGACTGTGACAGCCCACTGGGTAGATGCATCACCTTCCGCAGCAACAGCAACAGCTGCATCAGTAGCAGCATCTACAAAATGGCTGCTCATGCAAAGGCAGGCAACATTGTGTATTACAGGCTTTAATAAGAGGCACAACGCTGACAACATATTAGAGAAACTGAGGGAAATTATCTCCCAGTGGCTTACCCCGCTTAGACTCTCATGGGGATTTGTGGTGTCAGACAATGCCAGTAACATTGTGCGGGCATTAAATATGGGCAATTTCCAGCACGTCCCATGTTTTGCACACACCATTAATTTGGTGGTGCAGCATTACCTCAAGAGTGACAGGGGTGCGCAGGAGATGCTTGCGGTGGCGCGCAAAATTGCTGGACACTTTCGGCATTCAGCCAGTGCCTACCGCAGACTAGAGGCATATCAAAAAAGCATGAACCTGCCCTGCCATCACCTCAAACAAGAGGTTGTGACGCGCTGGAACTCCACCCTCTATATGCTGCAGAGGATGGAGGAGCAGCATAAGGCCATTCAGGCCTACACAGCCACCTACGACATAGGCAAAGGAGTGGGGATGCGCCTGAGTCAAGCACAGTGGAGACTGATTTCCGTGTTGTGCAAGGTTCTCCAGCCGTTTGAACTTGCCACACGAGAAGTCAGTTCCGACACTGCCAGCTTGAGTCAGGCCATTCCCTTGATCAGGCTGTTGCAGAAGCAGCTGGAGAAAGTGAGGGAGGAGCTGGTAAAGCATTGCGATCCAACAAAGCATGTAGCTCTTGTGGATGAAGCCCTTCGTACGCTTTGCCAGGATCCGAGGGTGGTCACTCTTTTAAAGTCAGAGGAATACATTCTGGCCACCGTGCTCGATCCTCGGTTTAAAGCGTATGTTGTGTCTCTGTTTCCGGCGGACACAAGTCTACAGCGGTGCAAAGACCTTCTGGTCAGGAGATTGTCCTCTGAAGAGGACCGTGACATGACAACAGCTCCACCATCATTTTCTTGCACATCTATGGCTGCGAGGAAAAAGCTCAGTTTTCCTAAAAGAGCCGCTGGCGGGGATGCTGATAACATCTGGTCCGGACTGAAGGACCTGCCAACCATTGCAGACATGTCTCCTGTCGCTGAATTGGATGCTGTCACAATTGAAAAAATGGTGGAGGATTATTTTGCTGACACCATCCAAATAGACATGTCAGACAGTCCATATTGTTACTGGCAGGAAAAAAAGGCAGTTTGGAAGCCCCTGTACAAACTGGCTCTATTTTACCTGAGTTGTCCCCCCTCCAGTGTGTACTCGGAAAGAGTTTTTAGTGCAGCGGGGAACCTGGTCAGTGAGCGGCGAAGGCGGTAGCTTCCTCACAACGTTGAAAAAATGATGTTTATAAAAATGAATAATCAATTCCTCAATGAAGTACATCACTGCCCTCCAGATAGTACAGAGGGACCTGTGGTTGTGGAGTCCAGCGGGGACGAATTGATAATGTGTGAGGAGGAGGAAGTACACACTGTAGGGGTAGAGGAATCAGAGGTTGAGGGTGAGGACGACATCTTTCCTCAGTAGAGCCTGTTTAGTTTGTACAGGGAAAGATGAATTGTTATTTTGGTGTGGGGGCCCAAACAAACCAATCATTTCAGCCACAGTTGTTTGGTAGGCCCTGTCGCTGAATTGATTGGTTTGTTAAAGTACACACAAATGGGTACGTACACTGGCGCTACCGTCTTAGACTCACAGGGAACCTCTGAAAAGAGGACTGTATCACCTCAATCCTCTCGTCATGCGAGGTACATAATACAAGAAAAAACAAAGAAGAAACAAAGAAAAAACATGGCATAATAACGTAGGACACTCAATAAAGTCCACCACCACTATGGGGTATAAGGTGATCCTCCAAAATGGGTGATGTCAATGAGAACTTCCAGTAAGCACCCGTGATATATTCTTCAATTCTCTCCCCCTTAGGGTATATGCTTACATAGCAGAAGATCAATATGCGCCTGTAGGGTTGTGCTCTGCTCCCTTAACAGTGTTGCAGTGTATGTTTTCTTTCACTCAACTCCAACATGTAGATATAAAAAGAAGAGAAAGCAAAGCAACCACAATAGTGCATTATCACAAAGCACATTTATTATCCATAAAAACAATCTGAATGATTAGAGTCAATGGTGTGGACCCGTACCAAGTGTAAAGCATAAAAGTGCATGCGTATGAATATTCACTGCTGCAGCTCAGTTCCAATATAAACAGCACTGTCACCTGTACACACGATAACCGGGTCACCAGCTGCCAATGCGTTTCAACCCACAGTCCAGGGTCTTTTTCAAGGCATGACTCTTACAATCCAAGTCCCAGTTTAAATACTCTTCATTCTGAAGGAGATCTCATGTATTAGATCTCAGTCTGAAAAAAGAACAGACAGACGATGTGATTTCCGTATGAACAGTGTGATGTTCAGATGTCTGGGATGCATAAAGTTATTCTCAACCAGACCTCGTTTTGGAAGGGGGGCGTGGTCATTGAGTGAGTCACGCTGTGAACACTCCGTCAGCGCCTCTGCGTGATTAGCGGGGAATGAAGAGTATTTAAACTGGGACTTGGATTGTAAGAGTCATGCCTTGAAAAAGACCCTGGACTGTGGGTTGAAACGCGTTGGCGGCTGGTGACCCGGTTATCGTGTGTACAGGTGACAGTGCTGTTTATATTGGAACTGAGCTGCAGCAGTGAATATTCATACGCATGCACTTTTATGCTTTACACTTGGTACGGGTCCACACCATTGACTCTAATCATTCAGATTGTTTTTATGGATAATAAATGTGCTTTGTGATAATGCACTATTGTGGTTGCTTTGCTTTCTCTTCTTTTTATATCTACATGTTGGAGTTGAGTGAAAGAAAACATACACTGCAACACTGTTAAGGGAGCAGAGCACAACCCTACAGGCGCATATTGATCTTCTGCTATGTAAGCATATACCCTAAGGGGGAGAGAATTGAAGAATATATCACGGGTGCTTACTGGAAGTTCTCATTGACATCACCCATTTTGAAGGATCACCTTATACCCCATAGTGGTGGTGGACTTTATTGAGTGTCCTACGTTATTATGCCATGTTTTTTCTTTGTTTCTTCTTTGTTTTTTCTTGTATTATGTACCTCGCATGACGAGAGGATTGAGGTGATACAGTCCTCTTTTCAGAGGTTCCCTGTGAGTCTAAGACGGTAGCGCCAGTGTACGTACCCATTTGTGTGTACTGTGTATTTATTTCTGAGTTTTTTGGTGGAAGCTCTGGGGTGGGTACACGGCTGCACACCTTAGTGAAGCGCCCTTAAGGTCTGTTCTATTTTACTTATGGTTTGTTAAAGTGTGCATGTCCTATTTCAACAACAGAAGGGTGGGTGGGAGGGCCCAAGGACAATTCCATCTTGCACCTATTTTTTTGGCATTATGTGACCATTCAACAGTCGTTTGCCATGTTCAAAAAGTAAAAGAAAATGTCAACAAATTCCAAAAATTTAATCAAAAGTTAAATGCCCTGTCATTATTTAAAACAAGAGGGTTTGACGTGCTAGACTTAGTGTAGTGTTAATATGTTATAAACACTACACTTGGAACCTGGAGGAGGTATTGTGGGACAGGTATCAAATTTAGTACCGGGGCCACCCCATTACACAGTCCAGAATTTTTTTCTGGGGAAATTCAGACCCGTGGAGGGTTTTTTATTAATTATATTGTGGTGACCCACTCCTCTACGCAGTCCAAATACATTTATTTTTGTGATTAAGACCAGTTGATGGTTTTCTTATTATATTGTGGTGACCCACTCCTCTACGCAGTCCAGATACATTTATTGGTGCGAATCATACAAGTTCAGGGTTTTTAAATTATATTGTGGTGACCAACTCCTCTACGCAGTCCAGGTACATTTTTTGGTGCGATTAAGACCAGTTGATGGTTTTCTTATTATATTGTGGTGACCCACTCCTCTACGCAGTCCAGATACATTTATTGGTGCGAATCATACAAGTTCAGGGTTTTTAAATTATATTGTGGTGACCAACTCCTCTACGCAGTCCAGATACATTTATTGGTGCGATTAAGACCAGTTGATGGTTTTCTTATTATATTGTGGTGACCCACTCCTCTACGCAGTCCAGATACATTTATTGGTGCGAATCATACAAGTTCAGGGTTTTTAAATTATATTGTGGTGACCCACTCCTCTACGCAGTCCAGATACATTTATTGGTGCGATTAAGACCAGTTGATGGTTTTCTTATTATATTGTGGTGACCCACTCCTCTACGCAGTCCAGATACATTTATTGGTGCGAATCATACAAGTTCAGGGTTTTTAAATTATATTGTGGTGACCCACTCCTCTACGCAGTCCAGGTACATTTTTTGGTGCAATTAAGACCAGTTGATGGTTTTCTTATTAAATTGTGGTGACCCACTCCTCTACGCAGTCCAGGTACATTTTTTGGTGCGATTAAGACCAGTTGATGGTTTTCTTATTATATTGTGGTGACCCACTCCTCTACGCAGTCCAGATACATTTATTGGTGCGAATCATACAAGTTCAGGGTTTTTAATTTATATTGTGGTGACCCACTCCTCTACGCAGTCCAGGTACATTATTCGGTGCGATTCATACCAGTTGATGGTTTTCTTATTATATATATTGTGGTGACCCACTCCTCTACGCAGTCCAGGTACATTATTGGTGCGAATCATACAAGTTCAGGGTTTTTAATTTATATTGTGGTGACCCACTCCTCTACGCAGTCCAGGTACATTATTGGTGCGAATCATACAAGTTCAGGGTTTTTAATTTATATTGTGGTGACCCACTCCTCTACGCAGTCCAGGTACATTTTTTGGTGCGATTAAGACCAGTTGATGGTTTTCTTATTATATTGTGGGGACCACTCCACTACGCAGTCCAGAAAGATACCTTGTTGCAACGTTTTGGACTAATAACTATATTGTGAGGTGTTCAGAATACACGGTAAATTAGTGGAAATGCTTGTTATTGAATGTTATTGAGGTTAATAATAGCGTAGGAATGAAAATAAGCCCAAAAACTTGATTTTTGAACTTTTTATGCTTTTTTTAAAAAAAATCCGAATCCAAAACCTTAAATCCGAACCAAAACCTTTCAGCAGGTGTTTTGCGAAACAAATCCGAATCCAAAACACAAAACACGAGACACCAAAAGTCGCCGGTGCACATCTCTAGTGGAGACGCTACAAACGAGCTGCCCGCTTCACTCATGGGTGCATTCTGAGTCGGGTATCCCTCCAGAGGGTTGGTTTACCTTAGGATACTGGTAAGACAGATCTTTGTCTTATATTGGCACTGCTATTATACTCAGCAATGGAACAAAATGATATGGTTAGTAATATTTGATCTTGATTGCTTCTATACTAAGGATCTTGTTTTCTCTGTTGCATTTTATAAGTGGGATCCATGCTGGAGCAAATGACAACATTGAAAGGAAATATATTGTTTCCCTAATATGAAAGCTACCGGGATTCCTTAGGAGATTGTATCTATATTGAGGTCCCTTAAGGACTGTGTTGGACATAATTGGATTGTATTGCTGGAACTTTGCTTGAAGCCTATTTTCCTTTTGCATGTTTGCACACTGCTATATGTGTGGCAGTATTTTTTTATGTTTTATATGTTTTATATGTTAATTAATTTTCATTGTTTTTAATTTAGAGACCCTCTTTCGTATTATATATGCACAAAGGAGGTATTAATGCTATTTACTATTTGAATTAGTGATCAATCTACACAGCACAGTTCTTTTTCTTTTATGTGTTCTGGTTTGGTTTGGGGTGAGCAATAAGCCCCATGAACTTGCTGCAGTGGGATTGTTTATTTATGTATACTCAAGTCTTAGTTGTTAATGTAGAGACATATTCCAAACACAATTATATACTTTGCACAATGTAATCAATGATAAAAAATATTAATAAAATAACATATCAGTATACTGAAAGAGACCATTTATAGGGGGAAATACTAATTTCATTAATATATGCAAATGCTATAAATAACAAAATAAAAAATGTAAATGTTCCATGACTGAACAAATTAGTAGGCTACACCCACAAGTGGAGACGCTACAAATGAGCTGCCCGCGTCACTCATGCATGCATGCTGAGTCGTATATCCCTTTGGAGGGTTGGTAAGACAGATCTTTGTCTTATAATGGGACTGCTATTACACTAAGCAATGGAACAAAAGGATATGGTTAGTAATATTTGATCTGGATTGTTTCTATACTAAGGACCTTGTTTTCTCCGTTGCATTTCATAAGTGGGATTCGTGCTGGAGCACATGACAACATCAAATGGGGATATATTGTTTTCCTAATATGAGTGCTACCGGCATTCCTTAGGAGATTGTATCTATATTGAGGTTCCTTAAGGACTGGTTTCGTTTGGGGTGAGCAATAGGCCCCATGAACTTGCTGTATTGGGATTGTTTATTTATGTATACATTAACTATTGAATAATACTAAATCAGACTTTTTTTTATATAGTTTATGGGTGTGTATATATTTTTCATTTGTATTTATATATTTATTTGTTGTTTATTTATGCATAGTCTCCATTTCCTTAATAACTCCGGAGTGTTTCTTTGCCTGGGTATAAAATATATTATGACTCCTTACTGCTGACAGTTGCCAATCTCAAATTCTGCAATAATTTATCTCATTTTCCACATTGAGCTGATTCCAAAAGATCACAGAGGCAAAAGGTGCAAAGGTTTAATGACTGGAGGTAAGAGCTGCAGAGCAATAACAAGGACTAGTCAGTGCCATAACGAGGGCAGAGTGACATGTGCCGATTATTGTCCTACCAAAATGGAGGGGTGCTAGTGTGCTCTCCCCAAAGGCACTAAAATGTCTACATATGTGCAGATGCTTTGTTTCAGTCATTTTAAATTTGGTGCAGCCAGCAGCTATTATAAGTCAGTCACTGCATGCACTGCATATATACAGTAGATAGATAGATAGATAGATAGATAGATAGATAGATAGATAGATAGATAGATAGATAGATAGATAGATATTTTATAGCTGTATAGGTTCATTTTTTGTAAAGATAATTCTAATTTTTATAGCAACCCACTGAGAATATTATTTATCTTACTGTGTGCACTTAATAAAGTTTGTTATGCAAAATTCTGCATAGTATTTATATGTTGCAATAACAAGTAATATCACACCATTGTTGAAGTGGCAATTAAATGACACAAAGGATGCTTAAATATACATTTTAATAAACACTATTTTTCATCATCATCTCAATTATTTTGATGGTGAGGCAAAAACAAATGCTGAACAAGAAAAAAAGTGCTATAACAAGAAGAAAGGTGCAATGAGTAACAACATTTTTTCATTTTGAAAATATAGTTCTAATTAAACAGAGATATCTGTTATAAAAAAGATAGTGTCAGAACAAAATAAACAGATAAGGATTGATACTGAGTTGGATACTACAGTATGTGTCCCCCAAAAAATGTTTTCCTCATGTCCAGTCCCTCCTAGTCCTGTTTCCTCCACCTTAGGAATCTAAGGAATTCTTACCCAAGATGCTTTCAGAACTATTATTCTTCCTCTCATTATTTATTGCTTTGACTTCATCTGGGCATCTGGGCATCTGGGCATCTGGGCATCGTGGGCAGCACGGTGGCTAAGTGGTTAGCACGTCTGCCTCACAGCACTGGGGTCAAGAGTTCGATTCCCGACCATGGCCTTATCTGTGAGGAGTTTGTATGTTCTCCCCGTGTCTGCGTGGGTTTCCTCCGGGTGCTCCGGTTTCCTCCCACACTCCAAAAACATACTAGTAGGTTTATTGGCTGCTGTCAAAAATTTACCCTAGTCTGTCTCTCTCTGTCTGTTTGTGTATGTTAGGGAATTTAGACTGTAAGCTCCAATGGGGCAGGGACTGATGTGAATGAGTTCTCTGTACAGTGCTGCGGACTTAGTGGCGCCATATAAATAAATGGTGATGATGATGATGATCTTCCTAGTATCTAGCATTCTCCTTACCCATTTATCCCCACTTTAGTCCATCTTAAATGCCACAGCTATACTGATCTTTCTCTCTCGCACCTCTTCATCTGCTGCACTACTGTGTAAATCCCTACACTGGCTCCCTGTGTCCTCTAGAAAATAATTAAAATGTAACACCCCCATTCCTCTACTAGGGTGTGTGTACCAATCGTTGTGTGTCCTATCTTGGAATGGACTCTTTACCATGTATTAAGTGTAACCTTGGTCTAAGTACTGTAGGCTCTTTGTGGAGTAGTATCCTGGAATTAGTAAGACCAGAAAGTGAGAGACCAAGGAATCCTCCGCCCCCGTACACTGGACCACAGGCACACACAAAGGAAATATTACTACATATGGTCCATCTTTATATGCCACACCGACATGTTTATTAGTGAGTCATGGACTGTTTTGTAGATTTTTTTATATAAAAAGTGTATCTCTTTGGCTCAAACAATGGTTAAGGGTAACTTGAGAACAATACTAACTAATATCCAATACACAGTTTGCACAGGCATCACTAGTTTTATACCACTAAGAGGTACCTTTATCTCTTCTAATTGCTTGTAATATCTCTATAAATATGATAATTATCACTAGTAACATACACTAGACTCTATCACAGTAACATTAACTTTGCTAACACATATCATACAAATTCAATTGAATATTAGACAGATGTATACAATCATGCAGTCTTTGTTAATAGGCAGGTCAAATACAGATCATGTGGTAAATGTATTAACCTCCGGTTTCTTCAACCCCCGCGAGTTTGGCGTCTTCGGCGCTTAAATTTAAAGTGGCGCTGCCTTGTAAAGAGCTTTAAATTTGAGCGCGGAAGACGCCGAACTCGCGGGGGTTGAAGAAACTGGAGGTTAATACATTTACCCCCACGTCTTCTCTTTGCCAGGTGATTTGATAAACCATGCTCCCTTGTCCTTCTTTCCTCCAATTTACATTACACTTCTCCCTTTCTTCTTTTTAGGCATAAGCATACATCACTTTTATAAAAGCTGGCTCCTCAACATACAGTTATTGACTTTCCCACAGATAGCAGATAATGCCAAAGAATTTGATGCAGTTTTTCTCAGTTTTAAACTCGGTCTCTGTCCTCTAACTATCTGTCCCTACACTTCATACAGTATTCTTCAGGTCTCCCCACCTGTTCCCTACCTGACTAGTAACACAATACTCAGTTCAAGCAAATCAATGATAAGGTAAACATGAGTTACTTATCCTCTCTGGTCTCCAGTACCTGCATCCAAGATGGCTCCTCTTTATTAAGGTGCCTGGTTTGCTCTCTCTCTGGCAAAAACTTTTCCACTCTCCCTTTGCATCTCTCCCTCTCTGGGGTCTCACTTTAATTCAGACCTCAGTTCAGCTTACCAGTTGTCTATTTGCAGAGGACTCACTCAGGATGTCTGTCTCCCTGAGTCTCCCTCAGAATTCCAACTGCCGTTTGTAACTGCTCCTTCACAAGCTCCTCTTCCCCACTGCATGCTGGGAGATGTGATTCTCAGCATTCGGGTAGCCAGCGCCACACAAATTACTCAATTCCGTTCCCAGATGATCTACTGGCAAGCGACTTACTATATACAATGCCGGCAATGCTGGCAATCAGAATGAGTCCAGGATAAATGGAATAGGGCTAGAGGTAAACTCCATAAGGGAAGCTGTACTGATTGGGACCAAGTCAACCTGTAGCAAAAGAGGATGAATATGGTCATGGGCACCACAACTTAAGTATCCAAAGAAAGACCATAGCATTTTAAGTTTATATTTCTGGCAGCATCACATTTATTTATGTGAGAATTGCTGATAAACGTGTATGGAAAGCGTTCCTTGATATTATCACTATGAACATTCTGATTCTGCTATCACAAAGCTACCAAGGCATGACAAGCCTTGCAATAGAGACATGTGGCAATATATAACTATATATGTAACTTGGCCTAATGACTAAATCCAGTTTCCTTCAGATCTACTTATTTGGGTTTGCTTAGGGCTCAGATGTGGTGGTTGTTAGGAAGGGCTTTGGAATGATGTTTGGGTGGTTGTTAGGAAGGGCTTTGGAATGATGTTTGGGTGGTTGTTAGGAAGGGCTTTGGAATGATGTTTGGGCTTGCATCAGACTTCAAAAGGGGGAAACTTCCTGACTCCTTTCAGGTGCATGGATTGGTTCATAACCAAAACTATCACAGAAAGAGAACTCACATTCCACAGAAAAGAAGATGAGAACCCATCAATTGCTCCTGCACCTCTTCTTGGGCCATGCCACAGAACCTGTAAAGGTAAATAGTGAAAGGTTCCTAATTTGCTTGGGTTCATCATCTGAAGCACTTGGGCTTGGCAAAACCCTTATATTGTGGGAGGGAAAAGACTTTTAGAATTGCAAAAATGTACAAGACAAGCAATACAATATATTCATCCACAGCTTAATTGCTCATAAAAGATATTTTCACCAAGAACATATTTGTGTTGTCTATGGCATTACTGATACCAGAATCTGCAAGATCATCCTAATTTGCTTGGATCCATCTTCTGAAGCACTTAGGCTTGGCAAAGCATGTGAGTATGCCCTTATACTGTGGGATGGAAAAGACTTCAAGAATCACAAAAATGTACAAGACAAGAAGTACAATATATTCACCAACAGCATAATTGTTTTTCACCAAGAAGATTTTGTGTTGTCTTTGACATTTCTGGTACTAGAATCTGCAAGGTCATCCATGACTGGTAGTGTTACTGCTAGTGAGCTGTTGCTCTTATAGGGGCTACTGGCAATTTGGGGTCATAGGCCTCAAAATTATTAGAGGAGGGCTGGAAAGCCAGGCTACAAACCAAAGGATATACACATTGCCTCTAAACTCTGGTATCTTTCTTGTGCCCACATGGCTTTTGTCTGTTCTGTCACATGTGAGTCAACTGAGGGATTGCCAACAAATACAGAATCTCTGTAAGCTGCTATCAGCACAAATTCAGACTGACGTTTAGGGAACATAAACCTTCAATGTCTTTCCCTATCTATACTTGTTTCTCAAAAATAAATGCACATTCACAAGTGATGTTTAGAGGCATAGTTGTCTCAGCTCCTGCTACATTGGTACCTCTGTCAGACTATACATTTATAGCTGCAGCAGCAGCAAAAAAGAGCGTGCTATTCTGACCGACTACACCCCATTCACAAGTAACATCAGATGATCCCGACATCAAGAAAAATTAGTAGGAAACTCTCTAATTCTCTTTCTTCATCTGTCTTTGTACAGTGTGCATTGGACAGGAGATCATATGCACTTCTGAAATCCTCCAGTTTTCATTAAACAACATTTTGTTAAATATTCTCTAATTTTTAAGAGAATATTAAAAAAAAATTCTGCATTGCAGGGTGAAAAACAATCCAAACTCAGCATTATCCAAACATGCAGTATGCTTCCTATAACCATGTTGCTCACCCAGTTCCCACATCAGCATATTCACAACACACATGTGGTATTGCTGTTGCGTGGATTCCTCCAGGTGCTCTGGTTTCCTCCCACACTCCAAAAACATACTGGTAGGTTAATTGGCTGCTATCAAATTGACCCTAGTCTGTCTCTGTCTGTCTGTCAGTGTGTGTGTGTGTGTGTGTGTGTGTGTGTGTGTGTATGTTAGGGAATTTAAACTGTAAGCTCCAATGGGGCAGGGACTGATGGGAGTGAGTTCTCTGTATAGCGCTGCGGAATTAGTGGCGCTACATAAATAGCTGCTGCTGCTTATGATGATGATCTATTGACATAATCCAGAGCTAGAAGGTTGAATTTTGATATTTCATGGGACATCTATTGTACCTTGCAGCTGCTTTTGGTGTAGGAAACCACATTTTTATGAACTCAAATCCCAATGATAAAAAAAGCATTAAAATGTACAAAGGTGACTTATGAAAAAAAAGTAATTCTAATGTCCTGTTGCTGTCACAGCATATTAAGACATAAATAAGACTCAAATCAGTATTTAAAAAGAAGAATTGAAACTGGAAAAGTCAAAATGAATGAGAGGATGGTTCAAAAGTGACAGTAGATGTGACTTTGAAGTGACATTTTATCTTTTTCCACTATGCACATTTCCATTTCTTAGAAACCTTTAATAACTGTGCAAGGAAACATTTCCCAATTCAGTATGTGCCCAGCTTGTCATGTACTAGGAGAACCCATACAATTTGCACAAAATTAAATGTGCAGCATGTCATACTCTGTGATTAGTAAATAATCTTTAATACAAAGACTATTGGGAATAAATGAATGCAGCATATTTCATTTTGATTCACATTTTAAAGAGTGAATGGACATGTTTTAAGTCACATTATTCACATTATATTAATTTTAGAATTTTTTTAAATATTGTCAGCAAACCGCCTAGTTCAAAAATAAAAAGCTCAAAAATGACAAATACACCTACGATAAGGGAAGGGTGAAAAGACCTTTTGTTTCATAGGGAAGACAGGAGCCTGAACTGGAGTATAAAGAAAGGAAGGAAGAAGGAAAACCTCAAGGGCTGGGATTTTTTTTATAAATGTTGCCTCTGCCGGAATTGAAACAATACAAGTTAACTTTAGGTCAGCTTACAATACTTTTCTTGCACAATGTTAAAAAAAAAAGAAAACATCTGAATGTATTTCTTATTTCAACTGAACTGGGGAAATTCAGGGTAATATCCAAATGTTCAGGCTGACAGGATTATAGTGCTTAATGGTCAAAAAGTAGAATCATGTTTAAAAGCATATAATGACACTTTAACTCAAAATTGTAATGGTATGGTAAGAGGTAAGGAATGCAATCAAAAGCTTAAATTATTACGAATTGTATTCTTGATAATACAGAACATATTTATGGCAAAGTTCCATTTCTGAGCATGTTAAAGGGTATGTGTGTGTGTGTGTGTGTGTGTGTGTGTGTGTGTGTGTGTGTGTGTGTGTGTGTGTGTGTGTGTGTGTGTGTGTGTGTGTGTGTGTGTATTTGAATTGTAAGTTGTAGCATCAGGTAATTCAACTAGTATTCAAGGTCTTCTAAGATTACAGTTTATTTTCTTTAGGTGTATGAACTGAGCTGGAAAGCTGAGCCGTAGCGGAAACTAAAATCCTTAAGAATTTGGTGCATAACGGCTGGCTTCTATTTTGCCTGCAGGCATTCTATGGTCTTCTGTTTCATTCTCTATCTACTAAGAGGCATTGTAATGCACATATCAAGGCAACTATTGTCTACTCAGGGCCAGACAAGAAGGCAAAAGTGCACGTTACACTTTGCATTTTAGACACGTTAAATAAATAAGTATTTTCTATTTTTTATATGCGCTCACTTTATATTATCCATTGATTTAATTTTAACGTTTGATAGTAAAGTATTTGGAATGAGTGTAAATAATTTAATAATACATGTGTTTAACAATCTACAGTCATTTCAAAGTTACCATATAAGCAATGCCAGGAAATTGCATTTTGACACCCAAGACAAATATACTGTACTAAACTAGTATTCCCTAAGCATTAACTAAACTACAAACCAATGGCGCTTGGTCCAAATATTTAACTATGTCATTATCTGAAATACAATTTTATGAATCAGAAAAGGGATCAGGAAAATGGAATTAAAATGTTATTGTCCATGTCTGCAAATCCATTGGGGGTCATTTACAAACCATAAAATGCTGAGATACAGCACTAAAAGCTGTTTCTTTCTGCTTTGTGACCTCATGCATCTGTTTGTGTGTGTTTTTGTTTTTTACTTTAGACACACATCTTCAGATTAAAGTGGCAATTTGTATCAAATTGCATGAGGACCAATTTTTGCTGCTTATGACATTTTGGAGATGGTCAAACGTGGGTGCACCCGGGAGTTCCAAGCAGGGTGCAGTACATCTGCATTAATGCCCCTGATTATGAGATTTAGTTGTGTTGGAAAAGAAATTCGAAGAATTTTAAGTGGTGTAGACATATTTAAAAGCATTTATGATATAACAGGAATCCACACAGCCTTTCCAGTCACACAGATTTTACACCGCCTTGGAGGTGGAAGTGATCTGACTTCAGAATTTAAAGGGAAAGAATTTTGCATCCTTGGGTGCATTTAAAGAAGAATAAAATTAATATGTTTGGATTCCATAAACCAATGTAAGTATAAATAAAAGAGCACAATTGGTATAATAAATAGAGCCCCAATGTCATCTTTTTGTTAATAGAGATAAATGAGGATGAAATAAACAGTACTTGTTAAACTTAATAAAGAGAGTGGTCCAAATTTCAAAATAGGTAGTCATTTGAATTGACTTTTTAGTCCCAAAGACATGAACATTTTAGTATCAGAACAAACATTTGCACAATGTTTCGAAAAGGATCTGCACAGACCTACAACGACAATGCAGAACATGCTCTTGTGTATTTTGCATATATACATTATTTACTTAAATTGCATTTTTCCAGTGAACCAAAGGTTTGACAGTGTTGCCAGGAACATTTTTAACAGCACCCAAACACCTATTATACTGTGTCAACCATGGCAGCAGTTCTGTCCCCATCGTTCCCTCCCAGTCCTCTCTCTACTGTATTTTTATGGTCTTCTTCCCAACTTACTTGCTGCTTTCAATAGTGGCAGTAGGTTTAAACAGAAATAGGACATATTTAATCACCCCTTATAAATTGCAGGGCCCAGCATACTCAAGAGACCTTTACTTTACTCCATATAGCTGAATTTCAAAAATGTATGCATGCACAAGCAAACACACACACACACACACACACACACCTTTACAGTTTCAGAAATGTACAGCTTACTTAACAGTATGCTCGTCATGGATTTGAGTCTCAATAATTATTTTTGTACTATGTTGCAAAGATAAAATAAAAACAAATTTAAAATATAATAATACTTTCAACCTTTACATTTTTATTTAGATTTGTTTTGTTTACTTATTACAACAAGACCAGCACATCATTGAGTTCACCACAGGGGTGCACTGCAGTTCACTGCATAGGGTGCAGCTGTTACCAGGTATATTGAATGTAAGATGCTTCCCTAAGTTACCCTATGTTTATGTGGACCCATCCCCACCACTGTTGCTGACCTGGAAGACACACTCAGAATCAAAGCTCTCCCACAGGATCACTGGAGCTACTAACAACCTTTGTTATAGCAGCTGAGATTACTCTACTCAACTAAACAGAATTCACAACCCGAATCTGAAAATTATCAAGCGTATAGTTTCCTTTTCTCCATTTAACTCTGACTGGCTGCAAGAACGCAAAAGAGGAGAATTAGAATATGAGCTAATATAAACCAATGTAACTGGGCTGATATCAGCTCTGTAACCTGGCAAGAGAATACTTCACACTTAATGCCACAAGACTTGGTATTAGGCTCTTTACTATTCTCTATAACACTTCTCTTGAAAAACTAATAATCTCCTTTAGATTTCAGTATCATCTCAATATGGCTAATACCCAAATCTTCGTAACTTCTTTGTATCACTTGCGATCAGTGTTGGCCTATGTTACTAAATGTTTCCCATTTTAACTTGGATGTCTTCATGAAACCTTAAAATCAATATTTATAAAACAGAGCTAATAATATTCTTGCAAATCAACACAAGCTACATACCTGAAATCTCTATATCTGTGGACAACACAAAAATAACTCCTACCCATCAAGCTCGCCATCTAGGTATCATCCTTGACTCAGAACTATACTTTGTTAAGCAAATCTAGTCTGTGTCCAAATCCTGTTATATAAATATAAGAAACATTTCCAGAATACACACATGTCACACGCCAGATACTGCAAAAACTTGAATTCATTCACTCATAATCTCTAACATTGACTACTACAATTCTTTTCTTATCGGTCTTCCCTTAACCAGATTTTTACCGTCACAATCTATTTTGAATGCATCAGCTAGACTTATTTTCCTTGCAAAATGTTCTTCTACTGAAGGTCTACTTTGTCAGTTATTACATTGGTTGCCTATGCATTACCAAATCAAATATAAAATACTCATTACCTGCTTCCAATTCCGATTAAGGGACTTTATCAGGCCCCACCCACTTTCCGCTTGCCTTCAAATGTTTATGCGTTCCCTAAAAATTCATCTCTTGAGCTTACCAAATTCCTGATCCATCTTCTGAAACTCTGTAGGCCCTTCTACACGATTACCACCACACTACACAGTACACATACATTTATATTTATTCTTCTGCTATACTCAAAAATCATCTGACCTCACACTGGATTAAATAGCCCCTCTAAGCACTTTATGCCATTGCAATCTGGCAGTACCAATATGCAATATTTGGCACTAAACATCATGTATCAAACATCTATTTCCCTATAGATAGCAGGGATACCTTACAGCTTTGTCTCTCTGGTAATATCCAATTTTTAATTACTGTGTTTGTCCTTAATTGTAAAACACTATGGAGTATGCTGGCTTTAAATAAATAAATCTTAATAATAATAATTACACTTGGCCCCCAGTGTATGTGTTCCATATTTAAACTTGGCCAATTGAGACTGGGCAATACATTATACAGTTTCCACTAGAGACTGAGCTCTGTAGAGCACAGTTGACCACCAGGGACTGGTTTATAATTATACACTTGACCAACAGGGTTTGGCATCTATATTTTACACTTGGACACCATTTAGGGCCCGGATAAATGTCAAATTTAAAACATGTACCCTTTGTGCCGAAACCTAGAACCTTTTTTCTCTTCTAAAATAGATAAATTAAATATTAATATAAAATAAATTAATATTTATGAACCAGTTAAAAAAACAAAGCTTTTTGTCATCAAACTATAGCAAAACTTTATAACAAACAATTTTTTTTTCCTTATTTTTAGTAATTTCACTGATTAAAAATAAATAATTTACAAATAAATGATCCACAAATAATGGCACATCTCACAATGATTAACTATTTCAGAGTTGTATGGCATACTTATGATAAAATATAGTTCGGTGGAAATGTGAGATTTTGTGAAAACTACACAGGAAATTATGCAATGAATGTAAATTTTAATAAAACCCATTTCTGTTAGTCAGTTTAACATTTCCTTGATTGTCACAATTCAACTAAATGCTCAAACATAGAGTATACTTAATTTTGTCTAGAAAAAGTACAGTTCTAACCAAGCTGCATAAACTTGTGTTATGATTTAAGATAAATAGTACACAATTCTGCCAGAAACAAAATATGGAGGTGTGAGCATAAATTGTTCCCAACCTTTATAAAATTAAATACCATTAGTTGAAGATTCTATATTTGATGAATTTTGATGTATGTTAAAGGCAGTGGTCATTTTCCATCTGATCTTTCAAGTCTTCACAGTTACTGCAACAAGCCATCTTATTTGCATATCTATTTAGCTGTACATACTGTTGAGACTTCTTTCCTATAGACCTATAGGAAGGATAATCCTTACTTGTTGGGTTCTATGAAATTACATGTCCAAAAATGTGCTTATCTCCATACTGTTTCTTATAGGTGTTATTTCACAAAATATATGACTCTTGTTGTACAGTGATTACTGTCCTTAACTCAGAACACAGTGCACAATTTCTGATTTCTCCAGACATATTTATATATAATGTCTTTGGAGAGAAAACAAATGTGTTATCCAATCCTACAGCTATATAAAATGTTTAGTTGTGTAGGATGAGAGAAATATTAGGCCTATTAAAAAACTGTTTTGCCATAAGAGGCTAGAACAGGTTTCATTGGCTGTGAGCAGTATATTCCAGTTAGCACATCCTCGTCTTATTACAATATCCTACAAACATACTTTATATAAAAGCATCACAAAACTTTTGTGTTTCCAGTACCTGATGACTGTTACTAAAAAGGGAAATTATTCTGACTAATGCAAAATTTCTCCATGAAAACAAAAGCAGTTCTTCATTTTCACCCTTAAAGTACCAAACACATACAACAATTTTGCCAGTCAATTAGACCTAAAGCCACAATTGATAGAATATATGATGGCAAAAATTGCTGCTCACAATCAACATCTGATTGGGACCATCCAGAGAATGATTGGGAGGACATTGGGATCTGTAGGCGGTAATTGCCTAAATGCGTTAACTGTGCCCTTTATGATTTGGCTTTCCAGCCTCAGAGCTGTGAGTAGTTTAATCTTTTAGATTTGGTCATATATGTGTATGCAAATGTATAGTATAATCTAACAGAGATCCGGATGATCAGGCCAATCAACTGGATACTTACTGTTATTTACTGCTCTGGAGGCCCTTGCTCTGCTCTTATAAACACGCTTGAGGGCTGGCTTGGGCATTCGGCTCCACTGTGATGAAACTGAAAGGTCAAACCAGGCTCCACTGCTTATGAGCACATGCTCAGCAAAGCAGATTGGGGCCTTTAGAGCAGTGAGTAGATACACATTTCTGCCCCCCCCCCCCCAAAAAAAAAATGGTTTGCTGTGGTGTCCAGTTACTGCTAGGTTCAGTCCTGAAAACACTAGCTTTAGATGTATATTATCCAATATAAAATATATAATAAGTGTCGTGTCTAAACAAAGGTTTTCTCTGTTTCATTTTTCCATTAAGTCAGTATATGTTTCAATTTGTCAGTAAATCCACTACGACATGTCTAGCTACAAGAATAAATGTATATAAAGGTTTATTTTAGTACATAATGTCTTTCAGAACTTGTGTACAAGCTTTATTGTGTTCAGCATGTTGAATTTACAAAGAAATGATCAGATTATGATATCACAGGCGAAAAAAATCTGCCTTTACCAAAACCACATGAAGTCGCTGAAGCATTGAAGGCATATTTATGCTGAAGAAAAAATAGATTTCTAAATGTACTTCTTCTAAACACTGCTGCTTTCCTAAGCAGCTGTAGCAAAATCGAATTACTTGTATTACCTTAGAAGCACAGCAAAGAGGAAAATGTGTATCATCGTTGTTCTTCTGTGGAGTGCTAACCCTTATTCAATATACAAGTATATTCGATTCACAAATAACTTTATCTTATAAAGTCAATTGCAGTAGATCCCATTATTCCAAATATAAACACTTTCTCCATTCAGTCACTTACAGCAAGTGCAGGCTGTAGTATAATGTGCACAGTAAACTGTAACATTGTTGTCACAATTTCCAGGAAAAATCTACTTTTTTTTATTTATTTCTTTATTTTAATGTTGACCAGGCATACAATGACACTTTTCTTGTAATGTATGATGGAAGTAACATCACAATCTTTACCATGTTGCATGTTGTGTAAATTAAGTAATAACTATAACCTACAAATCATTTTCTGATATACTGTATGTGACAGGATGGACCGCCTATGCCACCCTTCTGTTGTTGGTGGGAACCTGCTGGGCTTAATTTGCCACCGTCCCCTTTTGTTATTGCGAATACGCCCCTACTGCCGCAGTAGAAGGAGCCTGCTGCCAACACTGGGCTCCTTTATGGCGCTCAGAACCACGTTCCTTCTGGGTAACTGTCGCTGCTAGTGTACTCCCGTGCTGGTACACTTGGGCTGGTACCCGTGACCCCTTACTATGGATCAGGGTGCTGTAGATGGATCCCCCTGGCCTATCACACTGGCCAGCTGCTGAGTAGTGACAGAGTGGTGGTACTGGAGAGCTGTGATATCCTGCACCTTAATTTGGACACAGTGGACATATGACAGCAAGTCTAATTACATCTTCCTATGACCCTCACACATCAAAATGTCTAATTAGCATGAGATTAGCATGAATCCTTTCTTACAACAGTTGCAGAATGCACATTTCCTTCAAAGAAAAGAATTCCCCAAGAAAAGTTGCAAACCCCAAACAAGACATTTCCTTACACCAAGATATACCAAATGCTTTCTAAACAAAGGCTTATTATATCAGATATATATATATCAGAAATAAGGCATTTCCTCTAGGTTAAAACAGAAAAAACTAATTTTCTCCCCCTGGGTCTCAGATATTAAAGATTTTCTTTACCAAAATATACACAATATCAAAAATAAGTGCATGTGCAATTACATAAATAAGCGTCCTGCTCTATTTCCTTTAAATAAATTTATACCAGAAATTTTTTATAAGTGATCCAGTCACACATTGATACATGTAATGTGTTTTTCTTCTTTTTTTCATATATCTTGTAGTTTTCCACAGTTCATTGCCGGGGCAAACACATGGGGCCAATTCATCAAGGAACGCAAAATGATATATTGTGCGTTTTTAAAAAAAAGCACATATATCGAGCCTACGCTTGTCCATAGTCAACAAGGATCTGAATATTCATCTGTTGATGACTAGAAGTCTAGGTCCACTTAGCTCAAACAGCAGGATACACCCAATACATACATGGAATATAAAATCACAAAAGAACACACTGGAAAAATAAACTATTCAATTAATGTCATCTGTTAATATAGTCATTAACGACAAAACATTTAAAAATAATGTTTTATTTTTTTTAAAATAAAATACATATATGACGATGTTCTGAACGTCTACGGTACAGAACACGCTTTTTACAGTCCTGATTGCAAACACATGTTCTAGCATGCATACACCATCATCGTTAGTAATCAGCACTTACCCAAGACCAGTAGCAAACATGTACCTTTGAGATGCCCAAAGCTTGAATAGGAATCTGCTGCATGGGCCTGATTCATTAAGGAATGCAAATCAAAAGTAATGTTCATTTTTATTAAACTGCATGTTAATCCAAGAAGGAGCGCGTGTGAATATATGTCTGGTGACGCTATGGTCCGCTTTGCTCTACAAGACAGGACACTACAGGATATGTCCGATACATATTTCGAATTTAAACTCACAAAAGAATGCACAGAAAAAAACTATTTAATTAATGTCACCTGTTAATAATATAGTAATTAATGACAAAATATAAAAAACAAAGTTGTTATATTTTTTTTTTAAATATATTTATTCGAATGTAACTAATGTCTACTATAAATGTACATAAAATACATACAATACATTTTTACAATTGCTGATTGCAAACACATGTTCTAGCATACATACTCAGCTGCCATCACTAGTAATTGGCACTTAGATTAGAGCTGTAGCTGAAGCAAGAGGTATGGCCGCAAAACAAGAACCTCAGAGATGCCCAAACCTTGAATCAGATGCTGCTGCGTACGTTCAAGCTATGCACGCCCGTACTGTACATTGACTACCTGCATACACCCATTCCCCTTCCCCTCTCCATCTCTAAGCTATACTGAGGGTCCTTTGTGCTGAAATATAAATTGGACATTCCTGCGCTCTCTGGCCATTGGTTTGTTTCTGGGCATGTGTGTGCATTGCGAAATAGGGCTTGTATCGCCATTTGCGTTCCTTAATAAACCAGGCCCAGGATTTCTAAAGGGGGGTTTCCAAATTATTGCATGGGGAAGCCTATTTAACAAGTATGTCAATGGTACTAGTAGTGCTGCAATACCTCTTCAGTTATTGCCAGTTCAGAATGGCAGGAACAGATTAATAGCATTAAAAATATGCTTTATCCTTTGAATCAAGTATTTTTAATGCTTGAAGGTTTTATAAATTTAATCTGCACCTGTGCAGTTGCTTATATCAAGAAAGGGTGATTTGAGCACAGAGATGTTTGAGGCAACTTGAACCCTTTTCCTCGGGCACTGAATGGATGAGAGAACAAAAGAAGATATACACACAAAGAGGGACAAAGAGAGGGACAGAAACATAAGCGGGGAGAGGGGCAGAGCCATACATGGAGTATAGAGGAAGAGAGGTACAGATACAGACCAAACCTCTCAGCTGCGCCCGCTGCACCAGCTTTAACAATAAAATGTGGTTCTTAATGGGCACAATGTTTAGAAGCAATGTTCATGGATAATGTTAGTTGGTACAGCTTGCACGCACAGTAAGAAAAGGGGATAGACAGTGTAAAGGATAAGCACTGACAACGACTGTTTTTTTTGTTTTGTATACAAGAAAAGGGGACGTCTTATGGTGAAATGTAGAAAATACCAATGCTTTATGTGCAAAACTATGTAACCCAGTCCAACACTGCATGTAGTTTTATTTTCTTACTACATCCAGTGTTTTCTTATCTACAAGGAAAAAGAATGCAGCCCAGGTAACATATTGATAGACATGCTGCTTGTACAGTCAGGAGACTTGGCAGACGTTGCTCTCATGTCCCTTTGATAAGCAGAGCTGGTCCGCATAGATGGTGCTGCTGCTTTTTCATGCACAGACCTTCTTTTACCACCATAGTGTAAAAAAAGAGGGTTGAGATCCCGTTGCGAGGGGCTGGATTGGATAGTGGGCAGGAGGGGTCATCCTTTAAAATGTTTCTAATAGGCTGCTGAGCCAATTCCCCCTCCCCCTTAAAATGCTAAAATTTGCCAACCCGACCCTGCCAGGTAGGGCGTGTTAGAAGGCAGGGCCCTGTGACAGAAGGGACAATTCAAGAGCCCTACCATTTTTATTTTTAAGCAGTAAAAATAATTCTACGGCCAGTTATGCTTGTTGATTCAAGCATTGAGGACGGGGTTCTGGACATCTGGAACCCCCCCACCTAAGTGTATGCCTGAGTTGTTTCAAATTATTGACACAAGGCTACTGCTGTTGTGACATTCTGTTGATCTCATCTCCAAAAATTTTTTATCTCCTTGAGCACCTTTGTCCATCCAGGCTTTCGTTTCCTTTGTTTACATTGTCTAGCACTAAACATCACAATAACAGTACATGTATACACAAGATCTATCTATCTATCTATCTTATATCTATCTATCTTATATCTATCTATTCAATATGGTAAGAATAGAGGCACATACTTTAAATACTAAAGACATAATAATCACAATAATATTTGTGTATTAGATTCTGTAATAATAATATGCATACATTCTAAAATAAACAAGAGGATCTTAGTGCACATTTTAATCATTTATGGCAACAAGATAGGTACCTAAGCTAACAATTCATTTCTGTAACACTGGTGCGCACTTAGGGGGAGTTGCCAGTTGCCCAGAACCCTCACTCCATCTAGGACTCATTCACAGGCTGGTCCCTGTTAAGGAAAGCTGCATACACCATAGTTAGATGCCAGCAGCTTGCCCCTAATAAGCAGTACAGTGTGAAACAGGACATAAATCTCAACTGCTTTGCAGCTAGAATAAAGTCCTGACTGAGCGGGACAGTCACACAAAATACCTCACCAGAGTCAGGACAGTTGGCTCCCATTGCCCGTATATTTGAAGGGGATGGGAAGAGTTGGAAAGCAGCATAGAACTGAAATTATAGCCACACCCCTTACTTACAATCTGGTGGTATGGCATGGAAACCCTCCTCTAGAAAACCTGAGTTTTTCCTTGTAACAGTGTACATACCTCTCTCATATGCATCTGCTTAGAGACTACATATAATGATGATAGTACCTAGCTGAAAGCTCCTTTAATTAAACCAAATATAATTAAATTGGTGTGGGATGGTGGGCCAAAATGTAGGTAGTCACAGCCTTTAAAGCGCTAAACAGAAAAAGTAGAGTAGGATATGTGTTAATCCACATTTGTACTTTTGAACTTTGGTTGGTAAATAGCCTCCACTCCCTCCAGCATTAACATAACCCTTCAAACAAAACTGGAGTGGATTTAACTGATATGATCATGTGGGGTTAAAAATAGTAAAAGCTGTCCATAGAATGTATTGCTCAACTTCAAGTGTAGAGAGCTATGCTTCTCATATAGCATTCTAAAATATTTAAATGAAACATTTCTTTACATCCTTAAGCAATAACATCTTCAAGCAATAATAATTTTTGATTGCATTTTTTATGCCTGTCATTTAATTGGTGGCTTTCAAATTAGTCTTTTAGCAGATATCTCTGGGGCTTTTAATCAAGCAGAGTTTCAGTTCAGTCTGGACATGTTGAGTTTAATTGGACAGGTGTCAGATACATCTTGTACCTTCTAAACAAATCAGGACTGCATTTTTTTTTTATTATCCAAAACAGACCTTGTACCCTTAATTATAATGTCCCATGTAAACTTTTTATTTTTGCTCTAATCAGTACCATATTATAGTGTCCCTATTAATTCACACTGAATAATAATGTAATCTTAGTAAATAGCTTAAATATAAATAAACTTAATTGGTTAAAGCAAATTGATAATTTTATCATCATCAGTTGTCATGAAGAAAATTGAAATTACAGACATGTTACCTCTATTAGAAAGCAGTAACTGCGATTTTCTTGCTCTCTCAGACATCGCTCAGAAAAGTTGTAAGCAATCCTTCATGTGAATGAGGTGAATAATTAGTAGGAATGAGGTACATGGAAGACTTAGAAATTTTTTTAAATAAATTGTAGTTGATAAAGGAAGAATTTTTTTTTAAATATGTAGCATTTGTGTTTTACATACAAGAAGGAGCTACACACATAAGACTATCCCCAGTTATTTGCTCCAAATTTCAAATGGAATGAGATATTTTAATGAGATTTAAGAGTAGTGAGGGCACATCAGAGAGGACACATATATGCGGTCATTCCTGATTAACAAGATGTCACATATCATCTTTCCATACAAAAGGACTAGTTTTTGCAGGTGCTCAGGGCGATCCAGTAATTAGGAATAAACCGATACTTTCAATGAGATTGCTTCTGTACCAACCAAAATGTGGGTGAGCACATTCATGTGTGCACAAAGACCATTTTAGAAAAGCATTTAAACACACAACTGTAACATGTAATGTAAACAGTTCTCAATGTCCACTTACTTTCATGATTAAATGAAGACATAAATGAGGTTCGAATGAGCACTGTTTTGGATAAATATGGGAATGTTTTTTTAATGACAAGAGTGGTACTAGAGCAGTGGCGTATGCAGGGGGGGTTTCTGAGTCTCCAGAAACCCCCCCCCCTGCGCTAACTAAGTGGCCACCATAGCGACACTGTCCTATACAGCAGTCGCGGCGCTGTCAAAGAAGCTTCTTTGACAGCGCCGCGGCTGCTGTATAGGACAGCGCTGCCGAAACGGAGCGCGCATGCGCAGCTGCTCTCTCTTGGGTTGTTTTTTTTGTTTTTTGGGGGTCAGGGAGGGGAAACCCCGCCCTCTGACAATCCTGTGTGCGCCCCTGTAGAGAATTAGAAGAAAGTTCCCTCTTTGTACATTCTACTATGCAGTTTTATGTTCACCTGAAATATGAAATGAAATCACATTCTCATGAGAGCAGTTCTGAAAGAAACAATGTGGGTATGTTCCTATGTATGTGAGAAAAGTAGGTGCAAAAGTACAAAACTAAATGTGCTGCTTGTAAACATATTTTGCAGTATGAAATGCTATGAAAAATGTACACATTTATTATTGTAAAAAGGCTTGTTCAAACAGGACAATCTTATGAAGATCTCTTGAAAAAGTAGCTAATCTAATAGTAGAATTTAGCTATTTGTTAGTACTAAACTGAGAAATGTTTCCAATAAATGTAATAAAAGAAAATATGACACTCCAAAGGCTTCTTACTGATAATTTAATATACTCTATAATGTCTAATATTTATCTATCTAGAAAAAAATTCAAAAATTCTCCTATAAACAAACGCACTCAATACAAAATTGAAACTCACTTAGCATAAACACCATAACCACTTCCTCCATACGAGGTGGCAGCCTTCCTTCAGAAATTTCGGATGGTACCACGAATATTGAATCTAGAAAAGTAAGCAGAAGGAACACACGGCGCCTGATAGTGTAGTATGTTTCTGGGAATGAAACCCCCAAATCCCGTAGGTGATATATATGCGTATATGTATGAAGGCTCATCAATCACAATATGCTTGGTGTACCAATATCAATTTATGTTCCATTATCTCCAACCATATGTGAACATACAAACAAAAGAAAAGACCAAAGGATAGTGTAGTATGGTTATATCACCAATATATATTCTACATATAACAATATAGCAGCGTACCAAAAAAATTAAAAAAATCTCTTATCTGTATCAAATCAACTGTGAATTCCGTATCTGTCAGTCCTGGTCGTTCCAATGCTGATCTTTCAGCGTAGATTACCTGATGTTCTCTCTTGCTTGTTCTTGAAACGTTGTTGTCAGTTGGCTGTCTTCTGAAACCTTGGGGTGATGTAAAGTAAGAAGAAATCACATATGCCTTGAAGGGAGAATAATCTTGTGAAACTGGAGGACTAGGATTGACATAATCCTCCTTCTGGCCAGCAAACTCGGCATCTTCCACACATGAAACTCCACTTTTTGACACCATCTTAATTTTGATTGGCTGATGTGGGCAACATTTTCTATTTGTCTCTCTTGAAAGTTTGATACATCTCCCCCTATATATGGTGCAGTAAACAGAACTACAGAATATAGAATGCAGCACTCAGCACTGTGTCTTGAGATGATAGGGAAGGTATCCTGTAAGCTAAATGATATAATTGAACTAGATGAACTAGAATAAGTAGATGAACTATTGAGCTAACATATTAGGTGAATGAGTCATGGCAATCTAGTTCTAGTTAAATCAGCTCCACACAGTGCATATATCTGAATGCAGCAGTGCCACACATGGTAGTTAGAGGTACTGACTCATGATGAGACGTATGAGAGAGCTGATCAGCAATCTCATAAATATTGTGATTGATGAGCCTTCATATATCTTATTTCCGGTATGCATATATATATTACCTACGGGTTTTTGGGGTTTGATTCCCAGAACCATACTACACTCTCTGTGTTCCTTCTGCTTACTTTTCCATATATATATATATATATATATATAAAATTCATCACAAAAGAAGGCACTCACATTTATGGATATGTCTCGAGCCTGGATGCAGGAACTCTAGAACCATGGATATGTAGGAGGCTTGTCCAAATTTTACAATCTTTATTCATAAAAAAGTAGTTACACTATCAGAGGAGGAGCTGAACCAGCACAGTGTATTTGCCTGCTAGGAGAGAGAGACAGGTGTCAAAACAGATGTGTGAGAAGAGATTCTGTGATAAAAAAATTACTAAGAGGGAGATTAAAGGCCAGTGTGAGGCTGGTGAAGCTGCGGGAAGAGAACTCCAGTGTACAAGGAGTGAGGAGTTGGAAAGGAAAATTTGAGTGCAGGAGCCAGGAGACACACAGGAGTATCAGATAAATGCCACTCAATTCATTGTACATTTTATATTGATGGGCTGAGATATTTGACCAATAGGGTGAAAAAATTGCAACAAGGGCAAAGAGGGAAATAGCCCTGAAGAATAAGGATAGTGAGTATCCATTTGGTTTGCCTGAACTGTTGTATGACTGAATACCATTTAAACCTGAAGAGTTAAGGATAGCGGGTTTTGCCTGAAAAATAGGGACACAGACTTAGGAGAAGAGCTCAAAGAGATACTGTGATATTATTGCATTCAGTGTGTTACTACAGGTCCCAGGATGGCTAAAGGAACTCATAGAAGATAATCAAGCAGCCATTTTGTAAAAGAGAACCCAGACACTGGGGAAATTTAAGGAAATTGGAGAGGGGTTAAATGTTGTCTTTAAAGAGAGTTAAGAGATCAGCAACTGGAGTAAGTAAGTGGGACATTCAAGGTGTTCAAATGTCAACAGAGCTTCATCACATGCAAAATTTGTTTAAAAATTGTATCTTATATTAAAAAAGAGAAATAAGAAGTACATCTACATCTCAAAAATCCACAAAAAACAATTTGCATACAAAGAGATATAACTCAAGCTCCCAAATGCAAAATATTTAGAAAAACCTTGTTATAGAGCTATAAATAGAAGCCAACATGGAAATTTGCATTATGGAACCTTGTTGTAAGGAGAACAGTCACATTTAGACATAAAGTTTGATTATGGTGAATAAAGATATAACTATACTTATGACATTTTTAATTCTTGTTGGCAAATTGATAATACATTTGCATAGTATGCAGATTGTAGATCAGACTGCAGTAAAAAATGAATCACTGATTAAGACAGAGAATAAAGCCAATCATTTATAGGGGGGAAGAAACTTAATATGCACTCGGTGTATAGATAATTCCTAGGGAGGTACTGCTTATAACCTGAAGAACAGCATGGCAAATCTCAATGTTCAGTCCATTCCCAAAGGTATGTTAAATGCTAAGTGCTTCATGTTCCAAAAAGAACCGTCAAGAGCAGCAGAGTGCTTGCTCTCATAGAGACCACCAGTCTTATCAACTACAGTGATGAGATATTGTGTCGGCAACCGTTGGTGAAACTAGCTTACCATTAGAGAAATGCGTCTTGTTTCCTGCACTGAATACCTCCCCACCCTTCTAATGCCATAAATATCTTGTATTCATATCTTGCTAACAAGTTTTTCTTCCCCGTCACAGAAGAGTCACAGTAGAAGAGAAAGCGTTGAAGTCAGCGTGTCACGGCTCTCTGGTATATTCCACAATATTAATGTACAGAAACAATGATGCTGGTAAACTTAAATATTTATTGTGAATACAGGCAGGGGTGGATCTCAGTGGCTGAAGGGCCAGGCAAGGGATGAAACAAAATGTCCTGAAATAATATGCAAAACAAAAGTCTTTTAAACTTGCCAGGCTCCAGAGATGCAGAGTGAAATCAAAATCCAAAGTCCAGGTAATTATAAATAGCAAAATCCAGAGTTGTAACATAAACAGGGTTCCAGAGCTGAAACACATGCAGATATCCAGAGCTGTAACACAAACAGAGTTCCAGAGCTGAAACACAAACAGAGTTCCAGAGCTGAAACACATACAATGAACCAGCAGGGAATGATTGCCACAGGTCAGTCTTTACGGTCTGATGATCAGCAAAACACTTAACAGCTGAGTGAGGACACACAATCCACATAGCGGCCACTAGTGGTGAAAATGCAGAACTGCACCTGTAGGGACTTAGTGCAGAAAAGCATCAGGCCATAACACAGCGATTAATTCATATGGTGCTACCGCTGATTGGTCCTTTTGTGAAGAGGACCCCTAAACCAGCTTTCTGTGGGCACGTCATTGTTGAGTACAGAAAGGGAGTAGTCACTCTGAACCAAGATTTAGCACCAGCCAATCGTAAAGGATTTTATCCTGGGACCAGTGTTGTAATTGCAATCTGACCTTGCACTGTTTGGTTTTGGAATTAATTGTTAGGCGATTGCTCTTACCGCCACCATATATACTGTATGTATCCTTATGTTAAATAAAACTGTGACCTTTTTGAAAATTTAAACTTGTTTCTGTGTGGTTATGTATGCTCTTAGCATAGTAATATAAATCTGAACATCCAATGGTGGTTTAGTCACATGAAAGGTAGACATCAACACTATGCAGTTTAATGTTCTTGGGGGAAAATATAAACACAAGTCAGTGTAGAACAGAAATGAGGAAGAGATGATGGCAAGTTACCTTAGTACTAAACGCATACTTCATGTTATCAGAGGTATACTAGTATGTATCACAAGCTGATTGTAATGCAAGCCATATGAAAAAATATACTGTTCTTCCAATATGTTTTTTAGCATTTGATATGTCTAGTAGGAATAAAGTAATGTGTCGACAAAAGCACTAGCTTGAATTTCATGTCTTAATACTAGAGGTTTTTGCCAAGCTGCATGCTGTTTATTTTATAATATGCTTTAGAACAAAAATAATGTGATTTAGTCTGCCTTGAATAGCCACATGATTCAAATAATACTTTTCAACTTTTGTTAGCAATACTATGTCCAACTGTCGGGCACTAATAAAACTTTTAGGCAGTTTCATCCCACTGTGTTTATATACCATGATACCTTAAAGAAGTGTTCAAATTAAGTAAATGCTTAAACCAAAATAACACAGTTAAAACGGTTTATTACAAATGCAGAAACTTTTTTAGAAAACAAGATGTGTTCTTAATATCTGACATTTTCCCAAAGATTCAATCTTCACTATGATTGTGGATGGAGACATGCAAATCTCTGCTAGTAACCAATTGTGCATACATGTTGTTCGAATAGCATAAACATAGCTGGAGATTCAGATACAGAGCCACAAACTCATTCTGCACACAGAGGTTTGATCTTATTAGGACTGCCAAGTGCACTGTAGGAACAAATGGCTTCTGGAGACCAGGGTTTTGAAGAGTAGCCTGACATAAAAGGCAACTTGTAAAATTTAGCACCTTCTAATGGAAAAACAGCAGATCGGGGGCAGTACTTGCAGAGTGTGGCTAGTTGTATGAACTTGCAATCTACTTTTGCACCCATATTAAAATCAAGATTTCGGTTTATGGGCCACAAATGAGAGGTGGAGATGAGAAATGTGTAAGGACCACGCGAGGAGAAGTGCCTCACAGGCGACGAACTACTAGTATTTAGGAACTTACCACAATTCGCGTGGATGGCCAGACACTGCCTCCGCCTCTGTTCCAAAAGAATAAAATCTCCATCCACTCGCTGGTATTGCCCTAGGAAAGAGAACGGAGAATTCAACCTGGGCCTATCAGGAGTGGAGTGTCCGAGACCGCGGCAATGAGCAGAGACACTCTAGTCAAGCTCGCTTGCCACCACCTCCCTTTCCTCTTGCCGAGGGCGCGGGACTACAGGCACTTGAGACCAGGAACCATCCCGCCTCAAGTACACCATTCACCGCTCGGTGAGGGCCAAAGCAAAAGACAGAATAAAGCGTTTACTCACTCCGACTTCCGGTCCTGTTCTCCTGTTCCTTCCCGACACCTGTGGACAACAGATAACACACAGCCTCCCTCTACTCTACCAGTGAGGCTAAGATGTACACCCACAAAACTACACTTACTACACAGGTGACCCGACCTTAACAACTAAATAATGTCCGGAGACGCAACTTGACTATATATATATATATATATATATATATATATATAAAACTATAACTGGGTGTAGTGTACTACCTGGAGCTACTCACTCTACTTTACAGGGAACACCAGCCAGTGTTCACGGTCTATTCCAGAGGGCAGTTCCTAACATCCCCACCCAGGTCGTACCAAGAAGACTGTCTTCTTGCTATGGGGTCACCCATGGAATACTAAGGACCCGAAAGAGGCTCACTGGAACAGCATACCACCGGAGTGTCAACTGCCGCACGGAACCGCCAGTCGTCACTGCCGGAACACTTAACGACTCAACACTCAAGCAGAACACCTGTCCCAGTCCGGAAACTGCCAGAGAACCTGCAGGAACTGAGGACTGGAACACTCAACCAGAACCACGGGCCGCCCCTGGAACTCAATTGAGCTTTTCTGCACTGCCAGTGAGATACTCAATCACCACCTCTGGAAACCAGCGTAACCCCAGGGACCGACGGGACGGGAAAAATACTGTGTGTTCTTTCCCTGGCTATGTGTAAACTTTTAACTACACCTTGTCCCCACAGTACAGGTCAATGCAGGAAAACAATCAGGAAACAAGAGCCTACCTTTAATGGGGGCCTGACGTCTTGAACCTGTAAATAAACACAGTTCAGCCCCCAAACACAATACCCAAGGCAATATTCGCCGCACAGACGGAATAATACTCTGTTACAGCATATAGCAGGCTAACCACGCAAGTACACAACTGCTATCTAACCAGACGGTTAATATAGCACTCACAGGAGCCTTCTGCTCTACTGTTGTCCCCCACCTCGTGTACTCACCACACACACAGGACCGTGCCCTGCTCACTCAGGGCTCTCAGGCCACTGCCTACCGGGCCTTGTACCCTGAATATGGGCTCTAAGCCCTTACCATGGGCCTTTGCCCTGTCACAATATGGGCGCTAGGCCTCTGACAGGCCTTGTGGCCTAACTATGGGCTGTAGCCCCCTGACTAGGGCCTTGTGCTCTTTGCTGGCAAAGGCTTTGAGCCTCTAACTACCTAAATGGGCCTTATGCCCAATCACACTGGGCCTTGTACCCCCTAATTTCTGCCACAGGCCTAATGCCCGATATTGCCTGGGGCCTTGTGCCCTGAATCAGAGAAATGTCCTGCGGGCGGGGGCATGGTAGAGGTAGCGCCCAGAAGGGCCTTACCTGTTTCCTTGCTCTTCAGGGATCTTTCCCTGGCTTTTTCCCCTCTGCCGCCGCCTTTATGCTAAGCCGCCGTCTTCTTGTCTTGATCCCGGCGATGTTCAGGTGGCAGAGGCGCTCTTAGCTCTGACAAGGGCTCTCTACCACCGCTGGTGATCTCCGCTGCCTTCTTTTCTTCTTAGCTTGATCGCAACGGTCTCCGATGCACGTCCTCTTCTCTCAAGCTCCGCTGACAAACTAAAAATGGCGGCACACGCCGGCTTAAATAGCCGGCGGGGTGCTGACGTCATCACGCAGCATTGACGCGATACTACGTGATGCCGCGGCGAGCCCGGATTTGCCCGCCGTGCAACATATTCAAGCGGCCAGGAGGTGAGCTCTGATTGGCACACCAACCCGGCCGCCGCCCTGAGGATGATGATAGCCCCCAGGGAAGCACCCATCAGGTGAGTTCCCCACAAATGCAGTGTTTTGCGGGATGGCCATATAGCATTTCCCCTTAGCAAAAGGACATGAAATTTCTGGCAACTAAGGAGGTGGCAGTATCTATTGTTTTGCATTCTGCAAGGAAAGTACATTTTTATTTGGATTTCTAACAATATAATAACTACACATTGCACAACTCCTTTCTATTAAGTATATTTTCTCTTAGCTAGAATGTTCAAAGTTCCAAATGTGTAACCTTAATTGTCAGATGGGAAGGAACATCATACAGCAACAGGTGCACAGTTGTCAGAAACACATCACAGCTATAAGTGGATAGAAAATTACATTAGGAATCTAGATGTTCGGGGCTAGTTACCTGCATTAGACCAGGATTCACAGAGTTTAACACTGTTAGGCTGCTCGTGGTCAGATAATGAACCTGCATAACAGACTGCGGAGGTCTTCACCTATAGCAGCCGCCTTTCCCGTAGAGCTAGACGCGCTCACAGCTACTCAGATGGTCAAGGTCACAGGCAGAACAACAAAATCCGAGGAACAGGCCAAAGGGTCAGGGTCACAAGCAGGCAAGCAGAGTCCAATAAACAGGTAAAGGGTCACAGCAAATAATCAGCAATACAAGGGTCCAAAAGCAGATCAGCACAGTACAACAACTGGGACGCTATAACCGGCAGGGAGGCTAAGCCCTCCCTGCCTTAAGTACTAAAAGCAGTCAATCAGAGCCTAGCTTTGCAAAGATCCCCAGGCCAGCATAATCATTATTAATTAAACTATTTTGCCCGCAGGCTGGTGTTGAGGCTTGCTCAAGCGCCCGGCTTCCTTCCATTGCGGTGCTGATGCACAAGCATCCAACTGTTACCTTGGCAACGGTCGGGTAATGCCTGGAAGTGACGTCCCGGTCGTCAAGGTGATAGCCGGTATGCAGGGGAGCAGAGGAAGCGAGTCGCGGCGGCTGTGAGTACCTCCATGGCTCGTAACAAACACATATACATTCTACCCTCTTGTAGAATGACTCACTAATTATAAAAGTCTTAAGTCTGCCCAATTGTGTGATGGAGAGGCTATTAATCATTCTAAAGACTTAGGGCTAGATTTACTAAACTGCGGGTTTGAAAAAATGGAGATGTTGCCTATAGCAACCAATCAGATTTTAGCTGTCATTAGGCAACATCTCCACTTTTTCAAACCCACAGTTTAGTAAATATACCCCTTAATCCATTCCTCACAAGTGACAGATATTTACCCTTTCACATAGTATTAAAATTAATTACTCAGAAATAAACAAAAAAAAAACATATTTACTTACATTAAATTGACCACTTATTTCAGACCTGTTGGCATGTGTGTTCATTACACGAATAATTGGGATTCATTAAAAGATTCTGTATACTGCCACCTCAAGGTGGTAAATTAACACTGTCAATGGCCTAGAAAAAAAAGAGGGTTTATGTAGAGCTTAGCTGAATTGAAAATTCTTTATATAGACTGTCTTCCCCAAAAGTTTTAACATCCTCTCTCATAAGCTGCATGTAATATGTCCAACCTATTGTGTTTGGCATAAGCACATATGATAAGATATACAGTAGTACTGGTTCTGTGTTACAATTGATGTATTTAATAACCAAGGGCCTGATTCATTAAGGATCTTAACTTGAGAAACTTCTTATTTCAGTCTTCTGGACAAAACCATGTTACAATGCAAGGGGTGCAAATTAGTATTCTGTTTTACACATAAATTAAATACTGACTGTATTTTCATGTAACAACAGCTTGATAGTGTCACAGACGTTTTCACAGGAACATGATAACATGGACGGTCAAACAAAGTCACCCTTTGGTGTAAAACATGTATAAAATAAACCTCTGCATAACTTTACCAACCTGAAGATAAAGAGAGACACTGAAAAAGACTGTTTTGATCGTTGTATGTCACACCAATGAGAATTCAATGACATTCTGGATACTTTCAATAAGAAAAGACTGCACAGGGTGGTCCATAAGTGTGGAAACAACCTTTTAAAATGGAAATGAGTAAGGAAATATTAATCCAGTGTCTACTCATATTATTTGGGTTTGGTGGAATTTTTATTTAGGGTATGAGGCCAATACACCCAGATCATATGTATAGACACTGCATTAATATTTCCTTACTCATTTCCATTCTAAAAATGTTGTATCCACACTTATGGACCACCCTGTATATGGGCTGCGTGCTAAAGTCGGTGTGGAATTTTTTAGAAATTAAACTTGTTATCATTTAGGATTTAGAAAAAAACTTTTTTGATGAGAGAACAGAGGTGAAAGATATGGAAAAGAGCTAGAGGACAAGTTGTGGTTCCTGGTGGTATCAAACCAAGTTGAAGTAGATATTTCTAACTATGCTTTAACTGTGAGAAATGTGGCAACAGCATGCTGGGCAATCCAGAAAGGGGAGTTTATTTCTTCCAACATATTGAAGTTGCACTGAATTTTGCTCATTGGAGAAATAGGGTTTAAAATTTAGTCGTTATTAAAGTGCTGTGTGGCAATGATAAGTTCTGCAATAAAAGTAGCCTTGGATCCAACCCCAAATTTTGACAGTCATGTATCAAAAAGGCACCATTATGGAATTACCCGTTTGATGAGCAGGTTGCAAATTCCTTGATATTCGTGTATGAATATTATAGCAACTTTAAGCCTGTGAAAACACCAAAACAATGTCTTCCAATTGCTTCAGTATATGCAACTTTGTAGCCCAAAAAACTGTTAAAATGTCAGGGCTAGTACTAATCCCACCCAAGTCCATTTCATCAGTAAATTATAAATTTGCAAACTGTACAGTGGCACAAAAAATGATGAAAAGCAAAGATGCCACAATTATCTTTAAAGGTGTTCATTCATCATTGATGAAACCTTCTGGAAAAGAGACTTCCCAGAAAAAAGAAACACAATCCATTTATTTTACAGATACAGATCAAAGTTCTGATATCCTAGTGACAGTAACAAAGTTTCAGAACCAAATCATCGTTCCTCAAATAAGTATATCCCACCAAAACAATACTGTCGCTCTAGAGAATCTAATGTCTTTATGTATGGTGCTTGCAAATCTATGAAAGACCCAGGACTCTTAAAAAGAAGTGAACAGAAAGCTTTAATACCAGCTGACCAGCAGTAAAACTGGTCATCAGAAGCAAAACAGTCTTCTCTGTGAAAATATGGTATCTAGTAACAATGAAATTGGAACCTGGTAAAGAGAATATTATGAGAAGAAAATTAAAATGGTGAGCCTTCACCTCATAAAAAAAATGATGTGGCAGAGATATGTTGCCCATGTTAATTGCAAAATAGATTCTTCTGAGATTGGTAAAGGTAAGATATGTAAAGCTGAAGAATACCCCCATCAAGAGATATGGACCTAAAAATCAGAAGACCATTTAAAGTTGAAAAGGATGTCCCAGCAGAAATACCTACAAGGGTTGCAGATTCAAGGCCCCATCAGAAGTTAAACTGTCAGAAAGCTGAAAAGAAATGTATATTGAAGAAATCACCTGAAAAGAAAATAGTATACAAAACCTGAGTCTGCACAATGGGATACAGAGAAAGATAAGGATTTAAAAAATAACTTTACTACTTCAAATAAACAAATAATGGATGGTTAGTGTGATATCATAAGTTTCAGAAAAGGTTTGGATACAAAAACTAGAAATAAAAAGCACAACTTTGTATTGAATTCATCTGCAACAGAATTATAGAAATATGTAAAACAGACAGTTCTATACTTTGTAAATAGTACAATAGTTGGCCTTCCCATGCAAGCATGTATATATAATACTCTCATTGATGCAAATTTGGTTGCTAAAAACATCTGTCTTGACAATGCAATTGAAACTTCACATGATAAGAAACTAAGAAGACTGAAGGCACTGGCAAAGAATACATGTATAGATGGAGATATGGTGGCTGACTATTTATGCTATGTGATGGAATTAGAGAACCATATAGACTGGTTAAGCAATTTTAGAATTGAATTGGAGAAAGCAAAATTGCAAAATCATTCATTAAGATGAGAGAGAGAGCCCAGTGGCATGATGTTGTTTCCTCATATGGATATTTCCTGATAATTACTGTTAGAAACTCATGTTATGTGTGTGTAAACACTCAGTTGTGTCGGCAATTTAGTTGGAGAAATGCATCCATCCATGGGTGTCAAAAACATAAATAAAAAATGTCAAAGAACAGATCATGACTCAGAAATTCAGATTGCAATATCTAATTTGCAGAATTGCAAAACATCCAATGAATAATATAACCCTAAACCGCTTTCTACTTGTATTTTGTATTGGCAGCTTTTTCTGGGACTAACATTTTTAGGAGAAGCTATCCACATATTTGCAGTTTAGTAGACAGTTGGTATAATGGCATTTTCTAGGCGCTGAATTACTTTTTGCTTATCCTGCGAAACTTCTCTGCTTCCTCCTCTTTTCAATTCAGGAAGCACTCCAGGCCATAACCAACTTTTATAAAAAGCCTCAGGGTATTCCCAATCTGCTACAGGAGTCCTGGGAAGAACAGCTCTCCAGTGAAGAAAATGTATTACAATATATTTTAAACATGTATAGTCACCTAGACTCAATTATTCAGCTGGCTTGAGAAACTTTGAGGAATTCACAGTTACCCAGGAATGGATATATAATGGTAATGCCCATTACTGTGTTTTTACTCCAGGTGATAAAGTATTGTTGATACAATCCATGAAAGAGGGCAAACTGTTGCCAAATGGAATGATCCCTTCAAGAACCTACTCAAAATAATTTAAATGAATTATGAATTTTCAGACCAACCAGAAACTAGGAATGGGAGTGAATATACCATGTTAACTTCCTACAGTCATTAAGAACCAGAGATTTTAGTAATACACTCTGTTGCATGTGATGTAAATCTAGGCCCTGATGATAAGCTGATGGCAGTTCAGGTGTCAGAATCCTCAGAAGCCCTATAGTTCCCTGATGTAAAATGAGATTTGGCAATGAAGGAGGTCGTGGAATGACTGATGTAGCCCTTTTGATCTTGTCCAAAAGGAGGATGGAGCCATTCCCTTCTGCTCTGATATATGTAAAGAGTTCGACACCTATTCCATGCATCATAGAAATCATGCAGCAACATACTTGAATTATATAGATGTTTCTTGTAAGTTCAGCAACTCATATAAATAAGCTTTAGTCCCTTTGTACCATTGGCCTAATAACTAATCTCAAGAAGTATGCCTTCGAGAGGATTGAAACCAAATATATAATATTTTAGGTAACAATCCATAAGGAACTACAAAGGACCTTTACATTTTTTTTCTACTATGTGAAAAGGTCTTGGAGCAGTCCTGAGCCAGGATTTAAGAGCACCAGGTCCTAACAGTATCTAAGCTGTATGCTCAATCCTCATGAAGTGAATAATTCTGCAGTGGAGAAGGAGTGACTCACTCCATGAAGGATCCTAACCTTCAGTTGACAAGGTGGTATCTGACTCCCCATCCTTATTCTTTTCAGGTTCATCATAAGGGATTTCACCCTAATGTCATATTTTAATTTTGCACAAGGCTACAAAGGCTGGATTCCATCTCATTTAGTCAGGGATGACCCTTTAACATGTGTTATGGTGAAGATATGTGAATCTGAGCAAAAGGTTGTTGTTTGAGAGCCTGATAGTCCCAACCCTTTATCACATAACTGGGAAATCCTGGCTCTACAAATCCTGTATTTACCACTGACTTGTATAACCTAATTCATATTTTAAAAAAATAAATAAATAAACAGAAGGAGGTAGTAATGGACACTTGAGAATGATTTGTCATTGTAGAAGCAGCATGATAAATATCCAGCATTCTACACAAACAGACATGTAAGGTATGAGAGACATGCATGTAAAATATCTGCTTAAACAGGAAATTTAGCGCACACACTAACAAGGTGAGTGTTAAGTAGAGTCTGGCATGGGACCACTACATCCATGATTGGTGAAAAGCACATCCAAAGTAAGCACTTTTTTTTTTTTTTTTTTTATATTAACTCTTGTGATTTGACATACAACTGTCATTTTAGTTTTGAATTGAGTTATATTTAATGTTATTCAGTAATGTGATTGATCAGTATAACTTACATTATTGTACATGTCTCGAGGATGTAAAAATTAAGCATATTTAATTTAGACTAGCAGGGCAATTCAGAGGCTATGATAATGTAAGTCAAACAAATGTGTACTGCATGTAGTTTGAAAGGCAATGCATAGCATCTAATATATATAAGCCTAGCGGCGTGTGTTAGTCTGTGTGTGGAAAAAAAAACCAAGCTGCAGCGCCACCTGCTGGGTGGAGTTATACACTGACCTACTAAATTCTTAGCATTATCTAATATATAAAAGTAAAAGACTAGCGGCGTGTGTTAGTGTGTGTGTGTGTATGTGTGCGTGTGTGGAAAAAACTATTTTCTCAGAAAGGACTCGTCCAATTGACCTGAAATTTGGTATACTGACATTATTTGACAAAAAAATTAGAATAGTGAAGTCAGTTAACTTCCATCATCCCCCCTTCCCCCCGTGGGAGTGGTTGTAAAGGCTAAATTTACGAGTTGAGGGGTCAAACTCATTTTCGTGAGGTAATTTTACCTCATGAACACACATTAAAAAGGGCGCTTGCATCGGGAAGTAACGCTCTTCCCCTGAGGAGGCCTGGGCTAGGCCCAAATGCATGACAAGAACCTTTTTAAGACCTTAAGTAGCTTGATTTGACTAGAATGCATGAGTATCATGCACGGGTTAACTTGTATTGTATATTGATTGTCTTCAGCCTATTCTTTAGGAAATTCTGCTATTCTTTTTGTATGTCTATCAAAAAAATATGGATAAAACTAGACCTAATATCCATTCAACATCATGTTAATAATAGGGTCAAGAGCTAACTCTTACCAAAATTACTCCTGCTCCCTTCTGTTTCCTCTACTCTTCTGCACCACATGACCATATCTATCTTGATACTGATTCTGCTCAAGTCCTTGTTGCTCTGGTCTCTGCACTACTGATTTGTCTCTTCAGCACTGTGGTGCACCCAGCTGTCTGTTAGTTCGGATGTATGAGTCTTAGGGTATGGGCTTTCTGAGTGCTCAAGTATTTGTACTTTTCACACTGTGTTACTATCAGGCTGTCTGCTTACCTGCCAAATGAACTCCATTTATACCAGAGACAAAGTGCTACTGTGAATCAGTGCAAGAGGCTCTTCTGCATTACCAGTGACCGTCAGCTGCCAGAGATGTTCTGCTACACAGTGTATCTCAACATTGGTCTGCATATTTCTGTTTCTTGTTCAGCAATGTGCTACCTTTATGCTTCAGGTATTATTCTGAGTATCATTATTGCCAGTTCAGTACTGTGACTCTGTTGCTATTCCCTGTCTGCTGTTGAGTGTCAATAAACCATCTTTAACAACAACACATCTCAGTCTTCCTGCCACTGTATTCTTAACATGAATGTCTACATAGATATGAGATGAATATAAGAATACAGTATAAATGATTGACAATAGGTATATTCCTGAGACACAGTGAGGTAGTGTGGGAGCGTGGTGGGTAGAAGTGGGATAAAGGTTTGTACACATCTTCCCTTCATGAACACTATGCCATCCTCAATTAGCACTTCATCACCAACAAAACTGGCGATACGTGACCACACCAGGTGCATGTATGCATCACCCATCGAATACTATACAGCCAATGTCATCAAATCAACAATTGTAAAGCCACAAATTGGCACCAAAAATACCTGAGGTAAGAAATAAACAGCTTCCTTCCACAGTCATTTATTTCTGTAAAATAATACACTTAGGAAGCCAAATATAAGGGGCAGGATGTTTTTGGTGTTACTATTACAATAAGGGACATCACAGTCACAGTTTGATACTTATTTTATTTTGTTTCACTATATAATTAATTGGTTTTATTTCATTTGATTTATTTTAGTATGTATATAACTGTATTTATTGAGTTAAGCTTTATTATTGTTGCTTTTTATTGTTACTTGCCTTCATGTTCCCTTTGTTTAATACTTCTCATCAACTTGCTCAAATATTCCTCATGCTCCTGTTTCCTACTTACCTTCATTATTATTGAAATTAATACCCATATATGAAACCATATCTCCTGCCTTCATCATTCAACCTCCCATTATTTCACTTGTTAGTTAATATACCCCTAGATCCACACAGTCACATAGAAATGTATATATATTTTAACTTAATCTCTATAGTACTCCCATTATATTTACACTTATGCATGCTTTTCAAATTATCTATTTTTCTTTCTTTCTCTCATCATCTTCTTTATCCACCACTTTTTCTATTTTCTTGTCCTTTTACTTCCCACTTCTTTGCCTCTTTCCTTTTACACCTACCTGATACCCATTATCGTCTTCTACTCGCCCCACTACCACACGTCTTCACTGTCTCTCAGAAAGACATCTATTGGTAATCACCTGTACTATATCCCTATATTAATTTCATACTTATGAAATCATTGATCTAATTTCAGCAAGATATTTGACACATCTATATAATTTTAAAATGTGATATTTTCTCAACTCAAGTTAGGCTTTCTTAAAACCATTAGCAGTTTACATTAATAACATTCTTGCTTTTACTTTGGTCCCTTACTTACTATCTATGGACCCTAGCTCATGTACAACACTGATCATCCAGATCCAGAGTTCCTCAGCTACAACCCTGTGTTTTGTAGTTGACACACTTTTCCAACAAAAACCAAGTGCATAATTTCACTTGTAACTGTATCTATCTCTGTTGGTAAAAGACTCCACTCTCATCCATTTTAGGAAACCCACTTTTTTTATATGATTCCTGAGTTGAATATTGAAATGCCCCTTTTGTCTATGAATTTTAATTTGCACACATCGGAAGACATAGGACCTGAGTCATTAAGGAAGGTAAGGCAAAAAAAAGGAGTAAATGTTCTTTGGGACAAACCATGTTACAATGCAAGGGCTACACATTATTTTATTATTTTACACATAAGTTAAATGCTGGCTGCTTTTTCATGTAGCACAGAAATATTTGATAGCTTTACTTTTACACTGAAATTTAAAGTTGATCTAGAACATGCCCTACCCTAACCATAAAGCTGTCCTCACATTTTAAATTCACCTCCCCCTCCAATGCAACATGGTTTTGCCCAGGTTCAAAGTTACTCCTTTTTTATGCTTTGCTCTCCTTAATGACTCAGGCCAATAGTGTTTAGATGTGCCTGGAGATAAAATGATCAAAGATCAGTTTAAGTAAGGGTAAAATTTATATGACATATTTTAAGTAATGTTGGGGACTGTTCTATGTAGTATATTTACCACCTGCACTGTGTTTTTTTGAGAGACTGTACAGATATATTTTCCTCTAACACTATAACCTTGCTGTGTGATAATGAAAAAAATATATTGTCTAGCCCACTAGATATGATGCAACCATTATGTACCTGAAAATAAATAAATACATATATATATTGTGGCAATGGGAGTGGTTTTCCACAGGCCTCTAATAGTGGAATTAGCTATGGTGCTAACTGTCTGCAGATAAAAGGCTGCAGACCAAGTTATATACAGGTGTAGCACTGTGCTTAGGTTCAGTGGTGTACAGGTCAGAGACACGTGGTAAAGTAAATGTAGAAAAGTGATTTACTTGCATGCTTTAACGTGTTTGTATCCACAGAGCTGATAGGGGTGGCTGTGCTGATTGGGCGTTGCAGAACACCTGAGGAGCCATCCTTTAAAGACAAGGTGGGAGTGTCGCCTGTCAGTCATCCAAGCCTGTGGGAGGAGACATGTGTATTTAATCCTGAGTTGTGCTATTGTTAGGGGTGACTGACGCTGAGCTAGTTGGCCAGTCAGTAGTGAGCTGGTCTGTGTCTAGTTAGTGTTTAGGGTCACCAGGAGGTGCAGGCAAAGGTAGTTGCTTGCTGGTGTCATCCTGACGGAAAAAGTGATATTTATTGTGATGGAGACAATAAATATATTTGATTTATAAAAGAAGTTTCGTGTTGCTGATGTCTACTGGGTATTCTTGCAACAGAAGGTGACAAAAGTGCCAAGAGAAGGGTGCGGTCTTGTTACAATATATATATATATATATATATATATATATATATATATATATACATATGTTTGCATAAAATCTTTTAATTCGTCACACACATCTCTTCTTGATCTCAATGAACATACAGCTTTTTCATGGCAGGTTTTGGAGCTTTTCACTAGTAGGGTGTTATTGTTAAGTAGTTATAGGTGTGCACATTACTTCTTGCTAGACATGTATGAGTTGCTTATTCATATTAGTTAAGGGACTTTTGCAATCCACAGCAGTCTGTCAGTGAGAATATGTCGACAAGGGCAGCCCTAGTTACACCAGGTAGCCAGTCAGTGTAGCAATTATTGAAAAGCTTAATTCAGTTGCAAGCATGTGAGTAGAAAAATTCAAAACAGGAGTTGACTCCTAGTAATGACATCTCTGAAATTTATTAGTTTACATCGGATGAAGCTGGAGTATACTATCATCATCATCATCATTTATTTATATAGCGCCACTAATTCCACAGCACTGTACAGAGAACTCATTTACATCATGATCACATTTAGGGAAATGTGTTATAAATGGATCTATAAAATTTACATAGTACACATAGTCTCAGTAGGTGTTTCTTGTCAGTCGATGAGACACAGATCATCATAACTACCTTGAGGATATCAAGTACTCCTAATTGTATTTGGAATTTGTGTTATAGGATCTCTAAGAAATGACCTAGGATTTGAAATAAGCTTTGTTTATTATAAACCTTCAGCAGTGCCAAATTGTAGTTTGAATATATTTTTTACAGAATGTGTTACAAAATGTATTTATCATCATCATCATCATCATTTATTTATATAATGCCAACATATTCCGTAGCGCTTTACAGTTGGGGACAAACATAATAAACTAATAAACAAACTGGTTAAAACAGACAAAGAGGTGAGAAGGCCCTGCTCGCAAGCATACAATCTATGGGACAATGGGAGATTGACACATGAGGTTAAGTCTACATTTTGCATTTTGGCCCAGCCAGACTGCAAAGGTAAAAGTGACTCATAAGCTAAATGATCCCATCACACAACAATGTTGGTCAGGGGGTGGTTGCCTTGTGTGAAATTGTGTAACAGGCTAAAGGTAGCGAGGTTAAGAGGGTGGCTGAGGAATATTATAAGCTTGTCTGAAGAGGTAGGTTTTCAGAGAATGCTTGAAAGTTTGTAGACCAGAGGAGAGTCTTATTGTGCGAGGGAGAGAGTTCCATAGAGTGGGTGCAGCCCGAAAAAAGTCCTGTAACTGGGAATGGGAGGATGTAATGAGGGTGGATGAAAGACACAGATCTTGTGCAGAACGGAGTTGCCGAGTTGGGAGATATTTTGAGACAAGAGAGGAGATGTATTTTGGTGCAGCTTTGTTGATGGCCTTGTAGGTTAGTAAGAGTATTTTATATTGGATTCGGTACAAAACAGGCAGCCAGTGTAGAGACATACAGAGTGATTTCAACAGAGGAATAACGATTTGCAAGGAAAATCAGTCTTGCCGCAGCGTGCAAAATAGAATGTAGGGGTTTGAGCTTTATTTGTACCTTTTTGATAGGAATAGTGCTAATAAATGCTATTTTATGCTAAAGTCGGTTCTCTGATTTTGAGGTATCTGCCATAGTTCTTGAGGTTACTTAATCAACACTGTTCTACTTTTTGCATTTTACTGTTTTTACAATGAATGGGTTTGGCAAACTCCTATTGAATGGTAGCAGAAAAAGACTGTATACAGTTCTTTGTTAATATTAAGAAAAATAACACATTTTTTTTAATTATTATTATTTTATTTATCAGCCTGAAACTTTTTTTCCCCTTATATATATTGCAGTATTAATTATGACAGAAGTTATGTGCTGTAACAAAAGGATTATGGGACAGGATAATTATTCATCTGAGCTCATAAAATCATTTCAGTAGTGTGAAACACTGATAATTCTGAGATTAATAAAATATTTTTACAATAGGAAACATGAAGTAAGACATTGGTGGGATGCCTATGGTTCTTAGAATTGTTAAATCTTGTTGTAAATGAAATCCCAGAATTAATGAACTATTGGAATTTAATATTAGATTCTTGACACATTGCACTGCTGATGTTGTTCATTAAATATAGGTAAAATAAGATGAAAAAAACAGTAGCGGAGCTAAACATTATTAAGAAGTCTCTGGTGCAATTTAAAGATTCCTCTGTATTTAAAGCAAGAGATATAAGTATCAATAAATGAGTAGAATCATTTGAAAAATATTTCATTAAAAATAAAAAAGAACGTTTTCTAGGATTTATAATAATATGAATAAGCTGTGCTTCACATATATAGAAAAATAAATACCCAGAGATATTGGACTTTAAGAGAGCCCTATATAAATAAGAAGAACAAAAGGGATTTCCCAGAAAATTAAAGTGATGGTCCACAACAAACACATACAAAATATAGAAATTCTCTTTGGAAGAGGGGAAAAAACACTTTCTTCTAGAAAGGAAATTACCCCCAAAATCTCATGAAAGAGTTAATACCATTGAACTTGGAGCTAGATTGAAAGAAACATAATGTTTAGGAAAGATCAACAATCGGGAGTTTGTTATTTATAAATTTATAAATTTATTATGTATTTGTTTCCAACACATCAAAATCCTTTCAAAATCCTATAACCCAGATCTCCCAAAAGAGTAAGAGAACAAGAAGGAATAAATGTATGAAAACAAAAAGCAGTAGAAAACTTACTAAAATGTAAAGGGTTCTTTAGCCTATTACCAAAAAGAACTTGATAGGCCAGAATTAAATCTGCTCTTCAATGAATTAAACCCATATAACCAATGTATGTGATCCTTTTATAGAGATTGATAGATAGGTGTGATCTCTCTAAAGGAAATGTTATTTTACTAGTAGAACGCTGAAGAAGAAAGATACTGATTTATATCCAATTATTTTAGATTCAGATGATTTTAATTGTGTATAATTTTTTGAGTGTATATGTGAGGAAAAATATTAGTAATGTAGAGGGCATATATGTGCTATGTTCGATATAAATAAAGATAATCAAGAATTGACAAAGGCAGTTAGGTCACACTTTAAAGATTAGTCACACTTTTTTCCTATGAACCATAAGAACTCGGGTTTTTACATGTTTTATAGAAATAAGGTGAATAAGTTTAAGGATTTATGTAATAATGATATGTATACTGAACTGGGGAAGGAAAATTTGGTAATTGCCAGTTTTAATAGAGATGATTATGCAAAAGTGCCTAAAAATACTACAGGTACTAAAGGGCATTTGGAGCCTGCCCTGTCTAAGGGATGATATACAAGCAAGAATATTATTTTTTGTTTAATAAGCACCCTATTACACGTATCTTCCAAAAATTAGCAAGTCACTGATTTCTCCACCTATGCACACTATAATTTTTTATATAAGTTCTCTTGCTTCTAACGTCATTTATGTTGATTACTTTCATCTGTAAAACATTTCCTCCATTATAGCATGCATTAAAGACTCCAAGCATATTTTTAATCTTCATGAGGAAGTGAAATGGAATCCAGTTTATGAAGTTCTAAGCTCTCTAAACCCAAACCCAACACCTGGCTGGAATTTAAGCTATATGCAATACACCTTAAAAAGTGAATTGCATCTGAGGAGGCAATTTTGCTTTCTTCTGCACTGTTTTCATTGTAGCTCACAATAGTTTATTCTATGTTAGCACTTTTTATTTACAAACATAGGGAACAGCCATGGGCATCAGTTTTGCCCCAAGCTTTGCAAACCTCCACATAGGTGAGTTCAGGACCTTTACATTTTGGTGGTCACAAGTTGCTGCATCACCCAACTGCAATGTTAGTTACTCAACCTCATTAACCTTTCGCTTTTGAAGATCCCAGAAGGGAAGTCCAAGGAGCAAGTATAGGGGCTGGAAGATGTGATTCACGTCATGGCCCCACCCTACCTACTTCACAATAAAGAGAAGCAGAATCTGGGAGTGTGGAATACTCTCCTGGGAGTTCGAGAGGACTGAAATTCTGTAGTCTTTCAGACATTCCAGGAGAGTTAACAATTATGCCTACATGACTGAATAGTTGTATTAAAAATAATATGTGATTGTTATAAGTCCCTACTCCCTAAAAGAAAAAAAATATATGTAATTGTTAATGAGTATATTAACATGATAAACTTTAATCAAACAAAATGATAAAAGATTATACTGCTATTAGGATTATTATTTTGACTAATGTGTTATGCCTATCCTATTATACAATTCGATCAAGGTTTTATGAAAGTTATTTAGCAACTAAAATATATATAAACATTGTAGTGAAATAGTAAATTATTTATTTAATTACTTTCTTTAAAATAAATTTCAAATTGTTAACTTGGACATAATTGTGCATTACAGCTATGTAGTTATTTCACAAATAAAAACTTTTTAAAAAAATATTTTGCTTCTCTGTTTTCGCAAAGAGAATATTACACAAAAGGCTCAGGCTCCAGAGGAAAATGTGCCAGAGCAGATGGGACAGGGGGAGGTGCTACAGGACAAAAAAAAATAAGCAAAAAAAGACGGGTCTGGAAATAAAGGAGCCAAAGATGAAGGCAATAGATGTTTAGATGACTGGTGCATTGAGGATGAACCTCAATATAGGTAAATAAATGTAACATCTTATCCTCTTTCAAAACCATGTTTGTTTATATAACTATAGCACAGAAGGCCTCAGATGAGCCAATGCTGATAAAGGCAAATGGCTGTGGTATAACTTCAGAGAGTGTCTAGGTACTAGATTTACTAAAGGGCGCTTTTCGGCTATTTTTCGGGTGGTTTTTAAACCGCCGGATTTACTAAAGCCAAAACCGCCGTTAAAACGGGCAAAAATGCAATTTTCCAAAACACCACTTTACAACTCGCCATCCCGATTTTAAGAATGATGAACATACCATATGATGAACCATATAACTGATCCACAAACAAGGTACATTGCATGAATTGCAAACCAATAACTTAAATTATATATTATTTTAGGATCATACATACTGTTATTTGTGAGTTTCTGGAGGCACTCCCTCCTCTTCCTTGGCCACCCCTGGTGTGGAGACCTCGCTTTGGGGAAGAAGTTTCTATGGATCGACCAGGTGTACTAGTCAGACTTGTTTCTCCTGATGAAATAGGCACAGGTAACCTTGATGTGATATGATCGTGAATTTATGCTGCCATTCTATGCACGTTGGCATTTTGATTGTTCTATAGCAGCTGCAATTCTACTTAAAACAACATTATTTTCTGTATTAGTGCAGTAGCCATGCCTCAAATGACCTACAATATGAGAGTTGTGTCTCGTTTGGGTCTCCATAAAATGGGATTGTTGGACCTGGAAATTGGCAATTTCTCAGCCTGTATTAAGTTGTAGGTGGAGTTGGCTACTGCTGTGACTCTCCCACAGTGGCAGTGGGGTGTTCCTGGCAGCTAGACATGGGTACATCAACCACTTGTAATGTAACTAATGTGTCTTCCTCTGGCTCTGCAGGAGATGACATCTGTGATAGATCCAGAATACCTGCTTCATATGAGGATGTTCCTGTAGAGAAATTAAAATGGTAAGTATATTTAAAGTCACATTTTTTTTTTGTAATTTAACAGCTTCAAAAATCAATTTTTAAAATGACCTAAAGAGCAATTAACATTCTCTATTATCATGACTAGTCCCTTGTGTGAATACTAGTGATGTATCGTTCTAACAGTAATTTACAGTTACCCTCATTTTTTGGTTTGGTTTTTTAAAAACCATTTTAAAAATGCAAAATTTATTCTGCTGCTTGCAGATAATTGTTGTACGAGGGTGGAGTGGTGTTACACCTGTAGGTGAGCCTCTGTGTAGGACATCCAGCTACATTTCACAAAGAAATGTAATCATACCTTTCTCATATTTGCAACTACATTTAATAAAAAATAAATATATATATATATTCTCACAACAGGTCACACATACCAGCTTGTTCTGCAGACGCGACATCCCTGATTGAAGGTGGAGGAGTAGGAGTTGTGCTTGGTGTGGAGTCTCTTACAGCCGATACTGAATGTGTAAAACATTTTAAAAACTGTGTTAGCCGTGACAATACATGATTCATGTAAACAGTCTACTTTGTAAATATTAGAGTAAAATAAACCTAATAAAAAAAAGGTACCGTATATACTCGTGTATAAGCCGACTTTTTCAGCACTTTTTATATGCTGAAAAAGCCGCCCCTCGGCTTATACACGAGGGAACTTCCACAGTGGAAGGCATGTGCGCAGAGCTGGATTAAGGCTTCGGGGGGCCCGGGGCACTTAAGAAAGGGGGGCCCCTAAGATCTAAAATTAAGGGCATAGTGACACATCCTGCATTACATCACCTACAGCCTACATACAGTATGACACTTACAGCTCTCCCAGAGGGCTCGCTTAGGTTGTCTGCATAAGATAAATCATTGCTTCCACAAACTAAAATACTGTACATTAAAACAATCATCAAAACACTACATTAAAATGGGTATTGACACCACACATTAAAACTAGCAATGATATCACACATTAAAAATACCATTGATAACGTACACTAAAACTAGCAATGATACCGCACGCTAAAACTAGCAATGATACCGCAAATTAAAATACCATTGATAATGCATCATTGGGCATGGCCAGGCCACTCTCCTACAGACAAAAAACCTGCATTGTTGTGTACACCATTGAACAGTCACCAAAAATTGGGATTGTCCCACTAGAATAACAATATTTCACAGACTTTGCTGCTCTCTCCTACCTGTTCTTCTCACTTTCTCCACCTGTGCTGCAGGTTTCTTTAGTTGCTGCTTGTCTGGATCCTGGAATGTTAGGGGCCCTATTTGAAAAAAAAAATGGGTACATTTAGAAAATTACAGCCACCCCCAGCATTATTATTATTATTATTAATTTTTATTTATAGGGCGCCACTAGGTATCCGTAGCGCCGTACAGGGACAGACAGAAACACGATACAGGGTGAGACAGCACAGTACAGTTAACAGAAATCACAGTAACTCTGAAGCTCAATGAACAGCTAGATTAGAGGTGATTAAATCAGTACCACCCATGATTAATAATTAGGCCTTCCTCCAGCCCCAACATTAAAATAATAGTATTCACATTTAATAAATAAACCTATTTCCCTCCCTACAAACAGCCCCAGCAATAAATTAATAGTATTTACATTTCAGAAATATACCTATTTCTCGCAACCGTCACTACCATTAAATAATTCATAGGCACATTTAATAAAGGGACCTCATTCTTCCCAAACTCACCCCCACATTCAGTAGCGCCCAAACCACCCCATCTTAAATTAATTGTCCCCACTATTGTGCCTCTCTCTCCCCCCTTTTTCCTCATGATGTTTTTCTCCTCCTTTTTTCCTTACTGTGCCTCTCTTCTCTCCCTTTTTTCCTTACTGTGCCTCTCTTCTCCCCCTTTTTTCTCCATACTGTGCCTCTTCTCGCCCATTTTTCCTTACTGTGCCTCTCTTCTCGCCCTTTTTTCCTTACTGTGCCTCTCTTCTCCCCCTTTTTTCTCCATACTGTGCCTCTTCTCGCCCATTTTTCCTTACTGTGCCTCTCTTCTCGCCCTTTTTTCCTTACTGTGCCTCTCTTCTCCCCCTTTTTTCTCCATACTGTGCCTCTCTTCTCTCCCTTTTTTTTCCCTTACTGTGCCTCTCTTCTCCCCCTTTTTTCTCCATACTGTGTCTCTTTTCTCTCCCTTTTTTCTCCATACTGTGCCTCTCTTCTCTCCCTTTTTTTTCCTTACTGTGCCTCTCTTCTCCCCCTTTTTTCCTTACTGTGCCTCTCTTCTCCCCCTTTTTTCCTTACTGTGCCTCTCTTCTCCCCCTTTTTTCCTTACTGTGCCTCTCTTCTCCCCCTTGTTCCTCCATACTGTGCCTCTCTTCTCCCCCTTTTTTTCCTTACTGTGCCTTTCTTCTTCCCCTTTTTTTGTTTACTTACCTTTCTTTTAGCTTCTTTCTTCTCTTCTGTCTTCTTCTTTCTTTCCTGGTCCTCTCCGCGCTGCTCCTCACTGAATGACAGGCATGCCTTGATGACATCACGCCTGTCATTCAGTGTTAACAGTGCAGAGAGGAGGGAGGAGGGACGCCAGCGCCGCGGTAAGGTGAGTATATCTTTTTTTTTGTTTTTTCTATCTTTTATTATCCTGCTCCCCCCACCAACGAAGGGAGCCCCGGACACGCCAGCCCGCAACCCCCCCCCCCCCCACCGCCGCCGCCGCCACCGGGGGGGGGGGCGGCGCCATCGGAAAAAAAGAGTATAAAAAAAAAAACAGAGGTTAGGAGCGCGGCGGCGGGGGGCCCTCGGAGAGAGGGGGGCCCGGGGCACGTGCCCCCTGTGCCCCCCCCTTAATCCGGCTATGCATGTGCGTTCCACTGACAGGAAGTTCGGCATTTGGAACGCACATGCTATCCACTGCGGAGGTGGAACCCTGACTGTACTAGTCTCTGCGTGCACGAACCCTGACTGACCTAGTCTCCGCGCACACAACCCTGACTGACCTAGTCTCTGCGAAGGTAAGTAAAAGGATGAACTCTCTCTCCCTATCCCCCTCCCCCTCCCCCCTCAGGTTGAAGTAGGACATGATAAAAAAAACAAGTGTACTAAGAACATCCTACGGCTGCCGGGTAAGCAGTAAAAGTGGCATGTGGAGTGGGCTGTGTGCGCTCTTTTTGTTGAGCTGAACTTTCCATGTTTTTGCCTCTCCTCACACTGAGGGGATTAACGCATTTGTTTCACTTCACATGATCTACTGAAAACGCAATACAGTGAAAGCACTCACCCAGATAACTGTCTTGTGGGGAGTTTCAATTGTTGACAGCAAACTTGAGAAAGCAAAAAGAACAAAACTCCATATATTTCTCCAACCACAGGGGCGGTTATTTGCAAATTTAAAATCCTGCCAGTAAACAAAACCGCCAAGTTTTAAAGCAAAACCCCCATGTTTCTATCAAAACCGCCAGCGGGTTTGAGGCTTACATACCGCCATACATCGACGATGGTCTCACATTGAATCTTAGAACCCACCAATAGTAAATGCGGCTGTTTGCCCGCCAACTCCACTGGAAAATCGCTGTGATTTACAGAGTTTCTAAACTGCCGCCAAACACGATTTTTAGTAAATCTAACCCTAGGTGTTTATATTAATTGAACTTTATTATCTTATGTATTCACCTTTTTACCACAAAAATTAAACGTTTTGTATTTGGTTACAAAATCAGGTCTGGAAGAAATGTAAATTTTTGCAAATTGCGCTCTGATTGCATTCTGTAAGGGAAACGTGGAACAAATATGCCAAAGTAATGTAAGACAAAAAGAATTCTGAATATTCTGGCTGCAGGAACAGACATTGTGCCTTCTGCTATAAATAATTGTTGCTTTTGTGCTTGAGACTATAATTGACAATTGCATAATCCAAAAGGATTTAGGCAGTAAAAGACCATATTTGAGAAAAATAAAAAAACCTAAATCCAATTCTCAAAGTGATGTATCTACTGTCTATTTAGGGCATGTTTTACTAGTGAAAAAAAGTTTATTCCAAATTAAGCTAAAGCATTAGCTGTACACAGTTTACAATTAAGCATACTTTACTCTTGTGCCTGGTCTGTTTACCCTCCCTTAGGATGTAAGCTCATATGAGCAGGGCCCCTTCCCCTCCTGTCTCCATACCTGTTCTTCCGCTCCGTCTTTACTGCATATGACTGGCCGGAGTTTCTGAAGTATTGGTACTTTTTGTTCATTGTTCTGTATGGTTTCACCCTGTATAGTCTACTGTTAGTACTGCGTGCGGAGCTGCGGATACCTTGTGGCGTCTAATAAATAAATGATAATAATAATAAAATACACACCTGTATGTTATTTGTATGTATGTTAGACTTGACAGACATGAGACACAGGGCAGTAGGCCCTGCTCATGAGAATGTACATTCTAGTTAGGATTTATGAGAAGGGAACACTGGTGGAGAGGGAGGAGCTTTCATCCAATCTTACACTCATATTTACTGCATGTCCTCCACACTATACTCTCCAGGTAGCCTTATACATAACTCTATAACATAAAATTAGTGGTGAATGAGGCCCAAATATACTCCTGAACAGAGGTCTTGCTATTAATAATATAATTCCTCTTCAGCTCTCAAGACACTACCCAGTGTTAAACTCAGTTCAGTGTAATAATGTCTGATTTTTTAGCTCCTTCTTCCCAATATTCCATAACCAGTCGTGGATAGTTCTAAAGACAAAAATATGATGGAAAGGGGTGCTCATAGTGTAGTAAGGTAAACACCATAAATAAAATACTTATAAAAAGCAGTAATACATTGTAACAAAGAAATTGTGCTTATCTGTCTAAGATTTCTTTATATCCAATTTTGACTTACTTGCATGATTAGAGCTAAACAATAGTGTCTTTTATACTAGAAATAAGCACAGACTGAAAATATGGTCACACATGTGTAAAATCCAACAAACATAATTTATTTTAAAGACTAATTGAAAACCCATACAATGGGTAAAACAATCATAGCTCACCTGTGTCAAAGGTAGCTCCAACTCTGGTTGAAAGAACTCCATGTGTCCAGACACCGCTATAGATTTCCCACGGAAATTGAGTTTTCCTTCATCATCATCATCCCCATTTATTTATATAGCGCCATTAACTCCGCGGTGCTGTACAGAAAACTCACTCACATCAGTCCCTGCCCCATTGGGGCTTACAGTCTAAATTCCCTAACACACACACACACACACACACACACACACACACACACACACACACACACAAATAGACACACAGACTATGGTCAATTTGTTAGCTGCCAATTAACTTACCAGTATGTTTTTGGAGTGTGGGAGGAAACCGGAGCACCCAGAGGAGACCCACGCAAACACAATCTTTACATAAAACTGTGAGGATGACTACCCTACACATTTTGTTTCTAGACCTTTGTCAGAGATATCCATGAAGAAGTCCTAGGAAATGCGTTACGGTGGTCACAGATAAGCTCTGATTGCTTCACCCATTGTAAGGGTTTTTGATTGGTCTTTAAAATAAATTTTCTGTCTGTGCTTATTTCTAGTACAAAAGACACCATCGTTTGACTGTAATTATGGAAATAAGGAAAGTTTGAATATAAAGAAATCTTCTACAGACAAACACAATCTCTTAGTTACAATGTATGCTGCTTTTTACAAGCATATTATTGAGAGGTCTTGTTATGTCTATTTCCGCCACTGACTGAGTAGGGGCATATGTGGAATACACAGTGAGAGTTAGGATCACTGTAAAGTGGTTATGAATGTGGTGCGTTTGATTTGACGCCTGTGTTACTGGACTTTGAGGACCCTAGCAATGCCTCTGTAGATGTCAAAATATTTTCTCAAGGTGACAGAGCATTGACCTTTGCAAGAGTGTTTCCTGGATTGTGGATGGCTGTAGAGACTTTTCCTCCCACAAAAGACACATTTTTTTGAACTTAGGTGTAAGTATATCTGATGTACACCTTATGGAAAACTGCTGCATATGTTGGTAGTGCATTGCTGGGCACAACTTGAGATGTGTATGTCTCAGCGCACACACTATCTATACGTGCAGCTTTTTTGAGCATAAGTGTTAGCGGATATTTGTTAAACTCAGCAATGTCTCCCACAGAAGTTTATTTACCCAAAGAAAGAACACAAAAACAGACAATGTGTTCACATTTATTTTCCAATACAAAAAAGGATTAAAGGTAAAGGTTAATTTTCCTTTAAAAGCATTTAAATAATTACAATGCTAACAGTAATAGACTCACAATTCTTTTATTTATTTAAAGCATCTGGACAATAGATACTATGTGGAAAGTGTAACTGAAGATAAAACAAACTTGTAATACTATTCCCTACCTTAAAATTAATAATGGCAAATTGCTCCTACATTAAAGTACAGTTTAAATAGAGAACAATTACAGTTCAATCAGATAAATGAGAACCATTGTTATTCTGCTAAACAGTAACAGCAAATTTGCAATGTTTCTGGTTATAAGTTTGCATTTACAGTTGAAATACCTGGGAGTTGGAAAGTAAAATGTAAATAGGATATTTGTAATTTATACAAACAAATTAAATAGAAGGTTTGATTTCTTGTAATTTCCTTTTTCTGCATATTAACTAATTTTGCTCTGCAGAGAAGTCTTTCAATCAGATTTCATCTCTATTGTTTCATGCTTGATATGTTTCAGTCTTCAGGGAAATGAAAGGATTAGGAAACATATGTTTACAATTTGGTATAACTATCTGAATTGCATTATTTGTTTTGTATGAAGTTTATTCCACTAGTTGCAATGAAATTCCTTTTGTCTGTGGGGCAATTAATTTAAAAAAAGTCTTTATAAACTGAAAACTATAGGTTACTTTTTCTACCTTGGTAAATTTCTTATAAATGGTGTGATTTTTTTACATTTTAAAATTACTGTGATCCTCTTAAATATGATGCAAATTGAACAATTTAAAGACACAGTAACCATATTTTCCCTTTGTATGTCACTAATGTAAATTTTATAATGTATATAATTTGTTGGACACTTCTTCCAAATTATGCAAAGAGGTTACTAAAGCAAGCCATACACTGGTAAATCCTATCAAATGGCTTCAAACATTTTGCTGCTCTGCCTTTTTTTTACGGCTAATTGCAGGTATGCTGGATATTATTTGGTTTTAATTATCTAGACAATTAATATAATTTACATTTGTCAGTAATTTAAAAGTTGAGACTGAAATCCTGCTTTAATGTGTTCGATAGATGACTGCACGCACAGGCAGCCAATGGCATTCTGCTGACCTGACTTGTGGTAATGCCTGAAAATGATTCAGTACATTTTGATTGTGCCACTCTTGGGCATTCTGATTGCATTAAGATCAAACAAGAAATGCACAACCTGCAAAACTTTAGATGTTAAAATATGCAAGTGTAGAGACTTTCTTTATTCTCTGTCTCAAAAAACTTATATGTGCTTCCAAAAACATCCTCTCAATTATGTTGGTGTTTGCTGGCTGTCTCAAAAAACAACTGGTTGCAGAAATGGTCTTGTGGCTCCACTGGTGGCATCAGTGTTCAGCTGCATTCACCTCATGGTGGACATAGATTTAAGAGATCATTGAAATCACTGACCAAGAGTCCATCCCCTATCCAATGAAGGCACAAGTATAGCATAAAATAAAAAACAAGGTTAAGTTTAATAGTCGTTGGTGCGGCATTACCAAGTTACACAATGGTGCCATTTTTTGATTCACTTCATATGGATGAGGGCCAGCCAACAACACATTTGCTGGGTTCACAACCCTCACTCCATCAGTACTCCTCCTCTGCTAGACTGTGGTGCTGAGAATCTTTCTTTCTTTCACCTGCAAATGGAGCTGGCAGTCTGGGACTGAAGTTAAATATGGCTAGATAAACACATATACTTTCTATGGACTACCATGCTTTTCTTTATGTTCAGTCTTTTTTTACCTTCTCTCCTGTCTGTGCCAATTCTTCTGCCTTTCTCCTATCTATTCTAGTCTCTCTGCCTTTTCACAATTTATGCCAGCCTTCCTGCTCTTACCCTGTCTGCACCAGCATTTCTACCATCCCTCTGTCTCTGTCAGCCTCTCTGCCCTTTCCTTCTGTTGCTGCTTCTTTGCCCTCCCCCTGTCTGTGCCAGCATCTCTGCCCTTCCCCTGTCTGCACCAGCCTCTCTGCCCTGTCTCTGTTTGTACCACCCTCTCTGTCCTTCCCATCTTTTCCACCTTCCCTTCCTTCCATCATCTGTGCCAGCCTCTCTGCCCTTCCCTAATCTCTGCCAGCCTCTCTGCTCCACCTCTGTCTTTGTCATGTTCTCTGTCCTACCTTGGTCTGTGTCAGCCAATCTGCCTTTCCCCTGCTTGTGCCAGCCTCTCTGCCCTTTACGTGTCTGCTCCAGCCATTCTGCCCTTTCCTATCTGCACCAGCCTTTCTGCCTCTCCTTTATGTATGGCATTTTCTCCTTTTCCTTTTTGTTTGCCAATCTCTCTCTGTCTGTGCCTCTGTTGACCTTTTTTTGTGCCAGTGTGGTGCCCCAAAGACCTATTGGACAGCACAGAGGAAGTGCATGGACGCTTTTGAAATGCAGGGCTACAAGGGGTTAATAGAGGCTGAGAGAGACACAGTGGGAATGACAGTTGACAGTTGAACTGAAGAGGCGTGCCCAGGATGATGTGCAGGAAGGAGGAGTTTGTGTCATAACAACAAGTTCACTGAGTTTGGTAATAACTGTGAACTCCCAGAAGGCAGTGGGGAGAGGAAAGTTCTAGACTTCTGAGGGAGAGAGATGAGGTTTATGAGTGACAAGAAGACAGACCGAAAGATAAGAAATCTGAGTTGAATCTTTCCATGTAGCTGCTCACTACCTCAGGAACAGGCTGAGAGAGATAAGAAGTATTACTGCTGGAAGTCGATCATATGAAGGAACTCTAGTTGAAAATACAGTAGGTCTGCAAATCACCTTTGTCACAGATTCCTCCACTTGCTTTCCTCCATGCTGACAGATTTAATGTACTATAAAATTCCTGTGCACAGGTCAGCCCAGGACTGAGTGTAAAATATGGTAACGTTAACAGGGATAATATTGGTGCACCAAATGTTTTAGTTGAATGTTAATGTTAAGTGATTTACCTAAAATTGATTTATTGTTATTGAAGATGTTATCGCAATTGTGCCTTATACTCACCAGTTGTATATTATATGTTAGATGCTATTGTGCTCTATGTTGATCAAATGAATATTTTGTCATTACCATTGAGTTGAAGGGGTCAGTGGTGCGGTGGCTTACCAAAATTATCTTTACCGCATTATTAATAAACCCAAGTTATTCGACCAATCCTTGTCCCTTTCATTGAAGTATTTATGTCCTGACCACCGGATATCCGACCAAAAAAAAGAACCTGACTCGTGTCTGGAGGACAAGGTAAGGGAAGGAAATCCCATCAGTTCTCGACCACCACATAACTTTGGCGTCAAACCAAACAGGATCCGAGTGCATCAGGAGAGTAATACCTTCAGTGAAAAATGGACCAGCAACAAGGCGGGGGAACAGCGCAACCAGCAGCAACACCAAATGTGCCCATAACCCTATCATACTATTTCGGGGCCCCATGGCTCCCGAAGTACAGCGGAGACGACGACAAGCTACAGACGACTTCATTCACAGAATTCGAGAACAAACTGGAATCCATGTTCCGGCTATACCCGTTGAATGAACAGCAGAAAGTGGAGATCTTAATAGGGCAACTCACAGGGTCGGCGCTCAGAGAAGTAATCTCATGGCCGATGGACGACAAGAAAGAAGCAGCACAAGTTTTAAAAAAAAAATCCACAACGTTTGAGACAAGAACTCTTCCGGAGTTGAAGATGAAACTATATGCTCGCAAGCAACAACCGAACGAGACACTGCAGGACTATGCCCTGAGCCTACAAGAGATGCTAAGAGCCATTCAGGCAGTGGACAAAGAGGAAGTACGAAACGCGGACGAAGCCCTGACCGTACAGTTCGTAGAAGGAGTCGCCCAAGAAAGCGTTAAGATTCAGCTACGACTGATGAAAGCACAGATGCCAGACAAAACCTTCCGAGAGTTTAAAGAGACCGCCAGCACCATTGTCGGTAACCAATTGGGAAGGGAGGAAGAATACCCAGAATTGGTAGGCTTCATAGAAAGCGCAAGCTCGACGGGAGCCATAGCAAGCAGCACAGAAAAATCAACACGGGCCCAAGAATCGGTAATACAGAGCGGTCAGTATCCCACCGGAGACCCAATGCAAACACTCAAAGAGCAGATGGAGGAGCTGGCCGCCGGAATGGCAGAAATCCAGCGAGAGATGCGAAAAATGGCGAGGCCACCGGCACCCACCTACGGGGAACCAGAGTGGAGGCTCGAAAGACAAAGACCAGCTCGAGGCAGGTGGGAACCACCTCGCGAGTATGTACGGCGATCGCCCAACCAATTCGATAGTCAAGGGCGCCCGATATGCCGCCGGTGCCATGGGATAGGACACATAGAACGAAACTGCGACCAAAACGAACATTTAAACTCCGACACCCCGAGATTGAGGGCCGAATCTCGGGGCGAGCCCCGGGAATAGATCCGGATCCAGAAAATTGGAGGCCCCAGTTCATCGGACAATGTCCCACGTTACCCGTTACAATTAATGGAGTGAAGACCCTGGCTATGCTTGACACGGGGTCGCAGATTACGACCATCTGGCTCCCTATATTCCACAAGTATTGGGGCAAAGAGCAGCTGTTATCACCACCCCCAACCTGACTGCAGCTGACCGCCAGTAACGGCCTCGAGATTGCGTGTGAAGGGTATTGGGAAGCGGACATCCAGATCGGAGCGACCTTCTTGCCAAGACAAGGCTGTCTTGTCACCGCCCCCTGTGAAGGGAAAATAGCTCCCATCATCCTGGGGATGAATGTGCTGCAAAGATGCCCGGATGAGCTAGTGGCGACTTTGAAGGGTAAATCAACCCAAGCGACGTCCCCCGGTCATCAGGCCTTTCAACATATTGTTCGGCTCCTACAAGGTTACCAAAAGTCTGCTGGTTCCCATGTAAAGGTTTTGGGCACTGTCAAGTGGTTTAATGTGCGGAATGGATATGGCTTCATCAACAGAAATGACACCAAAGAAGATGTCTTTGTCCATCAGACAGCAATAAAGCGAAATAACCCACGGAAGTTTCTGCGCAATGTTGGAGACGGGGAGACTGTGGAATTTGATGTTGTGGAGGGAGAGAAGGGTGCCGAGGCAGCAAACTTGACTGGCCCTGGTGGTGTACCAGTAAAAGGAAGCAGCTTTGCACCCTACCGACGAAGGTTTCACAGACGTTTCTACCAGCCAAGAGGAGAGAATGCTGCAAAATCTGGTGCGGAAGTAAGTACAGAACAAGTGAGCGAGGGAGAGAGAGCAGAGAAAGTGTCCTCTCAACAGAGACCTGTCCAGCGCAGGCGCCCTCCTCCGTTAGTCTACAAACGGCAGCAGAAAGACTACGACTGGGATGCGCAGGCCTGCCGGCTGCCAGAAGGGAGCATCGTCCTCAAGAAGAATAATCGACCCCGGGGTAAGCTGGATCCCAAGTGGGAGTTGAACCCATATATGATTACAGCCGAACCCATATCAACAATGGCTGTTTACCAGATCTCGAGACCAGACGGCACCCGTCTACAGTGGATTCACCGAAACCAGCTCAAGCTCCGCCCAAGGCCAGATCAAGGGCCAGAAGAAATATCAAGGGATTACTGGGACTAAAAACCAGATGATGGCGAAGGGACTCTGCCTCAGCTGCCCACTGACCCTTTCGAGCTACTATTGGCAGGCTGGGCTACTATGCCACTGCAGAGTCAGTCTCGGCCGCCAGTCGAGTTACCATTATCCCTTGCGCCTGTGGAGGTGGCCCCCTTTCCCGAACTAAGATGCTCCACGAGGAGTACGAGGGGTACACTTCCACGGCGGTATCAGGATTAGAGATCTTTCTCACTGAAACTGTTGTATATAATGTATATAATGTATATTAAAACTGTTGTCATTGAAAATGTTTGCCATTATAAATGTTGTAGATGTGTGATTTGAGTTGATAAAGAACAACCACCTTTATGTCTTAATGCGTGAGGACACGCACCTGAAAAAGCGGGGGTGAATGTGGTGCCCCAAAGACCTATTGGACAGCACAGAGGAAGTGCATGGACGCTTTTGAAATGCAGGGCTACAAGGGGTTAATAGAGGCTGAGAGAGACACAGTGGGAATGACAGTTGAACTGAAGAGGCATGCCCAGGATGATGTGCAGGAAGGAGGAGTTTGTGTCATAGCAACAAGTCCACTGAGTTTGGTAATAACTGTGAACTCCCAGAAGGCAGTGGGGAGAGGAAAGTTCTAGACTTCTGAGGGAGAGAGATGAGGTTTATGAGTGACAAGAAGACAGACCGAAAGATAAGAAATCTGAGTTGAATCTTTCCATGTAGCTGCTCACTACCTCAGGAACAGGCTGAGAGAGATAAGAAGTATTACTGCTGGAAGTCGATCATATGAAGGAACTCTAGTTGAAAATACAGTAGGTCTGCAAATCACCTTTGTCACAGATTCCTCCACTTGCTTTCCTCCATGCTGACAGATTTAATGTACTACAAAATTCCTGTGCACAGGTCAGCCCAGGACTGAGTGTAAAATATGGTAACGTTACCAGGGATAATATTGGTGCACCAAATGTTTTAGTTGAATGTTAATGTTAAGTGACCAAAAAAAGAACCTGACTCGTGTCTGGAGGACAAGGTAAGGGAAGGAAATCCCATCAGTACTCGACCACCACACTTACAGGGAACACTGGAGTTCAGATGTTTAGTTGAATGTTAATGTTAAGTGATTTACCTAAAATTGATTTATTGTTATTGAAGATGTTATCGCAATTGTGCCTTATACTAACCAGTTGTATATTATATGTTAGATGCTATTGTGCTCTATGTTGATCAAATTAATATTTTGTCATTACCATTGAGTTGAAGGGGTCAGTGGTGCGGTGGCTTACCAAAATTATCTTTACCACATTATTAATAAACCCAAGTTATTTGACCAATCCTTGTCCCTTTCATTGAAGTATTTATCTCCTGACAACCGGATATCCGTCCAAAAAAAAGAACCTGACTCGTTTCTGGAGGACAAGGTAAGGGAAGGAAATCCCATCAGTTCTCGACCACCACACCAGTCTCTAATTTTATCTATGCACCTCTATCCCCCTTACCTTTTTTGTATTGCATGTCCCTGTATCCATATTGTGGATGTTATAGGTTCCAGTGTATTCTGCCATAACATACTGTCTACATTTGAATTGTCAACCTAATAAATACTGTCTACATTTCAATTGTTGTCCTAATAATACTGTCGATGTCATTATTTTGTCGACTTTATAACCTTGTCTAGTCTGTTGCCCATTAATCATATTATGTCAATCCAGCATACGGGTGTGTGGGAGGTCCCAACGACAATTCCATCTTGCACCACTTTTCTTTTCTGCCTATGTTGTGTAGCATTGTTTCATACATGTGCTATAAAATGCAGTGTGTTTGTGCCGTTGCTCTGTCACTTAGTAGCCAGCCAGATTGCTGCAATCTTTGGCCTAAACTGGATGAAAATAATATTGTGAAATGTGAGGTGGTCAAAATTGACTGGAAATTAATGTCATTGATGTTAATAATAATGAAGAAACATAAAAAAAGCCAAATTATGTGATTTTAGCATATTTTAGCAATTTTTTAAAAAAGATACAGAGACGAAACCAAAACCAAAACACGTGAGGGCGGTTTTGACAAAACCAAAACACGGGGGTCAGTGAATATCCCTAGATAGGACTGAGTGACATTATGACTCATATTGTGTCTTTCCCTTTTATAGAGTCACTATTTCAGCCTATCATAGCCTATTGCTGGTAATGGCATTTTCAAGGGGACCCCAGACTGTTTCCCACAACCCCTGCATGCAGTATTTATATTGGTTCACAAAACATGCAAAATTATGATCTCATAGCATGTGTAAATAGCTTGCCAATTCCCAAATATCAATAGATAGGAGCCAGAGAAAAGTAGAGACAAGTATGTTAGAGATAGACATAGATATTAACAGTCAGGGACAACTTCTCTCTAAAAACCGTAAACTTACTCAACATCTGCAGCTTGTTCTGATGCTTCTGCTGTAATCCTCTCCTTCTGCTAACCCACTCCTCCTCCATGTTTAGAGTTCCAAGATTATCTGTATCAATTTGTTTTTGTCTACCTGGATAGTATTTTGATTTATTCTTCAGATCTAGTTACACACCATATCTATTTCAAATATATTTTAAATACCTAACAGAAAATTCCACTCAAGAAATATATGTTTGAACAATCACACATTGCATTATTTATGGTGTACAAATGTATCCTGCAAAGGTAACTGCGATATTGAACACCATCAGTCTGAAATTACTATATGAAATATTTCAAGAAGTATTCCTCCATTATTGCTTCCATTACAGCTATTAGAAAAAAATAGGCAATTTCTAGGGCATGGCCACCAGAGCAGTGTCTGCCTGCCAGTTCCTGGCCGATTCCTGCTGTTCATTTGCTAACAAATCCAGATACCACAATATTTGCTTCTTTGGTGTAAATGACTTGTATATAGACAGACCTTTTTGTGACCCTAACCTTTGACTTGTATGCTGACCTGGATCCTGTATTGCCCGTCCTGATCCCTGCTTGCAAGCTGCTGCCTTGTGGAGTTAGCTTTGGGGACATGACCTGTGAATGACTCAAGTGACCGCAAAGTCCAGTATCAACTTTAGGGGATCCTTAAATCAATAAAAAAAACAAGAGTTTAGGACATCTACATAGGAACACATATGCTAGCAAAGTTGCAGTAAGATTTCATTTGTATGGTGTTTCTTTCAGTCAATGTTCTAGACATTCAGAGATTGATGCAGGTGAGTGCTGAGGCAGCATCATAACTACACACTGTGAAATCAATTTTTTTTGCACCAATTACAGAACTTTTTTTTACACTCTATACAGGCTTACCCATATTCATTTTCAGCACATTACATTATACCTTCTGTTTGTATGACCAAAAAGTTACATCAACAGTATTGATCAGGATTTGCAAACATGCTTTAAAATATTGTTATTGACATATTTCTAATATATGTGCTATAAACCTATTTGTGTATCATACTGAAAAATGGAGAACATGAATGTAGGGTAATTTAATGAAGGTTCAGTATTTAGAAACATAGGTTTCACCAAATAACATTACTATTAATATAATTCTTGATTTTCTGCTAGTTTGGTAGTAACAGTACATTGTCATAATTTACAGATGATTGGCCTTAGCTAAATTCTCATATTTTGGTCTGCAAATTATTTGTGGACTTCCAAATTGCCCAAAATCCATTTAATTAAAAAAAAAAAAATCATAAATAAATAAAGATTGATAACAAGAGAGAACACAAATGTCTTTGTCCTAAAGTAGAGCATGTGCACTTTGATGCATTGCAGAGTATTTCAGCATTTTAAAGTGCTGTGTTCTACATTATACACAATTGACTGTCTATATTTTTAAAATGTGTGACATATAATGGGGCACGGAGGCAAAGAATGGCCTTCTCTGGCATAGTCTTCTTTTAAGACATTGGTTTATCTACTGATCAAAGAATTAGGATGAGGGTTGATTATTCAGATTATTTTGTCAGAATACATTTAAGGAAACATTCTAAACTATAAATCCCTGTATTGCATGCAATTTATTGTATTTAATTCCACTTTAAATTAACTAATTCATTGATAATGCTTTGCTTAAAGCACCAAGAATTAGGACAGAACAAGTAGAAAAAAATAGATTCTGGGGATTTTTAAGACAGATCTGTATTGTCTTGCTTATATCATGACATACTCAAAATAGACTTAATTGGTACATCAAAACATAGGAAATTATTTGGCAAAATAATATACTTATCTTGCAACTGAGCTAAGATAAACCTTGAGTGTGCTTTGCTTTCAAGCAGGTTTAAATAATTCCATATGCTTCTTTAAAAACAATCATGCCATATTAGTTGACTGGTAAGTAAGACTGCTGCTATTCACAAAACCTGCTCTTTCATGTGTGCCTACAATTTTAATGTCATTACACAAAATCATGAGTAATTGTGAGCAGACACTGGCTTCGGTCTCCTAACTTCTCCCATCCCACCAACTTTCACTTTTCTTTTGAGGAACATCTGTTTTTAACATACAACATGAATGTTTCAAGCAGAAAATAATATCCTGATTTCTCAGCCATACCGTCCTTTGAACAGTGTATTTTTTTTAAAAAACATACTGATAAAGAACTTAATTTGTTAGATTCAAGACTCAGTACAATAGAAAAGAAATTTGAATCATTGGAACTATTTTTATTATTAATAACAATTCCTTAAGAATTTGTACTAAAAACAGGTTAGGAAATTCTGATTGAATTCATGCTTAGTTGAGTGTAGGAAACATTCTCTGTGTTTAATACAGAGTTTATATTAAAGTTGCTATATAAACTAAAGAATGACATTATTATTACTCTTTACTTACAAAGCACCAACATATTATGTAGCACTGTAGATTGAGGATATCATGATAAAATTAAATAGCATATGATATGAAAAAAAAAGAAAGTATGGTCCTGCCTGAGTTTATAATCTAAGAGGTGTGGTGAAAGATTGATACCTAAAGTAATTTATTAGAAATTGTGGCTGATGGTGGGGAAAGTGTGTATGGCTAGAGACACGTTAATATTATCTCATATTAAAGTCACTGTTGGTGACTGGCAATTCTGTGCAGCTACAGGTAGTGTGGCACGTTTGCAATGACTTCGGGCCTGATGCAGAGTTGACTGCAAAATGATCGTAAAAAATTTATATGATGATCTATGGGGTTGGGTACGAATTAATGACTACAGTAAAACCGATATCAGTTTCACCGATGGGACAAGTGCGATTTTGAGCTGTCCTACCTGGAGGTGTTTACTTTACATTGTAGAGGCGGCGCTTCCTTAAATGACCACCTTAAGACCGAGAATGTCTGGGTAGCACTTTAACCTGACGTCATTTGCACACGCCGGCATGTTCATTCGGCGGAATTGTTGGCAAGAGTGATTCCAAGCTGTCGCTCTCACCTCCAGGTAGGACAGCTCATAATCGCACTTCTCCCATTGGTGAAACTGATGTAGGATTTACTGTAGTCGCTGAAGTGACTACCACCGGATCTATTGCAGATTGACATCAATAGCCCAGTTTACACAAGACACACATAACAGATATTTACGACCCATGTTTTTACCTATTTATTTTAAGTGCAACACATTCGCTAATAGGCATTAAAAAAACTTACGCAAAACCTCTCTACTAGAGCACAAACTAAATGTACAATGAAAATGTTTTGCTTAAACATGCATACGAAAGCATAAAATATGTTCAAGCAACGATGACAGCATAAATCTGCAAACAGCCGTTCATAAGCAATTCGCTAGTACCGGAGACCATCATTATGATCCGTTATTTCCACCTGCCGCTGACCACCTGCAGATAGTACAATTTTCTGCATAAACATCTTTTTCCTGTTCTGCATTTGTATTCAGTTGTGAAAACACTCCCTTAAAGTACTTGTCCTATATTAAAATGTCCCCATTCCATCTTTCAAGATGCAAGCTGCACCGACTTACTGGGTTGGCGCATGTGTAAAATTCAACATTCCTTAAAATATTGTTAATGGTGAATCTAGAAAATCAATTTATTTTAATTTATAATATGTGACTACACCTTTATGTTATGCCCTACTTTGATTTATTGGTTGCAGTTAGCACAAATAGCCTTATCTTTTGCTAAATATGAAGTTTATGACCAAACTCTAATTGTAGTTCCCTCCCTTGGTGTCCAATAATGCTGCTTTTACTTGTGGAGTAATTGCCTTGAAAAGATGTGCGCATTTAAGACTCAACACATTTGTAAAATGCATAGCAATAATTGTGTTGGAATTTTAATTGAATTCATATTTAGTTGAAGGTAGGGAGTGCCCAAATGGACAGGCTTTGGTGTGAGTTGACTAGCCTAACATGTATTGCAGTATATGACACTAACATTCCCTCTTTTTCATGTAGTGTGCATTTTGAAGTAGCTAGTATGAAAAAAATGTTAATGTATTTTTCTATATTGCCAAAAGTGAACACAGATGATCAATATTTTTGTGTTACTCAAAGAAACATCCACATTTGGTAACTCAGTATATATAAATTACATTTTCAAGGTTAGATAGTAAAACTAGATTGTTCTAACATGTAACCAACTGGATCACAAAACAAGAAGATAATTTTTCAACTTATATATTTGTAAAGACACTATCCACTTGTGTTATATGACTAGGATTGTGTGAAGCCCCAGATATTACACGCACTCTGAATTATACAAATTTCATCTCAAAATTTGCTATATTCTGCTCCAATGGACACCACCCACTTCCTATCAGCCATCTACAATCTCTGTATAGGGCAGCACAACAGAGTAACTTTTTCTACAGTGTGTGGTTTTTATTATGTGGCACTATAGGTCCCAGTGGGCATTAAATGCCAAGGCATGCTTATGCTTGTAGATACCAGTATACTTTGGCAACCAAGTGACAGCATACCCAAGCAAAATATGTCTGCAGGTCTTGCTGGCACCAGTAGTGCCACAAATTAAAATAAAATTTTTTTTTACTTAAAACACTACATTCACCAGCCAAAGGCTCTCAGGAAGGAACTGACTTTTCCTGTAGGGAGCGGGCACATTTTTTTCTTATTCACAGCATGGATCTTTGCTCCAGGTGTCAGGGAAGTTTAAATCCTGCCAGAAGTACATTTTTATACACCCATGTCTAAATGAGTCGCAATTATATGAACACACACTATCATGCCCCTATCATCCTCCATCCTATCACTCCAGGCATAAGGAGTCACAAGTCAGGGACACGCAAAGATCTTGATATTAAGGTATATAAAGCCCTTAATTGGTTCCCCATCTGTTTCAGAATTCAGTTATAGCTTCTTACTCCCACTTACAAAGTCCTTACTGATACTTTTCCCCCTTACATCTCTGACTTGTCTCAAAGTACATACCTACCCGACCACTCGACTCCACCTCTGACCTCTGCCTCTGCCTCAATTGCCTCCAAGACTTCTACCGTGCTGCCCCGAATCTTTGGAACATTCTAACGTGCCTCACCTGACTCTCCCCCAGCCTTCAGTCCTTCAAACACTCACCTTTTCACGCTCACCTATCCAACTACCTCCTGACCATCTTATCCATAACTTCCTCTTCCTTTGCCAGCTATCTCCATTTTCTCCCAGTTGGCTCTTCTATCTATCTCCACCCCTCCCTCTAGAATGTAAGCTCTCGTGGGCAGGGTCCTCTCCAGTGCCATAACTAGACATTTTGGTGCCCTGGACGAGACAGGGCACAGGCGCCCCCCCCATCTAAGTGGGAGTGACACTTGCGGAGTGGGTGTGGCCAACCTTATGTGGGGGTGTGGCTAGCGCATTACCTTCTATGTGTCTCACTGATAGTCGTGAAAGCTGATTCAATAATAAGCCAGCTGTGAACCTCACTAAGAGTGGACACCCTGCCTCAGTGTAATTATGTGTTATATATGAGAATTTGACTTACCGTCCGTCAGTGATGGAGTGCAAATGAAAATGGTCCGTCCACTGTGTCATGAGACAGGTCAGGTGGCGTGTTTCTCCTTCTCTAGCTGTTTTACCTGGTCTGAGGCACAGGGGTAAGCCGTTCTAGAGAGGGGTTCCAAAGAAAATTGGCTTAAAACTTAAATAAAAATCATCAAAACCTCACCAACTCTCCCCATTACAGCCAGTAGTTGTACCAACCTCACCCTGCACCAATACAACCCATGTACCCACCCTACACCAATGTCAGCCCTGTCCCCACACTGCACCAATGTCAGCCCTGTCCCCACTCTGCACCAATATCACCCCCTCTACCCACACTACACCAATGCCAGACCTGTCCCCACACTGCACCTATGCCACCCCCTCTACCCACACTACACCAATGCCAGCCCTGGCCCCACACTGCACAAATGCCAACCACACTACACCAATGCCAGCCCTGGCCACTGCCCTAGTTACGGCTCTGGTCCTCTCTACCTATTGTCCCATATCTGTCTACTGTTTGACTCCCTTGTACGTCCTGTCATATATTTGGTTGCACTCTGTGCTAATCCCCACAGTATTACTCACACTCATCTGTGCTTCTTATGTGTATTGCCTCATCTATTTGTTACTTGCTTCTGTATCTGGCTCTATGGAATCTGTGGCCCCTTATAAATAAATTATTATTATTATTATTATTATTATTATTAGTTATAATAATAATAATACTAATAATAATTATAATAATAATAATGTATGCATTTTTAGAGTGCATGCATAGTACAAAAATGCATATTTTCCAAAACAATAACGTCCCACACTAATTTTAGCTAATGTACAATTCCTAATAATGTGATTTTCCTAACATATTACCAAGAGAATACTGTGTGTCCTTTAATACATTTTGTTGGTTAAAACACTTGAAAGGAGAATTTTGCATTTATAGTGAATAGAATTACTATTCTGCATAATTTGACTGGCATTCAATAAGGTACAAAAAACACAGAATTAAAGATTATTGAACCAGTCGCATATTGTTTATCAAACTGGCTTGGCAAAAATTCAAAGGTTCCAAGAATTTCTGGAATGTTTTGTCAGGCTAGTCCATTAGATGTCAGGAACGGCCACCTTCTATTACTGTGCAATCACGTCCCGCTGCCTAGCAATGTGACACTATTTCCTTTCCAGGAAGAAAGTACTCTGACACCATTAGGATGCCAGAGTATCATGGTCCACTTATGCTCCAGCGTTCCTGCCTGTTTCCCTGCATTTTGTCTGACCTCCTGGCTTTTAACCCGGATTTACCTGATTCTGCACCTAGATTCTCCTTTGGCTTGTTTAGATCTTCTGGTTTGACCCCTGGCTTCCTGATGCTATTGTCTGAACCTTTTGTACTTCATTTGCCTGCACAGTCTAACCTTGGATTGTACAACTACACCTATTTACCCTGTACTTCGCTGGTGGCTGACTTGAAGGGCTGCAACCTGCGTGTCTCCTGCAGCATATTTCAAACTCCCTTGCGGGGTTCCTGGCAAATGTCAGAGGTGCGTTGGACTCTGCTCCTCCTAGTGTAGCATTGTCAATACCAGCAAGTAAACTTCAGTTCAAGCAAATCCGTGTTTGATCAATTAAAAAAAATAGCTTAGTTCAAGACTGTTCAGCTGGTTCACATGTCGTTGAGGCGTTTCACATATGATTGAGCCTTGTTAACATTTTATGTGATTGTGAATTGTGCACCTCTAACATGTATGAACTTCAAACTAGAAGTGTTATAGGTTTAATGAAAAAAAATGCTTTTAATAGATATTAAACATTATTTAAATACCGTTTCAAATTTGAAACGATTCAAAAGCACATATTTAAGAGTGAACTGCAAATGGAGACACTCAAACGTAAATGATGACCCTGCAAATGAACCAATGAAATTCAAATTTCAAACCAGTATGAAGTTTTCCATTATCTTTAAATAGGACCATTGCCATGCCAGCTGTTATATAAGATTACTGTAGGGTCTGTGTGCAAGAATTAAGATATTTTGATAATGTTATCCTAGTGTTATATCTTTATCTCCTTACCTGACACCCTGGCACTTTCCATTTGCCATGTCATTTTTGGATTTTAACACATGTTGGTGTGGCGATTAGGTAGTATACCTAATGACTGATTGTTATTTTCTGTTGAATTTATGTATAACACTCTGACTATTTGATGTAACCTTTCAAAGTGTATTTTGTTAACTGACCTGAGTCTGAGCTAGGCAAGTGTCAATGGTCTTGTGAAAGTAGCCAGGCCCACAGATAAAATCTCTGAGTAGTTTGTGTATGCAGAGGAGTTGGACATAGACAGGCAGAAAGAGCAGAGGTGAGAGATTCTCTGAGGTGCCCAAACATATATCTAAGTGATAGATAATTTACTTCAGAAAGCTCTCTGACATTTGGGAGATCAATCTGTCTGTATTGACAAACTAAATTCCTAAGGTGGATGATGGAGAGCCAACAAGAAATGGTTTAAAAATCCCTTGTTTCAGACATCAGATTGTCCCTTTCTTTGAGGAGGGTCTACCACTACTGAAGTGTGCCATTCTTCTCAAAGTGTACTCCTCACACCCCAATTCCTGATCTTGTAAGTAGGTATTCTGGTTTTATTTCTTATTTTAATTTGTGCAACCTATTGTATGTCTGTTTATTATCTTTTTGTAAATAAGCGTTGGAAACATTTTTCAGATTAAACATATTTTATCTAGCGTACTCTCCGTGATTCTTTGTGAACTTACGAAGCCCAATGAGGCTCATTCTACATATGTATGTGATTTAAGTGTGAAACATTAATAAGTGGTTCTGGTGAACGTAAGGACACCATAACAAATCCTTTGTGGTGGCAGAAAAGGTGTATTCATTGTTAATTAACTAAGATAACACCAGCTGTTTAGATTGCTGGATCTGGGACAGGCTGGGCGTTCGTGACAAACGGTTATATTTCTAAGTATGTAATGATGTAAATTACCCAATTAACATGTATGTTTCATGTGTTTACTCAATGTAAAAAAAGTTATTCTATAGCTAAGTAAACTCCTAATAAACAACCATTGCTTCTGAAGCCATATATTTGAGCTGAAGAACACATTACTTGTCAAACATTTGTTGAAACTAGATACTATCCCAGAAAAGAGATCACTAGATCATGAAATTAAAAGTATTTTAAAATTCCAATTCTCATATAGTAAATAGGATGAGGATACAAAAGAAAATATTGTGTTGGTGTGCATCACACTAAAGTCATAGTGAGATGTGCATTGAAGATTGAACATTAATGAAATCAAAATTGTCAAATTCAATTGTGAGACAAGCTCTGCAATTCCAAGTCCAGTTATGCATTATATATACCACAATGTACGCCCTACTGTAAATTAGTCACTTATTAGTCAATTATAAGTGACTGAGGACTTAAATGTACACGGCTGGACGCTAAGTTCTGTTATACAGGTCATGGATCTCAGAGGTGGCTTCAAATATCTGTATTAATCTACTGTAGGTGGTGCATTATTCCTTATAATACACAGATTTTTCTAATGAATATTTAAGTAGGGTCATATAAAACCCAATAAATTATGTTTGCTTTGATTTAGCCACATTTTTTCTCAAAATTCATAAATAATTTATCTCACATTTGAACATGGTATAAATGGAAACATGACTCCCTCTTAACCCCTGACTTCACAGGTCTGGTGCTCTTTAAAATGAAAATAAGAAACTAATTATAAACAAAATCACATTCTGACCCTCATGAAATCCTCAACCAGTCCTAGTAAAAGCTAACCTAGGCGTGTTTCTATTATAACATATATTGGAAAAAAATAAAATGCTTTTAAGCATGGGGTTAGTGAATTCTGGGGGTCATGCTATCTTTGCTCCCCCTTCCATTTAAGCATCAGCCCTGTACTGACCACTCTAGTGCTGGTTTTTACTTTGGCAGTGGAATGAGCCTTAATTTTCATACTATCTTGTAGAAACCAACCTAAGCTGTTTACAGCTAGGGATGGTTGAGGATTTGGGGGCCATGTAATAACCAGAGCAGACACTAATCTGTTTTGTAAATATAGATTTTTTTTTACTGTAAATAGTGCTAGTCCTGTGAAGCAGGGCCTGGCACTTGGGTCTATGGGGTGGGGAAACAGCTGGTCCTACTATAATGTAGTTTTAAATTCCTCCATAAGCCCCTTTAGTAAGTAATTGCAGAATAGCGGTGTTCCAGTGGTTCACTATCACTGAACACAGCTGCTTTGTAAACAGGGCCGGTGTCATCTGATTCTTGAGTTGCTATCCAACTTTTGGGGCAAACTTCGGACCCAGCCATATCAATCATTCATATCTGAAGTGGTGATTTTAGAACTCACCGATTATAAGTGATGACATTAAAACACATTGCTTATACAAAAATTATTTACAGAAGTAATATCTATCTATCTATCTATCTATCTATCTATCTATCTATGTATGTATATATATATATATATATATATATATATATATACACACATATATATATATATTATATATATATATATATATATATATATATATATATATATATATATATATGTAGAAAAAAGATGGAGGAGGAGGCGCACAATAGTGTAGTACAATAATGCAAATGGAGTCATACACGAATCCACAGTAGGACTTGAGCACCAATGATGAGGAAACCAGAGACCAAAAAATATATATATATCACCCAGGTGTAAGTGATAGGGGTGTATACGTATCAAACATGGAGATTCCACGACATAGAACCAGTGTATTATCAATAACAAGTCCCTTAGCATGAATTAAGGGTCACCAAATCCACATGTATATAGATGTATGCGTACCAGAAATAAAAACTTTTCCGCTTATCTGGAATGATGTTCCATAGACAGCACGATCAGGTCACATTCTCTTTAGGCAAAGAGGTCCTCAAATGACAAAGATAGACAAACGACCAGTGATGTATTATCTCAAATAACACTTTATTAAAAAAGGTAGCCACTTACATGTCTAGTAGCAGGTATTAAGCCTCTCTGGACAGGACCACCTTTCAATATGCATAGACCAGCAGTAACACAGCAAGTACTCTCAACGCGTTTCGTCAACAACAGCAGACTTCATCAGGAGAAAATAGATTGTAATCAGCCCTCTTAACGGTGCTCATATAAATAGTGCGCCGCGCCATTTTGCGCGTGTGCACCCTAAACCGGAAGTTCGCCGACTGCGCTTGCGCACAGGCCGCTTTCCATCATACAGCTAATACTCAATAGTGTCCAGGGGTGATGACATATAAATAGTGCGCCGCGCCATTTTGCACGTGCGCACTCAAATCCGGAAGTTCGCCGACTGCGCTTGCGCACAGACAGCTGTCCATCATACAGCAAATACTCAATTGCGCATGCGTCAGAACGGCTATACAGATGTCAATAACGGACTTTAAGATATTGTTCTCTAAATGGCAAATGTGCAGAGAACTTGTATCAATATCAATAAATATGCCGTTTTCACTAAGCATATATTAGGAAAGTGTTCAAAACACATAACTTATACATAAATAATACATAAACAATCCCTGCATACCGCAACTAGTACTCAGTTGCGCATGTGCCACAATAGCTAGTTGTTTGGACGACAGATGTCCACTACCAGACTTATAGATATTGATTAAATGTCTATTGACCAGGAAATCTATCAATATATATCAATAACAGCAGTTAGTACTGGAAACATATAGTAAAATTGGAAATCTCGAAACATATATAATCTCTGTATACTAAAACAGTGTATCAGTATAGAGCCACTATACAATTAAATTCGGACTCCAACTATCGAATAAAAATACTAAATTACAGCGTATGGCTAGTTACTAGAGATGCCAGACATCCTACAAAATCAATCCATTACAGAGATTGACAAGAGTCTGGACTAAATGAACTCTTACAGTAATATGCACTCAGATACAATAGTACTCACTATATAGAATCCCATATCAATCTAATATAATCTAAAATGGTTCTATCAGTAGACCTAGAGGTCAAATTCCACCATAATAAAATTAGATATAATTCTGAAGACAAAGGTATATATTCACAATGAAGGGGAAAAAAACACAAAAATCACAGAAAGGGAGCAACCTCAAATCCCTCATTAAGTCCAAGAGGTGATAAAGTATTAAGCGTGTAAATCCAGTACATTTCTCGCTGTGCGAGCTTTTTACCTAGATCACCACCTCTTAGGCCTTGAATCACATGTTCTATTGCTAAAAGATTTAAATGTTTTGGATCTGATTGATGTACCTCTAAGAAGTGTTTTGATACAGAATGACCAACAATCTTATTCTTAATATTCCTAATATGCTCCTGGATATGCAGTTTAAGCACCCTCTTGGTTTTTCCTACGTATCTTAAACCACAGGAGCATTCAAGCATATAAACCACAGACGATGATGTTCAATTCATAAGGCTATTAATAGTGTAACTCCTGTTACCATCTGAGCTAGAGAATTTCTTGTTATTAGTATTCATGTATCTACATACATTACAATGGGAGCATTTTATACTACCTTTTGAATTCAAAAAGGTTGAAGAGATATTCCTCTTATCTTTAAGCATACTTGGAGCTATCAGATCCTTAAGATTTCGACTCTTTTTAAAAATGATGTCAGGTCTATCAGGTAAGATGTTATTTAGAACGGTGTCCCTTTTAAGAATATTCCAATGTTTCGAAATCACTGATTTGATTCTATTTTCATCCATATTGTAACCAGTGATAAAGGGAATTCTCTCCTTATTATTTCTCTGTTCTTTCTTGTTATATAATAACAGTGAAGATCTATCTACATTTTCAACTTTATTGAGTGCTCCCTCAAGTAAGCTTTTTGGATATCCTCTCTCCAAGAATCTATCATGATAAACTGCCAACTGTTCTCTGCATGTCCCAGGGTCGCTACAATTTCTCTTAATGCGGTTATATTGCGAAAACGGAATATTCGTCTTCCATTTTCTTAAATGGCAACTCTTAAAATGCAGGTAACTATTGGCATCAACTTCTTTAAAGAAGTTTTTGGTAATAACCTTATTATCCTGCTGCATTAAGATAAGATCCAAAAATTCTACCTGAAAAGGATGAAACTTAGCTGTAAACCTTAGATTAAACTCATTAGCATCAAGATCATTTAAAAATTCTTGCAAAGATTCACTACTGCCTTCCCAGACCATGATTATGTCGTCTATATACCTCTTGTAAAACTTAATATTGACATTAAATTTCTCGGATTGGTAGATCGATTTTTCCTCCCATTTTCCCATAAAAAGATTGGCAAAGCTAGGGGCAAAAATAGTCCCCATAGCTGTGCCGCAGGTCTGCAAATAAAACTGATCCAAAAATCTAAAATAATTATGTGTCAAAATAAAATCTATTAAAATACATATGAAATCTTTATGAGCATCTGTGAGATCACTATCACTGTTCAAAAAATATCTAGAGGCTTCAACACCTCTTTTATGGTCAATAGATGTATACAGGGCCTGGACGTCAATCGTGACCCACAAGTAATTAGGGCTCCATGCAAAATCCTTAAACAGTTGTAAGACATTTGTGGTGTCCTTTAAATAAGACCGTAGTTGTGCAACATATTTCTGTAAAAACAAATCCACATATTGTGAAGCTCGGGAAGTAATGGAATCTATCCCAGCCACTATCGGCCGACCAGGAGGATTCACCAAGCTTTTGTGGATTTTTGGCAAAAAATAAAAAATTGGCACAACCGGATAATTCATTATTAAAAACTGATACTCATCTTTCACAATCAAATCATTATGCAGTGCTATGGTAAGTATGTCCCTTAATTCTGAGACAAATGTCTCTGTGGGGTCTTTACTTAATTTACAATAGAACGATGTATCATTCAGTAAACGTAGAGCTTCCCTCACATAATCCTCTCTATTCATGATAACTAGCCCCCCCCCTTTGTCCGCTTGCTTAATGACAAGATTAGGATTCGACTGTAATTCCTTCAATGCTTTAGTTTCTTGTGGGTTCAAATTGTTGGAACCATATTTGTTCCCAGAACCTTGTACATTAGAATCACATAAATCCTCAACTACCAAGGTCTGAAACATTTCAATAAAGCTGCTCTTGGATTCTAAGGGATAATATTTGGAAGGCAATTTAAGTCCTGATTTTGATAGACTTTCATAATTGGTAAGAATAGCTTGTTTCTTTTTTACAAAATGCCTTTTTAACGTTAACTTCCTGACAAATTTGTTAATATCAATGAATAATTCAAACTTGTTCAGCTTTTTAGCAGGGGCAAAAGATAAACCCTTCCCCAGGATTGATATTTCTGGGTTGGAAAGTGCATGTGAGGAAAGGTTAAAAATTCCTCTAGTTTTCAAATTAGCTCCATCTAGACATACCTTCTTTTCTGAGGTTTTACTGCCCCCTCGTTTACCTCTTCGTCCAAAAGTCTGCGTTTTAGTGGGGAGGCTCGCCTGGTATTTTCCTGAAGGGGATAATTTGGCCTTTCCCGTGCAGCTGGGTCTGGGGACAAAAAATCCTCTAATTCGCTGTCTGCCCTATCTAAAATAGAGAAGCGGTTCCTATAGGTATTTCCATCCATTTGTTTCCTATTGTGAGCTCGTCTTGGAGTATATGTTCTCCTTTTTTGTGGAACATATGTCCAGGGTTCAGATGTTTTCCCATTAATATTGGACTCAAAGTTATTTCTATATGTTTTTAAAGGAGTCTTTTTCCAGCTCTTAATTTTATCCTTGTTGTAGTCATTTCTATCTCTGGCATATTTTCTCTCTTTAACCTTAGCTACGTCTAATTCTACCCTATTGAGCTTTTTACTTAAAACCTGCTCATTAATGGCAAAATCTTTTACATCTTTAAAGGCACTCATTTTAGTTTCTTTCTCTTGTATCTCATTTTCAACTATATGAGCCATTTTCCTTTTTTCTTGTACTATAATCTGCATCAATTTTTTAGAACACTCATGAAGTGCCATATCCCACTCTTTAAGAAAGTTAGGATCACTAGAAGTGAACGTAGGGGATTTGTTAATTCGTAGGCCTCTAGGGACCCTATCCACCTTTATATATTGTTCTAAGCTTTTGATGTCCCACCATAATTTAGTTTCCTTTATAAGGACTTTCTCCAAATCCCAAAAAAGGTTATCCAGTTCATTATTGGGTTCTACTATGGTGTTATCATCATCAAATATTTTCGTACAGAATTCATCTCTCTGGTTCCCTCTGTTACCCACTTTCCACATCGTTAACTGATAGCCTCAGCCGCCTAATATCTTATCACACCCAACCAACACAGATAATATCACAATAAAAGATATAGAATGGCGCTTAAGGCATATATCAGTACACAAATTAATTGCAACATAAAGTCTATGTTCTTCTTAGAAGTACACTCCCCATGTACAGGTGGCTGCCAATCCTCCTTTCGCCAGGCGGTGTTGCATGGAAAAATCTGTGGAAAAAAGATGGAGGAGGAGGCGCACAATAGATTTTTCCATGCAACACCGCCTGGCGAAAGGAGGATTGGCAGCCACCTGTACATGGGGAGTGTACTTCTAAGAAGAACATAGACTTTATGTTGCAATTAATTTGTGTACTGATATATGCCTTAAGCGCCTTTCTATATCTTTTATTGTGATATTATCTGTGTTGGTTAGGTGTGATAAGATATTAGGCGGCTGAGGCTATCAGTTAACGATGTGGAAAGTGGGTAACAGAGGGAACCAGAGAGATGAATTCTGTACGAAAATATTTGATGATGATAACACCATAGTAGAACCCAATAATGAACTGGATAACCTTTTTTGGGATTTGGAGAAAGTCCTTATAAAGGAAACTAAATTATGGTGGGACATCAAAAGCTTAGAACAATATATAAAGGTGGATAGGGTCCCTAGAGGCCTACGAATTAACAAATCCCCTACGTTCACTTCTAGTGATCCTAACTTTCTTAAAGAGTGGGATATGGCACTTCATGAGTGTTCTAAAAAATTGATGCAGATTATAGTACAAGAAAAAAGGAAAATGGCTCATATAGTTGAAAATGAGATACAAGAGAAAGAAACTAAAATGAGTGCCTTTAAAGATGTAAAAGATTTTGCCATTAATGAGCAGGTTTTAAGTAAAAAGCTCAATAGGGTAGAATTAGACGAAGCTAAGGTTAAAGAGAGAAAATATGCCAGAGATAGAAATGACTACAACAAGGATAAAATTAAGAGCTGGAAAAAGACTCCTTTAAAAACATATAGAAATAACTTTGAGTCCAATATTAATGGGAAAACATCTGAACCCTGGACATATGTTCCACAAAAAAGGAGAACATATACTCCAAGACGAGCTCACAATAGGAAACAAATGGATGGAAATACCTATAGGAACCGCTTCTCTATTTTAGATAGGGCAGACAGCGAATTAGAGGATTTTTTGTCCCCAGACCCAGCTGCACGGGAAAGGCCAAATTATCCCCTTCAGGAAAATACCAGGCGAGCCTCCCCACTAAAACGCAGACTTTTGGACGAAGAGGTAAACGAGGGGGCAGTAAAACCTCAGAAAAGAAGGTATGTCTAGATGGAGCTAATTTGAAAATTAGAGGAATTTTTAACCTTTCCTCACATGCACTTTCCAACCCAGAAATATCAATCCTGGGGAAGGGTTTATCTTTTGCCCCTGCTAAAAAGCTGAACAAGTTTGAATTATTCATTGATATTAACAAATTTGTCAGGAAGTTAACGTTAAAAAGGCATTTTGTAAAAAAGGAACAAGCTATTCTTACCAATTATGAAAGTCTATCAAAATCAGGACTTAAATTGCCTTCCAAATATTATCCCTTAGAATCCAAGAGCAGCTTTATTGAAATGTTTCAGACCTTGGTAGTTGAGGATTTATGTGATTCCAATGTACAAGGTTCTGGGAACAAATATGGTTCCAACAATTTGAACCCACAAGAAACTAAAGCATTGAAGAAATTACAGTCGAATCCTAATCTTGTCATTAAGCAAGCGGACAAAGGGGGGGGCTAGTTATCATGAATAGAGAGGATTATGTGAGGGAAGCTCTACGTTTACTGAATGATACATCGTCCTATTGTAAATTAAGTAAAGACCCCACGGAGACATTTGTCTCAGAATTAAGGGACATACTTACCATAGCACTGCATAATGATTTGATTGTGAAAGATGAGTATCAGTTTTTAATAATGAATTATCCGGTTGTGCCAATTTTTTATTTTTTGCCAAAAATCCACAAAAGCTTGGTGAATCCTCCTGGTCGGCCGATAGTGGCTGGGATAGATTCCATTACTTCCCGAGCTTCACAATATGTGGATTTGTTTTTACAGAAATATGTTGCACAACTACGGTCTTATTTAAAGGACACCACAAATGTCTTACAACTGTTTAAGGATTTTGCATGGAGCCCTAATTACTTGTGGGTCACGATTGACGTCCAGGCCCTGTATACATCTATTGACCATAAAAAAGGTGTTGAAGCCTCTAGATATTTTTTGAACAGTGATAGTGATCTCACAGATGCTCATAAAGATTTCATATGTATTTTAATAGATTTTATTTTGACACATAATTATTTTAGATTTTTGGATCAGTTTTATTTGCAGACCTGCGGCACAGCTATGGGGACTATTTTTGCCCCTAGCTTTGCCAATCTTTTTATGGGAAAATGGGAGGAAAAATCGATCTACCAATCCGAGAAATTTAATGTCAATATTAAGTTTTACAAGAGGTATATAGACGACATAATCATGGTCTGGGAAGGCAGTAGTGAATCTTTGCAAGAATTTTTAAATGATCTTGATGCTAATGAGTTTAATCTAAGGTTTACAGCTAAGTTTCATCCTTTTCAGGTAGAATTTTTGGATCTTATCTTAATGCAGCAGGATAATAAGGTTATTACCAAAAACTTCTTTAAAGAAGTTGATGCCAATAGTTACCTGCATTTTAAGAGTTGCCATTTAAGAAAATGGAAGACGAATATTCCGTTTTCGCAATATAACCGCATTAAGAGAAATTGTAGCGACCCTGGGACATGCAGAGAACAGTTGGCAGTTTATCATGATAGATTCTTGGAGAGAGGATATCCAAAAAGCTTACTTGAGGGAGCACTCAATAAAGTTGAAAATGTAGATAGATCTTCACTGTTATTATATAACAAGAAAGAACAGAGAAATAATAAGGAGAGAATTCCCTTTATCACTGGTTACAATATGGATGAAAATAGAATCAAATCAGTGATTTCGAAACATTGGAATATTCTTAAAAGGGACACCGTTCTAAATAACATCTTACCTGATAGACCTGACATCATTTTTAAAAAGAGTCGAAATCTTAAGGATCTGATAGCTCCAAGTATGCTTAAAGATAAGAGGAATATCTCTTCAACCTTTTTGAATTCAAAAAGTAGTATAAAATGCTCCCATTGTAATGTATGTAGATACATGAATACTAATAACAAGAAATTCTCTAGCTCAGATGGTAACAGGAGTTACACTATTAATAGCCTTATGAATTGTACATCATCGTCTGTGGTTTATATGCTTGAATGCTCCTGTGGTTTAAGATACGTAGGAAAAACCAAGAGGGTGCTTAAACTGCGTATCCAGGAGCATATTAGGAATATTAAGAATAAGATTGTTGGTCATTCTGTATCAAAACACTTCTTAGAGGTACATCAATCAGATCCAAAACATTTAAAATTTTTAGCAATAGAACATGTGATTCAAGGCCTAAGAGGTGGTGATCTAGGTAAAAAGCTCGCACAGCGAGAAATGTACTGGATTTACACGCTTAATACTTTATCACCTCTTGGACTTAATGAGGGATTTGAGGTTGCTCCCTTTCTGTGATTTTTGTGTTTTTTTTTCCCTTCATTGTGAATATGTACCTTTGTCTTTAGAATTATATCTAATTTTATTATGGTGGAATTTGACCTCTAGGTCTACTGATAGAACCATTTTAGATTATATTAGATTGATATGGGATTCTATATAGTGAGTACTATTGTATCTGAGTGCATATTACTGTAAGAGTTCATTTAGTCCAGACTCTTGTCAATCTCTGTAATGGATTGATTTTGTAGGATGTCTGGCATCTCTAGTAACTAGCCATACGCTGTAATTTAGTATTTTTATTCGATAGTTGGAGTCCGAATTTAATTGTATAGTGGATCTATACTGATACACTGTTTTAGTATACAGAGATTATATATGTTTCGAGATTTCCAACTTTACTATATGTTTCCAGTACTAACTGCTGTTATTGATATATATTGATAGATTTCCTGGTCAATAGACATTTAATCAATATCTATAAGTCTGGTAGTGGACATCTGTCGTCCAAACAACTAGCTATTGTGGCACATGCGCAACTGAGTACTAGTTGCGGTATGCAGGGATTGTTTATGTATTATTTATGTATAAGTTATGTGTTTTGAACACTTTCCTAATATATGCTTAGTGAAAACGGCATATTTATTGATATTGATACAAGTTCTCTGCACATTTGCCATTTAGAGAACAATATCTTAAAGTCCGTTATTGACATCTGTATAGCCGTTCTGACGCATGCGCAATTGAGTATTTGCTGTATGATGGACAGCTGTCTGTGCGCAAGAGCAGTCGGCGAACTTCCGGATTTGAGTGCGCACGCGCAAAATGGCGCGGCGCACTATTTATATGTCATCACCCCTGGACACTATTGAGTATTAGCTGTATGATGGAAAGCGGCCTGTGCGCAAGCGCAGTCGGCGAACTTCCGGTTTAGGGTGCACACGCGCAAAATGGCGCGGCGCACTATTTATATGAGCACCGTTAAGAGGGCTGATTACAATCTATTTTCTCCTGATGAAGTCTGCTGTTGTAGACGAAACGCGTTGAGAGTACTTGCTGTGTTACTGCTGGTCTATGCATATTGAAAGGTGGTCCTGTCCAGAGAGGCTTAATACCTGCTACTAGACATGTAAGTGGCTACCTTTTTTAATAAAGTGTTATTTGAGATAATACATCGCTGGTCCTTTGTCTATCTTTGTCATTTGAGGACCTCTTTGCCTAAAGAGAATGTGACCTGATCGTGCTGTCTATGGAACATCATTCCAGATAAGCGGAAAAGTTTTTATTTCTGGTACGCATACATCTATATACATGTGGATTTGGTGACCCTTAATTCATGCTAAGGGACTTGTTATTGATAATACACTGGTCCTATGTCGTGGAATTTCCATGTTTGATACGTATACACCCCTATCACTTACACCTGGGTGATATATATATATTTTTTGGTCTCTGGTTTCCTCATCATTGGTGCTCAAGTCCCACTGTGGATTCGTGTATGACTCCATTTGCATTATTGTACTACACTATTGTGCGCCTCCTCCTCCATCTTTTTTCTATAGATTTTTCCATGCAACACCGCCTGGCGAAAGGAGGATTGGCAGCCACCTGTACATGGGGAGTGTACTTCTAAGAAGAACATAGACTTTATGTTGCAATTAATTTGTGTACTGATATATGCCTTAAGCGCCATTCTATATCTTTTATTGTGATATATATATATATATATATATATATATATATATATATATATATATTAACATGGTTTGTGGATTATACATACTGATGGGGTAATAAAATGTTTTAACAAAAATTACAATTATAGATACTCTAATCTCATACTTCCTCTGTTGCTCTACTACATACATGGGAAAAAATGGTGGAGAAATTATTGAGATATTGAAATTTACAATTATTTTGTACACTGGCATGCTAGCATACATGTACACATATGCAAACAGATTTAACAAATGCATACAGTAAAAATATATGTAACCATGTACATTACTTATATAAACATGATGTCTATATAAATAGCTTGCCAATTGAAAATTAATATTTATTATCTGAATATAAATTTATCAATGCTACTGAATATATGAATCACATAATTTCATGTACTGCTTTAGTGTGCGGAATCCTGCAAGTCAACATTAACAACATATTAATTTATGGGTACTATAATTTAATTTGCTTCATAGAAAAAGCATGATAATGCCAACCTATTTATACATGTTTGAAAGCATGCCACACATTTTCCTGCCATAAAATCTACCCCTCTGGCTATACATTATAGTTGAAATATCAAATTAATTAAAAATGTAAATGTTTGAAAATACTTATGTTCACATCAGTTTTTACATGGTAATGTGATGACAATTTTTGTAAAAAGATAAAACTTACTCATACGAGTGTTTGGTAGTTTATGTTTTTATTTTGATGCAACTTCTTGTTCATTTTCTTTTTTCTTTTGCTTCTTCTACTTCCATTTTTCTATACTAAATAGAAATATCTTTGTAGCTGATGTATTACTTAGCTTTATGTCCATGACAGTCTGAGGAGATATAAGCAAAGAGAATACTTTGCTAATCTGGATAAACTAAAATAAACTAGGGAAGAGCAAATGCACTGCAAAGACAAACCATCCAAAATACACTCTTGGAAAAGAAAAGTGCAATACTTAAAGTTGCATCTGTTACTTTTTCTTTACTTAGGGGCTTTTTTATGAACGAATAGCGATAATGATGATTTATGCAAAAATATCTGTTATTGCCACAGTTTATCGATAAAATATTGCCAAGGCAGTTGAGTAATATCGGCCAGGAGTGGTAAAAGTTAACTTACTGTTTTACTGGAAAAATCTTTACCAACATGTGCATGCATGAGCCTCTAACCAACTTGCACATGTGATACACAAAATGGTACGTACACTGGCGCTTCTGTCTTTGACTCACAGAAAACCTCTACAACAGAGGAATGTGTCTCCTCAATCCTCTTGTCATACGAGGTACATGATAAGTAAAGAGACAAAGAAAAAACATGGCATAATAACTAGGGATGAGCGCACTCGGATTTATGAAATCCGAGCCCACCCGAACGTTGCGGATCCGAGTCGGATCCGAGACAGATCCGGGTATTGGCGCCAAATTCAAATGTGAAACTGAGGCTCTGACTCATAATCCCGTTGTCGGATCTCGCGATACTCGGATCCTATAAATTCCCCGCTAGTCGCCGCCATCTTCACTCGGGCATTGATCAGGGTAGAGGGAGGGTGTGTTAGGTGGTCCTCTGTGCTGTTTAGTTCTGTGCTGTTTAGTTCTGTGCTGTGCTGTGCTGTGCTGTGCTGTGCTGTGTTCTGCAGTATCAGTCCAGTGGTGCTGTGTGCTGTGCTCTGTCCTTCTGAGGTCAGTGGTGCTGCTGGGTCCTGTGCTGTGTCCTGTTCAGTCCAGTGGTGCTGTGTCCTGTGCTCTGTGCTTCTAAGGGCATAGTTATTTCCCCAATATTCCCCTGTGTTTAAAAAAATAAAAAAAAGTTTTTTTAAAAAATACCAAAACCTACTTTAATTTTTTTTAATTACCACAAAATTTGCACAACCAATCCTGCAGTATAAGCCCATTGGTACTGCAACATTACCAAGTTCACACATTCAGCAGTAAAAGTCCAGTGGTACTGCAATATTACAAAGTTTACACATTCTGCAGTATCAGTCCAGTGGTGCTGTGTCCTGTGCTCTGTCCTGCTGAGTTCCGTAGTGCTGCTGGGTCCTGTGCCGTGTCCTGTTCAGTCCAGTGGTGCTGTGTCCTGTGCTCTGTGCTTCTAAGGGCATAGTTATTTCCCCATTATTCCCAAGTTTTTAAAAAATAAAAAAAAAGTAAAAAAAAATAAAAAATTTAAAAAAAAAAAAAAATATATAATAATTATAACCAAATTTGCAAAACCAATCCAGCAGTATAAGTCCATTGGTACTGCAATATTACAAAGTTCACACATTCTGCAGTATCAGTCCAGTGGTGCTGTGTCCTGTGCTCTGTCCTGCTGAGGTCCGTAGTGCTGCTGGGTCCTGTGCCGTGTCCTGTTCAGTCCAGTGGTGCTGTGTCCTGTGCTCTGTGCTTCTAAGGGCATAGTTATTTCCCCATTATTCCCAAGTTTTTAAAAAATAAAAAAAAGTAAAAAAAAATAAAAAAGTAAAAAAAAAATAAATAAATATAATAATTATAACCAAATTTGCAAAACCAATCCAGCAGTATAAGTCCATTGGTACTGCAATATTACAATGTTCACACATTCTGCAGTATCAGTCCAGTGGTGCTGTGTCCTGTGCTCTGTCCTGCTGAGTTCCGTAGTGCTGCTGGGTCCTGTGCCGTGTCCTGTTCAGTCCAGTGGTGCTGTGTCCTGTGCTCTGTGCTTCTAAGGGCATAGTTATTTCCCCACTATTCCCAAGTTTTTTAAAAATAAAAAAAAAGTAAAAAAAAAAAAATAATTTAAAAAAAAAAAAATATATAATAATTATAACCAAATTTGCAAAACCAATCCAGCAGTATAAGTCCATTGGTACTGCAATATTACCAAGTTCACACATTCTGCAGTATCTTGTGCTACATATAATGGAGACCAAAAATTTGGAGGATAAAGTAGGGAAAGATCAAGACCCACTTCCTCCTAATGCTGAAGCTGCTGCCACTAGTCATGACATAGACGATGAAATGCCATCAACGTCGTCTTCCAAGCCCGATGCCCCATCTCGTAGTACCGGGCATGTAAAATCCAAAAAGCCCAAGTTAAGAAAAAGTAGCAAAAAGAGAAACTTTAAATCATCTGAGGAGAAACGTAAAGTTGCCAATATGCCATTTACGACACGGAGTGGCAAGGAACGGCTTAGGCCCTGGCCCGTGTTCATTACTAGTGGTTCAGCTTCACCCACGGATCTTAGCCCTCCTCCTCCTCCCCCCCCCTACAAAAAATTGAAGAGAGTTATGCTGTCAGCAACAAAACAGCAAACAACTCTGCCTTCTAAAGAGAAATTATCACAAATCCACAAGGCGAGTCCAAGGATGTTGGTGGTTGTCAAGCCTGACCTTCCCATCACTGTACGGGAAGAGGTGGCTCGGGAGGAGGCTATTGATGATGTAGCTGGCGCTGTGGAGGAACTTGATGATGAGGATGGTGATGTGGTTATTGTAAATGAGGCACCAGGGGGGGAAACAGCTGATGTCCATGGGGTGAAAAAGCCCATCGTCATGCCTGGTCAGAAGACCAAAAAATGCACCTCTTCGGTCTGGAGTTATTTTTATCCAAATCCAGACAACCAATGTATGGCCATATGTAGCTTATGTAAAGCTCAAATAAGCAGGGGTAAGGATCTTGCCCACCTAGGAACATCCTCCCTTATACGTCACCTGAATAACCTTCATAGTTCAGTGGTTAGTTCAGGAACTGGGGCTAGGACCCTCATCGGTACAGGGACACCTAAATCCCGTGGTCCTGTTGGATACACACCAGCAACACCCTCCTCGTCAACTTCCTCCACAATCTCCATCAGATTCAGTCCTGCAGCCCAAGTCAGCAGCCAGACTGAGTCCTCCTCAATACGGGATTCATCCGAGGAATCCTGCAGCGGTACGCCTACTACTGCCACTGCTGCTGTTGCTGCTGTTAGTCGGTCATCTTCCCAGAGGGGAAGTCGTAAGACCGCTAAGTCTTTCACAAAACAATTGACCGTCCAACAGTCGTTTGCCATGACCACAAAATACGATAGTAGTCACCCTATTGCAAAGCGTATAACTGCGGCTGTAACTGCAATGTTGGTGTTAGACGTGCGCCCGGTGTCCGCCATCAGTGGAGTGGGATTTAGAGGGTTGATGGAGGTATTGTGTCCCCGGTACCAAATCCCGTCGAGATTCCACTTCACTAGGCAGGCGATACCAAAAATGTACAGAGAAGTACGATCAAGTGTCCTCAGTGCTCTAAAAAATGCGGTTGTACCCACTGTCCACTTAACCACGGACATGTGGACAAGTGGTTCTGGGCAAACGAAGGACTATATGACTGTGACAGCCCACTGGGTAGATGCATCCCCTTCCGCAGCAACAGCAACAGCTGCATCAGTAGCAGCAACTACAAAATGGCGGCTCGTGCAAAGGCAGGCAACATTGTGCATTACAGGCTTTAATAAGAGGCACAATGCTGACAACATATTAGAGAAAATGAGGGAAATTATCTCCCAGTGGCTTACCCCACTTAGACTCTCATGGGGATTTGTGGTGTCAGACAATGCCAGTAACATTGTGCGGGCATTAAATATGGGCAATTTCCAGCACGTCCCATGTTTTGCCCACACCATTAATTTGGTGGTGCAGCATTACCTCAAGAGTGACAGGGGTGTGCAGGAGATGCTTGCGGTGGCGCGCAAAATTGCTGGACACTTTCGGCATTCAGCCAGTGCCTACCGCAGACTAGAGGCACATCAAAAAAGCATGAACCTGCCCTGCCATCACCTCAAACAAGAGGTTGTGACGCGCTGGAACTCCACCCTCTATATGCTGCAGAGGATGGAGGAGCAGCAAAAGACCATTCAGGCCTACACAGCCACCTACGACATAGGCAAAGGAGTGGGGATGCGCCTCAGTCAAGCGCAGTGGAGACTGATTTCCGTGTTGTGCAAGGTTCTGCAGCCATTTGAACTTGCCACACGAGAAGTCAGTTCCGACACTGCCAGCTTGAGTCAGGTCATTCCCCTGATCAGGCTGTTGCAGAAGCAGCTGGAGAAAGTGAGGGAGGAGCTGGTAAGCCATTGCGATTACACCAAGCATGTAGCTCTTGTGGATGTAGCCCTTCGTACGCTTTGCCAGGATCCGAGGGTGGTCACTCTTTTAAAGTCAGAGGAATACATTCTGGCCACCGTGCTCGATCCTCGGTTTAAAGCGTATGTTGTGTCTCTGTTTCCGGCGGACACAAGTCTACAGCGGTGCAAAGACCTGCTGGTCAGGAGATTGTCCTCTGAAGAGGACCGTGACATCCCAACAGCTCCACCCTCATTTTCTTCCACATCTATGGCTGCGAGGAAAAAGCTCAGTTTTCCCAAAAGAGGCACTGGCGGGGATGCTGATAACATCTGGTCCGGACTGAAGGACCTGCCAACCATTGCAGACATGTCTACTCTCGCTGCATTGGATGCTGTCACAATAGAAAAAATTGTGGATGATTACTTTGCTGACACCATCCAAGTAGACATGTCAGACAGTCCATATTGTTACTGGCAGGAAAAAAAGGCAGTTTGGAAGCCCCTGTACAAACTGGCTCTATTTTACCTGAGTTGTCCCCCCTCCAGTGTGTACTCGGAAAGAGTTTTTAGTGCAGCGGGGAACCTGGTCAGTGAGCGGCGAAGGAGGTTGCTTCCTCAGAACGTTGAAAAAATGATGTTTATAAAAATGAATAATCAATTCCTCAATGAAGTACAGCACTGCCCTCCAGACAGTACAGAGGGACCTGTGGTTGTGGAGTCCAGCGGGGACGAATTGATAATGTGTGATGAGGAGGAAGTACACACTGTAGGGGGAGAGGAATCAGAGGTTGAGGATGAGGACGACATCTTGCCTCAGTAGAGCCTGTTTAGTCTGTACAGGGAGAGATGAATAGCTTTTTTGGTGTGGGGGCCCAAACAAACCAATCATTTCAGCCAAAGTTGTTTGGTAGGCCCTGTCGCTGAAATGATTGGTTTGTTAAAGTGTGCATGTCCTATTTCAACAACATAAGGGTGGGTGTGAGGGCCCAAGGACAATTCCATCTTGGACCTTTTTTTTTTGCATTATATGACCAATCAACAGTCGTTTGCCATGTTCAAAAAGTAAAACCAAATTTAAAAAAATACAAGAAATTAAACCAAAAGTAAAATGCCGTGTCATAATTTAGAACAAGAGGTATTGACGTGCTCTAAAACTACTGTATTGTTGTTTATATTTTATAAACACTACACTTGAAAGCTTGAGTCTTTCAATAAAAAAGTAACTGTCCATTGCACGAATATTTGCAACAGGGACAATTTCAGGGTTAAGAAAGTCAACTAATAACACTTCGACGCTGTCTGTCTTTATAAACACTACACTTGGAAGTTGGAGGAGGTATTGTGGCCCCGGCACCAAATTTACTACCGGGGCCACTCCACTGTGCAGTCCATATTTAGGTGTATCAGATATTAAACAACGGTGACAGTTGATGCCCAATTTTTTAATTATATTGTGGCCTCGGTACCAAATTGTGTACCGGGGCCACCACACTACGCAGTCCAGATACTTGTTTGGTGGAATTCAGACCAGTTGAGGGTTTTATTATTATTATATTGTGTGGACCACTCTATCTATACCACACTACAACTCTATATACCACTCTATTTCATACTTTAATTCTATTTCATACTTTAATTCTATTTAATACTTTAATTCTATTTCATACTTTAATTCTATTTCATACTTTAATTCTATTACTAATTACCATAAAGAGGAACAAAATAAACCAATTTTACCAAAAGTATAATATGACTTAGACTTACAAACACTACACTTGAAAGATCGTGCCTTTAAATGAAAAAGTCAGTCTTCATTGCACGACTATGTGCAACAGGGACAGTTTTTTGGGTTTACAAAGTCAAACAATAACACTTTGACCTTGTCTGTCTGGGATCTCAATGACGAATTGTCTGTACCATGTTTGGAGGAGGTATTGTGGCCCCGGTATCAAATTGGGTACCGGGGCCACCCCACTATGCAGTCCAGATACTTGTTTGGTGGAATTCAGACCAGTTGAGGGTTTTATTATTATTATATTGTGTGGACCACTCTATCTATACCACACTACAACTCTATATACCACTCTATTTCATACTTTAATTCTATTTCATACTTTAATTCTATTTAATACTTTAATTCTATTTCATACTTTAATTCTATTTCATACTTTAATTCTATTACTAATTACCATAAAGAGGAACAAAATAAACCAATTTTACCAAAAGTATAATATGACTTAGACTTACAAACACTACACTTGAAAGATCGTGCCTTTAAATGAAAAAGTCAGTCTTCATTGCACGACTATGTGCAACAGGGACAGTTTTTTGGGTTTACAAAGTCAAACAATAACACTTGGACCCTGTCTGTCTGGGATCTCAATGACGAATTGTCTGTACCATGTTTGGAGGAGGTATTGTGGCCCCGGTATCAAATTGGGTACCGGGGCCACCCCACTATGCAGTCCAGATACTTGTTTGGTGGAATTCTGACACGTGGAGGGTTTTTTAATTATATTGTGGCCTCGGTACCAAATTGTGTACCGGGGCCACCACACTACGCAGTCAAGATAGATAGATGCGTATCATAGATAAAGTACATTCAGTGGTGTGGGGCAAATTGAAAAATATTCAAAATGCACTGACATTATCAAAAACAAGAGGTTGTCACACGCTAAAACTCCAACATGTATATGATGGAGAGGATGGAGGAGCAGCCGTATGTGTAGTGTAATGCAGATCTGTTGAAGGTTTTTTATATATTTTATTGTGGTGCCCAGTGCCCACTCCTCTACGCAGTCCAGGTACATTTATTGGTGCGATTCATAAAAGTTCAGGGTTTTTAAGATATTGTGGTGACCCACTCCTCTACGCAGTCCAGGTACATTTATTGGTGCGATTCATAAAAGTTCAGGGTTTTTAATATATTGTGGTGACCCACTCCTCTACGCAGTCCAGGTACATTTATTGGTGCGATTCATAAAAGTTCAGGGTTTTTAATATATATTGTGGTGACCCACTCCTCTACGCAGTCCAGGTACATTTATTGGTGCGATTCATAAAAGTTCTGGGTTTTTAAGATATTGTGGTGACCCACTCCTCTACGCAGTCCAGGTACATTTATTGGTGCGAATCATAAAAGTTCAGGGTTTTTAATATATATTGTGGTGACCCACTCCTCTACGCAGTCCAGGTACATTTATTGGTGCGATTCATAAAAGGTCTGGGTTTTTAAGATATTGTGGTGACCCACTCCTCTACGCAGTCCAGGTACATTTATTGGTGCGAATCATAAAAGTTCAGGGTTTTTAATATATATTGTGGTGACCCACTCCTCTACGCAGTCCAGGTACATTTATTGGTGCGATTCATAAAAGTTCAGGGTTTTTAAGATATTGTGGTGACCCACTCCTCTACGCAGTCCAGGTACATTTATTGGTGCGATTCATAAAAGTTCAGGGTTTTTAATGTATATTGTGGTGACCCACTCCTCTACGCAGTCCAGGTACAATTATTGGTGCGAATCATAAAAGTTCAGGGTTTTTAATATATATTGTGGTGACCCACTCCTCTAGGCAGTCCAGGTACATTTATTGGTGCGATTCATAAAAGTTCTGGGTTTTTAAGATATTGTGGTGACCCACTCCTCTACGCAGTCCAGGTACATTTATTGGTGCGATTCATAAAAGTTCAGGGTTTTTAATATATATTGTGGTGACCCACTCCTCTACGCAGTCCAGGTACATTTATTGGTGCGATTCATAAAAGTTCAGCATTTTTAATATATATTGTGGTGACCCACTCCTCTACGCAGTCCAGAAAGATACCTTGTTGCAACGTTTTGGACTAATAACTATATTGTGAGGTGTTCAGAATACACTGTAAATTAGTGGAAATGCTTGTTATTGAATGTTATTGAGGTTAATAATAGCCTAGGAGTGAAAATAAGCCCAAAAACTTGATTTTTAAACTTTTTATGTTTTTTTGCAAAAAAATCCGAATCCAAAACCTTAAATCCGAACCGAGACCTTTCGTCAAGTGTTTTGCGAGACAAATCCGAACCTCAAAAATAATGAAAATCCGGATCCAAAACACAAAACACGAGACCTCAAAAGTCGCCGGTGCACATCCCTAATAATAACGCACAACATCAAATAAAGTCCACCACCACTATGGGGTATATGTTGATCATCAAAGATAGGTGATGTCAGTAAAACTTCCAATAAGCACCCGTGATTTCTTCAATTCTCTCCCCCTTAGGGTATATGCTTACATCAAAGGAGATCAATATGAGCTTGTAGGGTTATTCTCTGTTCCCTTAACAGTGTAGCAGAATGTATTCTCTCTCACTCCACTCCAACACATGGACATAAGAAGAAAAAGAAACAAAGCAACCACAATGGTGCATTATCTCAAAATACATTTATTATCCATAAAAGCAATCTGAATGGTTAAAGTCAATGGTGTAGCCCCGTACCAAGTGTAAAAAATGAAAGCGCATGTATGCAAATAACCACTGCTGCAGCTCAGTTCCAATGTAAACAGCACTGTCACCTGTACACTCGATCACCGGGTCACTAGCCGACACTTTTCAACCCACAGTCCCGGGTCTTTTTTAAGTGGTGGTGGACTTTATTTGATGTTGTGCGTTATTATGCCATGTTTTTTCTTTGTCTCTTTCCTTATCATGTACCTCATATGACGAGAGAATTGAGGAGACACATTCCTCTGTTGTAGAGGTTTTCTGTGAGTCAAAGACGGAAGCGCCAGTGTACGTACCATTTTGTGTATTACTGTGTATTGATTGTGGAGTTTTTGGTGGTAACTCTGGGGTATTTACACGGCTGCATACCTGAGTGAAGCGCCCAACAAGATCTATTTCAAGTATAACTTGCACATGTGCACTGGAACTGAATGCTGAAATTTGGGTTTACAGTTCCACTTGGTAAAAAAAACACAATTTAAACTAGATTAAAGGTATATATATATATATATATATATATATATATATATATATATATATATAAAAAGTTAAATATTGACCACTAAAAAATCATTGATATAATAAGACATATTTTTATTAATTTCCACATTAACCCCTTTAAGTACAGGGTGAAGCTTTTTGCCTTTTTTTGTTGATATATAGATCAAAGCATTTTGCTCATGCCCCTTAGTGACTATGTACATATAGTATAAACTTCAAAATGAGTGATATTTACTAATATTTAGTGGGAAATTCAATTAGCCCCAACGGATGTTACGGAGACACTATACGGCTAAGGTTTTGACAGAAATCTCATCTTATTTTTCTTTGCATCCCAAAGAGGTGCAAGGAAAAATGAGCGGAGATTTCTACCGTAAAGAGGGGGTAGGAGTATCTGTGCTTCTCCAAGAGTGTATAGAGGCTGCCAATCACAATGGGAATAGTGGGGGAGGGGGTCCCAACCCTCCAGGATAAATAAAAAGACTGTAATTGCCAAAGGTAAAACCTCCAGACTCCCAAGGCACCTGTGTATCTATCTTTATAAGAACAAGAACAACAGTAAGGGTTATTGTGAAAACATCTTGTTGAAAATGCAGTAAGAAACATAGCAAACAAAGACCTAAGTGCACTGAGGGAAAATAAATAAAACATACAGTATACTCGGGTATCATACACAACAAGTATTATTCAATTTTTGATAGCACAAAGAATGTAACCATCTAGTGCAAGTATGATATGTCGCATGGCCAGTCCCCGAGGAAGATAGAGCCAGCAATAATCAGAGCCGGTTACAAGAGATATCAACAGTGATATCACATGTAGATAAACAGGTTGGTATTGAAGCAGACATCCCGTGTAGGTTAAAGACTGGCTGGAGCCAATGCCTGGAAGAGAAGTCGGGGTTGAATGTGACAAGATGGGGGTGTAAGGACATTGAAAACAGAGATTTAGCCTGTAGAACACTCCTTCTCGTCCAACTTTACATTGCTTGGATTATGTTGTGTTAACCAGGTATGTAAGGTATTTATTTCCATTGTACAATTCTAAAATGTGGCCAGGTGAGGTTGCACAAACTGTTACTATTATGTGAACATGCTTTTTGTTTGTGTACAGTTAGTTATGTAATAACTAGGGATGTGCACCGGCGACTTTTGAGGTCTCGTGTTTTGTGTTTTGAATCCGGATTTTCGTTATTTTTGGGGTTCGGATTTGTCTCACAAGACACTTGACGAAAGGTCTCGGTTCGGATTTAAGGTTTTGAATTCGGATTTTTTTTGAAAAAAACATAAAAAGTTTAAAAATCAAGTTTTTGGGCTTATTTTCACTCCTAGGCTATTATTAACCTCAATAACATTCAATAACAAGCATTTCCACTAATTTACAGTGTATTCTGAACACCTCACAATATAGTTATTAGTCCAAAACGTTGCAACAAGGTATCTTTCTGGACTGCGTAGAGGAGTGGGTCACCACAATATATATTAAAAACCCTGAACTTTTATGATTCGCACCAATAAATGTACCTGGACTGCGTAGAGGAGTGGGTCACCACAATATATATTAAAAACCCTGAACTTTTATGAATCGCACCAATAAATGTACCTGGACTGCGTAGAGGAGTGGGTCACCACAATATATATTAAAAACCCTGAACTTTTATGATTCGCACCAATAAATGTACCTGGACTGCGTAGAGGAGTGGGTCACCACAATATATATTAAAAACCCTGAACTTTTATGATTCGCACCAATAAATGTACCTGGACTGCGTAGAGGAGTGGGTCACCACAATATATTAAAAACCCTGAACTTTTATGAATCGCACCAATAAATGTACCTGGACTGCGTAGAGGAGTGGGTCACCACAATATATATTAAAAACCCTGAACTTTTATGATTCGCACCAATAAATGTACCTGGACTGCGTAGAGGAGTGGGTCACCACAATATATATTAAAAACCCTGAACTTTTATGATTCACACCAATAAATGTACCTGGACTGCGTAGAGGAGTGGGTCACCACAATATATTAAAAACCCTGAACTTTTATGAATCGCACCAATAAATGTACCTGGACTGCGTAGAGGAGTGGGTCACCACAATATATATAATAAGAAAACCATCAACTTTTATGAATCGCACCAATAAATGTACCTGGACTGCGTAGAGGAGTGGGTCACCACAATATATTAAAAACCCTGAACTTTTATGAATCTCACCAATAAATGTACCTGGACTGCGTAGAGGAGTGGGTCACCACAATATATATAATAAGAAAACCATCAACTTGTTTGATTCGCACCAATAAATGTACCTGGACTGCGTAGAGGATTGGGTCACCACAATATATTAAAAACCCTGAACTTTTATGAATCGCACCAATAAATGTACCTGGACTGCCTAGAGGAGTGGGCACTGGGCACCACAATAAAATATATAAAAAACCTTCAACAGGTCTGCATTACACTACACATACGGCTGCTCCTCCATCCTCTCCATCATATACATGTTGGAGTTTTAGCGTGTGACAACCTCTTGTTTTTGATAATGTCAGTGCATTTTGAATATTTTTCAATTTGCCCCACACCACTGAATGTACTTTATCTATGATACGCATCTATCTATCTTGACTGCGTAGTGTGGTGGCCCCGGTACACAATTTGGTACCGAGGCCACAATATAATTAAAAAACCCTCCACGTGTCAGAATTCCACCAAACAAGTATCTGGACTGCGTAGTGGGGTGGCCCCGGTACCCAATTTGATACCGGGGCCACAATAAAATAAATACACCCTCCACGTGTCAGAATTCCACCAAACAAGTATCTGGACTGCGTAGTTGGGTGGCCCCGGTACCCAATTTGATACCGGGGCCACAATAAAATAAATACACCCTCCACGTGTCAGAATTCCACCAAACAAGTATCTGTACTGCGTAGTGGGGTGGCCCCGGTACCCAATTTGATACCGGGGCCACAATACCTCCTCCAAACATGGTACAGACAATTCGTCATTGAGATCCCATCAAGTATGTTAGAGACAGACAGGGTCCAAGTGTTATTGGTTGACTTTGTAAACCAAAAAACTGTCCCTGTTGCACATAGTCGTGCAATGAAGACTGACTTTTTCATTTAAAGGCACCATCTTTCAAGTGTAGTGTTTGTAAGTCTAAGTCATATTATACTTTTGGTAAAATTGGTTTATTTTGTTCCTCTTTATGGTAACTACTAATAGAATTAAAGTATTAAATAGAAGCGGCAGTTCCTCTTTATGGTAATTAGTAATAGAATTAAAGTATGAAATAGAATTAAAGTATGAAATAGAATTAAAGTATTAAATAGAATTAAAGTATGAAATAGAATTAAAGTATTAAATAGAATTAAAGTATGAAATAGAGTGGTATAGAGTTGTAGTGTGGTATAGATAGAGTGGTCCCCACAATATAATAATAAAACCCTCAACTGGTCTGAATTCCACCAAACAAGTATCTGGACTGCGTAGTGTGGTGGCCCCGGTACACAATTTGGTACCGAGGCCACAATATAATTAAAAAATTGGGCATCAACTGTCACCGTTGTTTAATATCTGATACACCTAAATATGGACTGCACAGTGGAGTGGCCCCGGTAGTAAATTTGGTGCCGGGGCCACAATACCTCCTCCAACTTCCAAGTGTAGTGTTTATAAAGACAGACAGCGTCGAAGTGTCATGAGTTGACTTTCTTAACCCTAAAATTGTCCCTGTTGCAAATATTCGTGCAATGCACAGTTACTTTTTTATTGAAAGACTCAAGCTTTCAAGTGTAGTGTTTATAAAATATAAACAACAATACAGTAGTTTTAGAGCACGTCAATACCTCTTGTTTTAAATTATGACACGGCATTTTACTTTTGGTTTAATTTCTTGAATTTTTTAAAATTTGGTTTTACTTTTTGAACATGGCAAACGACTGTTGATTGGTCATATAATGCAAAAAAAAAAGTTCCAAGATGGAATTGTCCTTGGGCCCTCACACCCACCCTTATGTTGTTGAAATAGGACATGCACACTTTAACAAACCAATCATTTCAGCGACAGGGCCTACCAAACAACTTTGGCTGAAATGATTGGTTTGTTTGGGCCCCCACACCAAAAAAGCTATTCATCTCTCCCTGTACAGACTAAACAGGCTCTACTGAGGCAAGATGTCGTCCTCATCCTCAACCTCTGATTTCTCTCCCCCTACAGTGTGTACTTCCTCCTCATCACACATTATCAATTCGTCCCCGCTGTACTCCACAACCACAGGTCCCTCTGTAGTATCTGGAGGGCAGTGCTGTACTTCATTGAGGAATTGATTATTCATTTTTATAAACATCATTTTTTCAACGTTGTGAGGAAGCAACCTCCTTCGCCGCTCACTGACCAGGTTCCCCGCTGCACTAAAAACTCTTTCCGAGTACACACTGGAGGGGGGACAACTCAGGTAAAATAGAGCCAGTTTGTAAAGGGGCTTCCAAACTGCCTTTTTTTCCTGCCAGTAACAATATGGACTGTCTGACATGTCTATTTGGATGGTGTCAGCAAAATAATCCTCCACCATTTTTTCAATTGTGACAGCATCCAATGCAGCGACAGTAGACATGTCTATTTTTTTTTACTTTTTTTTTATTTTTTAAAAACTTGGGAATAATGGGGAAATAACTATGCCCTTAGAAGCACAGAGCACAGGACACAGCACCACTGGACTGAACAGGACACGGCACAGGACCCAGCAGCACTACGGAACTCAGCAGGACAGAGCACATGACACAGCACCACTGGACTGATACTGCAGAATGTGTGAACTTTGTAATATTGCAGTACCAATGGACTTATACTGCTGGATTGGTTTTGCAAATTTGGTTATAATTATTATATATATTTTTTTTTTTTTAAATTTTTTATTTTTTTTTACTTTTTTTTTATTTTTTAAAAACTTGGGAATAATGGGGAAATAACTATGCCCTTAGAAGCACAGAGCACAGGACACAGCACCACTGGACTGAACAGGACACGGCACAGGACCCAGCAGCACTACGGAACTCAGCAGGACAGAGCACAGGACACAGCACCACTGGACTGATACTGCAGAATGTGTAAACTTTGTAATATTGCAGTACCACTGGACTTTTACTGCTGAATGTGTGAACTTGGTAATATTGCAGTACCAATGGGCTTATACTGCAGGATTGGTTGTGCAAATTTTGTGGTAATTAAAAAAAATTAAAGTAGTTTTTGGTATTTTTTTAAAAAACTTTTTTTTATTTTTTTAAACACAGGGGAATATTGGGGAAATAACTATGCCCTTAGAAGCACAGAGCACAGGACACAGCACCACTGGACTGAACAGGACACAGCACAGGACCCAGCAGCACCACTGACCTCAGAAGGACAGAGCACAGCACACAGCACCACTGGACTGATACTGCAGAACACAGCACAGCACAGCACAGCACAGCACAGAACTAAACAGCACAGCACAGAACTAAACAGCACAGCACGAGATCTACCAGGACAGAGGACCAACTAACACACCCTCCCTCTACCCTGATCAATGCCCGAGTGAAGATGGCGGCGACTAGCGGGGAATTTATAGGATCTGAGTATCGCGAGATCCGACAACGGGATTATGAGTCAGAGCCTCAGTTTCACATTTGAATTTGGCGCCAATACCCGGATCTGTCTCGGATCCGACTCGGATCCGCAACGTTCGGGTGGGCTCGGATTTCATAAATCCGAGTGCGCTCATCCCTAGTAATAACAGCATTTATATGCTGGCAGCAGGCATCCCATTAAATTACATCCTTTCTTAGCAGACATGATGGAGCCAGACACCATGGGAAGCCTGCAAGGAAGCTCAGGACTGAAAGAGGTTCAAGATCAGCCACTGGTAAGTGGAAACCTACTCAGCAGTGCGTGTGTGGGCTAAAGGAATGTCCATCTGAAGGCACAACATCATGTGAAAGAGATTTTAAAAGATGCAGCTGAAAGGAAATGGGAGGAGCTCTCTCTTCAGGACTGTGCTGAGCAGTCAGACTGGCAAGGATTGTGACTGTGTGAACACCAAAGCCTCTGCAGGCTTTCTTTGTGTACCTGAAAAGCAGGAGAACATTGAGCTCAGTCCCTACCACCATGTGGGTGGAGAAGTGAAGAGCGTAGCCAGATTTTGCATCAGAGTGACTGACACAAAGACTCTGGTAAGGTATATGAGTGTGTAGCTCATAGTATGGAGAACCCTCTGGTATTGACAAATATTTGCTATTATTTTGTGCTGTGTGTTTTATATATATATATAACTAAAGGGTGCGTCCTTCACCCACTATTTGCCTAGGTGATTTATTTAACTAATGTTGAAGTGTCGGGAAGACCAGCATAGTGCTGACCTACTGGCAAAACATTTGGATGGCAGAGTGAACAGGGTTAAACATTGTCCTGATGTCCTCACACTGAGCTTCAGCACAAACGTATGATTATGAGATTTAGAAGTAGCATGTGGTATCTATGTATCCCCTCCCATTCTGTGCAGCTAAAGTCTCCACCACATCAGACTTAAACCTGTCTTGGCTAACTTCAGATTCTTCACAAACGCCGCCATCTTGCCCTGAAACCCATGCGTTCACATTTGTAAATCAAAACTGGTTTTGCACCGCACAGTCGACGTTATGTGATTTTTAATTTGCCATCACTGATTACATCACATAGATCAAACAGGTCACATATAATTCAGTAACATATAATATACCTACATTTGGTACACTACTAAGTATTTAAAATAGCACAAAATGATGGTAATTTACTAGAATATGCAATTAGTGCTCTTTAGACATATATAATTGCTTGCTACAGCTAAGGGCAGACTTGCACCTTTCAGCAAAATTGGGAAATAAATCTCTACATGCTTAAAAAAATTCCCTCTACTTTAATATTCACCCAATGGTGTGTCTATAACTCATCAATAACTGAAACTTGTCAAGTGGAGAAAGCAGTTAGCCACACATGTTTATAATTGCAAGTATATATCTATAAATATTACCATATCTATCTAAATTACATTACCTCTTTTATAACCTAATTTTAACTAAATTAAATATTTACTGCTCTTACCTCTAACTGCCCCAAGTAGGTGGAGGAAATGGAGGTCTGTGTTAAACCACCACCATTAACTGCCCCAGTCACTATCACTATTATCCCCTAGGAACCTTACTCTCAGGGGCTGGATTGGCTGGGGGGGCAGAGTGGCATCTGCACCCTGGGCCAGTCCCATTGTGGGCTACCTTGGGCTGGGCCACCTGTATTTTTTTTCATTTAAAATGTTCCTAAAAGGCTGCTGAGTCGAGTCTTGCACCTCGGGCTAAAATTTGCCAGCCCTCCCCTGCTTTGCCCTTATTCCACTTTGATCTGTTAACAATGAAGTGGTAACCCACAAGAAACAAAGCTCTCCAAGAATTCTGAAGATTATACTGTGACAAATCATTCTTACAGGCTGGTGTGCAGGAGAAGAGGTCTATTGTAAATTTCCATCTGAGAATACTTCACTATAAACCTTAGCCCACTCCTTACACTGCCATATATATTTTCTATATAAATTACACCTTCAGTTGATTATTCATAGGTCAGTCATGTTCTCTTTCCAGAAATCATTACTTGCTCCAGGGTATTGTTTATGAATATGGCCACAAATACCTGTTTTGCAGTTGCGCTAAATAAAAATGCAACTTACTTAAAAGCTATCGCACTGTGCATGCATACAACTTGAACCTGCTTTTTTTAGGTAAATGTATATAAAACATGTTAGGGTTCCCAGGCAATTTCTGAAATTTCTCTACAACATTAGAGCTCTTTCATTTCTATTGAGCTTTCTTCTTTTCTCCAGGATTAGTTTTCAATGAAATTTACAGCAATTGAGTGAATCAACTAAAATGAGTGCAAGCAAAATGGAAAAAAAAATAAAATTCAGTTTAGCGTAGTTATTGTCATCTTATTTCTTAAATGTCTCTTACAAGTTTGAGTAGTGTCTCTGTTGCAAAAGTTTAGATAATTATGGACATATATGTTAATTCCCTATCAATCCCAGTCAAATAGGTTAATTCCCAGCTTAGACACACAAACACTTTTGGTGCTTCATATTTACTTGAATATGTTGCAGTTATTTCCTTTAGTCTCATTCTTATCTTGACGCCTGTCACTGTCTTTGTTTTACCTCTCAGTTTCTCCCTTGCTATGTATCTTTAATTTCCTCAACTGTTTAGCCTATTTGGCTTCTGCGGCTCCAAAACTAATCTTTACAATGTTGGTGATTAACCTCTATATTGTTCTCCTTTTATGCATTTGGTTTTTATTTAATTGTTGTGTTGATGTGTCTTTAAAAGATTTATAAACAAAAATTGTACAAATAAATGTATCATTACATTTGATAAGTAGGGATGCCCCTTTTGTCCCATGACTCATTTTGTAATTGTTCATTGAAATTACTTGTCAGTGAAATTTATTTACAAATATCAAAACGACCTTTATACGGTTCTAAATGCTCTTTGGTGATCTTTACATTAATATAGCAGATGCCTTCTCCAGTTGTTGAAAGGAAATGGATGGAGCAAAGGTGTTGCTCAGTAAATAGGTATGTGTCTATTCTTGCTGACCAGTGCAGAAACTAGATTTCATTTTGCAGAGCAATGTTGCTAGAATGAGATAAAGGAGAGTAGAGGTTAAAATTTTTAATGCCATTGAAGAGATTGGGTCCCATCCTGTACTCTTAATGGGACACAGTTTGAACCTCCTGGTTGCTATCTAGCATGGAAGCACTTCGTTAGGCTTCAAACAATATATAAAATCTTTCAAACACACCCATGGGCAACATGTGACAAAGTTCCATTGTTTTCTCACTCTTATCAAATTAAAGCATACATAAGGCTAAAATTGGAAGTATTTTAGGATAAAAATTAAACTGTATAGTTGAACTAAAAGTGGTGGTACCCAATGGACATTTACACTTTTACAAAGTGAGCCTCTCCAGATGTTCTATCCCTGCAAATCTAGGTGCACTTTTAGTTTGCAGAGACGTCTCCAAGACTGGAAAGTTGGATGCACTTTGAAGTGCATTGGGAAGAGCATATAAATGTACTTGTGTAAAACAAAAGTGATTTATTGCATTAAAAGCCTCGTTTAGAGTTGCATGCAAATTGTGCCTTTTGCACTTATGGTTCTGTGGCTCTATTTTTAATTGTACGTGTTTTAAGATACAATTAACTTGAAGTCTGGCATATAGATGTTTCCGTAAAGAACATGTGACTGTCATCATTAACATGGAGATTTGTATTAAGTCTATGGCACCCACAATGACATATTTCCTAAAAGTCTAATTTAAGCCTATATCAGACTCAAAATTAGTTGCATATGTAGGGGAATCACAATGCCCTTACTGTGCTGAACTTAAATATAAACACTCAAGACATGGCTTTCCAAAAGCAAAGGGTAAGAAGTCAAAAATACGCTCAACTGTAAATAGGGCCATGTTCAGTGTAGTTAAATTTAAATCTGAAAGCGTTAATTTTTGTTTTGAAGTTTAGTCAGAACTTGAAATGTGTTGGTTGAGGAATAAATAGAGATTCCTTAAAAAAAAAAAATCTTTGAAAGTTTGTGCAATTTGTATTTTTTTAATAATTGCTTATCTAAGAAATGTTCCTCATTAATTTTACAAGATTCCTCTAGAGTTCATTTAGAATAATATTTCCCTCCACCACCCAAAGACCCAAGAGAGAGTTAAAGAGCCGATTGGTAAAATTGGTTTAGACAAACAGCAGAACTAAATCACATCAGTCACTCTATTCAAGGTTCACCCTGCTACTATCCAGCAAGTCCATCATACTTCGAGGATTGTTGGGTTGCACTATTTATTTAATAAGGAATGGGAATCATTGCATTAAAATAAGCACTTGCTATATATTACCTTTAAATGTTTCACTGTTTTCCATGACAGTTAACTAGGTGTGTTAAAATAAATGCCAAAAAACCTTTTATTTTGGGGATTTAAATATATTATTTTATTTTAAATGTCTCAAGAAGCAGTGCAGATAGCACATTGCCTATCGAGGTGAAAGTAGCAATTGAGTATACCATGTGACAGATCAATCGTGCCATTCATCTTAAAGAATTGTACATAATGGACCTGATTCATTAAGGAAAGGAAAGCAAGAACATTGAGTAACTTTGCCCCTTGGCAAAAATAATGTTGCATTGGAGGGGGATGTAAATTTAAAATGTGATGGCAGATTTATAGTTGGGATACGGCATGTCCTAGATCAACTTTAAATTTCAGTGTACAAATTAGCTATCAAGTATTTGTGTGCTACATGAAAAAACATCCAGTATTTAACTTATGTGCAAAATAAAAAAATTAAGTTGCACCTCTAGCATTGTAACTAGAGATGAGCGCACTCGGATTTCATGAATCCGAGCCCTCCCGAACGTTGCCGATCCGAGTCGGATCCGAGACAGATCCGGGTATTAGCGCCAAATGAAAAATTGAAAAGGAGGCTCGGAGTCATAATCCCGCTGTCGGATCTCGCGATACTCGGAACCTATAAATTCCCTGCTAGTCGCCGCCATCTTCACTCGGGCATTGATCAGAGTAGAGGGAGGGTGTGTTAGGTGGTCCTCTGTTCTGGTAGATCTCGTGCTGTACTGTTTAGTTCTGTGCTGTGCTGTGCTGTGCTGTGCTGTGTTCTGCAGTATCAGTCCAGTGGTGCTGTGTGCTGTGCTCTGTCAATTTTGAGTTCAGTGGTGCTGCTGGGTCCTGTGTGCTGTGTCCTGTTCAGTCCAGTGGTCCTGTGTCCCGTGCTCTGTGCTTCTAAGGGCATAGTTATTTCCCCAATATTCCCAAGTGTTTAAAAAATTAAAAAAAAGTTAATAAAAAAAATATACAAAAAACTAATTAAATTTTTTTTTAATTACAACAAAATTTGCCAAACCAATCCTGCAGTATAAGCCCATTGGTACTGCAATATTACCAAGTTCACACATTCAGCAGTAAAAGTCCAGTGGTACTGCTGCAATATTACAAAGTTCACACATTCTGCAGTATCAGTCCAGTGGTGCTGTGTGCTGTGCTCTGTCAATTTTGAGTTCAGTGGTGCTGCTGGGTCCTGTGTGCTGTGTCCTGTTCAGTCCAGTGGTCCTGTGTCCCGTGCTCTGTGCTTCTAAGGGCATAGTTATTTCCCCAATATTCCCAAGTGTTTAAAAAATTTAAAAAAAGTTAATAAAAAAATATTCAAAAAACTAATTAAATTTTTTTTTAATTGCAACAAAATTTGCCAAACCAATCCTGCAGTATAAGCCCATTGGTACTGCAATATTACCAAGTTCACACATTCAGCAGCAAAAGTGAAGTGGTACTGCTGCAATATTACAAAGTTCACACATTCTGCAGTATCAGTCCAGTGGTGCTGTGTGCTGTGCTCTGTCAATTTTGAGTTCAGTGGTGCTGCTGGGTCCTGTGTGCTGTGTCCTGTTCAGTCCAGTGGTCCTGTGTCCTGTGCTCTGTGCTTCTAAGGGCATAGTTATTTCCCCAATATTCCCAAGTGTTTAAAAAATTTAAAAAAAGTTATAAAAAAAAATACAAAAAAATCATTTTAAAAAAATTTAATTACAACAAAGTTTGCAAAACCAATCCTGCAGTATAAGCCCATTGGTACTGCAATATTACCAAGTTCACACATTCTGCAGTATCTTGTGCTACATATAATGGAGAGCAAAAATTTGGAGGATAAAGTAGGGAAAGATCAAGACCCACTTCCTTCTAATGCTGAAGCTGCTGCCACTAGTCATGACATAGACGATGAAATGCCATCAACGTCGTCTTCCAAGCCCGATGCCCAATCTCCTAGTACAGGGCATGTAAAATCCAAAAAGCCCAAGTTCTCAAAAAAAAGCAAAAAGAGAAACTTAAAATCATCTGAGGAGAAACGTAAAGTTGGCAATATGCCATTTACGACACGTAGTGGCAAGGAACGGCTTAGGCCCTGGCACGTGTTCATGACTAGTGGTCCATCTTCACCCAAGGATCTTAGCCCTCCTCCTCCTTCCCCCCCCTACAAAAAATTGAAGAGAGTTATGCTGTCAGCAATAAAACAGCAAACAACTCTGCCTTCTAAAGAGAAATTATCACAAATCCACAAGGCGAGTCCAAGGGTGTTGGTGGTTGTCAAGCCTGACCTTCCCATCACTGTACGGGAAGAGGTGGCTCGGGAGGAGGCTATTGATGATGTAGCTGGCGCTGTGGAGGAACTTGATGATGAGGATGGTGATGTGGTTATTGTAAATGAGGCACCAGGGGGGGAAACAGCTGATGTCCATGGGGTGAAAAAGCCCATCGTCATGCCTGGTCAGAAGACCAAAAAATGCACCTCTTCGGTCTGGAGTTATTTTTATCCAAATCCGGACAACCAATGTATGGCAATATGTAGCTTATGTAAAGCTCAAATAAGCAGGGGTAAGGATCTTGCCCACCTAGGGACATCCTCCCTTATACGTCACCTGAATAACCTTCATAGTTCAGTGGTTAGTTCAGGAACTGGGGCTAGGACCGTCATCGGTACAGGGACACCTAAATCCCGTGGTCCTGTTGGATACACACCAGCAACACCCTCCTCGTCAACTTCCTCCACGATCTCCATCAGATTCAGTCCTGCAGCCCAAGTCAGCAGCCAGACTGAGTCCTCTCCAATACGGGATTCATCCGAGGAATCCTGCAGCGGTACGCCTACTACTGCCACTGCTGCTGTTGCTGCTGTTAGTCGGTCATCTTCCCAGAGGGGAAGTCGTAAGACCGCTAAGTCTTTCACAAAACAATTGACCGTCCAACAGTCGTTTGCCATGACCACAAAATACGATAGTAGTCACCCTATTGCAAAGCGTATAACTGCGGCTGTAACTGCAATGTTGGTGTTAGACGTGCGCCCGGTGTCCGCCATCAGTGGAGTGGGATTTAGAGGGTTGATGGAGGTATTGTGTCCCCGGTACCAAATCCCGTCGAGATTCCACTTCACTAGGCAGACGATACCAAAAATGTACAGAGAAGTACGATCAAGTGTCCTTAGTGCTCTGAAAAATGCGGTTGTACCCACTGTCCACTTAACCACTGACATGTGGACAAGTGGATCTGGGCAAACGAAGGACTATATGACTGTGACAGCCCACTGGGTAGATGCATCGCCTTCCGCAGCAACAGCAACAGCTGCATCAGTAGCAGCATCTACAAAATGGCTGCTCGTGCAAAGGCAGGCAACATTGTGTATTACAGGCTTTAATAAGAGGCACAACGCTGACAACATATTAGAGAAACTGAGGGAAATTATCTCCCAGTGGCTTACCCCACTTAGACTCTCATGGGGATTTGTGGTGCCAGACAATGCCAGTAACATTGTGCGGGCATTAAATATGGGCAATTTCCAGCACGTCCCATGTTTTGCCCACACCATTAATTTGGTGGTGCAGCATTACCTCAAGAGTGACAGGGGTGTGCAGGAGATGCTTGCGGTGGCGCGCAAAATTGCTGGACACTTTCGGCATTCAGCCAGTGCCTACCGCAGACTAGAGGCACATCAAAAAAGCATGAACCTGCCCTGCCATCACCTCAAACAAGAGGTTGTGACGCGCTGGAACTCCACCCTCTATATGCTGCAGAGGATGGAGGAGCAGCAAAAGGCCATTCAGGCCTACACAGCCACCTACGACATAGGCAAAGGAGTGGGGATGCGCCTGAGTCAAGCGCAGTGGAGACTGATTTCCGTGTTGTGCAAGGTTCTTCAGCCGTTTGAACTTGCCACACGAGAAGTCAGTTCCGACACTGCCAGCTTGAGTCAGGTCATTCCCCTGGTCAAGCTGTTGCAGAAGCAGCTGGAGAAAGTGAGGGAGGAGCTGGTAAACCATTGCGATTACACCAAGCATTTAGCTCTTGTGGATGTAGCCCTTCGTACGCTTTGCCAGGATCCAAAGGTGGTCACTCTTTTAAAGTCAGAGGAATACATTCTGGCCACCGTGCTCGATCCTCGGTTTAAAGCATATGTTGTGTCTCTGTTTCCGGCGGACACAAGTCTACAGCGGTGCAAAGACCTTCTGGTCAGGAGATTGTCCTCTGAAGAGGACCATGACATGCCAACAGCTCCACCCTCATTTTCTTCCACATCTATGGCTGCGAGGAAAAAGCTCAGTTTTCCTAAAAGAGCCGCTGGCGGGTATGCTGATAACATTTGGTCCGGACTGAAGGACCTGCCAACCATTGCAGACATGTCTACTGTCGCTGCATTGGATGCTGTCACAATTGAAAAAATGGTGGAGGATTATTTTGCTGACACCATACAAATAGACATGTCAGACAGTCCATATTGTAACTGGCAGGAAAAAAAGGCCATTTGGAAGCCCCTGTACAAACTGGCTCTATTTTACCTGAGTTGTCCCCCCTCCAGTGTATACTCGGAAAGAGTTTTTAGTGCAGCGGAGAACCTGGTCAGTGAGCGGAGAAGGAGGTTGCTTCCTCACAATGTTGAAAAAATGATGTTTATAAAAATGAATAATCAATTCCTCAATGAAGTACAGCACTGCCCTACAGATAGTACAGAGGGACCTGTGGTTGTGGATTCCAGCGGGGACGAATTGATAATGTGTGAGGAGGAGGAAGTACACACTGTAGGGGGAGAGGAATCAGAGGTTTAGGATGAGGACGACATCTTTCCTCAGTAGAGCCTGTTTAGTTTGTACAGGGAGAGAGGAATTGTTTTTTTGGTGTGGGGGCCCAAACAAACCAATCATTTCAGCCACATTTGTTTGGTAGGCCCTGTCGCTGAAATGATTGGTTTCTTAAAGTGTGCATGTCCTATTTCAACAACATAAGGGTGGGTGGGAGGGCCCAAGGACAATTCCATCTTGCAACTATTTTTTTGGCATTATGTGACCAATCAACAGTCGTTTGCCATGTTCAAAAAGTAAAAGAAAATGTCAACAAATTCAAAAAATTTAATCAAAAGTTAAATGCCCTGTCATTATTTAAAACAAGAGGTATTGACGTACTAGAATTAGTGTAGTGTTAATATGTTATAAACACTACACTTGGAACTTGGAGGAGGTATTGTGGCCCCGGTATCAAATTTAGTACCGGGGCCACCCCACTACGCAGTCAAGATACTTGTTTGTTGGAATTCTGACCAGTTGAGGCTGTAACTATTTATTATATTGTGGCCCCGGTATCAAATTTAGTACCGGGGCCACCCCACTACGCAGGCCAGATACTTGTCTGGTGGAATTCTGACCAGTTGAGGCTGTAACGATTTATTATATTATGGACCCGGTATCAAATTTAGTACCGGGGCCACCCCAATTTGGGAATTTAGAGCCGTGGAGGGTTTTTTATTAATTCTATTGTGGTGACCTCTCCTCTACGCAGTCCAGATACATTTTTCGGTGCGATTCATACCAGTTGATGGTTTTCTTATTATATTGTGGTGACCCACTCCTCTACGCAGTCCAGGTACATTATTCGGTGCGATTCATACCAGTTGATGGTTTTCTTATTATATGTATTGTGGTGACCACTCCTCTACGCAGTCCAGATACATTTATTGGTGCGAATCATACAAGTTCAGGGTTTTTAAATTATATTGTGGTGACCCACTCCTCTACGCAGTCCACGTACATTTTTTGGTGAGATTCAGACCAGTTGATGGTTTTCTTATTATATTGTGGTGACCACTCCTCTATGCAGTCCAGATACATTTATTGGTGCGATTCATACAAGTTCAGGGTTTTTAATTTATATTGTGGTGACCACTCCTCTACGCAGTCCAGATACATTTATTGGTGCGAATCATACAAGTTCAGGGTTTTTAAATTATATTGTGGTGACCCACTCCTCTACGCAGTCCAGGTACATTTTTTGGTGCGATTCAGACCAGTTGATGGTTTTCTTATTATATTGTGGTGACCACTCCTCTACGCAGTCCAGATACATTTATTGGTGCGATTCATACAAGTTCAGGGTTTTTAATTTATATTGTGGTGACCACTCCTCTATGCAGTCCAGATACATTTATTGGTGCGAATCATACAAGTTCAGGGTTTTTAAATTATATTGTGGTGACCACTCCTCTACGCAGTCCAGGTACATTTATTGGTGCGAATCATACAAGTTCAGGGTTTTTAAATTATATTGTGGTGACCACTCCTCTACGCAGTCCATGTACATTTTTTGGTGCGATTAAGACCAGTTGATGGTTTTCTTATTATATTGTGGTGACCACTCCTCTACACAGTCCAGATACATTTATTGGTGAGAATCATACAAGTTCAGGGTTTTTTAATTATATTGTGGTGACCCACTCCTCTACGCAGTCCAGGTACATTTTTTGGTGCGATTCAGACCAGTTGATGGTTTTCTTATTATTTTGTGGTGACCACTCCTCTACGCAGTCCAGATACATTTATTGGTGCGATTCATACAAGTTCAGGGTTTTTAATTTATATTGTGGTGACCACTCCTCTACGCAGTCCAGATACATTTATTGGTGCGAATCATACAAGTTCAGGGTTTTTAAATTATATTGTGGTGACCACTCCTCTACGCAGTCCAGATACATTTATTGGTGCGAATCATACAAGTTCAGGGTTTTTAAATTATATTGTGGTGACCACTCCTCTACGCAGTCCAGGTACATTTTTTGGTGCGATTAAGACCAGTTGATGGTTTTCTTATTATATTGTGGTGACCACTCCTCTACGCAGTCCAGATACATTTATTGGTGAGAATCATACAAGTTCAGGGTTTTTTAATTATATTGTGGTGACCCACTCCTCTATGCAGTCCAGGTACATTTTTTGGTGCGATTCAGACCAGTTGATGGTTTTCTTAATATATTGTGGTGACCACTCCTCTACGCAGTCCAGATACATTTATTGGTGCGAATCATACAAGTTCAGGGTTTTTAAATTATATTGTGGTGACCACTCCTCTACGCAGTCCAGATACATTTATTGGTGCGAATCATACAAGTTCAGGGTTTTTAAATTATATTGTGGTGACCACTCCTCTACGCAGTCCAGGTACATTTTTTGGTGCGATTAAGACCAGTTGATGGTTTTCTTATTATATTGTGGGGACCACTCCACTACGCAGTCCAGAAAGATACCTCGTTGCAACGTTTTGGACTAATAACTATATTGTGAGGTGTTCAGAATACACTGTAAATTAGTGGAAATGCTTGTTATTGAATGTTATTGAGGTTAATAATAGTGTAGGAGTGAAAATAAGCCCAAAAGCTTGATTATGGAGCTTTTTATGCTTTTTTTAAAAAAAAATCTGAATCCAAAACTTTAAATCCGAACCAAAACCTTTCGGCAGGTGTTTTGCGATACAAATCCGAACCCAAAACATCACGAAAATCCGAATCCAAAACACAAAACACGAGACACCAAAAGTCGCCGGTGCACATCCCTAATTGTAACATGGTTCTGTCCAGGAGAAACGTACTCATATTTTTGCCTTACTCTGCTTAATGAAACAGGCCCAATCTGTGTGGATACTTACCTATTCACATTTCCCACCAGAGTGTCATTTGTCTCTGCACTTAAATGTTGCCCTCACCATTTCTCTGCTACAAAAAAGAATGATTTCTCTTTGAATAAAATAGAAAAAACTACATCATTTTAAAATGTGTATTTTTATTATTCATGTATCACATTAATATAACTTTTGTTATTTTGTTCATGGCAAAAGTACTTGCTTAGTTAAAGAAATGGTTTATGCTACAGCATAAGGGAAATGATAACAAGTCTGGGGAGATATATATGTTTAACAGGTTTTCTGTCATAAATAACATTTCTATCATTTTGCTTTTATTGCAAACGCTTGGCAAGCACTATTAAAGCAAAGCATTAATTTTAGATTTAATTTTTAATTGAATGTGAAGATAAAAATGCACCTGGGAGAGAATAATGTCCCTAAACTCCTACAGCATCTTCATACAATCTCATTGCTATCAGCCAGTTTACATTATTTACATGCGCACTAAATCATCCTTCCCTATATAAATAATAATAAATAAAGTGTACTCCTTTTCCGTCTTACCACAGAGGTTATGGTAGTAATTAATATCATTGCTCTCCTCTGAAAATTTCTATGCAGTTACAACTGTTCTCGATGATAAGGTCCCATGTCTATATAAAAGTCCAAGCGTTTAAGTGCTTCTATACAGGAAACAAAGTCAACTGATATGTTACATTTTATACCAAACAAGTGATGGAGATTATACGTTAGGAAGAATTTAGCTGTATTGCTCTTTCTTGTTAATAATAATAATAATAATAATAATAATAATAATAAGTCATTCTTTATTCAGTATAAGAACTTTAATATACACTATGTATTAAAAATAGGGAATGTTGGTTTCCTACACTCAACTAAGCCATAATTCACAATAACTCAATCATAATTTCATAACCTGTTTTAGTGAAAATGCTTAAGGAATTGGCACTAATAATAAAAAATAGTTCAAATAATGCATTATTTTTTGTGATTGTACTGAGTCTTGAATCTAAACAAATGAAGTTCTTTATCCGTATCTTAGAAAAAAAACCACTGTTCATGGATGGTATATTTATATGTATATTATATATATTTTTATTTAATGAAAGAAAAAAATAAGCTATAACTAATTTCTTGTTTTGTATGCTAGACATAATTTTCTGTGTTGATTGCTATTGGAAACAAGCTGAGATTATTTGAAGGAGAGAGTGTAAAAAAATATCAAATAGTTATACTGTGACTATGATCAGTTGACTTGTAATGGAGAGGATTATAGGGGTGTAAATCTCCCCTTGAGCAAACCCAGTCTGAGACATTTGGTTTACCTCTAAAACAGCAGGTCACCCTGGTAAATTGTGCTAAGATATTAAAAAACCATGTTGTTCTCAAATAACTTCAGATCATCTTACAAACAGCTAACACTTCACTAGGTCTCTATGTAAAAAGATCATGTTTGCTTCAATTAAAATCAGTTTACATTTAAAACTACCACATTGTTAAATTGTGGTTAATCTCTTCACCTCCGCCAAAGTATGTAACGCCAGAACTTGGATGACCCCTGGGGTTGATTTAGTATACGAAACATTAGGTTTGTATGTATCGGTAGAAACAATGAATCCAAATTCTTAAGAGTCTGTCTTAATGGATTACTTCATGTTATACAATAAATGGTGGGAATGATAACTCTAGGTGTTTTGCTGGGTGTTCAGATCTTTAAATGCTTTTGATTGATTAATTTTATTCTATATTTTATTTCAATTTACTACTACTATAAATATATTGCATATTTTTAAATGTTGTACTTTCCAGTTAGATTAATTTACAAAATTTGTATGTTATTACTATTTATTGTTTCTGAATGTATTTTACGAGACCAATATGTAGTAAGCTAACTGTTATATTTGATCTGGTTGTGCATTATTGAAAACATTCTAATAAAATAAACATGATTAAATAAAAAATTCAGATAACAAATATACAAATAGAGCTGTATTTTGGTGGTACTCATTTTCCTGATGATGAAACACCGACAAGACTTACCTCGACTACTTGAGGGCGACTCTGTCATTTCCTGCTCACTTATAATTCCTACTGTTTGTAAAACTGACGTCAAAGTATTGCTATCAGTGAAGATCTCGGCATGAGTGAATGACGTCACTGTGCGATGCAACTCTAGTATTGCTGTTGTTAAGATGTGAAGTTGTGAAGTTGATGATAGATTGGTATTTATTAAGTGAGAAACATGTAATCTTGGACTATGTGATGTAGAGGTTATTAGATGTGTGATACATGGATGATCTAGAACCCCGTCAAAACAAGGAGGCACGTGAATAGCTCACACAGATTCCTAGTTGAGACAAAATAACATCACAACTGGGACTTTCTCTCTATGGCTGACATGGTACAAAACAAACTTGTAAAAACAAAGATTGTGGGCGTGGCTTGGGCGCCATCATGGGCGGTCACTACATGCAAGATCTCATCCATGTACAACCCTTTTTCTTACATTATAACAGACTTTTTAACATTCCACCACCCTACTTCTGTGACGAAAACCTCAGGGCACCAGTGGAGCCATTTGGGGGTGGAACAAACTCAGCTTCCGCCAACCATCTGGCACCTAGCATTGAGAGCAGCCTATCCCTACTGCAGACTTCCATTTTCCACTTCACTAACGTGGACCTGTGTTCCCTGCCTCTACCGGCAGCCTATCTGTGCCCCAGCGCACCCTCAACTACAAGTGACCCTCACCTGCAGTAGGTCTGCCCACCTACTCAAGCCGCTGCCTTTGTCGCCCACTATTTGCATCCAGCTCCTCAGCCGTGGTCTCTACTGCCACCTACGCTAAGCCAAACTTCCGGTTTTCAGCGCTGGACTTCCGGTCAGGGTGGAGGTCACTCAGCTCCACTGAAATTCTGTGAGTGTGACATCCCCTGATGGCCCAACTAAGTTCCTACAGAAGGTTTAAAGGAGAGATCACCAAGGGGCATGGCATGAACGCCACCACAATCGGACGTGTGCTGCTTGGGCTCTGGACTCCTCATCTCCTAAGCTACCTTTTAGGACCCCCCTGTCCTCTACGATTGACTCCAGACAGTTGGGTGAGAAAATGGAGCCCCTCTGTGGCATCTGTGGGCTCTCACCTGGTCCCACGGTGGCATAGGAGTGCAATCCTCCACATCCGTCCAAAGAAAGTTTATCATTGGGTCTGCTCCACATTCAAATTGGGTTGAACTCTCGTAATTGGCCCCCACAACACTATATTGGTGATTAGCGCCTCTGATGCTTGGCAGCACCTCTATACCTGTCACACAGCTACAGATACCTGTGAGCTACACTAACTTAGTGAAGACAGAATCCTCCAGACATGTCCTGACAACATCACTTCTGGCCTCTGCTGGCACTTCAAATACTCACCATATACAGTCTCTGCAAATAACTAAGGTACGGCTAAGCTTTATCTTTCAAGCTAAATATAAGTCACTTGAGCACTACTCAGCGGGTTTACCTGTTCAAATAACTTGAGCTATCTTGTGCATACAGCCCTCAAAACTCTTTGCTGCCACCTAGTGATTCTGACCACACAACATCGGCATCGGTCACTATTGTTATGGTTTCTCTGATGTAATGCTGAGACTTCACGTTCTTCATCATCTGCAGATAAGGAACTTGATCCGCAGATACAAGCAATCATGACTAATCTAACTGAAGGTGTTAAAGCTACATTTCAGCAGGAAACTTACCAAGGCGGTTAACGACTTCAAGTCCGAAATTGTGTCTTTAGGCAATAGAACAGACACCCTTGAAACCAAAACAGACGACTTATGTCATTCCCACGATATCCTCAGCAAAGAAATATCCCGCCTTCACGACGATCTTGAGTCTATAAAAGAAAAGCAGGAGGACTCTGAAAAACCGCTCTAGGCAGAACAATATCCGCGTATGTAATATTTCAGAAGTAATTTCCTCATCTGAGCTTCCAACATTTCTAAAAGACTTATTTGTTCACATACTCCCGGACCTCTCAGATGTGGATTGCCTCATGGACCGAGCACACAGGGCTCTCAGAGCTCGACCGGCCTCTGCTAAACCCCTGCGTGACATCATCATCCGTCTTTACTACTTCTGTACTAGGGAGCGGATTCTCATGGCTACTAGAGATAGCTCTACCACCGTCTTTCATGAAATGGATATACAACTGTTCCAAGACCTGGCACCTTCCACCATCCAGGAGCGCAGAGACCTAAAACCAGTCACTAAACTCCTTCATCAACACAACATTAGATACCAATGGGGCTTCCCTTTTCAGCTACAGGTCTTTGCTGCTAATGGCTCACATTACGTTAAAACTCTGACCCAGGGTCAAGACCTACTGCCAAAATTAGATATCCTCCCTACCACACAAGTGGGACAGCTCCTTCCCTTACAAATGGACTACACCTTGGTTTTACCTGGATGTTGAATAATTTGTGAGGGAGCACCATCTGGAGGGACTTCAACCAGACTTGTGGAAGCCAAAAACTATCCACAAGCTCAGAGCAAAAGACATTATGTAGTCTGTTCCAGGGCTCCCTGTTGCTACAGCAAAACACGTGTGTGAAAATGTGGACTCTAAGAGACTGACTAATAGACACAAAGACTTTGCATGGTTGGCTATCCAGGGGGACCTGTCTCTCAGGACTTTTATGCATTCCCAGAAGCTGTGCAGATATGCCCCTTTTGTATCACCAGAAGGGAAACAGCACAGCATATTTTTTGGGACGGCCCCACTGCACAGGCACTGTTGGATGCATTGGAACATGAACTTAAGGAGTGTTTTTTATCATTAAAATCTTTGGCTTGTGCTTCCCCTCCCTTACCCCCTCCAACCCATTCCCCTATCACTGTTTGAAGTGTAATTGAATGTCATGACCTATTTATGCACCCTTCCCATATTTGTGTCTGTCCTCAATAAAGCTTCGGGCTTGTGACTTCCCTACTCTACCCCTCTCACCTACCGTCCCCTCACAACCATTGTTTTTTTTACATGTTATATTGTTTAGGTTTGCATGGTTAGTGCAGTACTCGATGAATAGTCTAGGACAGTGGTTCCCAAACTTTTGCAGTTTGCGGCACCCTTAGAGTCTCCATAATTTTTTCAAGGCGTCCCTCCAAAATTATTACCGAGCAGTCCTGTTTTAGAAGTAGTTGGGTCAAAAAAAGTAATAAGTATTTAGGTTAGGACAGAAATACTTATTTAGTTGTATGCAAAAATAATACACATAAATCCAAGGAAAAATAATAATTTTATATATTTTTTTCAATTATTTTTCTGTCAAAGAACAATTGACAGCTTACTCACACTGTGACCTCCTTCATCTCCACACACTCTTCCCCCTTGCATCCAGTCACGCTGTCCCCTCTGCATCCAGTCACGCTGTCTTCTCTGCATCCAGTCACGCTGTCCCCTCTGCCCTCTCTCACGCTGTCCTTTCTGCATCCAGTCACGCTGTCCCCTCTGCCCTCTCTCACGCTGTCCTTTCTGCATCCAGTCACGCTGTCCCCTCTGCCCTCTCTCACGTTGCCTCCTCTCACACTGCCCTCTATGCCCTCTCTCATGCTGCCTCCTCCCACTCTGCCCCCTCTGCCATGGCCAGCCAGAGAAAAAAAAGCAAAAAGCTTACAAGTCAACGTGGCGCCTGGGACCCAGCATCCTACTGTCTCCCGCAGCTTGTCACTGAATGTCGGGTGCGCTGCGGGAGAGAGGAGGATGCTGGGTCCCGGGCGCCGCGCAGATTTGTAAGTTTTTTTGCTTTTGTTTTTTTTCTCTGGTTGGTCGCTGCACCCCTGTGACAATGCCACGGCACCCCTGGGAGCCGTGGCGCACACTTTGGGAACTGCTGGTGTAGGATTTTATATCTTGTACTTTATGCCTTGTATTGTACTAAATGTATGAATGATTATGTTTTATGGTGTACTGCGTACACTTGAATGCAATGTATCATGTGTTTTTTGTACCTTTTTACAAATAAAGTTGCTTTTTCAATCAATAAATCTGTCTCATATCATTGCTGTATTGAAAATTGTTCTGGCCAGAACTGCATGTTTTATTGTGTCATTTGATAGAAAACCACACATCAATGTTAATAAACCAGTCTCTACTCTTACATATTGCTATTTAAATCGCTACTCTCCATCCAATACATTCACACTTGTAGACAACCTTCCCAGCACCAAGGAGCTTCTCTCCATTTGTTTGTGAAACCATTCAACAAAAATGTCCCGGCTTTCACTATGACAGCTTGGACGCAGAAGAAGCAAGCTGCGATCTCCGTGGCTCGGGACAAGTTAATGGACAAATCTATGTTAAAATTAAAGGCATATATGAACCCATCAGGCAACAGTAAGGAGCTACCATGTGTTAAGGATTACGTGTTTTTAACGAACAGTTAAAGTCGGAATACATTTCACCATTGTCCTGTGTGGGTGAGCAAATTTGGAGGGAGCAAATTTTGGAGTTGCATCTAATGTTTATTTCCATTGCTGTGTGTGGCTATTTGTCTGATCTGGACCTCATTTATTTGCTGCCTATCCTGACCTCTGCTTGTAATTTGACTACTCATTTGAATTGTGATTTGGTATCTCACTGACCTATTGCTAAACCTACATTGACTCTGACCTTTTACTTGCCTTCTGATTTGACATATTTTGCTATAAACAACTGTGGTCCCTCTGCCAGTTAACAGTCTGGTTCACTGCCTTTGTTCACAAAACACACCTTTGGCTCATGCACACAAGACCTGTGGGCATGTACGTACTGGTAAACACATAGATTTTAAGGGAAGGAGAGCTTCTATATAGGAAGTGGGCCCAGACATGACAATGTATTTAAATATGTTGTTTAAATGTGGATAGAAGTGTTAAGACATGCAAAAAGTAGTATGAGCAGAATATAGCTGAAGGATAATTGCATAAATAGATGACAGATATAATGTTAATTGTAAGAGCACTATGTGGGGTGATTCAGTAGGTCTCTAACCTGTTAGATAGGTAGAGAGAGACTTGAATGCTGGAATCGTGTGTAACCTCATACAGAGAACACCCAAAGTCACTGCAGCTGGGAGCGTGTTCGTGACAGCGTTCAACAAAAAATTATGGAAAGGAACAAGTTTGCAAAACTTATTCCATGCGCTGGATATTTCCTAAATCTAGTTGGACGAACTGCAGTTGATTTGTGCCGGGATGCACTGATTTTTTTTTTGGGCACAATAAATAAGCTTTATTGTTTTTTCTCAGTTTCTGCAAAAAGAGCAGTCAAAAGTTCCTAAACATTTATCAGAGACAAGATGGGTGGCTCACGCCAAAGCTACCTCAGCTATTAGCGAAAGTTATACAAAACTGTCAAAAGAGGCTGAGAGTATGAAAAAAGCAAAACAAAACAATGATGGGACAGACAAACTTTATTCAAGAGACAAGTTAAGGATAAATTAATTTATCCCTGTCATGGATACTATTGAAGCCAACCTAAACAGAAGAGCTACAGTGTATAGGAGTAAACCTGCAAGCAACCAAGGGGCAGATTCACAATGGCATTGAGATGTTGATGCAAGAGTATCCAAAGGATGTTAACCTTAGTCTAGTCGATGAACTCTTGCACTTCCACCTGTATGTCAAACAAGCTCACCCTGAAGAAGAAACTTTCAGCCGCCAAGACATGTATTAAATAATTTTCCAGGAAAAAATTTGGACAGCTTTTCCAAATGTGAAAACAATTTTCAGATTGTTCCTGTGTTTAGTGGTTTCTAACTATTCTGGCTAAAGATCATTTAATAGACTTAAAATGATAAAATACTGTCTACGGACAACAATGTCGCAAGATCAGTTGCCTGATCTAAGCATTCTCTGCATAGAAAATGATAAACTGCAACTTACTGATTTTAATTACATAATTGATGCTATAATTTTATGCTTTCATTGAGATAAAGAAAAGAACGAGATTTTGTTTCTCATGATCAAATGCTATTAAGTTTGGGCCATCCAAGGTCTCCTAGTCCAGGGCTCCAGTTACTGTAATCCAGCACTGTCCCCTCCCAATACACAAAGTGAAAAATTATATAATTAAACCACCCACGCAAAAAAGCAAAATAAGGTAGCCCAGCCCCCAAACTGAATAAATATTCACATGCCACTCAACTGGCAACAAACTACCAACTCACAATAAACTAACTACTGTGCTAACTTTCACTGAAAAACGGATCAGAAGAACACTAGGTGTAAATATGTTAAACTGTGGTTTTGTAAAACCGCCAATTTTCTGTAAGTTTTGTCTTTAATAAAATTATATTTTTAAAATATGGCCATCAAAATAGCATAAAATTGGCGATTTTCTGCGATTTTCACTCTATATAGCACAGTTTTAAAATGTTTTCTTAGATATGAATCTCATCTCACATATATTTTTATGTTTTCTACAGCTTAACCTTAATGTTGTGCACCTGCCTTCTGATGTGTTTTCTATTTTAGAGTAATCCAGTGGTGTTTGGCATTTTTTATTTTTTGGCACACTGCTTATTTTAGCATTTAACTGTTGATTACATAGTTCTTTAGTGAAATTTTTATTTTTAATCTCTATATATATGGTTGGAAAATTATGTACATAATTTAGTATCTAAATGCTTTTCAGAACACTTTTACAATTAACATTTCATCTGTCATCTATTTGTGCAATTATCCTTCAGCTATATTCTGCTCATACTTTTTTTTACATGTCTTAACACTTCTATCCACATTTAAACAGCATATTAAAATACAGTGTCATGTGTGAGCCCACTTCCTATATAGAACCATTCCCTTAAAAATCTATGTGTTTACCAGTATGTAGATGCCCACAGGTCTTGTGTGCATGAGCCAAAGGTGTGTTTTGTGAACAAAGGCAGTGAACCAGACAGTTATTTGGCAGAGAGATCACAGTTGTTTATAGCAAAATATATTAAATCAGAAGGCAAGTAAAAGGTCAGAGTCAATGTAGGTTTAGCAATAGGTCAGTGAGATACCAAATCACAATTCAAATGAGTAGTCAAATTGCAAGCAGAGGTCAGGACAGGCAGCAAATAAATGAGGTCCAGATCAGACAAATATCCAAACACAGCAATGGAAATAAACATAAGATGCAACTCCAAAATGTGCTCCCTCCAAATTTGCTCACCCACACAGGACAATGGTAAAATTTATTCTAACTTTAACTGTTCGTTAAAAACACATAATCCTTAACACATGGTAGCTCCTTACTGTAGCCTGATGGGTTCATATGTGCCTTTATTTTTAACATAGATTTGTCTATTAACTTGTCACGAGCCACGGAGATCACTGCTTGCTTCTTCTGCATCCAGGCTGTCATAGTAAAAGCCGGCACATCAGTTCTGCCTTCCTGTCCTGGCTGTCACCTAGGCAAAAGCCGGGACACTCTCAGTGCAGACGCCACGCGTACAATCTAAGGGGAGGGGTAGACAGACAGAGAGACACGGGGTGAGAGGGAGAGACCCAAAGGTGGTGACAGAGAAGGATCGGTCAGCCAGGTAGGAGGTGAACCAGGACAGGACAGGGCCGGAGAGGCCAAAGGACTGGAGGGTGTGGAGCAGGAGGGGGTGGTCGACGGTGTCGAAAGCTGCTGAAAGATCAAGGAGGTTAAGAAGGGAGAAGTGGCCCCTGGCTTTAGCAGAGAGGAGGTCATTGGTAACTTTAGCCAGGGCAGTTTCGGTGGATTGAAGGGGGCGGAAACCAGACTGGAGAGGATCAAGGAGGGAGTGAACAGAAAGGTAGGAGGAGAGACGGCTGCAGACGAACCTCTCGAGTAATTTGGAGGCAAAGGGGAGAAGAGATATGGGGCGATAGTTAGAGAGAGAAGAGGGGTCAAAATTAGGTTTCTTTAGAATGGGAGATACGAGAGCATGTTTAAAGGAAGAGGGGAAGATGCCGGTGGAGAGGGAAAGATTAAAGAGGTGAGCGAGGTGGGAGCAGGTGGAGGGGGAAAGGGAGCGAAGAAGGTGGGAGGGGATAGGATCAAGGGGACAGGTCGAAGGGGGGGAGGAAGAGATGAGGGAGTGGACTTCTTCACCCGAGGTGGGGCGGAAGGAGTGAAGGGAAAGGTGGCTAGAGGGAGAGGACGGAAGAGTGGGGGGGATGGACGAGAGGGTGGAGGAGGAGATGTCAAGTCGGATAGCCTCGATTTTAGAGGAGAAAAAGGAGGCGAAGTCGGAGGCAGTCAGGGAGAAAAAAGGGGGGGAGGAGAAGGGGCCAGGAGAGAGCTGAAGGTGGCAAAGAGGCGGCGGGGGTTAGAGGACAGGGCAGAGATGAGGGATTTAAAGAAAGATTGCTTAGCGAGTGAGAGGGCAGAGCTGTAAGAAGAGAGGATTAACTTAAAGTGGAGGAAGTCAGCCAGGGAGCGAGATTTTCTCCAGAGGCGTTCAGCGGTACGGGTGCATTTTTGGAGGAAGCGGGTAAATTTGGAGTTCCAGGGTTGGGGTTTAGAGCAGCGAGGGTGGACGGAGTGGGCGGTGGCAACCGCATCGAGAGCGGAGGTGAGGGTGTGGTTGTAGAGGGAGACCGCCTGGTTGGGACAGGCCTGGGAGGAAAGGTGGGAGAGGAGAGTATCGAGAGAGGAGGACAGAGTGGCTGGATAAAGAGCGTCAAGATTGCGAATGGACAGCGTAGGTTTGGGCTGGGGGCGGGGAGCAGGTGAAGAGGAGAGTGAGAAGGAGAGGAGATGGTGGTCAGATAGAGGAAAGGGAGAAATGGAGAAGTCAGAGAGACTACAAAGGTAGGAGAAGACAAGATCAAGGGAGTGACCAAGGCAGTGGGTAGAGGAAGAGGTCCATTGAGTGAGACCAAGAGAGGAAGAAAGGGTGAGCAGTTTGTTGGAGGCGGGGTCAGAGGGGTTGTCGATGGGGAAGTTAAAGTCGCCGAGGATGATGGAGGGGAGGTCGGAGGAGAGGTGGTGGGGAAGCCAGGCAGCAAAGTTGTCAAGGAAAAGGGAGGTGGGGCCGAGGGGGCAGTAGATGACAGTGATGCGGAGATGGATGGGGAAGAAGAGGCGGATAGAGTGGGCTTCAAAGGAGGAGAATGAGAGGGAGGGTTCAGGAGGGATGACACGAAAAGTACAAGTGGAGGAAAGGAGGAAGCTCACTCCACCGCCAGGGCGGGCCCCAGGTCTGGCGGAGTGGGTGAAGGAGAGGCCACCATAGGAGAGGGCAGCAGGGGAGGCAGTGTCAGAGTCAAAGAGCCAGGTTTCAGTAATGGCAAGGAGGTTGAGGGAGTTGGATAAAAAGAGGTCATGGATAGCAGTCAGTCTGTTTCGGACGGATCTAGCATTCCAAAGGGCACAGGAAAAAGGGGGTAGAGGAAAGGGGGAGATGGGAATGAGGTTGGCAAGATGAGCAGTGCGAGGGGGAGTGCGGGGAGAAGATGGGGAGGTGGGGCGGGGGGAGAGTAAGGGTATTGGGCGAGAGCAGGGAGGCATAGCAGGGAGAGAGAGGGCAGAATAGAGGGTGGAGGAAGGGTGACCTTAGAAGGAAGGGAATAAGACGTTAAGAGACGCCAAGTATGAAGTGGCGCAAAAGGCAAAATGGGAGGCAAAAGACGAGCGCAAGAGAGTGAAAAAGAGAGTGAAATAAGGACGGGAAGAGAGGCCTAAGATGGAGGGGAGAGAGGATGAGGCATATGAGTATTGCAGGCCGTGTAGTATGAGCTGAGGGGAATGTCTGAGAGCAAATGCAATGAAGAGAGGTATGAGTAAGCAAAGAACATGGGAGAGAGATAAGAATAAGTGTAAGGCAAGGGGGTGAGCAAGAACAGAGAGGACAGTAGATAACAGTAAATAAAGTAAAATAGTAAGTAAAAAGTAAAAGTAAATAAGATAATAAGTAAAATAACAGTAAATACAGTAAGTTAAGGAGGCAATAAATGGCAGTAGATGTAACAGTAAATAAATAAAAAAAATAATAAAAAAATAAAAATAAAACTGAGATAAAATAAATGGAGACAATAGGGTAACAGTGAATCACAACCGGTGCCTAAACGTGGTTAGGTCCAGGCAAAATGGTAAGCCAGCCCCGGGGATGGAGCAAAGTTTCAGGGAAGGAGTCAGTGGAGCATACCAGTGAGGCAATTGAACAAAGATACCTGGAGAGCTGAGTGCGGAGCAAGGTGAAATGTCAATCCACGGGGATGAAGCAGAGTTCCCAGGGAGAGAGTTAGTGGAGAGCCAGGAGACTTCAAAGGTGGAGCAGCAGGGTGAAGAGACCATCCGTGGAGAGGAGTCACCGTGAGCCTCGGAAGCCTCCGTGAGCGTCGAATGTTGCGGTGGAAATAAACGTGGGGGTCAGATTAGCACCAGTGGAGGGCAGAAGGACGGAGGGAGGCGGCGGAAGCAAGGAGACTTTGGAGACATCCGGGAGAAGGCCACAGTGCAGGTTGGTCGACGCTGGAGCAGTGAAGAAGTGAGGACACGTGCCACGATGCGGGTCGGTCACCACCATCTTTCCTTTAGAGCCTGTTACACTCACAGGTACTTGGATGCCCCCAGGTCTTAAACTCAGCATAGTGGGAGCTTATGTACAGAAACTGTAGTGCAGGAGATGGGAGGAGTAAATGGAATATAAGAGAGTAATCAGGAACAGTCGAATGGTCGTGCATCCAAAGCAATCAGAATAATCAGGGATGGGCCAAAGGTCAGGGCAAGTTGCAAGCAAGGAGAATCCAATAAACAGACAGAGGTTAGGTGCAATCAGCAAACAAAAGGGTCCAGAACATGCCAAGATCACAACAAGTATCCATCATAACCAGCAGAGTATCTAAACGAATATGGGGTACGTCAGCAAGTGTGTGAACAGAAGCTATAACTAGCCGGGAGGCTAAGCCCTCCCTGCCTTTAATAGTGACAACAGACAATCAGCACATCCCAGCAGCAGCAGCCTCTACAATTAGGTACAGGAGGCTAATTAAATAATGGCAGCTTGTTGCGCATTTGTCCAACTGACAGCTGTGTAGGAACTTGGTAAGAGAGTATCCCGGCTATTGCCCTGGTGACAGCCGGAAGTGGAAGTGACGTTCTGGCTCTCATAGCAACAGTCAGGACGCACTGCAGAGTAAACAGACGAACTGCCGCGGCTCATGACAATAACTACCAGTATGAAAATTGTTACCTTCACAAATTTGTACGCTCCCAAATACAGGGCAGACTAGCTTCTTTAACAAATTTTTTCTTGAATTAAACAAAATACAGAGAGGCCTGCTCTTGATAGGTGGGGACTTTAATACTATTCTGTCAGAAGAACTGGATAGGTCCGGTGTGCGGCACGTCCCCCCACCTACCACTCAAACAAAAGCGTTAATTAAACATATGGCTGGGGGTGGTCTGTTCGACTCCTGGAGGGCCCATAATCCCTCTTCCCGTGACTATACCTTCTACTCCCATCCACACAAATCCTACTCCAGGATTGACATGATAATGGGCTGTAGTAAAGTTATACAACTTCTCACCCGCACAGACATACTTCCTAACCCTTGGTCGGATCACTCGGTAGTTAAGGCTTCGTTTGAACTCATGAATAAATCTAAAAGCAATTCGTCTTGGAGATTAAATGAATCTTTGCTTAAACTGCCCCTGTTTAAGGAACAGATGGGTTCTCACCTTCAAGAATATTTTGACCTTAATCTGACTCCTGGCTCCTCTCTCTCCACGGTATGGGAAGCGCACAAATCAGTCATTAGAGGGGCTATTATTAAATTTGCTTCTTTTCATAGAAAAACAACAAACCATGAAACTAAATTCTCTTACAGTCCAATTGCAACAGCTTGAGGGTATCCATAAACAAAACCACTCAAATTTAGTTTATAAGCAAATTCTCTCTACTAGGGGTGAAATTCAATCTCTGTTAGCGGAAAAGACTGAACGAGCCCTTCGCTGGCTCAATCAAAAATTGTATGAAAAAAGCAAGTCTGACACGATGTTAGCAAATAAACTGAAAGCCAAACATGCAGCATGGGCAATTATGGCAATAAGAGACAAAAAGGGGGTGTTGAATTACGACCCAAAAGTCATTAACGACTCTTTTCACAGATTTTATAAATCCTTATTTAACCTAAATAACGAGGGGACCCCTCCACCTCCCTCACCGACTATTATCAAGCAATTTTTAAAGACTTGTAACCTTCCAAAACTAGACGGGTCCATAACATCCAAATTGAATGAGGATATCTCTGGGGAGGAGATTAAAGTTGCCCTTAAGTCCCAAAAGGCATCCAAGGCTCCTGGTCCCGATGGTTTTACCATTTCAGACTATAAAACTTTTGCACATATTCTGACTCCGCACTTACTCTCCACTTTCAATTCGATCCTCCGAGGGGAGAAGTTTCATAGAGACACCACACGTTCCAATATTATAGTTATACCCAAGCCCAACAAAGTTCCCACAATTTGCACCAATTATCGGCCCAATTCTTTGCTAAACACGGACATCAAGCTATTTGCTAAGATCCTGGCAAACAGGTTAAATAATCATCTGTCACAATTTATAGACCCAGATTAAGTCGGGTTTGTCCCTAACAGACAAGCCCTGGATAATACCAGGAGGACTATAGACTTGATTTCCTATATAAACCAAACCAAACTTCCTTCAGTAATTTTAGCTTTAGACGCAGAAAAAGCCTTTGATAGGCTTTCTTGGCCATTCATGTTTCAAACCCTTCAATCCTTCGGATTATGCAGTAATTTTCTTCAAGGTATTCAAGCTTTATATCACAACCCGTCCTCCTCGGTATCGACAAATGGCTTGAATTCATCCGTGTTTGGTATTAACAATGGAATGAGACAAGGGTGTGCTCTCTCCCCTCTTATTTACGCACTATGTATTGAACCACTTGCTGCTCGGATTCGACTGAACCCAGATGTGAAGGGGATCCAGGTTAGTAGTAGAGAATATAAGATTTCGTTGTTTGCAGACGATGTCCTCCTCACTCTATCCTCACCTCAAACCTCCCTTCCTAATCTATTTGCGGAGTTGCAGAAATTTGGTTCTCTCTCTGGTTATAAAGTAAACAACTCCAAATCGGAGGCGCTTGCACTACACCTTGCACCACCCGCAAAGAAATTGTTGGAACTCAATTTTGAGTTTCAGTGGCGCCCCCGAGCAATTCGTTACCTGGAAGTTTTTATCACGACTTCCTATGAAACTTTGTTTCAGGCTAACTATCCCCCTTTGCTATCCACAATAAAACAAGATTTGCTGACCTGGAGCTCTCTTTGCATCTCATGGTTCGGGAGGATCAATACTATTAAGATGAACATCTTACCTAGGTTGCTATACCTATTTCAAACCCTCCCGGTTAAAGTACCAGATTCTTTTCTGAGATCTATTCAATCTCTCTGCGGCAAGTTTGTTTGGCAGGGTGGGAGACCCAGACGCAGCAGGCTTTGCCAAATCTAAATATAACGGGGGCTTGGGCCTTCCCTTATTTGACAAATATTATCAAGCCACACAATTGACCCATCTCATTTCTTGGCTTTCGCCTCTAGGACTTAAAAAAGGGGTAGATATTGAAGAATTGCTGTCCCCAGATATAGGAGTGTGCTTTTTACCCTGGATCCCTGGGAGTATCAGACCAGCCACATCCTCTGTTACCCGCTCCATCCGTTTCACGTTGGAGATTTGGGACAAACTGAATAAACAATACGCACTAGCCCCCTACCCCTCTCCACTCACTCAACTGTGGAGACACCCTTGTTTCCCACAAGGCTGTATTAAGGTATTTGCTTACCCTTGGAGGAAAGTGGGAATAGATCGATTTTTTTCATCTGATGGGTGTACACGCACCATGTTCCTTCACAGATCTGAGTGAGAGACACGCTCTTCCAAGTAATCTTTATTTTCACTATATGCAAGTAAAAAGTTTTATTCAAGCCCATACACAATCGTCCAAGTTACGTTCCCCAACACCCTTTGAAAGGCATTGTATTTACAACCCGGGCAGGCCGTGGCTACATATCGATCCTGTATAGTTCTCTCGTGTCCTCCTCATCTCCTTTAACGGAACCGTTTGAACGGGCATGGGAACAGGATCTTGGAGTAACTCTGGACGAGGAGGGATAGTCGCTCATTCGACAAAAGATTTCAAAATCTTCCATCAACACAGCCATTCGTGAAAACACATACAAGGTATATGCAAGGTGGTACATGGTTCCTGCGAGACTACACTCTATCTTCCCCCATGCCTCAGACCTATGTTGGTGTAACTGTGGATATGTGGGTTCTTTCCTCCACATATGGTGGGACTGCCCGCTTGTGTCCAGATTTTGGCATGAGCTATTGTTACTGGTTCAACAGGTTACCTCAATCAAAATGCCTAAGGACCCGCTATCGGTGTTACTGTACAAACCTATGAAAGGGATTTCGAAGTCATCGGATAAACTGGTTCATCACATATATAATGCAGCTAAGCTACAGATAGCTAGTGATTGGAAGAAAGCTACACCACCATCTAGAGAGGCTGTTATAAATAGAACCTGGCACATTGCCTCCATGGAATATATAACAAGTCTTCTCCACGACACAGTTCCCGCTTTCCACAAAGTGTGGAGACCTTATAAGCCTTTTAGGCTCTCTCTCCCCTTTTTTTCTTTAATCCCCTTCCTTTTTGTGTTTTCTAGGCTAAAGCCCCCCCCCCCCCCAAGGCATTAGTTAGGGTTTCTAGTGCAATTCTGGCTGCCACTTTTGTCCAATCTCAAATCTGACACAAGACGGAGCAGTTCAGAGTCACTAGTAATAGATTAGGGAGTATTTATTTCCCCGCCTCCCACTCATTGTTTGGTGGTTAGGCATTCTATGTCTTTAACCTGAAATGCTGTTACCAGCCTAGAGGAGTTATTGTATTATAACTTTGCCAAACACTGTACCAGGTGGGGCTGGGGGCAAATGTATCACCTTATCTCACTAACCAACCAGAGGTAGATGACTATACATACCCAGTAGATCTTCACTGGAACATGGGAACCTGATATTAAAGCCTGTAGCACTATATCTATTTCACTAAGGGGCCAGATAATATTGCTGGGAGGTATGTATATGTCTGCCAGCCTCACATAACCCTAAATGCAGTTGGTTTAAAACCCCTAGTGCTAGGCTAAAGATATTATTATTATTATTATTATTTTTCTTCCCCCACATACATATTTTTACCATTTCTTTAAGCTCACCCCAACATCCAACCAAATATGCTATTTTGACAGACATGATGTAAGAAATTCTGTGTATGATACAGATAGAGTACACTTTCCATTCTGTGACCTAATAACAGTCACTCTAATCAGTGCACACAATGAGCTAAGTAGAGATGAGCGCACTTGGATTTCCTGAATCCGAGCCCACCCGAACGTTGCCGATCCGAGACAGATCCGGGTATTGGCGCCAAATGAAAACTTGAAATCAAGGCTCGGAGTCATAATCCCGCGATACTCGGAACCTATAAATTTCCCGCTAGTCGCCGCCATCTTCACTCGGGCATTGATCAGGGTAGAGGGAGGGTGTGTTAGTTGGTCCTCTGTCCTGGTAGATCTCGTGCTGTGCTGTTTAGTTCTGTGCTGTGCTGTTTAGTTCTGTGCTGTTTAGTTCTGTGCTGTGCTGTGCTGTGTTCTGCAGTATCAGTCCAGTGGTGCTGTGTGCTGTGCGCTGTGCTCTGTCAATTTTGAGTTCAGTGGTGCTGCTGGGTCCTGTGCTGTGTCCTTTTCAGTCCAGTGGTCCTGTGTCCTGTGCTCTGTGCTTCTAAGGGCATAGTTATTTCCCCAATATTCCCAAGTGTTTAAAAAATTAAAAAAAAGTTATAAAAAAAAATACAAAAACTAATTTTAAATTTTTTTAATTACAACAAAATTTGAAAAACCAATCCTGCAGCATAAGCCCATTGGTACTGCAATATTACCAAGTTCACACATTCAGCAGCAAAAGTGAAGTGGTACTGCTGCAATATTACAAAGTTCACACATTCTGCAGTATCAGTCCAGTGGTGCTGTGTGCTGTGCTCTGTCAATTTTGAGTTCAGTGGTGCTGCTGGGTCCTGTGCTGTGTCCTGTTCAGTCCAGTGGTCCTGTGTCCTGTGCTCTGTCCTTCTAAGGGCATAGTTATTTCCCCATTATTCCCAAGTGTTTAAAATTTTTTAAAAAAGTTATAAAAATTAAAAAAAAATGTAAAAAAATAATTAAAAAAAACAATTTATTACAACAAAATCTGCAAAACCAATCCTGCAGTATAAGCCCATTGGTACTGCAATATTACCAAGTTCACTGATTCAGCAGTATAAGTCCAGTGGTACTGCTATTACAAAGTTCACTGATTCAGCAGTATAAGTCCAGTGGTACTGATATATTACAAAGTTCACTGATTCAGCAGTATAAGTCCAGTGGTACTGCTATTACAAAGTTCACTTATTCAGCAGTATAAGTCCAGTGGTACTGCTATTACAAAGTTCACTGATTCAGCAGTATAAGTCCAGTGGTACTGCTATTACGAAGTTCACTGATTCAGCAGTATAAGTCCCGTGGTACTACTATTACAAAGTTCACTGATTCAGCAGTATAAGTCCAGTGGTACTGATATATTACCAAGTTCACTGATTCAGCAGTATAAGTCCAGTGGTACTGATATATTACAAAGTTCACTGATTCAGCAGTATAAGTCCAGTGGTACTGCTATTACAAAGTTCACTGATTCAGCAGTATAAGTCCAGTGGTACTGCTATTACAAAGTTCACTGATTCAGCAGTATAAGTCCAGTGGTACTGATATATTACCAAGTTCACTGATTCAGCAGTATAAGTCCAGTGGTACTGATATATTACAAAGTTCACTGATTCAGCAGTATAAGTCCAGTGCTACTCTCCTGTGCCGCATATAATTTTTAAAGGCTTTGCCGAGTGTGTGTGGCTTAGGGGTACGCTCTCTTGTGCTACATATAATGAAAAACCAAAATTTGGAGGATAAAGTAGGGAAAGATCAAGACCCACTTCCTCCTAATGCTGAAGCTGCTGCCACTAGTCATGACATAGACGATGAAATGCCATCAACGTCGTCTGGCAAGCCCGATGCCCAATCTCCTAGTACAGGGCATGTAAAATCCAAAAAGCCCAAGTTCTCAAAAAATAGCAAAAAGAGAAACTTAAAATCATCTGAGGAGAAACGTAAAGTTGGCAATATGCCATTTACGACACATAGTGGCAAGGAACGGCTTAGGCCCTGGCCCGTGTTCATGACTAGTGGTCCAGCTTCACCCAAGGATCTAAGCCCTCCTCCTCCCCCCCTACAAAAAATTTAAGAGAGTTATGCTGTCAGCAACAACAACAAAACAGCAAAGAACTCTGCCTTCTAAACAGATGACATCACAAATCCCCAAGGCGAGTCCAAGGGTGTTGTTGGTTGTGAACCCTGACCTTCCCATCACTGTACGGGAAGAGGTGACTCCATCCAGCATTTGCAGCACGCCCTCTGCATATGCTGGAAGGATCACCCACAGTCCAGTTACATATTTGGCTAATGAAGGTGTGAATGTTGTACACCGGGAGGAGGATATTGATGTAGTTGGCGCTGAGGAGGATGTTGATGAGTATGATGCAGATGGATACCAAATTGCCTTTCTCAATTTCTATTTATATTCTAGATTATATAATGGCTGAATAGTTTTCTATTTTACTCCTAGTGGAGAGGGGATCTGATGCAGACAGATACCAAACTGCCTTTGTCCATTTCTTTGTATATTTGAATTTCTAGTTCTACAGTCTATGCAGGCTGCTTTATTTATAATCAAAAACAAGTGTAGGGCGGGGGGGGGGGGGAGGGCATAGATAGCCACCAAAGTAACGTGGTCCATTTAATTTCACTTTCTAGCTCCACAGTCTGTGCAGCCTGCTTTTTTTTATCTTCAAAGCATTTACAAGCCTTGCAATCTAAATTAACTAGAGGTAGTGACGTGGTAGAACTCCAAAAGACAGTTTGGAAGCCCCTGTACAAACTGGCTCTATTTTAAATGAGTTGTCCCCCCACCAGTGTGTACTCGGAAAGAGTTTTTAGTGCAGCGGTGAACCTGGTCAGTGAGCGGCGAAGGAGGTTGCTTCCTCACAACATTGAAAAAATGATGTTTATAAAAATGAATAATCAATTCCTTAATGAAGTACAGCACTGCCCTCAAGATAGTACAGAGGGACCTGTGGTTGCGGAGTCCAGCGGGGACGAATTAATAATGTGTGAGGAGGAGGAAGTACACACTGTAGGGGGAGAGGAATCAGAGGTTGAGGATGAGGACGACATCTTTCCTCAGTAGAGCCTGTTTAGTTTGTAGTTGTACAGGGAGAGATGAATTATTATTTTGGTGTGGGGGTCCAAACAAACCAATCATTTCAGCCAAAGTTGTTTTGTAGGCCCTGTCGCTGAAATGATTTGTTTGTTAATGTGTGCATGTCCTATTTCAACAACATAAGGGTGGGTGGGAGGGCCCAAGGACAATTCCATCTTGCAACTATTTTTTGGGCATTATGTGACCAATCAACAGTCGTTTGCCATGTTCAAAAAGTAAAAGAAAATGTCAACAAATTCAAAAAATTTAATCAAAAGTTAAATGCTCTGTCATTATTTTAAACAAGAGGGTTTGACGTGCTAGAATTTGTGTAGTGTTAATATGTTATAAACACTACACTTGGAACTTGGAGGAGGTATTGTGGCCCCGGTATCCAATTTAGTACCTGGGCCACCCCACTACGCAGTCCAGATACTTGTTTGGTGGAATTCTGACCAGTTGAGGGTGTAACTATTTATTATATTGTGGCCCCGGTATCAAAGTTAGTACCGGGGCCACCCTACTACGCAGTCCAGATACTTGTTTGGTGGAATTCTGACCAGTTGAGGGTGTAACTATTTATTATATTGTGGCCCCGGTATCAAAGTTAGTACCGGGGCCACCCCACTACGCAGTCCAGATACTTGTTTGGTGGAATTCTGACCAGTTGAGGGTGTAACTATTTATTATATTGTGGCACTGGTATCAAAGTTAGTACCGGGGCCACCCCACTACGCAGTCCAGATACTTGTTTGGTGGAATTCTGTCCAGTTGAGGGTGTAACTATTTATTATATTGTGGCCCCGGTATCAAATTTAGTACCGGGGCCACCCCACTACACAGTCCAGAATTTTTTTGGGGGAAATTCAGAACCGTGGAGGTTTTTTTATTAATTATATTGTTGTGACCAGACCACTCCTTTACGCAGTCCAGGTACATTATTCGATGCAATTCATACCAGTTGATAGTTTTCTTATTATATATATTGTGGTGACCACTCCTCTATGCAGTCCAGATACATTTATTGGTGCGAATCATACAAGTTCAGGGTTTTTAAATTATATTGTGGTGACCACTCCTCTACGCAGTCCAGGTACATAATTCGGTGCGATTCATACCAGTTGATGGTTTTCATATTATATATATTGTGGTGACCACTCCTCTATGCAGTCCAGATACATTTATTGGTGCGTGCGAATCATACAAGTTCAGGGTTTTTAATTTATATTGTGGTGACCACTCCTCAATGCAGTCCAGGTACATTATTTGGTGCGATTCATACCAGTTGATGGTTTTCTTATTATATTGTGGTGACCCACTCCTCTACGCAGTCCAGATACATTTATTGGTGCGAATCATACAAGTTCAGGATTTTTAATTTATATTGTGGTGACCACTCCTCTACGCAGTCAAGGTACATTATTCGGTGTGATTCATACCAGTTGATGGTTTTCTTATTATATATATTGTGGTGACCACTCCTCTATACAGTCCAGATACATTTATTGATGCGTGCGAATCATACAAGTTCAGGGTTTTTAATTTATATTGTGGTGACCACTCCTCTATGCAGTCCAGGTACATTATTTGGTGCGATTCATACCAGTTGATGGTTTTCTTATTATATTGTGGTGACCCACTCCTCTACGCAGTCCAGATACATTTATTGGTGCGAATCATACAAGTTCAGGGTTTTTATTTTATATTGTGGTGACCACTCCTCTACGCAGTCCAGGTACATTATTCGGTGCGATTCATACCAGTTGATGGTTTTCTTATTATATATATTGTGGTGACCACTCCTCTACGCAGTCCAGATACATTTATTGGTGCGAATCATACAAGTTCAGGGTTTTTAAATTATATTGTGGTGACTCACTCCTCTACGCAGTCCAGGTACATTATTCGGTGCGATTCATACCAGTTGATGGTTTTCTTATTATATATATTGTGGTGACCACTCCTCTATGCAGTCCAGATACATTTATTGGTGCGTGCGAATCATACAAGTTCAGGGTTTTTAATTTATATTGTGGTGACCACTCCTCTATGCAGTCCAGGTACATTATTTGGTGCGATTCATACCAGTTGATGGTTTTCTTATTATATTGTGGTGAACCACTCCTCTACGCAGTCCAGATACATTTATTGGTGCGAATCATACAAGTTCAGGGTTTTTAATTTATATTGTGGTGACCACTCCTCTACGCAGTCCAGGTACATTATTCGGTGTGATTCATACCAGTTGATGATTTTCTTATTATATATATTGTGGTGACCACTCCTCTACGCAGTCCAGATACATTTATTGGTGCGAATCATACAAGTTCAGGGTTTTTATTTTATATTGTGGTGACCACTCCTCTACGCAGTCCAGGTACATTATTCGGTGCGATTCATACCAGTTGATGGTTTTCTTATTATATTGTGGTGACCACTCCTCTACGCAGTCCAGATACATTCATTGGTGCGAATCATACAAGTTCAGGGTTTTTAATTTATATTGTGGTGACCACTCCTCTACGCAGTCCAGGTACATTATTCGGTGCGATTCATACCAGTTGATGGTTTTCTTATTATATATATTGTGGTGACCACTCCTCTATGCAGTCCAGATACATTTATTGGTGCGTGCGAATCATACAAGTTCAGGGTTTTTAATTTATATTGTGGTGACCACTCCTCTATGCAGTCCAGGTACATTATTTGGTGCGATTCATACCAGTTGATGGTTTTCTTATTATATTGTGGTGACCCACTCCTCTACGCAGTCCAGATACATTCATTGGTGCGAATCATACAAGTTCAGGGTTTTTAATTTATATTGTGGTGACCACTCCTCTACGCAGTCCAGGTACATTATTCGGTGCGATTCATACCAGTTGATGGTTTTCTTATTATATATATTGTGGTGACCACTCCTCTACGCAGTCCAGATACATTTATTGGTGCGAATCATACAAGTTCAGGGTTTTTAAATTATATTGTGGTGACCACTCCTCTACGCAGTCCAGGTACATTATTCGGTGCGATTCATACCAGTTGATGGTTTTCTTATTATATATATTGTGGTGACCACTCCTCTACGCAGTCCAGATACATTTATTGGTGCGTGCGAATCATACAAGTTCAGGGTTTTTAATTTATATTGTGGTGACCACTCCTCTACGCAGTCCAGGTACATTATTCGGTGCGATTCATACCAGTTGATGGTTTTCTTATTATATATATTGTGGTGACCACTCCTCTACGCAGTCCAGATACATTTATTGGTGCGTGCGAATCATACAAGTTCAGGGTTTTTAATTTATATTGTGGTGACCACTCCTCTACGCAGTCCAGGTACATTATTTGGTGCGATTCATACCAGTTGATGGTTTTCTTATTATATATATTGTGGTGACCACTCCTCTACGTAGTCCAGATACATTTATTGGTGCGAATCATACAAGTTCAGGGTTTTTAATTTATATTGTGGTGACCACTCCTCTACGCAGTCCAGGTACATTATTTGGTGCGATTCATACCAGTTGATGGTTTTCTTACTATATATATTGTGGTGACCACTCCTCTACGCAGTCCAGATACATTTATTTGTGCGAATCATACAAGTTCAGGGTTTTTAATTTATATTGTGGTGACCACTCCTCTACGCAGTCCAGGTACATTATTCGGTGCGATTCATACCAGTTGATGGTTTTCTTATTATATTTTGGTGACCACTCCTCTACGCAGTCCAGATACATTCATTGATGTGAATCATACAAGTTCAGGGTTTTTAAATTATATTGTGGTGACCACTCCTCTACGCAGCCCAGGTACATTTTTTGGTGCGATTAAGACCAGTTGATGGTTTTCTTATTATATTGTGGGGACCACTCCACTACGCAGTCCAGAAAGATACCTCGTTGCAACGTTTTGGAATAATAACTATATTGTGAGGTGTTCAGAATACACTGTAAATTAGTGGAAATGCTTGTTATTGAATGTTATTGAGGTTAATAATAGCGTAGGAGTGAAAATAAGCCCAAAAACTTGATTTTTGAACTTTTTATGCTTTTTTCAAAAAAAATCCGAATCCAAAACCTTAATACCGAACCAAAACCTTTCGGCAGGTGTTTTGCGAAACAAATCCGAACCCAAAACATCGCGAAAATCCGAATCCAAAACACAAAACACGAGACACCAAAAGTCGCCGGTGCACATCCCTAGAGCTAAGTGACCCAAATCTGTCAATAAAGACTTCATAACCTGTATGGTGTCTATTCTGGACTTTTTCTTTGACCTTAGACAAAGGTCACCTCAATATGTTATATGGGTATTTATTCTATGTTGCTGTGTCAGGTGTATTGATCACATATGTATCATATTCTTCAATTATGCTCCTACTCTTGTATCAATCTATTTTCTCAGCTAGAGGTTAAAAGAATAATCAATAATCATAAACTCAGGTAACTGGCAAAACAAAAAGGTTGCTATAAAAAAAAAATATGTTCTAATTACAGGTAGATCCTGGAGTGATGGGGAAATTAGCTTTCTATTAAAAGTAATAATATGAACAATCCTACAGTGGGTGCACTGGGCCAGAACAAGGACAAATGTTAATGAGTATGTGGGAGATGAGAGTAGAGGAAAAATATATCTACTCATAAAACTCTTAAAAGTGAATTGACCTAAATTATCATACAACCATCCAGTGGTGGGTTATATTACTGTATTTAAACAGTACAGTTAGGAATACAATAGATCAATAGTCTCACAAATCTATTTGTGAATTTAATGAAAAAAATGGGAAAGGGAAGCTTAATTATGTGTGAAACCCATCAGAAATAAGACCTAAATTCTACTCTTTATATAATGCCATTTTTTCTACTGCCTTATTTACACCATCTGGATGTAAAGAACACATGTTATACATTGAAAAAAACTTCTTGTCTACAGAGGGCTGCATACCGTTTATCCCCGTCCTGTTTTTGCAGTGTGTCTTCTCAATTTTGGTAATTCTTAAACCAGTGTGGTCACTATTGTGTCACATTAAGAAGTGATGTGAAACACTCTGGGTTTTATCGTTTTTATATAATAATAATTTGTAAATGTTTGTAAATCTATTTTTCAAAGTCTAGTTTTCCTAGCAACATATTGTTAAGTACACCTACATTTTAGTGAGTAGACAACAAAATTTGCAAGTTAGCCCAATTTAGAAACATATAAACATAGGAATTGTTCTAAAGATTGGTCAACTCTTTCTGTTTGAACCATTGACTGTGAGGATCTCCAGAAGGTGGCGATAAACAGAGAACCGCAGTCTGAAATAATGTAGGTGGGAAGTCCATGGAGCTGGAGAACATGCTGGGTGAACAGAGAGGCCAAGTTTCTGGCACATGGTAATCCAGGCAGTGGGACGAAGTGGGCCATTTTACTTAACCAGTCAACAAATACCCAGATGGTTTTGCAACTTGAAGACTGAGGAAGATTTACAATAATGTCCATAGATAAATGTGTTCAGAGTCTTTCCAAAATGGACAAGGGCATAAGTGGCCCTGTAGGACAGGGTGATTTATTTCTAGCAGAGGCCTCACAGGGAAGTACAAACTCTTTAGTATCAGCAGGCAGAGGACCACCACACCACATGGGACAGGGTCTCGTTTGTTTTAGAGATACCAGGATGTCCAGAGGTTCTGCTGTCATGAGCCTAGGTAAGAACCATCATCCTAAGATTGTCAGGAACAAACAGCCTGTCAACCAGAGTTTCAGGAGGAGCTAGATGTTGAAGTTCATGAAGAGTAGTGCGGAGAACTTTTGTAAAGCCAGACACGATGAAGGAATTGGGAATGATTGATAAAGGGTCAGCAGCACAGGAATGGGTAGAAAGAAAACTGTGGAACAGGGCGTCTGTCTTGGTGTTTTTGGATCCCAGTTGGAAGGTGATAATGAATTTGAAGCAAATGAAGAATAGCGGCCATCAAGCTTTCCCGGAGTTCAGGGTTTTCGTGGATTGAATATACTGGAAATTTTGATATCTGTGAAAACTGTGATCACATGAATTGCTCTCTCTAGCCAGTGGTGCCACTCCACGAATGTCTACTTGATGGCCAACAACTCACAATTTCCTACATCATAGTTTGCTTTTGTGGAGGAGAACTTCTGGGAAAGATATGCACAGGGGTTCAGTTTCTGGTCCCGAGGATCCTTTTGGGAAAAGATAGCCCCTGCCCCTACATCTGCAGCATCCACTTCAATGACAAACGGAAGTTCAGGATTTGGATGTCTGAGCTCTGGAATGGAAATCAAGGCATCTTTTAAAGCTTTGAAGGATGCCAAAACTGAGGGAAGCCAATTAACTATGTAGGCCTCTTTCCAGGAATGTGCTGTGATTGGTGCCACCAGAAAATGATCAGATGAACCTCCTATAATAGTTTGTGATGGCCAAGTATAACTGGATGGCTTTCAGATTAGTCGGGAGCACCCAGTCCTGGATTGCTTGGACTTTGCTGGGATCAAAAGAAATCCCCATTGGGAGAAATAACATACCACAGGAAGGTAACTTGGGTGACCTCGAACTTGAATGCCTCGAGATTAGGGAAAGGTGATGTTGGCAGAGCTTGAGGAGCACTTCTCAAACATACTGATGGTGTTGTGCCAGAGACCATAAGTAGATTAAGATGTCATCAAGGTACACGACAACGAGTTTGCACAGGATCTTCCGCAGGACATCATTATAAAGATCTTGGAAAACCACCGGGGCATGGCAGAGACCGAATGGCATGACCGAGTACTTATAGTGACCCAAATGAGTATTAATGTTGGTTTTCCACTCGTCCCCCTCTCTTGTAAGATTGTAAGCTCCCTGTAAAATGAAAAAATGAAGAAAGGAAAAACTTGCAACCTATTTAAGCTGGTTAAAGAGGACCGAAATTAGGGGAAGAGGATATATATTTCTGACTGTTATGTTATTCAGACCACGGAAATTTATGTAATGCCTCAGACTCCCTTCCTTCTTGGATACAAAAAGAAATCGACCCCCACTGGTAACTTAGAGGGTCTCAGGGATACTTTTTGCAGGTTTTTCTCCACATATTCCTCCATGGCTTTAGCCTCTGGGATGGAAACTGCATACAATCAGCATTTGGGTAGCTTAGAACCAGGGAACCAGGAAGGATGTCAATTGCACAGTCATTATCCCAATTAGAAGGAAGGGAATGCACCTTCTTCTTGGAGAATACATCTTGAAAGTCCCTGTAAGGATCTGGAAGCTGTTTCCGATGAGGCTGTAGGGCCCGGAGGGGTAAGGTCAGAGAGGTCGAGGAGAAGACCAAACTCCAATGTATGATCTCCCTCTTTCTCCAATCAATCTGAGGATTATGGATCTGGAGCTATGGTTACCCTAGTAGTAAGGGAACAGAAAGGCATGAGATCAGGTGAAAAGAGAGCTGCACAGGTGGAGACCTGGAAATGATCCTGCCCCTGGCCAAGGGAGTACCATCCAAACCAAAAATGGTAATGCTTAACTCCAGCTTAAGCGAAGGAATATCATCAGTCTAATCGAGTTTCACATCCAGGAAGTTACTGACTGCACCATTATCCAAAAATATGGACACAGAGGTGGAGTTGGTTCCATAAGCAACCTGTTTAGGAATCAAAACATAATTTTTAAGACAGACTATTTGGAGACCGAGGTACACCCCTTCCTTAATGCCTAGGCCTGATCTTTTCCCGCCTTCTTTGGACAAGAGTGGAGCATATTACTCTTGCTGCCGTAGTACAGGCAGAGACCCAAGGGGCTTCGTCTAGATCTTTTCTCTGAAGAGAGACGATAGGCCTCCAACTGCATAGGTTCAGAAGAATCCGGTAGAGCAAAATAAGAGACCGGAGTTGAACAGGAGGATGAGGATGTGTCCTTTTTAGCTTTCCTCTCTTTGATCCTATAGTTGATCATTATTAACGACTGCATGAGACTCTCCAGAGTAGTTTGTGAGGGATACTGCACCAAGGGATCTTTGATCTGCTCAGACAGCCCCAAGGCGGTCTTATAGCGGGCTACCTTGGACTAGGTCACTGGGCCACCTTAATATTTTTCCCTGAGTCTTGTTCACCAGGCTAAAATTTACCAACCCTCCACTACAGGGTATTCGTGGTTTTCACCTTTAGCAGCCCTCTTTTATATAGAACTGTGTTCATTGGTACAGGTCTGAAGCATAGTACGATAGATGCTGGCCAACAAAGTACCTATCAGACAACAAACAAGGTCAACTCTGTTGGTTAATACAGTACGAAATCAGTAGTCAAACACAAAGCTAGAAACAGGCAGAGGTAAAAAGCAGGTGGCAATGGTTCAGTAATCTCAAGATAGCAAGGGTCAGCAATGGGTATAACCGAACAGTCACACACTCAGGCCAGGAATACAAAACCTTAAATAGGCGCTTAAGTGATGCCAGATCTGGACTCGTATAGGCAGCAAGTGCCATGTAGATTTGCCTCTGTACATAGAACAAATGTGACAAAGAGTAGAAATTTAGGGGAACACACCTAAAAATATGCTGGGCAGATAAACACATTGCACATATCAATGATTCAGTAATATGAATTGAAGATAATTCAGCTTCTTTAACCACAAAGGCCACTGCTAAAAGACATTATAATTTTATAGTGATTTTTATAGATTAGGGCCATCAATGTATAAAATACTACTACTACTACTACTACTACTACTACTACTACTACTACTACTACTACTACTACTAATAATAATAATAATAATAATAATAATAATAATAATAATCTTGCTATTTTGTAAACATAGAAAGATTTGTGGTTTAAAAATAATAATACTTGCTGAAAAGGACTCTCTTGAGAGAGTCTGAAAAGAGTTGTGTTGCAGTGATTTGAAAAACTCTACCACTGCTACTGATTTATAGCTATGAGTCACAAGGTAGAACTAAAAGGGTTCTTATAAGTTTTCACAAATAAAAAATAATGTCCAAAATCTCCCTAAAGAGAATCTGTATTTCACCTTGCTTATGGGAGGATCAGAACAGACCGTTCAGGTTTTACAAACAATTACAGTATATACTATAGAATTTTTATGCCTACTGTGTCTGTGAGTGAACTTGCCTGATAGGATACCAAATCTTGTTAACAAGATATATGAACAACATGTCATTGAATTGACTCTGTCATTAATTATGTAATTTGGCACATGATTTTCAGAATGACATAATCAATAAATCCTTAGCAGCTGGGATAGCTAAGATTACAAATAGCCTTAGTTGGCATTTTTTGGCCAATAGTTTGGTCAATACTATTATTTTTTACATAGGAGAAGTAAACAAGGATCATGGGTCTGTGCAACAACATAGTTGTTTTGTTTTGTTTTTGTAAATAAAGTGCAGGTGATTTTAAGAAGCTTTATGCAGTTATGTATTTCCTATTCTTATTACCATTCACATTTTACCCAAATTCAGAACTAGAACCACATACATTATTTTTATTGTGGAAAGCATGTAACCATCACCTATATATTCAGTCACATTGGTGCAAAAATTCATATGATTTGTATCCCAAACTTTAAAGTTTATAAGTTGGTGATAGGATGATTGTTTGTTTGGATGCAGTTCCAGCAGAATACAGAATTTTCATGTGAGTAGATATGAAAGTAGAAATCATGACATTCAGTATATATGTATCTTTGTTTGTAGATTGTTGTAGGGTAAGATTTATTTATATACAGTGCTTTGGCTAAGTGTTCTATATAGTTTAGTGTATTTATTTGTTTATTGCATATGTGTACAGTATATTGTGCCAGTTGTTCTTTAAAAAAACAACAATTCACTGACAAATACTCATTATTTTAATAATTACAATAACCGATAAAAAAAATAAATGTGCAGACAAGTCTCCAAAAGGCATAATTTTAGACTAGATATTCTAAAAATATAATAAACCAATGAAGTCAATGCAAGCATCTATATGTAGCCTGATGACAGAAGTCTTTGTGATTATAGGAATTTGATGTCTGTCAAGAAGCCTTTTTAATTAGACCCTGCAAAATAAACTGTATAATTTAAGTTGAAATTGTTCCGTTGTATAGAAGGGAAGGAGTTTCCCAGTAATTTATAATTGCATTCGAATGTAAATGGCTTCATGAATATATTAAAAGAGGCAAAGTCAGCATTCAGGGTGCAAAAAACACAGTAAAATGCTTTTAGAAAATTGTTTATATGCAGGGATAGAGATTGCACCTTATTTAGTCTAAAGAATTCATGCTTACGTATCGACATTCTTTACAGTTACATCTACATCATCATCAACATTTATTTATATAGCGCCAAAAATTCCTTAGCGTTCTGCAATTGGGAACAAACTCAGTAATAAAACAATACTAGGTAATACAGACAGAGGTAAGAGGGCCCTGCCCAAAAGCTTACAGTCTATGGGTACATGATTTTTATTGGTACAAAGTATTTCACATCATTGATTCAGTTGACCTAAACTTTCAAAACAACATACAGAATAAGCATATGACCATTTGCTAAATTAGCAAAAAACCTAGAGAAAATTTAAATGAGAATGTTAATAATAATGTTAAATCTAAATTATATTCCTACAGTATATTATAAAACTAATTATGACAAAAGTGCATTATTGCAGTATTACATATTAGAACATAGAGGGATGAGAAAATATATAGATAACAAACTGGCTCATTAGAGATTTGCAACAGAATACTAGGCAAGAACTCCCAGGACTAGGGGGATAAACTTGTAAGTCTTTGACCTTAATAAACCAAATAGTAACTGGGTTAGGCAATTCATCAAGAAATGAGATCACACGCAGCCATAATATTGACCCTTGAATGAGGAAGGATCTCCTATTAGATGACTCACAGTTGCATAGTTGATTAATCGATACTGACCACTGAAGTTATGAAAAGCTCTGATCTCCTGTTGCAAGTAGATAAAAACAATTCAGCAAATTTAAGCAAGAGGAAGAAAATAATGCCGTTTACACCTTGCAGTGATTCTCAGTGTCTCTTAACGTCACCTGCTTCACTTTTCCAGATGCTTTCTTAAAGAAAGTGGAGATAATTTGAGAGAGGATTGTATATTGTCACATTGGCATGAAAAACAGCATGGGTTTATTTGGAACATAAATATCACTACCTTATTATGTATATATTGATTGTATATGTATTGGCCATTGACAATGTTATGTGACTGCCCCATTTGAAATCAATAAACCTTTTGCACCATCCCAATTAGAAATCCCACTGGAGAGACTGATATAGTTTTGAATCTGTATCCCCTTTTGTGATTTATGCTCCATTTGCTGTAGTTTGTGTTTCGATCCATTGTAGAAAGTTCTATAATCATTGTTTGTGTGCTTTGTCTCAATAAATTTAATGCATATCAGATATATACCTAGGTTTGCAACTTTGATCACATATCCACGATACTGAGTGCAGATAGTAGGCACAAGGTTGCCCGATAAACGCTAACCTGCTGCAGGAGTCTTTGCCATTTTCATCAAAAGAAAAAAAAAATGAATGCACAAAACACAACACATCATGATCAAAATTGGTGATAAGCATGCTGATCCTAGAGATGCCAGCCCAACAAGTTGAAGTACTGATCCAAACAGACGATGTAAAAGAAGAACACGAAGCAGGTCAACACGGTGGCCACTGCCAGCCTCACTGTCACCCAGATGAAGAAGAGGTGTTTATTCAAGAATTTAGTGCAATAACTATCTAATATTTTTAAGATATCTGTATATAGTGGTTAGATCATATTAAATGGTTTAAATAATAGATTTTTGAACTATTGCACAAAAACTTCATATCTATATTCATATACACATGTAGGTAATTGCCACATATATGTTATGGAAAAATGTGTATTGTTCTAAAAATACACCCATACATTATCGCATATATTATGGAACAGCTACATAGTTACTTAACCCATTCGCATCTGAGAGATTTCCCATTCCTTTGCAAACAGGGCATTGTTGGCTATTTATTTTCCCTTTGTGTTCCTTAAAATTGTCTATTTGCTTTTCACTCAAATTTTGTTGGTTGCAAAGTCACAAAAGCAAAAGGTCTGATACAATTTATATTAACTTCAAGCATCACATACATCACATAGCAAACACTTGCAATATTAGCAAGGGAGTGCAGACTTATTATATACACTATATCTATCTATCTATCTATCTATCTATCTATCTAGCTATCTCTATCTATCTATATGTATATATAAATATATATTGTGGCAAGAGCCCGCTACTGCAGAAGCACACACGAACAACTTCTTCCTTTTTATGTGGCTTTATTGTCAGGAAGATCAATGTTTTGACACCATACAGATTTCACAGCAATACTTGGAGACCCTAAACGCTAGCTATACATAGTCCAGCTCTCTCTCAGGATCAGCCAGCTTACCCAGCGTTGATCTCTCCCTGCACAAATGATATAAACAAGCTTTTATAACTGATACTCCTCCCCCAGCCTTAGCTTGATGGACAGGTGACACACCCACCTTCTCTTTAAAAGGAAACGCCCATCACTGGCTCTGTAATTCAAACAGACACACCCTGTCTGTTTGCTGAGAGGAAGGATTTCAGTCATGTAAGCTAAACCAAACTTAACCTATTGCTTTTCATACATAGGTCTTTACATTCAATCTAGGTGCATTACTGCACAAATGTTTTACTCTACTTCCCTGCTTTCTCTGCATATTGCCAGCTAAATGCCTCCTTTTGTTACAATATATATAAATATATATATATATATATATATATATATATATATATATATATATAATCAAAGAGATGGGGGCTTTTAAATATAATTCACCGTGGAAGAGCCCTATCTCTTTGATTTTTTTATATTTAACACTTTGCCCGTGGAGATTGGGTATTTGAAGGGGAGTAGTCGCGGATTACAGTCTACTTGGTTAAAGAAACTCAACCGTTCTTGGTAGGAAAGGCTATTCATGGACTCTGTCAACTGACTATACTTTGAAACAACTTGTAATGTGTGTATAAGGTAGGTGTTACATAGATATCTAGTCATATATTGAGCAGGGATAATCTATGACCTGTCTTTGTTTTTAATATATATATAGATGTATATATATATATATATATATATATATATATATATATATATATATATATATATATTATTGCACAATCATAAAATTAATTGATATATAATTTTCCTAGATTTGGACCAACCACACATTGCAGGGAGGATGAGCCGTCAGGGCCACTAACTTCCTCTCTACCAGTTTGTCCTGCACATTCTCGATCTATGCTTCTCCTGTGGGAATACAACAAGATGACCATGAAGCAAAACAGCTGCTAACTATGACCACTACAACCTTCAAGGAGATGAATGACCAGAAGGAGCACTATTTCAAGTCATTGCTTACAGCAACAGAGGAGGTTGACACAGCACTAAATGCCATCTTCAGTTGGACAGACCCCATGGCCACATGGCCTGGCCATCCATCTGGCCCTGCTCAGCCTAAGTTAGCAGAGGCCTGAAGACATGGCTGTACTCCTTCTCTTGCTCGGGTGTGAGAACTTGGGTTTTTATATCTACTTGGGAACACACCGGAAGTTTTATAGATGCAAAACAAAGAGAGGTTGTCCCACCGGAATACACTGAGGTATTTCACACTGTAGGCAAAATGCTGAAGATACAGCTAAGTACATGAACTGTGTGGGGTTAGAAATGTGCCATGTAATAAACAGAGATTGTAGTCACCGGCTGGGTTATGCGGTTTGCTGTCAAGGAAACTGAACACAAGAGTTGGAGAAACATGAATAGCTGTAATTTAGTTGCATTCGATAATTAATATTGTTCCTAATATAATTCTGGAAAGGGAGTATCGATGTTGGACAGGCCCTGAGGATTGCACTGAGCAGGTTTTTATAGTGGCTGGTTGATTGCTGAATAACTTTCAAAGGGGTTCATAATGCTAATTTTAGACTAGGCTTGTTCACGGTAGTTCTTACCACTTAACATTATATTCTAATTAACTCATAACATATAACATAGTTTTGGATTTTAGGGCCTTTGTAGTATTTTCAGTTTAGTATATTTATTATGTGTTCTCTGTGAATAACCCTTGCCCCTTGCTTTATTATGTGTTCTCTGTGAATAACCCTAGCTGTTTCCATTTAAGCTTTTTTGTAACTTATGGTAATGTTGTTTGCTTTAGTCAATGTAGCTTAAATTTCTCTAGTAAATTTTCAGGCAAATGTTTACCTGGCCTGGATTTAGTTACTTAGTTGTAATGTTGGTAACTAGAAGTGAACTTTATGTGTTTTGTGTGTGTGTTATAATTTATTTGTTTTAGTGCAATCTGTATCATTTCCGTAGAATACTCTGCCTGACTGCTAGTTCTCCTTAATGAAACTCCTGCTCTGACTTTGTCACTAATTCTATTTATATTTTAATCTCTGGCTAACTCTGATCACATCCCTAAATCAGTTAACTCATCGTACTCTCTGTAAAGACGGTTAATAATCTTAGTCTCACTGTACATATGTTGTCTAACCAATTTGCTTCTATTAAACTAGCTGCCTTTCTGACAGGGTTTTAGCAAGTTACTGATTATTTGACAGAAATTATTAATTGCCTGACTATTGGACTCAATATTAATTAGGTAACTAAGTTTTTATTATTGTACTGACCATAAAACTGACATATCACTAGCATTTGGCGAACTCGCGGCCCTTAACCAGCTGACTTTCTGACAGGTATTCAGCAACTGTCTCTAACTGATTCATCTCTCACTAATAGCCTTTCAATTTTTTGCTCTTTGCTTTACTATACTCTCTCTCGTATTAAACTATATTTCATTACTGTCTAAGCTCCCATTTTTGAATCTACTTTATCTACCTATTTATCCTCAATCTATTCTACCCATATTCTCTTACCTCTCCCTCAAACCTGTAATCTCTTTTTTTTTATCTGTGGATCTCTTTTATTCTTTTTTCTCAGTGTCTGTCTCTCATGTTTTTGTCTCTTTTCAAGATCTTTTATATGTCTTTCAGGACACAGCTACAAGGAGGAACGGATCTTTCTGGCAGCATCAAATTCCAACAGTTAAACAGCAGCTCTGGCCACTCCCCTGCTTATCATTGTTAAGGATTGCAAAGAAACATACCGTAATTTGCAGCACATTACAACCTTAATAAAAATATTACTGGTATAAATCCTGGCATGTTGTTTTCCCTAGGCACACAGGGTCTGGGGAAAAAATAAATAATTGTCAAGACAGAGTTGTTAGTTTACATTGCTAATTTTTGTACTGTCAATTTCAGTTTACTAAACATACACAACCACATAAGCCTAACCAAACATAATTGTAATGTAATGTCTTAAGCAGAAATGTTTGCTGCTTTACACTTTCAAGAGAGACACACATTTCTGTTTGGTGAATTTGAGACTTGAGGTTTAGCTTGTTCGATATCCCTTCTGGTCCAAGCTGTGTTTAACATGGTTTAGATTGTGTTGTGTTAACCATGTATGTATGTATTCTATGTTCATTGTACAATTCTGAATAAGTGCCAGGTGGGTTGCACACTCTTCTACCATTATGTAAACATGACATTTGTTTGTGTACTGTTTATGGAAAAAAATATTCTACCCAGCCTTGATAATTCTATTTCTCTTTGCCATAAGGTTGCCATCTGTTTCTGGGAGTATAACTTGGAGATATTTCATATAGAAAACATGCCCTGTCTACATATCAAAATAAATTATTACTCTCATCTGGGGAAAAAAACCCTATGTGTTTAGATGGTGCATAAAAATGATCAAGAATATAGCTACAGAAAACTAGCCTATTTCTGAAATATTCTAAAATTTCTTTCACAGCCTGTCTGTTGGTCTCAGTAGGCTGACTAGGCTGCACATTTTTGGAGGGTGCAACATTGTGGCAGGATGAGGTTTAAACTGAAGATCATGAAAAAAATGAAAGAAAAATGTAATCTTGATGTATTCCCATAGTGAATGCTGGTGACAATGGTGACTGGTGACAATGAGTCACCCTTGGGCATGCGGTTCAGTTTTAATTAAATGGGCGAGACAAGAAAGATGACAGGTGCAAGTGTGACAGCCTCCTCCTCCTTCACTCTCAGCAGTGCTTGTTCATGCCTATGTTCTTCAAAACAGTTCTGATTTTAATTATAATGAAATGAGTGATAAAGATTTTGAGTGTTTGCCATCTTTTCCCACACACTACTTGGAGTTTTCTATGTATTCTGTGGAAAGGAAGCTTAGAGACTTGCTCTTATGATTACCCCATTGATTAATTACATTACCTTCCCCCAAAACTCAAGCAATATCTGAAGTACGTCAAGGAGAATCTTGCAAAGGCTTCTCATTCATTAGTATATTTCTTCATCTGGGCTGTCTTTTCTTTGTTCAGTATGTTTGTATAGGTCTTACAGAGACTACTAATACTCATTTCATATTTTTTTAATAGGTTTAATTAGCCTCAATGGTTACTAAGGCTCGGTACACACTTGAGCTTTTTCATCCAATAATCGTACCAATCAACTGACTTGCGATCGTTCGGTCGGATGTCGCGCTAGTGTGTAGAATCGCACAATGGTCAAAAGTCATTCCAAAGTGCCAATTGTCGCCTCATTAGGTTGGTCGTACTGTTTAATAATCTTGTTCCAATCACCTTCCGCTCATATAGTGTGTATGAATTCATGACAAATTCCACAACCAACTGTTGATAGTTCCTCATTTTGGGAGCGTGTGTATGTTAATTTCTGATGTCTGTAGCTTTCTAATGTAGTGCGTTGTCCACACGCTAGTCAATTGTCAATTAGGTGCTTGTAACGGAAAAGCAATAGAAACTGTCTATTGCATTCATGTGTATAGCTTATGTCTGCTTGCCTAATTATACACAGTTGTCTACACAGTCTTCAAGAAAGGCACATACCTCTGTTTTCTATAGATGTGTATTGGATCTGTCTACACAGTAACTTGCTGTTCTTCAACAGTATCCATAATAAATATAGATATAAAAGTCTTCAGTGCTACTGTTCATAAAATAAATTGAAATATAATTTGTGAACAAATGTAAAATAAAACAAATACTTAAATTTGTGATGAAGATCTGTTCTTATCTCTTGTGCTAATATTCATTCAAATAATTAAATCGTAGTCAAATAACATGTGTAAGGAAAAGGAAAAAAACCATAAACATAGCGTGATAATGTATAAAAAACATACACTATTCCACTCCAAACTGTGTATTTATCATAATAAATATTCCAATATCTCTTTGGTTTCTTTCCCCTTTAGGGAGTGCACTTACAAAAGACAATATATTTCTGTGCTTATCATACACCTTGTTACTCATTAAATATGATTTCCACCTTCACTTTCAGCCCCATTGTATGTAAACTTACAAACAGAAGCACTATTGAGAGTGTTGTGTCTTAGAATATTCAACAATCAGGCTCCTGTTGTTTGATGGTGAGTATCTCACCATTAGGTGATCCAACATAAAAAATAGAATATATATCTTGTGTGAATATTCTTGGAAACATATGAATGCGGATGAATTCCTATCAGATGGAGATAAAGATGCACAAAGAACAAAACATTGGGATTCCCGGGATAATCACAATGTTTGAACCTCCAGATGGCCACTTTCTGGTTGTGGTATGCACATATGTCTTTAGAAGAAAATGAACCTTCACACCCAGCGCGTTTCAACCATCAAATGAGGTCTTTATCAAGGATCCATAATATTAAAATGAATCATTGCTGTGCAGTTGTGAATGAACATACACTGTACACAAAGATGTGTTATAGAATGAATGAACAAAATGTGTTTCCTTTTCCCTTTCAGAGTTTTTGGAAGGTTCTTACCAGAGATGTTCTGCCCTTTATTTCAATTTCTTGGCAATATTACTGCAGGGAAGTCACATGTCATTTCAATGTGTATGTAAACCAGTAAACAACAATAGGAGCAAGGGAGCAGGATAAAGCACACTGGAGTAGGTAAACCAATACTTTGGCACAGGTGTGTGGAAGGAAGTGATTTAAGAACCCTAACCAAGCCCCTGGTTGAAGAGTATACTGAGGCAGTCAGGAACACCTGACTGCCAGCAAAAACTGAAGAAAGAAGCGTCCCATTGCCTAGCAATGGGGCGTGAGCCCTACCGCGCATGTGCTCTGGGCGGACACGGAAGTAAGTCCCGTTGCTAGGCAACAGGACGGGAGCTATGCAGAGAGACAGGCGTTTGTCCCCAGCACCAATGCACCGTGAGGGGACGGCGCCTGACAAAGTCGCTGACCGGACGGTCAGTCTTTTGTTAATCATTTAAAACATATCTAATGTGTACACATGAATCGCCCAAGCGTTTGGACTTTCAGTCGTAAGTACAATCAATGTTACTAACACGACAGTCGGAAAATTCTCTAGTGTGTACCTAGCCTAAATTGGACTTTTGTAAGGCTTACCATTTGTGTGAAGGGATTTGCCCTTATGACACAGTAATGCTAGTGCAAAATTCCAAAGGTTTGACAATTAAATCTCCCCCTGCACGTATGTGATTGTTTACCTTAATGGCATTCTGATTTATTCCTCTGATCTTTCCATTCTTGTCTTTATGTTAAAAACTGACTGTCTCTCCTCCACTCTTACCACATCCTCCCATTCTCGGTTACAGGATTTTTTCCGGGCTGCACCCAATTTGTGGAATTCCCTCCCACGCACAATAAGACTTTTCTCTAGCCTTCAAACCTTCAAGCATTCACTGAAAACCCACCTCTTCAGACAAGGTTATGATATTCCTCAACCACCATCTTAATTTCCCTAGATTACCCTATTACCATCCTCTACACTGCTAACGCAAGACAACAACCCTCCGACCAACATTGCAACACACACAGCACACTCAATACTTTTACCTTTGCGTTCTAGCTGGTCCATTGTGCAATATGATGTAGCACATGCCCTTGTGTTTCTAACTCCCATTGTCCTATAGATTGTAAGCTTGCGAGCAGGGTTCTCTTACCTCTCTGTCTGTATGTATTACCCAGTATTGTCTTATCAGTATTTGTTCTCAAATGTAAAGCACTACGGAATTTGCTGGCGCTATATAAATAAATGTTGATGATGATGATGATGAAATGGGCAAGTGCATACCTACATCCATTCTATACATAACAAATTTATTGAGACAATCAAAAGTAATGTATCATTTATAATTTTGCCTTAATTAATCAGGTCCTATATGCCACAATGCACTCCTAATGTCCGTTATTTCAATGTTACTGCAAAGGGTTAAATAGGATTTCAGCACTCAATCTTGACCTCACCTTTCACACAGGTTACAGATCTAGATGAAGCACACCGCAAATTAGTTCTATCACATCCATACACAGCTAATCACCACCTATTATAATAGACAAGTAGGACCCCAAAATACTGTCACACAAATTTACATGCTGGCACACACTATGCTCCTTGTTCGTAAAAAGGGCTAAAACATCACACCTAGCAATCAAAGGGTTAACATAGCATATCCTAGCATGCAAAGGAATATTAGCATTAAGCAATCTAAGAGTTAATACAGTCAATCAATATTTCTCAAGTACAAACATATTACATTTTTTATTTAATATAAAAGGTACAGGGCATTAGATATATTGAAAAACAAACAAATTACATGCAAATAAAATAAATACAGTTACCAAATTAAGAGATAAAAATACAAAAATATAACACATTATTCATATTGTCTGTACGCCTTGAAAATGGCAAAATAAGATGGACAGTCTTCAATTAGACCAAATCCCCAGAGCTGATTTTTCTTTAGAGGCTGTTTTTTTTAAAAATATTCTGCTGGGAGATCCCTCAGATGGGCAGTGTATATGGTAATATGGGAAGGAGAGTCTCCCTATGTGTGAATTATAACTTGTTCAGAAAAAAGTCTAAAATCTTAATCCCTTCATATCTTTCCTCTGCCATATCATTGAAACATAATTCCACCATGCAATAAACAGGTCATAGGTCAACAAGTTATTGCTGAACTTGCCTGGAGTTTCTGAAGTACTGGTATGTTTGTTTATTGTTTTGTGCTGTTTCACCCTGTATAGTGTACTGTTTGTATGGTGTACGGCGCCGCGGAAACCTTGTGGCGCCTAACAAATAAAGGATAATAATAATAATAATAATAATAACCGCCCACACAATTACATGTTAAATATAATAAATTATGATATAAGTAAGTCTAATTCCAGAAGAAACGTAATTAATGCAGGTTCTCTGTACAGCGGTTATTTATTATTCGCACACCCTATGCATTTTCTGTCCATGAGTTTAAATTTGCACAAAGATATCTGAAAACATAAAATATGAAGAAGGATTTAGACGTTTATTCTTTCTAGATTTGGGCATAGACAGCTGGTATCCTATGAAGTAGTCTAGAGTCTCTTTGTCTACCCATCCTACAGATTTAACAACCTTTTGAAAATTGGCAAGCCTAGCAACTTTCTATGCCCAATTGTGATTTTACAGAGATGCTTTAATCTAGATAGTTATCAGATGCGACTTTTTCTTGGGATACAGTTAGCTTGATATAACAATGACAATTCATATTGTACTTTGCTTCTATCACCACAGTTATGCTATGGGTTAGACATTTTGGGCCTGAGTCATAAAGCAAAGAAAGGCAAAATCAGAGTCAATCTTTTCTGGGACAGGTCATGTTACAATGCAAGGGGTGCAAATAAGTTTATTATTTTGCAGATAAGTTAAATATTGGCTGTTTTTTTTTCATTTAGCACACAAATACTTGACAGCTTTAGTTTTACACTGAAGTTTAAAGTTGATCTTGAACATGCCTGACCCTAACTATAAATCTCTTCCCACATTTTAAATGTACTTCCCCTTCCAATGCAACTTGGTTTTGCCCAGGTGCAAAGTTATTCTTTTTTTATGCTTTGCACTCCTTAATGATTTAGATTGTTTAACTACAGTTCCTCATGATGTCACTACATTATATATAGTGTCATAGCTATTTAGAGGCCTTCTTTGTAATTATGCTGTTTCAGTATAGTATGTTAATGTGTTAATAGAAAATAACTTTCACTTTAGGTTACTGAAATTTGCAAATACTTTAAAGGTCAAGTTCATATGCAACTGTTGTAGTGATGTTTTTATTTGGCCAATGATGAAGTGGGTCCTTGTGATATTTGATAATGAACATTTAAGCCTAACATTATATCAGGGTATGTATGTATGTATGTTGTAGAAAGAGAGAGAGAGTTATTAAAAAAACGAATATGTCCTATTTCTTCCAACCGAACACAGCTGCGGCCACCTCCGACAGGAGACCCAAGATGAGGGCCATGATGAGGGACATGATGAGGCCCTCTAGGAAGCCCAGGAGGAGGCAATCCTTTCCCCAACCTCCCAACAATCCCTTTAACCATCCCACCACCAATCCCTTTCCCTACCCCATGGTGCAGAATCAGTGGCATCATCATGAGTGGGCCCCCGGATGACAATGGAGGTTCCCCTGGAAAAGGACCAAGTGGATGCTGAAGTGGAGGATACAGAGGAGGCAGGGATATCTCAGCCCACTGCAGAAGAATGAAAGTATCTATATTGAATAATTTAGTTTAATATGAATAATTTTGTTTTGCAGCATAAAAATGTAGGCCTAAGAAATATCTTGTCCTTGCTTCGGCCTATGCAAATTCTACAGGTGTCTGAGTTAATGGGCCTAATGTCACGGGCACTAGGAGTCTTTACCCAGGGATCACCAGGTGGTAGGCTTACCAGAGCAATATAGATGGTAATAGGGTACTCTGGTAGCTGGGTGATCACGGACCAGGAAGCAGCAGATGATGAGATGCTCAGGAAAGTCTATGACTAGCAGCACTGGTAATATGGAGGTAATAGTACACGAGGAACTGTAGGACAAGGACACGTGAAGGTAGTCAGTGGTCTGCGGTAGCAAGTTGTACCACTGCTATAGTGAGGAGGAATGTCCAACAGAAACGAGGAGGTGATGAGAGTCAGCGGTCTGCAGATAGCAAGTGGTACCGCTGTCTGAGTGAAGGAGTGGAATCCAAGTGGAGGTATCCGGGGAGTCAGTGGTCTGCGATAGCAAGTTGTACCACTGCTATGTGAGAGGATACTGGAACAGGTGATACTGGAAACAGGGATCAGTGGTCTGCTACCAGCAAGTTGTACCACTGAATATATATGTGAGGAGGTGCACGGGGAGAGACTGCAACACAGGATATACACAGGCACCTTATATACGATCCACAGTAACATGCACAATATATATATAAATGACTGAACAGGTCTGCAAATATAGAAAGTCTCTTGAAGTAGTCCAGCACAAGTTAACACAGTCAATGATGGCAATAGACTCAGCGGATAGCAGACTTCAGAGGAGAACCAACACAGTCCAGCAAGATATGCAATACACCAGCACAGTCAATGAGAAGTATGCATACCGTGGTTCAGAAGCAGGCAGTCAGATAGGAGTGCAGGGATACCTGAGCGGCAGGAGGCCGGCTGGATGAGAAGTCCCAGGATACCTGAGGCAGCGGTCAGTAGGTGCAGCGCACAGATAAGTAGACCGACAGGGACACGAATCCACAGGAATCAGTAACACGTGGAACTGGACTCAAGCAGGACCCAGGAGAGTGGAGATGATCCAGCAGAGGAGTAGTTGATGAGATATAAATCCAATGCTGACAGGAGGGTAGACCTGCGGGACACGTGAAGGCGTGGAGAGCGGATCAGCAGTAGATGGGTGATAGCGCGGTCAGCAGCAGCAGGACTCTGCGGTACACGGAGGTAACCAGTAGCAACCAATAGTTGTCAGTAGCGATGGAACACGGGAGAGCAGAGTAGACCAGGAGCTGTTGATCACGGAGAGTAGCAAATGGCAATGAGAGCAGCAGTCTCGAGGAAACACAGGAGAGCTGAGAAGAGACTGCAGTGCACAGGGGCAGCGGATAGGAATCAGCTAACTTGTCACGATGATGAACACAGGCGAGTTGTAGGCTGGAGGCTGTAGTGCACGGAAGAGGCGGATAGACGTCAGCTAACAGTCACGATGATGAACACAGGCGAGTTGTAGGCTGGAGGCTGTAGTGCACGGAAGCAGCGGATAGACAACAGCTAACAGTCACGATAATGAACACAGGCGAGTTGTAGGCTGGAGGCTGTAGTGCACGGAGGCAGCGGATAGGAATCAGCTCACGGACTTGATGAGGAACAGGTGAGTGGATGTAAAGTAACGGTTGGAGTGCACAGAGGCAGCGGGTAGGAACCAGCAAACAGTCACAGTGGAATATAATAGCGTGATGTGGATTAGAGGACTGTAGTGCACGGAGGCAGCGGATAGGAATCAGCAAACAGTCACAATGATAAGTAATAGCGTTGAAGTGGTTTGGAAGACTGTAGTGCACGGAGGCAGCGGATAGGAATCAGCTAACAGTCACGATGATACAGATGATGGTAGAAGTGGTATGGGAACCACAGAGGTAGAAGTGGTTTGGAAACCACAGGAATCAGCAGCGCTGAAAACACGAGGAATACAGGAACACCTTCAGAGACTCATAGGAAACGAGACTCCAAGATCAGGCAACGTGGTGTTGACCACAGGTGCTTAATATAGGGAGTGTTGCCTGATCTGCCAATTGAGTTAAAGGGACATACACTGAAGTATAGGAAAGGGCTGCGCATGCGCAGACCCTCAGGATGGAGGACGGCCACTGTTCCTAAATGTCCGGGAAGAGGCACTCACAGTACGGTGAGTGACAGTACCCCCCCTTTTAAAGGTGGGCACAGAACGCCTGGAACCGGGCTTGTCCGGATTTTTGGAGTAGAACTTCTTCAAAAGGGCAGGAGCATTAAGATCTTCAGCTTTGATCCAAGAGCGCTCCTCAGGACCAAAGCCCTTCCAATGAACGAGGAAACGGAGGACTCCTCGCGAAATTTTTGCGTCTAGTACCTCAGTAATCTCAAAATCCTCCTCCTGATGAACTTGAACTGGCTGCGGAGCTGAGGGAGGATTTGAGAAACGGTTGATAATAAGAGGTTTGAGTAAAGACACATGGAAGGCATTAGAAATCCGAAGATTCTTAGGAAGAAGAAGTTTCACACATACTGGATTGATTACTTGAATGATCCTATATGGACCAATAAAACGAGGGGCGAATTTCATAGATGGAACCTTCAAACGAATGTTTTTAGTAGATAACCAGACACGATCTCCAATTTTTAGTGGTGGAATAGCCCGCCTCTTCTTATCTGCGAAAGATTTATATTTGATAGATGTCTTCTTTAAACAGGTTTTGACCTGAGACCAGATATTTTTAAAGGTCTGACAAGCAATCTCCACCGCAGGAACTTGGGTGGGCGGGAGGGCAGGAAATTCCGGAAAAGACGGATGGTGACCGTAGACCACAAAAAATGGAGTTTTGGATGATGACTCATGGTACATGTTGTTATGGGCGAATTCAGCCCAAGGGAACAACTCTACCCAGTTGTCTTGATTGGCTGAAGAGAACATCCTTATAAAAGTCTCAAGATCTTGATTGACACGTTCAGTTTGTCCGTTAGATTGCGGATGGTAAGAAGATGAGAGTGCTAATCGTATGCCCAAGGTTTTACAAAGGGCTCGCCAGAATCTGGAAACGAATTGTACTCCTCTATCCGACACAATCTCAGAAGGACATCCATGGATACGGAAGATCTCTTTAATGAAGTGTTCAGCCAGAGTAGACGAGGAAGGCAAACCAGATAGAGGAATGAAATGAGCCATCTTCGAAAATCTGTCCACCACCACCCAAATAGTGTTATGATTCTTACTAGGTGGTAAGTCAGTAACGAAATCCATACTAATATGGGTCCACGGTTTGGACGGAATGGGTAGTGGTCGCAGCAACCCTGCTGGAGTTCTGCGGGAGGATTTGAACTGGGAACATAGCTCACAGGAAGCAATGAACTCTTTGACGTCTCTCCTCATTGAGGGCCACCAGTAACTTCGAGAGAGAATCTCAAAGGTCTTGTGTTCACCGGCGTGTCCAGAAAAACGAGAGGCATGGAACCACGAAAGGTTTTTTCTCCTTAGAGTAGGAGGCACAAGGGTCTTCCCAAATGGTAGCGTTTTGGTGGATGAAGCAGCCAGTAAGATACATTTGGGGTCTAGAATGGTATGGTTGGAAACCTCTTCTATATCAGAGGACGTCACAAAGGCTTTTTTGTTCTTGGCAGCTGGTTTGAAGGTTATTATTAATTCAAAACGGGAAAAGAAAAGAGACCATCTTGCTTGACGAGGGTTCAAGCATTGGGCAGACTGGAGATATGACAAGTTCTTATGATCCGTGAAGATCGTCACCGGATGGCGAGCTCCCTCCAATAAGTATCTCCATTCCTCTAATGCAGCTTTGATAGCTAGTAACTCCTTGTCCCCGATAGTATAATTCTTCTCTGCGGGCAGGAGGCCCCGAGAATAGAAGGCACAAGGATGGAATTTTTGCTGTTCCGAGCGTTGAGAGAGAATAGCTCCTAAGCCCACATTAGAGGCATCTACTTCCAGGAAGAAGGGGAGTGTCACATCAGGCTGTCGAAGGATTGGAGCCGAAGAGAAGGACTCTTTTAGTGTTTGAAAGTCTTGAAGAGCCTCAGGTGACCATTGCTTAGGATTAGCCCCCTTCCTAGTCAGGGCCACAATAGGAGATGCAATGGAAGAAAAGTCTTGAATAAAGCGTCTATAGTAATTGGCAAAACCTAAAAAACGCTGGATAGCACGAAGAGTAGTTGGCTGGGGCCAATGTAGTACAGCATTCACCTTGTCTGGATCCATCTTCAGGCCAACTCCGGAAACTATATACCCCAAGAATGGAATCTGGGGTAATTCGAATGAACATTTTTCTAATTTACAAAACAATGAATTTTTCCGTAGCCTGGAAAGGACTTCTGCCACATGTTGGTGGTGAGAAGGCAGGTCCTGTGAAAAGATCAATATGTCGTCCAGATAGACGACGACACATACATATAATAAGTCCCGGAAGATCTCATTGATGAAACCTTGAAAAACAGCGGGGGCATTACACAGCCCGAAAGGCATTACCAGATATTCGTAATGCCCATCTCTGGTGTTAAACGCTGTCTTCCATTCGTCACCGGAACGGATTCTGATTAAATTGTAGGCACCACGAAGATCCAATTTAGTAAAGATACGGGCTCCCTTGATGCGATCGAATAGCTCAGTGATCAGCGGAATGGGATACCGATTCTTAATAGTAATGGCATTGAGTCCACGAAAATCTATGCAAGGGCGTAAAGATCCATCCTTCTTTTTAACGAAGAAGAACCCAGCTCCAGCGGGAGAGGTGGAAGGTCGAATAAACCCACGCTGGAGGTTCTCCTGTATATACTCAGATGTAGCTTGAGTTTCAGGTAACGAGAGTGGATAGACCCGGCCCCTGGGGGGAGTCTTGCCAGGTAGAAGATCGATCGGACAATCCCAAGAACGATGAGGAGGAAGACGTTCAGACTGAGCTTTATCAAAAACATCAGTAAATGAAGCATATTGAGGAGGGAGTCCCGGTGAGGTAGATGAGATGGAAGATTGCTGTACTTTGAGAGGAATGACTTGGGAAAGGCAACGATGGTGACATTCAGACCCCCAAGACGTGACTTGAGGGGTGCGCCAGTCAATCTGGGGAGAGTGACACTGAAGCCATGGAAGGCCTAAGACAATTGGACTAGTCGTAACAGGGAGAATTAAAAACGATATTTCTTCATGATGCAGAGCACCAATCAGAAGGGTTACTGGAGACGTACTCTGGGTGATGAGACCGTTGATGAGACGTGATCCATCTATAGCCGTCACAGTAATGGGTGTTTTTAAGGTAATCACTGGTAGGGACCATTGATTTACTAATGATTTGGAAATAAAATTTCCTGCTGCTCCGGAATCAATCAATGCCTGTGACTCAAAGGTTTTGGTAGCACAGGAAATTGTAACATCAAAGGCGCAGACTTTAGATTTCATGGAAGATGGAGAGGACTCCAGGGACCCTAACTTCACCTCTCCAGAACTAGTTAGGGCCTGGCATTTCCCGATCTCTTAGGGCAAGAGCTGAGCATATGAGTGGAATCAGCACAATAGATACAGAGTCTATTCTTTACTCTTCGTTTCCTCTCCTCTGAAGATAATTTGGAACGTCCTATCTCCATGGGAAACACAGAGGGTGAAACTGGACGAAATTGAGGGTTAGAACAAAGAGGTACTTTAGCAGAAGTTGTTTTCTCAGCCTCTCTTTCACGAAATCTCATATCAACACGATGGCAAAGAGAGATCAGATCTTCAAGTGACGAAGGAAGCTCCTGGGTAGTCAGTGCATCTTTAATTTTATCGGAGAGCCCCTGCCAGAAGGCGGCAACTAGGGCTTCAGTGTTCCACTGAAGTTCAGAGGCTAAGATCCTAAATTGAATGACGTACTGTCCTACTGTATGAGATCCTTGTCGCAGACGGAGGATGCTGGAAGCAGCGGAGGTCACACGACCTGGTTCATCGAACACACTTCGGAATGTAGCAATGAATTTGGCACTATCTTGCAATATTGGGTCGTTTCTTTCCCACAGAGGGGAGGCCCAAGCCAGGGCTTGTCCAGAAAACAAAGAGATAAGATAGGCCACTCTGGAACGATGGGTAGAAAAATTTTGAGGTTGGAGCTCAAAATGGACTGAACATTGGTTAAGGAAACCCCTACAAGTTTTGGGGTCCCCATCGTACTTTGACGGAGTAGGCAGGTGAAGCGTAGAAGCTGTAGACACCTGGGATGGCACTGGGGAAACGGAGGAAAGCACAGGAGCCTCAGTAGTAGCTGTCACTGTCTGTCCAGATGTTCCTTGGGAGGTTAACGATTGATAACACTGAAGTAACAGCTGTTGGCGGGCATCCTGTTGCTCCACACGGCTAACCAGATGCTGCAGCATCTCTTTGGCTGTAGGTTCCGTATCTGGGTCTGTCATGGCCTGATCTTACTGTCACGGGCACTAGGAGTCTTTACCCAGGGATCACCAGGTGGTAGGCTTACCAGAGCAATATAGATGGTAATAGGGTACTCTGGTAGCTGGGTGATCACGGACCAGGAAGCAGCAGATGATGAGATGCTCAGGAAAGTCTATGACTAGCAGCACTGGTAATATGGAGGTAATAGTACACGAGGAACTGTAGGACAAGGACACGTGAAGGTAGTCAGTGGTCTGCGGTAGCAAGTTGTACCACTGCTATAGTGAGGAGGAATGTCCAACAGAAACGAGGAGGTGATGAGAGTCAGCGGTCTGCAGATAGCAAGTGGTACCGCTGTCTGAGTGAAGGAGTGGAATCCAAGTGGAGGTATCCGGGGAGTCAGTGGTCTGCAATAGCAAGTTGTACCACTGCTATGTGAGAGGATACTGGAACAGGTGATACTGGAAACAGGGATCAGTGGTCTGCTACCAGCAAGTTGTACCACTGAATATATATGTGAGGAGGTGCACGGGGAGAGACTGCAACACAGGATATACACAGGCACCTTATATACGATCCACAGTAACATGCACAATATATATATAAATGACTGAACAGGTCTGCAAATATAGAAAGTCTCTTGAAGTAGTCCAGCACAAGTTAACACAGTCAATGATGGCAATAGACTCAGCGGATAGCAGACTCCAGAGGAGAACCAACACAGTCCAGCAAGATATGCAATACACCAGCACAGTCAATGAGAAGTATGCATACCGTGGTTCAGAAGCAGGCAGTCAGATAGGAGTGCAGGGATACCTGAGCGGCAGGAGGCCGGCTGGATGAGAAGTCCCAGGATACCTGAGGCAGCGGTCAGTAGGTGCAGCGCACAGATAAGTAGACCTACAGGGACACGAATCCACAGGAATCAGTAACACGTGGAACTGGACTCAAGCAGGACCCAGGAGAGTGGAGATGATCCAGCAGAGGAGTAGTTGATGAGATATAAATCCAATGCTGACAGGAGGGTAGACCTGCGGGACACGTGAAGGCGTGGAGAGCGGATCAGCAGTAGATGGGTGATAGCGCGGTCAGCAGCAGCAGGACTCTGCGGTACACGGAGGTAACCAGTAGCAACCAATAGTTGTCAGTAGCGATGGAACACGGGAGAGCAGAGTAGACCAGGAGCTGTTGATCACGGAGAGTAGCAAATGGCAATGAGAGCAGCAGTCTCGAGGAAACACAGGAGAGCTGAGAAGAGACTGCAGTGCACAGGGGCAGCGGATAGGAATCAGCTAACTTGTCACGATGATGAACACAGGCGAGTTGTAGGCTGGAGGCTGTAGTGCACGGAAGCAGCGGATAGACGTCAGCTAACAGTCACGATGATGAACACAGGCGAGTTGTAGGCTGGAGGCTGTAGTGCACGGAAGCAGCGGATAGACAACAGCTAACAGTCACGATAATGAACACAGGCGAGTTGTAGGCTGGAGGCTGTAGTGCACGGAGGCAGCGGATAGGAATCAGCTCACGGACTTGATGAGGAACAGGTGAGTGGATGTAAAGTAACGGTTGGAGTGCACAGAGGCAGCGGGTAGGAACCAGCAAACAGTCACAGTGGAATATAATAGCGTGATGTGGATTAGAGGACTGTAGTGCACGGAGGCAGCGGATAGGAATCAGCAAACAGTCACAATGATAAGTAATAGCGTTGAAGTGGTTTGGAAGACTGTAGTGCACGGAGGCAGCGGATAGGAATCAGCTAACAGTCACGATGATACAGATGATGGTAGAAGTGGTATGGGAACCACAGAGGTAGAAGTGGTTTGGAAACCACAGGAATCAGCAGCGCTGAAAACACGAGGAATACAGGAACACCTTCAGAGACTCATAGGAAATGAGACTCCAAGATCAGGCAACGTGGTGTTGACCACAGGTGCTTAATATAGGGAGTGTTGCCTGATCTGCCAATTGAGTTAAAGGGACATACACTGAAGTATAGGAAAGGGCTGCGCATGCGCAGACCCTCAGGATGGAGGACGGCCACTGTTCCTAAATGTCCGGGAAGAGGCACTCACAGTACGGTGAGTGACACCTAATAAGCGATTGCCCTTAAGAACAACACTTCCCCCTCCCAAATATATCTGCATGTGCATCCAAACTGCAGTACTGTGTTCACAATAAGATGAACCTTGTAGAGAATTTCTCTTAAAATAGCAAATCCAAACTCTGCTGAGCTCAAAGAATATGGAAGCTAACTATAGTAATGAAACTAAGAAATGTTACAAAATGTTGTAGTATTATGGTTTAAAAAAAAGTCTCTTTCTTGGAGGTGGTGAAGATTCCACGCTTAAATATTATTTGTAAAACACAAACAAACAATAAAACTCAAACCCCAAAATCTTTAAGTATATTGCAGAATTAAAAAAATAATTAGAATTTTTTTGCTGTTGTTTACTTAAGTTCATTTTATTTTTGTTATTTCTAAAAAAGTTAATTATTTTAAAAAACTTTGTGCGCGTGTTTTATTTGTTATAGCTAATGTATATTATATACTGTATGTGATAGAGGAAAATATATGTATTCTATATGGGTTTTTAATATCATGCCATTGTACCTTGATGTTTACAGGTCAATGTGATAATGCATGATACAAAGGATTAATATGCAGGGCTAGTATGACATATTCATCAACATATTACCTGCTTTCGCTTGACCTTGAATATGGACTCGCATATACACAATATACGTGCATTTTTAAAAAACATTTGTTTTGTTTACCTTGATGAATCAGACTCTGTATTTTTATGTTCTTATGATCGTGTTTTATAAGATCTTCTACAACAAAGTACTTTGTATAATTTTGTTTGTAGCTACACATCATTCAGCATAAACTTGTGTTAACTATAGAAAATATTTTAGATACATACAAAGAGTTAAAATATTAAACAAGTAACTCACCTATGTACATATCACATTAAGAATTGTGGACACATTGTTCTTGCTGCATAAATAGTAACAGGTTCATGTTCATAACTCCATCAGTTGGGGAAAGATGAAGTGATAGGAAGTCAAATGTTATTGTGAACTGTAAACGAGAATCTCGTTAAGAGATAAAAATAGATTGCTTGCATACTTTAAATGTGGTCTTTGTTTTCAGTGTAGTTTGCAATTGTAGTACATGGAATTAACCTTTTAGCAGCAGGCTAAATCATACCTCATTCTTCATTCCAATGCTTTTTATAATGCACCACAGCCCTTTGCCTGTTAAAATTGTAAGTACAAATGCTTTGAGCATGTAACTGCTTTCTTAAGAGCGTGTCAGCTGACGGGAGGCAATTTAGATTGGCTGCATACAGCAGAACTGTATCTTTTCCCACCTTTCCTCTCACCTTAATAAAGTGCTGTGGCATCAGCATGTTTAATATTCATAAAAAGTGTTACTATGCCACAGAACATTGGAAAAAAAATAAGTGTTGACAGGGTTGCAGAAAAGGGCATTAAAATGACAAGTAGATAAGAAATTCAAGTGTTGAAGGAGAGAACACTAGATGCTCTGAGAAATATACTATAATTTGAGTAATAAATGTGTGATCTTCAAAATCTTCAAAATTGTGAGCTCTCTTTTGCTAACTATGAACAGCTGGCACGTGAATATATGTTGATGTATAGAATACATCTATTTTATATATCAAAGTTACATATTAACATATGCAAAGCTAAACTTATGCTAATAATTGTGGAGTTGATGTTGGGCATTTGTGCAGTGTAAATACTGAAAATTTGCACTGTCTCAAAGAAAGCACATGATTATACGTGCATGCAGAGTTGCGTAATCTGACACTAGAGCTTCTTTAAGACTGGAGAGGTCTGTCACACATTGAGTCCAAAAAGAAGTTACCATGATGGGACCTTTAAAATCAAATTAAATAGAATGACAAAGCAGGATTGTCTCAACAATGCAATCTCCACTGAACAGAGTTCTGCACATAAAGTCTTCTATTTATGGAAGATTGCAGCAGAAGAAGAGTGCCTAAAATATGCAGAAATGTGGCAAATGTCCTATACTGCAGGCTGATGATTATAATCGCCATCAAGGTGATGGGGGATCCATGTGACATCAGTAGGGATATCCTCCAGGTTAGCAGGCCTGGGTCTTTACACGAATATCACATATAAACCATTAACATCATTACTATGATCACATAGATATAATAGTAACTAATTTTATGTATTAGTATATATAATATGTGAGATATAGTTCAATCTCTTCTGATTAAAAAAAGTGTAAAAAAGGAAGAATGGAAACTTGTTTATAGTTTATTTATTTAATAATGTGTATATTTGACAGTTGTTATTAATAATAGCATTTTTCTCCTCCCTCTAAACATTAAAGTATGAGCTTATCAAAGAAGAGACTTAAAAAAATGAATATATTGCCCATAATGCAGGAAATAGGAACTTGGAATTCCAAAACCCATTTAAAATTCAGGAAGTTTCTCTTTCCGTGATTATGTATCTTGGTAGCAGTGATTTCTTTACCAGGCATAACATTTCTAAAGGGGCAAAACTCCTTCCATCATTCCTTCTGTGTCAGTTTCCAGTGATTAACCTGGGACTGTTGAAGTTTATGACGTATCTCCAGTATTAACCATAGATGAATTAAGTGATTATAGAGCAAAATGTCTATAACTATTATTGTAATAGACCCACATGATGTAAATCAAATTGTAAACCCTGAAGTTATTAAGATATTACCAATTTATTAAGATAATAAGAGATATCCTGGGAGTTTTGCCTCTCTATATGAATGTATTCTTTTTCAGTACATTGCTGGTTTTAATAAGTAGAGGAATTGTTTGCATAGGGGAAAATAACCTTTAAAACCAAACATCTGAATCTGCCAGCATCTTCCAAACATTCAGCAAACCCACCTCCACATTTAGAGTACAACATTTTAATGAAGAGGGTATTATATAGAGTTACAGTTCTATACATATATTTGGTACAGATCCCTGCATACTATGATGGCCTGACCATGAAGAGGACAAGTTGGGGAAGCCTCAGAATATGAGGATTTCATATTTGATTAGATTAATACAAAATCATGAAATGGTCCAAAACCATGTAAATACCTTCATGACTTTGGCTAAATATAACCTTTTTCTTTTAAGTGAATAAAGGATATACTCAGCAAATTTGCAGCCTTCACATATACTATGACTACTTACATTCTATTGCAGAAGCTTAATATCTAATCCAGAGACCGGTGTGGATAAAATTATTGGATAAAATCCCCAGATTATATACCCATGCCTTCAACTATTTATACATGGCTTGAATGAAGATTTAATAATTCTTAACACTCTCAATAACCATCCTCATTTTAAGGTATTGGTGGCTTTCTCTGTGCTGATAATTAATATAACAGAATTACTGTGTTCTTGTGGGTTCTTTTTGACCCAATATAACATGATAATAATATGTCCATTCTGATATTCTTAGCTACAGCTCATTCAACCTTTAATTATGATATTATAGAAGGAATAAGTTGGCTAGTCTATTAAAACATGTAGACATCACTGTATCATTGCAACCCTTTTCAGGCCAGTTAACATATTGCCAGTAGTTTTAGCGTATCTAGTGTCACTAGTTGCAGACCACTCTCAGACCACTCTAAGCATTAGAATTGCTGGCAGCTCTGTTGCTACTGTCAGGACTATCTGGTGGTAATCAAGCTCTATGTCCTTTCCGTCTTTAACTAGCCCATGTACTGAAGCCAACTTGCCCACTACTCATGTTTGCATGGTCACTATCTTGGAAAATCATCATTCATCATCATTTATTTATTTATATAGTGCCACTAATTGTGCAGCGCTGTACAGAGAATATTTGTCACTCACATCAGTCCCTGCCCCATTCGCATATGCATACAGTGTAAATTCTCTAACACACACACACACACACACACAGACAAACTAGGGTCAATGATAGCAGCCAATTAACCTACTAGTATGTTTTTGGACTGTGGGAGGAAACCAGAGCACCCAAAGGAAACCCACACAAACATGATGAGAACATGCAAACTCCTCACAGATAAAGCCATGGTCGGGAATCAAACGCATGACCCCAGTGCTGAGTGGCAGAAGTGCTAACCACTAAGCCACCATGATGCCACTATTATTTTTAATACTATCGGGAGCTTTACTCTCTTAATACACATATAACTTAAGTTCCCAACAGGTAAACAGAGTGCTGCTTAGAGGCGTACTCTCATCCAGATGAAGAAGCCAGAAGTCGGTGTGTTTATGAGTTTTAAAGGCTACTTTTTAGGCTACCTCTGGTGCATGCAGAGTTATGCCTAGGTGTAATATATTTTGCTTTCTTCACCACTGGGGACTGTAGCAGCTCTTGGGGCTGACAAATATTAACAATTTCATTATTTATAAATTTTTGGTACCCGTGCTTTGGATTGGCATATGATTAGCTTGTCTGTTGTTTTCAGGGGCAGTCCTATGGCACTAGATAATAATATGCTGCAAATATGTACAAGGGCTTTTGGTGAAGATGAGCCTTGAATGTCCAAAACACATAACTCTAGACATACACTATTCCTCAAGGCTCTAGGTGCTGTAAAAGAAAATTTTAACTGTTGCTATTGTAGTCAGTGTTCTTTTTGATAACATAACTATATCTTTTGAATATATTTCCAGAATATACTACAGTCTAGTTATTGTATTGCATCTTTTGAAATATTATATTATCATCTCATAATTCCTTTGCAATAAAATATTCTATTTTTAAAGCTTGCCCACAAAGGCCTTAAAAATATAATCTCTGAGAAACACATTTTGCAGAAATGACAAGCTGAACATCATTTACAGAAAAGCAAAATGCTGCCTTTGTCACCCAGATCCTTCTGTTGACAGTTACCTTTCACTTCTATAATTGTGCTGTAAGTACTGATCTTTATTCAGTGTTCTATTCACCCTGCATGCTGATGAAAAGAAAAGAAAACTGCCAGAATGGTGGACAGTAAGCAGATCTAACAAGAATATGCCAATACCTGACCAAAAGCTACCCATACCAAATTACATTTTTGTTTTGTGTTAGAATTAATAATATCCTAATGCATGTACTGTGATATGTGTATTAAAAGGGTAAAGCACCTGATAGTATTAAAAAAATAATTATGCACTTTGTTTACTTTTTCATATGTTATCTTTGGCTTAAATTTAAAGGGAATATACACCCAATTCATTTATAGATTTTTTCCTAAATGTGTTTAGAAATAAATGATCATTTTAATGAAAACTGAATATATTAAGTAAAACCCAGTGCCTAAATGGTACTTACATGCTTCCTGGTTTCAAAATATCTGATGGGTCCTCCGAAATCTTGCATGCTCACTCCGCTGCTCTGCTAGTGAAGACTCCAGGAGAATGTTGAGTCCAGTGAGGTTTGCTGTACTCTCCTCTGCTCTGCCAACCCTATCTTTTTACATATAGGATGCATGGTGTCAACCAGGGGCAGGCTGGGCTGGGTGGCAGGGAGGCATCTGCCCCCCAGGCTAGTTCCATAATGGGCTACCTTTGGCTGGGTCACTGGGCCACCTGCGTTTTTCTCCTTTAAAATAGGCTGCTGAGTCGAGTCTATGTTGAGTCTTGTCGAGTCTTAAGCCCCCGGGCTTAAGTTCAGCCTTCCCCTGGTGTCAACCAACAGCACACTGCAAGCAGGAGCATGCAAGGGTAAGTGAAGCAGCAGCGGGTGAGCACAAGATGTTGGGGGACCTGAAAGCTGAACCTCATGTAAGTAACTTTTTAAGACCAGACTATACTTAGGATATTCTACAAAAACTGTTTCTCTTTCCTTTAAGATCCATGATACACTGTATAAGACTGGAAACTAATATAATGCTTATTCAACCTATGTTAAAAATGAAATAGTATCCACAAAATGCAATAGAACAGCACTATCTAGACAGTAAACTATCAGAAAAAAATATTTTCAAATATTTGAATGCCACTGAAGAGCAGTAACATTACATCAAATAATATTTTAGACTTGTAAGTTCTCTAATTTTTATCACAGTAAGTATTCTATGCAAATTACACTGAACACAATATAAGCATAATAACGTTTTCGTTTCACTTATGTGGTTACTCATAATATTTTTTAAAACAATTGCAAAATAAATGTATTCAGAATGTATTCATGTCTTCTGTATGAATCCACTGCAGATGATTTGGATGGTTTGAGGAATCAGTGGGAAATAGATATTGGCCCTTTATCAGACAAGGAGTAGGGAATGGTTAGAGACAGTACTAAAGGTTATACTTCATCATTAAAATTTCAACAAATATAGGTGTTTATCTTACACAGGGCCTACTTTACCCCTATTAGATTGGCAAAATTTCGCCCGGATGTTACCCCTAACTGTCCGAAATGCAATTCGATCAATGCTAGCTTTTGGCACATTCTATGGGAGTGTTCATGTATACGAATCTTCTGGCGAAGGATCAGGAGATGTATTCAGGTTACTGGAATTGAAGTGTCTCTTAGTTCACCGGCCACTTGTCTCTTTGGGCTCTGATTGAAGGGGAAAGTTAATAAACTGACAAAAATGTACATTTCACAGTTATTGATTTTGGCTAAGGTCTGTATAGCGGAGGCTGTGGTTGGCCCCGACGAGTCCCACGGTTAAAAATTGGAAGGCACTGGTCAATACCACCATAAGGCACGAGAGATTTGTTTATACTAGCAGACAGGCTCTGAAGGAATTTGAGAATATATGGTACAGATGGTTAGAGTCTCCATTCTATCCTGTGTCATCAAGTACAGATGCTCTATCTACTTAAATGTATGGCTACCGCAGTTCTTATAATAAGTATCTGAGTCCATGTAATAAACCCTGCATGTGTAACATACTTATGTATAAGCATTTACGATGTATGATCCTGAATGAATATAGCACATTTATTATTATTATGCTTTATTGTAATCTTGTAAATTCTGTCATTTAATTCTGATATGTATGCGATTGTTTTTCTTTTCTTTTTGTTGTTTGGTATGTTTATATCTTAAAAAATTTCAATAAAAATACTGGATTTAAAAAAAAAACAATTTCAAAATATTGTGCTAAGGAATGTACAGTGAGCATATTTGTTTTTGACTAAGGGCACAGTCTGGTGCCTTCCAAACTGAGGGCATGCAGTGTTGCACCATAGCAACTTGCCCACTCTGTAGTTAAATTACAGAGCATCTAGAGGTGAACAGTACGATAAATGCACCGAATAATAGATACTTGATAATGCCATACATCTTAAATAAATGTGACCCCTTTTTACAGTATATATTTAAAGATATTTCCAGGTCAATTTAAACAAGTCTGCCTGTATTACACAGGGTGTGATAGGGACAAATGTATGTTTAGATGTCGCTTGTTCTGTGGTTTAACTCAAAACACAGATGGGTGAACTCATGTAATGTTAGAATATATAAGGATTACTCACTTTGTACAGTGCTACAGAAGACAGTGTTGCTTCATTGATGCTTGATATAGTTTTATTATTATTATTATTATTATTATTAATAATAATAATAATAATAATAATAATAATAATAATACATATTGGAAATGCAAGAACTTAGAGAACATAGAGTAATATAATACCAAAGGCATAAAAATGTCACATACATTGTAATATTATTGCATATGAGTTCAACAATAATTTGATCTTAAAATTGAAGCTGTCACCAGGTATATGGGTTTTTACTCCTATAAACATACTGTTTAAAAAATAGTCACATAAAATAGCTATTCAACATATGCATAGTGAAATACAGTTATGACCCACAATTTCCATTTTATACATAGTTCACCATTAAATTTGTTCAACTTGGTAATTTAATGTGTGTGTAAATTGGGAAGAGTTATGAAAGACAAGTCTAATTTGTACAGTATATTCCCATTAGAAACATAGGCAGTCCTTTATGCATGAATTTCCCACATTGCGCATTAGCATTTGCCTTTTCATTTGCATCCAGCATATGTTACATATCTCTTCCAACAGAGCAAAATAAAGTTTATATAGTTACAAAAATATGTTTTGATTTTTGTAAATCTTCCAATTATTAACAATGGTCTACTTTTCTGGACCAGGTGTTAAATCTCACAGTGTTCACAATATTTATTTAATTCAGGCTTCTGAAATTATACAATTTCTTAACTAACAACATTCACGGTGGATAGTTTTCTTTTCCTGGATTAATATATTCCTAAAACAACTTGCAATAGTTTCAGCACTAATTCTAATTCAGTCATTTTATTAAAACTCTTAACTAAGTGTTATGTATTTTACTTAGCATTTCAATGGATCTATCAAGTTGGCATTAATCAAAGTATATATTATAGTATATATAGCAATATCATCTACAGCATTAAACAAAAAGATTTATTTAAAAAAATTAGATTTGTCAAAGTTTTGCTTATTTGCAACTCACGAATGTATCTTCTGAAAAATGCATGACTTGTCTTGTGATTTAATCACTATTCAAGATAACCAATGCCATGATTTCTGTTATAATAACATTATAGAGCCATCTTTGCCTCTTGTGTATTAGACATGACAAATGTTACTTATTTTATAAGTAGCATCACTTAACGGAAGGACAAGTCCCTTTTTTTTTAAATTAAAAACTGCACTTAATATGTAAAATTTTGTTTTGGGTGGAATATAATATGGTAGGCTAAAATACATCATTCTGCTTACTAGAGAACCAATTATTCTCTCAATTGGATAGGTCTCCTGAAGGTTTGAATTGTCTAGCGGTTCATTTCTCTTTCTTGCTACTGCTTACCTGTTTCAGATAGACAGTGGTATTGTTGGTGTCTTTCCTTCATGAACTTCCAATTTATTTGAAGCAAGCCCACCTTATTAGCATAGAATGTTGCTGGACTGCTGGGGCCTTTTGGGGTCATTGGATGGGTGGAATGCAAAACCCATATAAGTGAAACAATGTATTCTAACATAATTTATTACATTTGAGGTTAGTGTCCATTTAAAGAATATCTTCACCCAAAACTTTAAGCTTGGTGGAATTATTTTTAAAGGCACAATAATGTATGCTTAATTGCACCCATCATAGGGCCATGTACATGCTAGAAATAGTTTTATATTTTCCATTTGTACAGGCTATGAGCTAATATCTATCTAATATGATATTTATTTCCATGATCTCTGTCATATTTTCTGACCCTTCTGGACCAGGCTATAAACAATGACGTCATACACTGCTGTGATGATGTTACCCATATCCGTTGCCATTATGCAATGCCACAAACTATTGTATTGTGAGCAGATTATGATACCTCTATGAGATTAGCAGGAGAGTTTTTGGAACAAATGAAAAGATTATGAATTCTCTGCACTCGCCTTTGGCAATATATTAAAGAACATTATCACATTTTATACTGTATCACTACTTAATACACTCTATATTATAGACAAGGACTACTAGTCCTGTATATCACACCAAAGTCCAATCTGGCCAGTCCCTACACTTCAGTAAAACATAAATGCAGTCATAATTTCAATATAATTATTTATTAGTTAGATTTTCTGCATAAAGTTATTTTTATTTTCTAATTTGACTATATAGCATCATATTATCCTCAGCTTTTTTAGAATATTGTGAAAGGTGAGTTCAGGGTATCAATTTCTTCTTGCAACTAGCACAAAAAAATATTATTTTTGCTTAGCAAAGAGTTTGTTACCTCATCAGTATTCTAACTCCCTTTTCCTACAAGCTAGTATTGGATTCCTTGGTGTCAAAAATGCTGCTGTTGTTTGGGGAGTGCTAGCCTTGAAAAGCTGTATGCTGATACATTAAAACATTCTGCTCCATCTTGGATCAATAAAAACAGTTGTCAATTGTCAGTGTCACAAAGAAAATGGTAGCCATGTACCTCACTTCTAGACTCCCCTCTTCATATGCAGTGTGTTCCTTAATGTATTCCATGTTAGCACAGTTTTTGAGATTCGGTTTTGTCAAACTTGAGCAGGTTTTTAGATGCAGGTGAAGGCAGACACATGGTTAAATTCTGATTTGCATTATTTCAAAGAAAAGATAGTTTCAATGCAATTGCAATGCTGTGATTGGTCCATGTCCAGGCATGGAACACAAACAATCTTACAACTGTGTAATGCATCCAGCAATGCAACACAACCAAACTAGCAATGTGTCTACATCTTTGTTGTCATCTGCTCCTATATGTAAGGCATATTTGCTAGATTATTGTGCGCCGTTTTAATTCAGGGACTCATTCTGTGTGTCTGTATACATTTTTATTGGCTGATTACCACCTCCAGTTTTCATCTAGTGACCTATGTAACTCCATCTTTGTCTCACTCCACAGTACCCAGCCATTGGGATCTCCCTTTGGCATACTGTCACTTTACTGTCACTTTCCAATAGTATTCTCCATCTAAAGCACATCTGATCTATAGACGAGTCCTGGACACAAACAAAGTGAAGGACACACTAGCCTCGATCCCATGTGTTTATGGTGGTGTGTCCAAGGGGAATGGACAGTTATATTACAGTCTCTGCTAGCGGAGTCTGTTTTTCAGGAAGCCAAGCTAATTACAGGGAATCCAAATGCAAGGAGGATCCCAAGTTCTTTGAGAAAGGGGATCTCTCTTCTCCCATTCAAAAACACAATAATTTGTAGAGAGCCCAAACTTGGAATCATTTGTCACTGACAGTACTGTGCTAATCAGTTCCTGTATAAATTACAAGGAAAACAAGGAAGGGGGAATTAAGTAAGGTTCCACCACTACTCAGGACTTTCAGTTTAGACAGTTGCATGCTGCTCCCATAAATTGGCAAAAATTATAAATGTTATTTAAACAATATAACATATTTCAGCTCAAAAGCTTTACTTATGTCAAACGTAATGAATAACTTTTTGTAATTCTTCTGATTGAGTAACAAATTGTAACAGAAAAAATATCTGAAAATCCCCACTCCATTATTTAAACTGTAAAAAAAAAAAAAAAAATCCCGCTGTTAAACCTTAATTATACTGATGGCTTATGTAGTAGAAGTCACTGGGAAGTCACATGACTATATATAAAGGTAGAAACCAATTACTTTTACATAGGTTTCGAAACGCAACATATCTCCTATATCTCCTATTATCCTTTTTCGCTTACAGTACATTATAGTGTACATTGTCCCTTACAATACACTGGCTTTGATTTGTACCAGAGGAGGTTTGTGAGATGTACTACCCGTATACAAATACATAGGTGTTAGTTCAAGATATGTATGTCTAATTGCTTAGTTTTCTTCACCTCCTAGAAGTTTCATACAATTAGTAAGTATATAGCTCGACACAGTTAAACTTAATAAGAAACAGATTACATAACTGTCCCCATGTGCATTTAGTGTTTTCTACAACGTTTATAAATTGTGATTTAATGTATTGGCTTTTACTGAGAAAATTCCTTACATTAAAATGTAAGTGAAATTATTACCTTATCCATAAAGAGTAAATTAAAAACATCTGCAGACATTGAAAATATATGGTTTGTTATAGCAGATATTTCCTTATGGACTCATGCTACAGTATATGTTAAAAAGTAAGAGATAAGAGCCAAGTTTATTAGTGAGTTATAACAAAGTCAAAGACTGACTTTCCTATTGTATATTATAAATACAGTGCATAAATGTATTGCAATGTTTGCTCAAAGAGTTCATTCCAAGGATACATCCAACCACATACAAGTGGAGTAATCATTATTAAAGCAGGGATAATGCAGTGCTTGTCAAGGGTGCTTTGTTCTGTCCCATATAGCATATTACAATAAAACAGAGGAGCCAGTTCAGTGCCACAGAGAGACAGCTCTGCAAACCATTGTATGGTCTCCATGCATATGTAAGTCAGGAGCTAAGCACTGTGCAGAGCCAAGAGGGAAGGTAGTAAGTGCTGAAATGTTTGCCTAGGCAAATATATTTTTTAAATAATCCTTATTTTGGGGGGGGGATAAATCAAAATTGATGATGTAGAAATGCAAATATAATATCTTTAACTCTTTCAGTGCTGTTTCATTTAAATTGTGGGGCAACTCTCTCAGTCTGCCATTACAGTGGTACTTACGTGGCACATCTGTGAAGCAGTAAGCTCTGCATACATTATCTGGTACAAACATGTACAAAATAACTGGTATTGGACAGGTTACACCAACAGCATACACTAAAGTAACACATATATTGTACCATTTAATGGACCTCTAGCACCATAAATGCATGCTAAAGTGTCATGAATGTAATATCATTTAACAAGAAAGTAAAGAATGCAATAGCGTTTTTCAAATGTTTGGGGGTTTGCTTTTATTTGCTAAAATGATTCACCTTTGTCTTCATAGCAACATTAAATGTGCAGTATCAAGTAGGGAAGAATCTGTTTGGGTAAAGATACAGTGCCATTTCTTTTCTTCTTTCACTTTCTTCAATCTTTTTTTTTTTTTAATAGTTAGTAGTGAGGAGTAGTACATTAAATTATTTTCTTCATTGCATTATTTGCTGTGCTACGCAGAGCTTTCATTTGTTGACTTTATATAAATACTAAAAATGTATGTTAACTGGCTTGTTGCTGTTTTGTAGGAGTTTACATTTCAGAGTCTTTCTAACTCAATAATTGTTTAAAATGTGTTAGTCATTACATTTAGATAAAAAAAATGTGCTTTATGGCATGATTGTATTTTATCTATTGTTTATTGTAAAGGATTCAGACTATCCCATTTGAAGTATGTCCATGTAAAAAATATGACTGCATTTAATATTAAAGGTTTTTTTTGAACGGCAATTCTTTTTTTGCAAATATTCCTCATTGTATTTCTTATGCATAAATAGCAGAATGCCCACTTTACAGTTTTAGAACTGCCTCTATAAAACCAGTCACCTACTTTTGTAGGTCCGACTTGATTTGCACATGGAGGAAACATTAAAAGCATCAGTACAAAGTCCAGGTTTTACTCCATTCATTTAAACCTAATTTTTATGCTAAAGACTACTTGGTTTTGACCAATTTCCTCCTGAATAGTGATAGAAACCACAGGTCACATCACATATTGCATATTTATTGCAATTGGTGGGAAATGTTTGCCTTCTTCGACATACCTAACCAAAAAAGGCATCCCAAGGTGTCACATGGCACCAGGGCCGGACTAGGACTAAAAATCAGCCCTAGCATTTAAAGCACACAGGCCCACGTGTTGTGGGCTCCATGCACTATATTGTTGCACACTGATGCTGGCGCAGTGCGCGTTGCTGGTGCAGTACAACATGATGTAGTATGAGTGTGTGTGTGTGTGGGGGGGGTATTTGTTTATCCTAATGACCCTCAACATTACATTGTTAACACCCCAATTACATCAATAAATACCATGACAATACATTATTAGTACCCAAATTACAGCAATAAATAACCCCCCACACACACTCATACTACATCAATACCCACCCACATTACAGCAACCGGCATGACCCCCCACATTACAGCAACCGGCATTACCCCCCACATTACAGTGTCCAGCATGACCCCCCCCACATTACATCATCACCTCCCACATTATGTCAATACCCTCTTCTACTTATTAACAATACTAAGCCCCAAACACACTACAACATTGCCGCCACCACGCCACCCCATACTACAGTAATACCCCCAATTATACAGGCGCCACTGTAGGAAACCAATGTTTTGCTTTTTTCAAATCTCCCACAAAATAGCAACAACAAACAGAATACTTACACACATATAGGTAACGGGTACCCTTTTCCCTCAATTAAATAGTAATAGCAGAATCTTCATGTATAAATGAAATAAAACTCTATCATATATCTAAAAAAAAAAGATAACTATTGAATGATCATTTGAACCTACACGGCCGCATTAAAAGTATTTCCATCTACAGCAAAATGTCAGAGAAAAATATTTTTTTTTACTACAGTAACTGGATATGCGTCTCTTCTATTCATTTTAAATAACACAGTAGATAAATTAAGGGGGATAGAAGAGGTGGGTGAGAGATAATTGGATGTGATCCATCAGTTTGATTAGATAGGAAACATTTAGATTATTTACCTGGAGATGTCTACCCCTGATACAGCAACTTCTTTGGGCTACCATCATATTCAACAATGAAAGACTTGACTTTGGCAGAAGTTCATATTATGCCACACCGTAGTGCGCCCAGTTCATATTATGCCACATCGTATTACCCTCAATTCATATTTGGTCATGCAGAAGTGCCCCCAAATCATATTATGTCACAACATTGCCTCCAAATCATATTATGCCACAATAGTGCCCCGAAATAACATTATGCCATAGTAGTGCCCAAAATCATTAGTAGTGCCCAGACAAAAACTCATTCACAAATAAAAATTGGTACAGCATATCAGATACTGACTGTGAGTCCCAAGAGCAGCTTAATACACCATTTACAATGCAAACAAAAATAGATATATTGACACAATCACAGATAAAATTTATGACAAGCAGTGTTTTTAATTAAAAATCTCTGTACAGATAAATATGCAACAAACATTACAGCGAAATAATGAGCAATACATAGTGTTTTAAACGTTATTGGATATGGTGTAGTGCCCCCAGTTCAAGAAAGGATGGTTAAAGACACATTGCACACGAGAAAATATATGAACTTACCTGATTATGGCATCCTGTGTTCTGTTCTCCTACTGCGCGCGTTGGGTGAGGAGGGATCAGCAGCTGTCAGCTCACACAGGCAATCGGGAGCAGGAACAGAGGGCAGTGGTTGAAGCAGAAATTTAGAAGTGGGGGTATGGAAAATATAAGTGTATGGAGTATGAAGGCTTGATTTTTATTTATTTTTTAACAATTGTCCCCTCTGTGCATTCCCATTCTTAATTACTACTTGTGTTTTATGATGGCTGCATCCCTGACATTCCCATTCTTAAGATGTCTCTCCTTTTACACTTTCTTTTACCTATGCCCCTGCACCATCTTCTCCTTTGTCCCTCTCACTTAACCCCCTGCACCACCTTCTCCGCTGGCTCTCACACATCTTCCTGCACCACCTACTCCCCATTCTCTCTCACACGTCTTCCTGCACCGTCTACCCCCCTGGCACTCACACGTCTTCCTGCACCCTCTGCCACCCTGGCTCTCACCCCCTCTCACAGCACCCCTTCCCCTTTGGCTTTCTCACAGCACCCCTTCCCCTTTGGCTCTCTCACACCCCCTCTCACAGCACCTCTTCTACTTTGGCTCTCTCACCCCCTCTCACAGCATCCCTTCCCCTTTGGCTCTCTTACCCCCTCTCACAGCACCACTTCCCCTTTGGCTCTCTCACACCCGCTCTCACAGCACCCCTTCTCCTTTGGCGCTCTCACCCCTTCTCACAGCACCTCTTCCCCTTTGGCTCTCTCAACCCCTCTCACAGCACCCCTTCCCCTTTGGCTCTCTCACCCCCTCTCACAGCACCCCTTCCTCTTTGGCTCTCTCAGCCCCCTCTCACAGCACCCCTTCCCCTTTGGCTCTCTCACCCCCTCTCACAGCACCCCTTCCCCTTTGGCTCTCACACCACCTCTCACAGCACCCCTTCTACTTTGGCTCTCTCACCCCCTCTCACAGCACCCCTTCCCCTTTGGCTCTCTCACACCCCCTCTCACAGCACCCCTTCCCCTTTGCCTCTCACCCCCTCTCACAGCACCCCTTCCCCTTTGGCTCTCACGCCACCTCTCACAGCACCCTTTCTACTTTGGCTCTCTCACCCCCTCTCACAGCACCCCTTCCCCTTTGGCTCTCTCACACCCTCTCACAGCACCCCTTCCCCTTTGCCTCTCTCATCCCCTCTCACAACACCCCTTCCCCTTTGACTCTCATCCCCCACACTCGTGACTCCCCCCCATCCCCGCAAAAATCGCGGCACCCCCACGACCCCCCCCCCCCAAAAATCGCTGCACCCCCCACGACCCCCCCCTCATTCAGATAAAAAAAAATCTGGAAACTCTCTAGTGTAGTAGTGCACAGCATAATGGGGGAGGGAGCTGAGCAGCACGCACCAGAGGTAGCTGGTTCCTGGGGAGGAACCAGCCACCAAGAAGACATGAGGAGTCGGGCTGGCCCATCCAGCCATCGGCCCTTCTGGCATTTGCCAGAAGTGCCAGATGGCCAGTCCGGCCCTGCATGGCACTCACACCTAATACTGGAATGCCCTCATTTGTCAGGTATGCTCTGCTGTTGCTAAGCTACACCAGGTGCTGCTAAGTCACCCGACCAATAACAATAAGCATTGCAAAGCAGCCTCCAGTTTACACCTCTTTTAATTAGTTCAAGAGAGTTAGTTGACATTGAAACAGTATAATGGGTCAGTATTGCAAATTTTATTGTTTTTAATACATTAGTAGAACTGCACTTGTAAAAGTGCTTTCCCAAAACATCATCATTATTTTAATTTGTTTGTAAGGCATAACAAATTGTGCAGCACTGTACAGTCAGGAAGCAAATCACACAAATGTAAATTAACAAAATCACAGATCAAACAAGTTCAAAGTAAAAGGACAAATCATATATGTAAAATTACAAGTAGCAAATATACAAGTACAAATTCCAAAGTAAACATTAGTAACATTAAAACATAACAATCGCACAAATAAACATGATTAGTTCCATTTTGTACATATTAAGTTTGACATAGCAATTGGACATCCAAGTGAAGATGACATAGAGGCAGCTGGGCATGAAGGATAAGAAAGAAAGAGACAGGTTGGCTAAGGAGAAATAGATTTGAGTTTCACTGGTGCAGAGGTGGCATTGGAGGCTGTAAGTGCATTTGACTTCACAGAGAGAACAAGTGTAAAGATAGAAAAGCATAGGGCAAAGAACAAAGCCTTGAGGGATCCCAAAAAAAAAAGAGAAGGGGAGCATGAGTCAGAAATAAAGTCACTGAAGGAGTGGTCAGTCAGGCAGAAGGCGCACCACGAGAGGACAGTGCTACTTAGGCCAAAGGAGTGAAGGGTGTCAAAGAAAAGTGGATGGTGGGCAGCGTTGACGGCAGGAGAAAGATCAAGGAATATCAGCAGGGAAAAGTTATATTTTGACTTAGCTAAGAGTAGATAATTGGTCAATTTAGTATGGACAGTCTTATTGGAGTGAAGAGGGCGGAAGCCTGACTGCAGAGGATTGAGACGAGGGTGGGTGGAGAGAAAGTTAATCAGAAAAATGGGATGGTAGATATAGAGACATATTCAATTGCCCGTGTTACTTGCAAAAGTAACATGGCGTTAAAACTATTACCGTTATTACGGTAATTCTAAGCCAGATTTCAGCTAGCAGCTCCCTGAGGGTTGGCATTTGGAATGTTGGAGATGATGTGAGGTGGATTGGGCTGCTTCATTTAATGGCACAGAGAGTGTGGTGTTGTAGAAAAACAACAGCATTTGGGCAGGACACTGTAGAAATAATAGAGGCTGGGAAGAGGATATGGTTGAGGCAAATAAGGCCTTACAGTGTACACATTGATTTAGGAACAGGCAGGGCCAGTGCTGGGATGTCCAGCGTCCCCCTGCAAAAAAATATTTTGCACCATCCTCTTTTATATTTTATTTGTTCATTCAATAATTCTTTCTTTTTTTTAAAATACAAATCATATAGTACACTTTACTAAAGGGAGTAATACAAATAAATACATTAAACACCAAACATGAATTGCTATATGAATAATATAAATGAAGAATATGTATTCTTTGTAAAAGAATTTACAATTTTTGACAAAATAGTTTGGTTGTGCCCCTTCCTTCATCACACTGTGCACCCTCTTCATTACAATGTGCCCCCTTTTGATCCCACTGTGTCCCTTCATCATCACACTGTGCCCCTTTATCACACTGTGCCCTCTGCTCCATCACACTGTACCCTCTCCTCATCCCACTGTTGCTGCCTTCTGATCCACAATGCTGCCCCCTCTTTCATCAAAATTGCTGTTGCCTCTCTTTCATCAACGTTGCTGACCACATCCTTTCTCGACATTGCTGTCCCCCTCCTTTTCCACATTATTGTCCCCCTCCTTCTTGAACATTACTGTCCCCCTCCTTTTTACACATACTCTACCCCTCCTTCTTGAATGTTGCTGTCCTACTCCTTTCATCTACATTGCTGTCCCTCTCCTTTTTCCACATACGGCCCCCCTCCTTCATCAACATTGCTGTCCCCCTCTTTCATCAACGTTGCTGACCCCATCCTTTTTCCACATTACTGTCCCCCTCCTTTTTCCACAGTGACCCCCTCCTTCTTGAACATTATGTCCCTCTCCTTTTTCCACACACTCTCCCCCTTGTTATTGAACTTTACTCTACTGCTCCTTTTTTACATACCGTCCCCCTCCTTCTTGAACATTACTGTCCCTCTCCTTTTTCCACATACTGCCCCCCTCCTTTTTCCACATTAATGTCCCCTTCCTTCTTGAACATTACTGTCCCCCTCTCTACATTGACTGCCTGTATTTTACCGAATCCAATATAAAAGTGTTCTACTAACATATAAGGTCATCAATAAAACTGCACCAAAATACATCTCCACACTTGTCTCAAAATATCTCCCAACTCAACAACTCTATTCTGTGTCTCTCATCCACTCTCATTACATCTGCCTATTCCCAGTTACAGGTCTTTTTTCAAGCTGAACCCACTGTATGTAATTCCCTCCCTCGCACAATAAGACTTTCCTCTGGTCTACAAACTTTCAAACGTTCTCTGAAAACCCACCTTTACAGACAAGCTTATAATATTCCTCATCCACTATACAATTCACACAAAACAACAACCCTCTGGCCCTAAGCCAACATTGATTTGTGACTGGATCACATAGCAAATTAATCACTTTTTACCTTTGCAATCTGGCGCGACCAATATTCAATATGTAGATTTAACCTCATGTATAGATTGTAAGATTGCGGGCAGGGTCCTCTTACCTCTATGTCTGTTTTACCCATTATTGTTTATTACTGTTTGTCCCCAATTGTACAGCACTACAGAATTTGCTGGCGCTATATAAATAATTGTTGGTGATGATGATATGGTCACGAAAGAGTAAATAACCGAACAAGCTCCATTATTAAGTCATATCTTATATATATATTGTAAAATTTACCAAATAAGAGGCTCCTCAAGCAGTTTCTGTTTTATTTCAACATAAAACAGCATGACACACACCACAGCTTCCCGACACACTAACTTTACCCACAATCCATAGCTATTGTGTGGCTGCTTGTCAGCTCCGGAAGCCTCTCCCACAAGATCCAACAGTCCTATTATACACACACACACACACCACAGCAATCACACCCATGTTGTGCTCCTGTGTGTCTGCGTGCTGTGGGAAAGACCGAGTGGGAAATTAACCCTGTCTACAGCCAGTATCCGCAAACTCTGGGATTTTACCTCTCCCTGTGCAGGAAAGGTGTGGCAAATACTCTCTTTGCCTATATATATATATATATATATATATATATATATATATATATATATATTGTAGTATAATCAGGGGAATAGGTACTACCTCCTTGGGGAAGATGCGGTGAGCAGAAGCAGTAAACCACACAAGTCCAGAGGTTTAAGGATAACAGCCACAGTCAGTTTATTCACCAGTTTAGAAACAAAACAAAATATAAACAAAATCCTAGTTGTCTGGCTACTAACTAATACATTTTAGCAAGGCCCTCTCTATATTATTGCTCACCACAGCAGAGTGTCTCAGGAGGCAACTCAGAGAGGGCCTGGTTGCATATCCTAGCTGCCTTTTCACATGCACCTCACAGGTGCATCTCTTAATCAGTCTGTTTAAAATACAACATTAGCCAAGGCTTATGTACCTGCCATTTACCTCTTGCCCAGAACTTCTGTTACAAATTATATATATATATATATATATATATATATATATATATATAAAATCACATTTGTATTATCAATATACATTCCCCAGAAAAAAAAGATTAGTAGGGAATGCAAAGTAAACCTTGCCCAAAAGTTACTAATTTTACCTGCTACCTACATCACCATTAAAACCTAAACTTTGGGAATCACCTAGAGAGTGCAGGCTATTCACTGAGGTTGAGATTGTATTGTTATGACATATATGTGTGCTTATCATCATAAGAACCTATAAAAGTAAAATTTGCTTATTACTCTATCTGGAGAACAAAGATTAGAGGCAGTGGCTTTGCTGATATCCTGATCCTGTCGTTTTGTCTTTATATATGTTGAACCCACAAATTGGACAGATATGTAACAAGTTGCTGTTAAGGCTCCTGCTGGACTCCAGATAAATCCCTAGACTCAAGGCAGGGTACAATGAGGTCTCCACCTATAGCAAAGCCACTTTTCCCTTAGAGTGCAATATGGTCACAGGTATTAAGATACCCCCAGAACTTTAGCTCAGTATGGACTTACCTTAGTGCCAGCTAGCGGAGGGAATAACTAGGGCGGACAATAATCAGGGAAATTCCAGAAACAGACAAAAGATCAGGCACCATGAGGGTTATAAAAACTGAAAGCAGAAACAGCAGGATTCATGAAAATGTGTACAGCAAGAATGCTTTCAGTGTCAGGGAAGCTGTGTACTCCCTGCCATTTAAACTACTGATGGTCAATCACAGTGTTCAATTAAGAGCAAGAACCCTGCAGCTTATTGCTGCATTTGCAGTCACTACCAACGAGACAGTAATTAGCATCCCAACTGCCTAGCAATCAGCTGCAGCTGGGAAAAGGAAGATTGCAGCTCCTTGCTGTTTTTGTCCTTTTGAGGAGCACGGCAGCTCCTAACAGTCACCCTTGCCTATTGTTGTTTACAAATTGTCCTATTAGAACCACAGCAATCAGAAATTGCAGTATTGACCTGATATAATAAATAACAAAATGGATAAACACCAACTTGCCAAATGGGATAGAACCCAAGAGGAAGCCAATAAGATGGATTAGGCGAAAGCACTGGAAAGTGAACTGTTTTATCATCATCATCATCAATTTTTATTTATATAGCGCCAGCAAATTCTGTAGCGCTTTACAATTGTTTGATTTAAATGTAAATGTGGAGCCAAATTTCAACCCAACCATAAATGCCCAGCAGAACCTAAATATAATAAACGCAACTCTTAGCTTTTATGACGAGCTTGTATGGGCCATAACATATATGATGGAGCTCCTGATGCAAATGCAAACTAGTAAACTTACTTCAGCAATCTAAGAGTTACAGGTACCACTAACTCACACATTAATGCAAGTATATCTTAACAAGCAGCGATCATGCAAGATGTTTCTGCATTAAAAAAAATACTCTGCTATGACTTACAAAATCCAGAAACAGGTGCTAAATAAAATTGATGACCTTCAGGATAGGTCCAGATTACATAATCTGTACATAGTTGTACATTAGGAATACATGAAAGCTCCAGCTTTGTTTAAATATCTATAAGGTTTCCATTCGTATTCTTATATTCCAGAAGTGTCAAATACAATATATATAGAACAATTTCATAGGAACATAGGAACATGTAGGAAAGACTAATAATTGTCTTTACCAACCATCCACTTAACCTCCCACCTCTTCTGATTCTCCCCTGGCTCCTTTTCTCTCCCCTTTGCTTCACTCCTCTTGTGCCTGATTTTGTATACCCTCCCTTAGGATGTAAGCTCGTATGAGCAGGGCCCCTCTCCCCTCCTGTCTCCACACCTGTTCTTCCGCTCCGTCTTTACAGTATTTGCCTGCCTGGAGTTTCTGAAGTTCTGGTACTTTGTGTTTATTGTTCTGTATTGTTTTACCCTGTATAGTATACTGTTTGTGCCGTGTACGGCGCTGCGGAAACCGTGTGGTGCCTAACAAATAAACGATAATAATAATAATAATAATAATAATAATAATAATAATAATTGTCATTTAAAATACCTTAACTATGCATATAAAGTAACACTATGGACGGCTGCAAAAATCATGGGCACTATTATATGGAAGAAAGCATGGCTTCCCATCTTCTAAAATATACTTAGTGGAAGTCATCAGAACACAAAAGGAATTCTCAAGGATATATACAAAGCAAAGGAAAGAAATGTGCACTACAATGTGCAGCACAACTATACAACAACAATAATTTTTCACATTAAAGACTATAAGGGGGGTATTCGATTGTTTCTTTTAACGTGCTAAAACAAAAAAAAATGAGCGCTCTAAAAATATTACCGTTAATACGGTAATTACTCGCTAAATTTCATCTCGCAGCTCCCTGAGCAGCGAGCTGAAATTCAGCCCGCTGGCAGCGAGTAAGTACCGTATTAACTGTTTACGCGCGCAAAATTACCGTATAATATGAAGTTTTTTTCGAGCGCTCGTTTTTTTTTGTTTTAGCGCGTTAAAAGAAACAATTGAATACCCCCCTAAAAACATTACAACAACATTCAATGTCCAGGCATATTTGGGAGAAGAACATGCGGAGGCTAATATGACAAACCTGGACTGCACTGCTTTATGACAGGAGCTTATAGGACAGTAATACTCAACTTATAACATTGGACAACAAATTAAAAAGGGCAAAAGTCTTTAAATTACAGTTAATGAGTATTAAGGTCCAACAGATCCTAATAATTGTATTTATAGTAGACAAAGTCTTAAAATGTTAAACAAACTATATGCTAGACAATATGACCACTTACTATATTATACAGTTCACACAAAAGTAGAGATGTTCACTGACCTCCATGTTTTGGTTTTGGTTTTGGATGTGGATCAACTTTGTGTTTTGGTTTTGACAAAACCACCCTTGTGTGTTTTGGTTTTGGATCCCTATTTTTTCTCTAAAATCCCTATTTTTTTTCTATAAAATCACATAATTTGGTTCTTTTTTTGTTCCGATATTATTATTAACCTCAATAACATTAATTTCCAGTCATTTCCAGTCAATTTTTGTCAAGTGACAAGAACATTGCTACCCCTCCTGTTTCTGTATGAGCAATGGCACTGAGCAATGGCACTGGAGACTTGACAGTGACAAGAACACTGCTACCCCTGTTTCTCTGTGAGCAATGGCACTGGAGACTTGAGAGTGACAAGAACATTGCTTCCCATGTCTCTGTGTAAGCAATGTCACTGCAGAATGGAGGAGAGTGACAAGAACACTACTAGCCCTGTTTCTGTGTGAGCAATGGCGCTGGATCTCCTGGGGAGGGAGGTACTTATGGAATCCAAAACCCGCGAGACCCGACAATGCAACAATGACATTTTGCCTCAATTCAGATCTGAGGACGGAGTACAGATGAAAGTACAGAGCCGGCTCGCGAGCCTACTCGGATCCCATAAGTTCAGGTGGGTGCGGTTTTCAGAAAACCGAGTCTGAGCATCTCTACAGAAAACCCTTATATCATAATATGACCTCCAATCAACTAAAATGTACTAAATCTATTCAAATTACAATATGCTACCTCAAAATTCAAGCACAACATACATGGGTCTTATGACAACAATATTAAAAATTCAAATCCAGTATGAAAATTCTCACTGTGGCCCTAAGGGAAACCAAAAGTTTTACAATTTTATGACACATATGACTAGAGATGCTCATTGACCCCCGTGAAGTGGTTTTGGTTTTGGATCTGGGATTAGCTTCATGTTTTGGTTTTGGTTTTGGCAAAACCACCCTCGTGTGTTTTGGTTTTGGTTTTAGTTTTGGATCTGTATTTATTTTGAAAAAATGCTAAAATATGCAAAAATCACATAATTTGGTTCTTTTTTTGATCCTACATTATTATTAACATCAATAAGACTAATTTTAAGTCATTTGCAGTCAATGTTGACCACCTCACAGGTCACAATATTATTTTCAAACAAAGATTGCAGAAGTTCTTGCACGTGATAAGAAAAAGGTCATTGTCATGCCTGGGCATAAGACCAAAAATCCACCTCTTACATGTGCAATTCTTTTTACACAAATCCTGACAACAGTTGTCTAGCCATTTGTAGTGTTTGTAAAGCCACACTCAGTAGAGGTAGGGATCTTAACCATCTAAAATCCTCATCCATGTGACAGCATTTGAAGCGAGTTCATGAAAAGGTGTTGGGAAAATCAGAAACTTATGTTAAAAAAATAACAACAAGCAGTCCATCATCATCTACCTCCCTTCTCTCATCTAGATCCCAGCACCTGAAATCTACACCCCCAACACCTTCATCATCAATATCCCCACAAGTGATGGGAGTTGGTCCTGCATTTAATTTGCTAAGGCTAGATGACTTCTCCACTAACCATGATTCCTCTGAAGAATTATTGAGCGTTAGTCCCACTGCTGCTGCTGCTGCTGGGGGTGGTTCTTCAATCCAGAAGAAGACTACAAGTAGTTTACAACAATTGACTATTAAACAATCCTTTGCTAGAGGAAGAAATTAAGGAAGCTGTCATCCAGTCGCAAAGCGGATCAAAGATACCATGGGGACTATGCTAGTATTAGATCTGCGTCCAATATCCACTATTAATGCAGCTGGTGTTAGACAATTACTTGAGGTCTTGTGTCCCCGTTACCAAATTCCATTACAACACCCTTTTACTAGAAAAGCTATTCCTCACCTCTGCCAGAAGGTTCGTAAAATTGTAATTATTGGGCTACAAAATGCCATTCTACCCACTGTACACTTAACCACAGATATGTGGACAAGCAGAATTGGGCAAACTAAAGATTATATGACTGAGACAGCCCACTGGGTTGGTGATTTGCCTTCACCAGCAGGAGCAGCAGCAACATCTACCCAAGTGCGTCACATTTTTCTGAGGCAGGCTACTCTGTGTTTTATCTGCTTCACTAAGAGTCATATTATTGTTATTATATATATATTATTATTAGTGTCAATAGTGTTATCGAGGATAAGGTCACCTCTAAAAAATAGATGGGTTTTCAAAGAGCATCTAAAGATTTGAAGGCTATGGGAAAGTCTGATTGAGCGTGGTAGGGAATTCCATAAGTGGGGAGCAGCATGGGAGAAGTCTTGAAGGCAGGAGTGAGAGGTGGTTATCATACACGAAGACAAGGCGCAGGTCAGAGGTAATACCGCTGACAACCTATTTTAAAAACTAAGGGATGTCATTGCAACATGGCTTATCCTGCTTGGACTCTCCTGAGGATATGTGATTTCTGATAACGCCACCAATATTGTTAGAGCATTACAGCGGGGGAATTCCATCACATTTTCTGTTTTGCTCACACAATCAACTTGGTGGTGTAGAACTTTTTAAAAAATTACAATGACATGCAGGAGATGCTGTCTGTGTCCCGAAAACTTTAGGGTCATTTTCGGGATTGTGCAACAGCATGTAGGAGAATGCAGCAGCTGCAAAAAGATGAGAATTTGAGGGGGAATGTACTTTAGTCCAGCGAAGTAGTCACCTACACACGGAGACACACGGTTAGCTTGAGTCAAGTGATTGCCTTAATTATACTTTTTAAGAAGCAGCTAGAGAAATTGAAGGATGGAATTAAACTAAACAAATCAAGTAATATATATAATGGAAAAGGACAAAGATGGCGCTATTGATATCATCTAATAAATAGTAAAAAAGTACTTAATTCGCTTTGCCAGGATCAAAGAGCTATCAACATCTTGTAATGACATCTCCTCCTTCAGTTTCTCTGGCAACTGGTTCTATAAAAAAACGTAGCTTTCCCCAGACACCCAGTGGTGATGCAGATGAGTCAGCACAAAATTTTGACATTTGCTCTGCCCTTAAAGAATTGCCCAAAAATCGTGACAGCTCTGCCATAAAATGAACTGCAAATTCCATGAGATAGGCCATTATCGGAAATTACATCAAAGTACACAGACTTCTGTGATGGTGGATTCCAGCAGGGATGAATTAGTATTGTTTGAGGAACATGTACACAATGATGAGGGTGAATATGATGACAGTGTACATTGCAGGTGCTGAAATCTAGCTAAGAGAAGGGAGCTATCTGATGCTGGTATGCCTGGTAATATTGGGTAGAATGGCATCTTGGCAATTTTATGTTTTTCTACAGTAAACTTTCACCTTTTTAGAGAGGTTTTTTTCCTTAAAATGATACAAGCTTTTTGTTTACATTTTGATTTCCCTGACTTAAAACCACTATGCACTTGAACATAGGCTTTAGCACATGAGGTACAGTCATGACTGAGACTGGAAAGTGACAACAACAATGTCATCCCTCCTGTTTCTGTATGAGCTATGGCACAATACAATGTAACTGGAGACTTTGAAGAACACTGACAGCCATATCATTACAATTTCTGTTTCAGCACTGAACCCTGCCACCTCTCCTGTTTCTGAGTGAGCTGTGGTACAGTAAAATGTAACTGCAGATTTAGACCAAGCCAGACAGCCCTATAATTTCTATTTCAGCAATGACTCTTAGCAATGGAACACTCCTCTTTGTCTGTTACCTATATAACGCAGTAGAATTTGCCTGCAAATTCAGAAGACTAGCCTGCTAACCCTCCTATTTGTAATTCAGCAATGACTCTTTGCATTGGAGCACTCTACTTTCTCTGTTACCTATATAATGCAGTAGAATTTATCTGCAAATTCAGAAGACAAGCCTGCTAGCCCTTCTATTTCTATTTCAGCAATGACTCTTAGCAATGGAGCACTCCTCTTTGTCTGTTACCTATATAAGCAGTAGAATTTGCCTGTAAATTCAGAAGACAAGACTGCTAGCCCTCCTATTTGTATTTCAGCAATGTCAACTAGCATTGGAGCAATGGCGTTCTTGTCTTTGGGTTTATATAACACTTTATACTTTTTGGTGCAAATTCAGAAGAAAAACCTGCAAGGACTAGTATTTGTATTTCAGCAATGACAATTAGCAATGGAGCAACGCAGCTCTCCTTTTTGTGTTACCTATATAACACAGTAGAATTGGACTGCAGAATTACACCTGTACAAGTATTTGTATTTTTCTGCAATTAGATTTAACACTGGCGCTATGGATCCCTCCTAAATGTCACTGATTACTTTGTTTAACACTGCTACCATCCTCCTCTTTTAATTCTCTATCATTGCCTGCCCAACTGCTCTACACTCTATTCTACTCCTTCTGTGTCCCTCTCTCAAATGGCGCTAGATCGTGGTGGAGGGCGGTATTTATAGATTCCAAAACTCGCGAGATCCCGAGATCTGACGACATTACAATGACGCAAAAGTCTTTTCAAGGAGCTTTTCTGATAATTGCAGTGTCAGTCGTGTCACAGATTAAATCAGAGGGTGGAGATGAGAGATCTACTATTAATAAATCTCTTAAGAGGGTTGAATGTACAGAACTACATAGAGCAAATGTTAAAATTTTGTTCATGGAAAGCAGAAGACAAACTCCCCTATCAAAATGAGGACAACTATTACAAACATCAATAAAATTAAGGCAGACATCACTTTCTTGCAAGAGACACAATTAATTGATAAGAAGCATGAATAGCTTAATGTTCAAAGACAAGTATTATTAGCATATGCTCCCTATAATTAGGGAGCAATAATGATAAGTCCAGAGGAGTGACAATGCTGGTAAGGAAATTTATAATGTATCAACGAATGCTAATACATTATAAATATATAACCAGGTAGATTTGTAATGAACAAGATGTTTTATGTAAGGTAATTACAGCAAAATGTTTTTCCTGAATGTTTTAAATAAATTATATGGATATATGTACTCAAACCTAATAGTAGTATGTGATTTTAATTTAGTAGAATCACAGTAACTGAATGAAAAGAGATCACCTCAAGGGCATAAAATTTGTGTAAATTGCCAAACAGTTGCATATGTTTGCCAACAGATATATATATATGGGGCCTAATTCATTAAGGATCTTATATTAAGAAGTTTCTTATTTAAGTCTCCTGGACAAAACCATGTTACAATGCAAGGGGTGCAAATTAGTTTTCTATTTTGCACATAAGTTAAATACTGTCTGTTTTTTCATGTAGCACGCAAATACTTGATAGCTTATTTGTACACTGAAATTTAAAGTTGATATTTGTGTGCTACATGAAAAAAACAGACAGTATTTAACTTATGTGCAAAACAGAAAACTAATTTGCACCCCTTGCATTGTAACATGATTTTGTCATGTTAGACTTAAATAAGAAACTTCTTAATTTAAGATCCTTAATGAATCAGACCCATGGATTGTAATACAAGAATATGCTTGCATTTCAGCAACATGCAATACACTTTTAAGGATTGATTATCTCTTAGATTCCAATACATAATACATAATACTTTAATGATTATAGTAGATGAAACCAATATCGAACCAACGTACTGATCTGGCTAAGGGTTAAGGAAATTACATTCTTGGCAGACACCAACAACGTAAATTATAGTACAGAGAGGAAGAGTCATGGATGACCACTGCTTCTATAGCACTGGAGTTACTAGCAATAGCATTAAGGGAAAATAAGTACAGGAGCATCCCAGTAAAAATCTCTGAAGATAAAATAGCTTTATTTCCAGATAATATGTTATTAATGGCTTCAAAACCGGAAATATTGATCCCAGAAATTCTAAATATTATTAATGTGCTGGGCTTCTTTGCTTGTTATAAAATAAATGTCAGCAGGGTTTAGAGATATATTTTGAGCTTTTAAAAAACTCAGAATATAGCTCTAAATCCCTGTATACCACATCCCAGTTTAAATTAACTATAAACAAACCGAAACGGTTTTCATCCCATCTAAATTACAAAACGTACAAATTCAACTCTACTACAGTGTTAGATAAGATATCAAAAATCCTAGAAAATTGGAGACACCTAATTTTATCACTGCTAGGAAGAAATGCAGTTGTCAAGAGTGTTTTTATCTCCAAGTTGCTCCAATGCAGATGTTGCTGATTAATTTAATTAAATCATATGCATATAAATGTTCCAAATTACTCTCTTGATTTATATGGTAAAATAAAAAGTCTACAATAGACTGAAATAAATTATTTCCAACTAAGAAACAAGGTTATATAGGTCTCCTTGATGCTATTGCCTTTTACAATTTAAAATTTAAAAATTTAGAAGTGGCAAAACTATATCACAACTCATGACTCTGTGGGAAAATCAGAAAGTGTTGGGCGAAGATTATTGTTATTTAGGAATAATAATTTTAATCTAAACTATAAAAAGATCAAGAAGCCCTCTAATTGTCTAATTTCAATTATTAGAATACTGGCATACTAACAACTAACATTAAACCAATATTAACATTTACAGTTACTTTTGCTAAGAAAGCTGTACTACAATAGGGGACATTTCCTGTACACGCTTTCCTAGAGACAGTTTCAATGCAATTACTACAAACTCTTCTCTTTGATAGAGCTTTTGAAGAGTTATCCTTCTATATAGAGAAAATAAGTTTACATATAAATGTATAGAGAGAAAGAGAGAGAGCGAAATTGGATGAAAATGTACCATTTAATATAATGAAAAAATATGAGTCAACTGAGTGGTTCTTAACTCTTAGCGCACAGGTGGTTAAAATAATTTAAAAGTATACATTCCTGTCCCCCAATAAAGCGAGGTAAGAGGGCTCTGCTATAAGAGATAACATAGACAATAGACAAATAGGGAGGGACTCAGTGGGTGTTTAGAGGTGGTAGCAGAGGCAGAGAAGTTACAGGAGGGCTGATAGACTTGAATAAAGAAATTAGTTTTAAGGGTGTTCTTGATGCCTTGGAGAGTATAGGGTATGATATAAGACTTTCCACAGGTGAACAGCAGCGCAGGCAAATTCCTAGAGGTGGGATTGGGAAGAGGTAGTCAGTGTAGTAGTAAGGCAGTGGTCATTGGCGGCTGAGTGGAGGGGGGAAATATTGGTTGGTAGTTATGAGGTTAGAGATGTAAGGGGGTGGATTTGGTTGAGGGCTTTGTAGTCGAGGGAGGGGAGAAACTACAGTACTCACATATCTTCCGGAATGAGACTTATTGTCATAATAATATATTTCATATGCAATTGTGCAGGATGTTATGGTCTGTTTACTGAATGGTTAATTATGTCTCTGTGAGGTGTCAGAGGAAAGATATAGCTGGTATAAGAATTTTGGACTATTTACTGAACTGACTGTGATTCACACCCAGGGGAGGACCTCCACCCAGTATTAGCATATACACTGCCCTCCCAGTGGAACATTATTATAAACCCATTTACATATACATGGAAATTAGCTAGTAGAATCCTGATAGCAAACATATGGTATAAAATATAAGGCAATCAACTTATTCTTGTTGGCAAGACTCACAGTCCATAAATACATGTAGATGTGATGAAACTTGTAGTCTTCTGCTCTGTTCTTAAAGGTACGTATAGCAATTCCCCCCCAACAAAGTATATAGAAGAGGTAATAGTGTGGTATGTTCATATATGATATATCATCACATGTATTTCATACATTGCGTGCACATTAATGGATTTCAAAGTAGTGTGTAAGACTTTATAATTTGATATCCGCCATCAGTAAAAAATCCAAAACAGTGTAGCACAGCACAAGGGCTTAAAGATTATTATAGAATTATAGAATGTTCCAGAAGAAAACAGAGGCCATACAGATCCAAATCATGAACTAGAATCACAAATATGTAAAAGAGGCAATGTGTGAAATACACTGGTGGTAGTCAGCATATTGATGCTGACTACCCCGACAAGACTAACCTCAACATCAGGATTCCAAAGGGCTGCTTCCCAACCTTCACCGATGACGACTCCTCTTCACACTGACTTCAGCCAATGACGATGAAATAAGAAGGAGGTTGCATTGATGACGTCATTGACCATGCCGACGTGATTATCGCTGTTGTTAAGGGGATAATGTAAGTATGCACCGATGTACAATGTAGAAGCCTTTGTAAACTACATTGTACATGGGTGCAAGGGGGGGGAGCTGGGAGCAGATGAGTATGAGGTGGGGGAAGCATACAGGTAGCAAAACCAACAGAAATAACCCTAATCCTGGGGTTAAAGTAGTTGCCGGAAGTAATTGTGGGGACATGGCCCTAACCAGGGGAGTTCCCACCCAAACCAATAGCTGAACAATATTACCAACATTTGTGAATTCAACATTATAACATTTGCAAATAATAGTAACAGTAACAGTCCTGAAAGCAACAGTAATCCTATTGATGGAGGCAAGAGAAAGATACAGTTTTACCTACCAACGAGGGACCTCCCTCACTCCAGGCATAAACTTTCTTGCTCCATCGACTCAAACAGTACAGCTCTCATTCTCAAGGGAGAGGCTATGACAGTGGAGAGTGCATGTGAGATAAAATGAGCTTAAAAGCAAGAGCATGACTCTCACTATAGTGAAGGATAGCATATTAAAGATGTAATAAAAAGTATTTTCTTCACTCTCTGTCAACACGCGACCACTCCCTCTGCACACTTGTTTGAGGTGTCGACTCAGTCATCGATGGCCGAATATCCCAGGACATCAGGAGTTGAATACCATCTTCTACTGAAGCGATTATGTGAGTAGACTTGTTGCGCTGGATAATAAGCTTGACTTGGAAGCCCCCACGATATTGGATCTGATTATCTCATAAGGCTATGGTGATGTACTGGAAAGTGTGCCATTTGGCAACGGTAGCTGGAGGAAAATCAGGGAAGAGTTGAAGGCCCTGGAGAATCTCCTCAGCCGATGATGTTTTGGACGCCCGCAAGATCTGTTTCTTGATATGGTAATAGTGTACGTGCATAAGCGTGTCTCTGGGTGTAGACTCTAAACCAGATCTCAGAGTCAGGAGTCTATGTATACAGTCTAGAAGAAGATCTTGTGTAGAGGCTTCAGGTAACAGCTTTTGAAACAAATCTTTGATGAAGCTAGACAAGTCAGAATTAGAAACAGACTCCAGGATGCCTATTAATTTATCTGCCATTTTGTCCATAATGGCAAACACCTGATTTTTAAGCTTCTCATGGGAGGAAATAAGCTCTTTGAGGGTTGTCACCAGCTCCTCTCCATTTTGTCCTCTACAAAATAGATTCTCCTGGCCAGCTCTGTCATCTGCGTGTTAATTTCACGTATAGAAATTAACACGCAGATGACAGGGGATAGAGATAGTGACAGGGGATAGGGATGGAGATAGTGCAGGTACTGGGATAGATGCATCCACTTCCCCTGAGCCTCTATGTTTAGAAACTGCTCCAGATGATGGAGAAGATTGTGGTTTGAAGAATTGGACAGTCGGTGCAACCTGGAGGCCTTAATTCTCCTTCTTAGCCAATCCGCTCGGAGAGTCGCATTAAGGAATCCCAAAACAGTATCAGAAGTTATGGAGAGTCCATAAGCCTGAAGCAAAAACAGGCTCTGTTGCGTAGCAATCAGACAAGGTATATTGAATTCGGATTCATGAAGGCATGTGTGCAAAATAGTATTGTCAGTTAGGTATATGGCATCTCAAGGAATTGTGTCTTGAGACAGTTGTGGGCTTGTAAGCAGAGATAGTAGATGATAATGCTGAGTATTGGGGAAGTCCTTATAGAATCTCTATAGTGTAATGCAGAGTGTGCACTGTCCAAGTTGAAACACCTCAGCAGAGATTGATCAGGCTAGCTGTTCAAGGGGCTGATGTAGAGTCTTGTTATTAGAAGCACCCAGGATTCTCACCTCTTCTGTGGAAAGGATCTTGGTCCTGAGAATGCCCGGCTTCAGACTCCTGTAGGTCCCTGTATGGCTGGCTAGCCCTGTGTTGTATATGGCTGTGCTTCCCTTAAGTTTAGACCTGGTGAGAGTGGTGGTATGGGAGCACCAGCTTCCAATATGTGTATTCCCGTTGTCTGGGTCCCACAACCGCGGGCCGGAAGTGGCTGGCCGAAAACCGAAAGTGATCTGCCGAGAATCGTAAGTGGTCACCCGCGGTCCACTTGGGAGTCTTGGACACAACACTGGATGAGAGGCAGCAGAAAGGGGTCCCAGTGGCTGCAGGCAACACAGGGGGACCAGCCAGGTGGAACAGATAAAGCGGCCAGATCGCAGGGCTCACATCCACATGGCAGCCAGATGAAACAGCGTGCAAGTCAGGATGAACAGCTTAAACCGCTGCATTTTCTACATCCAGCATTGCCTGATAGGTTCAACGAGACATCAGTCAGCAGGCAGGTCTCAACAAGAACCCAAAAGTTAGTAATTATAGGACTAAAAGGGAGAGCCCTGCTGAGGAACGTCCAGTCAAGATGGCGTTTATGCCACAACCCTGATTGCCTTATATTTTACACAATATAAGTTTGCTATAAGGATATGACTTTCTAATTTTCATGTATATGTAAGATGGAATATATTAATTAATTATATTGTGCAAGGCCCATCGCCATTGTCTGCACCTTTCTTTTTTGTATAATATACATGTGGGGCCTGATTCATTAAGGTACTTAAATTAAGAAGTTTCTTTTTTCAGCCTCCTGGACAAACCCATGTTACAATGCAAGGGGTGAAAATTAGTGCTACGTGAAAAAACAGTCAGTATTTAACTTATGTGCAAAACATAAAACTAATTTTCACCCCTTGCATTGTAACATGGTTTTGTCCAGGAGACTGAAATAAGAAACTTCCTAATTTAAGTACCTTAATGAATCAGGCTCGTTGTTTTTGCTTTTGGTGAAGCCTTGTAAATACAGATAAGTGCTGCAGACCTTGAAAGGTGCGTGGTGGATCTCAATAATCTATTATATTATGATTATAAATTCGCAGTGTGCTATTGCAAATTGACAGCTTTTTGGCCCTTAATCTAACTGAAGAGCTGTACATTTCATTCTGCCTTGTCCCAGTCATACAGATTATACTGTGTAAATGTGACATCCTCTGCGATTTTTACCCCTTTTTTTACTGCATTGTTTTTTTATGTCATTTGTTATATGATTTTGTTATATCCAATGCTGTGTACCGTTTTATTTTAAATCAAAATGCAAAATATTGAGTCTTCAAAACCTGTTAACCACTTGCTGTGACATCCGAATCACATATGTCATGATCTATTATTAACTTACTGTAATAAATTATGTTATAAATAATTTAAGGAAGATGTTCTTCCAAATTCAATACTAACATGCAAAATGTTATAAATAACTTGAATGTAATTTTTGTACTCACTTATGATTATAATAAGAAATCAATATGGAATGTATATTTTATATTTTCATATAATTATGATATATAAGAAGTCAATAAGGATAAAAAGCAACTTTTTTTTACCTGTTAATCACATATAAAATATATTTATTCATTTTGCATTGAATAATAAAAATAATTAAATAAAAATATAAAAGTATATTAAACCATCATGGGTTGGGTACTAAATAACGGGGATGTGACGACCACAAACCATCATATCTAACATTATACATGGATTGTTTAGAGGTTTTACAAATAAAGAAAAAATAAAATTTGTTGTAACTAACTTAATAATCAGTGAATAAAACTGTAACAGGTCAAAATGTGTTATGCTTAATTTGCATAGTATTATCCTAGTAAGATAAATTAAGGTAGATGGTGGAATACAACTGATTGAAAGTGTTTGGGAAATATTATTAGATCCTGCTCCCATGCAGTTGAAATAAACACAGTGTAAAAGTAGATTAAAAAAGTATTATTGCTTTTAGTTACACAAACCAAAACACAAAGATATATTGGTTTGATAGGATACAATCTGTAATGAATTTACTTTCCACACAGAATAGGAAAGCATGTAAAAGTCTTGCAATTAACATGAACATTCTTAAACTGCTAAAAGTATGAAGGTCACAATTTGTGTTTGAAAAAAAAGTCAGTTGCCATAATGAAGAAAAGTAAAAAAATCAAGCTAAATCAATAGACATAAAGGGAAATAGAGCCAATGGCTGACTTTATCTTTTACAGCTGGTGGCCTATTTTCTTGATATCATTTCCTTGTATACAGATAAGGAGCTATCTTAAATGACCATGTCTTTTTCAGTTTGTACTTAACAGTCAATTCCATTTTCTTTATAAGATACTATCAAAGCTTGATGAGAAATGCATTACAATAATCCCAATGGATTTCCATATATCAGTATCAAATTGAAGAGAATTGACCTGTTATTTTGTTGTAGAAAAACCGTCAAGATATGTTGTTTAAAAATATAAATGTACTCATGTTGGTAAACATTGGAAACAATGGTTACCTACATTCAAATCCAGCACATGGTTTATATTTCCTACTTTTATTTATTGCTGTAATGTATTTTTGATGTAACATATAAGTGGTGGTGTCAACTTGTTTCTATTGTCTCACAAAAAGATAGAAAATCTAAATGACTTCATGTTTTCACTGTTTTTATGTCTAAATACTGTTGCTAGCAGTGGAGTCTGAATTGTGGAAGTGGACAAGAGTTGGTAACCAGATTGTGAGATATGGGTTTTGGAAAGAATACTATATGATGTGTCCCTCTTTTAAAAAAACTTTACATATTTGTGTTCTACAGTATTATAGTGCAATGTAATGCAATTTACTAAGAAACAGAACAAGACTTTTCATCATTACAAATAATTACAGAACCAAAGGATTGGGTTAGATAGAGCGATGATCACTGATGCTTACCGAACTTGCTACCTGAAATATATGTAGATAAGTTATTGATTCATCTTTTACCATTTCCATTACGTTTACCAAAACCTGTGAACTTGAGAACAACTTTCCCAACAGTTCTCATGTGATGATGCTAGTTCAAAGCTACTGAGATATGGTAAAGTGGCTTCACATACTTGCTTCTTTTCACATAAAAGTCACAACATTGTAGATTTCAATGACAGTGGCATTGTCAAGGTGAGAAGTGAATCTTGACAACAACTGATCATACTGGAAAAGTAATAGTAATAGTAATAGCTCACCCAGTCACGAGGATAGGGTGAAAATTGGAAAGGAATGGTGTTTCTTGCTTCTAATATCTGTATTTTGTACCTGCGTCACCACAACTACCGATCTAGTTATTTAATTTGTATGTGCGGGGCTCTTTTTACACTTTAAAAACAACAGAGCCTGATAATAGGGGAAGAGAGGATTGAGCCAGATCAGTACTGTATGAACATATGTAAGTGTGGTACACACCTAAACATCTTACATTAGTGTAAAAGAGTGGTACAATCAGACCATATTCTGGGTGGCATTGGTTTGGTGTTAAAATACTGTATACTGTTATGTACACAATGTCCCTTAATTTGTCATCCACTGTTCATTCAGCAATATGTTATTTGTTCAGAATTAGGTGACTGATATTAACTTCCATGGTAGTTCACGGTTACTTGTTAATTTCTGACTTCAGCATTTTACTTGTATTATGTGTGTTGTATATTTTGGATTCCAGACAACATGGAAGATTTAACACATTGCTGATTAAGGGCTAGATGCAAATTTTGTTCAGGTGCAGAATTTGCAGTCCAGCAAACAATGTTGCACTGCAAGCGATACAAATGCAAACATTCTATTTGGATTCAGGAAATTTACTGCATACTGACCAGCTCACAAAATGATTTCCAGGCCCAGTAGCCGTATTTCCTCCTACCAATAAATTAGTCCCATTGTGCTTATCACTTGAAAGCATCAGCTCATGAAATGGTTTTCCTAATAAAGGGTAGTCTTTATTTTTTGATTACCTTTAAATGCTTATAAATATGATGAGTGCTGTGGTGTTATCTCATTAATGGAACCATCCTTATGTTTGCTCTTTTGAAAGTGGTGGGCCTGATTCATTAAGGCACGCAAATCGAGCGTATTGCAAGTTTTTTTTAAAAAACAGGTGTAAAACAGGCACACTGACGTCAGGTATATATTCAACAGGGAGCGGATGTAAAGATATGTCTGTTGAACACAGGTCAAGGTCTACTTTGCTCTAACAGAAAATACACTGCAGGATATGTCCAATACATATGTGGAATATAAAGTCACAAAAGAACTCACAGAAGAAAAAAGAAAACTATTAATATCATTTGCTAATAATATAGTTAGTAATGGCAAAACATTAAAAAAAAAATTCTCCTTCCCCATGTAAAGTACATTTATTAGGATGCTATGAATGTCTACTATATATAAAATGCATTTTTACAGTTGCTGTTGGCAATTACACCTGCCCTGTAACTGGTGCAAGTGATACAACAGAAAAACAAATACCTTTGAGATGTCCAGAGCTTGACCTGGATTCTACTAATTGGCACACCCTTACTATATATTAATTATGTGCATACACCCAGTCCCCGCCCTGTTCTGCCTCTGACATTGGAGGCTGTAGTAAGGGTCCTTTGCGCTTGAAGACAATTTGGATGTTGCTGTGTTCACTGGAGCAATTTTACGCAAAATACGGCATGTATCTGCATTTACATTCCTTAATAGCATATTTCAATATTTCTGTCATTTTGAGTGTTCCATGATAGAATTCAAACATAAGTATAATGCACATAAGCGATGTGTTTATCAAAGACTCTATGGGGCGTATTCAATTGTAAGTGTTACTGGCAAAAGTAACGCGGCACGTGCATTATTACCGTCATTACGGTAATAGTACGCGTAAATACCGTTATTACGGTACCTTTCATGCTGGATTTCAGCGCTGCGGGCTGAAATTTGGCTTAGTATAGTAACGGTAATACTTTTAACGCTGCGGGGAATTCAAACAATTGAATATGCCCCTATGAGTGTAAACATTATTATTCCTACTTGCAGATACACATTTTTAAAATGTGTATCATATTTTTTTAAGTACTATACAAATAAAGTAGCTATAACATTCGTGTTATTATAGTTTTTTCATAGAAGAAACAAGATAAAATTAAGAGGTACATTGTTTTTGAAATTCTTAAAATGCTAAAAAAATCATCTTTAATTTCCACACATCTAAATTAACCTTCGTCAAATGCATGTGATCATCATAGAACACATGATTACACACTAAATACAGCATGTGTTGCCTAGTACGCTGCATTGAACGAGTTAATATACGAGGTGTACTGAAAGGACACTTCTGATGAGTTTAAAACAAAAAAAGAAAAAACAAAATGATTGTAAATTCTACCAGGGGAATTCTGCCATGAATATGGTTCACCTTTGCAGATTTCTCCCGCCCTGCCTCAGAGGATATCTGACCTTTGGAGAGAAATAATGAAAACGAGAAATTCCTAGGAGAAAATAATGTGGTCAGACCCCAGTAATGAGATCTGCTGCCTTTTTGTTGCCATAACAACAAGAGCCATTTTATAATACAAAATACATGAATGGAGAAACACAACTATCGCTCCATGCCAAAGTAAGCTGTTTTACCTCTCTTAGCCTTTTAGTGAATTAAATGAGAAAATATTGTATTTGGAATGCAGTTACACTTTGCTCCACTCAGGTTAATAACTGATAAGGCAATTTTTAATGCATTAACATTTTATTACATTCTATGATTCTTTACAGACAGGTGATGAACTGTAAGGATAGTTCTTTATAATTTCTACACATACTTATTTAGCACACATTAAATAAAAATAAGAAAAGTAGCTGTAAGTATATAGAAATTTGCATCCCTAAAAGAATTATCAACCAGTGATTACTTCATTATTTCAATAGATCTGCATTATAATTTATTCAAATATTTAATAATAAGATATTTAGAAAGGCCAACAACAAATGTGTTTTGTCAACTTAGTGTTCAATTAAAAACATATTCGGCACTAAATATTAGTAATGTAAAAATGTGTGCCTAAAATCAAATCCCTTTGCTGTTTTGCTAAAACTGTAATACATTCAAACATACAAAAACAAGGAACAGTGCTTGGGTCAATTCAACAAAATCAGAGATTTTAAAAATAAATATTAATCATGGCAGTGGAGTTAACACAAAGAATTGACCAAAAACATATCAAATATAATATGTATTCTTTAATAACAAGACCAATATAAAAGACAACCAATTAAATAAAAATAAAAATGTGCACATAAATAATAAAACAATGTTTCTACACTAACATAGACATGAAGATGAGGATGAGATAATTTAACATGCTCTGCTTAAATGCTAGATTCCAAAAACAAACTAGCCAGCATGGCTCATATGTACAGGCAGCAGGAAACCAGATACATCTCCTGATAAACAAAGTAAGTGTTGGGATAGGGGGCGTTTAATGTTTTAATGTAAATGGATGGAGGTGCTAGTCATGAGGGGAAGGAGCATTTAATGTAAGTGTGGTGAAATGTGGAAAGGGGCTTTTAATGTAAGTGGAGGTGGGTGGCTCTTAATGTAATGTGGATGGGGGTGTGAGCTATTCTTTCATGGTAGAGTGAAGGTGGGGTTAATCTTTTAAAGGTCGGTGGGAGCTTTTAATTTATTGGTGGGGGGATTGTGGGGGCTATTTATTTGATACTGCGGACAATTTAATTTAATAGTGGGTTTAGGGGCTATTAATTGAATGTGGGGGGGGGTGTTTGGGAAGAAGGATTACTATTTCTTAATGTAAATTCTAATTATTTAATGTTTGGAGGGAAATAGGTTTATTTATTAAATTCAAAGCCTATTAATTTAATGTTTGTGCAGGTTGGGGGGAAAGATGTCTATCAAAAGTGAATACTATTCATTTAAAGTTACGGTTGTTTGGGGGGCTATAGGTCAATTTAATACATTTGAATACTATTAATTTAATGTTGGGGCTGAACTGAATTTGGGTGATTGTCTGCTCAGTCACTACAGGGACAGTCAAGAGATATGTTCTGCTTTACACTGCACTACTTGTGAAGAGGAAGCTATATGCATTACTGAGAAGTACAATCACCCAAAAATCAACACTGACCAACCATTGCTCATGTTTTTGATGGGGAGTTGCAGAGCAGCCTAATCAATTCTGGTACCATGAAGTGGACACCTCCCTCTAGGAATCCTGCATTTACCCCTGCTTACCATTGGTGGTTTTTTCAGGCTTCTGTAAATACCTCCTTTACTTTACAGGTCCTTTCTCAATTTTAGTATATTGTTACTGGGTGTACTGTTTACATTAATGTTATTAAATTTTTGACTCATTATTGCTTACCTTCTGATGTTAACCTGACCATCCCTGACAATCGCCTGTCCTGATCTTTTGCATGCCTTTCGATTATCTTTTCGCCTCAAGATTTTTCTTGTGCACAGAAAGAGGCTGCGTTCCCTATCTAATCCGAATGGCTCATTATGCAGAACTTAATTTAAAAGGCTCATTACAGTATTTAAATGAGAGAGAGACTTCAAGCATTTCAACTATTTTTTTAATAATACCTCACAATTATATAGGTACTTTAATGTGGTCTTTAGTAAATCAAAACACAGGCTTAATGTGTCTTTATTATGTATTATCATATAGTCTCTGCTCTTGATCTGAGAAGTGGTGCCCCTTAAATGAAGATACAAAATCTTTAGGACATTCATTTCAAGCTGCAAGTCTCCTTTCTGCCCTCTGGACTCTGGAACGACATCTACAAACTAAAAGTGTACATGGGTGTGTAGAGAGGAGAGAAACATCTCTAGAGGAACACAGTGCAATGGTGTAAATGTCAAAGTGTAAATGTCTACACTGAAAGCACTGGCACCCCTGAGTTGTGACGTCAGAGGTAATAAATATGATTTGCAGCATTGCTCCAGAGAAATCCAATTTAAAATAAACTGGGATGAGCAATGGTTTGGGAAGTCTTTATTGTATTAAAGTTTATTCTAAAAATAGATGGTGTTTCTCCAGGGGTGCTAATTTTGTTAATTTGTTAATTATCATGCCCCCACAGAAAAGGAAAGTTTTAAAGAGTCCCAATATTTTCAGAATGGGGATGTAGCCTAAGGTAGGGTTGTATACTGTTTGTTACACCACTTCACATGGAATCAACAGCTCTGTGCTGACTGGTCTGACTATTACAGCACTGACCTTGTTGTCTGTTTGCACTCCATACTGGTCAACTCACAACTCACAATAGCAGTGAAACCATTTGGCTGATCCATAGTTTTTGGGGACTCTCCTGCCTCATTACACAGTGCTGTGCATGATAGCACATTACAGTGCATACCTTATGATAATATAGTAATATTAATATGAACCTGTGGATTGCACGTAAGCACAATTTTCTGATTTTAATAATTTTTTGCTGAGCAACTGAATAGTAAACAGTTGGTGCATTATGGGTCCTATTCATCAATCTCAAAATTGGGTTGGCACATGTGCTAATTGGGTTTTGAGACATTGCCCATCTGGGTTTCCTCATTAAAGAGTTTGCATGAAATAAAACGCAAATTGTTTAAAGGACAAACAGCTCTATTACTTACTATTGCTATTACTCTAAACTGGAATTTTCAATGGCAGTAAATGTTTTGTAATTTCACCCTATAAATCAAAGCGTTTCCACCTGCAGTAACACTGCTAACACCAAAGATAAACTTGCCCAAGGTAAGAGTCACTGGCTTTCAACAGTGAAGACTTCCTCATGTGAATTTAAAAGCAATTACGGTGGTATTTGTAATGCATAAATACCTGTTATATTATCACCATTAGATTCAATTTACTTAAAAATGCTTAATTTATTGAAAAAGCATTTAGGTTTTAAATATTAATTTTTAAATAAATGTTATCTATTTTTAGGCTTTTTATTTTTTTTCCACATTAGTGGAATGGAAAGCTGAAATCTGGCAAGAAGACTCATGTATGCACGCACCTACAAATATAGGCCTGGTAAAGTGGTAAATTAAGTCTTACCATTGCCGGACAGTATCACCGGAGCAGCGAAGTATCATTGAGTTGCCCCAACGTTATTTTCTTTACTGCATTGCATCAATAACGGATTTTTATTGCCATTATAAGCAGTATTAAAATACCACCATGAAAGGGGCTGTTCCTAATAAATAGATCCCTATATTTTTTAACAGGTTCTCTATTGTTTATGATGTAGAAAGTAAGGTAAATCAGGTTCCTTGGCCATTTTGATAATGCAAGTTTAGACAAGCGTTATCAAAATTGTTTTGCTGTAAAAACATAAATAATTATTTTTTTTAAATGTGGTTCATGTTTTAAATGTATAGTATATACCACTGGGGTCAAATGTAAATCAACTTGTGTGTGTTTTACTTTATGTGATTTTAGAGTGTTTTTAGGCTTTTTTTATTTTACACATCTCAGTTCTGGTTCAAACAAAAAAAATATGTTTTCAGGAATAAAAAGTTGTTTGCCATTCAGCCACTTAATTCTGGCCTGTGTTCGGTCATGTTCTTGCCCTCCCCTCCTGTCAATCACTGCTACAGTAACGGCTACTCCCTCTATTGCGTTAAGGACATTCTGGTAAAACGGTGTTACGCCACTTTTATCATAGGGGCAGCGCATCTGAAACAATAATCAGTGTGTTACTGCTATAACTTCAATAGCATATTGTGATGTCATAGTCTATTCAACACAGATATTGTAAAATATACTTGAATATATTCTCAGCTGTTATTAACTGTGTTGTTTAATTAGGATTTTTTGTGTTAGTAAATCATTTAGTTGAGTGAATCACAAATGCCTCTACCCTACAGCAAATGTATCCTCTCTAGACTGACTGTTAAGATACAGCAAGCTTAATTTACAAAACAAGCCACATGTGTGCAGATTGCCCAACTGATCAAACTGATGCAAGTGCTGAGAGTTAGAAATGACAAAATCTGTCTAGTATAGTGTCATAAAATCTGCATCATTGAGAAACAGTTTAATACAGGTAATAAAAGTTGCTGACAAATCGCAGACACATATGTTGCAAAAATGCACAGACTACATTCAGATACGGTTTAGATGTAAGATACTGTCTATATTGTCTATAGTTGTAGTTACGTGCCTGGGGATGAAATGGAAAAGGGGGCTAGGTTCAATCATGGGAGACAGGTGAGCAGTACATGATATAATTGTGACCAATGTGCACTATGTGGCGCTTATGTGTATCAAACTCCTATTGTTCTATAGATGTTAAGATTGTGAGCACTGCCCTTTTACCTCAAATTACTTTATCTATTCAAACCAGGATAAATGTTTCAAGAAAATAATTTCTATCCAATTGGACCCACTAAGCTAATGGCTTGATTTAATTCATGGAACAGAACTCAAGAAGTTTCACATGCCACATGTAAGCATGACATAAAGTGGTTACAAGAAACAAACTGGTAATAAATAGAAATCAACAAATCAATTTATTTGAAGTTAAAATTCATAAAAATGTCTTGCATTCATACAGGTTAAATTTACAAATCACATTCGAATGACATCTGGCTAATAAAAAATTCCCCCTTGAGGAATTAGTCCATTGACAATAGAGGTTACAGAAATAAGCCATTGTCAACACAGTCACCATCACATGACCAAAGCCCCATAAGTACATATAGCCAGTTCTCCAATCATTCTTCTTCCTTGTGTGAGAAAAGAAAAGTCTGATTTTGTCTGTATAGAAAAATGTACTGCCCTACACATGGTATTAATTGTAACAGCAAACATATACAATATTGCTCACATTGTTCAGTTTCTTCAGTGCAAGCATTTCTCAGAGTCATGTACACACTAAAGGGGGCGCATCCACTTGCCTGGAACCTCCTCCCCCCACCTAAAATGTTGAGCTTCGTTTCAGCAATGTAAAGGTTTGACATATGAGATGCAGTGTGATTTCCCTTGTATAGTGGATGTGTGCAGTGGTGGGATTCAAATAAATTAACAACCGGTTCTCTGCCCTAATGACCGTTTTAAGAATACAAAAATATATACCAACAGGTAGTTTAATATTTCATGCATTTAATACTCAAATAAGAACAATAAAAGAGTTACACAAAACTAGATTATGTTATAAGAAAGAGTTTTGTGCCATGCTTCACACTATGCCATGCTGCTTTTACTCCCTTCACACTGTGCCATGCTGCTTTTACCCCCTTCACACTGTGCAATACCGCTTTTACCCCCCCTTCACACTGCGCCATGCTGCTTTTACCCCCCCATTCACACTGTGCCATGCTGCTTTTACCCCCTTCACACTGTGCCATGCTGCTTTTACCCTCCTTCACTATGCCTTGCTGCTTTTACCCCTTCACACTGTGCCATGCTGCTTTTACCCCTTCACACTGTTGCATACTGCTTTTACCCCCCTTCACACTGTGTCATGCTACTTTGACCCCCTTCACACTGTGCCATGCTGCTTTTGCCCCTCTTAACACTGTTCCATGCTGCTTTTGTCCTCCTTCACACTCTGCCATGCTGCTTTTGCTCCCCCATGCTTCCGTTCCTTTACTTACCTTTTCTATTGGCTTCTTTCTTCTCTTTTCTTCTCTTCTTGTCTTCTGTCTTGTTGCTTCTTGCTTGCTTAACCCTCTCTGTGCTGCTCCTCACTGAATGTCAGGCGTGATGATGTTGCGCCCAACATTCAGTGAGGAGTGGCGCAGGGAGGAGGAGTGCCGATGCCACGAACTGGTGAGGTTTTTTTTTTAAAGGACCCTGCTCCCCCCACCAACAAAGAGGGTGGACTCAGTCTGGAGCCACTGGTTCGTCGAACTGACCTTAAAATTTTAAAACCTTAAAACTGGTGCAAACCGGCTGCATCCAACCACTGATGTGCTTAGGCAACAACAAATAGATTAAGAGTATTATCTATACAAGGGTTATTTTCTCACCTTGCTCACTGTTCAAGTGCTGTCATAATTGACACCTTTCTGAATTGCTCTTTATTGGAAGCCGCTATAGCTCCCACCCATCGTAAAGGGGAACTTTATGCTTTTTAAGAGATGTTATCATTGACACCATGGGGTGGGTGTTACTTTATTTTTAATTCATGCAGCTCCGAGTCTCTCCTCGATTATGTACACTGCTCTTGTACTTTCAACATCAGCACTTTTCAGGTAAAATGTGGAAATATGAGTTATCTTGATACTTTGATATCACCTTTACTGCTTGATCATTGTGGTTTTGTTTTTCTTTGAATGATCCTACTTATTTTTTTTGGATAATTTTATGTTTGAAAGTCATCTTGCATGTGTTTGTTGCTATCATCCAACTTGCCTTCTACTAAATTTAGTGCCATATATTTAAAATTTAAACCATATAACTACTTATATTATATAAATGGATTATGCAATAGCTGTATTATGTTTTATAAATTGCATGAGCATGAGAACGATGTGGACATTTAGAAACCCGGAGTAGTGTAATATACCGTATTGTATTTGTAATAAAAAAAAATATTTGTGTGTTGTATCGTCAGAATCCTGAGCTATTCCCTCAGCTGCTCAGTTGCCGGGGCAACTCTTGAGCAACAGCCTTTCATTGCAGTGTAATCATATGGTTGCACTACAGCAAATCGGCACAGAGTGTGCTCAGCTCAGGGGCCTTTTGATTGGCTCCATGTCCTTTATAATGAAGACAATCCTGTGCTCCTTACCAGAGATAGTTGCAGCCACACTGTGTTACTGAACCTGCATTCTTGTCTGTTTGCTTTCTGGACTGTGAACTTTGTCTGGATACTGACCACTGCTTTTACTGACCGCTGACTGGACTTTGAACTCTGCCTATATACTGACAACTGCTATACTGACTGGGCCTGGACTTTGTACTCCATCTGTATACTGACCACTGCTATATTGACAGTTGCCTGGACTTTGAACTCCCTCTGGATAGTGACCACTGATTTTCTGACTGCTATCTGGATTTTGAACACTACCTGGATACTGACCCCTGCTTAAACATAGCACTGCCTGGACTTTGAACTCTGCCTGGATATGGACCTATGCTTGTAATGACCATTGCCTGGACTTGAACCCTGCCTGTATATTTGTTTCCTGACTGGACTCTGGCTTTCCTCATATACCTGTCCTGACCTTGGCTTGGTATCATACTCTGCTTGCTGCCACCTGGAGGAGCTGGAGCTACGCTTGTTATACCCTATACCCAAATGAGTCCTGTTCTTTTACCTGTTTTGCTATTGTACCTCTTGTTTTCTTGGTCTTCAATATATATATATATATATATTGCACATACATCAGAGCTTGTATGAGTCCATACTACTATGGGCTAAGTCCTGGGGGCAACTGGGTGCCAGTGGAACATATCACTCTCTATGGGAAAGAAGGATGATATAGGTAAAGCCATGTGTTGGCATTTCTAGAGGATTAATTCTGACGGCTGACATCAAATGCAAATTTTTTTTTTTAAATTGAATAAATACACCAGGTGTAGATACAGATTTTAAGAATATATGTTGTCGTTATGGAGATAAACAATTGTCTGTCTTTTAAGTACCTTTTTTACCAAGTCTTAAATCCAATTTTAAAAATAAACATTTCAGTTATAGCAACAGTGAAATAATTAAATGAAAACATTGAATTCCAACCATTGAAACCATTGAACCATTGAATTCCATCCTTTTTTAAATGCCATTTTCACAGATACATACATCATGTTTGCTCATCGGAAATCGGGCAGTGGTGATAATTATGGACAGATATGTATTAATTGCAGACAAGAAAAAAAACATGTAATTTATATTTCCATTTACTCAGACCGTAGAAAAAAAAATGTTTCACTGAAATAAACATTGCTGTGTTGTTCAAATTAACATTGTACAAATTAACAACTACCACCACAAATGGTCTGTCTTAAACGCCTATTTTATTGAAATAAATGTCACAGTTCATGTGTTCTAAATCCTTTTTTGACATAGTTTGTTTTAATTTCACCAGAAATTTAGTTAATTAATGTTTTTTTTTTTCATTCAAATAAATACCTCTGTTGCTGTTATTTCAATAAACTTTGTTCTAATTTCACTTCATAGTTGTTTTGTTTTGTTAACTCACATACTACTGTACATGTAGTTCAAATTCTTCACATTTGCTTTATTTTAATTGTGACACTAAATTATTATGTGTTGCAAAATGCCTACTTCTCTTTCAAATATGTACCACAGAGAGTTCGGATCAAATTAGTTTAATATACTGGCATGCAATATTTCACAGCCACGTGCAGAATGATGCAAATATTCCAAGGAACATCAATCATTTCTACCTTAAAACAATTTGTGCCCAAAATTGTTTGTTCTCTTTTTCACTCAAATAGATATCTCACTAGCTGTGGATGAAAATATTTTAACATAATCAATACGCTCAATATAATCAAAGTTGACTTATATAAATTGAACTACTAAAGATAATCTGTGAAACATAAAAACAAAGGAAGTTTAAATGTAAACAGTAAAAATTGAAAACAATGCTTGCAAATACCCTGACTAGCTCTATTTTCCATTAGTCAAACCAGAGCAAGAGAAAGATAGAAAAGGCACCTTGCTGCCCTACACCATTCTACTTTATATAATTTGTTTTATGATAGTCTGGAACTGATGAGGTTGTAATCATATGATGGGACATTTTTGCAGAACTCCATGGGTACGATTTGTGAGTAGTTTCAGAACTTAGATTGGTTGCCCAGGAGTTCACTATTTGAATCAGAAACTAACTTCTCAGCATTCTTGGTAAGCAAGGAATGAGAGACGAGTATCTTACTATCAATTGCAGTTTATAGACACCAGGGAATAGATTGCTAACTGATCCTGAGTGGCATAAAAAATGTGTGGAGGGCAAATGCCATTTTTCAATCCAAATAAGTAATCCTTAATGAAGAAGGTGCAATTATTTGCACCCTCATAGATGCTGCCAACTTGGCCCTTAGCATTTCCCATTTGTACAAAATCTAAGTGAATAGTGTAATAAAATAACATGTGTACTGTGCTTTTGCACTTTTGCTCATTTGTAAATGCAAAAAAAGCATGAACACAGAAGTGAACCCTTTTGCTGCCAGGGTTTTGTGCCAGCACCTCAACAATTCAAACTTTATTTGCATTATTGTATTATATCAGTTTTGACAGGAATAACTTTTTTTCTCACTCTACCCAAACAGATTTTATTAATGTGTTTCCCAGATAAATAATGGTTTACCTTTAGTACCATAGTTGAGTAAATATTATATTTATTATTTATTTATTATTTTATTTATTATTTTATTATTATTTATTATTTATTTATTATATTGGATATTTATGGATGAAAAAGAGAAAAATGAATCAATTCTTTTTTTGACGATTCTTCCCTTATAAACAAAAATAATAAAATCCATAGAATATACTCTTTATTTGATTCTTTGCCTTCTAAAGTTTACAGACATTGAAAAATAGTTTTTATTACGGTTTAACCTAAATTTTGGGTAGTAGTAGTAATAATAATAATAATAATAATAATAATAATAATATATACCACCTTACTATTGATATAACTGAATTTCAGACCTCTCATTGGGGATTGCTTTCTTCCTGTATTGTACATGTGTTTCATTTCACTGAAGTTCTACAAGTGCAGCTTACAATGTCTTAGTAATGGGTGGCAGCCATAGTAGAATCTATGTTGACAACCTCCTAATTGAGGGAGAGTGATGTCAATTTTATGTAGATGGCTGTGAAAGGTCTAGTAGATAGCTATTTAGTGGTATGCAAAGCATGCTTCTTGGTGAAATGACAGCAACAGATAAAATAACTATATATTCATTGTCCAATCACTGTCCTGTACCTGTCATACTAGATAATACTCGCAGTGCACAGAAATGTTGTTGTGTATGGCAGATAGGCAGGAGGCTCACTTCATTAAGGAGACTAATCCTTTAGTTACCAAGATGAAGTGCCTATTGTTTTGTAGTAAGACATCCCAGATGATATCTATTGGCCCACCCAGCAAGGAGTAAAAGGAATTGAAATTAATGAAGAGAGACCCCAGTCAGCTCCTTGGTTACTTGTGTTCACTCAAGTGCACCATCCGGTCATTACCTTCCATTCCAGAAGCAAGAATGCAGCACAAGACAGGCCAACTGAGGAAACCAGTCCCAGCCAGAGTGATCTATCTGTACTGGCAATGAATAAGCTGGTGGACAAACAAGGCAATACCTCAAGTGAGAGAAGTCCTTCTGGGTAACTTTCGCTGTTAATTTACTCCATCACTGGGCACCTGGGCTGATACCCCTGACCTCTTCCTTTAGATCAGGGTTGCTGTGGATTGTTCCCCCTGGCCTATCACACTGGCCAGAGCTACTTGGTAGTGGGAAGAGTGTTGGTACTGGAATGTTGTGTCCCAAACTCAGAACAGCTAGATAATGGATTAGATTGATCTAATCTGTAGGTCAGAGGAATTGGCGCAGGTAAGTAGGCGTCAAAGCAGGATCTTGAAGCAGTGATGTTTTATTAGCTCAAGTGTCCTAATAAGGACATTTACACTAGTTTATAGTACTAGTAATCTTCAGAAGAAACAGATGGTATAATATTACTACATAAAATGGTCAAATAGTGCGCTTTTTATACAGATACCCGGGGCAGGAGGTAATTCAGCCTCCTGCACCTCTAACCAATCCAGGTGCTTCTTGTAGTCTGCACATAAACCTTTGATGAAACCTTCCCAATAATGGGGCAGAGAAACATGTCAGGAAGATGCTGGCAAGCACATATGCACCTCTATTTTTTTTTTCGTTATACTATTCTTTTATTGTGATATAAAAAGGACTTGCCGTTTTGAGATCTTTGCGAACCACAGTCTACAGTTGCCTTCACCATAAGAATTTGATGGTGAATGGTAGGAGGAAACCAGGAAATAAGATTATCCATTTAAAGGTACAGTTATTGTCCTATTTGTTTGAGAGTAGACGTTTTCTGCACCTAGTGTGCTAGAACTCCATGTAAACAATTCATTGCTTCCGGACATACTTCTTTTTAATGTCGCAATTGTTTGGCTGAATTTCTGTACCTAGGGATACAGTGCTGGATATCTTTCTTTCTCATATGCATATTGCTAATAGTGGAATTTAGGATCTCTTCCAGTTTCATTATTAAGTGCTTCAACTTTGCATGGTGCATTTATTATGCTATTTTAAGATATACCAACACTACCACTTTTAAGCTTTTTTTCTTCTAGTGCACATAAATCAGCCTGGAGGGGTTTAACACCTTTTTACATTGCTGCTAGCAGCATCACTACGTCTGAAGTTTTATATTGAATGTTTACCATAAGGCTATAACATTCTCTAATCTTGCTTTTAATGCTATTTTACTTGCAAACATCACATTAATCTGTAATCACTTCCATCCTGAGTTACAAACATAGGAAGTCTACCAGCAAGAGTAATTACTCCCTCCTATGCTTTCAGGCTCAACAGAGATGTTGGTCGCTTAGTGATGAAAAGGTCTAATTAACATGAGATTACCTGTCTCCAGACAGTTCCAAAAACAAATCCCCTCCACACATGTGCCTACTGTTCCTCTAGCAGAGTTACAAAACCCAAACAAGATATACTGTCTCCGAAATCAATACATTTCCATACAAAACACATACCAATATAGAACATAAGTATATTTGCAATGATATAAATTGGCACCTGTGCCACTAATTGAAATACATTTCTATAATAAACTATTTTTACGTGATCCAACCACATTGAGATTTACAGTGCTTTTGGATGCACAGTCCTGATAATCTTCCAAATATCAGAGGAGGCCTTACAGGAGCCAGCAAGGAGGGTAGCCTCTCCATAGTGACAAAGGTAGGGGAGGAAAATAGAGAGAAGGCAGGCCAGAAGGCTGTTATATTTGTGGTAATGCAGACCACGTGATGCTATAGTTACATAGTAACATAGTTGATAAGGTTGAAAAAAGACACTAGTCCATCAAGGTCAACCTGTTTTGGATCTCCTGCGATCCCTCACTTATAATTTAAATTGATCCAGATTAAACAACCGCCAATCTGTTTCAATGGGGAAAAATCCCTCCAGACCCAATAATGCAGTCCTATTTTTTCCCTATATCCACTACTATCTTTAATTTTAATTAATGGTCATATGGCTGGATACTCTTTTCTGCTAAATATTTGTCTAACCCTTTATTAAACATATCTATTAAATCTGCCATCACAACCTTCCCTGGCAGTGAATTCCATATATTGACTGGCTTTACAGTAAAGAACTCCTTTCTTTGCTGGTTGTGAAATCTCCTCTAACCTTAGTGGGTGACTGTGTGTCCTGTGTATAGTCCTTGGGGCAAAACGTTCCCATGGAAGTTCTCTGTATTGACCCTTAATGTATTTGTACATAGTAATCATATCTCCTCTATGACACTTATTTTCTAAAGTAAACATTAGTAATCTGGCTAACCTTTCCTCATAACTTAATGACTCCATACCCTTTATCAATTTTTTCGCCCTTCTCTGAACCTTTTTTAGTTCCAAAATATATTTTTTATAGAGTGGTGCCCAGAACTGTACTCCATATTCAAGATGAGGTCTTACCAACGATTTTCTTCCCTTGCATGCCAATACTTTATTTGGCCTTGCAGCTGTTGCTTGACATTGAGCACTATTGCTAAGTCTACTGTCTACGAGCACTCCCAAATCCTTTTCCATTATAGATTCCCCTAAATGAATCCCATTTAATTTATGGATTGCATGCTTGTTTTTGATCCCTAAATGCATAACCTTACATTTATCTATGTTTAACCACATTTTCCATTTGGCCGCCCAATTCTCCAGTTTATTTAAGTCCCTCTGTAGAGACGCTACATCTTGCACTGATTTTATTACCTTACATAGTTTAGTGTCATCTGCAAAAATAGAACCTTTACTCTCTAAACCATTACTAAAGTCATTAATAAGTATATTAAAATGGAGTGGCCCCAGCACAGAACCTTGTGGTACTCCACCTAAAACTTTTGACCAATTAGAAAACGTTCTATTTATCACAACTCTCTGTTCCCTATTCTCTAATGAGTTTTCGATCCAAGTACAAATGTTCTTTCCTAGACCCAGTTTCCTTATTTTGTAAACCAACCTCTTGTATGGCACTGTATCAAAGGCCTTTGCAAAATCTAAGTAGACCACATCTACTGTGCTGCCCTGGTCTAAGTTCCTACTAACGTCCTTGTAGAAACTAATTAGATTAGTTTGACATGACCCATCCCTCACAAATCCATGCTGATTCCCACTAATAATCTTATTGCGCACCAAGTAATCCTGAATACTATCCCTTAATATACCTTACAGTAGTTTCCCCACTATTGATGTCAGGCTTACAGGTCTTTAATTCCCGGCTTGTGATCTAGTTCCCTTTTTAAACAACTGCACCACATCTGCTATTCACCAATACCTTGGTACTGAGCTTGATGAGTTTAGCTCCATAAGAACTCTTGAGTGTATGCCATCTGGACCTGGAGCTTTATTTATCTTAATATTCTTCAGTCGCCTTTGGAATTCTTCCTTTGTCATCCAAATATTAATTAATGGTATGGTTTCATTTATGTTTTTATGTATTATTCCTACCATTTGTTCCTCTCTAGTAAATACTGAAGAAAAGAAAGTGTTTAATACCTCTGCTTTTTCCTTAGTATCATTTATTAATTCATCCATCTCATTTCTTAGGGACCCTATATTATCTTTTTTAATCCTTTTGCCATTAATATACTTAAAAAAACTTTTTGCGGTTAGTCTTACTTTCTTTTGCAACTTGTTTTACATTTTCTAATTTAGCCAATCTAATTTCCTTTTTGCATGTTATATTACATTCCTTGTAGCTAAGGAAGGACTCCTAAGATCCTTCAGACTTAAACAATTTAAATGCACGCTTCTTCTTTTGCATTTCTTCCCTTTACTTTTTATTTAGTCACATTGATTTAGACTTAATTCCTTTACATTTTTTCCCATAAGAATGTACTTATACATGTATGTTTCCAACAACATTTTAAAGACACCACACTTTTCTTCCGTATTTTTTCCTTCAAAAACTTTATCCCAGTCTCTGCACTTTATAGGCTCCTTTAGCATATTAAAATTTGCCTTTCTAAAGTTTAAAGTCCTAATTAATCCCTTATACCGTTGCTTCTGGAATCTAATTTCAAATGAGACCATATTATAATCACTGTTTCCCAAGTGTTCCCTTACTTGAATATTTGATATTACGTCCACATTATATGTTATCACTAGGTCAAATATAGTCTGGTTCCTACTTGGTTCCTCTACTAATTGGGACATGTAAAGGTCTTTTAGTGTGCTCAGAAACCTATTTCCCCTAGCTGTACCACAAGTCTCAGTACTCCAATCAATGTCCGGATAATTAAAAACCCTCATAATTAAAACTTGACCTAGTTGTATAGCCTTTTCAATTTGCCGTAGAAGTTGGGCTTCCTCAATCATACTAATATCACGCGGTTTTTAGCATATCACTATCAGTAACTTCTCTGAACTTTTTCCTCCACTGGATATTTCCACCCACAATGCCTCTATATTGTCATAAATATTCTTGAAAATAACTTTCTGAATATTTGGTTTTAACTCTGGCTTAATATAAAGACATACTCCTCCTCTCCTATTATTTACCCTATCCCTCCTGAAGAGAGTATAGCCTTCCAAGTAAACTGATCAGTAATATTTATTATCCCACCAGGTCTCCATAATACCTATAATATCATACTGCTCATTCATTGCTACTAGTTCTTACTCCACCATTTTACCTGTCAGGCTTCTTACATTTGCAAGCATACACTTAAGTCTATTGCCTCCCTTAGGTATTTCTTTTTGCTTTAAAAAAGTCCTCTCCTTATCGGCAATGCTTCCTTTTACCCCCTCTCCACCCCCTTGACTCTTATTAAATTCCTCCTTACTACTTTCAATGTGTATCCCATAAATACTTGCTTGCCACCCAAAGCCTAGTTTAATATCTCCTCCAACCTTCTAACCATCCTCTCCCCTAGCACAGCAGCCCCCTCCTCATGCAGGTGCAATCCATCTCAACAATAAAGATGGCAACTGACAAAGAAATCAGCCCAGGGCTCTAAGAATCTAAAAACCCTCCTTCCTACACAAATCTTTTTCTCCCGCTACCTCCCTGGACTAGCGTGTGGCACAGGTAGTATTTCCGAAAATACTACCTTGGAAGTCCGTGCCTTAAGTTTTCACCCTATGTCCTTGAAATAATTTTTTAGGAAACCCCATCTTCCTCTAACTCGAAAGTTAGAGTTTATGAAGTGGTGGAGAGCAACAGAATCCCGTCATGAACCATGAGAAGGAAGATGGCCGGGAAATGGGGTAGGACCAGTAGATTGCTGCACTGATCCGTAGGGATATCAAGTTGCCTTTGCTGTAAGACAGGTCCAATCAAAACCATACAGTGGGGTGCCAGAAGGCTTGGTGGGCCAGCTACTCAAATTTTAGATCACCTCAATGGGCAGACCTGTACTGTGTTAGTGGATATCAGGTGTCAATCATATTTCAGAAGTGATACCGATGATAGCTCTCTGATGTTCCCTTGCAGCGAATGTCTAGAATCATCGTTTGAGGACTAAAAGAGCAGAGCTTCCCTTGCCTTGGCTACATAACTGTCTCTCCCAAGCATTCCAAAATGGTGGCTGATGCAGAGGGTAGCCTGCCCCTTGTATTTTATTATTATTTTTATCCTTTACTTATAAGGTGCCACAAGGAATCTGAACCACTGTACAGAGAATACACTTTAAGACATAACATGGAAGAACAAGACAAAACATTACAAGTAAAACAGTACAATAACTACAAAGGCACAGGAATACAAAATGATCCGAACAATGTAATTAACACCGAAGAGCTATGGGGGATAACTTCTCCCAAAAGTATAACACATGAGAAGAGGGGGAAAGAAAAGGGAGTAAAACAGCACTAGTTGAGCCTGTATCCAGTATAGTGGGCACAGCAAACAGGATCAGAGTCTTTGATAGAGAAGGGAAGAGAAGACATAGGTATGCTGGTGAAATTGAAAGTGGAGGGAAGAGGACATAATGGAAGAGGGCCCTTCTCGTGAGTGGATGTAATCTAAAGGGAAGGGCCAACAAATCGAGGGTGAAACGGAGAGGGTGAGAAAAGTGGAGCAGGGGTGAGTTAGATGGAGTTCTGATATAATTTGAAGAGGAGATTGGTTTTTAGAGCCTGCTTTGGAGAGAAGTAGAGAGCTTTATTAGGAGTGGGAGTGAGTTCCAAAGGAGGGGACCAGTACAGCAGAAGTCTTGGAGACGAGAATGTGAGGAAATAATGACTGAGGAGGTGAGGCGACGGTCATTGGCAGAACAAAGAGGGTGGGATAGAGTGTGGAGGAAGATTAGGTTGGAGACATAAGAGGGAGAGGTTTGGGTTAGGGATTTATATGTGAGAGTAAGAAGTTTGAACTAATTTGTTCAGAGGCCGCAATTATTGGCATCAAACTCAGTCTGCTGGTGACTTGTTAGAAGAATGAAAAAGAGATGGAGAAGAAAAGGGAGCTGTGGCACAAGAGCTTGGAGCGTGGTTTCCATTGGCATGAAACCCCACTATCAGAGAAAAATGGTTGATCACTGAAATTATGAAGAGGGCTGTGTCCTATTTGTTGGGAGACTGGGATAATGGGCTAGCATCTAGAGTGGAACACAGTATACAGCTGTTGGATGAAACCCACTTCTGAAAGTGTTCAGTCTGACATCAGATATTCGTCCTCCATAGTGGTAGCCATGAAAAGGATGGTGTCCATTTGTGCACGGATTACTGCACCATGAACCAAAGAATCATACCTGACCAAAGATGCAGAGCCATATTTTGATGATGGTCCAGAATATCATCAAAAGTACCAGTAATTTTTGGTGCTCAACTTGAGAAGCACATACTATTAGATCCCAAGGAGAAAAGAAGATGGCACTCATTTGTCCTCTGAAGTTTATAGACACAGTGGTCAGGGACTTGAATTTACAGGAGTTGCTGGTGTATCAAGATGACCTGGTTGTGTTTGGGTGCACACTGGAAGAGCAGAGAGGCTGCCCAAAGTGCAGGATCGACTTATGGAGCATTGTCTCAAATATTCCCTGGATAAGTGGCAGTTCTGCCAGAAGTTCATGAAGTGCGTGGGGATTATCCAAGAAGGAGTGGACACAGATCCAGCTAAAGTAGAGGCCATTATCCATTGACCCAGACTGGAATTGGCCCAGGGTTGGATCTGTTAATCACAATAGAAACAGTTGAGAGTGGCGTTGTAGAGAGGAAGTTGAGAATGGCTTAACCGAAGGAGTGCAAAGAGGCTTTTGGGAGAAGAGGCAATTGTAGTGCTCAGCAGTCAGCGAAGAGATAAAGAGCCAACAGACAAGGGGGTGATTGAGTTAGTCCTAGAGGAACAGGAGAACTGAGGGATATTTGACAGACTGATGTTGAGTGCACTAGATTACTAAACCCAGTGCTATGGATAAATGGGTAAACACTGCTGACAGAAGCATATGTGCATAGGGCCATAATTTTAAAAGTAAATGCTGGATATCAAAGCTCATGTGTAGGCAAGTATGAGAGACTATAAATTGCATTATATGTACAGTACACATTAAGAACATCCTGATTTATGCATATAATCTAAAACATAAAACAATTTTTAAACACACTTTTATTAATGATTATAGTAATAAGATTTGTTTATTTATTTTCTAAATAATTTTTTTTGCATGCGCTCTGACTTGACTTTATATTGCATATATATAGGGCCTGATTCATAAAGGCACCACGGTATTACGGCAAAGGTAATGTGTTAAAAAAAAAATGTGTGCGGTTTCACTCCTAACAATATAAACCTTTGTGCTGCCCACTTAGTGCTAATAGTTGCAAAATTGGGGTGGGGGGGGGGCTGATAACCAGCACTAGCCAAGTCAGCCTGGGCTGCTGGCACTATAGTATAGATCTGTGCACTGTACTCAGAGTCCAAAACCTGCAAAACACACAAATGTAGAATGCCTGTTACACTGCACTCAATGAGCAACAAACCTACTGCAATTCTCTCATCCTATCTCAGTCATCCAAACCCTGCCTTCACTACTGTCAACTCTCTCTAATGTCCCCTCCCTCCCCTCCCCTTCCACCCTTCATCGCTGTCAAAGACTTTGCCATCTTCCTCTCCACCAAAATAGATTCCATCAGAAACTAAATCTCCTCCAACTTCTCTCATTGCCCCTCCCAACCCCCCTGTTGCCCTCAAGCTATCATCCTTTGTGATACTTCCAACCCACCAGTCCACTCTCTACTCACATCCTTTCCTCCATCTACCTGCCCTCTTGATCCCATTCCCTCCTACCTCCTTAGATCCCTCTCACCTACTGCCTGCTAACACTTTGCCCACTTCTTCAACTTATCCCTCTCTGGTATCTTCCTCTCTTCCTTAAAAAATGCACTTGCCTCTCCTCTCTGTCAAGCACTAACCTGGCTCTCCCTCCACTACAGAATCTTTTTAAAACTCCTCACCCTCACTAACAAAGCCATCTCTAACCTCCGCCTGACCTCCCATCTGGTTACCTCATCTCATACCCGCATTCAAGACTTCTGCGCTGGCCCCCTTCTCTGGAATGATCTCTCTCTCTCTCTCTATCAGGCTACCTACTAGTCTGCTCGTTTTCAAACTCTCTCTTAAAACCCACCTGATCAGGGAAACCTACCCTTCCTCTATCTATCCTACCCCCTGCCCTTTGCTACCTACCCCTTCATGATCCCTCTTCACCTGTCTTAGTACTCCTCATCCTCTTTCTCTTTCTCCCACTGTTCATCTTACCACCTGCTCTTTTTCTTCCTCTAGACCACTACTTCCCTTACCCTTACTTCCTGCTTTGTGTCTTCTGTTAGTCTGTCGTTCCCTTCTAGATGGTAAGCTTTCGCGAGAAGGACCCGCTTATCCTCGTGTCCTCCACCTTTTGTTACCTTTCCTCTTGGCTCCCCTACTTGAAATCCTAATCACTAGGCCCCCACATTTGGTCTTCTCTTCTCTCTTGTCTTCCCACCTTGCTGGCCTAATCCTGTTAGTTGTGCTCACACTCTGGGGCACAGGTAAAGCTTGCTTTATTTCTCTCTCCCCTCACTTGCTTGCTTTAGTTCTCTTCCCCTTCCACTCTCTAGTTTCTTAGTATCCTTCCCTTCACTTATGCCTTCTTAGTACAAGTGGATTAATAATTTACTGCACTTTGTTGGTATTGTCCAGTATGCCATGTCCTGTTTTATCCTATGCTCAATTAAGTTGATGGTTTACTACACTTTGTTCTTGTAATGTCCTGTAGGCTGTGTCCTGTTTTTGTTTTGTCTTTTTTTACCATGCTCTATGTACGGTGCTTTGGACACTTTGTGGTGCCTTATAAATTAATAATAATAATAATAATAATAATGATATTCCTTCCATACAGTAAAGGTCATTTAGGTAAGTGCAAAACCAGAGAGCATTTATACGTGTGCAAATGGGCTCGTCTGTCCTCCTAGTGAATTCATATGTACACACTCATCCCAGAAAATCAATCTTCTACCTGTGCAGGATTGCAAATCTGAATGGAAATGTTCATGGTGGATGAGTGAAAATGTCCAACCGACTATTACTTTAGTACAATGTCATTCACTAGCTTAAACTGTAAATGTTTCACTCCTTTGGAATTACATACTTACATTGGTAGAAATGTGCCTATAAATTCCTCTTCCATAAAAGTGAACATGGATGGTGTAAACCCCATCAATAGTATAACATTACTGGCGCTTCCTGAGTACAGTTCAAATTCTTTTGCATGGAGAATAATGCTGTGCCCGTCCTCCAAAGTTCTATCATGCAAAATACTGTATCACTTTTGTTTGTCATAATTCCATTTACTTTTCTCATCTATGTATCTCTCTGAGTTTTTAAGTCACACTCTAATTTTTATTTTATATACAGTAGCTCTAATGTCCTTTATATTTTACAGGGCTGAGACAATAAGGTAAAGAACCAGGGAGGTAAGCTTCATAGACCGAGCATAAAAATAATGTTTTTGGTAGCACTAGCCAGTTGCATATTATTCTCCCATCCTTATCATCAGCAGCAGCCCCTCCCCCACCTTGATTTATCACATTAGTTTTTCCAAAATCCACAAATGTTTTTCATTGCCTTACACAAGGTAGCAATTAATAATATCCACAGGTATATGTAAAAAAAAGTTCACATCCCTTGACATAACTTGAGATATGTCATATTTTATTTATAGCTGATATATAGCCGAGTTCAAACTATCATCTACATCTATGTTATGAGCCATTTCAGACTGGGGAATCTGTTGTCTGTAGGAAAATAACTCCTCCCACAATCACAACACTTGTAAAAAATGTTTACTAAAATACTTGTATTAGACACATTCTATACATCAGAGACCCCTGATGACTTATACCTACTGTTGATGACTTCCTCCTTAATTATTGGATGCTTTCCCTGGATTGGATTGCATTCACTAGAATGGGACAGGAATTGGAAGGAGAGATCACATTCATATAAGCTGTTTTGTTTTTAATTGTTTCTTTTTTTATTAAAGAGTATATTTGCAATGTACCACACTATGTCAGTTTTTTTATATTTGTGGAAAACTGAAAAGTCTCATACAGAACTAAGGAGGTGTTGTGGAAGACTGTGCAAGTTTGGCTCAGATAAGACTATGAATTTTTTATATATGCACGGGTCATATTTGTACATTATTAGCTAGACTTTGCACTTATTGGGAGTTGCAAATATACTGCACTTTTTATTTTTATTGCAATTTTAGGTTATTCACAACAGGGTATATGGAACCAGGCTTCCACCTGTCATCACAAACTGCTGAGGAGGATCCCTGGGTACTGACTGAAAGGGACAATTTGATAATCACAAATGACTCAACTATAGTGCCATCAATTTCAAGCTGGATTGAATATATAAAATATAAGCACAGTGGCTTAGTGATTAGCACCTCTGCCTCACAGTGTTGGGTTCGTGAGTTTGATTTCCAACCATGGCCTTATCTGTGTGGAGTTTGTATATTCTTCCCATGCTTGCGAGGGTTTCCTGCAGGTGCTCGGGTTTCCTCCCAAACTCCAAAAACATACTAGTATCTTAATTGGCTGCTATCAATTTGCCCTTAGTCTCTGTGTGTGGTTTAGTGAATTTAGACTGTTAGCTCTAATGCAAGTGACAAATATTCTCTGTAGAGCGCTACTGTAAACAATTAGAATACCAATGCTGCTGTAAATTAAAAGGGATAGCAGTCGCACTGACGTTAAAGTCTCCTGACGGACACCTTAGTAATCGGATTCACTTGCGCTCAGCATCCTGCGCCCATCGGACATCTCCAATGTCGAGATGCAGGTAAGTCTGCTTCTCTTTAAATCGTTTTCTTACAGATTCGGATTTTAACTGGAGGTGTCCTCAGTGTCGGAATATTCCACACCGATTACCCGTACCAAACCCCCTTTATTGCTATTACACAGATATGTATTTTTTGTGGGATATTGGCTTTATGGGAAAATAAAATTGACTACCACTAGGCAACATGATGAAAGAACGTCTATTCCTTTTTCAAGTAATTGAGTAAAGAAAAAGAAATATTCTTCCACTTTTTCTCTACTATGAGCATATAATATCATATACTTTGTATGTTTTAGTATTAACTGCATGTCTTGCATTTATAAATATAAATTAATATTACCCTCTGTAATATTTTGGTAAAAACATATAAAAACAGCATTCGACACATTCAGATAATTAAACTTGGAATTCACAGTAGCAATTGTAGTAAAGCTTTCAGTATGAACTTAAATTTTTTTCCCACTTGTTAGTTTAAGCACTCACAGATTTCTCCTACTGTTGTATCAGTTTACATATGTATATGGATTATATTTCCTTGTTACACTAAAATTAGTTTATTTAATGTCACTTTTTCATACACATACCATTAAAGAGAAGGCAATAAGCTGTCAAATCGTGGGCATAATGTTACCTTTTCTAAAGAGCAAGGGCATGGATCTTATTTGGTTGTAAAGGCCAGGAAGCTTCTCTTTTGGTGAATCAATTTTTCACTTTGCAGTTAACAGAATTAAATCTTCAGTTGGAATATAATGGTAACTGCCTTGCCTCTGCTAACATTTGCAGAAGGTTTAAGGGGGCAAACTCAGGTAGCTATATGGTAATCTTTATCGTTAAAGCTAAGCTACTATAGACATTCAAGCTTTCTCACCACAGTATCATAATATGTATTTTCAAAACCTTCCAAGTGTTCACTGTTTAACATTTTATTAGCAGACTCCAATTACATCTGACTTTTGAATAAAAAGTCAATCCCTTTCGAGCAGAGGAGAATCACATCAGAAGCTGCCTTGTGCAGGAAGACCAAAAGGCAGACAGCAGCCCACATAAGTTATAAGTAGATCATGTCTGGTGAAAACCACTCTGGGCAAAGTAGTGTACTACTACTCGGGGAAGTAGTACATATTACCACTGATATTTATTACAATATCATTTATTTTGCATAAATGCTAATTTTGTATGTACTCATAGAAAATATGAAAACATGGCTAGCATTGCATCCAATAAAAAAGAAAATGAATAAAACTACAGTATAAAATGTATAATTTTTAAATTATGAACACTGTCAGTGACAGAAATGTCTTTAAAGCTGCAGACAGATAAATAAATAGATAGACCGATTTGTAATCTCCTCTGGGGCAGGGACTGATGTGAATTATTAAGTATTCTCTGCAAACCACTATGCAAAATATAGGTGCTAACAACTAAATAAAATAAAATAAAAAAATAAATAAATAGATGGATGTGAAGAATAATATAACCTAGAATATAGCTTATATGTAAGTACTGCCACGTAAAACAAAAGTATGTTGATTGCTCTAAAAAAAAAGTTTAATTTTATGTTTGTAAATTAATTGGAAAAGTAGCACAGATAAAAAAAATGATGGTACAATTCTAAAAAGCAAGTTGTTAGTTTAAGTAAGTTAGTTAAAATACAAATAATATAACATGTGATATTATTATTATTATTATTATTATTACTACTATTATCTTTCATTAATAATGTACTAACATACTTTGCAGTGCTGTACAGAGTGACAAGGTACAGATGGTCCTGCCCAAAATATGATAGTTGGGCATAAGCATTATCAGCCGCTAATACTAAAGCACTCATTGGTGATAGACATTTCTGTGCAGCCACCATTGGTGCATCATGGACTAGGAGAGATCAACTAGGAGAGATAGTGGAAGGTGGAGATATGGAACATTGACCAGCCACTGTATAAATCTTAAAACAGTCGGCTGCTGTCAACCATAACTGTTGTTCACCATTTATCTTAGCTGAATCTCTTTCTCTTTTGGCTCTGGTGAAAGATTTTGCTTTCATGCTGCAATCACGCATGGGGTTATCTGCAAGCTTGTAGTAAATATAGCCTGGTGCTTTTCTTTACTACCATATTGTTATGAGCTGCCATGCTAATCGTGACAGATCACACTAATTCTATTTCTGTCCCAATTGTTGCTTAGCAGCTTGGATGCCTACCTTGACACTGAGCCGCCACGCTGCTCACACTATTCTGGTCCTAGCAATTGCCTAGCAGCCGGGACACTGTTATTTTCACTGGGGCTTTCTCTTCCATCCCAACAGGCTGTCACAGCCTGGACTCGATGTTCTGTGATTGCAGTCATATGACTGCAATCACCAATCTCTCTGTGGGAGCTCTCTCACAGTGAAGCATTCCTATTGGCCCATATTAATTTAAATGGCATGGAGAACCTAGCCTTCCCTTTGGTTAGAGCGTTTTTGGCCTGCATTACGTGTTGTCTGCTATGTTGCTTAAATCTCTGTCTACTGGATTGTTCTGGATTCTCCTTGTCTGCTGCATGTCTCGACCTCTGACTTGTTCTCTGGACCTTCCTTGCTCACTGTCCACCCTGACCATCTTGCTTGACCTTAAATTTCCTGTTCAATGCCTGCCCTTGACCATTCGCAATGGTACTGGTTACTTATCTTGCAGCGAGGAAACTTTGCTCCAATGGGATATGCTCATGAGAATACCATCCTGAAATGCTTCCAGGAATAGGGTGACTGTGATCCAGACTGATACCATGCTGGTAGAGAGCTCATGGCCAAGCAGCCAGGATTGTGAAGACACAAGGACAGGACCTATGGTCTCTACAAATTGGGCAGACATTTTATATGAGAGCTACAGCTAGGCCAGGAGTTTTAATGCAAGTCGACAGGACTTACAACTCGCCGGGAGACTTGTAACACCAGGTTCTGGGCATTACAATTTGACAGAGAATTCCAAAGCATTATCTGGCTGGAAATTTTTATGCTGTCCATCAGCTAAATCAAGCGAAAGCAAGAATTCACTGCTACTATCCGGACTGAGAACAGCATGCTACTCGATTGAAGAGGAGACTCTAATTACAGATTCACCAGTTAAGCTGCTATTATAGCTTTGCCAAAACCGTGTAGTTGACAATCTGGATATTTATGTTTTGCAGATGCTTGGCCACATGGACAATCTGCTTGCGGGTTGGCTGGGAACAAGTCTTATAACTAATACATAGCGATTACTGTACTATTAACTCTGGGTTGCTGTGAGCTCCTTTTGAGGTTGGTGATTGTCCTTCTGCTTATTTAATTGTATTTTGTTATTTAAGCTATTGTTTTTACAGTTGTATCCGTATTTAGTAAATAAAGATACTATTGTATCTTCCTTCTCTCCTTGTCTGTGTGATCCAAAGAATACTAAGATCCTGGGGGATACCTTGTGAGTCCAGACTTCAACCCCTGATATACTGACAATTTGTACTTCTTATGAGTATCATAAAGCAATACTTTCCATAACCAATGTTTGAAAAGACTTCAGTATAAATTTGGAACCATTGGAAATTGCCAGATAAGATGTGGCAGCAACATATACATGCTCCATAAGTGGCCTATATAAATAACGTATCTCTCTTAGAAATCAATACCACATTATCATATGTACATATGTAAAAAATTGTACAGTGTTTTGTGATATTAATGCCATATTTCTGCTATGTTCCAGAAGAGCGTTCTAATATATTTGTAATACCCACTACTAGAACTGTTTTGGACAATAAAATGGTTGTAAAATGGATAAGCATATCAGCACACCGCTTGATGTAATGTCTCAAACTATAGACTTTTGGGTAAGAAAGAATGTTTAAAAGTATTTAAATGATTTTAGAAATGTATAGATTTTGGGGATCTTTTCTGTTTTTGTCCTTTTCTGTTTAATTTTAAACAAATTGTTCTGCATTTATATTTCTGTATGTTCATTTGTTGTCACCATTTGTATTCAATAAGCATTGTAAAATTGTATTATATTAAATCACATTTAACGCACTATCTTTGAGTTCTTAAAGAATTCTTGTGTTAGATATGCTTGGTTTTTATAATGCTACATGTATGCAGAAGATTATTTGGTTTAATGTAACTGACTAAATTAGGATGTGATTTCATTTGGGATCAGTTAGGGAGTAACTGAAGGTTTCCTCAGAAAATGATGGCTTTATATTGTAAAGAATGTTAATTTTTAAAAACTAAAATGAAATTAAAAATAAAAATTAAATTAAGTAGTGTTGCACAATCCATTAAATACAGGTCATAGTAAATAGAATATGTGCATGTTAAGGTACCTATATAATATTTTACATACTCTTAGCATGCAATACAATGTCACTTATAAACAAATCTCAGAGGGGGGAATTCCATTGGCCGCGTTTCTGCTGAAAGTAACGCAGCCTGCGCACTATTACTGATATTACGGTAATAGTGCGCATATTACTGTTAATATGGTAATCTGTAACGCTGGTTTTTGGCCAGGAAGCCGCGAGCAGAAATCAGGGTTAAAATTAGCGTATTAACGGTAATATAATTAATGACGGGATGAGTGCGGCTGCATTGAATTCCTCCCAGAGAGTGTGTGTTATTTAACCAATATGTTAAAACAATAAAATTAAATAATAACAATATAGCAATACATGTAATTAACCAATACTATATGGAACACATATCTATACTAAGTACTGTACTATCTAAAGTTTTAGCAATGTACAATAAGTTATGTTACACTTTAATCTACAGCATTTTCTTATTACTTGTAATCTTAGAAAGATGTGTGATAGATAAATGTAAGGCTTTCATTGGTTTAGTCATTCCTTACTTCCACTATTTATCACACATTCTGTTTGGTAAATTGTGACATTGTTTAAAAATCAATTTTAAAAAGTTTACATTTAGGCAATGAAGTTAATTTCTAATCGTGATTATGCTATTCTACTTCATGTGACATACAAAATATCCAGAAGTACAAGGAAAAGAACTGAAGTGCAAACCCAAGTCAGACTAAGGCTGTGATTTTGTTTAGTGGAAAATCGGGATTGTATATGAAAGAAGTTCCTCTGGTATAAGTTTAAATTATCTAACAAACAGATAAAAGGCTGGAAACATTTGACCTTTGACCAAAGTCTTAAAATATCTGCTTTATGTTGGAAACGCCTAACTTATCCTTAGTTATATTTTGCTGATTATATAAACAGTCCCTTCAACTAGATTGGTTGTAGAGCAACACCAAGGGGTGTGTCTCATGACTACTTGTATATTCCTTTTTGGAAAAGAAAAAAAAAAATAACCTTAAGAAATTAAGGACTTCTTAACATAGCTTCTCTGGAGTTTATACCAAAAAAATAATTTGACTGAATTTGGTAGAACTTTAAACAATTTGTTTTTCTTTAAAGCAGGATTGTCCAACCCGCGGCCCAGCACGTCTGTAAATGTGGCCCAGAAGGAGTTTTGCTTGTGGCAAGGGGGCAGCACTGTTAATGGAAAAAAAAATCCTGAAAAAAAAAGAAAAGAAAATACTTACCTTGTGGTCACGTCAGCTGGTACTCCGGCTCCCTCCCTTGTCTCCTCCTCCGTGATGCCCAACATCCATTGCGGAGCGCAGCACAGAGGAGTCACCCACGCGAGAAGAACAATCAGCAGCACAGAATTGGAGAAAAGAAGAAAAGAGGACAGGAGAACAAGCCGATTAAAAGGTAAGTTAAGGGTGATTTTTTTTTATCATTTCAAGGGACGTTGACAAGTGAATAAAAGTCACCTGGTCCTGGAGCATCATGGACCTTATCTCCCTGCTACATACTTCTACTTGTAATACTAATGGGGCATTATATATTATTCTCTTTAGCCCATTATAAGTTGTTATCCATTAACTAACATAGTGGTGTAATTAGCAAAACAGGTCACAATTTGGGGTCACAGTGATGTATATTTCAGGTACTGCAGGCCTGGTCAGGGCACCCTGATATACAATGACTGGCTTAAATGCACTTTATTGATATTGGATCGAAACAATACAAAAAGTGATTATAGTATAATAACTAGAGAGGATTTTTTGAACAGGGCGATTGAAAGGTAAGTATAGGGGGATTTGAAAATTTTGCCCAGGGAAGCTAAAAGGTTGGACACCCCTGCTTTAAAGAGTAATGAAAGTATATTTATTTGTGTAACTGAAATAAATAACAACTAATCTTATAGTTTACATATTGCACATATCTTACATATAGTAAAATAATGCCAGACAAGATTTGGTATTTCAATGTGGAATGCTCCCAATTAACCTAGAGTGAAGTTCTGATTTAGAGTAAATAAGTTAATGCTTTTGCTCTGTACCAATGTTTTTATTACCTATACATTATAGTATTGCTTTATTTCACTTAATTCTAACTTGCCCTATAATTACTTTAATGTGCTTTTTAACTCTGAAATTCTATTTTACTTTGAGCATGAATATGTATCATTATGGAAAAACGCATATAGTGAAGGAGTGCATAGGGGTTGGGTATGTTTTACTTACTGTGATAAGGGCGACATTAGAAATCACTCCAAAAAAACCCCGAAAGAATCAAAAACCGATTTCAAAATAATGGGACTTAGCTTGAAGACGACGGTGGAGATGACCGAACAAACCATCATAAAGACAGCAAGGGATTCTGATTGCCGCTTTAAATTTTTATTCACACACTTCGCAATGATGTCAGCCTGCACTGCCGGTGAGTTCTTCAATCGGAATCCCTTGCTGTCGTTATAATGGTTTGTTCGGTCATCTCCACCGTCGTCTACATGCTAAGTCTCATTATTTTAAAATCGGTTTTTGATTCTTTCGGGGGTTTTTTGGAGGGATTCCTTGGGGCATATTCAATTGTCGGCGTAAATGCTGAAAATCCCGTTATTACGGTAGTTTTCTCGCTGGATTTCAGCTCGCGGCAGGGAATCGGAAGAATTGAATATGCCCCCTAATGTTGTAATTGTGGTAATCGGTGTTTTGATTACCACCGGTGCATAGTATAGTGGAGTACTTACAGTATATTGAATAAGTATTCAGCACCTAGTAAATTTTTTACATTTTGTTGCTGCAGATTCGAAATTTAGAATAGACTATGTCAAGTCAAAATACATTTTCCAAAAACTTCCCACAAATGACTAAAACATAAAAAACAGTTTTTAAATTTAAAAAGTTTTTACATCCATTGTAATTGCAAGCTCAAGTTTGCACAGGAGCAATAGACTACCTTCTAAGTCACACAGTTTGTTCATTGACTCCACAAGTGTAAGAAATTGGCAGTATAAATGTAAATACCTTATTATTCATATGGGTGTAACAGTATGGTAGAGACTTTCCAAAGTAAAAAAAGATTAAAAATGAGGATGAGAGAACAAAAAATAAAAGATATCATTATATAGAGCTACAATTCAGGATACAGATGCAAGACCATTGAGAAGGCAATGAAAATCCATAAGAGCTCAGAGCAGTCCGTTGTACAGAAGATCATTCAGCCCTCTAAATGTAGTTGCCAGATAAAGCATTTATTAGTATTATGGGTTCTAACTATCACATTGAATGAATTACAGAAGTCAGTAGCTGTGATGGAACAGCAATCTCTAAGGTAGTACAAAAAATATGCCCTTTCTATTAGGGACGCGTGAAGAAACTTTGCCAGAAAAAATAACTATATCCTTGTCTGCAAACAGGAGCACCTGTCACTGTGTGAATTGTCTTCTATGAGGGAGCTGACTATGTGGTGAGCTTTCTTACTCACTGCGCAACACTGGCTCAAGTCATAGTGCACTGGATGCACCGAGCAAAACAATTTGGTTTTGCACCCTTACACCTAGATGGTCTGCCCAGCACATATCAAGGTGTATGCCTACTCTTGTAAGATGTTTCTGCAAACTTTAAAAGCACCTAGGAACTGTGTAGAGGAGGAACAGTATAAAATGGCACACTTTGCATATATCACAACAATGTTTAACCTTCTATCATATTAATACCATTTCTTTCATTAACCTCATGTATCAAACTCCCATTGTCCTATAGATTGTAAGCTTGCGAGCAGGGCCTTCTCACCTCTTTGTCTGTTTAACCAGTTTGTTTATTAGTTTACTGTGTTTGTTCCCAATTGTAAAGCGCTACGGAATATGTTGGTGCTATATAAAAATATGATGATGATGATGTTGATGATGATGATATATATTTCAGCTTTTCGTCTAGAATTCTGCTTTGTTTAGCCTAATTAAAGGACTGATTTAGGACTTTAATTAATGATGAGAGTGATGGAACTGTCATTTTTACATTTGGCACTTTTGTGTGTTTTAAGCTCTTTCAAAGTAGACAATGTGTGTGAGGAAAGCAGATAAAAAGTCATATGCAACTGCTATGAACATTATGCTGTGTAAGGCTCACGCACCAATGTACATGTAATCGTTAAAGTACATGGATAGTGTGGTCACAAGGTTGCCACTTTATTTTTATGCATCGCGTGTATGTCATATTTCATATGTTGTGATGTTATCTGTGAATTATGGTATATTGAGACTTAGGGCCTGAGTCATTAAGGAGATCGAGGCAATAAAGGAGTACATTTGATCCTGGACAAACCATTTTACAATACAAGGAATGCAAATTAGTTTATTATTTTGCATACAAGTTATTCTGGCTGTTTTTTCATGTAGCACATAAATATTTGATAGATTTATTTTTACACTGAAATTAAAAGTTGATCTAGGACATGCCCTACCCCAACTATAAAATTGTCCCCACATTTTAAAATTTACCTTCCCCTATAATGCAACATGGTTTTGCCAAGGTGCAAAGTTACTCCTTTTTTTTTGTTTTGCTTTCCTTAATGACTCAGGCCCGTAAAGTTTAAAATACGCCAGGTGGGTGACATGTAATAAATTGGCCATATGTATTCAATACTATTTTGTGTAAAGTTAAATGGCAGACTTTGATTATAGTTGTTATTTGGGTAATATCATAACTTAGAATTGTGCTTAATTAGTAACAAGCTTATGTATACTGTTGCACTTAGGATAATATTTTAAGATTGTGTTTGCAGCAGCCTTACATCCTAAAACAATTATTCAGCCAGCCTTAATCAACATTCTTTGGTTCAGTCATTAGCCTGGCTATTGTTTGCACAGTATACAGAACCACAGGCGGTTCTGCTTGTCCTAATAACAATTGAATAATAAACTGTATTGAAAGGCAATGGGGTATTGTGTTGTGCTGGGTTTAGAAGAGACATTTAATTGCACAAATTTCATATTTTTATCCAAACACACATCTATATAGCAAAAGTATGTAAAGAAGTGGTGGATCAGATAGGAGAAGGCTATGTATGTGCCTATAAAAATGTGTAGGCCAAAGCAGAGTGAATCAGTGTGTGTGATCTAGTGGTGAGACTAGAAGTTTGAGGCTTCATCTCCAAAGTCCACAAATCCAGTTACGAGTGGTGGATTGAAGAGGTCATACTCTGATCTGAGGAATATCAATATTTGGAAATAGCGGTGAACTAACATTGCTGGACTATTGTTACCCACCAAGTAAAGAGAACATTGCCTGTTAAATACTGTTGCCATTCCATTGTAATACACTGTTACTTAATAAAGTAATATTGTATCTTCATCTGGGCAGCACGGTGGCTAAGTGGCTAGCACTTCTGCCTCACAGCACTGGGGTCATGAGTTCAATTCCCGACCATAGCCTTATCTGTGTGGAGTTTGTATGTTCTCCACGTGTTTGTGTGGGTTTCCTCTGGGTGCTCCGGTTTCCTCCCACACTCCAAAAACATACTAGTAGGTTAATTGACTGCTATAAAAATTGACCCTAGTATCTCTCTTTGTCTGTGTGTGTGTGTGTGTGTGTGTGTGTGTGTGTGTGTGTGTGTGTATGTTAGGAAATTTAGACTGTAAGCTCCAGTGGGGCAGGGTCTGAAATGAATGAGTTCTCTGTACAGCGCTATATAAATAAATGTTGATGATGATAATGATGACCTGTCATTGGCTTGAGTGATCTAAGAACCCCATATTCTCATAGTGTGCCTAGAAATCTGCTTCTCTGTTGAAGTGCAACTGAAAGGTGCAAAATGCTTCCAATGAATAATATAGGATAAGTCCCAATCTCTGCCACCTGGTGCAAAGTCAAGGGGAAATGTCTTAACGCCACTCTGGAAGTTTTCCAAAACTTTATGCGGTTACTCATATGGGGTTTGAGTTTTCAACCTCCAGACCACTGGTTAGTAATTTGGCTCTAAAAAGTCCATGCAAAGTGTGACTGTTTGCAACCCTCACAACAAATCTGCTTCTTAGTAAATCTTCCTCTATGGGTGATTTGATGCATATAGTAATACTTCCCCTTTCTCTAGTATTGGTATACCTTTATTAAATTTGAACTTTTTTCAAATACCTATTTTATGAATCATTATTTTAAAAAAATAAATATAATTTACATAAATTTAGAAAAGCAATCAGGCATGTAAATTGCACGTTTTCATAAGCATTTCTGACTTCATGGACTTGATGCTATATCTATACAATGTAAGTCCCAACTCTCTTGCACCCGATTCTTTAGTTCATTACTTTAATTAATTCCAACTTATGTCAGGTGAGTCTCAGGTGTCTCAAGCCTGCCAGTGTTTGGGAAAGACTTGCTTTTAGAAGCTGTGTGCAGGTAAGCCTTTAGCCCAGGTAATAAAAGCATAGCATTTGACCATGTTAGGACTAGCCCGAAGGAATAGACTTTGGCCTGACTTGGTCAGCTTAACATATATTACAATAAGTGGAACTAACATTCCCTGCTTTTAATATAGAAAAGTAAAGTTAAGCATTAATTGTGTGTTTGAGAGTATCCATGTATTCTGTTTATATAATGATGGGCAACTCCCTCCGGCACCCCAGTTTGTTTATGTAGAGAATCAATGCTTTATATATATATATATATATACATATATATATATATATATATATATATATATATATATATATAAATAGATAGATAGATACATATAGATATAGATATATATATATATATATATATATATATATATAGTTAGTACATTAAAACTTTGAGAGAGATTTAAAAATCAATTACATTTGAGTTTTCACCTAATTGAAACAAAATTTCCTTAACACAAACATGTGCAGGTGCTTTTATCCCCTGGTAAATATCTCTAGCCAACAGATGCTAAATAAATTCAAATAATTGTATAGATAGTAAGAAATAGTATGAAGTAACATAGCTGTAATGAGAAGCAATATTGATTGTAAACCTAAAAGGCTTTATTAATCATTCATGGCCTATATCAATCTTGCCTGCTACGCTTCCCAAAGCTGCTTATTTCTGACACAGAATTAAAAGGAGAAAAACTCCTACAGAGCAATAATGATGAGATCTGTTACAAAGAATACATTCTAAAATTAGAGCTCTATGCAAGGAAAGAACCGTGGGGAAGGAGATCATTCCTTGCTCTTGTTATCAGAATGTGGTGAAATATTTTGGATATTGCTCATGTTGTTTCACATATTTTGTGCCTTATTTGAACATGTTGGTTTGAGGGTAAATAGTAATATAATTATATTGCATAGCAGCCCATGTGGCCGAAATAGGGCCCACAAAAGCATGGGCCCACAAACTTATTTTTTAATTGACAATTGAATGCTGCTCTGCTTCACGCTGAGATCCAACCAATATCGATTGGTCAGTGGACAACATGTCTTTTTTTTTAACTCAAGTGCTGGTGATGTCAAGCAATAGCAGATGCTTACCAAAAGTAAGCAAACAAAATGTAAAGTAGTGAGTATAACATTACATTACATGCATGTACCAATTTAGCATTTAAACAATCTATGTATTTCAGTTTCCTGCAACGGTAAAGCAATGGCTAGTTATTGCTGAAGAATTTGAAAGTCTTTGGAATTTCTCAAACTATGGTGAGGCCATTGATGGCAAACATGTAAGAATTATGCCACCCTCTAAAAATGGATCCTATTATTACAACTAGAATGGATTCTTCAGCATTATTCTAATGGTTATAGTGGATATTAAATATGAATTCCTATTTGTGGACATTGGAAAAAATGGGTATCAGATATAAGCACATTGGAGGAGACTTCTTTTCATGACAAACTTAAAAATATTGATTCATTTACCATCATGAAGTGACAGAAAATATGGACTAAATTTTGTACTATAGGCAGGATACAAATATATACAAAGGTCCAACAAAGTACCTGCAGACAGGAGCTGCAGGATGCCGGTCGTGTCAGCAATCTGTCAACAGAAAGGAGGATCTTTAATTATAGGTTGTCAAGAGCTAGGCACATTGGGGAAAATGTGTTTGGTGTTTTAAAGCAACAGGTTCCGAATTTTTCATTCAACTATAAATCTACGCCTAGACAAGGTGGACAAAGTGGTGATGGCTTGTTGTGTCCTACACAATTTTCTTAGACATAAAAGCCCTACTGGATTCAGTACACATATCAATATGGACAACAATGTAGAAGTAGCAGAAGTTGTTGGGTTGATAGCACTAGAGTCAGGTCAGATGAGAAATGGCATCACGTGGCAAAATTAAACAGGAAGGCCTATTTACAATATTTTAATGGTGAGGGTTCTGAGCCATGGCAGAATGACATTGTGTAATGTACATTTAAGAGAATACAAAGTTCGGTTTTTCATCTGTTCGCAGTACTTCAGATGCAAAACTACTGTCTATCTCCATGTTGCAGATGGACTGTCTAGCAAGTTCCTCATCAGGAGTGAAGCGAAGGTGGTCAAAGTACCACAACTTTGTCACATGCACCCCAGATTTTTGGGAGTCCTCTATCCATGTCTGCATCTATATAATTAGAGAGGAGCCAGTTTAGCGGCGGCGGTATGAGAAAGATGGCAGATGGTGAGCAGGTGCGGGAGAAAATTGACAGAAGTGATGGAGGAGTGGAGGGAAATGGAGATAGAGAAGAGGAAATGCAACTGACAGACATTAAAAGAGCAAAACCAATGAGCCCAGGGGAAATGGAGATGATGGTGAGAATGCTGGAACAGTGCAACTGCAATTGTCAAAAGCAGAAACAACGAAAATTTAATCACAGAAAAGAAGTGATTATGCAGAAGCTCCTAAGTCAAATAAGGGATAAACTTGGGAAAAATGGACCAAAGTCCATATGCAAAACGTTGTTCCAACTTAAAAAATAAAGAGAGGAAGCTTTTAAGAATCAAAAAAACTTAAAAAAAAGTGAATATTACAAGTGTTTATTACAAATGTTTAAAACACGTTAGTGAATGGTAATAGTAATTGATGGTAAACAATAACAATTAGTATAATTATTAAGTATTTTACATCTATTTACAAAAAGAAGAATGCACGATGAAGTGTGCTGGGTAGCTACTGAAAAAGTTAAAATGGAGGAAGCTAAAGTGTCTGTAAAAGTAGAAAGAACAGAAATTTTGTGAAATTTAAGTGGAACGTAAAGAAGGTAATTATACCTCCTTGTAAAACCTTAATACAACGCAAGGAACCCTGTTCCATTATAAAAAAAAAAAAGTGCCTATTTTACAGATGCTATGAACCAGCATATCAGCATGCATGACAAAACCCCAGAGGCACCCAACATAAAGTGATTTCAAGCAGTGTCCAAGATGAGATGGTAGTCGGGCCTCAGAAGGAGAGAAGGATGCAACATGCAGCAATATCTGTAGTCCTTCCAGTTCCAGGCAAGGTGTGATCAAGAAAATGGAAAAGCTGAACAAATATTTTACAGAATTAAGAGCAAGCATCAATGTTAAGAAAAATTTCAAGAAACTGGAGAAAAATGTCCTGAAATTGTGACAAGTCTATGAGAAAGTATTGGCAGAATGCAGTACCAGGTTAAACATTAATAATGTTACTGGATTAAGATTTATGCTGTTTCCTTTTTTTTTTTTTTTTTAAACCTTGATTTTGTATGGATATTGTTGAAAAATAAATGCTATTGATACAAAGTGCATGGTTTATTTAGTGCACAAGCAAGAATATAGACTTGATAATGGCAATTAACTTATTCAATACACATATATGGTCTATGGGAAACACACAAGGTGGATGCAGGTGTTAAATTATCCAAGGTGACATATGTAATACACATCTTTACAATATACAGCTATGTGCTTTTGTTCTAGACAGGATGGACACAGATGCCTAATTATGCAAACAGGCATATGCAAAACACATCTATACTATACACATCTGTATATTTTATAGATGTACTTTAGCACAGTTCTATACAGATAGAGGTTTTACTGTCTATAAAATGTAAAATCAATACACATAAACATAAGAATACTATAATAATAATAAGCAATCACATATAAGGTCACATGTCACTTCATGTAATACATGATATTGTAATGAGAATGTGTTTTCATATGTGGTAAGAATATACTTGTGTACACTTGCATACAGTTGCACATAAATGTCATATGGAGCATGTAAAATAAGTTGTATTGTTGATTCTCCATTAAAAGCACATTATTCCCATTCACCTGATGTTCTGACATCACACCACGTCGGAGAGGTAGAGACATCAGAAATTTACATACACAAGCCTAGAAAGGAGTCGCTGTTTAAGGATCTATCGGCACTTGGTCGAGCAATTGGTCGTGATTTCCTACACATTGCAGGATTGCCGGATCGGAAGGCGGTTGGAATGAGATTTTGAAACAGAACGAGCAATCAAATGTAACAACGATCGGTACTATCGTTCATCATGCAAGTATATCCACTTCTGGTTTATCTGGCCAAACGGTCATTTATTGGGTGTTTGGCCCAATAGTTGTCTGAAAAACCTTTAGTATGTACCTAGCCTTACTTTTGGTGCTGACCACTCATAGAATGGGAAGCAGTGATTTCCTGCCTGACCTTTCCATTGGGATCTGCCAGTAACATGGTATTACAGAGTAACAGTGGTAATATGGCAGCCTAAGTTCAATACATTAAAATAAGTTGATTGAAGCAATCCGGCCGATATGTCTGTCATAACAAAATGCTACGTGACCCAAACATTTCTAGTTAGTGGTAAGATTAATTAATATGAATATGAACTGAAAAATTGTACATATAACTGGAGGATATTGTAATTGCAAAAATGATAAAGCAGTCAGTAATTTATTTACTGTGACTATCTATATATATTTTGGGCTTTTCCAAACCTTGGTTCTCAAAGTGTTCTTCACTCTCAGTTATGATGAAAAATGCATTGCTTCTATAAAAACGAACAACTTGCTCAAGCTTCTATATTTGTGGCAGACATTGCCAATACATATGCCCGTCAAGGTTCTCAAAACTTTATATGAGCAGGTAGAAGGGCAACAGTAGGATGCAAATTAAGTATAGACACCAGATGGATGGAGGTCTGTGAGTTCCCAACTTACTAAAATATTGCCAGGTAAACACATATGGCCCAAGTTATCCTATGGCACTCACCCCCTCACCATAGAATATGGACAACCTTAGAAGCGGACCTTCTAAATGTATTATTTCTGTACTCCTTATTATGGAGAAAACCACACAATCGAGTCAGAGAAGCAGACTTGATACCCACAGTAAAATTTGCTCTCTTTATGTGGAATTGCTGTGTTCACACGTATTAACTGAGGTCTCACCAACCCATCTTGGTCCCTTTGTGGGACCATAATGAATTTTCACAAGATCAGAGACATAAAGACTTCCACAACTGGTTGAGACACAATTAGAAGTATATCTAAACTCTACCCCCTAGACATCGCTCCTCTACAATTTTTTCCAGAGTTTTCAGAGTTTCAGTTCAGGTCTTCTCTACCCCATAGTATTTTCTTCCAATACCCACAGATAAGGCACTTATACCAACCGCTGCTCAAACCAATACCTTTAGACCAATGTTTCAATCTAGAATCGCTTTGTAGTCATAATTCTTCATCCAAGGGCTTAATTTTTAATCTATGCCTGCCAGTATTGAAACATTATCAACAACTAAAAGAAGCTCTTGTGTGGCAGAGGGATGTGGGGGACATCCTGTGCCATGGGGAGTAGAACAAAATCAAAACTAATTTACCTAAAACCTAAAAAAGTAACATCACTGCTACTCTGCATTAGGCTAGGTACATACTGGAGGTTTTTCATTCAATCATCAGGCCAATCAGCCGACATACAACTGTTTGGTCAGATATTGTGTTAGTGTGTATACTTACACGATGATCGAAAGTCATCCCAAGTGCCGATCAGAGTTTCATTTGGTTGCTCGTACTCTTTGATATTGTCGTTCCAATCACCTTTTGATCCTACACTCTTTGCACACAAGCCAGTGTTCTCTCTGTACACATGCCTGACTGGTTCAGATGCACTGTCACAGTGATAGTCCCTGTGTTACCCAGAGGATTCAGTGACAGTTGCCCACATTCCAGCTACAGCTGCATGCTGTGAATATTATACTGATATGCTAAAAAGTACAGTGCAAGCCGTGTTCTCTTTGCATACATGCCTGGCCGGATTAGATGCGCTGTCACAGTAACAGCCCCTGTGTTACCCGGGAGGATTAGGGGAAATATTGTCAACTCAGGAAAACAATCATAGTCATCAGAAGCGTTGACAGACGTATAGTGCAGATTAATAACTTTCTCTCATTGTGACATCTGCCTGACTGATCATCAAGACAGGAAAGTTTTGCACGGGCTGTGTGTGACAGTCATGTTGTATATATTATGAGTGGAAATAATCAGGCTGTGTCTGAGGGTTTTAGAAAGCTGTAAAGAAACTATAACTGTAAGTCTTATCAGAATTCAAACATATGTTATGTGTTCCGCTATTCACATGTTTCTGTGGTAGGATTTAGCCTTACTATAAGCGCAATACAGAAAACCTTTAGCCAAAACCAGGTGTTAAAAACATAAGATGAATGTTTAAGAGCTGGGAGTTGTTTCTGCGTGAAGAAATAGATGGTGAAAATTACGGTATAACATTCTCTAAACAATTACAATGCTCTTGGGACAGAAAAAAAAGCACATATTAGAAGGTAAATCATGTATAATATGTACATATGAATCGACAGATTAATCGGGACTTATTCTGTTGTCGCTAGTAAAATTGTTAAAGATATCGTATCGTTTGAATTTTCATGTAGTGTGTACCCAACATAATAAGTCAGTTTCAAAAGAATATGGGCACCCTGGACAAAGCTCTATGAGATCAATCTGCCATTGAATACTATTTGATTTATAATTTCCAAAACTTACCAACCATGCAGACAATGTCTCCCCTCTCCCATGTGTTCTAATGAATTTGCACCTTGAATCCATAAAAATGATTATTGTCCATCATTAGTTTCCTCAACCTATACTGATTTAGTCCTCTTGTTCCTGCACCCAAACTTGGAAAATCTTGGCAGACTGTTACACTTTGTTTATTTTGTGCATGTTATTGGTTACATCTGTATCAGTATACATTGCTCTAAGTTTGTTATTTTCTGTGGACAACCCTCACTACTAAAGATCCCCTACTTCTTTCTTCCTTTCCTTTCCTTCCCCCAAAAATACTTACATGCTGTACATGTATGCTACAATTTTTAAACTGTTGTTATTACTTAAAAGCCAAATACATTTTAAACAAAAAAAAACAAAACCCAAAAACAAAACATTTGCTGTCACAAAATGTAGCTGCTTCGTATTGTCTGTATACATATATGCGCCTTCAGCTGATAGTACTTCATTCATTACTGTTGGGTTTATATTATGACAAGTTGACTCATTTCCATTTGGATTACTACATCACAATCCATTATATTATATTGTGTACAAATAGGGAAATGTGACTTTTACATTTATAACTAACACTGTCAGGCTGCCTCGTTGGAAGTAATTTGATATAAAAGAGAATCAACATACATGCGTAAGAACACAATTTTTACAACAGAATTATACAACAGAATATTTACTCACAAGTTTGAGATGCTAAATGCATCAAAGTCTAAATATGGCTAAATATAGTTTTCCATTTTTAACAGAATCTCCTTTCTCTCCTTTCTCTCTATGTTATATCTTCAATTACTATGCAATTACTATGTTTCAGTACTGTACTTGTAAAATGAAATTATTTTTTAGTGTCTTCTTCTGTTCCATTGCTATATATCACTTCTCGTTACCTTAATACTCAATTTTTACTTTTTGGTACTGTTTTTATTTCCACTTTAAATGTTGGCCTTATAGTTCAAAATGTGTTGTATGCTGTTCCGATGCTATGGCTGCAAAGCAGCAGACAAGATCTCCTTTTCTCTATGCAGTTATAATTTTATTGGAAAAATTAACATGATTTAAGAGATTAACTTCACAGTGATGATTAAATTGTGTGCAGTTCAATGCTCATTGGAGATAAAGACCAGGGCTTCAATTAATAAGCAATTATTTGCCATGCAACAAATTTCAGCAAGCAGCTTATTAAATATATAGCCTTGAGGGGAATTTGCACAGAATATACTTATAGAAAATATTGTACAAAAAATATTGAAATGCTTTATTTGTTTTCTGTAATATTTCAGCGCTTACCTCTTGTATTTTCAGCTAGGCGCCTTGAGTGGGGTCTCTTAAATATTTTACTAGCTCCCTTGAACACTGTATACACAACGTGCATGCAACCAAGCATCAAGCTGCGCAAACGTTTGCATCTGCATACCTCTAAAAAGTCAGAATTATTTATCACACAAATTAAGTAGCAAATGTAATTTTAGTTTCCATGTGTTTGATGCTCATTTATTAGGGGAGGGAGTCAATTAAGGGACATAGCGGGCTTCATTTCTAGGCAGCTGCTCCTTAGATATGGGGGTTTGCCCGGCTCCCAGAAAAAGAGCCACAACAAGGCAGAGAGGCTCCCTACAGCATCCCTGCTATAATGTAATTAATAATGTCACAACACTGTCAATGGAGAGGAGCCTTAAGGAGCAAGCAAGAGGAAGCAGAGAGATAAGCAATCTAGTGCAGGGTTAGATAGAACCAAGGACAAGGGGTGACAAAAGAGAACGGGGGGGGAGGCAAATGTTGCATAGAGGATGAACTGAAAATGTGTGTAAGCTGAGAGAGGTAAGAAGGGGAGCCCTGACTGGTACATTTGCACTCGTCCCCACAATTTATGGTGGCAGCCCTGCATAGAGAAGATATGATGAAAGAGATAACTGAGAAAACTTTTTAACTGTATTAAAAAGTGTTGTCATTGCTTCATCCTGGTTATCACAAATGCATAAATCAAGAAATAATTACAAAACCACAAGGCACCAATATGTTTGCAGCTGCTCCATAGGCAAGCATCTATTTGTATTTGAAAAGGCAAGAAGCCTGTCAAAAAGCTTAATTGTAAAGTGGTGCCATTAGTGAACAATGGATGATACTACAGCAACGATACAGATGTAAATGGTATGAACCAAAGCCCCCAAACTGCAGAGCAGTTGCCATTATAGTTAAATAGTACGGTTGAAAGACACAAGGCAATCCAGTTCAACCTTTCAAAATTTTAATTTATTTTTATCCCCAATCTGCACCATGTTATAATGCCTGAGTGACTTAGTTAAAAGTAGAGATGTTGACGCTGAAAAAGCGTTTGACAGACTCCACTGGATGTATATGACAAAGGTTTTGGAGCGTATGGGGCTGGCCGGGGAGATCCTGAGTTCTATCCTGGCGCTGTATGTCAAACCATCGGTGCGAGTATTTAGCGATGGGTTTTTGTCCAATAATTTTCCAATCTCTAATAGCAGCCGTCAAGGTTGCCTTTTGTCTCCTCTCATATACCTCATGGCTATTGAACCACTGGTCGCTAAAGTGAGAATTGATCAGGAGTGTGTGGGAGTGGTTGTGGAAGAAGAAGCCCACAAGTTATGTTTATTTGCAGATGATGTCGTATTATTCGTTGCCGGCCCGGAGACCTCGCTACCTGCCATCCATACACTTTTAGCCCAGTTTAGCGTAGCCTCTCTCTATAAATTGAATACTTCCAAAACGGAGGCTCTTCCCATTAACATTCCGCAGGAGAGATTACAGAAGTTGAAAGACAAATATCTCTAACAAATAAAGGATAATAATAATAATAATAATCCCTATATATGGAAATCCACAGAAATTTCGTACTTAGTTATTCAGGTTACCCCACATCTTGATAGTTTGATAGATAAGAATTTCTCTTTATTACTTGACCAACTCCAGTCCTTAACTACTTCATGGATGTGCTATGAGGTCTCTTGGCTGGGGAGAATATCGGCATTCAAAATGATGCTCTTCCCAAAGATGATGTACTTGTTCCGGATGCTCCCATTCCATCTCCCACAGCGCCTGCTAAATAAACTAGTCAAGGTTATGAGGACATATGTGTGGAAGGCTAGGCTGCCTCGGATGGCCTTGCAGTGTATGGTTAGGAGGAAAGCACAGGAGGGGTTGGCCCTCCCCGACCTGGGAAAATACCATGATGCTTGTTTACTCTCTCAGATGTGTGATTGGTTCCTCCCAGGGTGTGGTAAGCCATTGGTGGGCCTGGAAAAGGCTCATAATCCTGATTTTTCTTTAGTTGATCTAGTTTGGGCTCCTCGGGAATGGAGACCGCAAGCCCATAACCTGCCCGCTCTCACCAGGGACGCCTTGATAGTCTGGGACCGATTGTGTGAAGGCCCTGAGGGTTTTGCTCGACCCACGGAAAATGTCTCAATACAAGCAGCATCAAAACAGATTCCTGACTTAAACCTGTTGGGATGGGTATCTAGGGGGATTCTGACTTTAGGCCAATTGTTTAATTCAGGTACACTTCCTCATTTTCTCAGTTGAGTGAACAATATCATTTGCCGAAGAGCGACTTTTATAAATTTCTTCAGCTTAGACACTGGCTGTCAGAGCCCTCATTCAGAGGTATAGTCATAGGTTCCCCCCCGGCTATATATCAGGTAAACCTGACAAAGAGCAACAACAAAGCTAGCATAACTACCTGGTATAATATTTTAACTTCGCAAGTCGTTATCACCAAATCAAAAATTCAACTCCAATGGGAGGTAGATCTCCAGGTAGTATTCACGGAGGAGGAATGGGAACGTATTTTTCAAAACTCTTTCACAATGTCTAAATGCCTTAATCATACTGAAATGTTGGTGAAGCTTCTGAATAGATTGTACGTAACCCCTGAGAAACTGCACAAAATTTGGCTCTCAGTACCCCCGACATGTTGGCGTAATTGCACTGAGAGAGGGGAAATATTCCATATTTTTTGGGCATGCCCAGTCCTACAACCCCTGTGGTTAGAGGTTTTCCAGTTGTTGGTAAGGGTTTTTAGATATCCTACAACTCCTTCCCCAGAGCTTGCTTTGTTGCATCATTATCCCCCCTCTGTTCCCTCCTGGGACAGGTACGTGATGGGCCAAGTGCTCATTGCAACCAGAGCTGCTATAGCTCAGGTCTGGAAACAACTGTCTCCCCCGTCTTTGGCTAAGGTGATATCTAAAGTGAACTTCAGCTTTGAGATGGAGACCCTAGGAGTTCCGTATTCCACGGCAGCTACTTCCCCATTAATGAAATGGTGTAGCTGACATAATTACGTCACAGACGGAGGTGGGGCCCCATCCCAGTCCCCCCATAGGCTGGATATCTCCGACTCAGTGTCTCGTGCCTTGATCTAAGAAATTTTTGCTTTTGGGCCTAGGTACAAGGATGGAATGGACTAGTCTCCGTATTGTAAAGTTAAAGTGACTTATGTTTAGAGTGCCAATCTTTAGTTTTACTAGTCTACTGACTATAATTATATTTAAATACTACAAAGTGATAAATGTCTAGATTGCTGGTGTTTTATGACATATTGTTGTGTTTCATCCCCACTATGTACCCCTTTCCCCTTTATGTCCTACCCTTTCCCTATTCCTTTTTTTTGTATCCTTTGCAATTATCTTAGAAAATTCAATAAACTTTATTTCAGTGAAAATAAAAAAGTAGAGATGTTTACTGACCCCCGTGTTCTGGTTTTGGTTTTGGATCTAGATTAACTGCCCTTGTGTGTTTTGGTTTTGGTTTTGGATATATGTTTTTTAGAAAAATTGCTAAAATATGCAAAAATAACATAATTTTGCTCTTTTTTTGTTCTTACATTATTATTAACCTCAATAACACTGCTTTCAAGTCATTTGCAGTCCATTTTGACTACCTCACAGGTCACAATATTTTTTTCATACACTTTCGGACAAATACTGCAGAGACCTGGCTGAATACTAAGCGACAGAGCAATGATTCAAACACACGGCACATCTAGGAAACATTGACACACAGCAGTGGCAGAAAAGAAAAGTGGTGCAAGATGGAATTGGTGGTGCAAGATGGAACCGGTTATGGTTCATTTGATCGCTCCACACGTTTCTCGGATAACATTGGTAATTCTACAGCTAATACATGGCAATGAACGCTGACCCCCCAGGGATGCATGCTTTTATCAGACCCAGACCAATCCAGGGTGCCAGACAATGCACTAAAAAGAGCCATTGTAATTCCCTGCAAAATGCAAGTTCATCACTGAGCTTCAAATCAGCCAGAATTCCCTATAATATAGTTAGGTATCTTTGATGTAAAGTGCAGATTACAAACACTTGATGAAACAGCAGCAAAGTGGAAGGTAATATATATATACACGTCTATTTAGACATCCATGCTTACATTACTTCTGCAAGCAACGTTGTTCTCTGTTAATAAAACTGTTGTCTTTATACCATTCAAAAAAAATTAAAATAATCCTCCACCATTATTTGGATGTTGATAGCTGATAGAAGGATCAGGTGGAGTTACAGCAGAGTTATCACTAATTCTGGTCAATTATTTTACAGTAGACAAGACCAGATGTCAAAATGCTGTGCTGAGTCATCTGCATCATCAATGGGTGTCTAAGATTTTTGCTAAGCACACAACAGTATATAGTACATGTAGGTAACACTGGCAGACAGCGTTAGCTTAAATTTAAAGTGGTGCAAGATGGAAATGTCCTTGGGCCCTCCACACCCTCTCTTATGTTGGATCTTAAAAAGGACATGCACACTTTAACAAACCAAGCACATCATCCACAAAAGTACCACTCCTTGTGACTGAAGTGCTTGGTTTGTTTAGGCCACCACAAAACAAGGTAGCTTAAGGCACCTAAGGTAACAGTGCTCAATGAACTCTACTGTGGCAAGATATTGTTGTCATCATCCTCAGCCTCATCGTCACACTCATCAGTTTGTACATCATCCTCACACATTATTAGTTCATCACTGCTGGATCCATCATTACAGAACTCTCACTATTTTGATGTAATTGGCGCGAAAGGCCTTCCTCGTGGAACTTGAAATTCATTTTTATGAACATCATCTTTTCCACATTTTGAGGAAGTAGCCTCCTACACCGATCGCTGACAAGGTTCCCGGCTGTGCTGAAAACTCTTTCCAAGTACACACTGGAGGGTGGGCAGCTTAGGCAGTGCAAGGTGAGTTGGTACATGGCTCTCCAAATTCCCTATTTTTCCTCCCAGCATGTAAAGGGACTGTCTTATGTGTCTATTTCTATGCTGTCATTAAAATAATCCTCCCTCATCCTTTGGATGTTGATAGTAGGATCAGGTGGAGTTACGGCAGAGGTGTCACGTTTTTTGGTTAGTTCTTTTAGACCAGATGTAAAGATTATTTGCTGAGTCATCTGCATCATCACTGGGTCTCTTGGGAAAGCAAAGTTTTTTTCTAGCAATAGTTGCGTGAGAAACTGAAGGAGGAGACGCTGTCCTGACATGTAACACTTAAGCTGTCATCTTGCTCACCAGGAGCTCCTTGCATCTCTTCAGATCTGGGTCAGTTGTGGACAAAGAGAAGATATGGCTCTTAAACCGAGGATCAAGCAGAATTACCAAAATGTAGTGATCCGATTTCAAGTTTTTGATAACTCTTGGATCCTGGCGACGCGAATAAATTACTTTATCTACAAGTCCGACATACTTAGCGTAATTGCTTTGTTTCATCTCCTCCTTCAGTTTCTCAAGCTGCTCTTCCAAAAGTCTAATTAAGGGAATTACTTGACTCAAGCTAGCAGTGTCTGAGCTCACTTCAGAGGTGACTACCTTGCACAACACAGAAAGTATTCTCCACTGCGCTTGACTAAAATACATACCCCCTCCTTTCCCAATGTCATGGATTGTGGAGTAAGCGTGGATGGCTTTTCGCTGTTCCTCCATCCACAGAAGCATATACAAGGTGGAATTCCACCTTGCCACCACCTCTTGCTTCCGTTGGTGGGGGGGAAATTAAATTGCTCTTGTAGCTGCTGCAATCTCTTTCATGCTGTTGCAGAATCCCGCAAATGTCAGTCATTTTACGGGCTACAGACAGAATCTCCTGCACGTCCCTGTCATTTGCTAAAAAGCTCTGCACCACTAAGTTTATTGTGTGAGCAAAACAGGGAATGTAACGGAATTCACAATGCTGTAATGCTCTCACAATATTGGTGGCGTTATCAGAAATGACATATCCTGAGGAGCGTCAAAGTGGGATAAGCCATGTTGCAATGACATCCCTTAGTTCTTGTAACAGATTGTCAGCTGTATGCCTCTTAGTGAAGCCGATGATACACAGAGTAGTCTGCCTCTAACAAATGTGACATACTTGGGTACATGCTGCTGCTGTTCCTGCTGGTGAAGGCGAATCACCAACCCAGTGGGCTGTCACAGTCATATAATCTTTAGTTTGCCCAGTTCCACTTGTCCACATATCTGTGGTTAAGTGTACAGTGGGCACAATTACATTTTCTTGCCCAATAATGACATTTTTACGAACTTTCTGATAGAGGTGAGGAATAGCTTTTCTACTGAAATGGTGCCGTGATGGACACAAGACCTCAAGTAACTGTCTAAAACCAGCTGCATTAATAGTGGATATTGAACGCAGATCTAATACTAGCATAATAAATCTGTGACCCAGTTGCTTTGCGACTGGGTCACAACTTTCATACTTGCTTCCTCTTGCAAAGGATTGTTTAACAGTCAATTGTTGTAAACTACTAGTAGTCTTCTTCTTGGTCTGCTTCTGGAATAAAGACTCACCCCCAGCAGCTGTAGCAGCAGTGGAACAAACGCTCAATAAATCTTCTGAGGAATCAAGGATAGTGGAGGAGTCATCTTGCCTAACCAACTGAAATGCAGGACTAACTCCGATCACTACTGAGGATATTGATGAGGACAGTGTTGTGGGTGTAGATTGCAGGCATTGGGATATAGCTGAAAGAAGAGACCTAGCTGATGGTGGACTGCTTGTTGTTATTTTTTTAGCATAAGTTTCTGATTTTCCCAACAGCTTGCCATGAACTCGCTTCAAATGGCCTAACATGGATGAGGTTCCTCAATGGTTTAGGTCCCTACTCTATCTCTACTGACTGTGGCTTTACAAATGCTACAAATGGCTAGACAACTGTTTTCAGGATTTGGGTAAAAATAATTCCATACATAAGAGGTGGATTTTTTGGTCTTATGTCCAGGCATGACAATGGCCTTCTTCTCATCACGTGCAAGAACTGCGTCCACCAGTGCAGGACTTACACAAACAACATCATCCTCATCAACATTCTCATTAACGCCCTCGTCGGCTACACAAATATCCCCATCATCCTGTTGCAATTCCAAAGTGGCATCCTCAATTTGTGTATCACCGGCTACACTTGGGCTGTTCAGGCACACATCTGCAGAAATGCTGAAAGGGGCCTTCTTTATGGGTACACTATCAGAATGGTCAGGATTACACATAGCACCCGTGGATAGACTCTCCTCAGGGATTTGTGTCATTTCTGAATCTGAACATACATTTTCCTCTAATGCTTTACTGTTTTCTTCCAGCTCAGTTTTTACATGTAAAAGTATTTGGACACCACTTCTGGAATCCGAATGACAAGGTCTTGCTTGGTCACGACTGACCTTACAAGAAGATGCCTCAGTGACAGTTGCAGAACTAGCACTCATAGAGAAAGGCGATGGCCTCATTCTTTCCTTGCCACTGCATGTGTAGAATGGCATGTTGGCAATTTTTTTTCCAGCAGATAACTATGCCTGGATTACAGGTTTCTTTTTCTTGACCAAGGTGAAAGGTGTTTTTTTACATATTGGTTTCCCTGATTTACAAACACTATGCACTTTAACATAGGCTTTACCAGATGACTTAGAGGGATTATTATCATCATGACGCACCAGCAGCTGCTTGTTGGTCCTGCTCTTCTGTGTACTGCTGTGAATCCATTTGCAAATTGGATTCACAGCAGTACACAGAAGAGCAAATTCAGAAGACCAAGCCTGCCAGCCCTAGTATTTGTATTTCAGCAATGACAATTAGCAATGGAGAAATGGAGCTCTCACCTTTGTGTGTAACCTATATAACACCGTACAATTTTACTGTAAATTCAGAAGACCAAGCCTGCCAGCCCTAATATTTGTATTTCAGCAATGACAATTAACAATGGAGCAATGGAGCTCTCCTCTTTGTGTGTTACCTGTATAACACAGTACAATGTGACTGCAGATTTACACCAAGCCTGTGAGCCCTAGTATTTGTATTTCAGCAATGACAATTAGCAATGGAGCAATGGAGCTCTCCTGAATGTCACTGAAGACTTTGAAGAACACTGCTACCCATTCCCTTTTATTCTACCTATGACGCTGCCCATCTGCTCTACAGACTGTCAAGAACTGTGCTACCTCTCCTGTGTCCCTCTATGAAATGGTGCTGGATCGTTACTTATAGAATCTAAAACTCGCAAAATCCGACGACATCACAATGACCTTTTGCCTCATTTTCAATTTTCGAGGGCACGCTAAAGTACCGAGCCGGCTTAACTCGATACTCGGATCGGTTCGGGTGTGTTCGGTTCTCTGGGAACCGAGCCTGAGCATATCTAGTTAAAAGCCAATAGCACATCTCATCTAAAAGGAATGTAGTCAATATCTGTGTTACATCTTGTATTTCAGGATACTTTTACTCCCTGATATTGAATTGTAAGGTCTGACAATGATGAAACACCTTTGATCCTCAGTGGTAAGTTGCAGCTTTCAGTTCAGTTTGCAATTGCTCCATGCTGGACACCTCTACAAGTGGTGCAGGAAATCCACTGCAAATTCAGCTCTATTCCTGAGCAACACGGTGGCTAAGTGGTAAGTACTTCTGTCTTACAGCACTGTGGTCATGAGTTCAATTCTCAACTATGGCCTTATCTGTGAGGAGTTTGTATGTTCTTCTTGTGTTTGTGTGGGTTTCCTCCGGGTGCTCTGGCTTCTTCCCACACTCCAAAAACATACTGGTAGGTTAATTGGCTGCTAACAAATTGACCCTAGTAGTTGTGTCTGTCTGTGTGTGTTATGGAATTTAGACTGTAAGCTCCAATGGGACAGGGACTGATGTGAGTGAGTTCTCTGTACAGCGCTGCGGAATTACTGGCGCTATATAAGTAAATGATGATGATGATGATGATTTTCCTAGATGCCTCAGTTCACAAGGACTTGGACAAATCAACATATATCTTCTTCCTCCTCAATCTGAAGAAGAAAACATTGGGATTGTCTCCTCCCAAGTTTCTTTTCCATCCTATTGAAACAACAGTCAGTCATTCTCAACTGCCCTACAAACCAATAGCAGGCAGAACCTCAAAGACTCTTTCTCAGCATGGCTAATCTTAGAAGAGTTGGAAAATGTAATAGGCATCTAAATGTTCAAAAGGTGGGCTTGTAAATGTTTTAAAATTAACAGTTTTATAAATAAGTGCTTAATGCGTTTTTCTAGTTTAATCTTTCTATTGAAACTGCCTATTTGCAGATACACTTCCCAAGGTGTATGTCCTTTGTTCTGGTCATTAAACTGCCCTTGAAAAACCAACTGCTACATGCTTTTGGGTTTCACTTGAAAATATTCATGGTGGAAAGAGTAAAAACATCATTTCAACATCCATTCGGACCAATTTACAACTTAAACATTTCAATTTTTTACCTAAAATACTTCTCAGGTTAGCATCAGTTATGTCTTAAACTAATCATGAAAGTGCCATAACATCTGGATGTTCTTTACTATGTGTGTCTCTTTCATGTGTTTGAATATTTTTATTACATTGGTTAAACTGCACCTAGAAATGTACTTATCAGCAGAAGTGCAACTGTAAGATTCATAATCCATGCCATTAAAACTATCAGATTAGACCGACTCCATACACGCAATTTGCATCTAATCCATATTTATCAATAAACATCCAACTTCCAGGTAGACCAATATTCGTGAGGAACCACGGGTTACAGAAGTTAGGGCAGGTGAAAAAGTGCACTTATAGTCCACAACTTTTAGTAAGGATATTTATTACTATAAGTTTTTTGCTATCCAGGTGTGGTCATAAACATAAAGGAATGGAAACTTGTTCTTATCCTGCTTGCTGGGACAGGGCGAGAGAGATGTTTAGAAACTTCATGATTGTCTCATATCACCCGAAGGTGCGGATAGAATAACTTAATGACATTAGGACAAAAATTGAGTTTCTAAGATGTTGGAGTCTAAATGTAATCTTGTCTCCTGGAATGTAGCAGAAAAAAAGTTATAACTCATTTGAACACTTTGTCCCCAGATATTGCATTTTTTCAGGAGACACATTGGAATTTTACTTAGGTTATGTCTGTAAAAACCACATGGATTCAAGATTGTATTTCTGCCCTTTATTTAACTAAAAATCGAGGAGTTGCGATACCTTTAAATATTGCGTTATACTATTGGGGATCTGTTAATTGATACTAAGAGTAGATATATTCTTTTGTATTTGTTAATTAATGGAGAACATTAATTTCAAACTTTACGCTGTTGAACATTTATGCCCCAAATATGCCTAATCAAGGCTTTTACACTAAATTGTCTGGACTTATGCTTCAAAGAGATCTTCTAAATCTTATTGTGGGAGGAGATTTTAACACAGTAGATAATCCACGATTAGATAAATCAGTTATTCATGTTTCTTATGTCAGTTCTGGTTGGGACATTATTCAACATTTCAAAGACAGTCATGGGCTTGTTGATCCACTGAAAGAACTTACACTTTTTAGTCTGGGGTTCATCATACTTTCTCACGTATTGATTATCGGATGATCTCCAATTTGTTGATTTATAGAGTAATTTATTCTCAAATTGGGAGTATTTTAATCTCTGATCATTCCCTGGTTTTGATAACATTGAGGATACGCTCTGATGTGGCCACTTGTTGGTCTTGGAGGTTTCCAGCATATCTGGCACAGTCAGATGATTTTAGAAAATATCTTAATCATAAATAGCCAGAATTTGTAGACAACAACCAAGGCCATCGGAAAGATACAGTGTTCTTCTTGGAGACCTATAAGGTTGTACTATTGACCTTGCCTTCTAATAAATCACCGGGACCTGATGGTCTAAGTGGGGAATACTATAAACTCTGCGTTCCACTATATTACCGTTTCTTTCTACTATGTATCATAGACTGCATGTGGAGCAACTTCCCTTCCACCACCTTAATGAAGCATATAGAATATTTATCTCTAAGCCAAAAAAGATCTAGAAAGATATCTTCGTATAGTCCAATTACATTGTTAAATCAGGATTTTAAAATTTTGTTAAAATAATGGCGAATAGATTACAAAGTATTGTTCCCAATTTGATTACATCTCATCAGTTGGGTTTTGCTCATGGTCGGCATTCTGTGTGCGATGGGTTCGGACTGTTATTGCAGCTTGTGAAGATACTGGGTTTATCTGGCCCAATGCTACCCACTTCACGCTGGCTGGCCACCCACAGGTGCCTTCCTATGCCAGGGAAGTCTACCCAGTACCTTCTAGGATTCGTATGGTCACTCAGGCAAAATGTAGTTATAAAAATACAACAGTATATTTATTGTCATACAAACAACACTAGAATTTTATGTACACACAGTAAATAAATGCCAGGCAGATTTACCACATCATCCGTCCCTTACCCCACTAGCTTACGGAATAATAGTCACCTGGCTGTCCAGACTTCACGACCCATGGATCTCTCTCAGCTGCATATATAGACTAGAGAACTACATTACAGAATGACAACTCAAAACTCGATCTTGCAGTCTTTATGAATGAAATCCCAGAAGGAACACCCTTCTCCCTTGGAGTGACTCCTTATATCTCCGGTCTAATTTCCACAGTCTTTCCCCTCTGCAAACCTCTAGGTCTATTCTCCTTTACCATTGGTTAGTGCTGGACTATGGGGGATTGGAGAGGGGAGTGAAGATGAGCTGTCCTTCCACAGAACCTCCCCTGATAGAAGGCCTGTCTGGACTAGCCTGGTGAGAACAATGGACACTAATTTGTTTTCCCACTCCAGCATCTTACAACCTTATCCCTACCCATAATCCCCCTGGCTTCACTTTAAAGACAATGAATAGCAACCTTACTGCAAGTAATCAATATACAATACACAATATACATATGTACACTGAACTACAATGTCCCTTTAGCCACATGTTATTGGACAATGCAGTTGTAGTCTGGTGAGCTGTGGAATAAAAGCATGGGCTATAAAAAGTACTTGCTATAATCCACCTTATGTGAGAAATGAGAAACCGAATGCTCACAGGGTTATCACACTCATTTCGTCACACAGCTATTGTTAAATATACACATATAACTAAGGCGAATGCTGATATCTTGTTAAGTATAGATGCGGAAAATACATTTGATAAAATCTCATGGACGCATTTACAACTTATATTTGAGTACCGGTAGTTTGGAGAGGAATTCGCTCAGTTTGTTAAATACATATACAATAATCCAATTACTTATCTATCTGTAAATTATATCTATAGTCAATACGATAACAATGACTCATGGTACGCAGGAGGGATGTCCACTATCGCCCCTGCTTTTTAATTTGGCTTTGGATACTCTTTTACGTATATTGACAGAGATGCCATTTTGTTATGGTATTTTCCTGGGGGCAGATGAAGTAAAACTGGTAGCCTTTGCTGACGATCTTTTGTTGCTTACTTACGACCCACATCTTTCAATACCACCAGTGCACGATAAACTAGCAGAGTTTGGGATGGTTTCTAGATTTAAGGTTAATAAAGAAAAATCTGTGGCAATGGTTTTGGGTCGGCTAGAGCCTTTGGGTTCACGTGGGCATCCCACTCGCTTACATATCTGGGAATCCAACTTACTAAAAACATAATCTTTACATCCCTTATACAAGTAGAGATATTATTATCGGGAACTGGAATCCCTCTCTCCATGTGGTATTATCAGTAACCACTATTTGGGTGAGTTTTCTGTTTGATCCATCACATTCGGGAAGTGGATGTTTGAAAATTAAGTATAGATCAATAAGAACATTATCGAATCGGGAGTCTATCTCCTCAAGCTGATTTTTTACTCCGTTTATTGTGATATATTTTGTATTGATTTATGTCATGATTTTATATGTGTATTATCTGTTGTTATAAAATACTTTTTTATTAGAACCAATCTTTTATATTCTAATTTATGAGAAATGATATTCCCTGTATTTTTTATATATGGTATTATCAATTGTATCTTTGTCAATATCAGCAGCGCTATCCATTTTTTGTTTGAGATTTCTCCCTGGCCATCTCCTCCTGCTCAGACTCTTCCTGCAGACGGTGGCTCTGTCTGAATCTTGAGCGTAGTTGTTCTGTTTGAATAAATATTCTGTTTGAATAAATGTTACATATTAGTTGTTTTGAAAATGTCCTATACATACATACATACATTTGCCCTATACATAAATAGAGACATCCAGATAATGTTAGGCTGCAATGGGAAATATCCTATACCACACATGGACCATCATTGGCCAAAGAAACACACCTCTACACCACTTTTATATGGACTTGGAGGTTTATCCGAATCACATTCTGACTTAGAAACATCACTATGATATAATAGGCTATGTAGTTGGTCCAATAAAGCTTATTACAAGGCATAATGATTTCAAATGGTACAGATAACTATTTTTTTATGAAATACAATTAATGGAGAATTCACCCCTAACAATCTCTGCCCTAAAGCCTGTGAGGTTTGGCCTGCCTTCTCCTCAAGTCGCTCCTAGAAGAACAGCCGCAGATGTTTGCGAACTGCCATATAGGCACACTTGTCTTCGTTTGATATGTACTGTGGGTCTGAATCATTTCTCAATTATTGCTGTTAGTACCCTCAGCTTGGCACGGGCAAACATGGCAGACCTCATGTTTGCAAGTGAATGAGGCTTTTCAAAATGCCGCACAATGATTGGTTCTCAGTGAACATCACTCATGGATCCCTTCAATACCATATGCAAGATGGCTGACACCTTTCAATTATTCACAATCATCATCCGTATCCAGGCAATAAGGGGCATGACAAAGCCTAGCCATTCATAAACAGTCATTTGCTTGAGAACGCACCTGCATACCCCATATAACAGCTGGAGAGGCAATCATTTAGTCCTGACATTTTGTGATTTCTGCTCTGTTAGTAGAAGCTCAGAAATGGTTTGTGTACATATCTTGGATTTCCTCTTGTATATTATTGGTGAGTACAAGGGCATATGGAGGCACTTTACAGGGTTTTAAAGTATTTTTACTAATGACAGTTTTAAACTCCTCTTTAGACAAACATCAAATTGTGCAGATTCTTCCACCCTTCACCTTTGTGCCACACAATCTACATTATTTTGTGAGTATTCTGTCCTATGTGATCACTTTACAGGGCATTGTAATACTGGTACTAATTATTTTTTTCACTCCTCTTTAAAATCATGTCTGATCAGGAACAGCAAGGACCAAGAGAGGCCTCGGGCTCCCACACTTCAGCCTTGAAGCAGAGAAAGCCTGATTTCACACCAACAGAGGTAGAGGTGTTAGTGTAGCTTTTGGCGGAGAAGCTGCACTCTGCCACTCAGCAGTTCTCTGCCCCAGAAATTACCACCTTTTCAACATCAGGAACTGCGACTAAACAATGCAGATTGCTGTAATTTATACAAGTAGTAAATAGCGACTTACATAAAAAGTGACATAGAGCTATTCCAGCAGACCTGCTTTGTCTGTTAAGCAGAAACTACAGACTGCCGGAACAGGGATGCCTTGTTTTCCATTCGTGGGCACACTATCTTAGTTGAACACAACATTGTCATCCTACCAGGAGTTGTCGTAGAGCAGAAGTCGTACCACATTTCAGACATGAGGAAAGAAATTGAAGCGATGGTCCAGCTGGGCATAATTGAGGAATTCACAAGTGAGTGGAACAGCCCTATGTGCTAGTTCCGAAACCCAATGGGAAAATGAAGTTCAGCAATGAAATTAGGTGGATAAACAGCGTAATCCAGTTCGATGCCTACCCAATGTCAATTGTGGATGAACTGGTAGAAAATCTAGCAGACAGTAATTAACTAACTACTCTTGACTTAACCAAGGGGTATTGGCAGGTTTCATTTACTTGCTATTCAAAGCCAAAGATCGCTTTTTCCCTCCTGATGGTCTCTTCCAATATAAAGTCGCATGGAGCACCTGCCATGTGCATGTATTAGTTGGTACTATCCCATTTAGCCATCAAGGTGGTCTTAGCTTAATTAAGGTCTGCAGAACTAACAGTTAAGCCAATAAAATGTAGCATTAGCCACTAGACATGAGAGAAGCCAAGTGTTTGGAGAAGGCTGTCGGGCGAGGACGAGTAAAACCCAAACTAGACAAAATGGAGGAAGTCAAAAATTGTCTGAGACCGGAAAAGAAATCACAGTTAAATACTTTCCCAGGCATAGTAGGTTACTACAGGCTATTTTTAAGCCATTTCGCCACTAGAGCGGCTCCATTTACCAACATGTTAAAGAAAAATAAAAATGTTGTCCAGACAGATTAGCGTGGTCTCACTCTGCAGAAGCCACTTGGTCACATATTGACTAAGTTCTCTGTTCTTCTACAGTTCTACAAGTACCGGACTTTACCTGGAGGTTCTTCCTTCAAACTGATGCCTCCGATGTTGTCTTGGATGGAATAGAAAACCCTGACCTGGAAGATACTTCCAAGGGAACAGAAATATGCCACCATGGAAAAGGAATGTCTCACCATAAATTGGGATACAGATGCTCTGCGCTATTATTTCCTAGGCAGTGAATTCTCGTTAATAGCAGATCATACATCACTGCGTGTATGCAGGACAACCGAGAGGGAAATGCCAAGGTAACCCACAGGTTCTTGGCACTGCAACCTTTCAAGTTCTCAGTAGAACATAGTCCCGGGATTCTACATAGAAATGCAGTTACATTGTCACAGAAATTTGCGCTCCTCGCAAAGTCCGCACCCCCCTACTTGGTGACGCTAGGAGGAGGGATATGTAACAAAGAGAGGCATTTATCTGTGAATTTCGAGGGAAAGGATGCAACCAGAGTAACACATTTGTTCAACAGTGCACCTAGTTTAAAGCTAAACAGGTGAAGTCTATATGTGTGACAAAATAATTTTATAGATTCTGATTTAACTGACATGATTTGGAAGTGCCTTTTCCCACATCTACAGGGCTTGTCTACAGTAAGAGTCATAAAACAGAAGCAGCTGATGAGAACTCCCTTTTAAAGGGAAGGTGGGAGTGTCACCTGCCCATCAAGTTATGGCTGTGTAAGGAGTGTCAGGTATAAAACCAGTTTTTTTCACTGTTCATTGTGACCGATGCGGCTGCATCACATGACAGGGGATCCGCATCCCTTTTCATGAGATGCGGCCGCCTATGTGCCCCCCGGCCACGCCTCTCCCAGCCCGCGCCTGAAAGTGTCAGAGGGAAGAGTGATGAGAGAATCTACCCAAAACTGCCATTGCATTCTTGTACAAGGAAGGATTGTGAGAGTTTTTTCCCCAGATCATACCTTAACAAAGGCTGCAGGGAACAATTAAGACTGTCGTTTCAGCTATATCCTATGTGTTACTGATATCTGGACACTATCCCCTGTTGCGGAGCAAATGTGCTAATAGAGATTCATTGACTGTTGAGAGAACAGCGCCATCTTGTGGCTGAATTGAGCAACAGCCCTGCTTTCTACTATAATACTTAACCCTTCTGGAAACCTCTGCAGGACATTGGAACACTACCAAATTCCTGTGCACAGGTCAGCCCAGGACGGAGTGGAAAATATGGTAACATTACCGGGGATAATATTGGTGCACCAAATGTTTTAGATGATGTTAATGTTATGTGATTTACCCAAGAGTTGATTTATTGATATTACAGGTGTGACATTCTGCGTTAGCGGTACCGCTGCGATTCAAGTTAACACAGAGGGAATAGCACGGTACCCCAAACACCTGAATTGGAAGGAGCCCTTTAGTGGGCGTGGTAGTGACCATAAGAGTCTTGATGGGTTATTATTGATGGTTCTTGCATCATCACCAGTCAGATATTGTTAACTTGAAAGTAGTAGGTGTGATTACCAGTGTGCCTTATTAGACAATGCATTGAAGATGTTATCGCTATTGTGCCTTATGCTCACCAGGTGTATGTTATATGTTAAATGCTATTGTGCTCTATGCTGATCAGACGCATTATTTTGTCATTACTATTGAGCTGAAGGGGTCAGTGGCGCGGTGGCTTACAAAAACTATCCTTACCGCATTCTCAATAAACCCAAGTTGTTTGACCAATCCTTGTCCCTTTCATTGAAGTATTTATCTCCTGATCACTGGATATCCGAACAGAAAAGAACCTGACTCGTGTCTGGAGGACAAGGTAAGGGAAGGATTTCCCATCAGTACTCGACCACCAGATATTGTTTCCTATGAGTTTTTGCTTTAGTTTAAATTCTGCTTTAAGTTTCATATTGAACAATGACTTTTTTCATAATAGCTTATCTTTATATTAAAAATAGACTAAAATATAAGCTTTAAACTGTAAAACATTGTTTTTTAACTATTTTCGAGATTTAGAAAAGTATAATCACAATAGTCTATTTAAATGACAGGAGAGCAGGAGTTTGTACACATTCTGGGGCCTATTTATTATACTTAATTTACATGTAAATTCCCCGAAAACAGCTGTTTTCGGGGAATGGATGCAAATTCAACTATTGTCCTTATCTACCAACGCTGCATCCCATCAGATATCATAGATATCTGCTGCTTTGCATCTGTCTTCATTTCACTGAGCAGTCCCCATAAAAGTGTATGAGGACTGCTCAGTAACGCTATTTATCAATAGCCAAAATGGAAAAAAAAAACATGCCAACATAATTGAAAACAATTACTGCTGCCAGCTCTTCAGCACATGTGTGGAGGGATCATGTGATACCTCCAAGTCTCACTGACTGCTGTACTGTTCTCTGTGTGCATGTCCGGTAGCATGCACACAGAAGTTGTAAGGAGAAATGAAGAGGCCACCCATGATCGCATTGCAAAGACGCCGTGGTAAGTCATTTTTATTTTTCACAGGAACAGCAGTTTATCAGAACTGCTGTTCCTGTGTAGGTTTCTTCATATATATTAGAGATGGTCACTGACCCCCGTGTTTTGGTTTCGTATTCGGTTTTGGATCTGGATTACCGTCGTGTTTTGGTTTTGGTTTTGCAAAACCGCCCTTGCGTGTTTTGGTTTTGGTTTTGTTTGGTTTTGTTTTGCAATTTGTTAAAAAATTACATTTATTGGTGCTAAAATAACATAATTTAGGTATTATTTTGTAGCTACATTATTATTAACCTCAGTAACACTAATTTCCAGTCATTTTTTATACAATTTTGACCACCTCCTATGTCACAATATAATTTTCATACACTTGAAAAGAAAAAATGCTGCAGTTCTTGCCAGTGATAACAAAAAGGCCATTGTCATGCCTGGGCATAAGACCAAAAATCCACCTCTTAAGTGTGGAATTATAGACAAGAGTTGTCTATCCATTTGTAGCGTTTTTAAAGCCACACTCAGGAGAGGTAGGGACCTTAACCATCTGGGATCCTCATCCATGTTTCGTCATTTTTCAGCGAGTTCTTGGAAAACTGTTGGGAAAATCAGAAAATTAGGTTAAATAAAATTACAACAAGCAGTCCAGCATAATCTACCTCCCTTCTCTCATCTACATCCCAGCACCTGCAATCTCCCCCCCCAACACCTTCATAATCAATATCCCCTGAACCAACAATTGTCAGTTAAACAATCCTTTGCAAGAGGAAGCAAGAATGAAACCTGTCACCCAGTCGCAAAGCGTATCACAGACGCCCTGGGTACTATGCTAGTGTTAGATCTGCGTCCAATGTCCACTATTAATACAGTTGGTTTAAGACATTTAATTGAGGTGTTCTGTCCCTGTTAGCAAATGTCATCACTATACCATTTTACTAGAAAAGCTAATTTTCTCCTGTTACGGAAAGTTCCTAAAAATGTCATTATTGGGTGACAACATGGCATTCTACCCACTGTACACTTAACCACAGATATGTGTACAAGCGGAACTGGGCAAACTAAAGATTATATGACTGTGAAAGCCGACTGGGTTGGTCATTCGCCTTCCCCAGCATGTACCCAGGTACGGCACATTTTTGAGAAGTAGGCTACTCTGTGTATCAGCGGCTTCAGCAAGAGGCATACAGCTGACAAACTGTTCCAAAAACTAAGGGATGTCATTGAAAGATGGCTAATCCTTCTTGGACTCTCCTGAGGATATGTAATTTCTGATAACGACCCCAATATTGGTCAAGCATTACAGGGGAGTTGAATTCCATCACATTTCCTGTTTTGCACACACTATCAACTTGGTGTTATAGAACTTTTTAAAAATTACACGCAGGAGATGCTGTTTGTGTCCAGAAACATTTAGGGTCAATATCTGGTTTCAGCAACAGCATGTAGGAGAATTCAGCAGCTGCAAGAAGACTAGCATTTGAGGGGAATATACTTTAGTCCAGCGAAGTAGTAACCTGTGAAGAAAGTGCAGACACGGTTAGCTTGAGTCAAGTGATTGCCTTAATAATACATTTTGAAAAGGTGCTACAGAAAATTATAGTGTGAAATAAAACAAAGTAAATGTGCAAACTATATTTTAATTGTAGATTAAATACTTAATTTTCTTTGCAAGGATCCCAGCCCTATCAACATCTTGTTTGGACGTCTTCTCCTTCAGTTTCTCTGGCAACTGCTTGTTGTAAAAAAAATTGCTTTACCAAGACACACAATGGTGATGCAGATGAGTCCGCACAACTTTTTGATATTTGCTCTGCTGTAAAAGAATTGCCCAAAAAATGTGACAGCTCTGCCCTAAAATCAACTAGTCATTCCCTTTGGAAGGCCATTATCGGCAATTACATCATACTACACAGACTTCTATGATGGTGAGATGAATTAGTATTGTTTGAGGAAGATTATCACTAAACCCTGCCACCTCTCCTGTTTCGCAGTGAGCTATGGTACAATAAAATGTAACTGCAGATTTAGACCAAGACTGTCAGCCCTATTATTTCTATTTCAGCAATTACAATTAGCAATGGAGCTCTTCTCTTTGGGTGTTACCTATATAACGCAGCACAATTTGCCTGCAAATTCTACAGACAAGCCGGCTTGTCTTCCTCTTCATCAATGACTCTTAGCAATTGAGCACTCGTCTTTGGGTGTATATTACACACAAACATTATTAGTGAAAATTAGGAAAAATACAGTTTAATCCCTGATAGACCCTTCACCATCCTTTGCATGTTAATAGTAGGATTGGTTGGAGTTATGGTCAAGGTCACACATTTTTTTGACAAATCCTTCAAACCAGCCCAGATGTCAAACTGTTGTGGTCTGCCACCTGCATCATCCCTGCTTGTGTTTGGAAAGTGAAAATTGGTGCCAGAACCTCACGTGCCAGAACTGCTGCCACTGGTGCCACACTGCTGCCTCTGATGCAGGACTTACACAATCAACCGCATCATCATCAGCGCCCTCGTCGGATACCCAAATCTCCCCCACATCCTCTTCTAAAGACAAAATGTCATCATCACGTGGTGTATCACCGGCTACACTCGGGCTGTTCAGGCACACATCAGCAGAACTGCTGAAAGGGCCCTTCTTTATGGGTACACTAACAGAATGCTCACGATTAGACATCCCACTGTTGGATGGACTCTCCACAGGGATTGGTGTCCTTTCTGATTCAGAGCAAACATTATCCTCTAATGCCTTACTGTTATCTTGCAGATCGGCTTTGACGCGTAACAGTAGTTATGCACCACTTGTAGGCTCGGTAACATTTTTGGATCTGCCACTAATAGAGAAAGGCGAAGGCCTCATTCTCTCTTTGCCACTGCGTGTGTAGAATGGCATGTTGGCAATTTTTTTTTTATCGGCACTTAACTTTTCCTCAGTTAGACTTTGTTTTCGCTTCAACAGCGTAAATTTATTTTTGGAGTGTGTTTTTTTGGTTGATTTCAAAGGACGGTGTACTTTGACATCGCCTTTCCCAGCTGACGTACTGGGAACACTACCATCAGGACTGGTGACAGAACCTGGTTGCTCATTCTGCTCATATGTGGACTGCTTTGAATCCATTCTGAACCCAAAGCACTTGTAGTGCTACAAATTGTTTTAGATACTGCTGACAGATAGTAATTTTGACAGCCAGAAATATTTATGCACAAATGGGGGACACCCCAAAAGCACTGGGGAGTGCTAAAAAATTTTTGGTAGATACTGCTGACAGATAGTAATTTTGACAGCCAGAAATATTTATGCACAATTATGGGGGACACCCCAAAAGCACTGGGGAGGGCTAAAAAGTATTTGGTAGATACTGCTGACAGATAGTAATTTTCACAGCCAGAAATATTTATGCACAATTATGGGGGACACCCCAAAAGCACTGGGGAGTGCTAAAAATTATTTGGTAGATACTGCTGACAGATAGTAATTTTGACAGCCAGAAATATTTATGCACAATTATGGGGGACACCCCAAAAGCACTGTGGAGGGCTAAAAAGTATTTGGTAGATACTGCTGACAGATAGTAATTTTCACAGCCAGAAATATTTATGCACAATTATGGGGGACACCCCAAAAGCACTGGGGAGTGCTAAAAATTATTTGGTAGATACTGCTGACAGATAGTAATTTTGACAGCCAGAAATATTTATGCACAATTATGGGGGAAACCCCAAAAGCACTGGGGAGGGCTAAAAAGTATTTGGTAGATACTGCTGACAGATAGTAATTTTGACAGCCAGAAATATTTATGCACAATTATGGGTGACACCCCAAAAGCACTGTGGAGTGCTAAAAAATTTTTGGCAGATACTGCTGACAGATAGTAATTTTCACAGCCAGAAATATTTATACACAATTATGGGTGACACCCCAAAAGCACTAGGGAGTGCTAAAAATTATTTGGTAGATACTGCTAAAAGATAGTAATTTTGACAGCCAGAAATATTTATGCACAATTATGGGGGACACCCCAAAAGCACTGGGGAGTGCTAAAAATTATTTGGCATATACTGCTGACAAATATGACTTTTGACAGCCAGAAATATTTATGCACAATTATGGGGGACACCCCAAAAGCACTGGGGAGTGCTAAAAAGTATTTGGTAGATACTGCTGACAGATAGTAATTTTGACAGCCAGAAATATTTATGCACAATTATGGGTGACATCCCAGAAGCACTGTGGAGTGCTAAAAATTTTTTGGTAGATACTGCTGACAAATATGACTTTTGACAGCCAGAAATATTTATGCACAATTATGGGGGACACCCCAAAAGCACTGGGGAGGGCTAAAAAGTATTTGGTAGATACTGCTGACAGATAGTAATTTTGACAGCCAGAAATATTTATGCACAATTATGGGGGACACCCCAAAAGCACTGTGGAGTGCTAAAAAATTTTTGGTAGATACTGCTGACAGATAGTAATTTTCACAGCCAGAAATATTTATGCACAATTATGGGTGACACCCCAAAAGCACTAGGGAGTGCTAAAAATTATTTGGTAGATACTGCTAACATATAGTAATTTTGACAGCCAGAAATATTTATGCACAATTATGGGGGACACCCCAAAAGCACTGGGGAGTGCTAAAAATTATTTGGCATATACTGCTGACAAATATGACTTTTGACAGCCAGAAATATTTATGCACAATTATGGGGGACACCCCAAAAGCACTGGGGAGTGCTAAAAAGTATTTGGTAGATACTACTGACAGATAGTAATTTTCACAGCCAGAAATATTTATGCACAATTATGGGGGACACCCCAAAAGCACTGAGGACTGCCAAATATTGAAAAAAAAAAAAATCCTGTATCCTCCTCTCTTCTCTAGCGATTTTTGTTAGCACAATTGGAATCAGAATATTGTATTCTCTGTCACTGCTCTAATCAGCCAGTGACTACACCCTGCTCTCTCCCTCTGTCAAATGGCGATGGATTGCTGTGAAGGCGTGTATTTATAATCTTGAAGTATCGCGAGAACCGAGCCCCGAAATCCGACGACGTCACAATGACGTTCGGCCTTGATTTGGATTCGGTACTCGGATACCCAAAGTTCGGGTGGGTTCGGTTCTCGGGGAACCGGACCCGCCCATCTCTAATATATATGAGAAATAGTTCAATCCTTATCAATATGATAAGGATTGAAAACCATTTTAAATTTTTTGCGGTTCCTGTTAAATATGCCCCTCTGTTGGCACTGCAATCGAGTGAGAGAGGAAATATTGAAATGCATGTAATATCCATGAATCTGTTAGAACAATGTGATTTTGTATCTGAAAAAAACAAATAAAGTGTATTGTTCACTATTGGCACATTATACAGTAAGAATGGAATTTCATTAATTATACTTTAGCCTACAGTGTGTCACACGCCGGTCCCATAGATAGGTGTCGGCGCTGTGACTTTCCTCTAGGAACGGTGATTGAGCTTACTTCTGCTTCTGAGACACTACTTGTACATACGTGTTCCTTGCTACCTGGTTCGGGACCTCCTCCCGATTCACATTGGTTCTGGAGTATTATTTAAACGATCCATGGTCCTTGGCTCATCGCCTGTTTTTCGTGTTACTCAGTCTGCATTTGGATCTGGCTGTCAATACTTGACCTCCTGTTTGTCCACTGCTGTAATTCCTCTCCGCTATTAACCTGCTCGCTGCACTACCACTATCTATTGCCGATGGTATTTGTCTCTTGTAGTTCTACGCTGGATTCATCTGAAAACTCCCCACTGCCATTCACCTGCACGCTGAACTACCATTGTGAATTGATTGCTGCACCTGTGGCTATTCCTGTGGCTCAAGTTTCCATTCCCTCCCAGCTGGTGCAACATCGCTACTACTTCACTGATAAATCCATTGCCGCAGTCACCTATCATTGGTAGTTCCATGCTGGGTCCGCCTGAGACTCCTCTCCACTGTTAACCTGCTCGCTGAACTACCACCATCTACTGCTGAAGGTACCTGTCGCTTGCAGTTTCACGCTGGGCTCATCTGAGACTCCTCACTGCTGTTAACTTGCTCGCTGAACTACCACCATCTACTGCCGAAGGTACCTGTCACTGGTAGTTCTACGCTGGGCTCGTCTGAGACTCCTCACTGCTGCTCACCTGCACGCTGAACATTTACTGTGAGTTGCCTGCTGCACCTGTGGCTATTCCTACGGCTCAAGTTTCCATATCTACCCGGCTGATTCAACATCACTATAACTTCATGGATGTGTCTCCTGCTGAAGTTTCCTGTCATCTGTAGTTCCACGCACAGCTCAGATACACTTCGCTTCTCCGCTACTTCTATGTAACGAACTGTTTGATGTACTTATGCTCATTCTTGTCATTTGGGATTGTCATCTGTAGAACCAACAAATTCAACGCTTATTGCTTTTCCATAATGAGAATTACCGTGATACCAGTAACCCACCTGCTACGTTGAATAATCATTGTTTTCGGATCAGCCAGTTCTACATTATAACTCTGTCTGGACTATTGCTGTACCAAAGATTCACATTTATCTGCCGTGTATTACGTTATTGGATCCAAGTATTCTCCATTCATCATCTTTGTGTTTGAACTATTGTTCTACTCATCCCATGCAGTTGTCAAGGGTTACATATTATAAAGTAGCATGATGTATCTGCATTCTGTACTCTGACCAATTTGCCGTGTGTTTAATATCTGCCGATATATATATATTCTTCATCCTGTTGTACCATCAGTAAATACATTACTTTGCAGCATTACCATTATCTCCAGTGTTCTTATTATTACTAGCGATGCTTATGAGCCGTGAACTTTAATCCTGTGTATATCATCCTCCTCATTGTTCATTGTGTGTTGCCTCCACTATCCTCTGCTTGTTCTTGTCTGGGAGACTGCGACCTGCGGAATAGGAGCAGCGGAGTCCATATTCCCTTGCGGGAATCCCTGGTGAATACCTCCTATCCGTTAGACTCCGCACTCCTGGGCAAGTCCCATCTAAGCAGAGGCAAGGGATCTACAATATCATTCAGAGTCGTGACACAGTGCTTGGTGTTCCCAGGTGGTCTCCCATCCAAACCAGCCCAATTCTGCTTTGCTTCTAAGATTAGGCAAGATTGGATTTGTTCACGGTGGTACAGCTGCAAGCCTATATTAACACAATGTCCTTTTAAAGTGATGTGTGCTTTCTTCTTAATAGAGGTGTGTCATTACCTTTTTTTCCTCCAGTGTTACAATATAAACAAACAAATTTCGTTCTTCAAAGTGATGTATGGTTTCTTCTTAGTAAAGGTGTATCAGTTCCGCTTTTTCCTCCAGTGTTACATATAAAGAAACAAACAAAAAAAGATCATAGTGCAAACTTAAACTTCACATCAGATATAATCCAATTATAATTCAAACTTATAAATGTTTTCATCCACAAGTATAATATCAATCTCCTTTTCTTTCCTCTCTTAGAGAGGTATGATTTTAATAGAAGTTATTTACTTTTTACAGATGAACCAAACATTTCTGTATTTCATTTCGCTTATCACTCTACAGATTGGGTTTATAAACAAATAAAGTAACAATTGTGTGATTTGCTTAAAAAGTAAAAAAATATTCTTTATTTTTCCCAAAATATAAAAAATATATAGAAACATCCAGTTTTAAAATTTCTCTCTGATCCCTATGAAAGTGGACTCTCACCCCATTAAGCAAATAGCAGGCATGTAAGGAGTGCAATCACTGCAAGATGATATCAGCAGGTGCTGGCCACATTGCCTCACAGTCCTGCAAGTCTTTCAGGAGCAGCTACAACCTGGTATCGTATCCCCCGTTCTTACAACCAACGCGTTTTGATTCTGTGAATCTTTATAAAAGCATAATCCCATTGGTCTATTTAATGACAATAGAGCAAGAGTTTGTACACATTTTGTTGGTACTAACACTTAGTATGCTCTGCAATTGAGTGAGAGAGGAAATTATATTAGAAAAAATTAAACATACTATATATTGAAAAGCATGTTCTATCCAGGAATCTGTTAGAACAATGTGATTTTTTATATTATATAAATTACATTTTTGGAAATCTTGTTTTAGTTCACAAAATACAGTGATTAAATTATCTCTTATTACTGGTTCAAACAAAAAGACTCCTCCAAAATGTATTTTAAGAATGTGAAAACTTATATAAAAAGCATTTTAAAATGCAAATTATGTACAAAAATATATCTTTAAAGACTATTTTATTCCAAGAAATGAATTTTTTTCATTTTCAATTTGATCATTGTAAAGTGATATGCAAGCCTTAAAAACCTGAAATACATAGAAACTGAAAATTTCCTGAAATGTTTTACTCATTATGAGATCATAAATCAATTCCCCACTAATTTAGAGTATTTTTATTAACGTCTCCGTTATTCCATTGTAGTAAACGTCAACTCAACTTCATATGTACAGAAAATGTAAAAAAAGAAAAGTGAATTTATAGACACAAAAATAGCAAATATACACATACAGTACTGGAATATGTTAAAACTTAAATTAATAAGACAAATCTGCAGCACCAAAGTACACTGCAATCCAGTATAAAAAGATTTATTTATGCTTATTACTAGAAGAAATAAGGATGCATCTTTAACATTCAAATCAAATAAATTTGTTCAATAAATTTGATTGATTTGTCTTATCTGAGGCAGCTTGTACTCTCTTTCATATAGCTGCCATACTTTTGTATTGATACACAGTCACTTATTTAAATTTACACAGTATTGTGTTTGAGATACATTAATTAGTAACACATTCAGAAGTTGCCTTTAAGCTATTACAATTCCATGGCAATCGTTCAAACAAGAAAAAACATGAAAAATACATAAAATGCAATATTTTATTCTATTATTTGAGAAAGGTATATGTTTTACACTCGATAAACATGTACTGTGTCAAAATCTGTGGTATTTCTTTGTGGCATACACAGATTTGACCAAAGATCAACTACAGTATGTCTGAGCACATTCCAAACCAAAACTATGTGAGTTGGAATTACACACAAGACACGTTGTCCTAGAAACAGGGAACAACAACATTCTAAACAGGCAAAAGAGTTCAGGCAGAAGCACATGGGATTAATCAAGTCTAGTACATGCAGGTGATTTTTTTCCCCCTAAATTCATATTGGTATGCCTTCAGTTTCTGTCTCATTTACCCAATCTGTAATTATCTTAAACATAAGCAAGGAAAGCACACACAATTCTACACTTATAACACTTATTTTAATGCAATTAATTTTCCCCAAAAATATGGTGTTCTTGAGGTAAGTTCACATGTGCATATATAATTCACTTGAATGGTTCTGGGGTGCATGTATAAGCATGTTTGTTTTATATTCTTCTGATAGATTATGTTCCATCCAATAAAAGTAACTTGGCTTTATACCAAGTCACCATATATTTACAGCAACTCAGCATGATGGCCATCTACTTCTATGCTCAGCAACACATGTGGAGTGTGATTTTCTGGCTAATTTGTGAAAAAAAGTGTCAGTTATGCTTATATTATATCAGCCCCAGTAACAACAAATCAGTGTTGTCAAAAATAAAATATGGTACATATACAGTACACAAGTGATTATAATATATGTATAAACTCCTGTAAATACTATATGCATAAACAGTAAGTTCTGCTACTGCAAGTTATTATAAATGAGCTCTGATATCATCACTTCAGTGTCTATAAAGAAAATGTGTGTATTATAAAAAGTAATCCACCCCCTTGAAATTCCCTATGACTTTTAGGGCCTCATGTAGAGTTGGACGTTTGTATGGCATAACATACAATTTTCACTTCTGCCCATGCCCACACTCCTTGCACTTATAGAGGTGCATCAAGAGAGGCAAGAGGCATGTAAGCTTAGCCAAGCACAATAAGAGCGTGTACAAGTAAATGCGAGCGATGTAGACCTGGACTCAGGTGCAGATAGGCCTCACAGGAAACATATCTGTTGCGGATGCTCTACTCCTGGTGTAAGTTACAAACTGATAATGATGATGATCAGCTGAGATACATCTGAATCAGCATACTATATAAAATGTACCTGTGTTTGGATGCAATTTACATAGAAATTACGTCCAACTCTACATAAGGCCATTAATGTTCATATCATTTACATAAGGGAGTGCATTGTCCCACATATAATTACAGTGTCTGCCAATAGATATTCTGCGCTAATTGGGAATTGTGGGGGATATACTAATAAAACTAATAAACATTAAAAAAAACACACACACTTCATCAATCATCATCATCATCATCATCAACATTTATTTATTTAGAGCCAGCAAATTCAATAGCACTTTATAATTGGAACAAACACAGTAATAAAATGATACTGGGTAATACAGACAGACTGAGAGGTAAGAGGGCACTGTTGGCAAGCTTGCAATCTACAGGACAATCAGGGTCTGATATATGAGGTCAAGTTTCACACATTGCATATTGGTCCAGCCAGAATGCAGATTTAAAGAGTGCCTAGTGGGCCATATAATCCAGTCACACAGCAATGTTGGTTGGGGACTCAGAAGATTGTAGTCTTGTATGAACTATGTAAAGGATGGTAATAGGGTAACCTAAAGCAGTTAAGATGGTGATTGAGGAATATTATAAGCTTGCCTGAAGAGGTAGGTTTTCAGAGAATGCTTGAAAGTTTAAAGACAAGAGGAAAGTCTTATTGTACGAGGGAGGGAATATCATAAAATGGGTGCATCATGAAAAAAAACCTGTAACCGGGAATGGAAGAATGTAATGAGAGTAGATGAGAGATGCAGATCTTGTGCAGAATGTAGGTGTTAAGTTGGTAGATATTTTGAGACAAGTGAGAAGATGTATATAGGTGCAGTTTTGTTGATGGGCTTGTATGTTAGAAATATTTTACATTGGATTCGGTAAAAATCAATGAACCAATGTAGAGAATGACAGAGTGGCTCAGCAGTGGAAGATTGATTTGGGGAAGACCAGTAAGGAGGAAATTGCAATACTCAATGGAGGAGATGCAGAGTGCATGAATTCAGGTTTTTGCAGTGTCTTGTGTGAGATATGTGCGCATTCTGGAAATGCTTTTTAGATGTATGCAGCATGGTTTAAATACAGAGTCAATGTCTGAAACAAAAGATAGTTCTGAGTCAAGTATTACACTTAGGCAGCGAGCTTGCAGTTTGGGATTTATGGTCATGTTGTCAACAGATATAGAAATGTCAGGTAGGTAACTTCTGTTGGTGGGTGAGAATATTATTAGCTCTGTTTTTTAAAGATTGAGTTTGAGTTGGCTATAGGCCATCCAAAATTAAATGGCAGGAAGACAGCCAGTAATGCTAGAGATCCAGAGAGGATAGATCATCATCATCATCATCATCACCATTTATTTATATAGCGCCACTGATTCTGCAGCGCTGTACAGAGAACTCACTCGCATCGGCCCCTGCCCCATTGGGGCTCACAGTCTAAATTCCCTAACATATACACACATACACACAGACACAGAGAGATAGAGACTAGGGTCAATTTTGATAGCAGCCAATTAACCTACTAGTATGTTTTTGAAGTGTGGGAGGAAACCGGAGCACCGGGAGGAAACCCACGCAAACAACATACAAACTCCACACAGATAAGGCCATGGGCGGGAATTGAACTCATGACCCCAGTGCTGTGAGGCAGAAGTGCTAACCACTTAGCCACCGTGCTGCCCCATAGATAAATTTGTATATCATCCGCATAGAGATGATACTAAACTACAAGCTAGCTTAGTTTTCCAAGAGAAATGGTATAGATAGAGAACAGCAGAGGACCTAGTACTTTGTGTTGTGGTACTCCACCTCATGAGGGAAGTGGAGCAGAGATGTAACTCTTAAAGAGCAATTAGATAGGAAGGATGAGAACCAGGATAGGACAGTGTCTTGAAGACCTAGGGATTGTAGCATTTGTTTAAGAAGAGAGTGGTCAACAGTGTCAAATGCAGCAGAGAGATCCAGGAGAAATAGAAGAGAGAGATGGCTTTTTTTTTTAGCAGTGATCAAATCATTAACAACCTTAGTCAATGCAGTCTCTGTGGAATGTTGCGAGTTAAAGCCTGACTGAAGAGGATCCAATAGAGTGTTTTCAGAAAGAAAGCATGTGAGGCGAGTGTAGACAATTCTCTCTAGAAGCTTGGAGGCGCATGGGAGTTGGGAGATGAGATGGTAATTTTAGAAGGAGTTTAAGTCAGAATTTTCTTTTTTCAGAATAGGAGTATTCACAGAATGCTTGAATTATGAAGGAAATTTACCAGTTGAGAGAGATAGATTACAAAGTTTAATTAGAGGTTGAATGAGCACAGGAGACAGGGATCTGCCAATTTTTGAGGGAATAAAATCAAAAAGACAGGAGGTAGAGTAGGAAGATAAGATGAGAGTAGATACTTTATCTTCAGTATCAGAGGGTGCTGTGAAGGATTTGAGTTGAATGCTAGTCGAGGAAGAGGATACCATTTTATAGTCTGATCTTAACAATCTTGTCCTTGAAGTAGGAATCGAGATCCTGGGTACCGATAGTAGTTGTAGGATTTCGTGTGGGAGGGTTGAGAAGAGATTTAAATGTGTTAAAGAGGCACTTGAGGTCAGAAGCTTGAGCAGAGATGAGAGGTTGGAAGTATACTTGTTTAGCAGTGTCCAGAGCATTTTGATAGGAGTGTTAGATAGCAGCATTTGGGAGGAAATCATTACAGCTATGAGATTTATGCCAATGATGTTCTGCTTTACAAGAATATTTTTGTAGATTTTCTGTTATTTTAGTGTGCAACAGCTTACACTAAAGTCAACGTGGAGTATGAAGAGTTGCTGGAGCCACTTGATCAAGGGCTGTTGTTAGGGTCTGGTGAAAATGAGGTACTGACATATCAGGGGAGGAGAATGTATAAATTAGGGAGAGAAGTTATTGGAGAGAGGTGGAATATTTCTGGAGATTAATAGAGTTAAGATTTCTGCAAGTATGAGGAGGCTTGGTAGGGTTTGACAGCAAAGAGGTTAAAGTACTGGGGGTGAGCATGTAGCTGATAAGGTGATGATCTGAAAGGGGAAAAGGAGTGTTAAGGAAATCAGAAACTGAGCATAGTCTAGGGAAAAAAAGATCAAGGCAATGGCCATCCTGATGAGTAGAGGATTCAACTCACTGGGAGAGGCCGAGGGAGGAGGTTAGAGAGAGTAGTATGGAAGCAGCATTGGAACGTGGATTAAATCACCCATTATGATGGTGGAGATGTCAGAATAAAAGCAGTGAGGAAGCCATGCAGAGAAATGTTCAAGAAATTGTTGGTGTTGTCCAGGTGAACAATAGATCACAGCATCATGCATAGAATGGATTAAAAATCCAAATAGCATGTACTTCTAAAGATGTGAAGGTGAGTAATGGGACATTTGGTAAAACTGTGAATGCGCATTGAGGGGAGAGAAGTAGTCCAACCCCTTGTCTGCTTCCATGTCTGGAGGTGTGGATCAAGTGGAGGCCACAATGTGAAAAAACTGCAGGTGAGCCAATGTCTGATTGTGTGAGCCATGTTTCTGTTATTGCCAGAAGGTAGAGGTTAATTGAGAGTAAAAGGTTATGTAGGGAGCTAAGTTTGTTACAAGCAGAGCATGCATTCTAAAGGGCACATTTAAAGCACTTTGGAAGAGAGGGGAGACAGGTGATGTGATTGAGGTTAGCTGCATTTCAATAGTATTCAGAAATATGTGTATGGGAGAAGCTAATGTATAACATCTATAAATTCCCTAACTATACTAAATGACATATATTAGGTATGTTAAAAAAAGTCAGAGACATTGATTAATATATTTTAGCATATATTAGCATTAATTACATGAATATAACCATGAGCAGAATCATGAAAATGTATACATGTTTACTATTTTATTATTAATTATTTCAGCTTCCGTTCTTGCACGTTGTAGTGTTCTGTGTTAGTTACGGCTCATGTCCTCTTTGTTCAGTACAGCTGCATTATGCAAGCCATTTATGCTAGCTTTCATCGGTAAGTCTTCCAAGAAGTATGTATGGTATGCTGAAGTAGCAAGCCTATTAGCTTCTGTGTTTAGTGATAAAATTATAATGTTTAATTAGCTAGTCCAAAACATCCAACCATTGCTTCCATTTATGTGCCAAATATAGTAATACTATAAAACAACATTTCTAATACATCTCATATTCCAGTTGTAACAGTAGACCAAATTCCTATTTACAAAAAATGCAGGAAATTACAGTATATACGTAGGTTATTACCTGCACTGTATTATAAACAAAAATGTCCTTGGTTTTTCAACATAACCTGTGTATTCTGTGAATCATTATTAACATAATCTCCCAATATAAGCATACTTTATATTGTGAAAGTAAAAATGTAACTAAGGAACACAACTGGTATACTGTTAAAGTTAGATTTACAAGTAAATCCAACTAAAGGGCCTGATTTAGTGTTGGATGCATTTTACGTATATTGAGTCGTATATATATCTAGATACGTCCATCTCGCAAATAGCAGTATTTATGTATCATGTGTATGTAAGGCATACAAATGCGTATATTCATCCCAACAATAGCATAGAGATGTGGCTTGACACCATTAGCAGCAAATGCAAAAGTCGCAATACCCTACTTGACGCAAAATCATTTAATGAAGAGTCCTATACACAAGAGATATTAGTGAGAAACTGGCAATGGTCATGTACAATGTATAACCCTTTGTCAAGTACATATGCTAGTGATGTATAGCTGGACACATTTTAAGATGCGTTCAACTAAACATATGCCAATTTTTTCATGCATGCGTCTTTTCCAGTTTGCGCAAATTCGTTCAACTCCGCATGATCAACATTCTGTGGGGTGTAGATTAGTTTCAAACTATGTACTATTGGGTTCATATGTAGATGTGTGTATTTGTCAGCTATTTTACGATTGTACAAAAATTCTATAATGATTTTTTTATTTTACCCATTTTAATAAAATGTATGTGTGTTTGTTCCTTGTAATAGACTCCAGTCTAAATTATTTAGCAAAAACACAGGAAACTAATAAAAATGTTGTTACCAGCACTGTTAAAAAAAGCAAAACAAGAGGCGAACTTTTATTTTTAAAGTAACATGCACACCATAATTATCCCTTCCACCAAGGAATTAATGATATCCTTTGTAAAATCAAATACCAAAAGACATCAGTGATATAATTAAACATTTAAACCAGCTGTCAAATATATTCTGACAATACATGAAAAGTAACAAATGATATAACAATAATTGAAATAGTGAAAAGCTATATTTAATAATTGCAAAAAAAATTATTTATATTGTATATACAGTAAACATTCGAAAGAGGTGACCAACACTCCCTACATAACATGGTGGTAGGCCACAAGAAAGTTGCCAGTTTATTGAGCACTTGTTCTTTAAACCAGCATTACCTACAATTCTATTAGATTACTCATGTGTGACCTTCGCTTTGATTGACTTCTCTACCAGCTCTAATCCTCTGGCATCATATGACTATCCTTTTGGCTCATGAACCCTGGCTATGTTCCTGACCATTGTTTTACCTGGTCTATAAACTACGTACCTTGGAAACTAACTCTGCCTGTACTTTAATTTAAATTTTCAAGCTTTCCCGTGGGTAAAAGCTTGACTTGATGGGCCTGAGTCTTTAAGGACAGCAAAGCATAGCAAGGAGTAACTTTTCACCTGGGCAAAACCATGTTGCATTGGAGGGGGAGGTAATTTAAAATGCGAGGACAGATTTATATTTGGAGTAGGGCATGTCCTAGATCAACTTTCAATTTCAGTTTAAAAATAAAGCTATCAAGTATTTGTGTGCCAGATGAAAAAACAGCCAGTATTTAACTTATGCTTCAAGCATCCTGGAAAAATAGGGATTTAGCTAGTAGTTTGGCCAGAGCAGAGATGCGATTGATATATAATTTGCAAGCTTTAATGCCCACTTTGGATGTTATATTTGTCGAATGTAGAATATAGACATCATATGCGAGATTGGCTGTTATTCACAGATTTAGAGAAAAAAGTGAAAGAACTTGTGACTGTACATCTAGTAGTTTATTAATTTGGTCCCCCTGTATAGAGATCACACATGATGGAAAGATGGGGTTATTGATTTTGGATGGTTGCAATGAAAGCTACAGAAGTGTATAGAGATTATCTGTTATTATACTGTACTCACGGGGAATTATTTTATAATGGGGAATTATGCTTATTGTCATCATGTTTTTAATGGGTTTTTAACATGTTTTTTTTATTGTTTTTGCCACATGATGCCCCTGAATGACCATCTGCATGATGCATATTTGGCTATCTTGATCCGCTGTGTCAAGATGCTAATAGAGGTGTTCATGTCAATAAAGTTTGTTTTGAACCACACCTCGATGTGAGAGTGAGGCGGTGAACATGAGTGGTTATGGGAATAGGGAGGTGGTTACATGTGGACACTTTATGGGACAGTGGACTATAAAAAGTTTGGATCTAAGGACAAAATGTAGCCTTGAGAAAGACACTCGTAAGGGTTGAAACGTTTTGGGGGAACTTGGTTATCCAGCGACAATTTGCAGATTACACCATATTGGAGGATCGGAGCTGCAGCGGGATATCATCATCTATCCTGGATCCTACATACGCTGTGATTTACACTGACGTTGGATAGGGGTTCATACATAAGAGATGTCATTGATGAATGTTTTCGAGATTAGTGTGTTTTATTGATTTTATGAGATTAAAATAAGTTTTTTAGAATTAATGCAGGAGGTTCCTCCTCTGGTGCCATTTTTCTATACACATGCTCGAACATCCGTTTATGGAGATCTGTTTTCATGGTGAAAGAATTTTATACAATGGTGGTGGACATTTTTTAAGTGTCATTGTTGTTACATATTACACTATGTTTGACATTTTCTGTTTGGGCAAATCAGTCCTTTTGAAGGTTATGTAGATCTATACAAAAAAGAGAAAAAAATTGTCTGATGGAGAACGGATCCATCAATGTGATCATCTTATTGTGCAGAGAAGGAAGCGCAAGTGTATGTATTATTTTTATATTATTATCTATGTTTTGAATACTAGTGGAGATTCTTTTTTATATGCACAGCTGCATACCCTAGTGAGGCGCCTGATAAAAGCTGGTTATAATTTATGACGCATTTATTTCCTACAGTAGTATAAATGGAAATGCAAATTAGACAGTGCGAATAGATGACCGTGGCTTGATGTAATATAGCTGTAACACTAATGATTTAATTACTGTGAGCTGGAGAGATAAATATGCAATCAGTCTATCAGAAACTGCTACATAGTGTTGCTGATAGGCATCATCATTGTGTATGGTTGAACCAGCCCTCCAGCACAAGAAATGCGCCTGGTGGATCTGCTGATGCATCCACATCTAATTGTGTTACAATAACGTGAACATGTATAGCCGTCTTAATGCATGGGCACGCAGGGCCGTTGCCCAGGGGCTCCATAGGCTAGCCACCTTTTCAGTACATTATTCTGGAATATTTATTCAGAACCTTCAAAACCCTCTTTATTAAAAAGTTTAGGTGGACTAGCTACCTTAGTATCAGCTGTTACCTTTACATGTGACCTTGCGGTTGGGAATACATATCTTGACCTTGTTGAAAACTACGTACATGTACTAATTGTACTGTACAATTAGTATGTGTAGGACCCCCGAGCACTGCTTTGCCTGTTGGCCTATAATACTGTTAAAACGGCCATGTGAATATGTCCTTACTGTACTCATTTGCCCACAAATGTTTTGCCTGTCCAGAAATAAGGAGAACAAGTTAACAATACACAAAAGCCTATATACAGATGTATGCATGCAAATGATGGGAGATAATTAGCAGTATTGAAAATTATGCAAACATAATCTCAGTCCTCTTCATGACATAGGAGCTAGTACTGCCAAGTGCTACTATTGCACTCCTGCCATGTTATGAGCTGCTGGGCGCTGCTAGACGGGGGAACATTAAGATCTCGAGGCTGGTATCAACTTGCTTCATTTCAGACAGAACCTTTTCAGAAGCTCTTCTATGGGAGTTCAATCTGGTAAGTAGCAATGTCATTAAATTGCATACAGGCCTCTCTCCGCTCAATCTTGTGACCGTCTCTTCTCTCCTATGGGATCTTCTACTCTTTCTCCTTCTAGTCCGTACCTTGGAACCTTCTACTGCGTCCGTCTGGGATCCTGCTACCTGACACTACCACTCTTTCCCCTGGTACCCTCTCTCCTGATACCCAACCCTCTCTCCCCTGGAACCCTGTCCCCTGACATGCTGCACCTTCTCCTGGCACCTTGTCTTCTTTCCAAGAATGATTTACCATAACCATCTCCTCTCACCCCCCCCCCCCCTAGCATCCTGGTCCCTTTCACCTGAGACCCTCTTCTCTGTCACCTGACTCCATGTTCTTTTTAGATCATTTCCCTGATTCCCAGACAACTTACCCCTGCTATCTTTTTCCAATTATTAACTCCCCCCCCGGTACTCTCTAATCTCTCTCTCAATACTCTGTCCCATTTCTACCCATCTCTGTTCCTTGCGGCCCTGTCCACTGACACCCTTCTTACTCTCCACTGGAATCTTGTCTCCTGACATTCTTCCCCTCTTTCCTAGTACCCTTCACTCACACTCCCGTTACCCTCTTCGCTTTCACCGGGCATATTTTCAGGGGGCTCTCTCCAATATCTCCACTGGGAGCCTTCCCTCACCTCTGGACACTGTTACCTCCACTGATACCCTATCCCTTGATACAGTCCTCTCTCTCCAGTTTAAAGTAAACACAAGATAAACACCAAGTTATATGAATATCTCTTTTTTTATAGTATTTTTATTTCATTGACACTGAAACAACAGTTTTGGATGTATATAAAAAGAATCAGAAATTGATAAACCACTGAATTCCCAAAGTGACTCTTAATGAAACCTTAGCTCTCTCTTCAAAGCTATCAAGTGATCAAAGGTGTATAACATTTTAATACTAAACCAACTGTTTGATAAAAGAAGTGAATGGGGTGTTCTTGGATCAATCCGGTGTGGGTTACACTCTAGATAATCAACAGTGAATAAAGTAAAAAACTAGGAATCTCTCTTCTTAAGTAGGTTTAATTTAATTATATAACATTGTTACAAATTAGATGTATGGCTAACATAGTGAAAAGTAGAGACTGCACTTATTTTAAAAAAAAACTATCAATAAAAAATATTTAGTTTTTATTTTTAAGGATTCCCTATTTTTGCAACCAACGAATACCAACAGAAGCCCAAAGCTGTATATTCAAGATGTGGTCTAACACTGACTTAAAAATTATAAAACTATAATTAACTATATAACTATAAAACTTACTTTTGATGCCAGGAGTGCTGTTTCTTATATCACCATCTATTCATATTCCTATGTTATTTTCCATCTATTGCTCCCTACTTGAAACCCATTCAATATGTCATTAGCATAATTGCTATTACAGCAACAATTATTCACTTTTATTTCCTCATCTGCTTTTTCTCTTCTCAATCCAAATTCAATAGTTAAAAAGACCTGCTCTGAGTAAATAACCCTACATTTTAATGTCATTCACAAATGTGGATGCCTTCATTTCTAGGTCATTTACATTTAAAATCGTTAATAAAAAAGTTTGGATAGAACCCAATAATGACCCAAATGCTGAACCCTGTGGTATATCACTTAAAACTTTAACTTATTTAAAATGTTCTATTTTTAGGAATTATTATTATTTGGACTAAATATTTATTATTATTTTGTGTTGGCTGCCCTGGGGATTTATATTAAACACATTGTCTAACAATGAGGAAGACAATGATGGAGAGGGAATGTGTTTAATTATTTAAACTACGTGCCTTGCATGCTACCTACCTTGTGCTGTATTACTGATGGCTGCTGCTCCTCCATTTCACTGAGGGGATGTGAGTTTGGTTCTACTCTATGAGTAGCACAGACAACACTAAATTTTACATCCCCCTCCTCTGCCTGCTGCCATCTCCCACAGCGTGCACAACACAAGGTAGAAAGTGGGGAGGGGGGCACACTTGGGACAATTTAAAAAATCCCTACTCAACCTTCAACTAATCGAAGCCTACGTGAAAGTCATGTCAAAATGTAGTTCCCTACATGCTTAATAGAACTATGGCAAACATTAAAGGCCTGGTGCATGTAATGAAATATATAGTACATAAGAATATATATTTAAGCTAGCAGTGATGGTTAGTGTGTTAATTTGTGTAACAATAACTGGAAAAGAGGATTGTTGTGTCTTTGGGGCTGGCTGTAGAATGTTAACAGACAAATGGGATATGAAGGAGAACTGCCAACTCATATCTAACTGTTCCATGTGACAAGAGTGAGCCTACTGCTACAACTCCGCAGCAACTAATCAGAGGAAAGGCTCAAAACATGGTTGACTTGATCGTGTACAGAGCAATAGGGGGAACGGAACTGCTTCTAAGTAGAGGAGAATTGTAGATAGTTGTGTGTGAGAGAGACTGGAGAGAGAGAGAGAGAGAGAGAGAGAGAGAGAGAGAGAGAGAAGCAGCTAGTCAGTAGACGAACATTAAAAAGAAGAAAAGCAGAAGAGAGAATCAAGGAACAAAAACTAAAGTAAAACCAAGAGGGAGATGAGTTTGGCAAATGCAGTAAGAGCAGCAACTGACTGGAAGGAGAAGAAACAATAAATGAAACACGTAAGATACATAGAAAAGATAGGTAAAAAGATAAAAAGGTGATATACAAAGATACCAAGAACTAAAAAGTGAAGCAAATGAAGGAATTTCAATTATACAGAGCACATGAGGCAGAAGCGGACTACACAAATACATTTATACAAATAGGAAATTCATAGGAGTAGAGTAGATTAAAAAACTCATAAAGGGAGGAAAATAAAGGCTACATTAATAGGCAGCCAGAGACAAAATAAGGGGCTAGAGTAAAAGAAACATAATTAGCCAGAGATAGATAACAAAATAAAAATCTAGAGCTGATTTTAGGGAAAGCACCAGACAGAGGGAACACGTGAATCAGGAATAAGGGGAAGCAACAGAGTGAAGTACAGGTGAGAGAGGAAATTATGTTAGGAAGACCAAGGAGCAGACCTGACAATAGGAAAGGAGTTTGACTACCTCCAATAAAGTGTCCAAAACAAAAGTTAAGGTTACAGTTTTCCATCAAGGCAGACAGGTGGCACCACTACATGAATCAATATCTACATTCTCAAACATAATCAAACACATAAGTATTGGCCAGATGACGTACATAGTTACCTCTATCACTTCAACAACAGTACACAGAGAAAGAGACTAAGAAACAGCAGTTATGGACAAAAAATTAAAGCTTACTTCTATGAGCCATTACCCCTTACGTTCAATAATGAAACTGATTTTATCCATTCGCTAGAAACAATAGAGACTGATATAAATTCAGAGACTATAATAGTTATAGGCAAGTGCTTTATCATCCACAATTGAATATTGCAGACTGTGTGTTATTAAGGCATATAATTGTATAATATTTATTGAGCTTATTAATTATATAGAATAGTAATTATTGCAATATGGCTACATTTATTTGTGATAAGTTTAAGTGTGGTGCATGAAAAGATTTATTGCCCTAGAGATGACAAAGTAAGTTTACTGAGAATATAGTAGAGAGTCAAAACATTAGTTATGCACCTAATTTAATTCTCAATGATTAACCCTGAATTCTCCCATCTAATAAAAGTCATCCCTACAGGAGGGTCCTGTTTCTTTGGGGACTTATTGCAGTTGGGGTTCTTGCCTGCGTTCGGTTGGTGACACTATCTCTGTCTCTCGAGTTAAGACACAGCAGTTACCATTTACATCAGAACAACAGCAAAAGAAATGCCCCCTGGCTGAACCATCAATTATTCATAGATTGTATGTAAGACTGTATATTTAAGACTATAAGGCTTTAGTCTAATGAAGCATATTTCAATACATATTCTGTGAGAGCTGTTCAAACCAAATTAGACTGCCCAATTACTACTGCATTTGTTTCATTTCCTAATGTAATTAGGACTGTAAAGACATCAAGACGATGGTGTTAATTAATACACATTTAATGATATTTTACCATCTTTTTTTTACAGTGCTTTCAATCATTTCACATTTTTTTACTTGAAGAATCTACTGCAACAAACATAATACAGTCCACACCTATAAATTCATTCACAATGAGCTAAACATTATGCAAACTGACAAAGGGTATTATCTCATATTAAGAACACATTGGGTTTAAAATACATTGTTATATATTTTGTGAAAATATAAGTATCAGTTTTTATTTTAAACTATTTAGTTTTCAGTTTAATAATAACTTGTAACATACTGGTTTCATTTGTATCTCAAAACATCTCTTATGAATGGCCAATGTACCCCTGCAGTTGCAACATTTTTTTTTTAGCCTGAAGCAAAGAATCTGAGAATGAGGGGATAACTCAAGTATGCACTTTACATTTTATCTCCATTGGATTTTGGATGACACAGAGGGAAAGCACATTGAATATTAAACAGCCCTTGGGATCATTGATCCCTATGGCAATTCTGTTTACACTGCCAACAGTGAAAATCAGAAAAAGAAACCAAACAGAAAATATTGCAACAAGCTTTCGCTGAACATGATAAGTAAATAACCATAAGGAGCGAAATTTGTGTACATCTGAAAGATTTCCTGATTTTATGCTGCTGGGCTTTTAAGCCACCACACAAGTTGACTAGAAACTTACACCATGATGGAAGTGACAAAATCAGTTTAAGTTACTCTTTTCCTGCATCGAGATGCATGTAATATATAATTCACATGAGTATTCACAAGTCATTCAATTTTATAAAGGTAACTCAAATATTTACAAATTGAAATAAAGGCAGCTCAGATATAACCATTACTTTTATGAGTTTTATTAATTAAACAAGGGTCAAAGAATAAGTCTACTTGGATAAAAATGAAATGATGTGATGGGCAACAGTTGATCATTTTCAAATTTCAATGTAGGACAAATTTTGTGGTTACATTATTATTTGTCCAAGGTGGAGATGAGTGAAATTTTCACAACTGTTCAATCAAATGTACACCTCATTCCATATTTTACTGCAAATACTTGCACATTTTGTTGTCAGAATTTGGCTTTAAGGTTTTCTAGACCTAATCTAACCACCCCACACAGCAGAAAACATAGATAATTGTCACTCCAGGTCTGTTCATGAACAATGACTTGTGCAATATGTGATTTTGATAAAACAGTGCGAAATAGCTGTTTCACAGAATGGTAAAGAAAAAAACCCTGTTGAAGGTGGGGTAGTTATTCACAGCCCCACCTGGTGAAATGGTAGGATATGGCATTGCTTACCATTATCGCAAGTGAAGATGAGGGTCGGTAGGCAGTCGAAAGTAGGTTTGTGGACAGGCTTTAAAATGGGCTCTGTCAGATCAGTTGTGCACTATGTACAATAGCCATCCCTAGTGAGGTAATGTCAGCACAAATAATAAGCCCCTAGAGCCTATTATAGGCCCCGCTAATGTATTGGAGAGCCAAGAAAACTGTGATTATTTCTCCCCCTTTGTGCTATTGGTGGGCACACAATGTGCCCCGCTGGGAATTAAAATTATTGTGAAATTTTGCTCCAGCTTCACCAAGGAATAGCTCTAGTCTACAACAAGGAAAAAAGAAAATAAAATGCTAGTATTGTAGTATATAGTCCTTATGAAATCCAAAAGATGCCATGATAAAAATAATTCCAGCAATTGACACATTACAAAACGAAATCTACAGGCATCTATAGTCATTTAACAGGAGCAACACATACTGCCCCAAGGCATAGCCGCTTGCGGTATTTCAGTCAATTTTCTTTTTCATTCGGGTAGATGTCACATGGGCGCTTTCACACTTCAAGCGGTTTTAAAAACTAGTAGCAGAGTTTTGGACAAGTGCACAAAAAAACCAAATCTCTCCAATTGATATACTTTATATTTGAACAGACCTGGGCACACAGAGCATATTAAGTGCTCATTATATGCTGTGAGGTGTATAACAATAAAAGTACTACAAAAATTAGTGCATCTTGAAACGTGCAAGCATGAAAAATACCTATATGACACTATCCTTACAGTGAATGTTACACAATATTTCTGCCAAAAAACAGTGAACATTTTAAAATGCCATTTAGTATATTTTAGGCATGGTGTTCCCAGTTGTGGAAAACTAGAGAAATAAATATAACTGTATAATAGGTCTGTGTTTCTTTGTGATCACGGGTGCAGGCAAGAGGCTGGTCATGCTTATACTTGTTAGGATCACCACTAGGTATAGCCGGTGGTATGTGGTAAGCATGATAAACAAGGCAGAAGGGCAATATTCTTTATGGGTGCTCAGCCTGAGTGCCTGCCCACTGGCTTGTCAGCTATTTGGGCTGACAGGTTGGATGAAGGACTTGGGGAGTGCACAGTTCAGTGCACCCATCCAACCAGCCAGCCAACCAACCTGCCACCCAGAAGAAGAAGAATCTAGCCCCAGTCTATTCAAATGGCTTGTACTATGCTCTGGACTCGCCTGCAGGATCCAGGAGTTGTGCATAACATCAATATCATTGGTGAGTAATAATACTACCAATATTATGGTAATAGAACTGCCTCCTAATGCAGAACCCTCCACCTGCTGTAGAAGTACAAGAAACAGCATGCTGCCAGTTAGGGTTTATTGCTGCAAGAACCACATGTGGGACATATTTCTAACCTGTTCACTTGGAGAATTGACCCAGAAAACAATTGCACCTCCAGTAGTGAAAACCTGTCCGTGCTGATAGCACTTGAGCTATGCCCAACAATTCTGGGTGTTGAGTGTTGTGATAATGATTGTAAAAAGTCAAAAAAATATATTTTAATAAGTGCCACTTTAGGTCCCAGCCTGCTCTGGCAGCCATAAGCCACTTAAATATGCTGGTGCTTGTAGAACTGCAAGTGCAAGCATAACCATGGCTGCCATACTGGGATGTGTAAAGTGCTAAATTAAATATTAAAAGTCATTTAATTTATCTTTCTCATTCTTCACTCTATTATACTCCTAAATCCAAAGGGCTGTTCTTCCTTCTTTGTGGGGTATCAAGGACCTTCATTATGCCAATGATACAAAACATGATAAAAGGTGCAAAATGACACACAAAAAAGTTTCACGATCTTACCTGAACCCTGTTCCAGTGATGCCAGATAGCACCTACTCAGTGCAGGTGCCGGCATTTCCGTATCTCAGCTGAGATCACATGACAGTGACTGGGGGGGAGTTAAAACTCGCTCTGACACTGTAGCAGTGTCAGAGCAACAAGTGTCCTTACTTGTCTGACTCCCTGTTCCTGTGCATTCTGCCTGATCTTCTCCCTGTGATCTCTCCCTCTGGGTTTAACCATTCAAGCTGACAATCCGTGTACCTGTTCCTGGCTCTGTTTGACTCTACTCTCTGCCTCCTGATTTGTACTACGTTGACTGTGTAGCAGTTCACGGCTCAATTTGACTTCCATATCTGTTTGCGCTGACCGCCTATGTACCAGTTCCCAGCTCACTTGACTTCGTTGCCATCTCCTGTGGCATACCACGCTGTATGCCTGTGTACCTTTTCATGGTTAGTTGCCTTGTCTAGGCTCCACCTACCTCATTACCACAGTGTTAAATCTAGTGGCAGGACAGGGGACTGCTACATGCGGATTCTCGGCAGCAAAGCCCATCCTGCCTTTTGGCGGTTCTTGGTGAACACCGGGGAACTCATTAGACCCCACACCCTTGGTCAGCCAACGCCAATAAAGATTAGCACTTGGAATCTGAACTCTTGTGGTCCATTACAGAAATGTGATAAATTAAATAAATACGTGTCTATAGGGCCAGTGTAATAAAGAAAACATTTCATCTCATCTTCCAGCCAAAAACCCAGGACAAAAATAAAAGTGACTTGTGCTGGAACAGTACAATACAAAAATAATACAAATACAAATCTATGAGATTGTGTAAATATTGTAAAGACATTTTTAACAAAATCAATTTAAGTAGAACTCAATTTGTTTTAATTTCAGAACTAACATTGTGCCTTGGGTTGCAGACTTGATTAAATTAAATTAATTTAATTAAAATATTAACTCTCTCTAAAGAGTTATATATAGTACAATATACAAAATTGTTAGCTTAAGGTCAAGAACTGGCCTACTTTTTTACTGTGCATATATAATTATGGAATTTAAAACTAGGAGCATTTCAGCGGTATCTCCAATGGAAATGCCCATATTTAGGGACAGTCATTGAATTGTATTAAGAGTGAAATAATTTACTTGATTATAAGGTTTGTTTTGGTGTCCTATCACCAAACTGTAACATGGCTGAATTTTTTGAATGGACTTCTTACTAATGTAGCTCTTTATCGTAAAGGAGTATTGAAAAAATATATAGTCTACAGGCTACAGCTGGGAGTTGTCACTTGTCAACTGAGTTTGGTAAGGAGTGTGCTGCTTTGAGGTTGCTGTAGAGAATGTAAGAAAATACAAGAACAAATCACTGGGTATCTATCATCAGTCTTTTTGTGCAGAGGGGACACATGTTATATTTCTAACATCCTCAGAGGTGAATATCTCATATGAAATAAACCAATAAGTCAGTTCATAAAAATAGCTATAAAAGCTAATTTTGAATGTTGTCATTTCTGTGAAAAGATATCATCCCTGTTTGACCCCATAAGAATTATTCCTAACTGATCTTTAATGGGGTATTGTTTTAGAAAATGCAGTCCGACTTCAGTTATTGCAGTGTCAAGGACAGTTCAAGGTCAGGACTGCAGGCAGGCATAAATGTTCAAGAAATTTAAATGTATTTGAAATAATTCTTCTATGGCAGATGTAACATCTATGGAATATATGTAATCCAAATACAAATGTATCACTAAATAGTATATTACTTCATTGGATCAAAAGTCCTAACATGGTTATAAATATTTTCCTTACAAAATAATGATAGATACAAACAAATGCAAAAGTAAAATCTTCTATATAATCTGCCCAAATACATACGATATGGTTGTTTTACTCTACATTTGAATGTGTGAGAAATTAGATAATTGATTATATATTAAATATAGATATGACAGTGGAATGATTTCTCCTCAGATTATTTGCTTTAGGAATGTGATCAGTAAGCCTTGAGAGTTAATTTGGATAAATACATCAAAAGGCAAACATGGTTTTAGAAAGGCAGCTTAGCACATGCATGTCATGGATCAGGCAGAGTGGCCACATCTGTTGATTTCCATCTGATAACCTAAATTTCCTAATGCAATAAATCTAGGATAACTATATAAGTTAAGGTTTTTTGTAAAGACAGGGTGATATCAGTATTTAAAGTTATTAGGCTTGGCAAATAGCAAGGTGTTATGATTAGTAGTGCTGTCAACTACAGCAGATGTCCTGGCTACAAGACACAGAGGTGACAATTCCTTGTAAAGTTTTCTTGATACAACAAAAGAGTAAGTTCATTAGCATAGGATTAGTCTCATCTCAATGACATCACAACAATGGGGAGAGGCAGGAAGTGGTTAATTAAAACCATTGTGAAACTTGGGGAACACTTGGACTATGTCAGTCTTTTTGGGAAGCAATCTGGCTGTTCCTCTGGCATACAGATTATACTACGTAGGAGTTCTATTTTCTATCATTTTATTCCTTTTTATTTTTTATTTTTAATGGGTTTATTTTGTATGCCATTTATAGAATGCTTTTGCTTTTATATTATCCAAAGCCCTGTATCTTTATATAGTAAATCTAAAATGTAATAAGTTTATCTTGTAACTCAAATCCAGAAACTTTTTAAGAAGAGATGTATTGCATGGCTTTTTTTAACCCTTTGATGGCTTGGCTGTGTTAAGTCTTTGACTGCTAGTGTATGAAGTATTAATCCCTATGGCAAACAAGCAACATAGGGCTGTTTCATTAAGGAGCATAGCTGGCGGTTTTTTTTACATATCATGCACACAATTACTCTGCACATGCCAAGAACTGGACCATATGCCACAGAATGCAACACTGTTCAATTCAACTTCAAGTGCAAAGGACCCATACGACTGCCTACAATTTCAGGGGCGCATGCCGTAGTCCATGCAAAGTAAGGGTGTGCCAAGTTTGAGCACATGCAGCAGCATCCGATTCAGGTGCTGAGCATCTGTAAGATACTTGTTTTCAACTGTGTCTCATACTCCAGCTACACGTCTAGTCAATGGCACTAGTCAAGTGCCAATTAATAGTGATGATGGCTAAGTACGTATGCTAAAACATCTGTTTGCAATCAGGAACAACTCAAAAAGTGTATTTTATGTACAGTAGATATTAATTACATCCTAATAAATGTTTTACATGTGAAAATTTGAAACAAATAACAACTTGTTTTATTTTGCAATGTTTTGTCATTAATGACTATATAATTAACAAGTGACATTAATTTAATAGTTTTATTTCTGCACATTCTTTTGTGAGTTTATATTTCTCATATATATATTGGATGTTTCCTGCAGTGTACTGTAAAATAGAGCATAGCAGACCTACACCTGTATTCATCACCACACGTATGTTTACATCTTCTCACTGTTGAAATATGGACATGCATATAGTTGTTTCACATACACTTTTAAAAAATGCACATTACAATAGTTTGAATGCCTTAATGAATCAAGCTTACAGTGTGTGACCACATTGACATTTGTGTAACAGAGTTATAGGGCCCTATTGCTTTAATACAATCAGTGGTGGCAGCGATTAAGTTGTGTATGGATGTGAGAAAACTGCTTTGGGGTATGATTCAACCTGTGTGAAAGGTGAGTGTAAGATGGAACGCTTTAATCCTGTTTAAAACATTGCAATAAATTCCAAGTCACAGACGTGGTGATTGAGTTTTGTGACACAAATTTTGTCCTGAACAGCAAGTTCAGAACCTAAAGACTGAACCTATCACGACCACATTGGCCAAAGATCTTTCACTTGTACCAATTGAGGTATTGTATATGGCTGACCTAAATGTATATTTTGTCTAATCAAATACACTCAGGTTGGACTGAACTCTTCCAAAAAAAAAAAACATTAGGATATTCACAAAGAATGTTCTTAGATAAAAAAAAATCCTCTTGGCTAATGAGATTTAAAAAGATTCTCTTGGAAACGGTGCCAAAGTTGATGCCACGTTCCACAGCGTAGATCCACGTTCCACAGATTATGAGTGTCATTTGTGTTGTGCTTGCAAGGTGACAAGTTTTTTCTCTCTGCACATACTGGGACTTATGTAGAGTTGAACATACACTTTTTTTAATACACATTTTTATACTGCACATCTGCACACAAAAAATGCAAATTTGTCCACTTCTTGGACAATAATAATAAAAATAATAATAATAATAATAATAATAATATTTTTTTTATTTAATGCATTTCTCCCAATGGAATATAATAAACTTTACATTTTCAGAATAAAAACACATTATGAAAATGATTATGTTAAAGCTTAACAGAATACGGAAAAGAAAGCTAAGCATTGAGTGTTATGAATGTAGAGTGGATTCATGAAATGCTTGAGCATACAGGTAAGTTTGGAGTGTGGTTTTGAAGATTTCAGAAGAGAAGGTATTTTGGATTGTGGGAGTTATGCTTAGAGAATCATAATGAGTGAGTTGAGAGTCAGACAAGTGTAGGCCAAGTACAGTAAGGGCATGTGCACGTAATTTGGAATGAGTCAGACCTGGATACAGTCAAAGATTTGGCTGTCGGCTGGCACATCTGTTGTAGGTGCTTGAGCCCTAGTGCAAGGTATGTGCTTGTGATGATGATCATCAGCACAGACTTGCACTGTAAAATAATAAAATAAATAAATATTCTTTTTTTTTTTTAAAATGGAGTGTTTTAACCCCTAAAAGTGATCTAAGCACCATCACTATTACCTGGGCTCTGGATGAACAGCGTAAGGATCACTTGCAAAAGCAGCCAACAGTAAAAGGTTATGACAGGCTAGGCTGGTCACATTATAATAGGGAAACTTGCCGTGGGGGCCACCTGTCATAGTGTGACTAAGCCCCAGCCTTTTCAGCATGGGGCTGAATACACTAGCGGAATCAAGCCCACATAAGTAAGCAGGCCCCTACCTTAGGACAAAGAGTCGCATTTAACATAGCTTGCTGAGTCACACATAGCTTAATATATGTGTAACTCAGAATAAGTATATAATTGCATACATTTTTCAGACGTCTTTAACTTCTGCATTTCTCATGCAAACTGTGTTAACTCTACATGAAGCCCATTGTTTTCTTTCTGAAGAGTCTCAATCAAAGGAAACCTCAAAATAACTATAATCACATTCTATAAGTATATAAGATTGGTTTAAACAGCAAACCCTATAGTAAAAGCAACACAGTGCTTAAAAAAACATGTATTGTATCCCAAATAAACACAACATGTTATATACTGTACATTTATTCAATGAGCAAATTAAAGTAAGTGCACTTTTAGACCACAAACTATACTAAGTACTTGTTCTTCCATAAGGAATATGAATACTGTGTCAGATTTGCTCCAGGCATCAGATTGCTACATGTAATGTTAGTCACATTTTATATTGTATATGGTATATAATTTCAGTTGTCAATTAGGCTAATGATAGACCTTCAATGTAAACCAGTATTTCTTGATTTTGTGACAAAAAAATACCATATTTAATGTTAAGTGAGTTATGAGTTTGCAGCTATGCTATGATTTGTGCTGGAATTGTTCCAAAATGCTGTTTGGATTTGTTCCAAAATGCTCTCTATCAGAGAGGCAATGTCACAAAAATAGATTAAATGGTAGAACATAACATATTTTTTGTACCTAATAACTGGGTCTTTTCAGTGGCTCTCTGTTTGGGCTAGTATACCTAGCAACTGAAATACAATGCTAGTTAAAAGTGTAGACACAGCTTTGTATATTGTCCTAATATAGTGATAGAAGCATATTCATTAGCTTGTCTGAAAGCTTCCCTGCAGCTTAGCATACTGTATAATTAATAAACATCCTCTTAGTACCATTGCATTTTGCCTAGTGTTAACACTGCTGAATGCTGCAGGCAGCATCAAAATTGATGCAACACAATGTGAAGCAAACGCTTGCTGGAAAGTGTGTGTGTGTGTGTGTGTGTACAGGTCCATTCACTTTCATTAGTTTATAAACCATCAGCATCAAAGTATGTTAAATAGGGGCACATTTATCAACACTCGCAAAATATGAAAAATAGTTTTCAATCCTTATCGCATTGATAAAGATTGAACTATTTCTCATATTTATTAAAAAAGCAACACAGGAACAGCAGTTCTGAAAAACTGCTGTTCCTGTGAAGTGCAAAACATACTTACCACTGCCGCTTCATTTCCGAAGCAGTATGCGGTCAACGGGGCTCCCCTTCTGACTTCAGTGTGCTTGCGCTGAGGTAAACCCTCGGGCATGTGCACAGACATCTCTGCTCTCTCTCTGCAATTATAGTTGCACAGAGAGAGAGTGAGTGACAGGGAGGGATCATGTGATCCCTCCACACATGCGCTGTTCAGCTCTGCTCTTCGGAGCTTGAGCTTTCGTACATTAACATGTTTGAAAAGTTAATTTCCTTTATTGTTAAATAGCGTTACTCAGCACTCCCCATACATTGTTATGGTAAAACGATAGGCGATGCAAAGCAACAGATATCTTTGATATCTGCTGCGATGCTACAATCATAAATAGCAATTTAGTGTTTAATCCCCGAAAACTGTTGTTTTCGGGGATTTAACAGGGGGAAAACCTTTGATAAATAGGCCCCATAGGCTTTAATAATGCTTGAAAAGTTTTTAAAATTAACTTAAATCATCACCACCTCCTGCTAAACAAATGCAAGGGGGTTTTGCATAACTTTAAAGCTGCATATATATTCTTAGTGCAACAGACACAGGTTTAAACAATATGCTGCTTGCTATGTCGTTATCATTATCAAATTAGAAAACTTCAAAAACCATGGGTGATGTACCTTATTGTTTTTGTCATTATTAAAGCATTACGTGAGGGATGTACAGAAGCACTAAGCTACAGTATATGTTTAACTGCACCTAATAAAGATATTTAAATGTTTAACAAACACCATTGAAGGGATTCACTTTTTGGTAGCTTGTTTGGACATGCTAATAAGAAACCACATTAATTCAGAGAAGAATTCTGTAAACAAAATAAAGAACTGTGACCTTTTTAGAAGGGATTCGGAATAAGTGTTGCTCTACTAAAGAGATTTGTCATCAGGATCAAGATTTACTAAGAAGCAGCAGCCAACAATTACTTCACTGTTCAGCACTGCCATTCTGAAGATTAATGACTTGTTCTCCATTGCTCTTGTGCTAAAGATACACCACTGTTTTAAGTGAAATCCCTAAAATACACATCTTTAAATATTTACACAAAAGTTTTACTCTGGAACAAAAACAGACCCAAGTTTCTTATAAGGCCTTTATCCTTTAGGGGGTAAAATATTATATTTATGAAAACCTTAGACTGTAAGTGCGGGGTATTTTCTTTAGGCTATATCAATAAAATGGTTTTACATCTATCAGAAGGCGCTAGCAGTAAAACTGAATAAAGATTTAGATTTAGATTTAAACATAGTTTTAAGAAGGATGCAGTTGCTATTTTTCTTGTGTAGATTCAAAGATGTACAAAAATCTAAGGGCTAGATTTACTAAACTGCGTTTTTGAAAAAGTGGAGATGTTGCTTATAGCAACCAATCAGGTTCTAGGGCTTGATTCATTAAGGATCTTAACTTGAGAAACTTCTTATTTCAGTCTCCTGGACAAAACCATGTTACAATGCAAGGGGTGCAAATTAGTATTCTGTTTTGCACATAAGTTAAAAACTGACTGTTTTTTCATGTAGCACACAAATACTTGATAGCTTATTTGTACACTGAAATTTAAAGTTGATATTTGTGTCTCAAGTTAAGATCCTTAATGAATCAGGCCCCTAGGTATTTATTTAGTACATTCTACAAGATGACAGCTAGAATCTGATTGGTTGGTATAGACAACATCTCCACTTTTTCAAACCCGCATTTTAGTAAATCTAGCCCTAAAAGTCTCTGCATAAGTTCTCAGTGAAGCTGTCATCTTTTTTCCTTAAGTGATAATGATTATTTAAATTTCACTACTTCCAAACCAAATTTAGCTATTTTATCACTCTATAATAGTTTTGTTTATAGATTAGATCATTTTGAGGGTGATTGATTTTTAGTAAACCATGTTTCTAAATTGTTTCTAAACAAAGAAAGAAGAAAACATTTTGATATTTATTTTCATACCTGATTTTGAAAACCATAGCGAAGGGGGTGGAAACATGGTGGCGTCTCTTTAACAATATATTTTAGATTTTATGCAGTAATCGAAGTGGACATTTAGAGGTGGCAGTATGAAAAATGTAATAGAAATGTAAATGTACAACGAAGGTAGTAGGAGAAGTGGCGGTATGGCATACCACCATATACACTTCCACTTCGACCACTGGTTTTATGTAAATAAAATATATAGCAATAACTTGTTCACAAGTATTTTTATGAAATACAGTATATGCAAATATATTTTCATTAAATCACTAATCCAGTAAAGACTAAATCCTGTGGCTATAGAAAAGATGGAATAATCAACTGTACTATACTTTTCCTACTGGTTCAGTGTTTATGTCATCCAAGCATAATGTACATTTTTTAAGTAAACTTGCAATCCACAAGCCTTTAGATATATACCTCATAAATATGTGCCTTCATTTTCAGGCATATACAAGCATCCATGGATAATGTGAATTATGAATCCTAAAATAATTTCATCTCAGTAGATCAAACGTAAGCATCAGTGTTATAGGTCAAGGTATATGGATGATTTGTTGCAGTGAATTAAATCAAAAGTTTTGACACCATTGTCGTATATGTAAAATTAACTTTTTTAACTGATTATAGTACTTACTACAGTGCCAGAAAAATTCTACATGCAGCTTTTCTTGTTGGTGATTATTCACACTGACATAGCTGTCTTGTGTCGTTCAACAACAAATATTAGAGCCAAGGCATTTGCTTTCTTTGTCGCTGAGATTTTTAACAATTATTTCTGAATTGTTGATGTGATTTATAATTGTGATAACAAAATGCCAGTGGGAAGTGTTTCTGGCACTTTGCCACTGTGCTTAAATACAATACACCATAGGGGCGTGGCCTGGCAACAATTGAGTTCAGATGTTAATTGTCTGAGCTCCTCTATCTGTTTGTCGAAATCCCTTACCATGGCACTTTTTGCATTCTCTTACACATTCAACTTGTTCAACGAGAGGGTCTACTTAGCACAGGGACCAATTTGGTGTAATAAGAGCCCCATGGATGCACAAGTCCGAAATTCCAGCTCTGAGTCTGTCGAGAGGTATACGCCACCAACTCACGCCTCGAACTCCGTGGACCGCACTGTAGTATGGTAGTTGCCATTGGGAACCAGACCCAGGTCTGTTGCCCCTCAGCAGTGCCTTATTGGCCTGCCTACCAGCACAGCTCACCTGCCAGCAACCACGGGCCGCCCAATACATTTGCCCTTCAACTTGGAGTGACACCGTGCTAATCATCTCAGTCGGCCAAATTGTAATGCTCTTATCTGTTCCCCATTCCAGTGCTGTCTCTCTGTGCCGTGATCGGCACTTCCGGGGGGCGGGTCCCATGACTCGGCTGTCGGGGGGAAGCTGTTTGAAATTTCTCTATAAGAACTTGGCAACTTTGTTGCTGAGCATCTGGCTCCTGTATCCTCTGGGTGTCCTTCTCCTTGTGAGTGTGTACTGCTGCTGGCTCCTCTGTGTACCATTCCTGGCTTGTTTGACTTTGTTTGCTGTTTTGCCTGTGCGCTGTTCCTGTCCTGTCTAACTACGCTTTACTGGATCATCTGTGTACCGAACTCGGCCTGTCTGACTACACTTTGCTGGATCACCTGTGTACCGAACTTGGCTTGGCTGTCCACGCTTTACTTGATCACCAGTGTACCAAACCTGGCTCGTCTGACTACGGATTTTCTGACTTCCCGAGTACCCGATCCTAACTGGTCAGTACCTCTATGCTTTATTTGTTGTACTAGATCCTTGCCAGTCTATTGATCTGTGTGTACACATACATCTGACTCCTCCGTTATTATTATCCCTATTTTACTCTTCTGGGAATAGTATCCTCCTGGGGATCTCTGTTACTTCCTGAGACAGTTCAGGGGGCCACGATGTGCGAGTTCCTGGCAGCAAAGTCTATTCCACCTTGCGGCGGTTCTTGGTGAACACCGAGGAACTCATTAGACTCTGCGCCCTTGGTCTGCCAGTGCCAATCAGGAATACCACAGGCCTTTCACTTGCAGATCTTAACACATACGGAGTTAAGAGGTGACCTGCCCACTCTACGTCACAAGAGGTTGCATCGCTCCATCAGACATTCTCTCTTACTTGGGGTCCAGGACCAGGCATCATTCCTCCTCCACTCACCCTCTCACAGAGCGCTTACCACACAGTAACCATCTCTCTTGAGCTGTGCTGGCTGCTTGTTTGCCTCCCCTTCACCCTCCCTGCATTTAGTTCTGCACTAAATGCCATCACTGTCAACAGAACCTGTCACAAGGGCTTACCTGTTTATCAAAATAACTACTGAAAAATATCTCATAGTATGTCGAATATTGATTTCTAATAGTTGTTAATTTGCCATATAATGGGAATCCAGAAAACATATGAGCAGGAACTACACCTAAATTTCTGATACAACAACAATGCCAAGTGTCTGTCAGGTGGAACCTCCTACTCACTATACTGCTTTGCATACACTATTTCAAATGACTTAACATTTTCCACAAACCTTAATTTACTCTAATAGTGCGACACAAACAGTTTTCTCCGCAGCCATTTTGAATGTGTATGCTTTGCTTGGGCTCTGTTGACCAAACCTGACACATCCTTCAATGCTGGATGTGTTAAAACAGCTGCACAAAGTCTCTGTGCCCCATATCTTCCGTTGCCTACCATTGAAGGCTTTTACTCTGGGGCACAGAGACAGTTTTCTCCGCAGCCATTTTGAATGTGTATGCTTTGCTTGGGCTCTGTTGACCAAACCTGACACATCCTTCAATGCTGGATGTGTTAAAACAGCTGCACAAAGTCTCTGTGCCCCATATCATCCGTTGCCTATCATTGAAGGCTTTTACTCTGGCCTCTTAGGTCCATACATGACCAACTCTTTGCTACCTAGAGTGAATATTGAGCTATGGCGGATCTCAGGAACCCTCATTCAACAGACCCTGAATACTGTCTGCTCACAAATTTCTCAAAGTTTGGGCTCAAATTACTTTATACCTCAGTGCCAGCACCAAATAACATGTTGTGGGCCTACCAAAAACAAGAGGTCTGCTGTGGGCAGCTAAGCCCTGATCTTTGCTGCACCTCAAAAGAAAACAAAGACCTCCTCACAAATCTATGATCAGTCTTGGTCTTCTAGCAATGTTTCTCCATTTGACACTGACAAGATCTCACCATACAAGCGACTATCACTAATGTTGTTAATGACATTTAATTTGAATTTAAACAAGACCTTAAAAAAGCTATTGTCGAATTCAAATCAGAAGTAGAGGCTCTTGGCTCTAGCACTGATACTCTTGAACCTGAAACTGATGATCTGTGCTGCGCTCATGTGACTTTTGATTGCTCCAAAATGGAATTTGTCAAAGAGAAACAAGAGGACCAGGAAAATAGGTGATGTTGAAATAACCTGAAGACTTATTATGTTTCAGAATACCTGACAAACTTCTCTCTACCTGATTCCTCACTGGCCTCTTCAAACACCTCCTTCTGGACCTCACTGACAATGCATTTCTGATTTATCAAGCACAGAGATCGCTCAAAGCTAAACCATCTATTGATCAGAAACCATGAGACCTCATAGTCCATCTCCATTTTTATCAAACCAAGAAAAAACTGCTAAGCGCTGCTAGATCTGTTGACACAATTGATTTCCAAGGCCTGCAGCTTCAGTTATTTCAAGACTTAGCTCCCTCCAACATCCAAAAACGTAGAGATCTTCAACCTGTGATGCAGCTCACCCGTCAACACAATTATAGATACCTCTGGAGATTCCCTTTTCAATTACAAGTGTTCACAGGGAACTCTGTCCTTCTTGCCAAAACCCTGGACCAGGTACAAGACATTCTCTCAAAGCTTGATATTCTACAGGAACACACAATCTCATCTTCCAGCAGCAGTTCCACTAATCCTCCCAGACACAGGGCACCCCTTCTCGAATGTAGTTTTCATGTACTGGGAGGACTGGGAGGACATAAGAGCAACACTGCTTCGAGCTCTATTTGCGTAAAAATGAAAGAGAATGCAAATAATCTTTTATATCGGTGGTATATAGTACCTACTAAGTTGAGCAAAATTTTCCCTGATCTTACAGCATATGCTGGAGGGGTTGCCCATCTGATGGCTCCTTTCTCCACGTATGGTGGCATTGCCCCAAACTAATGCCATTTTGGCTGGAGCTTAAGAACTTTGCATTCCTCTTATTACATCTCATTGTCCCCCTCTCCCCCAAGGTTCTTCTTCCTACCACTTGAGATACCGTCTGCTACTGCTCACCAGTGCAAACTGTTTAGATATATAGTTTCAGCTGCCTTGTGACAAAGAGCTACTGACTGGAAACAACCAAGTGCTCCAACACATATAAAATAAAATATATGACTAGCATTCCTCACAACACTGCTAAATCGTTCCTCGAAGGCTGGGAGCCATGGGTTTCCTAATTCCAATTTCTTATGCCCTTCTCGGTATAATGTCACAATCTCTTAGACTCGGTCCACCTGGTCACTACCTCCCTCTCTCTTTCACCCCCCTTCCCTTTCTCCCCCTTTCTCTTTTTCTCCTGACCTCTTTATCTTCTTACTCTTCCTCTCTGGCGGCATGCCACACTCCTCTCTACCTGATTCTATATTTCTACCTCCATCTCTATCTCTCTTTCAATAAATGAAAAAGCCAGTTCGTTTTTTTTCTTTACATATTCTCAGCCTTTTAAATGATTGTCTGATCACATTAATTCTCTGTTTTGGTATTTGTTCTTACATCACGTACTGTTTATGCGTATGTCCTTTTATGAATTTTTCTCTGGCTTAGTTTGAGATTGTAACGCAATTGCTTAAACAAAGTTTAAAACAAAAAAACAAACACCAGAGTGTCATAACCTATATGAGTCCACAGCTGTATGACAGGTACAGGGAGATTTTAGTTTAACTGTTTTGGGAGCTTCTTCAAGTGTAACATTTAGCTGCCTAAAGAATTAGGTTACTCCGTTTGTGACAGGCACAGTATAACCTGTGTGGCATGATTTTTTTTTTGTTTGTGGTCAGTTTGGAATAAACTTTCACATTCATCAGAGAGACATCCAGAAATGTCATAATGACATCACCAAAAAATACTTACATGTAGGGAGTCAAAGAGCTGTGCAGACAATAGGTTCTTTGCTGCACACTAGCAATCAGTGCATTGCTTGTTATAAAGTTAGCTGCTTCATGAGACTAGTGTTTAAGAGTATGCAGCCATTTTGTGGTATCTTTAAAGTTATATATATATATATATATATATATATATATATATATATATATATATATATATATATATACATACTTGCCAACTCTCCCTGAATGTCAGGGAGACTCCCTGAAACAGGGTTGATCTCCCTCACTCACTGAAGAGTCTGGCAGTCTCCCTGATGCTGAGCCAGTACAAGACGTGGTTGGCTTCGCCATCTGTGTCATGATGACATTGTTCAGAAATTGTGTCCTATGTCAATGTATTGATGCCTATGGAGGTGGCCATTTTCATGGAGACCAATATTTAATTAAAGACTGACAGGTAAGACAACATAACTTCAGTAATGGAGACAGAAATGTAAAAGCTGCTTTAGTTGCCTATTCTCCCGGAATGTCCGGGAAACTCCCGTTTTTCTGGGAGAGCTCCCGGTCGAGCAGGGCAACCTCCCGGTTCTCACCACCACAATAGATAAGTCGCGGGGGCAGGGCTTAATGACGCAAATATCGCATCATCTTAGCCCCACCCCCTGCTATAATTGATCAAAATTGTGACAATCGTTTAGTGGGGCGGGGCTAAAATGATGCAATTCGTAAAGCCCCGCCGGCACACGCCCACCTATCCCGGGATCTAACTGAAGTCAACGAGGAAAAGTTGGCAAGTCTGATTTAATGTGACAGTAACAGTCACATAGTTACACAGTTAGTAAGGTTGAAAAAGGACAAAGGTCCATGAAGCTAAACCTTCATTAATTCTAATTGCGCTCAACAAGAAGACAAAACAAATTCCCAGTGTGACAGTTGACAATGGGGAAAAAGTAGTTCTTTCATGGCCACAGGAAGCCACAACAATGGCAATCTGTTAAAATCCCTGGATCAATTACACCCACATGATGTCCTCTACTAATGATAGCTACAGATACCATTTCCTGTAAGAAATGCATCCAATCTATTTTAAGTTCTGTTACTGTACCTGCTTTCACTACATTACGTGTGCATTAAATAACTTATATTAAGACGTAGTTTACTGCTTCTCCTGTTAGCCGCATAATCTGGAGTGTCCCCCAAATCAAGGTCCATGAGATTTACAGGCCATCAGATATACAAATGCTACATTTAGTAATTTCTGCAGCTAAGCCCCTTATTACACTATGAAACATGTAATAATAAAATATATGGACAACTTTTTGGAGAGAAATTTACATCATAACAAACCGACAAAAGACCACTTTTCCGATCTTACCCTAAACAGTGATAAAATATAAATAAAAAACAAAGAGTTTTCTTGTTAGACGTACAATACCATCATCAGTAGATTGAATGCTTGTATTAAAAAATAACAGTGTAGGTTACAGCCATAATTGAAGGTACCGCACCCTGTTAAACCATTTTGAGTATGGATGAAACTTGTTATGGACACATCCCTCAAGGCATCAAAGCTATCAGGGGTTTAACCTGCCACTCAGACACAGCTCTGGGAATGAGCAAGTGGACTCAAAGAAATACTGATGTTGTTCATTTCTAATTATTCCTGCTGAAACAAGTCTAAGACACTGACTGACAATAACTCCTCCCAAGCAGCACTAATTATCTTCTTAATTCAACAAATGTATATATAGCATTTGAACAATCTGTATTTGTGCATTAGGCATCTAAATTGCTGGGAAGGATTTTCTAAGAAGTTTTAAAGGATGACAGCATATATCCGCCTACTATTATATACCCATAGACACACCAAGCATATGTACCATACAGTATCTATTTTATAGTAAATTTTAAGTGCAAACTTAATGATAATTGCAACATTGCAACCATTTGGGAAACAAAAGCAACTTCATCTTCAGGCAAAAGCTGTTTGCCCTTAAATATAAAGGTGGCTTGTTGAACAACAATTAGGAATTTTATGAATTCTCTGTCTAGTTTATATTTTTATAATTATTATTATTACCATTATTATTATTATCATTATTATGAGAAGTCGTAGTAGTAGTAGACATAGTAGCAGCAGTAGTAGTAATTAAAAACAATAAAGTAAGCACAAAAAATAGATTTACATACAGTATATAGCGAAACTTGATCATTTAAGTTATAAAGGGGACAGGACCATTCACAATCTGTAGACATAAATCAAAAGCTACATTCAAAGAAGATGTTGTGTCCAAGTCTAGAACCACACAGCACATACTCAAAATACAAATGTAAAAATTACATACTATAGAGATACTGGGCCTGATTCATTAAGGATCTTAACTTGAGAAACTTCTTATTTCAGTCTCCTAGACAAAACCATGTTACAATACAAGGGGTGCAAACTAGTTTTCTGTTTTGCACATAAGTTAAATACTGACTGTTTTTTCATGTAGCCCACAAATACTTGATAGCTTATTTGTACACTGAAATTTAAAGTTGATATTTGTGTGCTACATGAAAAAACAGTCAGTATTTAACTTATGTGCAAAACAGAATACTAATTTGCACCCCTTGCATTGTAACATGGTTTTGTCCAGGAGACTGAAATAAGTTAAAATCCTTAATGAATCAGGCCCACTATGATTATCTCATGGGACAGAAACTTTTATTTAACTGAGCAAAATTTGAAAAATCAATCATACATTTACCAATAAAATGTAAGTTTTACATGTGATTCATAATTACATACATTACAATTTAGCGTTATACCCAATAATATTCCTGAAGTATGCACAATTTCTTAGGAATCAATGCTTATAAGCAACATTCTAGTTATTTTCAAATGATGAAAGATGTTTTCACCCTACAATATTTTACCTTACATGGCAAGATCCATTATTTCATGTAGCATTTAGATAACAGATTTCCTGTATTACAAAATTTTAGATAAATAGTTGTGATATGAAAAAAAAGAAACTACTGTATTCCAAACTTTGCTGAAAGAAAGCAATGATGTTGCCAAGTTTTTATTTTTTTTATTTTTTTTTTAAATCTGTATTATAAGCTAGCTCCTTTGTATTTATTTTAAACAAAAAATAAAGTCCAAACATTGTGAACTCAGTTTTACAAGAATTTTATAATACAAACATTAACTGAAAAAAATACAAAGATGGGCAAAGAAACAGCATAAGACATGTTTTTCCATTACATGGAAAATAAATATTCTGGATGAAATTTCCAGTAAAAGCTAATTTAATGTTGCCTTTTTCTCCACCCTAAACTGGAGCAGCCTGAACTGCCTCATTCTATTCTTTTATATGCAGTAAAACAATTAAAACACAATAGCAACTGAAAGTTTTTACCTCAGTCTGGAGGCTAGCATAGCAACCTGTCCACCTTATCAAGTTGTTCATAGAAAGTTTGAAAGTTTAAATATTTAAGCTAATTCTCTGCATTAGCAGAGACCAGAGATTAAGCTCAACCTCAGTGGCTGGAAGTTTATTAAAGTCTTCTGCAGAGCCTGTAGATTTGTGGATCTCATCTAGTATAGCAATCAGTTTAGAGGCATCAAGTCATTTCTGTGATCTCATTTTTTTAGCAGAATAGCGTATGTGGAGGTTCTAATTAAACTGCCTCAGATCACAACCTTATGGGCATCCCAGAGAAGCATTGGTGAAATCGTTGGGTCAGCATTAGTTGAGAAATTATGTCGGAGTTCAATTTCAATTTGTAATTTTAGCTGGGGATTGAGGAGATTTCTTTCATTTAAGTGCCAAATAGGTTGTCATAAATCACCAGACTGAAGGCCCTCAATGTTCACTGTAACCGAGCAATGATCCGACCAAGGGCTGAGGAGGATGTCAGCACTAAGAATTTGTTGTGCAACAGCTACACTTAAGACCATGTCCAGACGCGTGTGGACAACTTGGACAAAGGAGTAAAAAGTTATGTACCATCTAAAGTATAAAATGGATTTATGGTTGTCGAAGTTGTATAATTGGATGAATGAAAGTATATTGGTTAATATTGTTTTACCGTGCGATTGCGATCAGTATGCACATAACACGTGGCGCAATCGCACGATAAAATACGCCCGCATACACTCGCACTCTCATATTTAGTTATTTATATATTTCATATTTATAATGGTTCCATTCCACAGGGATTTATGAGCAGATGGTATTTAGTTTATAGTATATATATATATATATATATATATATATATATATATATATATATATTATATGTACACTTTAGTGGTATTTAAGGTTCAGGTTACAGGAAACATGTCATGTTTAGTATCATTATAATCCCCAATTCATCCGCAGTTGTCCGGTTCATTCACCGAAGGGATCGCACATTGCATACTCTAGTTAGCGATGTTAGGGAATAAATGTTTAAAATGTTTCTGACTGTGTATTGTGAATAGACTAGCTTAAACTGGTTTCTGGGCGGGAGAATCATCTGGAATGTTGACCCTCACCCTTGGAGGGAGTTGTTTGAACTAGCGTATGACATGCATTACACTGGACCCTCCTGAAGCCTGGAACTATAGAAGCAAGCCACGTCATCTGCATTGCTTTCTCTGTAACTCTGAGTGTATATAATACAGCTTTGCTGGTACTAGCCCAGTCATTCTCTGATCACAGAATTCTGAATTGAAGTACTGTAGCTGGTACCAGCGGAGCGCAGCTAGCGCAGGCGGGCGCAGCGGTATGTATGTATCTTTGGTATCGGCTGTACTGTATTATAATTATGTATTGAACTGCTAAAACTTTTGCATCTGCTAAATAAATTGTTTGTGCTTTGACAATGCTTATTGGAAAACGATAAAATTACTTTAATATGGTGTAAAAGTGTAAAATGGATTTATGGTACAACCTCTAGTCACTACTGGAGAGGGTGGGGTGGAGTGAGATCTTTCCTCCACATCTGGTGGTCATGCCCAAAGATTGCACAATTCTACTACTAATTACTAATTTTTCGATTTCTAAATGTCCATAGTTCCAAAGACCTTTCTTCTTGGCTCTCCACTGGAAGACCTAGTTAAATACTCTGATAAACTCTCTGTGCAAATTCTCAATGCGGCCAAATGCTTGATAGCTAAACAATGGAAGTGTACATATCCCCCGTGCAGACAACAACTTCTCAATAAAGTATTACATTTCTGCATATTTAAATAACAAGACCCATGCATTTTCTTATATTTGGTATTATTGGCTCCTTTATAATAGCCAGTCTCCCCTCCGAGACCTTTCTCAAGTTCTTTTTGACTTTTCCTTTAGTCTTGTGTGTTATTGATTAAACATATTTATTTTCCCATATGATAGCCCTATAGGTGCCGGGGCTCCTGCTTTTGGTCTCAATAACCCCTTCCCTCTTCTTTTCAGTTTTGTATGTTTCTTGTTTTCATCAATGCTGAATATTTCAAGCAATTAATGTTTGCTCAGTCTGTTTACTTTGTACAATAACTATTATTCTGGTTTTTTTCGTACCTGTGTTTCGTTTTCTGCACTATACGAGGTATTTGAAAATTTGTTAAAAAAAATACAATAGCAACATTTATTTTGTAATTTTATACTATTTTTTTTTTAAATACAACTAGAAATATTATTAAATATTCAGGTGCAATATCATAAATAAAAATACAAATATAAACATTTACTGTAATATGATTGCCACATTTTCTGGTGGAAAGAAAACACCAAAATATTAATAACATTATTTCTCAGTTTTACCAGCCAGGCCAGTAATAGAAAGGCCAGGGACAAATTCTAATATGAGACATATTAGGATCTGTTAATATTAAATTGTGCTATAAAGGACAAGAAAAACAGGTGAGACATAAGAAATGATAGGATAGGAAGGAATACAATAAACAGTAAAGTTAATAAAGAAGAAATATTGGAATATCTGGAAACAGAAAAAACATTTTTCTGGATTAATTGAAATTGATTCACCTATAATTTACTAAATAATGTACACCCTTTGGAGAAGCAGGCCAATCATATGCATAGGGATGTTAAGAAGCAATCAAGAAATACCATGTGTCTGTATTCTTATAAAAAATGCACAGACGGCCCTTCTAGCATTAACTCGTCCAGGAGTCTGATAGGGTAAAATATTTGTGGACTCCACTATTTGCAACCCGAGCTGTAAATTATCTGTGGTCTGGCCACAGACTGTTCTAAAATTCATTTCAGCTCTTTTCTGTTAGTACACATCAGCATCATCTGCTTTGTCTATTTTTATTTACATCCATCTAAGTTAGCCCTATAGCGACTACCAATCAGAGTACAATAGATTTGTGTGGGGTTTCTTTCCATTGTACAAATAGCCCATATCTTCAAGCATCCTTCGACTCCGTCGACCATCCCCTCTTGCTGCAGATACTTCTTTCTCTCAGCCTTTCTAGCTCTGTCCTTGCTTGGTTCACCTCTTATCTCGCCAACTGTTAGCTCTCTGTATCCATTTCTGGTTCATCCTCTACCCTCCCTGTAGGAGTTCCTCAGGGTTCAGTTCTTGGACCTCTACTCTTTTTACTCTACACTACCTCCCTGGGTGATCTCTTTGCCTCTTTTGGACACCAATATCACCTCTACGCTGATGACATTCAACTGTACATCTCTTCTCCTGATTTTTCCTCCCTGTTCCTCTCTCGTGTATCTAACTGCCTTTCTGCCATCTCCTCCTGGATGTGTTCACATTTTCTCAAAATTAACAGCAACTGATCTAAAGACACCAGCAACCACAGGTGGTGAAAGTGACAAGAAAAGGTAGGAGAGAACAGGACAGTGTGCCAACTGTCCTGAATCTGGTGGGGCAGTCCAAAATTTGGGTGAATGTCTCATTTAGGCAGGATTTGGTCGAACTACAAGGACAGTTGGGAGGTATGTCCTGCTTCACACTGTACTGCTCGTGAAGGCAGAGCTGTGTGCTTCTAATAGTATTCCACACAGTATTGTCTGTGTATTTGTCTAAAATTTGTCTAAAACAATAACCATGTTAAATTATAGCAGTCCCCCTGTCTTAAATACCTTAATCCAGCTCTGGTTAGCAGGAGGGAACTGATAGCTGCTCCTAGTTCCCGGAAAGGGTGCAGCCTACAGAGCAAGCCAAGGAGCTCTAAGTCTCCCTGCTCACTCTGCAGGAAGTTCCCACCCTGATGGATGTCAGCAGCACAGGAGCATATATAAATACAGTGGGCTGGGAATGTCATAATGTGCCTGGGGGTAGTGGAGTGATGTGGCCGAGGAGGGTGTGATAAATGTAATGTTTTATTATAATGTATGTCATTTCCATAGCGACCAAGGTGGTGATACCAAAAGAAGGCCAGCTCAGGGCAGGTAACAGACAGCAACTGGCTAATCCATAGAGTAACATACCCTAACACCCTGTTGCTCTCCATTTGTTGTGGAACTAGATGTCTCAGCAAATCTACCAGCTTATTGTGGGGCATGCTGGGATTTGTAGTTCCACATAAACTGGAGAGCTACAGGAGGCGTAAGGGGGCTGTTTCTCAAGCATACTTCTTTTTCACAGCAACAGTTTTTTCATAGATTCTCTGATTATGAAACAATGAGCTTTGCAAAAAGTACTGTAATTAATTATTATTATTATTATCTGGAACAGACATGGGCTCTAAATGCCAGGGCTGATTTTCAGTCCTAGTCCGGCCCTGCGTGGGAGGTATGTCCCGCTTCACACTGAAGGCAAAGCTGTGTGCACCTACAGTAGTGCACACAGTTTGCCTGTGTATTAGTCTAAAATGTATCTAAAATGATAATCCCCCCTGTTTTAAGTGCCCCAAGGTCCCCCAGAGCGTTATTCCAGCTCTGGTGATACTTTAGTGGTTCTTGCATTGATTACATTGCCTTCTTTCTACCTTGCTTTGGTCCCATTCTCAGATCACTTTGTTAAACATATGGCCAGCCCCCATTGCACTGACAATATCATTAATCCTGCCTCCTTTGCACTTAGTATATCACCAGCAAAACTTTGGAATAACTTTCCCCTTCACATATGCCATTGTCTGTCAACCCTCCCTGTACAGTTATTAATTCAAACCACCACCAATCCCTGAGCACATTTAGGACTCATACACAATTGTTACAAAATAAGTGTTTTCTTGCAGATGGTTGACACATTTCACCTTTGTGGTGATCGCACTGGATAGCCATTTATTATAAGGATTTATTTTAATGCATTTTGCAAAACACACAGGACACATTTTTATATATTAAAAGAGAGAGATTTGACTTGTAGTTTACACCTCATGACGTCAGGGTGCGGTGAGGTGCACACATGCTGCTCTGGCAGACTGATCAAATACAATTGTGCCAACATGTTGCATAATAGTTAAACTTATTAAACAGAGTCAGATATGTTTCTATGAAGGGAATATTAGAAATATGTGTTAATAGGCAACTAAACAAGTTTGAGCACAGTGGCATAAACCACTTGCCGATCATGCAAAAGGATTCATGTATTTTTATAACACAGGACTGGCAGCTTTTTCCCTGCATTGCTTTAGAAATTACCCACTGTGTATTAAGTCCTCACATCTAGGTTTTCCTAAATGTTACTACAACCAAATTCCAGTAGTTCTAAATCCCGCCTATTTTTGTGTAGGCTCCACCTACAGTTGTGTTGGTCCCGCCCACATGAGGCCACCTCAAGAATTTTTTCCAGGGCCACTTTAAGTTCCCCATTCGCCCCTGATATTTGGGGTAGGGCATGTCCAAGATCAACTTTAAATTTCAGTGTAAAAAGAAAACTTTCAAGTATTTGTGTGCTCAGGGCCGTAAGTAGGGCTGTGCGACGGGCAACCGCCCAGGGGGCCACGCTGAAGGGGGCACAATTTAGGAATATTTTAGGTTAATTTGGTTAAAATTGAGGGCTAGGGCGGCGACATTTGTCTTTCTCGCCCCAGGCGCTAGAATTCTAAGTTACGACTCTGTGTGTGCTACATGCAAAAACTGGCAGTATTTAATTTATGTGCAAAATGATGAACTAATATGCACTCCTTGTAATGTAACATGGTTTGCCCAAGAGATAATTTACTTCTTCTTTTGCCTTACTTTCCTTAATGAATTACGCCAATGGAAGACATAACAATAGACATGTACATAGTGGGCCTGATTCATCAAGACACGTATACTGAACGCAACTTGCATTTGTCTGAAAATGCCTGGAATTTGAATATATACGTGCTTTTGATTTCAACAAGAAGCGGATATGAAGATATGTGTGCTGATGAATTTGGGTGTAGGTCTGCTCAGCTCTATACAAGGCACTGCAGGATACATCCAATATCTATGTGGAATATAAATTCTCAAAAGGATGTGCAGAAAAAAAACGATTTCATTAATGTCACCTGTGAAAATTATACTCATTATTGATAAAACATTAAAAAAGTATTTTAATTTATTTATTTATTTCTCCAGGGTATACATTAATTAGGGTGTTCTTAATGTCTACTGAACATAAAATAAATTTTTACAGTTTCTCCTGATTGCAAACCCATGTTATAGCATGCATACGCGACTGTCATCAATAGTAAACAGGGCTTAGTCTAGCCCTGTAGCTGGAGCATGAAAAACGGCAGAAAAACAAGTAGATTTGAGAAGCGCAAAACTTCAATAGCATGTGGCTGTGTGTGCTCGAGTTTGGCTCACCCCTACTGTACATTGACTACGGGCAAACACCCATTTCCCATCCCGTTCCCTCCCAGAAATCGTAAGTTGTAGTAAGGGTTCTTTACATATGATGATTTATTGAACGTTGCTGCATTTAATTGCGTATGGTCTGGTTCTGGGCATGTGCAGATTAAATTTGCAGATTAAACGCACAAAATCGTCACTTACATTCCTTGATGAATCAGGCCCAGTATGTGCACAAACAGTCATTAAACAGGGAACAAATCTAGTGATGTCAGCTCTGATACATCATACGGAAAGCTATCATATGGTAGAAACAAGCGAGACCTAGTAAACTAGATGGTAGTTCCAAAAAAAATAAAAAACATGTTATTTGATAACTTAGCGTTTTTGTGCATAGTGATTGTAATAAGAGTAATAATAATGATAATACAATATATATATATATATATATATATATATATATATATATATATATATATATATATAAAGTGACTGTTCTGGGACTAAAACTGCACATGATAACAATTGCAAGGTGAAAACTATCATCACCACTTATTGTTTGCAATAATTTGACAGGAAAATTCCATGCCAGATATGGTTATTGCTTCGAACTATCATTAAGGAAGTATTCAGAGAGAAAAAGGACAACAGAACAAGTCCTAGAGTACTCACTCTAAACGTGCTCTTCATAAAAATGACAGCTATAGAAGAGATACATTTCAGATTTGCTGGGAATTGTGCAGAACTCAAATGACTTATATCTAGGTGGAATTATTTTTGAAGCAAAGGCGTAGGAGCTTTAAACACAGACATCCCGTACTCAAGTTCATGTGAAAACCAACACAGAGAAGAAGGTTCTAGCAAAACTCTCAAAAATTAAATTGGATAAATCAGTAGGGCCAGATGGGATACTAAAAGAGCTTAAAGGGGTGCTGGTAACACCATTAACAGAATTATTCAACCAGAGGACTGGAAAAGAGGGAATGTAGTGCCACTACACAAAAGTGGAAGCAAGGAAGAGGCAAGTAATTACCAAACAGTAAGCCTTACATCAGTAATAGGGAAATTGATGGAAACACTCCTAAAACAAAGAGCTGTAGAATATCTAAAATCCTGTAATTTACAGGATCCCAAATAGCATGGATTTACTGGGGGGAGATTTTTGTCAAACAAATTTTCTTGTCTTTTTTCACTGGGTTACGAAAGTAGTAGATCAAGGGGGGGGGGGCATAGATGTAGCTTATCTAGATTTTAATAAGGTATTATACATTATAATACAGCAGGTATAAGATTCCTTCTTGTGTATGTATGCAAGTTGTAGGAAATTAATTGCAAAATAATAATAATCCTAATACTAATAATACTAGTTAATTAATATTAATATTGACTAGTGTATTATTGATAATAATATATAATATATAATAATAGTAATAATAATATGTATTATAACGAGATTTTTATTTTAATCATACCCAATAGTAAATGCATATTTTACTATCAAAACAAATGTTAAAAAAAAGAAAAAAAAATATTATTGTATCTTTCATTCTTGTTGATTGTAATTACTTCTTGTGACAACTTTAATAAATAAAGTCTTAAATAAATAAATAAATAAATAAGGTATTTGACACTGTCCCACATCATAGACTGTTAAATAAACTCAAATGTTTGGAATTGGATTCTAAGATGACTAAATTGATAAGATCTTGGTTGCAGGATAGACAACAGAGAGTTATAGTAAATGGAGGGCATTCACAGGAGGGTAAGGTTATCAGTGGAGTACTTCAAGGATCTGTACTTGGACCAGTGATTTTTAATATCTTTATTGGTGACATTGCAAATGGTATTGAAGGGAAAGTATGCCTTTTTGCGGATGATACAAAGATATGCAACAGGGTAGATACACCAGGTGAGGTAAAGAAATAAGTGAGGATCTAGGTAGACTAGAAGAATGGTCAAGAGAGTGACAACTAAAGTTTAATGTCAAAAAATGCAAAATCATGCACTTGGGTCTCAAAAACCCAAAGGTTAAGTACAGTAATAAAGGCACTATAACGGAAACTACTGAGAAGGAAAGGGATCTAGGAGTCACTATTTCAGGTGACTTAAAGGCAGGTAAGCAATGTTACAAATCAATGAGAAAGGCAAGTCAGATGCTTGGTGGCATATGGAGAGGAATCAGTAGCATAAATAAAGAAGTAATAATGTTAGTGTATAGGTCATTAGTACGGCCTCATCTTGAGTACGGTGTTCAATTCTGGAGGCCATGGGCCTGAGTCATTAAGGCACGCATACTGATCGCATCGTGCCTTTGTTCCCAATGGCACGTGATCGGCTCTGCATACTCTCAAAGTCAGCAAGGAGCGGATTTCGAGATACGTGTGGTGTTGACTATCGGTGTAGATTTACTTTGCTGTACTGGACCAGACACTGCATTATGCGCACAATACGTATCTGGAATATGAAATCTCAAAAGAACGCACAGAAAAAAAAATATTAATCAATTAATGTTACCTGTTAATAATATAGTAATTTATGATTAGAAATGGAAATTGTATAAAAAAAAAATAAATTATATTTTTTTCTGTTGATAAACATTAGGGTTAGACTTTCGCGGGTGATATCCCGCAATTTTAGTCCCCAAGGTGCCAGATATATTAATCTGCGATTTTTACTCTGATCTTAAAAATCGCTAGTCATCTCTGGTGATTTGCTGCGATGTCAAATACTCCCATGTTTAGCTAACTCTCCTGTATTTATTTTGGACTTTATATGCAGGGACTTTGGAATTACAAATTATTTTGGAATTTACAAGCAGGGACTTTGGAATTACAAATTATTTTGGACATGGTTCAAGCATTTTGGGATTAAAAGCTGCTGACAAAAGAAGAAGAAATCAGATTGGTAAGTATTTTGGGGTTTATTATTTTTAATAAATGTATGTGCTATGAATGAGGGTGTTTAGTGTATTTATTGGGGTTTTATTATTTTTATTAAAAGTGTGTGGTTGTAAACAGGGTGTTGTAGTTTTGTAAACATTTTGTTTTGTGGTACTACATGTCTCAGCCAGTCATGGGTGTCAGGGCATGTTGGCAGTTGTGGTTCTCCAAGTGCCAGCATGCCCTAACTGCCATGGGTATGCTGGTGTTTGTAGTTATACAAGCATCAGCATGCTCAGACTGTTTAGGGCACCCTGGCATGGCTGGGACTTGTAGTTCCACAAAACAAAATGTTGTTCATTTACTTTTTTTCACATAAATTTCACCCTTATTACACTATTACCCACAGCCCACAGGGGTAGGAAGAGCCCTGGTGCTTTCAGCACTGGGCTGGTTATTCCTAGAGGGGGGGGCCCGCATGTTTTTTTCTGCAGACCCAACTCCCTAGGGAATCCAGCCCAGCGCTGAACAGCCTGGGGTTGGTTTGTCATTGTCAGGGGGACCCCTGCCGCGTGTCCACCTGCTATAGTACCACTATAGTGGAGATCTAAAAATGAATGTGTTGTACATGGACAATATAATGAGGAGTGTGTTGAAGTGAGGCAGCCACCAGTGTTACCACCAGCAGATACCCTTGATAAGTGCATTATCATTGAAACTAAAAAGAAAAAAGTTCTATCGCACTAGTTTGTCATTTAGAAGTATAACCCCAATGAGTATGTTATCATTTTATTAAATTTATATATATATCAACCTGGGGGTGCCACCTAAACTTTAAATGTAAACATTGTAGAAAAGAAAAGAGAGAAAGTTGTATTGTAGGTGCACTAATACTTTCTAATTAGAAAGTATTAGTGCACCTACAATACAACTTTCTCTCTTTTCTTTTCTACAATAAGTGCATTATCATGTCAGGACATAAGATGAAAAAAAGCACCTCTTCTGTTTGGAAATATTTTGATACAAACCCAGACAACATTTGTCAAGGCATCTGTAGCCTTTGTCAGGTCAAAATAAGTAGAGGTAGGGATGTTGATCATCTAGGCACCTCCTCCCTGATACATCATTAACAGTTCATTCAAGTTGTGTTTCCAAACAAGGCAAATTGTGTATAGTACAAAGCAGCCCAGCATCAGCTACCATCCAAATAGATAGACACTTACAATCCTCAACACATCCATCATCAACCTCCTCTCTATTAGTACTTAGTCCAGCATCCAATTATCAAATTCCAAATGACTCCCCTAGTGCAATCCATGATTCCCAAGACACATTCTTGCACGCTACAGCTGCTGCTACTGGGGGGGGTCGATACAGAAGAGAAGCAGGAGAAGTAAGCATTTTACAAAATTGTCTGTGAAGCAAGCATTTGCAAGAGAAAACAAGTATGACAGTCAGCATCCTGTTGCACAGTCAATCACTAGAGCCATGACAGCAATGTTAGCATTGGATATGCGTCCAATTTCTACCATTAATATATCAGGTTTTAGATGATTAGTTGAGGTCATGTGTCCAGGCTATCAAGTTCTTGAATCCACTTCTCCAGAACATCAATTCCTCAGCTGTACTGTGAGGTTAAGCAAAAAGTCATTTAGTTATGAGAAAATGCCATTGTACTGACAGTACACTTAACTAGGGAAATATGTGAAAAAGCGGTAATGGTCAAAACAAAGACCATGACAGCCCACTGGGTAGGTGTAACGCCAGCAGCAGCAGCGCCAGTAGCTTCGCCATCATTCTTCTCATCCTTTCTGCATAGTAGATGTAGTATTCAATGCCAGGTCATTCACAGGCAAGAAATTCTGTGTATCATTGGTTTCACAAAGGAACATACCGGTGTCAATCTTTTGGTAAAACTCAGGATACCTTATTGCCGAAAACAGAGCCAACATTGTGCGTGCATTAGAACTTGGTGAATTTCAACACATACCATGCTTTGCACATACAAAACACAGGGTGTTTCAGAATTTCTTAAAAAAATGAGGGTCAGTGCAGGAAATGTTGTTCATGGCCAGTAAAATTTCTGGGCATTTTAGTGACTGCATATAGAAAATTGCAGCGGCTGCAAAGAAAATGTCATCTGCCATGCCATCATCTGAAGCAAGAGGTAGTAACAAGGTGGAAATTCACACTTTATATACTTCAGCAACTAGAGGAACAGCAACAAGCCATCAAGACCTACACAACAAACAACAAGATTGGGAGAGGGGGGGGACATGTTATATTATGCCAGCACATTTTTATGTTAGTTACTGAAACCCTTTGAAATGGTAACAAATGAAGTGAGTTCAGACATTGCCAGTCTGAGTCAAGTCATACCCCTAATCAAACTACTGGAAAATCAACTGGAGAAGCTGAAGGAGGAGTTGAAATTTAGCGATTTGGCAAAGTATGTCGGCCTTGTGGATCAAGTTCTGTATTCACTTCCCCAGGACCCACAGATTAGCAGAATATTGAAATTGGATCACTACATTTTGACAACCATGCATGATCCTAGGTTTAAGTCAAATGTAACGTCTTTCTTTCAAAATGACAAATCTTCACAGATGTAAACAGCTCCATATGAGCAAGCTGTCGGCTCAAGTCGAACATGACACGTTCCCTGCTTCAGCTTCTCCTCTAAATGCTACTGCCAGGAAAAAAATGGCAGTAGCATTTGATAGTCACAAGGATTATGAGTCAACAACACAGCAGTACAACAATATGAAACTTTATGGTCAGGCTTAAAAGAATTGCCTAAATGTATTGACACCTCAAGCATGTCTCAATCGGATACACCTTGTCTTAGTAAAATGATGGAGGGTTACTTTAATGATAAAGTAGAAGATAGCACTTCAACAGTCCATTTGAATTCTGGGAGGGAAAAAGGAAACTTGGTGCCCCTTGTACAAACTACCTTTGGTGTACTTTAGTTGCCCACCCTCCAATGTGTACACGGAAAGAATGTTTAGCGCAGCCGGGAGGATCATTGGAGGAGATAAAGTCCCAAAAATGTAGAAATACTGAACTACAAATTGTATGAAGAATACCGTTCTTGCCACCAATTGCCAAGAGAATGTGTAGATTCCAATAGGGATGAATTAATATTGTGTGACGATGATGATGATCATCATCACACAATATTAATGGTGGACAGCATGATTAGGTGGACAATTCAAATATCGACAGTATTATTATAGGGATAGGCTAGGGATATGATTAAGGACAGGGTTAGGGATATGGATAGGGTCACGGTTAGAGATAGGGATATGGTTAAGGACATGTCTGGGCATTGAGCCAGGAATAGGGATAGAGACAGGGGTAGGGTTAGGGATAATACTGTCTACATTTGAATTGTCGACCTAATTAATACTGTCTACAATTCAATTTTAATAATAATATTATCAATGTCATTATATTGTGGACTTTACAAACCTTTGTATTCTGCTGCCCACCAATCATATTATGTTAATTCTGTAGCTGTTGAACACATGTATGTATCACACCCAGGTGGGAGGCCCCAAGTACAATGCCATCTGGCATCATTTAACATTGTTCCCTTATTGTCTCATCATCTGTTAAATATTGTTTACTGATGCCGACGCTGTCTGTCTAATGATCACTGATACTGCCACTGCTGTCCCCTCTCCAATGTATTGCTGTAGATCCTCTCCAATGTATTGCTGCAGACCCTCTATAATGTATTGCTACAGACCCTCTCCAATGTATTTTCTGCTGACCTTGTCAAATGTATTGCTGCTGACCCTGTCAAATGTATTGCTGCTGACTCTGTCCAATGTATGTGCTGCTGACCCTCTCCAATATGTCACACATGCTGCCTTACAGGTACCTACTTAATGTTTCTTCTATTTTCAAAGGAAAATGTAATTTATGTAGGAATTTGATGAGTATGATGATGAGGGGGATTTGTCATCATTGCGGAAGATGACCATTGTTATTCAAATGCAAATGATTCATTTGTTAACATCCCTATCTATTCTCCAATTTGATAGCCAGCAAGCAAAATGTTGGCTTTTGTGGGGGTCCAAACAAATTAAGCACTTAAGCCACAACAGGGGCATTCCCTGTCGCTAGAGTGCTTGGATTGTTAACCTATGTGCATGTGGAACTGAACATTTCATCTCATCTTCTCTTATTTTCATCTCTGCAACTGTGCCTGTATTTTTTTTTTAAAAAAGTATGTAATAGGACTTTGTTACTTGCTTAACTTGTGTTTAGTTGCTGCGCATTGAACTAATTTTATGACTTTGACTTGACTCTTATAAAGTCTGAGTAAGCCCAATAGTTTTTCCCTCCCTTCACTGATCAGCTGTCCAATTAGCACAGATGTAACTTATTTTGAAATCTGCCTCACTATATGTTAGCATTTTGTCTCGTATTTGGGGGGCAGACGTGTATTTTCTACACTGTTTTTCTCACAAAGTGTTTTGAAAATACAGTTAAACAAGACAGTTGAACAAACATTGAATAACATTTGAAGACATCTAGAAATAATCTACATCTGCTGCAGCTTTATTCTGCTACTTCTGATTGCACAGGACATTGCAACTAGGTAATTCTTTTAATTACAGCATTTTTTGCTTTTTTCCTTCTAAATATCAATGTTTGACAAATTATTTTTCTTGCTTTCCTTTCATGACATTATCTTTAGAACTATATCATCCTTCACCCTTCCTGCAACACACACCTCTGTCCACATTGCCCCTTCATTAATTCACTCAACTGTAGTGAACACTCATGAACCGTTGTCCTATTTAAATTGAATAGTAATAACAGCCTCACCCTTTCGCTAGAAGCTAAAAGGACACACAACTTACATCAATGAGCCAAATTCTGTCTCTTAATTTCTCAGAATGTCGATTTTCAAATTCAATTACATTGTTTAGTCAAGACAGATATTTGGCAACCAAATCTGCACCAATGTGAGTTACATACTTACTTGGGTGGGAAAGCCAATTATTGCCCAATCTCAACTGTCTGGTTTACATACGGAGGAGTACTCACTGTGGGCAGCGTGCTCATGGGAGCCAGAGGAGAGAAGCCAGCGACAGTAATCCCAGACCCTCAGCCTACCTCTAGAGGATTCAGAACCACACCACAAGACACACTGAGCTAGCTGTGCAGAGATGTAGTACCAACAAAAGTTGATGATGCCCAGCTCCCCTCCTGGCAAGGACTTCTAAAGAACCTTAAGGTAAAACCAGGGCTGTTTACTGGACCACATGAAGAGGGAGGTATGACACTGGAGAAATTTGAAAACATTGGGGGAATGCCATGGGCAAGGTCTGGACAAGGTCTAAAACTCTGGGGATGATATTCATTGTGCCAGCATTGATACAGCCTATCCAGGAGAAATAGTGATATGACCACATACCCTGTTTCCATGATAATAAGACCTACCTTTACTTTCCCTGAACGGTCCAAAATAAGCCCTACCCCAAAAATAAGCCCTAGCTAAATCCCCATGTTGCCCAGTCCCTGTGCTACAATACAATGCACCCAGCTCCAAACCCCCCCCCCCCGCGTGAAATGGATGCCACTGTAAAATATGTAACTCGTTTTCTGTGAATGACGCTGGTGTGCGTGCCAGCGTCATTTACAGCAGCGCCACGGAGGAGAGTACAGAAGAAGAGGAAAGTGAAGAAAAAAGAAAAACTGTAAGTACGGTAAAGTATATGCCAATTAAAATAAGCCCTACCCTGAAAAAAAGCCCTAGGAAGTTTTTTTAGCCCCCCAAAAAATAAGACAGTGTCTTATTATCGGGGAAACACGGTAGTAAGGTCCAATTTAATTTGAGAGAGAATGCATAGAAAGTTAGTTTGGAAGAGCTGATGGTATCACTTAGTGATGTAAACTCCCAGGTATTTCATTTTTTGAAAACACAGTTGAAAGGTAACAGACGTTTTAAGACCGACTTGTCTGAAAATGGGACATAAAATCCCAGTACCTCTGTTTTATCAGGAATAACATTATAGCTTAAGAAATATCCATATAAGTCAAACTCAGCCAGAAGGGCAGGAATAGAGGTAATTGGTTTAACGACGATCAACGGGACATCATCAGCATATAGTGCTAATTTGTGCTCCATAGGCCTTCCTGTATGAAAAATATCTCCTGCTTCACCCATATACTGGCGGCCAAGGGTTCTATTATAAGAGCAAATATTAGTGGTCAGAGGGGGCAACCCTGTTGCGTGCCTTTAGATATCCAAAAAGGTGCCAAGGTCAGACCATTCGCCAAAATTGTTGCAGAAGGTGGAGTGGTACAGAACCGAAACACCCTCAAAAATTTACCAGAGAATTCCATCGATCCATCTACAAATGATCAATACTTGATATATTTTATTCTTTACATATTTATATACTTGCAAATATATATTCTAGTGACGAGTCCAGTTGTTTGATTCACAGGGACAGACAGCATTACGCTCATCCTCATTTCTATTCAGCCAGATCTAATGAACTCTGCTTCTTACTGCCTCTATACTCTCCAGGATGCCTGCTAAGGTTGCGCGCGTCCTGTTTTTGTTGCCTAAGTATCTATGATGGATGCTCTGTTACATTCCAAAATTATTGTATGTCTAGACTTTGAAGCTTTTTATGATAGATGCCCTATTACAAAGTTTTTTATTTCCATCAGCTCCAAAATTTCGCTTGTCATTATTTGAAAAGCATATGAGTAATTAACAGAATTTGTGCAGTCACATATTATTTCCATTTCTGACTTTATTTTGAAAATTGTGCTGTCTATGATTGCTATGAAATTAGGAATCATGTTACCTTCCAAAAGGGACACCAGCCTTTCTTGATTATGAAGTAGTTTAGAGAGTAGAGATCATAAAAATAATCACCATTGTTCTTTTTTAGCTCCTCTTTGAAGCAATTATACAATTGAGAAAATGTAGTGTTTCATATATCATTACTAATTTGATGTATGCTTCCACAGCTTCAGTCTTTGAAAGTGTAGTGAGTGGATCCCATCTATGAGAGACTACTAAAACATTACTTTCTTGGCTTACAAATTCATCTACATTACACTACTGTAAGATTTGGAAGAAACTGCTGTTTGCAGTTGTCGGTTATCTGTTCTAATAATCAGGTTTTGCAGACCGATCTTGGTCTATGATGTTGTCAGCGAAGAATATAGAATTTAAGCTCACATTTTGCAAGTCACCTTGTTATTCGATAAATGTAGTTTCTTCATTGGGGAATCAATACACTTCATACAACTTTGATAAAACAAAGCTGTTTTTTGGAGCCATTAATCCCTTTGTCAGAGATATCTTTTTTTGGCGACCTTATTTTTTTCTTTCCATGCAAAACATAATTTTAGCTGCATTAAAGAGTAAGTGCTCAATGTCACAGAATGACAGTTGTATACTTATTGTTATGTTGGTATAGTCGCTATCAATATATATTGTACGCTGTGGTCAATGTGGTTCCAACGCACAAAAGAGATTTAATAGCAAGAATAAACAAATAATAATTCAATAAAATAAAGTACAGCCGATACATATGCAGTGCACTGGATCCAGCATACAATCATTCAGTCATGAAGCTTGTGGTCAAAGTAGACTGAATGATGGTCTCAGTGCCTGGTTTATATACAGTTTGTGATACATAAAAAACAATGGTGATGTCATGGCATTTTTCCATTGGTTCAGGAATTAGGACAGTCTAGTATAATACAGGTCATAGGTCGGTTCAAACGATGCCCTCCAAGGGTGGGGGACAACTCTCCAACAGTTGCCTAAATGTCTTCCTGACTAAATACTGGTTCAAACCAGTTTATTAGCATTCCAAACATAATATCATTCTGAGCATTAATTCTTTATCATTCATAACTAGCATAATCAAGGTGTGATGGCTTAGCCGATTGTAGCGGATGTCTAATGGTAAAAAGTGGATTAGTATGACACTAAACATGATACATTTCCTATGTACTGAACCGTATATATCAATAAAGTGGTTTTAACATTATTGTATTAAACTATTAAATCTATTACATTTGATTATAAAAGACTGTGTGCTTGAACTTTATTAAGGTGAACTATTTACAAAATGAATGTGTGAGTGTAAATGTATGTAGAACTGTTCACTAGTGTTATTGCGTAATATGCGCTTCCATGCTGTAGCGTGCTATTCGCATCTTTTCAGGTAAAGACAATTAAATTGAGGTTTATTAATTTGAAAGGACTTCATCCAAATATTTGGCTTTCACATTATAGTGTCAGAGGTCTTAATTAAATCAATTTTTGCCTAGTTGATTTCTAAAAGACATAATGCATGTTCTTTCTTTCCTGAATCGCACTTCGGAAAATTAATGAAGGGACTTATGGTCTCTAAAATGCTTTTTTGCAAGGCTGACAGATAATCTATTGTGTCCCCTAGTCTAGGGATTGTATCTTTTATTAAACTGCCATGTATGTGTGATATATATTTGTGCCACTGCTCTGTCACTAAATTTAGTTAGCCAGATCGCTGCAGACTTTGGTAAAAATTGGTGGAAATTGGGATGGTCATGAAGAGATCATTAGAAAATAGACTGCAAAAGACCGGACATGAATGTTAATGCTGTAAATAGTTATATTTGAGAAAAACAGCTCAAAATGACATTATTTTACCTATTTTTCTCAATTTTTATTAAATCCAGATCTAAAACCAGAACATTTTGCAATTTTTTGGCAAAACCTGTCACAATATATATATATATATATATATATATATATATATATATATTGGTGGTAATAATTTTAACGATTACGAAAAACCCGACAAGCAGAAGTCCTACAAAAAAAATCTGATTTGAGAAAAAAACAGATGGAATATAAGCAGACTTACCTAAAACCCGAACCTGCAGATTTCTGACATGAACTCATTCCGAGTACACAGCTCTCCGGCAGTTTAGTTTGATGTCAGTGCGACCTAGATAAATGTTAATTTAAAGCGCCAATGTCTGGACCCCGCAGGTTAAGTGCCTAAGGGTCCACGGGGCTAGGTATCCCTAGAGGGGGGGCCGCATATTTCCTGGGTAATTCAATCCTGTGCTGAACAGCCCTGGGCTGTCATAATGACAGGGAGACCCCATGCTGTGCATTCACCAGCTATAGGGCCACCAGCCCCGGCTGGCCTCCCTAGTGCTGGTTATCATAAAATCAGGGGAACCCCACTCTTCTTTCCCCCCAGTTTTGCAACTACCAGCAGTGGGCTAGCAGCACAAGGATTAATACCATTCAGACAGGGGGAACTCATGCATTTTGTTTTTTAATTCTATATTTTACACTGTATAGAGCCTGCGGGTCTGGCAGCTGTAATGCCGCCCGACCCACCGACTCTGTATAAGCTGGCAGGTATGTACATATGTGCACCGTTCTGTGTAGTAGAGCACAGCAGCCCTGCACCCTAATTTAACAGGGTATGTATCTTGAGATCTGTGCCTTGCTGAATTCAGGAGTGCACAAAGCCTAAATACAAGCGTATAATACTGAACCGGGGTTGTGCTCAGAATGCGTGCCTTGATGAATCAGGGCCGGGATCTTCAACATCACCGACACAATCACCGACCATCAATATTCGTGTTATCCTCATCATTGTTGGCTTCAATGCTTTATTTAAAAAAAAGAAGAAAGAAAGGGTTGCCATGTTACCTTACATTTATACAGCTTAACAATTCAGCACCAGTTGTCCTCCAGACAACAAATATGAGAAACGTGTACATGAATATCATTGTTGCCTTACAGTCAGAGCAAATATAACACATGTGTTTTTCATCATTGTGCAGAAATTCTTGCTCACCTATTAAGACATTGATTGCATATTAGCAATGTCAAGAAAAATCTGTGTCCAAGTTATCAGTCATATTGTGCAAGAAATGCACGTTACAAAGATTGAACAGTGAGCAACAACATCAGCTCTTCTGTGTTCTTCCATCTAGATGGAGTTCTATTGTGGCTATACTTAAGAGACTGCATAGGCAATTAAAAGTCATTCATGACTATATTATGTTGCATCTAAACATAGCTCTCTCCAGTAGTTCATACAGCAAGAAAAATAAATGTGTCAGAGAAAAGGTTCATCAGTGTGCTCACAACAGACATATGGTAATGAATGTACTAATTAAATTCATCAAACTGTCACCATGGAAAGAGAAAATCTATCAACACCAATCTCAAAATAATCTTTATCGATGGGGTCTATGCAGAAGGTTTTTGAAAACCAGAATAGAGTCAACCAATTCTGCAACTCATATTACACAGCTCAACATAAAAAAACATTTTTTTTTTAGGTGCTAAAGATATTTGAACTAATTTAGGGTATTTTGTGGTTCCTGAAATAAAAAATGAAAGTATTTTTTTCGAATGAGCTCTAGTTCTTGAGATAATTGATACCCTCAATTAACAGAGAACTTAGCCTTAACATGTGCATATGGAAATCTACCAGGACATTCTAGAAGATGAGACACGCTTATGTTCTAAGTGTTCACTCCGCGTTCATTCTAAAATATTCCTCCACTGTATATAAGTGATCAGAAGATGGTAAACTTCTTGCTTGGGCAGCAAAGTGTATATACGATGTACCCTTGTTTCATCTGCTTGTGGGATAGTGGGACAAAGCAAAATAATTGGAAAAGAGTGACATGGCCTTCAAGAGAAAATATGACTGTAGGTGCAGCAAACATCATTAAGGAGCCACTGGTTGACAGAGAGAAAATCATTCTCTTACCATTCCATATCAAGCTGGGACTAACAAAACAAATTGTTAAGGCCTTGGAAAAAGATGGTGATTGCTTCAAATACATTTGTAGAGCGTTTCCTGGGCTTAGTATGGAAAAACTAAAAGATGGAATCTTTGATAGCCCTCAGATTTGTAAACTTATCAAGGATTCTGATTTCACAAAATTTATGAATGGTGTTGAAGCTTCTGCCTGGTACAGTTATGTCTCAGTTGTCAAGAACTTCTTGGGTAAACATTAAGCAGACAATTATGAAGAACTAGTGCAAACCATGCTCCCAAACTTTAAAAATGTGGGTACTAATATGAGCATAAATGTACACTTTCTCCATAGCCACTTACACAGATTTTCGGATAATCTTGGTGATTTTAGTGAGGGGAGAGCTTTCTTCAAGATATAAAGGTAATGGTGGAAAGGTATCAAGGCAGATGGGACAGACAAAAGATGGCTGACTATTGCTGTATCCAACGTGATTGTCCTGATAACCCACATAAAAGAAAATCGTACAAACAGCATTTTACTCTGCATTAATTGCAATTATTCGAATAAGCTCACTATGTTTATCTGTTATTATACCAAATAAAATGCCATTATGTATTTCATGTTTTAACATTTGTATGATTTGAGACAGTTTCATTGCAATTTGTAAGTAGGCTCTGCTTGACTATGACATTTTCTGAGTTTTATGTTTTTCAATGGGGTACCAATTATCTCAAAAATTAGAGCCAGTCTAGCAAAATCAATGTCATATTTAGAAAATTACCCCAAAATCACTCTATTATGATTGACAAAAAAATGAGAGTTGTCCAGTGTTATTTACCCCAGATTGTGCCTGGTGGGCTCTCTAGTGGCTGGGTAGCACCATAGACCACTGGCGGGTCCTGAACAACAGAAAATACACGCACCAATGTTGACTGTGGTAGATTAAGTGGAGCAAAGCTTCAGAAGTCCCCACAATCATGCTAGCACCTCCAGAGCTGCGCCTGTAAAGTGCCACAGCATGGGAGGGTCTGTAGCTAATGATACATCCACTTAGGTCACAGACAAAATGATGTAAATTGGTTTGTCACCACCAGAATCAGCAGTGGGGAGTGAAAACTCCCACTTGATACTGTTGTACTCTTAACTGGGACGGCCTGCCAGGTCTGGAAATCCACCATTGTTTTCAGAATTTGAGCCTGTTCACAGCAGTGAGCTGAATGTTTAAAGCAGCAGGTAGCACAACAGCAAATGCTGCAGCAGTGTTGCTGCTGGTGGCTTAAATGGATTGGTGACAGCAATCAAAGCAAACTGACAATGTGTAAGCAAGAGTTGTGAAACAAATAAATGCTGGGATTCGGGACTTTTGGTCTAAAATTTGTCACAAACATGATGAACAGAGTTTCTGGAGTTTATTACAACTATAGACATAATCTGGCCTCAAACAAATGCATTTGAACTCAATAAACTGCCTCACTCTAATTGACATGGAAAATAACACTGAACTATCCCTATTATTCCAACCATATGTTATCCCTAAATTGAATCATAATCTAGCACTATTGCTAAACTCTAACTTATCACAAGAGATCTTTTGGCTCGCTAAGTTGAATTGTTATTTTGGAATTTTCCACCTAAAACTTAAACATTTTTGTGAATATCCAAAAAAGAAGAAAAAACATACTGGAGCATGCAAAGTGAATTTAAATATTATAAATGATAAATATATCTATTCTATATTGTACGAGAGCAAAGAAACGGCAGTACTCACCTGCAGGTAGTTATAGCCTTTACATAGTTATTATGATGAATCAAGATAGCAATCTGTCTCTTTTCATTATACACCCAAGTGAAAAGACATCAGTGTATACAAAGTATACTATACCTGCAAACATTTAACAGCAAATGTATTAAAAATAATTACAACCATATGTAGTTTATTTCCCCAAAAAGTTTTCATGGACTTAATATAATGTTCTAAGCAGCAGTCACATAATTCAATACTTACCAGCATAAGAGAAAATAAACACATTCATCAAGGAACTCAAAATTAATGCAATTTACGTATTTTTAAAAAGAACATAAATTGCACGCTCGTACGCCTTTATTCAAGTACAATCATTTTTTTTTTTAACATGAAATAAATATATCAGGATGCTATTAATGGCTACTGTATATAAAATGCATTCTTACAGTTGCTCTTAATTGCAAACACATGATCTGGCATGCATACGCGACCGTCATCATTATCAGTTGGCACTCATACCTGCCCTGTAGCTGGTGCAAATTATACAGCTCAAAATTGCATACCTGAAAGGTGTCCAGAGGTTGAATTGGGTGAATGTGCATGCGCATGTCCTTGGCACGCCATTACTGTACATTGCCGATGTGCATACGCCCCTTCCCTCCAGTTCCGTTCTTGAAATCGCAGACTTCCGTAAGATCATTTGTATTCGAAGATGAATTGGATGCACTTGTGCTTTCTGTCGTATAGTTCATTTCTGAGCATGCGCAGTGCAATTTAACACAAAATATGGCACGCAACAAAAATTACGTTCCTAAATGAATCAAGCCCGTAATGAATATAGCACAGAGGAATCAGGGCAGAACAAGGGTGAGCACACTTGTTAATAAGATTCCTTTGCTTCCCTCCTTCCTACACCAAAATCGACCTCCCTGCTAAACTGGTGAAGGTCAAGTCTGCCCCATTTTTGAGTATTGCTGTGTTACATGTAATAACACAATATTCCATATGGCACCACTCTGCTCCAGAAATGAAGCACTGGTGCTGAATATATGTAAGTATAATATTTTCCAGATAAAAAAATCTAGTTTATCACTCTGAAGCAGTTTTAATGTCAGGGTTATTCATGATTACGGTACTAGCATCTTTTGAAATGTTTTCTATTTAATGTTACCGCTACATTTATTTGGTGTTTCATCTGAAATAGAAACAGCTGGTAATGTAAATACAAGTATGCTGGTACATGGGCAGTGCAAGAAACAGGACTGGTGTCTTTGTAATAAACAGTAGCACCACTAGTATGGCAAGAAAATATGAATTCAAACCTGTCTACATGGCTTCAGGAACTTAAAAAAATTGTTTTCAATGGGCTGTTAAACTTCTTAATCCTGCCCACTTACGTTTTTTTTTATCAAATATTTTCCCAGTCGATTAACTGGTGGGTCCTTCGTATTTGCTTTAAGTGGAGAGAAAGATTGATTATCATCAGTTTTCCTTAGTTAACAACCTCTTTAATATAAAATATTTATTTATCATTGTCAGTCACAAAATGTTGCATGTCCATCTGTTAACCCTTGTGTAAAGTAACAGCTCAATTAGATAAAGCATTCATTATGTTAACTACTGTTCTTGAGTATCAAATTGTCATTACATTACAACTAACTCCGTTACCTGAATTTCAGACACTAAATTCTTCAGTATCAGCTATAGATGGATGAGTTACTGTGCACTTCTCTATGTGACAAACATCCTTACTTTGTTGATGTCATCATTTTATGACATAGGTGACAGTCAAAACTAATAATGAACATGACTGCTTACTGATGTTATTGGGAAGAAAGAGTTGTGTTTTCAGCACATACACAGCAAGTACAGGTTATATAAGCTATTACAATTCTCATAGACAAAGGAGGAGATAGCCCTATATTGCAATTTTATTTAATCTAGGAAATATACAATGCGTAAAAATCAGTACAAAAGATCTAATGAACAGTGACGACATACTATAAATGGAGTTGGTATAAGATTTACATTTGCAAATACTGTTTCGGCTTGACACACAGTTATTTTATGACTTACTGGTTACTTTCAAAGTGTCATGATTTTACCTTAAGACTCATTAAACATTGGACTTAACAAATAAAGTTAGCAGCAAAGCCTAAGTGGGCCTCCACAGCATGTTTGTTACAATGAAAAATGACATTATTGCAGACCTGCCAACTTGTCAATAATTTTTACACTGAAACTGTTAAGATCTTAGCACGAAATGAAATGAAATGTATCAAATTAGCATCAAACAGTTGAATGAAAATGTTGTTAGAGCAAAAATTATATATGTAGTGCACTATAATATGAATCCACTAAAGCATTATGATGCGCAAGTAATGGCAACAAAATTTCACATTAGCATTTTATAGCAACAGTGAAACCACATGGTGCACTTTAATGCAAACAATATATACCTGATATACATGGCCTATAGAAAAAAAGATGCACTTATTTAGGCATAGAGGTGAATGCTTAGCATGCATGCTATAATAAAAAAAAACTATTATAGTAAAAATTTAAATATTTAAGGCTGATTCAAATGGGAACATAACTTGAATGCAATTTGCGTTTTTAAAAAAGACCACGGAACTTGAGCGTAGTTTCAACCATATTAAAATCCAGTGCACAGTGTGAGGATGAAGAAATACCACATGTATCTAACCCAGCTGTTCATTCATATATTTCCATATAGCCTCACATACCCCCATATAACCAATATGCCACGATTTTGTATAACCAATTCAGCACCATATAGTTTCAGATGTCACTGCTACATAGCCAATATTATAAATATTGTCTCATATTCTAGCATGTAGCCAGTATGATCCATATAGTCAATATGCGTCTTATAAAGTAATATGAGTGGGAAATTATAGAGACTTAAAAAAGCCCTGCGACATTATGTTTCATTAGGACCCATTTCTCCCCACCCCATTCAAAACTCCAAGGAAAGTTCTTCTCACAGTCCATCTATGCTTTTGCTAGTTTCCTACATAGAGCTGTTCACATATTAATATGTCATAATATGCCACTTATCACTCAATATTTGATTACAGACCCAGTAGATAGATTTGCTATGCTAACTACACAGACACCAGTAATCTTAGTCTGTGATCCGCCCCCCAACACTGGTCAGATTCTCTTTTTATCTCACCTTTTCCAGAAAATTGACAGGTATGCCCAGAGCCACCAGATCTTGGGAGGAGAATTTAATATGATACTGGACCCTGGTCTAGATAGATAACACCACATCTAACACAGCTAGTGAAGTCTATAACAAACTAGCTGTCGTTGTAAAATAACACTCTCTACTGGATTCCTGGAGGGTAGCGAAAGGCTCAGATAGCGGCTATTTATTTTATTCCTACCCATATGGAATATACTCCCATATTTATCTAATTTTTATGGACTCCCATCTTGCCATAAAAATCTGCGGTGTGAATGTACAGCCTTTCACATGGAACGACCACTCCAGTGTTTCCATTCAACTAGATATCTGCAATTTAACTAATAAAACAGTCCTCTTGAAGACTAGATGAATCTCTTCTACTTAATTCCTATAATTGTCTAGAGACGGCCGACACTCTTGCACTTCTTCCGCAATTAGAGGAAAATTCATTAGTATTGCAGCTAGTACAAACAAATAAGGGAAAGGCTTATCAACAATCTGCAAATGCAATCACTCCTTGCTCAACAGCAGGAACCTCCTTACATCAATCTCTTCAAAAGACTTTCCAATTGGGGCCATCTTAATGTGAGCATTGCTGAAAAGGCTATAAAATCCCTTAAAATGAGTTCAGCAGCATTATGAAAGCTTGGCAACGTGGACTTGCTCCTTGAAAAGACAATGATGCAAAAACAAACATACAATGCCATCTCTCGTATTAAAATCTTCACTGGCCAGAATTTCTACAATGAAGATCTAATTGCAAGTAAATTCCAATCCTCCTAATACAATTTCTATACTCTAAGTGCATTCCATCCATCTCCTCTGCAATCTCCCAAATTAGAGGAGGAAAGGATAGACACACTTTGATCAATGAAAGTGGCCTCTGCCCTAGGTGCAGATGGTCTCCCAGCTCTGTAGTATTAAAAAAAAAAAATGCCAATATTCTAGCCTGCAAGCTTACCACACTCTTAAACTAAATCTTAGAGAGTGGGCCCAAAATATTGGTAATTGGTTAAGAAGACAAAGTCTCATCCATATGTGACAGCTACCAGTCCATCTCCTCAGTAAATGTAGATATGAAGATTTGTTCTTAATTCTTAATAGGCTTAATGTGTTCTTACCATAATTGATCAATCCAGATCAAGTAGGCATTGTCCCCAATCACCAAGCGGAAGACAACACCAAGTATATCATTGACTTAATTCATATGTAAATGAGTGCAGAATGTCATCTCTCTTCTTTTCTTTTAACCACATTAGGTGGTACTTTACAATAAGAACTCTTACCTCCTAAGGCTTCCAATGGGTTTAATCCTTTGCACATCAACCCCTTTTCCTTGGTCTTGGTGAATGAGTGCACTTTCCTCCTTTCCCATAAGCAATGGCACCTGACATGAATGTCCACTATCGCACCTCATTTTTTCTTTGATCTCTAATTTTACGCAGCCTAGTTGCAGCAATGCATTCAATGGCATCTTTGGGTAGGACCCCCATATGTACTATTCTCTGGATGACCCCAGCTCTCAGACTCTTCCTGACCTGTTCTCATCCTATCATTCATTGTCCCTAGCTATTTGGTCCTGCTATGATAAGATATGCAAATTTTACCATCTCTCTTTCTAATAATTCCTTTGTGAAGCAATCTGGCATTCTATCCAAGGTTTTCATCACAAATAGCAGCAACATGGTCCCAAAGTGGGCGTACTCTTACTGAACAACCTTCATTGATCTATTTCCTCAGTTCTCTGAACTAGAAGGTTTACCTGGAATCTCGAAGGGACCATTCCATCAGTGTTTGAAAATTAGAAATTCTTTCACTCGTTTAAAATTTGCCTCTTCAGCAGACCTATCTTCACTGTAAAGAACTTCTTTCTCTTCTTCCAAGGGCCTTATCTCAATGCTTTGTAATGCTCTTCACCCTATCTCAAATGTTTGAAAGATCCACATCAGGTGAAATGGGAGATAGATCTCAGCAAGACCATGAAGTGTATTAACTTTGAAGGGTTTGCAAAATCCTCCAAGATTTTAACAAAGAAATCTCTTATCAATCACTTTATCTATGGCCCTACATCATAACCAAGCTCTGAAGCACCTTTCCAGATGCATCAGAAGCTTGTAGGACAAACTGTTGTCAGCCAGTCTATTTCTTGCATACACGTATATTGGAGCTGTCCCAAAATTCGACCGTTCTTGAAGGAAGTAATTTCCCTTGCCTTCAATAGCACTAGCATAAGGATCACACATGATCTTAAATACAATGCAAACACAAGCTATTAGAAAATTATGTAGAAACTATTCTGCATAATTTAATAAAGGACTACCTGAACTTCTTTCCACAATTATCCCCAGTCGATTTGTAAAAATCGGATATCTGTCTTGTGTCATCCATACTCCAGCTCTAAAACTTGGTGGCTAAAGCTCCCTTTCTAAAACTTCATACAAGTGTTTTCACCTCTCCCGTTTTCCCCTTCCTGTTCCCCCTGCCATCTCCTATACCACCCTTACCCACCACTCCATTCCCTGTATCACATCAAATGGAAAGTTTCCATTGTCACCTAACTTAACATTATTAGGTTACCTTTTCAGTTGTATACTTTATTAATCAGGATTTCACACTTTACACTTCACTAAGGCTGCCCTCACTAAAGTGACAAACAATTTGCTCACAGGCAAGTCAATGGGTACTTCTCCTTAATCATCCCCTCAATCTCTCTGCTGCTTTCAATATAGTCAATCATCCTCCACTGTGAACACCATTCAATCCCTTGGCCTTTGCGGTAAAGCGGTCTGTTAGTTCTCCCCTACCTTTCTGAATGTTCCCTCTACTACCTCTACTTGTCAAAGTCCCAGAAGCCTCTGCTCTTAATCCTCTGCTTTATTTCTTTGCAACTCTTCTCTTGGTGAACTATAACACTCATTTGGACTCCACTTGCACCCCTATGCAGATGACACTCAAATTTACTCCTATTCCTTTAAATTCTCTTCTTCTCTTTAATTCTGTGTGTCCAAATGCCTCTCCACCATCTTCACAACAATACTTAAAGCTCAACATGTCCATATTTGAGCTTATCATCTTCCTTCCTTTCTTCCAAAATCACTATCCCTTCCTCTAGTTTTCCTCCCTATTGACCACATTATGCTTTCTTATTGTCTTCTGCATTGACTGCTTTGACCCCATATTCACTCTACACATCCAGTCCCTGACAATGACTTGTTACCTCCTCTTTTGAAACATTATCAGAATATGCCTCTCATTCAGGACATTACCAAATCCCTGATAACCACCTCTCCCTCTCGTCTCCAAGACATTTCCCATGCTGTTCACTTCTTACTAAACTCCCTACCCTGCATGACCAGACATTTCTCCAGCCTTCAATATTTCAAGCTCTCTCTCAAAACCCACCTTTTCCCTGTAGCGTATCCTACCATCACATGATACTACTCTTTTTCAGAACTACCAGTTACCCTCGTGTCCCTATTGCTCTTATTGTCTCTACAATGCCCTCTCCTAGATTTTAGACTCTTGTGAGCAGGGTCCACTTTACCCTCTGCTTCATAGCTTCCCTTATGTATCTGTTTGGTTTCTATGTATGATTGTTTTTGTTATGGCAACTGTATTACACTTAAGAGTTTTGTGGCACTTTATAAATAAACAATGATAATGATGATAAGGCTACACATACATTTTCCCTTGTTCAATCCAGGAAAAAGTAGTGCCTGATGGGCTATCAGCTTGTTTTTTAAAAAAAAGCTATAGACACGTGACATCATCATCATCATCATCATCACCTTTTATTTATATAGCGCCACTGATTCTGACATTTGTTGATGTCTGTTGAGTTGCTTCTTTACATTCTATGCAGTGTGACTGGCCTGATTTTCCAACCGTATTAATTATTTACCAATTTTTTGAATGAATTAACCAACAGAGAAACTTTGAATTTCAGCCAAATTGATTAGTTCATCTGAAATCATTGCCAGATTTATTTTAGCATTCTACAAACTTTAAAGAAAAGTAAATCATAATTCAGTCCTCTTCTTTTAGCATAAATGACTGAATATGGCTTTTGATACTTGTATGGAACTTAAAACATAATAAATAACTTTAATGTAGAAATGTTTTATTTAAAATGAAAAATAGATGTATTTTCGTCAAACAAAAATTAGAAGTTCACCTTTCTGCACATTTGTCAAGAAACAACATGTGTATGTAAGTTTCAAAGGCAGGTGGGGAATGAAATTGCAGGAAGGGAGGAACTGTCTCGATATGTGTTCCAAGGGCAGTCTGCCAGAGATAAACAGCTTAACACATGTCTTGGGGAACTATTGCTTCCTTCTGTGTTCAGAAGTTTGTTCCTTCTTCTGCCTAAAAAGAGTTACTATGGTGAAAAACAAAATGTTAAACATGACCTGATCTGACTAAGTGAAAAAAAATCACCGTCTATACTGTGAGTTTCAGAGTCATCTGTAAGTAAAACATTTCTTGAAATATTCTTAATGTTTAATACATTTACAATACCACTGCTTTAAAATAATTCATATTCTTGCAAAACAAAATATTTTGGCAATTAATGCAAGAAGCACTGGAAGCAAAGTAGCACTGCAAGAGTCACTGAGCTTCATTTAGAGTATATCGATTAATTTTGTATAAAATACGCACAACAAATGTGCACAAAAATGTGTCTGTATTTAGACTTTTGTTAATCGCAAACCTGCAACCCTTACATCTGGAGAAGTGGAAAAGACACTGGTAAGTGTAAGTTAAGTATAGTAAAAGCATGCTAATGTAAGTGCAACAAAATTAGACATGGTCACATACCCAGATATGCCTCTTAGCATATAATTTGCATTTTACTTGAGATAGGTACAAACATATAGCAGTAATATTTAGTGCTTCTGATTAGCTGTATGCATATTGACCTCTCCAACTGAGTACTTTATTCATTGACATCATAGTTATCATCAACATTATCATCTTTGTGTATTTGTAAGGCACCACAAAACTTTGCAATCCCACGTAAAAACAGTAAAAGTACAGCTCGAGGTTGACAAAGTAAACGCATACGTGACACATAGAGTACAGAAGATCATGGTCATGAGAGACCACAGTCTAGTGGAAGAGGGCAATGCCAGGGCAATAAGAGCTGGTGGGACTCTGGATGGACATAGGAGTAGAGCTGGTCAAACATGCAGAGGGAGAAGTATCAGGTAAGGATAAGATCGGCTATACTAAAGAGGTGGGTTTTGAGAGAACACTTAAGATTAAAGATTGGGTGAAAGCCTGCTCAGTCAGGGTAGTGAGTTCCATAAGTAGGGAGCAGCATGGGAAAGATGGTTACCAGAGAGGAGGAGAGGAATAGGTCATAGGCAGATCAAAGAGGGTGAGAGGGAGTGTATTTAATAACCAGGTCAGCAATGTATGAAGGAGAGGAGTTGGTGAAGCTTTGATGGTGAAAGTGGATAGCTTAAAAAGAATTCTGAAGGAAATGGGAAGACAGTGTAAAACTTTGTAGAATGGCACAGTGTATATGCAGCAGTGAGAGAGGAAGATCAGTCTCGCCATGGCATTAAGGACTGATTGTAAAGGATAAAAAAGGTAAGAAGGACAGAGAGTAGAAGGTTGTAGCAATCAAGGCAGAATGTATTTAGATAATGGATAAGGGTTATTGTAATATCCTAAGTGAGAAAGGGGTATATTGTGGCATGCTATTAAGGGGGCAATGCGGGGACCCGGTGCCTCTCTACTGTTCAACCCTTCCTTCATCATCATCATCATCAGCATTTATTTATATAGCACCACCAATTCCACAGCGCTGTACAGGGTACTCACTCACATCAGTCCCTGCCCCATTGGGGCTTTGTCAGGCGCCGTCCCGCTGTCTCCTCGGGATGGCCGCCTACGTCACTGCCCAGCACGTCTGGTTGCAAGGCAACCAGACGCAGAAGTCCCGGCCTCCCGGCACAGCTGTCTGCGCATGCGCGCCCCTTTGCTAGGCAACGGGACGCTACTGGATAGCGTGGCGGCAGCTGATCACAGCGCTGCTGCCCATTACAATTCTATTGGCCCCCTGGGCTCTATAAGGCACTTCCTGTCATGACACCTGTGTCAAAGTATTAGGTCTTCCTGCCTCCAGCGTTATTGTGTGTGTTGCCAGTTTTCTGCATTGTTCCTGACCTTCCTTGTGCTGCCTTTGACCTTCTGACCCGGAACGTTTCACCACCCCTATTTGGATTTTCCCTTTGTACTGCGCTACCTGAACGTTACCGACCCGGCTTGTCTCATCATTCTTCTGGATATCCTTGTGTACCTCTTACTACCAGAACATTACCGACCCGGCCTGTCTGACTCCTCTTTGTATCTCACTGTTGACTCGTGGAAGGACCGCGACCTGCGTGTCCCTGCAGTGGAGTCCATAATTCCTTGCGGGGGTTCCTGGTGAAGGGGCACGTTAGATTCCGCACCTTCCTCTGAGATGCGCCAACAATAGCACCTACACAATATAGTTGTGACAGGCTTACAGTCTAAATCTCCTAACACACACACACAGACACACAGACTAGGGTCAATTTGTTAGCAGCCAATTAACCTACCAGTATGTTTTTGGAGTGTGGGAGGAAGCCAATGCACCTGGAGGAAACCCACGCAAACACCAGGAGAACATACAATCTCCTCACAGATAAGGATATGGTCGGAAATTGAACTCATTACCCCACCACTGTAAAACAGAAGTGCTAACCACTTAGCCACCGTGCTGCCCTTAAAAGAATTATACAGCTCCTCGCATTGCCCCCTTAATAACATGAATGTAACTTTTGCTCTTTCAAGTGACGTAAATGTCCAGTGTCGCTCTGTCCTGATGCCAGAATTGTTGTGAGTAATTTTTTTCACATATCTGCAATAACTCCATACCGAAATGACAGCATTCAGAAGCTTCTTGTCGTGGTAAGCGGTGTCGTCAATATGGTCGTTGCTGGAATGACTACCACTCACTATATTATATCTGGTCACAGCCATCTATTCCATTTGGGTTACTGCAGGAAAGAAGGTTCCCATTTTAAAGAGTTAAACAATTAAATAACAAAATGTGGAGGTGGGTGTTTTTCATTACATTTTTATATTGAAAATGAGACTTTTACACTTTAAACAAAATATTCTGTTATGTGGATCTGACATATTTTAAATTATAATACTGTCTTACTATGTAAGTGGGATTAAAAGGATGCATGAGTTGTGTATTGCGATTGTTGCATTTACAGCTAACACTGTAAATACACTATTTTGTCTTGGGGATCTGCCACACATGTTTAAATCAGTACATTTTGTTTGCAAATTAACAATGATATGCCTATACTGTGTTAAATAAGATATTACTCTACTGTGATATATCTACAGGAGCAGTGCCAGCGGCAGCAATGGCTGCACAGCACTGAAAACCCAGGTACAAGACTGTATCTATAAGTCATGCTTAAGCCTCTTTGAGATGACTCACACAGAGGTAAAAGGTTTGTTAGTTCAGGCTTCACCTCTTGTCATCCTAGATACTTTGCAAATTGTACAGCGTGACCTTGAGCCTCTTAAAGGCATCTGCACAGCAATACGACCACTGGCTAATTTGTTAGCTGTGCTACATTTTTGTGCATATTGTCCATTCCAGACCACAGTGGCTGCTGCATAAGGGATGTCCCAGTCTGCTTTTACTCGGGTACTAAAGCAAGCCATAGAAGCATTCCTGATGTGCTAAAAGAAATATATGAATTTGTTATTGGATAAAGATTTCGCTTTTGCAAATAAACAGTAATTTTACAACATTGCTTGGTTTCTGAATTTACTAAGGGCAGATAATGCAACACATATAGCTCTCATAACAAAAAAAATAATTATAAATTACCATTTATATTCTAGAAATGTACAGATCTATATGTTATGCATCTCTCCTCATTCATAGTCTTGTTGCCACATTTCATGAGTATATCCATGACTTCTTCATAATGTAGCAAACAGCAATACAGCAAAGTTTATCTGAGTGAAAAGGTGAACAAGAGTGGCTAAAAGGTGAGTATATAACTTAATAACTCTATATTTTAGCCTAGAATAAAATTGTTCATATTATGTGTATAATGTTTTTTGCACTAACTAGGGCCTGTATATAATATTGAACATACAGCCATGGCCAAAAGTTTTGAGAATGACACAAGTACTATTTTCCACAAAGTCTGCTGCCTCGGTTTTTATGATGGCAATTTGCATATACTCCAGAATGTCATGAAGAGTGATCAGATGAATTGCAATTAATTTCAAAGTCGCTCTTTGCCATGACAATGAACTTTATCCCAAAAACAACATTTCCACTGTATTTCAGCCCTGCTACAAACATCAGGTCAGTGATTCTCTCGTTAAAACAGGTGAGAGTGTTGACGAGGACAAGGCTGGAAATCACTCTGTCATGCTGTTTGAGATAGAATAACAGACTGGAAGCTTTAAAAGGAGGGCAGTGCTTAAAATCATTGTTTTTTCCTCTGTTAACCATGGTTACCTAAAAGGAAACAGGTACAATCATCATTGATTTGCACAAAAAGAGCTTCCCAGGCAAGGATATTGCTGTTGATAAAATTGCACCTAAATAACCATTTATTGGATCATCAAGAACTTCAAGAAGAGAGTTTCAATAGTTGTGAAGAAGGCTTCAGGATGCCCAAGTAAGCTCCAGGACCGTCTCCTAAAGTTGATTCAGCTGCGGGATCGGGGAACCACCAGTGGAGAGCTTGCTCAGGAATGGCAGCAGGCAGGTGTGAGTGCATCTGCACGCATAGTGAGGGGAAGACTTTTGCAGGATGGTCTGGTGTCAAGAAGGCCAGCAAAGAATCCACTTCTCTCCAGGAAAAACAACAGGGGCAGACTGATATTCTGCAAAAGGTACAGGGAATGGACTGGGGTAAAGTAATTTTCTCTGATGAATCCTCTTTCAGATTGTTTGGGGCATCTGGAAAAAAGCTTGTCCGTATAAGGAAAGTTGAGCGCTACCATCAGTCCTGTGTCATGCCAACAGTAAAGCATCCTGAGACCATTCATGTGTGGGGTTGCTTCTCAACCAAGGGAGTGGGCTCACTCACAATTTTGCCTAAGAACACAGCCATGAATAAAGAATGGTAGCAAAACATCCTCCAAGAACAACTTCTTCCAACCATCCAAGAACAGTTGGTGATGAACAATGCCTTTTCCAGCATGTTGGAGCATTTTGCCATAGGGAAAAAGTGATAACTAAGTGGCTATAGGATCAAAACATCGAAATTTTGGGTGAATGGCCAGGAAACTCCCCAGACCTTAATCCCATTGAGAACTTGTGGTCAATTCCTAAGAGGCAGGTGGAGAAACAAAAAGCCACAAATTCTGACAAACACCAAGCATCGATTTGGCAAGAATAGGCAGCCACCAGTCAGTATGTGGTCCAGCAGTTGATTGACAGCATGCCAGGGCGAATTGCAGAGTTCTTCAAAAAGAAGGGTCAACACTGCAAATATTGACTGTTTGCATAAATTTAATGTAATTGTCAATAAAAGCCTTTGACACTTATGAAATGCTTGCAATTTTACTTCAGTATACCATAGCAACATCTGACAAAAAGGTCTAAAAACACGGAAGCAGCAAAAAATGTGAAAATAAATACTTGTGTCATTTTCAAAACTTTTTGTCATGATTGTACAACCCCACTGCAACATTGCAGGTGAGCTGAGCCATGGTACTTGCTAGAGCAGATGTAAACGTTTCTCCTGTGGCTCTAACTCATCCTTGCCAGATGTATCTCTATGGCTAAGTTGCTGAATTATTTGACCGCTTTGTGTCACTTCAAACCAGTTCTCATTAGTTTCATTTAGTTGGGCGAGTATGGCCAACATTATTTATTGGTTGGCTCTGACAGCAGAGGCCAAATCACTCTCTGTTTCATTTTGTTGGCACTGCAGAGGCAATTTGGTTTTGCTGCAAGCTCTTTTCTCATAATGCCCTGTTGGACTGCAACTTCTCAAAGATTCTCTCGATGGGTGACCAAGGTTCTGCATGAGGTGATGAAGTGGGGAGTGGTGGGAGTTTCTCTACATACTGGGTGGCTGGTTGAAATTAAAGTCAATGAAACAATATGAAGCCCACTGTTTTCGGCACTTTTACACATAATGCATAGTTGATAATGTGGGATTCACAAAATTTTAAAACCTTTTTTTAACAAAAGCATCCACAACTTTAGGAGAGCATCTTACATTATTGAAATAGAGTATAGAACATATAACATAGATGTTAAACTAACACAAAACTGAACAAGCAAAAGCAAAATGCTGAACATTCCTGATGTCTGAATGCAAGAGTATTAAGAAATTAAACATAATACATACAATGTCATTGCTTTTACACACATCTGTTAAAAGGCCATCACAGATAGGGTCATCTGTTGCCAGGTGTGTCCTCAATAGCAAAAGCCAGGTGTTATAAAAACTATAATAAAAAAAATAGAAAGCTTCATATTTTCATGTCTGTTGGTTTCCTTTTATTTAAAAAAAAGTGTTAAATGTAACAAACCTCTGCTTAAATTTTTTAAGTAGGTATTTATAGCGAATATTTGTACTCATTGGAAAATGTGTATATTTACACATTAAATAGGAATGAGTTTAAAATATGAAAATTGTGCTTGTGTAAAGGATGGAAAGGTGATCTACAAACATAAAGCATAATACAATATATGCAAGAGTCATAATACTAAGATGCACAGGTGGGTGAAGTGGGAGTGGACAATAAGACAGGAGGAGAGGGGCTGCTAATGAGACTTAATTTCTTAAAAACGAACAATATCTGAATCTCTGCTTTGTTGCTTTGCTGTGAGTGGCCTATTGGTGTCAATGCCACCGGTCTCCTTAATTTGATAAGGGTCAATGCAGGTCATGGCTGGCTGCTCGAGGGTCCCAATTTTAGCTCTCTTCTAGGCCCCCACTGGTCCCAATGACATGACACTAGTGGTCTCTAAGCTTGAGCCTAAGCTTAAAGTCTTTCCACTGCTTCTTTACTCCTCTACATTCTCTGGAGCTGCAGACACCTATCTGCTAGTCTGACTGAAATTCTAACCTCTCTGTGACTGACACTTTGGGTGCCACTTTTGTTGTTTGTTGGCTGATTAAGCCTGGCTGGCTTCCATTGTCATCTTGGCTCTCTGTCTTGAATACCTAAATAATACCTAAATAATCTGCCAAAGATTTTAAGTACTGTTCTTACTTTTCTTTTTGCTGTGTTTATTTTTATTTGTATGGTTTTTGTCTCAGCTGTGAAAAGTTTGTACAAACATTTTGAGTTAAATTTGACACAGGACTTCTAAGTTTGCTGAGGCAATTTGCAGCTGCTCAGTGGCTAACCTGCGTAATTATGTCATTAGTTACACTCCTCATGAAGCATATCACTCAATCATTGTCTTGGCTGTTTTTTTGAAATTTCACAGACAGTTCCAAGTATAAGGGCAACCAGCTTCATTGAAGAAGAACGCATCCTCCTCAGGAAGTATATTGATTGGTACCTAAAAGTATCATGCTCAAAAATAGAATCTAACATAATAAGCAATGTAATGTATAATTTGAAATTAGGTTTTTAATTATTTTGTTACCTCAGGTATTAATAGTTTGTAGTCAAAACCCATAGAACTATGTAAGATATAAATGTTTAACATGTGGTTAAGTTAAATAGCATTTATGTAAATATGTTTTATCCAGAAAAAATAAAAATGACCCCATATCCGCAATAATGTTGTATCAGTAAAAACCTATGATTTTACATTTGACACACCATTTCAAAATGCTAATTCACAGACAGAATATAGAGAAAAAAAAAGATTTAATTGATCACACCAACATCTAATAAATGCATGAAAAGTTGAATCACTGCTGTGACTGTCCTTGAGGCGACAAGGTCATCTTATTCAGATGTCTACCTACACCAACAATTCATCTCTATAACAGGATTACAGAGTAACTGTTGAATGAGGTCACATAGTTGCAGTAATTGGTCTTTTACAGTTTGCTTGATCAAAATGGCCACTAAGACCCACATGTTCCTGTCAGATATTATAAGGCAAGGTTTAGATTAAGACACAAATGCATCTTATAGTGATAAGTATCTCTTTAGTCTCTAAAGTGTGATCCTGCATTCTTGTCACACATACAGGATATAATCTAATTTTATAAATCACAAAATATATATGATATGAAAAATGTAAATGTTCATGTATTATGTTTCACAGAATAGCAAGCATGCGAATGTGTTGGTAAATTAGGAGGAGCAGTCAGCCTCAATTCTTAAGTAGGAATTAGAGATGGAATAGTCAGTCCCGACTCCTAAGGAGGACAAGGAAGAGGAGCCAGCCATAACTCCTGAAGAGAAATAAAACAAAAAGATTGTTGTTGTCAGCTTTTGTCCTTACCACTGTATATGTGTGTATCTAGCAAAATGAAAGCATGAGATTAAAGTTAATATTTTGATCAAAATATTTAAGCTTGCATTTCAATGACAAGGGTACCTCATTGTATGCAGGTCCAATTCTATACTAACATATATGCTTCAATTACCAGTAAAATGCAGCTAAATTCAAATGCACTCTCCTCCCAGATATAGAGGCTTACAACTAACATGGGCCATAACCATATCCCCAAAAGGCCTTATATGGGCGTGACATACATGAAATACAGCAGCTAAGACAACGTTAGACAGTGTTTTCAAACCAAAAGAGAGAAGAAATAAGTCTGTGCTAAGTATTTCCCATGTTATTTGTGCTACCAACATGTCATATATGTATACAAAACAAAAAAATTGTTGTTGTCAGCACTTGTCCTTACAACTGTAGATCTGTGTGTATCCAACATTATGAAAACATGAGGTATTAGTTCATATTATATTATAATCAAATCAGTTAAGCCTGCATGAAGTGTACCTCATTGTATGTAGATCATGTCCTATAATGACATAAATGCTTTAAACACAATTAAAATGCAGTTAAAGTCAAATGCACTCACCTCCCAGTTATAGAGGCTTACAACTAACAAGAGCTGGCTTGTTAGTTGTAACAAGCCAGCTTCTGGCTGCTTCTCCACACCCAAAAGGGTGAGGAGAAGCAGCCATCCTGGACTTCTGAGGAGAGTAAACTAGGGCGTGCTCCTGAACCTGCAGATCAGGCTAAAACTGTGGGTGATTGTGTAAACGAGAAAGAGGAGAACCTCCACCAAGGTAAATATTATAGATTTTGTGTAATAAATTATATAGATGTCTGATGTTGATTGCATATCATTGTATACATTTCATAGCAAAACATTATGCAATAGAGATGACTGTCTATGGTCAGCTACAAACATTATGGGTATAATTCATGATCAATACAACCTGTATGCAATTTACATTTTAAAAAAGAGCATGGAACTTGTGCGTAGTTCCGTCCGTATTCAAATTTAAGCTGAACCCAAGATACATTTCCATTGAATCTGAGTGGTAGTACGTTCTGGATAAATGAATAAATAAATAGTAACAAGGACTGGCGCTAATGTATAAGTGTGCAGCCTAGGGTGTATACAGAAAAGCCACTAAAACTTTCCCAAAAATATACAAATATGAAACAGTAGTATGTACCTTGAGCGCTCACTTTCCCAAATGATAGTTCAACAAAGGAAAAGCATTTTGTCTTTTCCTAACATTCCAATATGTGTCTTCTTCATCATATGACACTAAGAAATAAACTCTAAACACACAAGCACATAGGGTAATATTGTAACCACATGCATATAAAAATAACAAATGAAAGAGACCAAAATCAAGTTCCCAAAGAAAGTATAGTCCCTTCTTCCAAAAGTGTATAGAAAAATCAGATCCTTCTTCTTTAGTGAAAATATCACACAGGATAAAATCCCTTAGGAAATCTGCTTACAAAACCATTGCAAATGGAGAGCACATCAGAGACAATTCTCGATAATCACTGGTTCAATATCAATCTCCAGATCCTCCAAATTCATATCATGAAAACAGAAAAAAGGAGAGTATCTAGTGTATTACTTTTTATTTCTGATTAAAACATGCTAAAAATATATGCAATGTATATATACATAAAAACAGGTATCTAAAGGAGGGGTATCCTAAACACTCATACCGGAAAATTAATGTAATATCACATATCTCGAAGGAACATGAGATGGTATGCCCGGGGAAGTCCTCCGTTCACCGATATGAGGGACACTCAGATAGACACCTCACTCCACCAACGCGATTCAACTCCAAGACTGGAGTCTTTGTCAAGGTATCAGAGTGAGGAATAAGCAGAGTAATTATAAAGTCCATAAAGTGTAAACATCTGCATGATCCAAGTCTCTATTTCAAAGCAAGGCTTGACACTCTTGCATATGCGCATGTTCCATATGGAGATTGGTGGATGTGGATGTACAATTTATTGTATTGCGGAGTTCTTGTATTCATCCGTGAACGTTGGGAGCTTTACCTCTTTCGTGATTATGATCAAGCCTCTTTGTGGATCTACGGTGCATAAGCATAACGAGTGTCAAGCCTCATTTTGAAATCGAGACATAGTTTTAATGCAACGACTCTAATATGTCAGCATCACTGTCAGTCAGCACTTAAACCTGCCTTGTAGCTAGTGCAACTAATACGGCTAAAATAATATACTTTAGAGAATAACAGGACTTGAATCGGCCGTATCTGCGTTGGCATACACTCAACATGCCCTTACTGTACATTGTCTACCTTATCCGCCCCTTTCCTACCCCCGTTCTGCCCTTTAAGTTGTAGGCAGTAAGTTTCATTTGCACTCACACATGAATTGCATGCAATTGCATTCATTGATGTAAGGTCTCTGAGCATGAGCTGGAGCTATTTTGCAAAACATACGGTACGCAATGGGACTTAACTTCCAAACATGAATCAGACCCTATATAGCATTTTAAAGTTTCTTTCCATAATTGCAAAAAATATTTGACCTTAGAGAAATAATCAACCCATTTCCTTCAAAGTCCAAGTCACCCATAAACTGTTTATTAAACCATTTCCCAACTTATGCCACTCTATTGCTAGAGTTGAGTCTAGGTATACTCCAGGCACATTTGTATACCTCACATAAACCTGGGGAATTCTTTAAACCATATTTTTATGCATATAGTCTAAATGAGACCCTCTATGTTTACATATAAATATTCTTAATACTAACATGACTAAAAATATTTCCCAACATTTTGATTAAAATGTATAGGTTAAGCCAAAGTACCCTAGCCTTTTTATGCAGGTGGGATTTTGGAGGGTTATATTTTCATTTAGGCTGCAGATCAAGAAAGAAAAAGAAAAACATTTTTTTTTTTCATTTGGACTATGACGGATCAACAAAGAATATTTTATTTTCCATTTAGACTATGAAGAATAAAAAATGAGGAAAAGAATATTTCATACTTAGTAAGGTTACTAAAGTGGTGAATGAGGGTGTTGGGTCGTCTTTTATGCCAAAAAGTTTATTTTAAAATTGTGCGCATGTTTTTTTTTACTCTTTTGCTATAATGGTCAGGTCTGTTAAGGAACCTCTATTATTATGGGACCACTGGGATGGCAAAGTTTCCACACAAATCTTGATAACTACCCTGGCACCACAGTCCAGTTGGTTAAGTAAATCTCCAGTGCTTTTTAACATGGGACATGTAGCCCCTAGGAGGGTTAGCAAGATTTTTAGTATGGCCCCCCTAAAGATGTACCAGCTATGCATTGACCAGCCTAGGTCTAGTTTTTATCAAGCTCTTGCTTTTTTTGTTATAGAAGAAACCAGCTCATGCTGTCTAGCCCTGGGGCTGGTTGAGAATTTGTTTGTGGCACACCACCCATTATGTTATTGTTTATTTCTTTACCCAGTGCATTGCATATGTGAACCATTTCTGCTGCTCCCGACATCCATTTTCATCACCACATATATTGCTGCACTTTTTCTCCTGCAATACTGTTGATTGTCATTCATCATGCTACACTTGTAAGGCTAACATTGTCGGTTATTGCATTGTTAACTGTAAAATAAATAGAGATGCTCAGGCTCGGTTCCTTGGAAACCGAACACACCCGAACTTAGTCGGCTCGGTACTTTTGCGCTTTTTCGGATTCCAAAACTAGGCAAAACGTAATCGTGACGTCGTCGGATCTCGGATCTTGCAAGTTTTGGAATCTATAAATACCGCTCTCCACGGCGATCTAGCGCCATTAGAGAGAGTGGTACAGAAGGGGTAGCACAGTGTGTAGAGCAGTTGGGCAGGCATTTAGAGAATTGAAAGAGGAGGGTGGTAGCAGTGTTAAAGAAAGTAATCAGTGACATTCAGGAGAGTTCCATAGTTCCAGTGCTTACAGGGTTGATGTAATTCTGCAGTCCAATTCTACTGTGTTATACAGGTAACACATAAAAAGGAGAGCTGCATTGGTAATTCTCAGTGCATAAAAATAAAAAAACTAGTGCTGTCAGGGTTGGTGTAATTCTACAGTAAAATTATACAGTGTTATATAGGTAACACAAAAGGAGAGCTGTGTTGCTAATTGTCATTGCTGAAATACAAATACTAGTCCTTGCAGGCTTTTCTTTTGAATTTGCATCAAAAAGTGTACGGTGTTATATACACACAAAGACAAGCGCTCCATTGTTAATTGTCATTGCTTAAATACAAATACTAGTCCTTTCAGGATTTTCTTCTGAATTTGCAGGCAAATTCAGATGTGTTATATAGGTAACAGACAAAGAGGAATGCTCCATTGCTAAGATTCATTGCTGAAATACAAATTGGAGGGCTAGCTGGCTTGTCTTCTGAATTTGCAGGCAAATTCTACTGTGTTATATAGGTAACAGATAAAGAGGAGTGTTCCATTGCTAAGAGTCATTGCTGAAATAGAAATTATAGGGCTAGCTGGCTTGGTCTAAATATGCAGTTACATTTTAATGTACCATAGCTCACTCAGAAACAGGAGAGGTGGCAGGGTTTAGTGCTGAAACAGAAATTGTAATAATATGGCTGTCAGTGTTCTTCAAATTCTCCAGTGACATTGTATTGTGCCATAGCTCATACAGAAACAGGAGGAGTGACATTGTTGATGTCACTCTCCAGTCTTAGTCATGATGATACTAATCCCTCTAACTCTAACTCATGTGCTAAAGCCTATGTTCAAGTGCATAGTGGTTTTAGATTTTCTTTAGATTTCAGCACCTGCAATATACACTGTCATCATATTCACCCTCATCATTGTGTACATCTTCCTCAAACAATACTAATTCAACACCGCTGGAATCCATCATCATAGAAGTCTGTGTACTTTGATGTAATTGCCGATAATGGCCTTCCTCATGCAATTTGTAGTTCATTTTAAGGCAGAGCTGTCGCAACTTTTGGGCAATTCTTTTACAACAGAGCAAATGTCAAAATGTTGTGCTGACTCATCTGCATCACCACTGGGTGTCTTGGGAAAGCTAAGTTTTTTCCGAGAAGCAGTTGCCAGAGAAACTGAAGGAGGAGACGTCTATGCAAGATGTTGATAGCTCTTGGATCCTGGCAAAGCGAATTAAGTCCTAGATCTAGAATTACAATATAGTTAGCGGATTTGTTTAGTTTAAATTCATCCTTCAATTTCTCTAGCTGCTTCTCAAAAAGTATAATTAAGATAATCACTTGGCTCAGGCTAACCGTATCTGAACTCTCTTCACAGGTGACTACTTCGCTGGACTAAAGTACATTCCCCCTCAAATTCTAGTCTTCTTGCAGCTGCTGCATTCTCCTACATGCTGCTGCAGAATCCCAAAAATTACCCTAATTTTTTCGGGACACAGTCAGCATCTCCTGCATGTCATTGTCATTTTTTAAAAAGTTCTGTAGCACCAAGTTGACTGTGTGAGCAAAACAGGAAATGTGATGCTAATTCCCCTCGCTGTAATGCTCTAACAATATTGGTAGCGTTACCAGAAATCACATTCCCAGGAGAGTCCAAGCAGGATTAGCCATGTTGCAATAACAACCCTTAGTTTTGGTAACAGATTGTCAGCTGTATGCCTCTTAGTGAAGCCGCTGATACACAGAGTAGCCTACCTCTGAAAAATGTGACGTACTTGGGTACATGCTGCTGCTCTTCCTGCTGGTGAAGGCGAATCACCAACCCAGTGGGCTGTCACAGTCATATAATCTTTATAAAGTTTGCCCAGTTCTGCTTGTCCCCATATCTGTTGTTAAGTGTACAGTGGGTAAATTGGCATTTTGTAGTCCAATAATTACATTTTTACAAACTTTCTGGTAGAGGTGAGAAATAGCTTTTCTAGTAAAATGGTGTTGAGATGGAATTTGGTAATAGGGACAGAAGACCTAAAGTAACTGTCTAAAACCAGCTGCATTAATAGTGGATATTGGACGCAGATCTAATACTAGCATAGTCCCCATGGCATCTGTGATCCACTTTGCAACTGGGTGACAGCTTACTTACTTTCTTCGTCTAGCAAAGGATTGTTTAACAGTCAATGATTGTAAACTACTAGTAGTATTTTTCTGGATTGAAGATCAACCCCCAGCAGCAGCAGCGGACTAACGCTCATTAATTCTTCAGAGGAATCATGGTTAGTGGAGGAGTCATCTAACCTTAGCAACTTGGATGCAGGACTAACTCCCATCACTTGTGAGGATATTGATGATAAAGGTGTTGGGGGTGTAGATTGCAGGTGCTGAGATCTAGATGAGAGAAAGGAGGTAGATGATGCTGGATTGCTTGTTGTTATTTTTTTAACAGAAGTTTCTGATTTTCCCAACAGCTTTCCATGAACTCGTTTCAAATACTGTAACAAGGATGAGGATCCTAGATGGTTAAGGTTCCTACCTCTACTGATTGTAGCTTTACAAACGCTACAAATAGCTAGACAACTGTTGTCAGGATTTGTGTAAAAATATTTGCACGCATAAGAGGTGGATTTTTGGTCTTAGGACCAGGCATGACAATGGCCTTTATCTTATCACTGGCAAGAACTGCTGCAATCTTTGTTTGAAAGTGTATGAAAATAATATTGTGACCTGTGAGGTGGTCAAAATTGACTGCAAATGACTTTAAATTAGTTTTAGTGAGGTTAATAATAATGTAGGTTCAAAAAAGAGTAAAATTATGTGATTTTAGCATATTTTAGCAATTTGTCTAAAAAAATACAGATCCAAACCAAGACCAAAGCCAAAACACACGAGGGTGATTTTGCCAAAACTAAAACCAAAACCACTTCACGGGGGGTCAGTGAGCATCTCTAAAAATAAATGGTTTAGCAAAAAGTTGCAAGGTGCAATATGTGAAGTGCTGAGTTTACTATTTTACTAAAATAGTGGCTTTTATTGCTTTTAGAAAGAGGACACCTTAAAATCCCAAAATTATTTTACATCTATCAACAATCCCCTCTCAACCAGATGATGTGCCAATCAATCTGAAGACTCATGGGAGTTCATAGGTTAGAATATTTTTTTCATTTGCTTGTATCATCTTAAAAATGCTATTTTTTGGTATTAAGTTATCTTGTATGTGTCAGTGAAACTTATCAAACCTTACACAATTAATATAGTCATTTCAACAAATGTAACAGCTAAATTAACATCCCCAAATGATTTGAGATTATGTATTTCCATCTTTTGGCACAAACTGCACACAGATAATTGTGATAAACCAACCATAATATCTATTAATTTAAAAATCTCACTCAGAAAATTTCAAAGTGCATGAACCTTAAAATTAACAGAAACATAAACTGAATACAAAATGACATAAAAAGGAGCAGTCAACAAGAAATAATGTTCTCTGTGTGATAATAGTATCTTCAGTAAATGTATCAGGTCAAAACAAACATTTGGTTATAATCTATAAGCAGTGGTTTAACAAAAGGCCAAAATCCCAAAAGGCCCTAGGACTATAGTGCTAAATATGAAACCTGCTCTCCTTATTCCTATTATACGGCACTTATTAATGGTGTCTGTTTTTGTATAAATGCATGGCTATAGGGTTGTTCAAGATCGGCTGATGATTGGCTGATTACAGATCCACCTCTGATGCTATTAGGTGCTTTCTCCATTGATTGTGCAAATATGATAGGATTTTGTTGACAAATATTAAAAATATATTTTTATTAGAATACAAGAAGGAATATTATACACTGCATTATATCAAGCATAATAACTATTGTGTTATTTGCTGTGAAAACAAATGTAAACACATTTTCTGATGCTTATATGCAGAGCTGGACTCATCTTGAGATGCCTACAACTCAGCATAAGTGCATAAACATGTTATTTTTAGAGGCAGTTCTTTATAAAGTATGCCCAACAAGCATCGAACTTAACATGAGGCCAATATATTAATTTAACAAAGTGTCATAAAGTTAAAAGAGAGTATTGTCATGACAGAGTTACTAAATGCGAAAAGTTGCATATTCAGTATAAAATGCAATTAAATTCAAACACAAATACAAATTACAATAACAAATTAAACATCTGCGGGTAAATGTATCAAGCTGAGAGTTTTCCGGCGGGTTTGAAAAGCCAATCAGATTCTAGCTTTCATTTAATTAGTACATTCTACAAAATTATAGCTAGAATCTGATTTGTTGCTACAGGCAACATCTCCACTTTTCAAACCCACCAGAAAACTCTCAGCTTGATACATTTACCACCTGGGGGTAAATGTATCATACTCCGGTTTCTTCAACTCGCGGGAGTTCGGCGAGATGACAGCTAAAATTTAAAGTGGCGCTGCCTTGTAAAGGCAAGTTTCCCTTTACAAAGTAGCGCCGCTTTAAATTTTAGTTTTCATCTCGCCGAACTCCCGCGAGTTGAAGAAACCGGAGTATGATACATTTACCCCCTGGAGTTTTCCCCTTTAAAAATCCAATGGGAATCTTCTTTCCTGCAGTAGTCCATCTGGAAATATCAAGTAATGCGAATAGGCAAATGCAACTTTATATATTATAGCCGCTAATAATTTAAGTACTTTTAGACTGAGATAATCAGCCAATCAAAAGTAGCTTGACAGTGCTGTTTGCAGTCATCCCTATCATTGTGTATTGTTGCATCAGCCCTCCAGCACTAACAAGATATACACCTCCTAAAGCTTGTATTCACTAATGTGCCCATGTCTAACTGAGAAAAAGTTATGTGAACACTTCCATACTGTATTCAGCCTATGCTTGCCAGCCCTTGTCCACACCTGCTCTGACTCTCCAGGTATAAGAAAATGCAAGTGAACAATATAAAAAAATATATATTTATCCAGACTATGCATACGCATTTTTGGTGCATATGTGCAGTACGGAAATGCACATCTTACACAATAAGAAAAAACAAAACAGGATATCATCCTACTCTAAATGAGCTCCATTATTTTAATGTAAAAGATTCATTGTGAACCTGAAATGTCTTTCTATCTCATAAGCTGTTGAGTCCTTCTCACATCATGTACTCCCTTCCTCTTCCTTCAACAGAGTAAAAACGTTGCACAAAAATAGTAAGCCCATATAAACTCTGTAAATATATTGTAAGAATATGTATTTTATAGTATAAGACCAGTGATTTCATACATAGTGTAATAGTATTAAATGAACAATTTATTAAAAATAATTATTAGTAGCCTAACAATCAAATTTGTCATGTGTAAGTTAGTTTAGTGTTGACTAGTTATAAATGATTTTGGGAGTAGTATGATATGGTCCAGAAGATTAGTTACATTATATAAATTACATGTTGATTTCTGTATACATTGAATATATTAATTTCTGGAATGCGCTGTATGATATTCACCACTGTTGTTATTGTTTAATCAATACTTCCCATTGCTATAATCAAAAATATAACAAAGTACAAATTTTGGTGGTCTGTTTGAATATATGAGATTAAATATCATCTGGGTACAATAGAAATCAGTTTCCTGAATTACCCCTGGTACTTACAGTATATCTCAAGTATTTAAAAGTATAAAGTTTTGAAACCCACCAGTGCTCCACACCCAAATGCTGCTCAACTTCACCCCAAAAAAACAACCATACACCAGTTGAGAAACAAAATCGAAAGGAACAGGAAAGGAGTAATTCAAGTACCTTTGGTCCCTCTAACCATTACCAAGTCAAGGGAATGTTGATAGACAACAAAAACAGTAGTGGATATGTAATTGTCGATCTTATTTATCTTGAAGAGGTTGTGATCTCTTATTCTCCAATTCAAACATGTAAATAAATAAAACATCATAATTTTAAGATCTATATTTACTGCTTGACCATTCTGTTTCTTCTGGTAGGTGTAATTTGTACATCCAACTTTGCTGTTATCAATATATATTATGGACAGCACAGTGGCTTAGAGGTTAGCATTTCTGCCTCACAGCACTGGGGTCATGAGTTTGTATGTTCTCCCCGTGCTTGTGTGGGTTTCCTCCAGGTGCTCTGGTTTCCTCCCACACCCCAAAAACATAGTGGTAGGTTAATTGGCTGCTAGTAAACTGACCTTAGTCTCAGTTTGTTTGTGTGTGTATATGTTAGGGAATTTAGACTGTAAGCGCCAATGGGGCAGGGACTGATGTGAGTGAGTTCTCTGTGCAGCACTGTGGAATTAGTGGTGTTATATATATAACACCACTATTGTAAAGTGTTCTATAATCATCACCACTGGTGATGAGGAAACCCAACAACTCAGAGGAAATCCAAACAAACATGGGGAGAAAATATAGGGCCTGAGTCATTAACAAAAGTAGTGCAAAAAAAGTATTAAATGTTCTCTTGGCAAATCGTGTTACAACGAGTGCAAATTAGTTTATTATTTTGCACATAAGGTAAATACTGGCTGTTTTTTAATCTAGCACACACTGAAATTTAAAGTTGATCTAGGACATGTCCAATCCCAACTATAAATCTGTCCCCCCATTTAAAATTTACCTCTCCCTTCAATACAACATGGTTTTGCCCAAGTGCAAAGTTACTCCTTTTTAATGCTTTGCTCTTCTTAATGGCCCATAAACTGCACACAGATTGTGCTCTGGTCGGATTAGAACCCATGGAACCAACACAATGAGGCAACAATGCTGACTGTTATGACATTGAGAAGTTCCATGACCATAAAAAGCATGAGGCCACATTTTAATTTATAAGACACAGAACCCTAGGTTGACTTCTAAAATCCTCCTGTTTTAATGTAGCTCGAATATATGAATATTGTTAATTATGCCAATATATGTTTCCAAGAGGCAATTTAGACATAAATCCTATTTCATATATCAGGAGTTATTACAGGATATTATAGTACCCAAAATAATTATTCCTTAGGAAAGATCAGTCTTAAGTGGCATTTGAGCCTCCATAAGGAGGATTCTAAGGGGTATATGTACTTAAACTCTTTTTTTGAAAATGTGGAGATGTTGCCTATAGCTACCAATCAGATTCTTGTTAATATTTTGTAGAATGTACTAAATAAATGAAAGCAAGAATCTGATTGGTTGCTATAGGCAACATCTCCACTTTTTCAAACCCCGCAGTTTACTAATATACTCCTAAGACTTAATTTTGGGGTTTGATTTTTAATTCTAATAGTAAAATTATAAATTTCAATAACAAGTTTCTTAAATTTGATCATAGTATATAAAGTTTACATATAAATTATTGTGCTCATTATAAAGTGCCCTTTTCATATTGGATTATAATACATTTTAGGTTTAAAGGTCATAAATTAAATTACATTAGCTATTTTTTCCTACTTTTGCAGTTTAATAGTATTTTTTTTGTAAAAGCACATTTTACACACACTCTCATAATAGTATACTGCATGAGTATTTATGGTATGATAACTATCAGTGTCAAACTCTTACATAAAACTGAAACGTGTTAAAGTTTTATCACATCTTAAAATTTTTACAACTGAATTTCATTTCCGATTAACAAAAATGTATCCTGATTATATAGCACATTAAAACACATTTCCTCAATGATGCTTACCAACCAGGTATATAAAATATGACTGAAACATTTACTATCTGCTATCTATTGTGAATTATATTGGAATGAATAAATGCTTAATGTGTTAGAACCATAAATGAAAAATTATTTATGGTTACAAAATGAGGTAAAAACAGTCAACATAACATTGAAATGAATATAAGTATTACATAGAATATTAATATTTTTGAGTCTGGTGTAGTCGTTACTGAATCTAAAGATGTATTTAAGGAATATAGTTAGAGGGGTCATTTATGAAAAGCCAAACTTATGCACTTATTTTGTGCATACACATATGTTAAGGATTTCTCTGGGAAAAAAAATCAAAGACGTAATATGCTATTGTATTCACTTCTGGTCATCCCTGTTATCCAATCAAATGTCTGTTTTTGGTTATCTGCCTTCACCTTGCTTGCATTAGGTACAAAATGGCGACAATGAAAATGTCAACATTCAGAATGTTGTCACCATTCTGTTGACAATCAGAATGTCAAAATGTTCATTATGTCCCAACAGTTAAAATGTTGACATTGTGATTGTTGATAGGTTGTAATGTCGACAGTCACAATGTCGACAGAAAACATTGAATTTAAAGCAGCAATGTTGTCACCACCTGCACTAATGTTGGCAATATACAGTATATACAATTAATAAATCTGAACATTAAGTTAAAAAACACAAATTTATCAAAGCTTAATACCCCCCCCCCCCCAAAACAGCTTAAGATACCAGCGTTACTACTGCCGGCAGTACAGAAAAAGAATAAATAAATTAAACTCAATGTTATAAAGCACTAATGCGTGCCCCCCCCCCCAAACAGATTAACCATAATGCTGCCAGCCTAGGCTGGTAGTCCCAAAATCTGGGGGTGAGCAAAAAGCATGGGGTCCCTCCGATTTTTAAGAGTACCAGCATCAGACTTTGGCAGCAGGGGCTTATGGCACTGTAGCAAGATGCCAAACCAGTTGGTCAGCATGGGCCTGGATTCCCTATGGAGATGGGGTCCGTAAACTCTCCCACCCCCTTGGAGTACCCAGCCAGTGCATCAAAATTTTGTGAAATCACACTGGCAATTGCAAGCCTATAATTGAAGCCGGAATATTGGTACGTTCCCTGGGATCCCCTCTCTTAAGCCCCCCCCCCCAACTCCTAAGTCCCTCTGCTGGAAACAGTTATTAGTCTAAAATATTTTTATACACATGAGGCTAATCTTTCTACACAGACTCCTCTGAGCACTCAGACAATGAATGAGAATAATAACTGTCTCCGGCAGCCCTACAGCGCAGTGTCCAGAGAGGAATTGTAATCATTTCCTGTCTGAGCAGTTTAATTTAAAGCAATGTAAAGAAGCAATCCAACATTTCAGTTTTTTTCTTTAAATAGCAAGTTAAGTATCATTTAAGCATACACCTGTCATACCTAATTGTTTTATTTGCATTTGTTTTAATTACCAATATTATACCTCCTCTCCTCCTCATGCCGTCCATATTGACACCGTCCCTTATCTCTCCCCATAAAAATTCTCTCCCTCATCCCCATCCATTTGTATTCTGTAATGCCACTGTGTTAATTTTCTTGTCATATCTCATCTCAGCCTTCTATGTAACTATCATTTCATACCCCATAGCTGCTTTCATTCTACATAGTCCTGGGAGCCTCCAAGGATGTGCCATGGGTTTTCCAACCCAGTGATGCTCTCACCTCCAAACCTCTCATCTTATCGTCCTCATTTGGTCTCTCACAATAGACCTCCTCACCCTCTTATTGTAGCAGCCACTCCTTTGTCCTTGTCTTTCCCATCCGATTTCTCCAACTCCCAATTCTCCCTCTCAGACGATCATCTCTTCTCTTTTAACCTCTCACCACCCCCATTTCCTTGCCCCACTTTCATAAAGTTACCTCACTAAGTGCAACCTCAATGCCTTGGCCCTGCTATTTTCTCCTCCTCACTGGATTGACTTATTTCACCCATCTCCACCATTCCTGCAATGGCCAAGTTGCACCTTTACCTCTGGCCTAGACTCTGTTGTCCTGGTTGTCACTTTTAGCCTTCAAAAAAATTATCCTGAAGAAATATTTGCCCACACGCTTACCTCCACTTTAAATTAAATCTCTTCTCCTACAGCTCTGCCTTATCTCACTCCAAATAGTCCTACAATAGTCATTCAATAGCTAAAAAATGTCCTTATTCTATATATGAATTTATTACTGCTGGAGGTTGGGAAGTAGATGCACAAATTTCTCCAGTGTAAGTGAGGAGAGGGCACAGCAAAGGTGGTCTAGATGGTGGAGGGGTTAAAACAAGTTATACCCAAACATGACTATTATATAACAAGATAAAAGTAAAAATGCATTATTTTATTAAATATATAATTTAATAAAATAATGTAAAGAGTCATGCCATATATCCGATACAATGTGGTAAATAAATTACATGCTGATATCTTTGTACATCCGCATATAGGATATACTGTTTTTACCAAAATGACTAATAAAAATAGTAACTATTACTACTAGGCTGGAGAAAAAGACGTGGAGACATCTTATTTAATGCTTGCCATGCATAAGGACCTTTCAGAGACAACCCTCCAATAATTTTGTTTTTAAATAAATGTTACTCCTTTATGTATTGTCTTTTTCCCCCTCTTATTTGAATTGAGCAGAAAGTGCTCAGCCAAAAATAAGGAAATGTGAATGTTTGTTTTCGGAAACTAATAAGTAAATTCAACACTGGGCATTTCCAAATTATACACAGGAAGCTTAAGCTTTGGTTATGCCAAACCGCAGATTCATGAATATCAGAAAGTGCATAGGACAGTGCCTTTCTTTTTCCCAAAGGTTTGGTATCTGTACAAGAGTGTGAATGAAAGAGTAGCTGGAGTTTTATTTACCCAATAAAAGGACCAGATTATGATTTTGTTTTATTTAAATCAGTTTTCATCTTGAGCTCTTTTAGACTTGGAGACAAAAATCATTTCATGAAAGTGAATGGTTTTCTTTATAGTGTTTTTTAGTCAATGACAAACAGTAAAGCATGATGATATGAAATGTTAAATGTATCTTTAGTAGGTTTAACTTATAAAGCAACTGAAAGTAAAATGCTGCGATCAAATGCTTACATTTTGTCGCACATGGTAAAATATGACAGGATTTGCCCTTAAAGAACATTTAATCAAGTAGTAATTATGACTCATTTTATCATAGGTGTTTAAAAAATCACAATATAAATCCTTTCAGTTCAGCTAAACAGACCCGGTAACTGTTTTTGATAAATGAGTCATATCTTGCATGGTAGGTGAGAATGAATATTTTGATGACCACTGCAGTGCACAACAGCCAGTTACTGCAGACATATTCATATTTGATATGTTACACAAAGTTATCCATGTGAATGATTAAAGACAAAGGGCCTGATGCTGACTTAGGAGCAAAGCAAAGAAAAGGAGCAAATTTGCACCTTGGCAAAACCATGTTGCATTGGAGGGGGAGGTAAATTTAAAATGTAGGAACAGATTTATAGTTGGGGTAGGGCATCTCATAGATCAACTTTAATTTCAGTGTAAAAATAAAGCTATCAAGCATGTGTGTGCTACATAAAAAAAACAGCCAGTATTTTCCTTGTCTACAAAACAAGAAATCAGTTTGTATCCCTTGCATTGTAACATGGTTTGTCCAGGAGCAAATTTGCTCCTTTTATTGCTTTGGTCCTAACTCAGCCTCAGTCCCAAAGAGTCTATGTTGCAAATATACTCATGTTTAGCAGGGTATATATAGATAGCACTTACCTTATTTGAAAATTCTGCATCTTTGATAGGGCAGGTGCATACAGTTCTCTATATATGCCCGAACACAAGACAGTATGGTGCTTTAATTCGAGAATGAAAGCAATGTGATTGTCACAAGCCCACAAGTGTTTATTTAATTTTGAATATTTAATGTAAAAAAAAAAGTTCCATTGTATTAAAGGAATTTAACTGAATATTATAGGATCACACTGCTGAAACTACATAAAGAATTTGCCGTTTACAAGACAAGCAGATTTTTTCAGTAGTTTTTATTCGAGGCAAAATGTTAATTAAGAAATTCCCAGCATTAGAAACAACAAATATATTTTTTAGACATTTATGCAATGGTACGTTTCACTACTAACCAGTCTTTCCTCTAATAATCAGCTTCCTGCCAGGGGGCTTTAAATGCAATCAATAAGCTCTAATGCCACAGCAATTGGTTGCGCTGATCATGCTTTTCCATTAATCTAATGTTGATTCAAATTCATTGTGCCCCACAGCAACTATACAGTGCACAATATTACATTATACAGATTGGTATTTGTTCCCAGGTATTAGAGTGTGCATGTGTAATCAGTTTATAGTGTGTGTGCATAGTTATAATGGGTAACCAGTTGTGTCCGTTTCTCATTCTTTAAAATTAACCTATTTCAATGCTTTTGCAAACAAATTCTGAACAATTCACTATGTCTCACACTTACATTTGGAGATGATTGGGTAATATACTTAGCAAAAGCAATAACTAAAAATTATGGAACAAAATACATTTTACTTTTTCTTTAGCTCATGACTGAAGACAGAAATGTTTTTTTGCTTTTCTCAAAATAAATGCTCATACAATAAACGTGTAGAAGGTTTTATTACAGAAACAAATGTGTTAATTTAACTTCTAAAGTCCAACATCATACCACTTTAAATTAGATACAGCTCAGCTGAACCTCATTTGTGGCTTAAATTAATCATGAGAGTTAGGAGGCATCCATATTGTCTTTATTTCATGTAGCACTTTTGCATATTAGAACTTTTGTTTTGCATTAAGCAAAGTGCTCTTACAAATACACAACTCCTCTCATTGGCCGAGGCAAACTTTGGGGTCTGCTTACTAAACTGTGAGTTTGAAAAAGTGGAGATGTTGCCTACAGCAATCAATCAGATTCTAGCTATCATTTACTTAGTACAGTCTACAAAATGATAGCTAGAAACTGATTGGTTGCTATAGGCAACATCTCCACTTTTTCAAACCCACAGTTTAGTACATGGTTGTCCAACACGCGGCCCAGCAGGAGTTTTGGTTGTGGCAAGGGGGCAGCGCTGAAAAAAAAAATCCTGCAAAAAAAAAATACTTACCTTGCGGTGACGTCAGCTGGCGCTCCGGCTCCCTCCCTGGTCTCCTCCTCCGTGTGGCGCTCGCAGTGAATGTTGTCGGTGACGTTATCACACCCGACATCCATTGCGTAGCGCAGCAAAGAGGAGTCACCCGCGCGAACTATCAGCAGCAGTGAAAGATTATCCAGTATCTTATTGTTGTTACTCTGAATTTGGACTTTCTGCACCATGCAATTATGAACTAGCTGTGTTCTCTGTATGTATCTAATACAAGTATTAAGAGATAATTGTATTTTTAATATTTTAAATCATTTTAAATGTGCAGTGCTGAGTAGGGTGAAAATATCACCCACTGTTACCCTCATCGGAGGCTGCTCCATGAGCCATTTTTCCCGCCACCCTATCTTTAAATCTCTGTAGATTTCTATTAGTCCTCCTGATGCTACCTATATCGGCGACCATTTCAAACTGGTCAATAAAAAAAATGATTCATGGGTGCAGAAAAAGAGGAAAAAAAAGTTTTGGCATTTAATTCCCCGAACCACACTAAGGGGCAGATGCAGGTAAGTTAAATTGTAGCTGGTAATAGGACTACTGCTTTAATCATGATTCTGCAACAGGTTTCCTAACTCTTACTAACTTCATTTCCAAGTAAGTTTAATATGTTAACTATGTTTTCTATGGTTTTTTTGGATGATCAGCTATCGTTAGTGTTAGTGTATTTTATGTGCGACCCAAACCAACTCGTTGTCTTCCAATGTGGCCCAGGGAAGCTAAAAGGTTGGACACCCCTGGTTTAGTAGATATACCCCTTTGTCTCTTATGGATATGTCACCTTCTTCCTCTATAAACCAAAGGCATTTTGTGCTTTGTACATTGTAAGCAATCACTTTTATCACTTCATTTCTTAAAGTAATTTTGAACTAAATAAAAAGACAACATTATCATTCTTAGTGTCAATAATATTCGTACCTATCTGCATGGATATGGACTGAGCCAGCTTCCAGCCTTGTTATATGGTAATACTTTCCACAAGAAAGAAAAATAATGTCAACATGTTGTCAGAAAGTTATTTCTACCTTTTCCCTTTCTGCTTCCTACATTATGTATTAATAATGTACAATTACCACTAACAATTACTTAAGTTTTAATCCATCACATATTCCGATTAGTATTTTTTAAGTGAGTAACCATTACAGCTTAAATGTTACTGTTTCTTTTTTCGTGCCAGGAAAAAAAAGAATAACATGCCTTAACTCAATCTGTTCCTGCAAAATATTTGACATCAATATTTGCTGTAGAAATACAGAGTCAATAATATGAAACCTACAATTATGCTCCTAAATCAAAGCATAACAACTATGCAATCAAACCGATTACACCTAACTATTTACAAAAATATATTTCCAGGTAAATTTTACAATGAATTGATTAATAAGAGTCTATTTCTTAAAAGTAAATATAGGGCAGTTATAAAATTATAGATTTATTTTCTAACGAGGCAAATTGCTATTTATTCAGCTGGAGTCATCTGAATATGAAGAGTCTTCCAGTTCTATAGCAAGATATGCTGAGTAGCTGGTACATTTTTGTGCAAGGCAGAGCAAACGTGCAGACAGAATAATTCACTTATTGTTAGGTGATGTTGTTGATTGGCAACCCTATTCAATAATTCCAGCCTTGCAATTATATTAGCTGCTGCATGTTCAGACAGGTGTCCATACACTATGTTTATGTATTAATAAAATTCCCCCCCAAAAAAATGTTTTCCTTCCCTTGACTCAAAAAAATAAACTTATAGGACTATTACGGTAAATCTAAATAAGGGAACATTTCGCAAATGAAGCATATAAGATGTGGTGAGTTAAAATATAATATTTAGGCTTACTTTCACAATCACTGCAGCAGCCATATTTGAAAGTAAATTGTGATAGATTATTGCCTTCCCCTTCCATTATAAATCGCAAAAACTAAATCCCACAGCTTCAGTCCATAATGGCTAATCGGCTGCTGAAAAGTTAAAATAGCAAATCAAAGTATGCTTGGTTAGTTGTCTTCAATTTAATTTATTCATTTGAAGAGTTTTCTGATTATGTCCCTGAGTTTAGATCATTTGCACTACCTTGAAGCTTTAGGCTTTTGTGCACTACCCAACATCTTCTTTTCCATTCCAGTGTGAGGTAAGATAGAGGGATCCCCTTACCTAAACACTTAAGTTATCTGTAGGTATTTTAATTAGCTCATTCATAAATATCCAACAGTGACCATCATTTTCAAAACTAAAAATGAGGGCCTGCAATGAATTTGTAATTGAACAAATGTAGCTATTTATCTTCTCTGCACACACATAAGTGCATTCTCTGGTCCTGTTTTTTCAAAAGTCCTTTTTCGGCAGATGTTTTGCAGAACCTTGTCTTCACCGATGCTCTTATTTGGCAGCTCTTGCAATGTGTCTGAGCCGGAGGACCGCTTGACTAATCAGGATGGCTTTTTCGAAAACTGCTGCATCTTTATCCAAGTCCTGTCAATCAGAAACCTCCTATTAGAAATGGTATAATTTGTTCCCAAGCAGTTGTTGCCATGTCTACAGGTGCAATATGTAAACAGGTGCAATCACATACAAATAGTCACCTGACATCTTAAAACAGCATGTGCACTTTGTGGCCCCAAATAGATAATGGTCCTAATTGTGCTTTTACCTTTAAACTGCATTATTTCCTAATCATTACATTTTATTCCTCTGCTTTTTCTCCTCCCCAGAAGGTGTCATCATTATTAACATTTACTTATATAGCACCAGCAAATTCCATATCATGGTTCCTCTCACAACCCCTGGGACTGTGTGAAGCTGTGGAGGGAGGGGGAAGTTGAGTGGAAGTACCAAGTTAGAAGTCACAATCACAGAAATTGATGGTTCTTCTACTCAGAACACACAATCATTTTGAAGTAGTTGATTTAAAAGTTGTGTCGGGTGTATTTTACAGAAATGAAGGCGCCCATGGAGTGAGTAAAATTATTATTTTGTAGTGCAGTTTTAAGTACTATTTAATCACTATTTAAACTACACCTGCTTTTCCTATGTCAAACTAGATTAGTGTCTTTAAAACATTACCATTTCTTAGTTAATTGTATATTAAACAAATTAAACCATATAAGTACCTTTTAAGATGACAGGGTTTGTTTGCATTTTTAAAATGTTAAACTGCCTGGCGAATGTAGCTCATCAATCGTCTTTACATACAATTCTGTTAATGTGGGCCCCTCAATAAGGGGTGGGTTTGAAACTTGTAAAAATACAAACATTAATTATTTTTTTAAGAACATAGCTTGTATACTATAGGTAGTTTCTGTTGCATGGTTGCATAACAAATGTTAATTCATAATGACAGGTCACTGCTAATGAATGAACATATACTGTACACTAAAAAAGTTATTAGATTTGTAATGCTAACAGCATCCAGACATACACAGATATAGTATATCTACAGTCAAATACCCAATTTAAATGTTGTAGGGACCAGGAAAAATTTTGAAAATTTTAAAAAGTGTAAATTGAGGGAAAAGTTTTAAATCATCCGGAATCTGTAATATAAATGCTTAGTGGCATGGTAGACCTTAGTGGTAAACTTTTAGATGACACTGTTGAATAAGGCTAAAATGTTAGATAGATAGATAGATAGATAGATAGATAGATAGATAGATAAAGATTTCCCAATGTGATCAAAGGGGTTCCAAAGCACAAGAGTTTTATTTGCAAAATAGATTATAGGCAAAGTATCGCATGCATACGCTTGTGTGGGTGGCACCAACAACAAGCTTCTATCAGAACGCTCCGATTTCCAAAGCCAGAGGTGAAAAATTTAAACACTGTACAATCATAAAAAGCAGTTACATCACAAAAGATACACAGTTACAGTATGGTCCACATTTATAGGTCAATGGATCATGACCTCCCAAGTACTCGACGTCCCATTGGCTGATTCCTCTGGTCATTATTCCTTTAGGTGGGGGGCATCTTTCCATTTGTGGCCAGGTGTTCTTCCCTCAGGGTCCCACCTTTAGACCTGTATAAACTGGTTATTTTATGTAATCGCTTTATTCGCTATTTCGTGTGCAAAAGTAATATAAGTTATAACTAGCTTTTGCATTGTGAGAATGCTACATAAATAATACTGGAAAAGTTTTCACACAAATGCAAACAGAATAAGTCAAACTAGGTGCAATTAATATGTTGGAAACGTTAGCATTTTAACCATTTTGTGCCAAAACAGCTCTGACCTGTCAAGGCATGGACTCTGCAAGACCTCTGAAGGTGTCCTGTGATATCTGGCACCAAGACTTTAGCAGCAGGTCCATTAATTCTTGTAAGTTACAAGGTGGGGTCTCCATGGCTCTGACGTTTTTCCAGCACATCCCACAGATGCTTGATCTGATTGAGATCTAGTGAATTTGGAGGCCAAGTCAACACCTTAAACTCTTTGTCATGTTCCTAACGCCATTCCTGAACAATTTTTGCAGTGTGACAGAGCACATTATTCTGCTGAAAAAGGCCACTGCCATCAGGGATTGCCGTTGCCATAGAGGGGTGTGCTTGGTCTGCAACAATGTTTAGGTAGATAGTACATGTCAAAGTAACATTCACATGAATGCCCAGGTAAACAACGCACACCCACCCTTCCATCAACATGATGTAAATGAAAATGTAACTCCTCAGTCCAGGCCACCATTAGGTCCTTTTGGTGGTGAACAAAGGTCAGCGTGGGCACTCTGACCGGTTTGCGGCTGCGCAAGCCATAAGCAGCAAACCGCAATGCACTGCGTGTTCTGACTTTTTTTTTTATCATAGCCAGCATTAACTTTTTCAGTAAATTTGTGCTTCAGTAGCTATTTTGTGGGTTTGGAACAGACATTCTAGCCTTCGCTCCCCATGCACATCAATGAGCCATGGGTGCCCATGGCCTTTTCGCCGTTTCACCAGTTAAGCTTCCTTGGACAACTGCATATTGGAAACCCCCCAGAAGACCTGTCATTTTGGAAATGTTCTGACTCAGTTGTCTAGACATCACAATTCTCCGAGCAGAGATAAAATAAACCCATTGACGCTGGTGGGGACTACACTTCCCAGTGTCCCCAGTGGCCAACAATAGGGCTTAAGGGAGTTTCTAGAGAATTCCTTCAAAGAAGGAGGGTGATGGAAACTGGTCTGTGAGAGAGAGATGATGATTTAAACTGATCTATGAGAAAGCTGTGAGAAAAACTGTGATAGGAGAAGCATTTGTAAATTAAAACCCTGGATATTGTGAGTAAATCTTGGGGATTTTTCAGTAATAAGGACTGAAGAGGATATTTACCTCAGAGAGATATATTACTAGTTGGGCTGAAGAGAATAATTGCCTCAAAGTGATATTGTACTATCTGAGTAAAACGCCTCATCAAATTGGGCCCTGTGATAATAATAGTTCCCAACTACCATTACAGAGACTGTTACAACAGAAATAACTGTAAGATTAAGGGGCCTATTTATGAAACATAAATCCTCAGTTAAACCGCAAAATTGTGATTTGTATATATATATATACTTCTACTCAGTGAAGAGTATAAGTTAGAATATATATGTCTATTATAGGTTATTTTAGTGCAAAAGGAATATAGCTTTTATATTGATATTTTATTTTAAATTGTACGCTCCTCTGAGCAGGGCCATCTCTCCTCCTGTTTCCATCACTTCTAACTCTGCTCTCCAGCTACTTAGCCCTCCTCCTCGAGGGTCCTCCACCCCATGTCCACTCTCGCTCCCTCCTCCCCCCCGGGAGTCTCCCTGTCTTCCGCGCCCTCCTTCTTGGGCCATGTCGTTTGCGGATCCTCCCTCCCCCTTCCCCGCCCTCTCTAGCTGTGCATTGAGCTTACTGAGTTGCTGTGCTAACTGTTTACTGTACTGTGCTGTCTCCCATTGTAATGTAATTTGTTTGTCTCAGTATGGCGCAGCGGACGCCTTGTGGTGTCTTATAAATAAAAATTAATAATAATAATAATATATATATATATATATATATATATATATATAAAAGCTATATTCATATATATAAGCTATATTCATTTTGCACTAAAACAACCTATAATAGACAAATATATTCTAACTTATACTCTTCACTGCGTAGAAGTATATATATATATATATATATATATATATATATATTTATTTATTTTGTGTGTGTGTGTGTGTGTGTGTGAGTGACAGAAATGCTGGCAAAGAAGTGAGTGGTAGGTATATAAGTCCCAGATTTCTGTCATTTGTATTTTAAAATACCTGTGAGATTATTTATGTATGAGAAAAAGCTTCTCAAAGTGTTTTCCCAGTTGTAGGAAAATGTAAGGGTCTCTAGTGTTATGTATAGAGAGAGAGAAGGGTGGCCTCCATACATAAGGCCCAGCCCACATCTTTTATTTTGCCATTCTCTCAGCAGACTGATCAGGAGTTGCACCTGTGTTCTGCCTGTAAAAGTCTGGTAGGTAGTTTACTCATTCTCTCATTGTCTGAGGAGTAGGTCAGATGGCTCCTGAGAGAAACTGCAAATTTGTTCTGTAAGCCACATTGTTTGGTTTAAGTGAGGGACACTAGGCCCCTCACTCTAAATAGGGAATACCTCTGTATTAGTAAGTAGCCAGATGGCTAGGATTGTGTTCATGTTTTGTTTTGTTTACAAGCTCATAGGCAAACCGAGGGGGGGTTTCCTAGTGCCCGGAAACCCCTCTCCAAGCCTGGGGCACTGTATAATTGAGGTGGCTGGACCCTGCCCCCGCTTCACACAGCTCTGCTTGAAAAGGGAGAGCTGCGTGCACCTAACAGTAGTGCATGCAGCATTGCCCATGTATATCATGGGGATAGGGAGAGTTGGAGAGCAGCCAAGCACTGTCTAATATTATAGCCACGCCCCCATGCATGCTGGTCACGCCCACTGGCGGTGTGGTGTGGAAACCCCCCTCTACAAATCTTGCGTTTGCCCCTGAAGCTGGTAAATTAAACTGATTTATCTGGCTGAAGTGCAACTGTCTACCCCAGATTATGGTAACCCCAATGCTATTTTGTCACAATAGATATAGATATATAGCTAGATAGAGGTATATTGATGTATGTGAGAAAGAAAAGGAGCTGGATACAAATGCACAATAATGCAGTACTACAAAAATGTTAAAACTAAAATCAAGTGAGTGAAAACAAGAAAAGCAGTGTCTAAACTATTTATTAAAGTTCAGCATGCAGAGGGTAAATGCAGTATGCACAATAGTTAAGTTCCAAATGTGACACACAGAGGAAGAATAAATAATGTGGAGGTTGCAATCAAAGTCTGTTGCAAGGTTAAGATTAATGTGACTGCTTGAATAGCAAGTAGTTAGCAGTCAACTCGCAGCCAGTCTCTGGTTCACAAGTATACTAAACAGCGGTCAGGATACAAAGCCAAGGTCTGGTACTCAAGGGTCACATCGAAAAGGGAACTTCCAGCAAGAGTCCGGTACTTAAGCATGGAGTAGGCAGCAATTATAGTAACAACCAGTTCACAGATACAATTAAATAGCAGTCAAAGTTCAAGACCCAGAATGGATACTCAGGACACATACAATACATATAAAAATTTACCAAGTTCATCGTTAAAACCCAGTATATAAGCAATAAATAATTAGCAATTCAAAGCCAATATTTAGTTCACAGGTAGCAGTACAGCAGTGGTCAGAGTTCAATGACAAGATGTGATGCACAAGATGCATTAAAGCATAGTTGAATTAACAGTCAAAGTCTGATACACACATGCAGGGAAACTGTAATCTATGGCTACAGTGATAAATAACAGGGAATACATTAATACTTAGTCATTCAAGTGACACTGGTGACTCTAGATGAAGCAACATACATGATATCGAAATATTTCTGGAGAAATCTCCAGTAAATAAGGTGGGTAAATCAAAGCAAAATGTGAACAAACACTACCCATGCCTCACCATCCCCTGACAGCTTACCAGAGCTATATTGGGAATCCATCAACTCACCTCAATGAAAACACCACTGTCATCTGCTGTCATCAAACAATAAAAGACTGTATTCAAACATTTACCATACCCATCATGGGTCTAATAGCAAAATTTTACAGAGCACACAGGTGAAATAACTCATAGGAATTCAAGAACAAATAAAAGGATCCTAATATATCTCACTAATGTTGACCTGGTCAACATATTCTAAAGTATTCACAGTACAACTAAAGGAATAGTACGGATTGAAAGGGTACATAGATTTGGGCCAGAAGGTAACAGTAAGAGAAACTGCCCCGGACTGATGATAGCAAAGTTCTTAGATTACAGCGAAAAATAAAATATACTATGACAAAAGTATCCCATATGGACGAAAGCACTTAAACGCATACACTTAAATGCATTCATGTGAGTGTAAGTGATTTTAACCTTACCTGCAAGGAGTTAAAATGCCACATCCCAGGCCGACCAATGAGGAAAGAAAGGGAATTGCCTGGAGCTCTGATTATATAAGTTCTAGCGTATCGCATGTTCTTTCTTATTCACTGCTCGAGATCCCACCCATGCTCTTTATTGGACCAACCAGCTTCCGTGTCATTCGAGTTTTAACCTGGTTCTTCCCCCACGCCACAGAGCAGGCAAAGTTGGGAGGACGTCACTGTGGGCAACAGCTGATCATCACAACATTATCACTGATTGACCGGTGGTGCTACCCCCTTCGAGGAATGTGACCTGTGGTCCTTTTGATGAGGATCCCTTGGTCCGCTTCTGAGGGCACGCCTTTGTGTAGTTGGGAGGGAGCGTAGTCACTCTGACATCAGATTTAGCACTGGCCAGGCAGATAAGGATTTGTTCTGTATAAGTGGAGTAGTCCGTTAGCCATCCACGCTTGGTTCCAAATATCAGTTTGATTTAGCTGCCTCACAGTGCACTTTCACCACCAATAATTTAAATATTAATAAACTGTGACCTTCTTTAGCCATTTACATACGTCTCAGTGTCGTTATTATTAGATAAGTTAAGTTTGGTTATGACATTAGGAGGTTATGGTTAAGACAATGGAACGCATCCATGTTATGCAGTTTAATGACATACCAGTTTAAAAAACATTAATTTAAATCCATTTCCCCATGCTAAGAGACATACTCAAACTTAAACCTACTTCCACAGAATAACTTTTGTGCTTCCCTTCTTACTTATCTCAAAATTACAATATCCAGTGTCAATGGATTAAATGGTTAATATATGTATGTGAGGATATAGAACAAAGTGACAACCAAGTGCTGTTTTGGGAAGCATCTAAGATGGAGGGGACACATCATTGCATAATCTATATAAAAAAGAAGGGCTATAAGGAAACAAATATAACAATCTCCTTAATACGATGTTACAGCATTATAATATTAATAAAAATAGTTCCGCAGAAGCTGCTCCGGTTGCATATACTACAAAACAAACACAGCACAAACTGGAATGCAACAAAAATAAACTATAAATGGGGTAATAAGTATCACATTAACTGGAAAAATAATGTACATTGCAATCAGACATAGCAAACCAGTGTCCAAGTCCTATCACACAACCATATATAAAGGCACCCTAAGCAATCCCTTCATCAAACAGTGCATAGAAAAGCAAAGCTCTCAAAACTAAGGATAACAAAGAGATAAAAAAAATCACAAATATCAAATAACATGAAAACAGCAATAAACAATCTAGATTCAGACAAAGTTTCAGGCCCTGATGGCCTTAATTGGGAACATTACAAACTATTAAAAATGTATATTGTGCTTACTCTAACAAATTTGTTCCAATCAGTGCACACACATCATATCTCTAACCTAGTTTTAATGAGACATACACAATTCTCCACCCAAACAAAGCAGTATAGTCTTACAGACTCATCTCAGTAGACTTTAAACTTTTGGCAATAATAATAATATATACAATGCTACAAGATCTTAAATCGTGTCTATTAAGCCAGCACCAGATAAAGTTCACTCATGGGAGCTACTTGGTAAAAGGGTTCGGAGTCGCTATAGTAGAAATCATTGTCCTCAAAAAAATAAATTACTCAAAATACTGAGATCCATAAAAAGTGTTCGCCAATATCTTATAGACTCATCTACAAATATTTCTGAAATGCAATCATTAGAGCTTAAATAAAACACCAGTCACCTCTCTAATAATATATGACAGAAGATTAGAACATATTTCCATATATAGTGGCAGCCAATAAGAATGCCCTCTGTCACCTCTATTATTCAACTTAGCCTTAGACCCCATGCTTAGAACATTTCAATTATGGGATAGGTTTCAAGGTGTTCAAATAGGCAAATCCACGGTCAAGTTAATTTGCAGACAACATACTTTTATACATTTCAAACTCCAAACAAAGTCGACAACTAATTCTAAACAAATTGAAATAATTTGGTGAAATATCAGGATTTACAATAAATATTGAAAAATCCATAGATCTTGCAATGAAAAATAAACACCAAATTTCCTGTAACAAACAATTCAACATACAACTTCCTAAAAATATTATAAAACTTTGTTATTATCATTTAAAAAAAACTGAGGGGAGAATTGATCTCCCTAATATCAAATTATATAACAAGCTGCTACATGATATAAAGGATTGGATCAGTAAACGTGACACATATGCAAATGTCGCAAAATACTTACTTAGCATGAGCCTAGCATACTTTCCTCATTTGCACAAACAAAATATCCCAAACAATTAACATGACAGATAATGCTTTATTAATGACAGCTTGGTCAACATGGCACAAAACAAGACACAAAAAGAATCTAAACCACTATCAATCCCTATTTCTACCACTATTAGATATATGGTAAATATTTGGCACTACCCATGCACCAGCTATCTTAGATATATGGTTTGCTTACACTTTAACTATTCGTTTGTTTTAGAATTTTATTATTATCTTTGTAGCATGTGTGATTAGTGGGGGTTAATGCAATAAAGTGATCACATGACTCTCTGACCCTATTTAACCATCAGTGAGAGGCTGTTTTAGCCAGTGTGGATTTATTTTAAGTGTGGATTTGTTCCAAGTATATTGATACATTTTAGATAGCATGAGGACAACAATCAACAATTATCTGTGAGGCCGGATATCCTCCACCTCCTGCATTGTGCAAAGCCCTCACACACACTGCTGAACTGATTTTTAACCTTAATTCTTGCAGGTGCAATTTTATTATGACTTATTGGTTTCACTTATGCTGTTGCTTGTATTCCCAACTTCAAACCACACTTGCTGCTTACCCTTAAACTTTAACTTGCTTCACAGTTTCCCCTTGCCCACTGATCATACACAGCCACCTCAGTGCACCTTCCACTATGCCTAATGTTATATAATCCCACTCCACTACTGCCTAATGTCAATGTCTAATCTGTTAATATTTCCATTCCCTTGCTGATCCTTTTACATTTTTTCTTCCGCTTACTTCTGTAGTCTCTAACTTTACTCAACTGTCCTGTTCTCACCATTTCCTCACCTCATTAGTAACCTCTCAGTCATTTCTTTCTGTCATACTTTCAATTGTCTATCCCATGCTTATCTTTAGCATTATTATGTTTTGTTCCTCTTTCACTTCTGTTCTTTCCCTCGATCCCTCTTTTTCCCTTGTCCATCCTTCCTATATTCTTCCCCCTCCTCCCTCCCCTGCTCTCCCTTCCCCTCCCCCTCCCTATCCCTCTCTTCTCTCCTCTGCTTCTGTGCCCCTGATCTGACTCTCTGCCCCCTCCCTCATCTTTCACATCTTTTCTCTCTTGCCCCCTTCGCTGCTCTTCTCTCAGTGTCATTCTGTTCCTACCTACCCCTTCCGTCTTCTTTCCCCCAAGAAATCTATTCCCTCACATTAATCCTTCCTTCTCTTGCCTTTCCTTCTCCCATTCATAACCCTCCTAATCAGCCCCATCTCCACTTCTCCCCCACCTCTTGTTTCCCCCCCCATCCCCTGTCCACTGACAGGTTCCCTCCTAGCTCTGTTTCTCAACTAATTCCAACCCTCTCTCCTTGTCATGCCCCTCGCTCAATATCATACACATCCTTGCAGTCCAGGTTTTTCCCCCTGATTCTTCACTCTTTCTCCTTCTTTGAGGTAGACTCTATTCACCCCTTCCAACCAGCCTACCTCCGTGTTGCTGTAATCTACCATCCTCCTGGCCCGTCTCTCAATTCCTTGATCACTTTGCCACCTGGCTCCCTGATTTTCTCTCCTCTGACCTTCCCTCCCTCATTTTGGGGGACTTTAATATCCCTATAGACAATCCATTAGACCAGGGGTGTCCAACCTTTTAGCTTTTAGCTTCCCTGGGCCACATTGGAAGACGACGAGTTGGTTTGGGCCGCACATAAGATACACTAACAATAACAATAGCTGATCATCCAAAAAACCATAGAAAACATAGTTAACATATATATATATATATATATGAGAAAAAAAGTGATTATATATATATATATATATATATATATATATATATATATATATATATATGTATATATCACATCACTTTTTTTTTCAAAAATCCCCTCTAGTTATTATACTATAATCACTTTTTGTATTGTTTCGATGCAATATCAATAAAGTGCATTTAAGCCAGGCATTGTATATCAGGGTGCCCTGACCCTGCGGTACCTGACATATACATATATACATCACTGTGACCCCAAATTGTGACCTGTTTTGCTAATTACACCACTATGTTAGTTAAGGGATAACAACTTATAATGGGCCAAAGAGAATAATATATAATGCCCCATTAGTATTACAAGTAGAAGTATGTAGCAGGGAGATACGGTCCATGATGCTCCAGGACCAGGTGACTTTTATTCACTGGTCAGCGTCCCTTGAAATAATAAAAAAAATCCCCCTTAACTTACCTTTTAATCGGCTTGTTCTCCTGTCCTCTTCACTTCTTTTCTCCAATTATGTGCTGCTGATTGTTCTTCTCGCGCGGGTGACTCCTCTGTGCTGTGCTCTGCAATGGATGTTGGGCGTGATGACATCACGCCCGACATTCACTGCGAGCACTGCACAGATGAGGAGACAAGGAAGGGAGCCGGAGTACTAGCTGACGTGACCGCAAGGTAAGTATTTTCTTTTCTTTTTTTTGCAGGATTTTTTTTTCCATTAACGGTGCTGCCCCCTTGCCACAACCAAAACTCCTTCTGGGCCACATTTACAGACATGCTGGGCCGCGGGTTGGACAATCATGCATTAGACCCTGCTGCTTCCAAACTTCTCTCCCTCTCCTCTTCCCATGGTCTCTCAATTGACCTCTTCTCCATTCCACCGCATTGACCACTTCCTTGATCTGGTCTTTTCACACCTCAGTACTGGCTCCAACCTCATTAATTCAACATTTCCTCTCTCTGACCACCATCTCTTCTCTTTTAGCATCTCCCCACCCTTTTCACCTTCCCCATCCCCTAAAGTTAGTTTCACCAGGCATAATCTTGACATCATTGATCCAACCATGTTCTCCTCCTCTCTGGTCTCACTCCTCTCCCCTATCACCACTCTTCCTTGCACCGATGAGGCTGTCTCCTTCTAGAATCATGCCCTCACCACTGCACTTGACTTGGTCACCACGGCTGTCAACATCAAACTTCATCGGTCCCCGTCTTAACTGTGGCACTCAAAACTTACCCACTATCTTCAAAAATGCCCCTGCATTGCAGGATGACTCTGGAAGTCACGCACTCATGCTCACTTCCTCCACTTTCATACTTGTCTCTTACAGTTTGGCCCTATTACTCTCTAAACAATCCTTCTTTAAGTCTCTCATTTTCTCCCAATCCTCCACCCCAGTCATCTTTTTGACACCTTTAACACCCTTGTCTCCCCACTTGATTCTGCCTCTTTCTATTTACAGCACTATTTCCCCCATTCCTTTTGCCTCCAAACTTCTCAAACGGGTTGTCTATCATCTCACCTTATTTCTCTCTTCTCACTCACTCCTTGACCCACTCCAATATGGTCTTCGGCCCCTCCACTCCACTGAAACTGCCCTCACTAACATCACTAATGACCTTCTCTTTGCTAAATCCAAAGAATACTTCTCCCTTCTTATCTTTCTTGATCTCTCTGCTGCCTTCGATAATGTTGATCACACCCTCCTTTTGCAAACTCTCAAATCTTTAGGCCTCTATAACATGTAACTCTACTGGTTTTCCTCTTACCTCACCAACCACTCCTCCTCAGTCTCTACACATGATTCCATATCCCCCTCTTCCGTTACCTGTCAGAGTTCCCCAAGGTTCAGTTCTTAGCCCCCTGCTCTTCTCCCTCTACACCTTCTCCCTTGGTGTCCTTATCAGCTCCTTTGGCCTTCAGTATCACCTTCATGATACCCAAATCTATATTTAATTCCCTGACCTCTGCCCTTCCCTTATGTCTTGTGTCATCTGCTGTCTCTCAGCCATCTCATCTTAGATGTCCCCTTTCTTAAACTTAATATTTCCAAGACTGAACTAATTGCCCCCCCTTCTAGAGTTCTCCCCCCTCTATATTTCTTTTAATACCACTACCCTCCTTTCTTTCCCTCAGCTCCGTTTCAAAGTGGTCATTGTCATCTCCTCCGTCTCCTTCCAACCTCACATTCTGTCCCTTTTAAAATCCTGCCACTTCCAACATCGGAATATATAAAAAAGTTGGCCCTTTCTTACCACAGAAGCCACTAAAACGCTTATTCACTCAAGCGTTATCTCTCGCGTTGACTACTGTAACCTCCTTCTCTCTGGCTTTCCTGGCTCTCACCTTGACCCTCTTAAGTCTATTCTCAATGCTGCTGCCTGTCAGGGGCAGATCTAGACTGTTCTTTTAATGGGAATAATTTATAGATTAATTCAAACTCCTCCAACTCTCCGGTCCAGACTTCTGCTCCTCTCTGGTCCAGACTCCTGAAGGCCCTGTGTCCTACAATACTATGTGTTCTACAATACTATGTGTATCACAAATCAATGTATTTTAGGATACAAGTTGGTCAAGTTTGTTCTTTGCTTTATTTAAAGTAAAACACAATATAGCTATAAAATCACAATAAGAGCAACAGATACATATGCCCCATTATCACACTGCTGCCCTCATTTCATCACACTGCTGCTCCCTCCTTCATCACACTGCTTCTCCCTCTTTCATCACACTGCTGCTCCTCACCTTCATCACACTGCTCCCCCTTTGTCACACTAAGAAAAGAGAAAAAGGAATGTGTTTAACGGAATGCAATCACAAACCAACCCGCACGGGCGGTATTTGGACCGAGACTATAGCCGACTCCATCGAAGAGAGGTGGGTAAGGGTGCCAGCTACCGTAATGTGTGCCCTAACCACTGGCCATCGACTGCACTGTATTTTCCGGCCATGCCCGGATCTCTAGGACCCGAGGTCCGCCACCAACCATGCCCTTATCACTCATATAAACACCATCCCGCCTGTAGAGAAGAGAGTTCTGAAATCTAATGAGCAGATGCTCAAACCGCAAGCCACTTAGAGAGCAAGTGAACCGGACTACCACAGTATTACCTTTCTTCCTGCCTTTGACCTATTCAATTAACCACTACCGTCCCCAAAATGATTATATGATCCTTGCTGCCGAATGCAATGCAGTCCAATAAACGTATGAATGACCTAGCACCCAAATATGTCACGGGGTCCAGTGGTCTGTAAAGGCAGAAAAGCACAACAAAACATTAGCATACATCAGCAACGGTAGTCAACTTACCTAGTAATTGGAAATGAAATGAAAAGGAAAAAGAAAAAGAGCAAGAAACGGAAGCTTTAAGACTCGTTGAAACCACACATACTCCGCACCCACAACAGCACATCCTACCAGAGATGCACATGCTCACAAAAGCTAAAGGAGGAAACAAAGAAGGGAGCAGAAACACAAACGAAGGTAAAACCATAAAACCTTGTGGTGCCAAGTGCTAATCAGGCCCACTTTTTAGAGGAAAAAATTGAGAAATCCCTTCTCGCCCTGCCTCCAAAGGCAAAACACAGCCGAAACCCTGTGTCACCACAGCAGAGAGAATAAGCGAGGAGAAAAGGCAAGGAAGAAGAGAAGGCTGTACATAACACTTATACACATTATATTTCCACCTACAAGCTCCTGACATAGCAGGTCTAGCCGCACCAGCAACCGCTGCAGATGTGGCAGCCCAGATTCGGAAGTAATGGGTGCCAGAATGACAACTGTCCAAGCCTAGTGCGACCAGAATATGCATGCATACCACCAAAAGGAAATCCGTCATTGTTGCCATCAACAAACAGCACAACCATCCCTTGGGAACATAGTAAACCAGAACCCTCTACCAAGTTGGTCGGATTTATATCACCTCACTCGACAGTATACCGAAGAGGAGGATACACCACATGCTGTGCTAGCATACCTGACAAAGGAGCAAACCTAGAAGAGGCAATTAGTTTCCTCACCAGGAAGGCACAAATATAACATGACAAAAGCAGCGCAATATAATGCAACCTCATGCACATCCCATTCCCTTTGAAACCTCCTCCATTAATTTTACAAGAGAAAAATCACTTATGGGACTTCTCTGTTCAGGGGATACCGGGCATTTCCTTGCCCAACCTTTCAAAACCCTGGACATAACCAAACTTCTGGCGTAGTCATCCTTCCCCCGCATCCTAGCGAAGAATGATATTACCACCAGAGCTCCTGCCAGAGTTGTTCAGGACTCACTGGATTGAAACCCCCCCAAACAAATGCTAGCCTGCACCAGTGCCCATTTTCATTAGTGCCCTGTCCACGACTCTGGAAAGCACACCACTCCTACTAAACCACGCGCTACTTCTTCCTTGTGGCAGGAGCACCGAATGATTTGGCCAGATCCTCTATGTCAGCTCGAAAATCTGCGGGACCAGGGGAACTCATTAGGGAGGCCCTGGAAGCCAGAGTTCAAAACCTATCCCATTAGCTCCTGACAAAGGTCCGCCAGAGAATTCTCTACACCGGGAACGTGCCGGGCCTAGAAGCAGATATCCTAGGACAAACAGCGCAATATCCACCTGCGCAACCAAGGTATTTACCGGAGGCAAAATATTCTGATACCTATAAATTGCCTGCACTACTCCGAAGTTAACACACCAGAAAAACTACTTACTTCCCAACAAAATTGTCTGCACAAAGCTCCACAGCTCCCACTATTAAGAAGATCTCCAAGAGAAACCACCTAAAAGACCAGCCAGACTGAACTCATTTGTCAGGCCCCGGTGCTGTGCACCAGTCCCCGACAACATAGGCCCCCAAACCGACTGCCCTGGCTGCATTTGCAAAGAGTTCCAACACCCAGCTAGCCACAGGATGGAGGCGCAGCCCGTAAATGCAGTCCGTTAAACTCTAGCAGGGACAGACCCCAAAATGAGAAATTCTTTCGGATCTCAGTATAAAGATGGATACTACAATGAGGGAGATTGCCCCCGGCCATCGCCCGCTCGAACCTCCGACCCTTGAAAATCCCCAGTATGGATTGGGTCTATTTCAAAAGTACTCACTAGCACTCAATCAGACTTAGCTTTTAAAATAATTTGTGCTCACCCCCCTTTCTAAAGAAACCAGTAACACACTAAAGGAACAAAGCTATCAGGCTCTACCCACTTCACTTACTTGGATTGCAGATCGCTGCTGGCTGGTCCCTCTGGCTGTTCCATCTGGCTGAATGACTGGCCCCTCTGGCAGGCTAGCTGTCTGATCCCTCTGGCAGGCTAGCAGGCTGGCTGGCTGGTCCCTTGGGCAGGTTAGCAGGCTGGCTGGCTGGTCCCTTGGGCAGGTTATCAGGCTGGCTGGCTGGTCCCTCGGGCAGGCTAGCAGGCTGACTGGCTGATCCCTCTGGCAGGCTAGCAGGCTGGTTGGCTGGCTGGTCCCTATGGCAGGTTAGCAGGCTGGCTGGATGGTCCTTCTGGCAGGCTAGCAGGCTGGCTGTCTGTCTGGTCCCTCGGGCAGGCTAGCAGGCTGACTGGCTGATCCCTCTGGCAGGCTAGCACGCTGGTTGGCTGGCTGGTCCCTATGGCAGGTTAGCAGGCTGGCTGGATGGTCCTTCTGGCAGGCTAGCAGGCTGGCTGTCTGTCTGGTCCCTCTGGCAGGCTAGCAGGCTGGCTGTCTGTCTGGTCCCTCGGGCAGGCTAGCAGGCTGATTGGCTGATCCTTCTGGCAGGCTAGCAGGCTGGCTGTCTGTCTGGTCCCTCTGGCAGGCTAGCAGTCTGGCTGTCTGGTTCCTTTGGATGAGGATGAATGAAATTCAGGTGGTAGTGCAACGCGCAGTTCCTTTCTACTACCTGTGTACACAGCACACATTTCATTCAATCAGACAATGCTATATTGTTTATTCATTGGTCATCTAAACTGTCATCTAATTTTAGTCCCGCCCCCACAGCCAGACTAAACGTTCTCATTGGTTGATTAATCTATTAAAGACTCTGTCTTTCTTTCTTTATTCTCATTGGTCAAAGCCTTTAAGCTTGTCTCTTAGCTGCTGGACCCCCTTCAACCAGAACTATGGAGTGTGAGGGTGACGAGTTGCAAGATAAATGAATTAACATCTTATCTGCCTGCTGCCTGTGACTGAGAAGCCTGATGGCTCCCTCCTTCCAATCTGCAGTTGCATGTCACCAGCAGCTAATGTGGTGAGTGAGTGAGGAGGAGGGGGAGGATGCAAGCAAGCTGACTGACACAAGTCAATATCATTTTTTTTTCTCCTGCCGCAATATCTCTGCTGCCCCCTCCACCAGTCCCTACATTGGCTCCCTATGGCCTACAGAATTAAATTTAAATTCATCACCCTCACCTTGAAAGCACTCAATCAATCCTACCCCCATACATATCCAACTTAATTTCTACCTACACTCCTCACTGCCCCCTAATCTCTGCCAATGACCACCACCTCACTAGTTCACTGATCACCTCTTCCAACTCCCTGGGCCTGGGCTGCTTCCCAGGTGTGGAACTATCTCTCTTGCGCCATCAGGTTAGCCTCTACTCTTGAAGGCTTCAAGCGTGCCCTTAAGACTCATTTCTTTATTTAACTCTATCAGCCCTCCCCCTAACTCCCTTGTTCTGGCTTTCACTCCCAGTTGGTACCACCCTATTTCTGTCTCCCCTTTTCCTTTAGGATGTAAGCTCTCTTGAGCAGAGCCCTCTTTCCTTGTGTTCTCCTTCTAATATTCCATCACCCTCAGTACTTCTTGGCCTGCTTCCCTAGCCCTGTTTTCTTAAGCTTAGGCCTCCTTTTCACTGGTTACTATCATCACTCTCACTCACTGTCCCACAAATAATTTGATCTGCATTACCATGTTACCTGTATGTTTTATTCATTCAGCATGTATGGTCTTTGTATTTTGTTGATGTATCATGTTAAGTGTTATGGATCACTGCTTTCTGTATATGTCATGTATGGCGCTGTGGACCCTTTGTGACGGCTTATAAATAAAAGATAATAATAATTATTAGGAAATACAGAATTCCAACATGGGTAAGCATCCTAACCCTTTAACCTGTGCATCAGCTGGCATAACAACTATAATAGACCTATCAGACAGAAGAAAACCCTAAGCTTCGATCTTGCAAGTTCAAAATCAGAATTCAGCCACCTATCCACATTATGTGAACAAAGTGAGCAAAACTCTCCATCTTAGATTGGTACTGTCTGCTGCATAACATATTGTGGGGCCAACATCTTTAACAAAAACTATATTTGTATTCTACATAACAATGCAAGAGTTTCATTATTCTTATTAGAAAAAAACAAGCCTGATATAATGGCTAACACCCTTTCAACATCTACTGGGACATATGCACTAATATACTCTATACAAACCGTTTCACACACAGAGAAAAAATCTACAAACGATATTGATCACCTTCACATCATAGACTTAACACTGGCCTCCCTATTTCACTGTTTCTGGAAATTACTTCTAATAAAAAGATTTTGGAATCAAATCAAAAAATATTCAACAAAAGACCAGATAAATTACATCCAATTCTCCCCACCTTAAGGATACCAAAAAGATAGCCAAAATCACAAAAGGGAGTACATGGCTATTTCTGAGCAGGCAGGAATTGTATTCTACATACCTGCATGCAAGGTGAACCACACTGCCTAACACTATTTAAATAAATAAAAAAATGTCTAAATATACCAACGGTATTAAAGAATACTTTTAGAGGAGCCTTCAAATACAAAATGATTAATAAAATTATACCTACAAAAAAGGCCACATTCAGTGGTGGTACAATAGTAAGTGGAGGGAGGTGTGGCACCTATGGGATGTGGGGGGGGCCTGACAATACTCAGTCATCCCCGACACCTAAGCCTTCGCTCCGAGGCCTCCACTCTCCCCTCAGGTATCAGCTTTTAAGAGCAGAGCAGAGGACTTTTTGACCAGCGTGGACATATGACAGACCATGTATGCTCAGAAGAGAATCCATATCTACTTTAAGAGAAGAGATGGCTGCCAAGGAGGAGATAATGGCCCCTACCCAGATTTTGTTATGTGGCTTGGTGATGCACTATTCTTTCCCTGGCTACTCACACTATTCCGTCCCTTCCCACACTACCTCTCGCTATATAGAACCCAATAAATACCTTATACCTGTCCCACCTGTTATGATTCCTAGTAAACTCAGCAAGCAGCCACAGAAGTAAAATACAAATGTCTTTATTCCAGCAAAATATATAGGCAAGGATTCAGTTCCAGGAACATGCAGGTTTTCATAAACAGGTATAATGAACAGGTATGGCAGGAAGGTACACAGAAATAAATGGTTCCACAGAAAACTAATATAGTTTGAATGCAGGGATAATAAGGGTGAGTTACCCAATTCCAGGATGCAAAAGTTTAGTCCAGGAAGCAAACAGAGTCCAGGCAAAGTAAATGTCACAAGCAAACTTTCATAGTCCGGTAATCAGGCCAAGGTCTAAGGTAACGAGAAGTCCAGCAGTATCCAGTATCCAGGCAAGGTTCGGGGTCACGAGCAGACAAGCATAAACAGAAAACAGGCCAAGGTCACAACGGGAGATGAAATATCAGCAGAATCAAACAGGAACAGGGGGAACACAAGCAGCGGCCAGGTAAACAAGGATGAACTGCTCAGAGCACAGCTTGAGGCAGGTACTTAAAGCAGTGCAACAGGTGCAGTTCCAATCAGGCATAATGCAAGGTGATTAACTCCTTCAGGCATGTAGAAAAGTTCAGGAACAGAACAGCAGCACCTCTGGTGGTATGAGGTACTGCTGCTAGGTACAAATGACAGACGGAGTTGTAACACCACCTCCCTCTTATTAAATTGACTAGGATTTTTTTTTCTGATATACAGGCAATGCTTACATGTCAATATCAAAGTAAAGCTAAACTGAATACTTCAATGTATATGTGTTTTGTCCCCTCCCTTTCCTCCTTAAAATGAAAATTTGTAAACAATTTAAAAAGGAGTTGGGAAGGAAAAAACAGCCCTCTCAGCAATCAACACCATGAATTTCCGTGGTCAACAGAAGGTTGCACTGTGTCTGTCTATACAAGGAATCATATTGATTTAGAGATTTGATGTCCGATGCATAGAACAATTTCAAGCTAGGATCTAGTATCTAGTTTGGTTAAGCAGTTTAGCAAACAAAGATTAGTTAATGTAATTATTTAATAAGTTTTGTCATTTTTGTTATATTAGTCTAGTTTTAAATGTATATAGCTTAAAAAAACACTATTCATAGTACCAATGAGGAAGAATGTCAGTGTATGTATTTTACTTTAAATACGTTTTTTCTACAGTGACTGGATCAGTTGACTTTTTTAACTTTGTTATATTAATTATAAGCTTACATTGATGGACCCTAAAACATCATTAGTTGTAAACTAGAACTGCAGCTGTCTCATGAAGATAGGTCTTTAGACTTCACACTTAAGTTGATTGCTAAATTATGCCTTCATTTACTTACCAGGATTTGTGAACTAATCTGTATAATCATATTGTCTCTCAAAGCCATCAGGACTATTTATTCTAAAATGGGCAGTCCCACTCAAAGAAGTGAAGTCAAATTCCACTGAAAGTACTGATTAGCAAGATTAGAGAGTATAGGTAGACTGGTAAAATTCTTATTTAACCTGGGCTAACCAGATATGTTCAAGGGATGTGCAGGCTGGCCCACTTTCAAGAAAACCAAAAAATGTACATGATATTACACTTTAGTGCATGGAGCCCAGAGTTTTCCTTTCTAGCATAGCATTTCCATCTCAGTGTCTCTACCTTAGAAGTGTTTCACCCCTGACTAGAAAAACTTGCACAGATATAGTTTAAAAAATGCTGTATAAAAGTGCACATAAACACGGCTATCTGGAACTCCCATTTGGCTCTTTGGCCAGCTTCACACTAATTTGTTCAGTTTAAAAGATAAAGAGGGACAATGAATAAGCAAAAGAAAGAAAAGAAAACAGAAAAGCTCTTCTACAAACTGCAATGCTTTCCAGAGGCAGCGTATACTTACCTGCCATAAGAGCAATCTGCAGATATGTCAAAAAATGCACATGGTGAAAATAGAAAATATGTCAATACTTTGCGCTTTGGATAATCCTCTTTATTAATTTTAACTTTTACATTTTTATCCTAAAATACTACTTAGTTTAGACACATTTGTGTCTGATTCAAATAGGAACGCAACTTGCATATTTGTTTAAAAAGAGCTTAGTTCCGGCTATATTCAAAGTGAAGCGGATTTCAAGATGTGTTTTGATTTGAATCTGGGTGTAAGTATGCGCTGTCTAAATATTACTTGCCATCTGTAGACAGACAGAGCAGAATGTAGTATTCACACAAGCATATGTGTAATACAAAGTCACATCAGAACACATATAGAAAAATATATTTCATAAAATAAAAGAACACCTCTAAACAGTAGAATCATTAATAAACATATGGTTGGTAACAAAAAAATTATATTTTTTTATATTGAATACATAAATCAAGATGTACTTAATGCATATTGTACACACAAGGGGCCTGAGTCATTAAGGAGAGCAAAGCATCAAAAAGGAGTAATTTTGTACCTGGGCAAAACCATGTTCCATTGGAAGGAGAGGTAAATTTAAAATGTGAGGACAGATTTATAGTTGGGGTATGGCATGTCCTAGATCAACTGTAAATTTTAGTGTAAAAAAACAGCTATCAAGTATTTGTGTGGTAGATAAAAAAAAACAGCCAGTATTTAACTTATGTGCAAAAGTATAAACTAATTTGCACCCCCTGCATTGTAACATGGTTTGTCCCGGAGAACATTTACTTCTTTTTTTTTTTGTCTTACTTTCCTTAATGACTCAGGCACAAGGTGTTTTTATGGTCTGTCTTACTTGCATACTCACAGGTTCTGCTTTAGCTAGTGGTACGAATATGGGTCTATGCCGTGCCAGTCATCACTATCAGTGATCACTTTTATCTGTCCTGTAGCTGGTGTATGGGTGAGGGGGGGCTGCAGTGAGACCTATGTTGGAGAGGGGGCTGCAATGAGAAATATAGGGGGGCCTGCAATGATAGTGACATGGAGGAGACTGCAGTAAAAGCATCATGGGGGTGCCTGCAGTGAGAACATCATTGAGGGAGGGTCAATGAGACCATCTCGGAGAGCTCTTCGATGAGAGAGGATTGGGAGGCGAATGAGGTAAATATGAGCAAGGCCGCTGAGAAGGGGGGGTGCTAATTACCCGGGCCCGGATATGCCAGGAGGCCCAGCCCATGCCCTCTCTGCCGACCGTTTATGGGGGGTTTTTTAAAAAAAAAAATACAATTGCCTATTTTTTTTTTACTTTTGCCTTTCTCATTTTTTTTATTAATTGGTAGGGGGGCAGGGTACTTAAAAAACAAAAAAGAATAAAAAAATACTCACATTATCGCGGCGCCGGCGTCCCTCTTCCCTCCTACCTGCTCCGCAGTGAATGTCGAGCATGATGTCAACACGCCCGACATTCAGTGAGGAGCTGCGCAGAGAGGACCCAGAAAGAACACAAAAGAGAAGAAAAGTAAAGAGATGAAAGAAGCTACTACAAAGGTAAGTAAATGAACGGAGGCAAGGGGAGGTAAGCAGAAAGGCACCGAGTGATGAAGAAGGGGGGAAGCACAATGTGATGAAGAAGGAGGGGGAGGCACAGTGTGATGAAGAAAGGGGGAGAGAAAGGCATAGAGTGATGAAGAAGGGGGGGGAAGAAAGGCACAGTGTGATGAAGAAAGGGGGAGAGAAAGGCATAGTGTGATGAAGAAGGGGGGAAGAGAAAGGCACAGTGTGATGAAAGAGAGGGGGGGAGCAGCAAGGCACAGTGTGATGAAAGAGAGGGGGGAGCTACATGGCACAGTGTGATGGAGGGGGGGTGCAGCATGACACAGTGTGATGAAGGAGGGGTAAGCAGCATGGCACAGTGTGATGAAGGGGGGGAGACAGCATGGCACAGTGATGAAGGGGAGGGGGAGAGCAGCATGGCACAGAGTGATGAAGGGGGATGCAGCATGGTGTGGAGGGACAGAAGACGCTGGAGCCGGTGCCCGTGAAGAGGGCGAAGATATCCGGCAGCGCTGTGCCCCTGGAGGGGCTGAAGAGGTCCCCGATGGTGCCCAGCTACAAGAAAGAAGAGGAGAAGTACTCACCCGTCCATCGATCCAGCGGCGGTGAGTATAACTTCTTTTTTGCAGGTCCTGTGCGCGGGAGAAGGATGAGCCAATCAGGGCTCATCTTTCCCCGCTGGCCAATCAGCGGCCGGATGCGCGAGCCAATCGCGGCTCGCGCCCGGCCATTCAAAAGATTGGCGCCGACGCGAGCCAATCAGCGCTCGCGCCGGCGGATGACGTCACGCCGGCGACTATATAAGTCGCCGGGTGGCGCCATTTTGCCAGAAGTCCGTCGGCGGAGAAGAGAGAGGACGGCTCTTCAAGACGTCCATCAAGAGAGCCAGCAGCAGCGGCGGCAGGGGGCCCTTGTAAGGGCCGTGAGCTACCCTGCCGCCCGAAGACTTCAATCAAGCCGCCGGAGCGGAGATCGTCGGCGGGGAGCCCTTGTCAGGGCTGAGGACGTGTCGCGGAGAGCTGCGGGATCAAGACCAGAAGACAAGCCAGCGGAGACCAGCAGTGGCGGCAGAGAGCCCTTGTTAGGGCTAAGAGCGCCTCTGCTGCCTGAAGACCGGCGGGATCAAGAACCGAAGACAGCGGAGACCAGCAGTGGCGGCAGAGAGCCCTTGTTAGGGCTAAGAGCGCCTCTGCTGCCTGAAGATCGGCGGGATCAAAAGCAGAAGCCGGCGGCAGAGCAGAGAAGCAGCGGCAGGCGGGGAAGGAGTCCAGGAGAAGCTCCCCGAAGACAGCCCCAGGTAAGGCCTTGCCAGGCAACTCCTCTCCCGGGCCCACGCCCGCAGTACATATAAGAAAGTCGGGCACAAGGCCCGTTGGCACTCCATAGTAGGGGCACAAGGCCCAGGGACCTGGGCACTAGGCCCCAACGTGGTAGTGGGCCAGTAGGCCATTAGTATCTATATAAAGGGGACAAGCCCCTGTTAGTTAGAGAGGGGGACTCTGAGCCCCAGGTACAAGGGCACAAGGCCCTAGGTAGTTAGTGGCCTAGAGGCCATAGGAAGGCCATAGGGCCTGGTTAGGGGCTGGTAGCCCATCTGCTATTAAGGGCACAAGGCCCCAGTCAGTTAGGAAGGCCACAGGCCTCAGGCAGGGGCTAGGACCCCTAGGTAGTAGGGCATAAGGCCCTAGTGAGTGGGCTCAGAGCCCTGGGTTAGAGAGGGGGCTGAGGCCCATTAGTCAGAGCAGAAGGCTCTGTGTGTAGCTGGGCAGAGACCCATGGTGTGTAGGGCCTAAGGCCCTGGTGGTGTGAGGTAGAGGCGTGGGAGCCTCGTGAGAGTAGACGCGGTCCTGTGTGAGGTGAGCACACGTGGTTAGGAGGTACGGTCGAGCGTAGGCTCCCGTGGTGCTGTAGCAACCTGTTGGTTGGCTAGCAGCGGTGTGTTCGGGTAAGTAGCGGCAAAGTACTGTAGACTGTATCTATTTATTCTGTCTGTGTGGCGAGTGTAGTTTACATTACAGTATTTTGGTGTGCTTTCTAACTGTGTCCAGGGGCAAGACGTCAGGCCCCCATTAAAGGTAGGCTCTTGTTTCCTGTGGTTTTCCTGTGCTAACCCGTGCTGTGTGGGGACAAGTGTAAGTAACAGCATACACATAGTCAGGGGAGAACACATGTAGTTTCCCTGTCCCTTAGGTCCCCGGGGTCACACTGGTACCCAGAGGGGGGTGGCTGAGTGAGTTGGTGGCAGTACAGCACACCTTGAGGCAGTTCCAGGGGCGGCCGTGGTTCTGATCAAGGGTCCTCAAGGCCGGTTCCGTGCAGGTGGACCTGTGGTTCCGGACGAAGGGACACGTGTGAGATACCCGAGTACAGGCAGTCGGGCGGTTCAGTTCGATCGGCTGTTCCGTGCGGCAGTCGGCCCGCGGGTTAGTGTGCTGTTTTACTGAGCCTCAGCCGGGCTTAAAGAACCCGTACTTAGGGCCTGTGTGTGACTCCATAGCAAGAAGGCAGCTTCTTGGTAAGACCTGGGTGAGGGGGTTAGGAACCGCCCTCCGGTTTAGGCTGTGAACACCGGCTGGTGTTCCCCGTAGCGTGTAACTAGTAGCTCCGTTAGTGCACCACATTTAGTTAGTCCTAGTGTTTGACGTAGTTGCGTTGCCGACCATTAGAACGTTGTTAGGGTCGGGTCGCCGTTTGTAGTTAGTCCAGTTTGTGGGTGCCATCTTAGTTCACGGAGAGCGTAGAGGGAGGCTGTGTGTCTTGTCATCCGCAGGAGTCGGGAAGGTGCAGGAGAACCGGATCGGAAGTGGGAGTGTCCCGGTGAGTATCACGCTCGATTCCCCCTTTCGGTTAGGCCCTCACCGGCAGGTGTGTGAGGCACTTGAGGCGGGATTAGTCCTCGGATTAGTCTTGGCCTTCAGTGCCTGTAGTCCCCCGCGTCTTGGCAAGAATAAACTGAGGAGGCGGCAAGGAGTTTGGACTGACCGTGTCCTTGTGCTTTGCCGTAGTCTCGGACAGCCCTTACCTGGTAGGCACGGCCGTAATCTCTGTCTCCATCTCAGAGGGACGTGATTGGAGGTGACTGCGGCTGCGGATCTGCTGGGATAGGATCGCAGCTGGGAAAGTGGAAGCGGACTGGAGGTGACCATCGTTTACAAGGTAAATTCTTTTGTGTGCGTCTGTCCCTGTCTTTTCCCCGCAGGGGGCGTTACATTTTGGCGTAGTCGGCAGGATCAACGATGGCTCATCGGGGGATCATTCCGCTGTACGAGGGATACAGCTGTGTCATCTCTCGTGACGAAGTGGCAGCGTTCACGAAGCAAATCCTGGAACGTTGTGAGACAAGGAAGAAGAAGAGCAAAGGTACTAAACGGCAACCGGTGGAAGAAATGCTGTGCTGGAAGTGTGGGTTGCCTGGACACTTCGCATACCAGTGCCCAGTTGCCGAGGAGCTCTTTGATGAATGGGAGGACGAAGAAGTCTCCGATGAATGGGAAGACGTAGAAGTCTTCGAGTGGAAGGACGAGGAAGCCGTCCATCCATGGTCTCAAGAGAAGTCGGAATCTGGAGGGAAGGATCGGCAGAGCCTGCTGACTGTTGGATCGCAGGTGATCGTCCCGTCCAAGCAAGATTCGCGACAGGAATACCCGCGTCAGCCGGATGCTGGAGCTGGGGTATTGGAGACGTCGGATACGTCAGACGACTTGTCCGTGGCTGTGGAAGAGTTGGTCCCTGAAGACGAAGGGAGAACTGAGCAGACCCTCCACGGGGCAACGCTGTGTCCGGAGACATGTGAAGATGTCTGCCCGGTGGTACCTGAGAGGATGGAAGCCATCAGTACCCCGGAAGAGAGAGCTGCTGAAGAAGTACTGCCTGACGAAGACTGTACTTTAGAGAGCGCAGCTGGAGAGTGGTGGATGTTATCACCTTCTGAAGAAGCTTCCCGCACAACCGAGGAGGTATCGGACGGATGGGAGGTTCCGGCAGGTGCTGAGGAAGAGACTCCCTGGATACCGACTTCGGGCGAGGAAGTTGCCAGGATGGTGTGGATCCTGCGCGAGAGGGCTTTACCGCGAAGGATCCGGTGGACGCAAGTCAGGGATGCCGGTAAGCGACCCTTGGAGGTGGACGTAGAGGAGAAGACGTTGATTGTGGGGACCACAATGGAAAAAGGCGGCGGAAATGTGGAGGGACAGAAGACGCTGGAGCCGGTGCCCGTGAAGAGGGCGAAGATATCCGGCAGCGCTGTGCCCCTGGAGGGGCTGAAGAGGTCCCCGATGGTGCCCAGCTACAAGAAAGAAGAGGAGAAGTACTCACCCGTCCATCGATCCAGCGGCGGTGAGTATAACTTCTTTTTTGCAGGTCCTGTGCGCGGGAGAAGGATGAGCCAATCAGGGCTCATCTTTCCCCGCTGGCCAATCAGCGGCCGGATGCGCGAGCCAATCGCGGCTCGCGCCCGGCCATTCAAAAGATTGGCGCCGACGCGAGCCAATCAGCGCTCGCGCCGGCGGATGACGTCACGCCGGCGACTATATAAGTCGCCGGGTGGCGCCATTTTGCCAGAAGTCCGTCGGCGGAGAAGAGAGAGGACGGCTCTTCAAGACGTCCATCAAGAGAGCCAGCAGCAGCGGCGGCAGGGGGCCCTTGTAAGGGCCGTGAGCTACCCTGCCGCCCGAAGACTTCAATCAAGCCGCCGGAGCGGAGATCGTCGGCGGGGAGCCCTTGTCAGGGCTGAGGACGTGTCGCGGAGAGCTGCGGGATCAAGACCAGAAGACAAGCCAGCGGAGACCAGCAGTGGCGGCAGAGAGCCCTTGTTAGGGCTAAGAGCGCCTCTGCTGCCTGAAGACCGGCGGGATCAAGAACCGAAGACAGCGGAGACCAGCAGTGGCGGCAGAGAGCCCTTGTTAGGGCTAAGAGCGCCTCTGCTGCCTGAAGATCGGCGGGATCAAAAGCAGAAGCCGGCGGCAGAGCAGAGAAGCAGCGGCAGGCGGGGAAGGAGTCCAGGAGAAGCTCCCCGAAGACAGCCCCAGGTAAGGCCTTGCCAGGCAACTCCTCTCCCGGGCCCACGCCCGCAGTACATATAAGAAAGTCGGGCACAAGGCCCGTTGGCACTCCATAGTAGGGGCACAAGGCCCAGGGACCTGGGCACTAGGCCCCAACGTGGTAGTGGGCCAGTAGGCCATTAGTATCTATATAAAGGGGACAAGCCCCTGTTAGTTAGAGAGGGGGACTCTGAGCCCCAGGTACAAGGGCACAAGGCCCTAGGTAGTTAGTGGCCTAGAGGCCATAGGAAGGCCATAGGGCCTGGTTAGGGGCTGGTAGCCCATCTGCTATTAAGGGCACAAGGCCCCAGTCAGTTAGGAAGGCCACAGGCCTCAGGCAGGGGCTAGGACCCCTAGGTAGTAGGGCATAAGGCCCTAGTGAGTGGGCTCAGAGCCCTGGGTTAGAGAGGGGGCTGAGGCCCATTAGTCAGAGCAGAAGGCTCTGTGTGTAGCTGGGCAGAGACCCATGGTGTGTAGGGCCTAAGGCCCTGGTGGTGTGAGGTAGAGGCGTGGGAGCCTCGTGAGAGTAGACGCGGTCCTGTGTGAGGTGAGCACACGTGGTTAGGAGGTACGGTCGAGCGTAGGCTCCCGTGGTGCTGTAGCAACCTGTTGGTTGGCTAGCAGCGGTGTGTTCGGGTAAGTAGCGGCAAAGTACTGTAGACTGTATCTATTTATTCTGTCTGTGTGGCGAGTGTAGTTTACATTACAGTATTTTGGTGTGCTTTCTAACTGTGTCCAGGGGCAAGACGTCAGGCCCCCATTAAAGGTAGGCTCTTGTTTCCTGTGGTTTTCCTGTGCTAACCCGTGCTGTGTGGGGACAAGTGTAAGTAACAGCATACACATAGTCAGGGGAGAACACATGTAGTTTCCCTGTCCCTTAGGTCCCCGGGGTCACACTGGTACCCAGAGGGGGGTGGCTGAGTGAGTTGGTGGCAGTACAGCACACCTTGAGGCAGTTCCAGGGGCGGCCGTGGTTCTGATCAAGGGTCCTCAAGGCCGGTTCCGTGCAGGTGGACCTGTGGTTCCGGACGAAGGGACACGTGTGAGATACCCGAGTACAGGCAGTCGGGCGGTTCAGTTCGATCGGCTGTTCCGTGCGGCAGTCGGCCCGCGGGTTAGTGTGCTGTTTTACTGAGCCTCAGCCGGGCTTAAAGAACCCGTACTTAGGGCCTGTGTGTGACTCCATAGCAAGAAGGCAGCTTCTTGGTAAGACCTGGGTGAGGGGGTTAGGAACCGCCCTCCGGTTTAGGCTGTGAACACCGGCTGGTGTTCCCCGTAGCGTGTAACTAGTAGCTCCGTTAGTGCACCACATTTAGTTAGTCCTAGTGTTTGACGTAGTTGCGTTGCCGACCATTAGAACGTTGTTAGGGTCGGGTCGCCGTTTGTAGTTAGTCCAGTTTGTGGGTGCCATCTTAGTTCACGGAGAGCGTAGAGGGAGGCTGTGTGTCTTGTCATCCGCAGGAGTCGGGAAGGTGCAGGAGAACCGGATCGGAAGTGGGAGTGTCCCGGTGAGTATCACGCTCGATTCCCCCTTTCGGTTAGGCCCTCACCGGCAGGTGTGTGAGGCACTTGAGGCGGGATTAGTCCTCGGATTAGTCTTGGCCTTCAGTGCCTGTAGTCCCCCGCGTCTTGGCAAGAATAAACTGAGGAGGCGGCAAGGAGTTTGGACTGACCGTGTCCTTGTGCTTTGCCGTAGTCTCGGACAGCCCTTACCTGGTAGGCACGGCCGTAATCTCTGTCTCCATCTCAGAGGGACGTGATTGGAGGTGACTGCGGCTGCGGATCTGCTGGGATAGGATCGCAGCTGGGAAAGTGGAAGCGGACTGGAGGTGACCATCGTTTACAAGGTAAATTCTTTTGTGTGCGTCTGTCCCTGTCTTTTCCCCGCAGGGGGCGTTACAATGGCACAGTGTGATGAAGGGGGGGCAGGTGAAGGGAGGAAAATCAGCATGGAAGGCGCAGTGTGATAATAAGGTGGTACAGCGTGGTTGTGATGAAGGGGCACAGTGGGATCATAAGGAGACACAGCGTGGTGATAATGAAGGGGCACAGTAATGTGTGTGGGATGTCACATGGGGCTTGTGGAAATGTAGTGTGTGTGAGATAGGTGTGGCAAATTAATTGGTGCTATTTTGTTTGTTGGGAGATAGTGGGGCAATTTAACAGTGGGAACTATTAATTTAAGATGGTGTGGTTTGGGGGCTAATGAATGTGGGGGTGAGTTTGGGGAGAATGAGGTCTCTTTATTATATGTGACTATGAATTATTTAATGGCAATGATGGTTGCGAGAAATAGGTATATTTATGAAATATAAATACTAATAATTTATTGCTGGGGATGTTTGGAGGGAGGGAAATAGGTTTATTTTTTAAATGGGAATACTATTATTTTAAAGTTAGGGCTGGAGAAAGGCCTAATTATTAATCGTGGGTGCTATTGATTTAACGCCGAGGCTGGTTGGAATTTTCTAAATATACCCATTTTTTTTCCAAATAGGAATTCCAGGACCCAGACAAGCGGCAACTAAAGAAACCTGCAGCTACAGGTGGTAAAAGTGACAAGAACAGGTAGGAGAGAGCAGGACAGTCTGTCAAATGTTCTGATTCTAGTGGGACAATCCCAATTTTTCGTGATTTTTCTGCCAATCTAAGGGGCAGGCCAAGTCTGTGTACTCTTTATATAATCACTGCATTCTTTATATGCTACACTATGGTGCTAGATGTCCTTTATGGGCTTACCACACCCCCTCTGGTGGTTTGGTTACTCCTCTCTAGTGGCTGGCCACACCCCCTCTGGTGGGCCTCTGCCATTGTTTTCCCCACTGCGAATGTGAATTGGGGGCACTTATGTGAGGCATAACGCGATTGTGGGCACTTATGTGTGACATAAAATGAATTGGGGCATTACTGCACTATAATATGAACTGGGGACTCTACTATCATCATCATCAACATCTATTTATTTATATAGCGCCACTAATTCTACCGCGCTGTACAGAGAAGTCACTCGCATCACTCTACTCACTCTACTATGTGGTATGTTATGATTTGTGGGCAGGACTATTTACCACAGTATTAACTGGGCCTCTACTATGAGGGCATAACTAAGAGACACTATGAGGTCACTGTCCTGCTGTCCTGAAAGTCAGGACTGCTGTCACATATGTCATGCTCTGGCGATCACGCACTGCACACTTCTGCCAAAGGTGTACACAGCAATGCAGGGTTTTTTCTGTAAGAGGGTGGCTTAGCACTTTTCACCTGCTAGACACGCCCCAATGATGCACAGCCATTCCCCCAACTGTCTGACCACTCAAATTTGCCCCATTGAGATGCGAGCAAAAGTGGCCGATACTTTTTACCATATAAGTGGTGCAAATGCGCAGATTGAATCTGCCCCTATGTCTGATAACTTTGTCTGTGGAGCCTAACTTGGTTATTTTATGGATTATCTCTCATTGTATGGCAGCATAGCAGAGACACCAGAGCGATATTTGTCCTGCTACTTCTTGAGAAATTTGCTAGGCAGCTCCCAGATCATTCTCTATAAACCTAGATGGCACACAACCATAAGTGAGTGGAGCTTACGGCTTACCGACTGACACAATAATTTCAATTATTGAGCCTTATCCTCTCAATGAGTCAGTTACTAAGCTCTCACTATGCATTGTTAGATATTTGCTCATCTTTACAGAATCACATAGATAATTGGTGAATAACTTCCAAACATGTGCGCTGTGAGTGAGCAAGGTTGGTTGACATTGATCAATCATTATGAAGACAACTTAATTTTACAAATGGTTTTAAGGATCATTGGTGAGTGGGTAACACTCTTGCAGCCTTCCAGCGGATCCAGTGTAAGCAAGACTTTAAGTTAAATGCCAGCCACAGATTTGTGATGATTGCTCAGGCTGCCAAGCACTAATCAGTGAAATGGGGCAGGGGTTTTTGAAAGGAAGCATTACCTTGTAAACCCTTTATAACTATATAAATGAACAAAATATTCTAAATTGTTAAAAGTAGTAATAAACAATTCATTCTGAACCTGAAAATTCCATAGCAGCTAGATGATAATAGTAACCCAAAACTTATTATGACATTTTCAATTTAAACTTTAAAGCTGAAATCCAACGTAGACTTTTATTTTTTGAAGCAGCAGGTTTTCTACCTTTGTAACACAAGCTGAAAATAGTGCTATCATTTTCCAGTACGTCCTCCTTTAACACAGTCTGCCGTTTGCAAAATCAGTCTGTTTGGGATAGGGATATGGCAGCCATTGCAAGTAAAATATTGTTTCCCTGTATATTAAATTGCATTGTTATAGTGTGATTTATTTAACCCTTTCACCAATCAATCTGTTGATGATTTGTGTTAAAGAAATTTTAAAACTCTTTATTCAGATATTTGCCTGGGTGTGAAAGTACTTTTCCAAGCCCATGGTATTGTGGCGGGTGACAGGTGGAAAGTAAGCCCAGTGAGTGCTGTTTCAGTGCAGGAGTCAGTGCTGGTTAAGTCCAGGTACACTGTCCACTGGTCAATTCAGCCAATCGTGAGCAGTGAGTGCTTGTTTCAAAGCCTCTCTGCTCACTACATCATACGTCATGCACTGTGGTTACCTAGGTCATCTCATGACACTTAGACAAATGCAAATTATTTGTAGCATTTAAAAGAAAACAATTTAAGAAAACATAACAACTCTCTATCTCTCTTTTTAAAGGTAGCCAATGTCATTTATATTAAATAAACACACATTATTTTATTACAGGACAACAGCTTTAGCCATAACACAATATTATCAAAATATTAACCATACATTCTAAACCCATCCTAAAACTCAAACACAGCTAAGAGCAAAGAAAAATACATACAACTTAAACTGTGTCAAAACTAATACAGAAAGAAATGTGTAAAATAAATGGCATGAATTCCTGTGTAAAATACTATGTACATATATTTGAATATATAAACTATAATAAGTGATAATAATCCACTCCTCTTTGCAAATTAAATTATAAGTGAAACAATGATTTTTTTTTTCTTAAAATAAACCATAACAAATCCAAAGGTGTTCAATCCATCTGAAAAAATGTATTTATATTTCCAGATAAAATAAAAATTTACCCCCTAATTTTTGTTCGATTTCTGTATACAAAAAAAATCACATTCCAGACTGCATGACAGAAATGTATAATATAAATTGTACATATTTTTCCTGATTTGTTTTTTATAAAGATTTTGGTTTTCAAAAATTCACCATGATTAATAAAACTGCTCTGAATTTTACATCTACATGTTAATAAATATTATTTTGGGGGCGATTTTAAATTAAAACTTAGCCCTGCGAATCTATACTTTTGACATTTGTTACATCCCCCGAGATTTTATTTTGGACATGCAGTGTTTTATGTTCCTTAGTGGTCTATACAGGCTGAGGTATTGAAAGCAAAATCATTGAGAACACCAGAGTCAAAACAGGTTTAAGACTAGACTAGGCTGTCTAAAAGTGCGTATTACTTCTGACTAAATTGTTTTCCTTATCTAGCAGTTTGTTCTAAGAAGTCAAGCTTAGCCTTAAAACGAACCCAATAAGTCTTTCAGTTTGACTGGAAACTCCACATTTTTCCTTTTTAGAAACATGTCACAGACATTCCTCTGTTTCATTACTCTATGTTGCTTCTACTTTCCCTTGTATTAAATGGCAAGCAGGGAAAGCAATATCACTACTCATTCCAGCACTTTCAGAGGTTTGAAAACCAGCCTCTATCTGGAAATGGGCCCAGACTGTCTGGACATTGCTCAGCAGCAGAAAGACCTATTGTTTGGTTTGGCAGGTAACTTATTTTTCCCAGAGCCAAAAAAGGCTGGACGAGATTACAGCCAGTGACCCTGGAAATGGGAGGAAGGCCCAGTCTTGCATTCCCTCCCCCCATCACTATTTTTTCTCTGTGAAAGTTAATCAGTTGACTCTGTTATATTATTCTGTTTACATTATCTAAGGCTGCCTCTCTGATGTTAAAAGTATGGAGATTGTGAAAGCAGGAGACCATATTTATAGCCATGCTCCCTGCATAATGTCACTTGCATTTATTTCAGCTAAAACCAGAAAGGAAATAAAAAGCATTCACAGCACACCAATATATTATTCTCTGTTTAGAGTATATGTCTTGAAAATGATAAGTATATCTTACTAGAAAAATGTATTGGTCTATAGACTTACGCTTAGTAATTGTATTGTATAATGCCTGTTGTCTAAACAACTATATCAGCACAGAACTGAAGCACATTACTGTACATTTTAAGTGCATTTAGGTAAATAAAGTACACACGGAAATAGGATCATTTATAACATGCCCACAGGTCATCATAATGTAATTTCTCTGATTATTAAAATAATAACTTATTGTTTAACTCATGTCATATGTAATTTGTTTGCATTATGATCCCTTAATGTAAAGCTCTGCATAAGATGTCAGTGCTTTATAAATAAAAATGAAAATAACTTATCTGTAAGGGAAATAAAGGTGAAAAGACATTTGACACTATTTAATACATTCTACACAACCCTGTATTATAAGGGTAATCTTCCTTTAAATGGCCACTACAAAATACATTTTACCTTGTATAAAATAGTTACATTTACCATTTAGTTTCAAGCTATTGTTCTATGTTGATCATTATTGTGTACTGTCTCATACTACCATAATCCTCATCATCATCATCATCATTTATTATATAGCGCCAACATATTCCGTACCATAAACCTACAGCAACATATCTGCATAAAAAAATATTTTAAAATAATACAACCCTAAGTCAACTCATAGATAAATATTTAAAAAAGCTAAATTAGGAAAAAAAAAAAAAAAAGCTTCAAGGAATGATGTGCAATGGCGAGCAGAGTGCCATCTGTACACCCTTCCCAACCTAGGTCCAGGCATGTGTGGCCTCACCACAAATTTTGGCTTGGGTTTATAAGACCTATCCGTGTGCACCCAGAGATGCACTGTATGAATACTGATCTAAGGATAATAATGTATTTTTGCAAATGTTTACTGTTTCAAAAACAATTTTATTTAAAAGAAAAAGTACATTAAGTAATGTGCAAATGTTAAACAAAAGCTACTTTTAACTAATATAGTTTCTTTAGACAGGGTATTGCTGATTGTTCTGAGCTTGATATAAATTTTTAAAAAAAATATAAACAGTTCTCTTGAGAGTTTATAATGTAAGGATGGTATAAAAGTGTGTGATGCTCATAGTGGGAGCAGCTGAGTTGTGCAGGGAGAGAGTTAGCTAGTTAAGTGGTGACGGTGGTGATTGAGAGCCGACTCTTGAGAGTGTTAGAGTTGGAATGGAATGATAGTGTTTATGTTCAGAGCCACATAAGAGCCGAGAGATTGAGAAAGTGCTGCAGAGAAAGAGACACAGGAACATGTGAAGTGCCCGAGACAGAGAGAGAGAGAGAGAGAGAGGAGAGATAGAGAGAGAGAGAGAGAGAGAGAGAGAGAGAGAGAGAGGAGAGAGATAAAACAAACTGTGAAGGCAGAGTAGGTTCCAGCTATGAGATAAGTCTAGTGCGCAGTGCAGCTAATCTCATTGGAGTGAGAGTCAGATACTGAGACTGTAGAAGCATGTTTATGAGAGGATTAAGGGTCAGCAAGTAAGGGGGTCCAAGCATCCTTAAACAGCAGGAACAGCTGGCTGTATTTCTGCAATTAATTTAATTTAGAAGAAACAGCCATCAGCCACCTATAAGCTACCATGCAAGAGGAGCCATGCCAGGAGAATGCAAGTCCCCCAATGAGTGAGTGTTAGCTCTTCAGCCAAGTAAACTTGTAAGCATGATGATTAGTGGGATGACAAAAGTTGCTTATTATGCAAAGTGGTGATTTGAGCAAATGTAAAGATAACAGACTGTATATAGATATTGTAAGAATCAATTAATCAGTCTGTATCTCTTTTCTCACAAAATATGAAATAAAGAACTGGTACTTTTATAGACCTTCTGATTCCCCCAGATCCCAGTGGCAATGGAAGGGGACAGTGTCCCATTTCTTGGGGGTTAAGTCTACGCTGTGATTGTAAATATGTCCTTATGTAACTATATTGTATTCGGTAGACCTATGTGTTATTGCCCTACAGGTTCTGGATGGAACATGCCTTCTTGGTCGCAAATACATATGTCATACACAAAGCCACTTATAATACCGGTATGTGCTGTCACCTTTGCTTATTTCACTGACATGATTCTGAGGAAATAAGAGACTGATCAGCAACTGGATGACTGACCTAAGGGTACTACCAGGTAAAATCATGAAGGACACAATACCACAATACACCCATGCAAACAGTTACAATAATTATTTGTAATATGTTTTAATATGTAGCATGGTGTGCCTAATGTAAGTATGTCAAAGTCCTTCATAATACAACCTCATAATTAAATGAGAGAACCTTTATATATAGTTACAAATTTCATGCAAATATGGTCAGCTTGCATGGTTCAAATTGCTTTATGGAGTGAAATGTAATTTAGCACAAGTTTCAGAACCTATTGGAATTGAACATATTGACAATGAACCTGTTCAAATGCTGGGAGATAGCATGACCACTTTTGATTCTTATTAGAGATTAAAGGAAATTACTACATACTAAATTCTGCAGTTCATTATGGTTGTTTAATTAGTTAATATTAAAACAAAACTTGAGCAATGGGGGTTAAGTAATTAAATAAACTTATAATTACAGTATTCCAAAATCCTTCACATAAAGCTCACAGCAAGTCCTGTGCTTTATAAAACTCTATAATATGTTTTTATGGATTGGTTTACAAAACTGTATATTATTTTCAAAATGAGGTTTCACCAGAGATTTATAGAGATGTGGAAAATTATGCCCTCTGTTTATTTCTGTTCTAATGCACAGTAAAATATTTTAAACCTTCACAGCTGATTTATATTGGGCACTATTTGTAAGTTTGATATCATCAACAACATTCAAAACTTTCTTACACATTGAAACACATGGATCAGCATTTAGTTAATTAGTTAATTTGACAAGTGTGTAAACCATTTGTTGACACCAAGGGGTATTTTTACTAAACTGTGAGTTGTGGATATGCTGCCTATGGCAACCAATCAGATTCTAGCTGTCATTTTGTAAAATGTATTAAATTAATAACTAGAATATGATTGGTTGCCATAGGCAACATCTCCACCTTTTCAAACCCACAGATTAGTAAATATACCCGTAAGGGTAGATTTATTACACTTTGTAAAAAGGAAAAGTGGAAGTCTTTCCCATAGCAACCAATCACATTCTAGCTATCATTTATCTAGTATATTCTAGAAAATTATAGTTAGAATCTGATTGGTTGCAAGATCTCCACCTTTCCTTTTCAATAGTTTGATAAATTTACCCCTAAGGGTCATTCTCGAACATGTAAAAAATGGATTGTTGCTCTGGGCTGAAGCACCTTTTGAACACATTTACAAGTTAACCAGTTTTTATAAATGACCTCCAATATACTATTAGTAAAATAATATTATTTATGTGTAAGTAATTATAACCAATTAGGTCACTAGTCAATAAACACTTCCTTTTAGAGGCTGAGTAAAATAATATATTTACTTACATTATCTCTGTCTAATCCTACTGATCTTGCTAGTCCAGTTTCAACAGGAGTTTGAATTCTTTAAAAATAAGCGTTTTGACATAAGTATTTCTGGTGATGGATAACAGGACACATAGGGACATCAAGTGAAGGAGCACTAGTGGAAATCAAGTGAGGGCTAAGTAAGCAGAACAACACTGTGGAAAAATTGGGGGTTAGCTCTAAAACTCTAAAGTGTGATGCCAAACACAGATTCCAAGAATGTGTCTCTAAAGTCAGACTAGTCATGGTCTTTGGCTACAGCTGACCACTTTCATTTAGAACTTAATGTCCTCACAGGTCTTGTTCATGCAAAGTTATTTTGTGGAGGGTAGTGGCACAGGATAACACTAATGCAGTGACAGGAATGACAATTGGCTGGAATAGGTTACCAAACATACATTATAAGCCGTGCATATTAAAATACTACAAGTACCTGCACAGACATGGCCAACCAGGCTGAGGTCATTGCAGGAACAAAGAAAAAATGGCCAGTTTCATGCAGTGCTCAAGGCAGGTGGCAATCTAATGACTGTTCAGGTTCTAGGAAAAGTGAGAGCAGGCAGCTAACCAAAACAAGGTCAAGACCCAGACAGGGTGATTTTAACAAAGAGACTAAAAAGAAATATGCAGTGTGCCCATAGTGACAGGTGGTGCACCATTAATAATGGCGCCTGGATAAGGGAGACCCTAAGGAAATTCCTATGTCAGTCATCCAGTATTCTAGGAGACATCTTGATTCAAAATAGAAAATCTCCTCTGTTAGGTGATTTGCTGCTTGAGTAAGAGAATCATAAGGTCTTAGTTAAATAAAAGAAATATACTAACCATAATTTAATAGTCTAAATTCTAACCCTTACATACAATATAGTTAACAGTATCGCAACATAAACTAACCCACATATTTTTCTCTTTCCCCCATTCAATTATTGACTTTTCACTTTTGCACAAGAGAAAAATAGGCCTATGCATGCAAGAAAGCCTGTACAAATTATTACATGTGATAATCTTCTCAAATATCTGCTCACCATCTGCAGCTGAAGAGTACTGGGGCTCATACCACAGTAAAAATCCTCTTCGGGCTGTTTAAAACAGAGCTGATGCCCTTATAGGGTGGGAGGGGGGGTTGCAAAAACAGCTTACCAGTGGCTATCAGCCATGACCCCCCCTGGGCTGGGACATTCAGGGTAATTAAAAAGATTGTGACCTCTGGAGTGACACCTTTGCTATCTCAGTGGTTCCAGTATAATGGACCAGGGTCCCTAAGATCCATTATACCAAAATAATAAAAATAAGTAAAGCATAGAAGATTTTACAATAAACTTGAACTGAATAAAAGACTGCACAAACACTTGTTTACCACTTTATTAAATATAAGAAAAAAATCTTCACTCTCGATCCTTCATAGTCCAATAGGGAAACAGGAGTACAAAAGTATCTCTTTTCATACCCAATTGAATATAAAATTAGGCCCAAGACCCAATCCAAGACTATAAGAATTTTCTTACATTGCAATTTGTACCATTGAAACGTAAAAAAAACCAACAAAACTTATCATTTATTACTAATATTACTCTTTGTCCAATTTTCGTGCACTTTACTTTTGAAAACTATAATTTGATATATATTTAAAAAATGTGATTGATGTTGTTATTAATATTATATTCATAGATTTCAAATTTAGCCCACAATCCATTTGGATACATACAGTATACCAGTCATAGTCTAAGAGCGCTGAATTCACTTTTTTTTTTTCTGTACCGACAGAGCTTGGGTAACTCCACACTTCAAGCAGCTCATACGACCTGACACAACCACCATTAGTAGCGCTGATCAGTACTTTCTTTTGATATATTTATTCTAACCACGATGGAAAGCAGCACAGTACGTGGGAAAACCACTAACACCAAGGATAAATCATGATTCAACTAAAGAAACAATGGTCAAATTCACAGGACTACAAACACATAGGGAAGTACGAGAGGCAAAAACCACAAACATTTTGTAAGAAACAGAACACATGGAAATTGACTTTTGTCAGACATTGCTTAAACTATCGAAATGTATGAAGAAAGAAACAAAATTATGGTGGGATAAATACAGGGGTTAAAAATACTCAAAAATAGATACACACATCCAGGGCAATTATGAATTTATGAGTTAATGGTAAAGGATAGTTAACCAATGCTTCTTCTCTCTAATAAAACTAATCATAACAGAAAGAAGTAGGGAATTAACCACTCTAGACCAAGAGATGAAAGAGCTAGAGATACTACTAGTAAGATTTAAAAAATATGCAGATTTCACCTAGAAAGATTGATCAGACATAGGTTAGACAAAAAGGAAAATGAAATATTGGACATAAAAAGAACTAATATACTAAGGGACAAATTTGGGATTAAAAAAGGAAAATCACAACATACATATAAAACCATATCTAAAGGACCATTATCATTCTACCACATTTTTTTTAAAAAAGGGTAAGAACCACCGACAAAACACAAACAATAGTCCCATATATAAAAAATTAGATATAACAAAACAAACAATAGTCCCATATATAAAAAATTAGATATAACATACCAACAAATTATGTCACACCTACACTATAAAAGGGACAGTACCAGGCAGACCGAAAGAGATAAAAAATGTCTTAGAAGACACAAACAGTTCAGAAAGATAGTCAGAAACATCATTCTCAATAAATGATGACACAGAAATTGAGACAAGATATGAGACACTAGCAGTATAGCCATATGAGAAGGGCTAGATAGACTATATAAAGTCAAAAAGAACCATCAGGAGGACTAAACATAAAACTCCACAAAAACAAGGCAAAAAACCCAGTGTAGCACCAACAGTTTATCAAAAGCCAGGCACAGGCACCAGACCCTACAAGCAGGATAATTGTCACATATGGAAAGAGATGAACCCTGCAGCTATCAAGGGGTGGTGCTGACACCCCTACAATATATATAAGAAACAAAAAATGTAGACAGCGCTGGGAAAATCTCAGACCAAGACAAACATCATAGGTGAGATGTCAGTCAATAAAATAATCTCCAAGTAATACGAACAAAGAAGACTCTGGAGATTATATTCCGATGATTTAATCACATACACAATAGAGGATAATTGCACATCTCTATTATCTCTATTTTCAGTATAAAAATTCCATCATAAAAAAATACATGTCAAACAATAAAAAATATATATATATTCTTCAATAGATATAGCATCGATGGTTTGCCTATAAAAGCGTTGTAATAAAAAGAAAAAGAAAAAATAAGAAATGGATGCAGATATTAATGGATGTTCCTAAAAAGGCCTATAAAGCCAATAAATAAATTTGCACAAGGTGGATCATCGAGATAAATCCAATGATATGGAAAAAAATATAAATATCAGCAGATAGGAGACTACATAGATGTTAGGGATGTGTGAAACACAATCTTACTGGTTTACATAGAGTCCTCCGATATTTTGGATAGAATGGAATATGTCCAGGTTAATCTTCAATCAGATATTAAATCTGGGAGCTTAGTACTTCCACAATCCTCATAAAATGCCAAACTTGCCTTAAATGTTAGAAGGATCCCAATTGCAGCTCCTTGATAGTATTAGTCGCAGCATGCCAGCTTGCTAGCTCCGCTGTAGAGAAATCAGTAGAAACAGGTGCGTACCTGATGTTAGTCCGTGGAAAACAGAATAGACGCCGGAGTGTTCCTGATGTGTCCTTAGTCAGCGTACTCGCATCAATAGATAGGACTGGGTCACTTCTCGGCTGATCAAAATGTAAATAAGCACAAATAGCTTACAGCATGTGCTGGTATGGTAACAAATGGCTGTTAATCCGTGGGAAACAGAATAGACGCCGGAGTGCTCCTGATATGTCCTTAGTCAGCGTACTCGCATCAGTAGATAGGACTAGGTCACTTCTCGGCTAATCAAGATGTAAATAAGCACAGATAGCTTACAGCATGTGCTGGTATGGTAACAAATGGCAACGCGTTTCGTCCACCGTACTGTAGACTTTCTCAAAGCCTCACCTATGATGTTTGTCTTGGTCTGAGATTTTTCCAGCGCTGTCTACATTTTTTGTTTCATATACAGTAATTTATCATGAATGATGACTGAACAGCATAGAACACTTTTGAAAAAATAATGAATTTTGGACAGCGAACAAATTGACTTCAAATTGATGGGACAAGACCTCAGAGCGAATCTGTTGCTATGGTGCAGGTACATAAATGCTGTCCTCTTCATTTAGAAAAGGGATAAGGATTCATTACAGAAATTCCTCACATAGCTCAATGACAATGATAGAAACCTGACATACACAACTGAACTCCGTAAAGGACACATACAATTTCTGTATTGTAAAATCTCTATAGAAAGCAGCAAAATAGCCTCAAAAACCTTACAAAATTAAGTTGACATAAACAGTTTCAGACTGGCCAGTTTTCACCATCACCCTAGCTGGCTAGCTAACATTCTGGCAGGACAATTTAGGAGAATCAGAACAAATTGCTTGAACATAAACTAGTGGTACAGAGCTACAGAAACGGTTTCTAGAGAAATCCTATGATCCAACACTAATTAATGAAGCTTTCGAGAGAATCAAAAACATATAAAGACAAGCACTGTTGATCTATAAAAACAAGTAAGTCACTGAAAATGCAGATAGCATTTTCTTTACTACACAATACTCGACATCAGTCAACTGGATCATTAAATGCTTAAGAAACACTGGCATGTGGTACTTTCAGACACCACTCTGGGAAAAATGCATCCATCCCAACCAAAAGTAGTATTTAGAAAAGCTCCAAACCTTAGTACCAAATTGATCAAAAAGGACATACTAGTAAAAAAAAAAAAAAGACATGGCTCATAATAGCAAGAATAGGGAGGGTTTCTAATTTTGCAGAAAGTGCATCAAATACAAGAACCTACAGGGCACTAGCACAAAACCAATCTGACAATTAAATTCCAATATTACAAAGAGACGTTAAATATCAAACAGTTCTTTCCTGTTACAGAAGTAACATCATATCCTTGAATGATCATACAAATTGCAATATATCAGTCGACAATTAGAAAATTAAACGCAAGAATTTGTGAACATGTACACAATATCAGAAAGAGTATCGTAAGCACAATGTCTCCCAACACTTCAGTGAAGTACAAAAATGTAACCGCAATGGTCTGAGATTATTGGCAGTAAAACAAGTAGATAAAAACTGGAGGGGAGGGGGGCGTAGCTAGGACGCCATTACGGATAGTCACGACTTCTGGGCTCTCCCTGTCCTCGGTGTGACCTCCCTACAATCAGGCTTTTACGCTGCCTGAGTATCCTGTGCGGCGTGTGACGGTCACTGGAGCCTCCGGTGTCACCCACCTGCCATTTGGGACATTTGGAGCCCGCCTGCAGGCGGCTGAAGTTCCGGCGCCGAGTGCCCTCTTACATCCTGGGCTTGCTGGCGCCTGGGTGATAGACCCCTCGCATCCTGAGGAGCCCCGCCGACTCTGCTGACCTCTGGCCGAAGTCCCTGCCACTCGGGGCGCTTATACCGGGTTTTTGGGCCTACTTCCGGTTGAGTCCCCGAGGTAAAGTTTCGAGCTGCCCAGAGGACCCTGCTACTTCCGGTTTCGCAGTGGGACTTCCGGGCGGACAAGTGCTGAGCTCCGTGGTGCGAGGTGCTGGAATTGACTTCACAGCCCTATCTTTATCCCCATACTAAAACCTAGGGATCCCCGGGAACGGGGTGCTGCCGCCGAACAGGATATAATCAGCCTCCCTCTACCCACGGCTGTGGGCCCGGCCGGACGCAGCATGACACGGTGGAGTCTGCAGTGGGGAATCGCCTTCTGCCCGTGGGAAGACCTGCATTGACCGAATCCTCTCAGACAGAAGAGAAGGTACGTGCCCGGCTAGAGATATTCAACCACCTGCACCTATACCATTAGTCTAGTGGCGGGCATACGGCTAAATTGCGGCCTGAAAAGCTGAGAGGCCCTTTGTCACTTGACCCCATCTCTGTGGCTGCGGCTCCCAGCTGCTGTCTCGAGCCCTGCTGCTTAAACCCCCCTGCAATAACCGAGACACCCCTACAACAAAACACCCAGGTTTGTCACCCTGGCATAAGTGGCAGAGGCGCCCTGCGCTATTGAATATTTGCCTGACAACCCTGCACTACCTGTTATAGAACCTTACAATCGAGACCTGCTGTTCTATAATTATAATTCTTACAAATCTGTATTATTGGATGTGAGCAAATCCTGTGCCAGCTGTCAAATTCCAGGGGTCGCCCACCAGTTACAGCTCCTACACCCTGTACAATACCAAGAGTTTGCATATATGTTCTAACTTCGCATCAGGCTCACTGAGGATGGCCGGGGTCCCTATCTGGTATGCAGTTGTGATGTAACAATTGCCTCATTACCGAGAGGCCTTTTATGATCGAATCTTCTGTTCAGAAGTTTGTTGTATTTTACCTACCCTCTCCGATTCCTCCTTCATCCTTGACCCTTCTCTACTTAGCTATGCCGAAAAACAAAAAACTTCATTCGAAGGTTATCCCTCAATATTACCCTAATAAGCGCTCTACAGAACAAGCGGGTTCGGACTCAGACTCCGATGAAGATGTGTCCGCTCCAGTTATCAAAAAAGACTTTCTCTCCTTGATCAAAGAAATGTAGGAGCTTCGGTTTTCAACCCACACTGAGGTTCAGCACGCTCTTCATAGTCTGAGATCAGAGGTGTCCTCACTGGGTTCTCGCACGGACCATATTGAGAGGAGGATGGATGATTTTGTCTCAGGTCAAGAAGCAACGACCGATAACCTAACTCAAATCCGCCAGGAGCTCAATAATATCCATGAATGTCAAGAAGTTATGGACAACCGAGCCCGGAGAAATAACCTCCGAATTAAAGGCATCCGAGAGTCCGTTGAATCTGTGCATCTGCACCCCTATCTCCGGAAACTATTTTCCCAGCTTGCTCCAGAAGTCCTGGAAGATCAATTCTTGCTGGATAGAGCCCACAGAGCTCTTAAACCCCGCCCATCGGATCAATCTACACCTAGAGACGTTATCTTCCGCCTTCATTACTTTACGACCAAGGAGGCTGTCTTACAAGCAGCTAGAAAGCTTCCTGTTCTATCTTATGAAGGATTTACCCTCCAAATTTTTCAGGACTTCTCTCCCACTACCTTGTCTCGGAGGCGTGAACTCCAGCCTGTCACCTCAATCCTCAGAGAGAACAACATCAGATATCGCTGGGGGTTTCCCTTCCGTCTCTATCTTTGGCACCAGAACCAACAACTGTCAGCTAAAAGCTTAGGCGAGGCACAAGACCTCCTTCGAAAGATTGGACTGAATCAACAAGCTTCCACGGATGCTCCTCAAGCCCTTGCAAATGTGGCGGGCACCGCCATACCGAGAGCGCAACGGCTCCCTCGTAGAGACTGGTCAACTGTCCCTCATCACTCTAAACCGCAATCTGCGGATCCGTGACCGGCAAGTTCCCGTCCCTGCTCCTCCCTCAAAGTGCGCCTGCACTTACCTCTACGGGTCTCGATGTGGCCTTCGGTACTTCCTGACATAGTCCTATAATTGGACACGGGACTCAAGGCTCCCATGTCTTTAGATGGCCTCGCCCCTCATTTCCTACTACACTAAAACTATAATATTGGTGCTAGACACTGTAATGCCTTATACTATCTGTTGCCTTCTTGCTGCCTGCCTCCTGTGAAGGCGGGTTGTTGTTCTTTATATTTTCTAGGTGTGACGAGACAATGTTGATGCGCACACTACAGCTCCTGCTTTCGCCACCGATAAGTAGCTGTGATGCTTTGTTCTAATTGTCTCCATGTTGCATTTACAGTTGTTATGCTGTTTATTTGATTCTCTTTCTATAGCTCTTTTACTGGGCCCTCACTAGGTGGCTTCACGAGTGTCTACTACGATATGCCTAGTGTTATTGAGCTATTTACTACCTCATATAATATGTTTATTGCTGTTAATTATTACCTTTGTCTTCTCCTTTCTTGTATTTCCCCTTTTCCTCATCTACCGTAGAGGCCAGTATCCTCCCTATTCCGTCCTCACTTCCCTCCCTCCCAATAAGTCATACACATTTAAATGGTCTCTCAGATTCCCCTCCTAGGTCCCCCGGCCCTCCGTTTTCTTTTGTGGTTGCTCCGAGTCTACCATCACCCCCCTTAGAGTCTAGGGCTCTACGCTGGTCCCCCTGATGGCCTGTCCATCATGTCCTATCCTCTACCAGCATTTACGACAAGTGGACTTTGGCCCGCCATGTCGATCCCCTTGTACCCTTAACCTTTGGTTCTCCCCTCCTTCTCCTCACTGGTCGACACCTGCCATGTCTTCCCATGTACATTCTTCCTTTTTTCTCCTCTTCCCTGACATTTCTTCCCTCTTCTGATCTCTAGCGCTCCTCTCATTGATTTTCTTATGACCCTTAACCTTATCTCCTATAATGTCAAGGGCCTCAACTCCCCCCAGAAACGGGCTAAACTCCAGTCCTCTCTTAAATCTCTTAAAGGGGACTTGGTATTCCTACAAGAAACTCATTTTGTCCAACATCTCCACCCCGAGCTTCGCTCCAGAAAATTTCCCTTGACATTTCATGCATGTGACCATAGGCAGAAAAAACGGGGTGTAGCAATTCTGTTTGCGTGCCATTTAATTTTTGAACTTCATGACTCTCATAAAGATAAAGAAGTTAGATTTCTGATCCTCATAGGTACTCTGAATAATCTCCCCTGTACTCTAGTGAACCTCTACGCACGCAACACCGGCCAGCATAGGTTCTTCAAAAAACTGGGTTCTTTGTTAGTGCGTGTTCGTCAAGGTGAACTTATGGTTGCTGGTGACTTCAACGCTGTTTTAGCCCCGACTATAGATCGTTCCTCATGCCCCTCCTCTTCTCCCTCGAGGAGAGATGCCCACACCACAGCTTCCCTACAAGCTTTTCTGAAACTCCATAACTTGTACGACTCATGGAGAGTATTAGACCCCCTGGCCAGGGACTATACCTTCTTTTCTTCTCCCCATAATGCCTATTCCCGGATTGACATGATCCTGCTCAGCCACAACCTCACTCTTAAACTTAGCTCCTCCCAAATTTTCCCTGTTACCTGGTCAGACTATGCCCCTGTCTCTGCTGTACTCACCTCCCTTGCTCACCGCCCTCCTAGAGCAACCAGGAGAATCAACGAATCACTCCTACATGATAAAAAAACCACTTCCCACCTAAATTCTCTTCTCTCTGAATATTTTGAGATGAACGACACCCTTGATATCTCTCCTATGACTCTCTGGGATGCCCATAAGTCTTTAATCCGGGGTCATCTTATTGCCTTGGCGTCTCGGACTAAGCGATTTCGTTTGGCTAAAACTATTCAATTGACGGACTCGCTTAGAGCTTTAGATCAACGTCACAAATCGAATCCTGATCCCTTGGTTCTCCAGGAAATTGCTTCTGTCCATGGTGAATTAAATCTCTTGCTGTCCCACCAGGTTGCCAATAAACTGAAGTGGCTTAATCAGCGCTACTACGAAAAGGGTGACAAGGCCGATAGATTGCTGGCCACCAAACTCAGAGCTAAGATAGCGGCCCGGAATCTTCTGGCTATCAGGGACTCTGATGGAATTTTACACTATGACCCTCAGCGGATACGTGCTGCCTTCCAATCCTATTACACTAAACTTTACAACCTTCCCCAACCGTCTGATCCGTTAGTCGCCCAGCAACACTCGCAGCTGATTGAATCTTTTCTTTCTTCTGCTAAGCTTCCGAAACTCTCTTCACAGGCCAGTACTCTTCTGGGGGATGAGATTACTAGAGATGAAATTGAACAAACCATAAAGTCTCAGAAAACAGGAAAGGCTCCAGGACCGGACAGCTTTACTGCTGTGTACTATAAGAGGTTTGCTGGACTCCTGGTCCCCCGTTTGCACACCCTATTCAACTCAATCCTGGCTGGGGGTTCCTGGTCTAGGGATTTAGAGGCCCGGCTCTCCGTCATTCATAAAGAGGGTAAAGATGTTCATGACTGCGCTAGTTATCGCCCTATCTCCCTGCTTAATACAGATGTCAAATTATATGCAATAATTTTGGCTAATAGACTAAATTCAGTCCTTCCCTCCCTTATACACTATGATCAGGTTGGCTTTATACCGGGTCGTCAGGCCAGAGACAATACCAGGAGAGTCGTTGATCTGATTCATATCATTAATACCAGGAAGCCCCCAGGCCATTGTTCTCTCCCTTGAAGCAGAGAAGGCTTTTGACAGGATCTCCTGGAGCTTTATGTCCCGAGCCTTGTCGGTGTTTGGGATTTCGAGTAACCTTCTCACGGGTATTCAAGCCTTATACTCTCGACCCTCCGCAGGAGTCATGATCAACGGTTCTCCCTCTGACTTTACCGCCATATCTAACGGTACATGCCAGGGGTGCCCTCTGTCTCCTCTCCTCTTTGCCTTTGTTATAGAGCCTCTTGCAGCCTCTATCCGGGCCTGCCCCAAACATACAGGGTGTGCGGACGGGGAATTTGGAGAGTAAGCTCTCTCTCTTTGCGGACGATGTCCTTCTGACTCTCCTGCAGCCTTAGAAGTCTCTCCCTGGACTTTTTAGCATATTATACCATTATGGGCACCTCTCAGGTTACAAGATCAATATTACCTAATTGGAAGCTCTCCTCCTTAGTATTCCCTCCCCAGAAGGACAGGTACTCACCTCCCGCTTTAACTTTCGGTGGCAGAGAAAGAAAATTAAATACTTAGGTATCTTTATTACTGACTCCTATGACTCCCTCTACCAGGAGAACTACCCGGGCCTCTTTGCTAAGGTTAAGTCTGAATTGTTCTCCTGGCGCTCACTGATCATTTTGTGGCTGGGCAGGGTCATCTTTGTCAAGATGAACCTCCTTCCTAAACTCCTCTATTATTTCCAGACCCTTCCTGTCCGAGTCCCCCTTTCAGATCTGACATCTATCCAAAAATGTCTCTCTAGGTTTATCTGGAATTGCCGGTCTCCCAGGATTAAGCTGGCTCTCTTAAATAGACCCGGATTTGAAAATCTACTATTGGGCGGCTCATAGATGAGCCAGATCGTAGCCTCCTTGCCACCCCCCCCTCCCCCGCGGCACTGTCGTGGGTTGACATCGAATCCGCTTATCTTAATTTTCCAATTTTGTCCTGTATATGGGGTCTCTCAAAACAAACTAGATCTCCCCTCCTTCTTAAATAGTCTCCCTATCTTCATAGGTGGATTGACTCTTGACTCTCGATGCTGTTTCCCTTTCCAGAGAATCTAAGCAGTAATCTCCTCTGAAACTTTTATTGCCCCTCTTTTATTTATTTGTTTCTCTTCTTAAAAAGGGAAAAATAAGAGTAAGGAATTGTATGGATAAAGGGAAGAGTGTTCTCTTTTTCTCTCAGTCTCAGTGGCGACCAGTGTCCTCCCTCCCCCCCACATTATATTGTTATAAAATGTTATAGTTTCTTGAGTTTTCTGGATAACAATTGTATACTTACCTGTCTGTTTACTGACAAACTCTGGTTATTTTGCATATTTGCTACTCAAATATTTTCAGCTTCATGGATATATGCCCATGACATTTACTGTTCTTTGTTTTTGCTTCTTGCCCTGCAAATGTACTAATTGTTGATTCTTATCTGATTGCTATTTTTCAAAATAAATAGTTAAAAAAAAACAAAAAACTGGAGGGGAGGGGACTTTATGAAAATGTTAATTAGAGAAGAAGCCAGCTGGATCTATACATTGGAAACACTAAAACTAAAGGATTTTAACATAGATTTCTATATGAAACCAGTTCTGGTTGAAAATGAGTGACATTGCCCTTATACTAAATACTACCAAGGGGCCCCAGGAATACTATAGTGGAAGTATACTCCAATTATTTATAGACATCACAGCCTCTCCACCACCCCTATCATCTTGATAAAACTTACAATAATCCATTAGGCTGCATACACAAGCCACAACACTGAACCATGAACCATACTAATATAAAGAAACGCAGAAATACTAAAGACATACATCATTATAAACAGAATCTCCTTTTACATAATCCAGCATGAAAATATATAACACCCACACATGATTTATCGAATATGCAGGATAAGGCAATTAGCCACTCACGTGACATTCCAGAAAAATGACACAACTAATTGCTATACAATTGTAACACACAATTAGCCCATTCAGATTTGTTGTATGATTTTGCACGAATGCAAACATGTTGTGCATAAGTTAGGGGTCTTCATTTTAATATGTACCAAGACCACCAATGCATGAACCCAGAAGCCAGATACAACAGCCAGTTGTCAGATACAGATTAATTTATCAATGATCAGATATGCTATATGACTTCTACATGTAAAATGTACTTGATTTTAGAACTGTGCCAAATAATTCATGGAATACACAGGATATGAATTAACTTGTATTAAAACGATAATCCAATTCATGGGACATTGCAATTTAGCAAAACCTTGATTTATTATACTTTTTATTGCATTTGTATGTTTGGACCTAGCAATTTTCCAGTTAGATACATATACTAGTTGTATCTTGTAGCATGATTTAGCATTGCATTCATATACTCAGAATTAACATTTTTCCATTTGGATACATATGCCTGTCGTAGTCTAAGTGCACTAAAGGCACTTTTTCTTTTTTCAAGATTGAAAATGCTTACAATAAAAGTATGGTAAAGGGCTTATGTTTAACACCAGCCTCACACATGAGATGTAGTCCCAGTGTTCACTAAACAGGCTGTATATTGTGATACACTGCCAATGCCTGGTTTCACTCCTCCTTACAATGAAGATGAACTGAACTGAACTGAAGATGATAGTGACACAAAACATGTTCCAGGAGGCAACCCTATATGTTTCACCACTAGGACTTCAGGGGTATGGCCTCTTGTATCTGATGTCCACAATTTTTAATATCCATATAAACATGATCAATGTTCCATGGAGTCAGGGCTTTTTAACCCCGGTAAACTATATTGAATCACCACAAGCAAATTAAGCCAATTTAGCATAGGGTCAGCTCAATTAGACTTCCAATGAGAGAACACTTAAAATCTGCTCATCCATTCAGTGATTGAGGTGAAAATGATGTTAAGTTTCTTGGAATTCCTCTATGTCCCTATGTTTTTACATATATATTCTTTTCAGATGGGTCAGACCTTAGAATCGGGTTTAAGACTGACACATAATAGATTCCTGACACATGATAGATTACTGGCATATTATAGATTCCATTTATTGATATTTTATAGATTTTTCATATATACGTAACATAATAGAACAATAGAGCCCAGTAGCCCAATAACCTACACTGAATAGCCGTCAGTCATTCATAGTGTGAGGGGCCGGTCTATATAGAATAAAAATCAACCAATACTAATATAAAGGGCAGATCTATTCAAGTGGGCTTCCAATAAGAATGCAAAGACCAGACATATAATGCTCCCATCTATTCAAGGATTGGTGCATAAGCAACATTATACTTGATATATGTAGTGTATTTACCATGTGATGCATAGTATATATGCATGATGCAATAATAAACATTTTTTAATCTGTATGCTAAGTGTAATTCTTTGATCTGATCTTAAATATGTATGAATGGACAACTACACTATACCACTTAGGTTGTGTATGAAATTCTTAACACCTCTTATGTATGTATGTATGTATGTATGTATGTATGTATGTATGTATGTATGGACATCTGCACTGTAATGAAATGTCTATGATATGAATCCACTGTGTTGCTACTTATTGACACCAATCCACTTTAATGGGATCCCTAGTTTTGGCTGAGGACTTTCACAATGGATCAAGATGCTTCACTGTGGGTAACCCACAGGACGCAACTCCCAGAACTACTCTCACTAGGCAGTCGCTGATATATGAAGAAGAATAGTCAGGGTAGCCTTGGTCAACAAGGGAATCCGAACAAAACCCGAATCACATAACAAGGGTAAGTCAGGAACAGGCAGAAAGGTTAGCAGTGGGAATCCAAAACAGCAAAGGAGCCAGAGGAGTTCAAAGAACTAGATGCACACTGTAAACAGGAACACATCTAGATGTGAGCTAATACTCTGACACTGGAGTAGTGCCAGAGTCCTCCTTTTATACCCTAGGCAGTTCCAGCAGTCAGTGACATAATGCCAACTCCCCACCAGCAGGAAAATGAAAGATGCGTTCCATTGACTAGCAATGGGCATGTATACACTAAGAGCCCAGTAGTCAATCCCATTGATAAGCGATAAGCATGCATAAGCCAGGGAAGGAAGGCATCCATCCCTGCAATGGGGAGGAGTACCTGACAGTACACCCTCCATTAAAGATATGTCCTTGATCAGCCAAGATATTCCTGAGATGAACTTATCTCTTGAACTTTGTTAAAAGACATGGGGCATAGACCTCTTCAGCACTGACTCAATACCATTCCTTTGGCCCATAGTGGAAGGTTTCTGTTAAGAACCTTGGAATCCAAGAGTTGCTTAACTATCAACTCTTCACCAAACTGTGTCTCAAAAGACTCTCTAAAGAATGTATTCAAAACTAGAGGTCTTAACAGGGAAACAAGAAATACATTATATGCTCTAAGAGAAAAGGGTATTTCTAGTTTCAAAGTCAATGGTATAATTACTTTTGAAATGCAGCAGAGACCAATAAAATCAGGTGCCAATTTAATAGAAGGTACTCGAAGCCTAACATTTTTTTGTGCACAACCAGACCCTGACACCTACGTGTAATACAGGAACTGGACGGCTTCTTTACTCAGCCTCTTTTTTATAGCAAACGGTGGTCTCCAACAAATTTCCTTGGTTTGAGACCAGATAAAGGAAACTTTGTGGACCAACAATTCCACAGCTGGGATGAAAGAGATCTTTACAGATTAAAATTCAGGCAAAATGAGATAGGTACCAAAGATAATAAAGAAGGGAGTGGAACCAAAGGACTCATGCAGATGATTATTGTGGGCAGATTCTGCCCTTGCAAATAAATTGCTCCAATTGTCTTCATTCTCATATTTGTAAATTCTCAGGAATTGTTCCAGGTTCTAGTTCATCTTTATTGTCTGTCAATCCATTTAAGGAAGGGAACCTGAAGAAAAATTAAGACAAATTCCTAGTTCTTTGAAAAGACCTGCCAAAATTATGAGATGAACGGGACACTCCAATCAGAAATGATCTCCCAAGGAAAGCCATGTAGGCGGAAGATCTCCATGATAAGGAGAATGGCTGAGGTGGGTGCAGATGAAAGTCTTTTGAGTGGAATAAAATGTGTCATTTTGGAGAAATGGTCCACCATTACCCAGATAGTGTTAAAGCCTTTGCCAATGGGCAGATCTTTAATGAAGTTCATGATAATACTGGACCAAGGTTAATCAGCACTGGACCAAGGTTTATTAGGAATGGGTAACAGTTGAAGGGGCCCTAATGGACTGAGAACCTTGTGCCAACCACAGATGGTACAGGCATGGATAAATTGTTGGACATTTTCAACAAGAGAGGACCACCAATAATATCTAGAAATCAAAACAACCTGCAAATTTCGAGCTTTAAGCCCAATTCAGCACTTTACAACTCAATATGGGGTTAAAGAAAGAGCGACCAACTAGAGGAGTTTTAGGAGAGGTACTAGTTAGTGCTAGGATGCTAGCTGAATCCAGAATTTGCTTAGGGTCTGGAGATGGTTGATGATCTAAAGGGTCAAAGGGAGAACTTTAGCTCTTTGATTCTTGGAACCAGCTCTATAGGTCGAGATGAGATTGAAACATGCAATGAACAGAGACCACCTTGCTTGTAGTGGATTAAGAGCAGTTTGGAGATAGAAATAAATCAGTCTGTCAATATGGTGATAGGATGTACAACCCCCTCAAGAAAGTGTTGCCATTCTTCTAGTGCCACTTTAATTGTTAGCAATTTCTTATCCTTTATTCTGCAGTTCTTCTATGCAGCAGACAACTTTTTAGAGAAAAATCCACCAGGGAAGAATTTCCATGAAGAATCCTTTTGAGACAGAACTGCACTCACGCCTACGATGGAGGCATCAACTTCTAAAAAGAAGAATTGGGCAACATCTCGATGTGAGAGGACAGGTGCAGATGAGAAGGCCTTTGCTCAGGTTTCGTCTGTTGGCCAAGTCTTATGAGGCGCTCCCTTACGTGTAAGAGTAATGATGGGTGCTTTGACTGTAGCAAAATTCAATGGACTGACAGTTAGCGAATCCTACAAACTGTAGGATAGCCTTAAGAACAGAGTAGAGGCCAATAAAGTACAGAAGTCAGTTTCTTCAGATCCATCCACACAGGCCCTGACCAGATATTGTAGATCCAAGGACAGGAATTTCTTTTTGCTCAAAGAAGCATTTATCCAGTTTACAATACAGACGAAGGGACCGGAGACAACTGAGAACCTCCCTCACCTGGTTACAGTGGGAGTCAAGATCTGTAGATAAAATTTAAATGTTGTCCAGGTAAACAACTACAAAGTTGTACAGGAGATCACAGAAAATCCCATTCACAGATACCTGAAAGACTACCCGAACATTACTGAGGCTGAATGGCATCACTAGGTATTCCTAGTGACCACTTCTCATGTTGAAGATTGTTTTTCATTTATCCCCTTGATAGATGCTGATGAGAGTACCTTTAAGATATATTTTCATAAAGACTTTGGCTCAATGGATACGAACAAAGAGTTCAGATATAAGAGGCAAGTGGTAGCATTTTTTTTATGGCTATGGCATTGAGTTAACAGTAATCAATACAGGGTCTAAAAGAACCGTCATTCTTTTTAACAAAAAGAAACATGCACCTTCCGGGGAGGAGGATGTGTGGATGAAGCCACGTTTAAGATTTTCCAAAATATATTCAGACATGGCCCTTTATAGACAGTTCCTGCGGTCAGTGATATAACACTAGCTGACTGCCGACAGGAAAATTAAAAGATGCGTCTCATTGCCTAGCAATGGGCATGCTAACAATGAGAACCCAGAAGTCATCTCCCTTTGCTAGGAGTGCACTAGCTGGGAGTGAAGACATCAGTCCCTGCAATGGAGCAGAGAGCAGTGATGGCGTCTGACAACATTAGATTTGTGCATCCAAATGCTTGCTCACTTCACGTCACCGGGAATAGTTATATATAATGTGCCTATTCTGAGGCAACAGGAAAAAAATGACAGTTTTTTTATATATGCCACTTCTCTTCTTCTGTGTGCATTCTCATAGCTTTTACTTTTAAGTTTCGAGTTTTACAGATGCATGGCTGTTTAATTCTATAGTAAATTGTGTCTAAAGTTAACTTGTGTGCGCACCAAATCTGTTCATTGTTAATGCTGTTCATTAGCTTTTCATTGCTAATCAGTACTGTCTTCATGTGCATGCCTTATTTCTTTATTATTGATCACTGGTGCATTGAGGTCTGCAAGTTACTCGCAACTTCCAGCTCTGTTTGAAGGGCCCAAGCTTATCTACAACACAGGAAAAAAATACTATAACAATTTTATTAGCATTAAACTGAAAGATATGGGTATGCAATGCAAAGACAATTACTTATTGACAGCATACAGTGTTTTGGATACATGTTTCTGTTGTTAAAAATGTCAATTAGCACAAAAATGGGCAACAAATCCTAATACAGAGCCTATGGTGTAGGATTTTTTTCACTGTTAGCAGCTGCCTTTCCACACTGCTTTCCACACTGTCCACTGATACTCGGCTACCCCTTGGACTTGATCCCAGTAGTGTACAATTGTTATCAGCTGTGAGTGAGGTAGAGTCATGTAAATTCGCAGCTATGGAGCCACATATAGACAAAACAATACAGACAGGTCACAAAAGAGAATAGTCAATTTGCAGGTCTGGTCAGAGGGCAGAAGAAGTACCCAAGGTCAATAAACAGGCAGAGAGTTCAAGGCAAAGATCCAACAAAAAGGTCCAGTAAACATAGCCAAGGTCAAACACACTGAATCCAGCAGTAGAATATATACTAAGCTATATAGAACAAAGGTACAGAAACTAACCTAGGTAAACCTAACACCAGCAAGGCAATAATGGCAGTGAGTTTATTTATGTAAGTCCTGGACAATCAGCTGCTGGATAGAAATTATATGAGCATGAAGTGTTGATTAATCCGCTGCTGTTTAGAAATCATGTGAGCAGAGAGTGTTAGCTAATCAGCTGGTAGGTAGTGAGCAGTAATGAGTCTTGCAAGAGCTGATAAATCAGCTGCAATGTGAAAATTGCCATTAACAGCTCAAAATGCACGGTGAGTATGGTTCCATAAGGAACGTGTGATATCCATAATAATGTACAGAATTCTATACATAAAAACAAAAACAAGATTTCATTTAGCAGGAAGGAATATTCTAAAGAGCTGAAATGAGTAGAGACTATATATATATTTTTTTAAAGCATTACGAATATAACAGAAGTCTGCAGTGTCTCTCTACTGCTATAAGAGCTTGACCAGTACATTTAATGATATGCATTTAGCCAAGTGTAAGTGCACTCAAAATGTAAATTTAAGACATCACTTGAAATAAGGAGTGCTTCAGTGAGCTGTTTACTTTTGCATACATGCATATTTCAGTTATGGACTACAAGTTTGCAATATATCTCACAAAGCAAACATTCTATTAGGTCATGAACTTACAAAATGGGTGCATGCATCTATACATAAAGTTGCAATTGTGCCTGAAAAAAATGGGTACCCACATTTTTTCTGGATGACAATGCATGTGATGTGATACTCAAATGTGGCAATGTAAGACATTTTTATCACATCATGCACCTCCTTTGAAGGATGATTTAGACTATAAATAGAACATAATAATAATAATAATACACATTTCAAATGGAATTTCCATTTCTCTGTATAGATATACAAAAGCTTGCATCCAAATATTAACATTAAAAAAATTTAAATTTTTCACCAAACTGTCTATATTTTAACAAATTCAAAGGTAGGAGTCTGAGTCTTTAAAAAAATGACTAGTCCACAACACAACACTATGGGAATGAAAACAACGTCTGCAGCTAATTTGTATCTGGGACCTAAAATTCCTATTTTTACGTTAAAATACTGTCTGTATTAAAATAGATTTTGTGTTTTTACAAATACTTATGGGCACTGGGGATTTGCTGCAATTTCCAATGTTCACATTTTCTCACTGCATTCCAGCATGACAGTTAAATGCATCCATGATTCCTAACTTGCTAAACAACACACTTACTTTTAGGGCTGGTTTAATACATTAGTAAGCCTGAGGGAAAGATCACAATAAAGGGCTCCAATTCATATTTGCAAAACACAAGAGGTGACCTGTATCCCAAAATATCACATATTTGGCTTCACAACAATCGCAGATAGGAGCATAACTTGAGATTAAAATAAAGCTTTTTATTAGTTTTTTAAAATGGGATTTTTACCATACAAATTGACATCTATTCACTTGCAAAAAGCTATTTAACAGCTTCAAGTAACTGACTTTTTACACTGTAACAAGCTTTTGTCATGTCACCTTGCCTTGGGAATAAAAATTAGTGATAAGCACAAAACAGTTAACAGCTGTATATATTAACTGTTTACTTCTGTGAGTGTTGAAGACACTTTTTTTTATTTCTGTACCCACGAAGCTTGGTTAAGTCAACACTTCAAGCAGCTCACACAAGCTGGTCACAACCTCCACTAGTAGCTCTGATCCGTACTTTCTTTCTAGTTTTAATCTTGCTGCTTAATAAATGTACTTTTAAGTCCTACACCAGAGTGTCTCATGTGGCTTGTGGTCTCATCCAGCATACCTAATCTTCACACATCATTTCCATAAAGCGGAATCTTGGACGATAATATAACAATATAATAAGACATGAGCACTTCTTAAAAATAAATAAATATATATATATATATATAGAGCTATGTGCTTCTATTTCTACATAGTGTGCTCCCTTTAGAGGGAGGGGAGTATAACTGTGCACATGAATATCTAAGCTTTAGTAATGCCAGCTGAAATAGCATCTCTGTGCTCAGGGGCGGATTGGCCATAGACCTTACCGAGAAGTTTACCGGCAGGCCGCCCAGAGGCCACCTCACTTTGTGTCATGTTTAAACTAAAAGAAATAAAAAAAATATTTTGCCGCGTGGGGGGGGGGGGGGGGCACCTGCGGGGGGTCGCGCTCGGCCGCGGGGGGGGGATCTTGGTCGACCACGGGGGGGTCATGGGCTGGTGCAGGGGAAGCAATAACCATTGGTGTTCAGTGGGCAGCAGCAGGCAGCCAATCGCTAGGCTGCCTGCTGCTGTATGGGCTCCCAGGCTGCTGTTCGGCAGACAGGAAGGCTAACTTCACTTCCTGTCTGCCTGATGTGAGAAAAGTCACTGGCCTTAGTAACTGAAGGTAAGTGAGGGGGGGCTACCTATACTGAGGGGTCTGCCTATACAATACTAGGGGGGCTACCTAGACTATACTAAGAGGGGGGGCTGCCTATATTATACTAAGGGGAGGCTGCCAATACTATACTAAGGGGACTATCTGTACTATACTAAGGGGGGGCTGCCAATACTATACTAAGGGGTGCTGTCTGTACTATACTAAGGGGGGGCTACCTAGACTATACTAAGAGGGGGGGTGCCTATATTATACTAAGGGGGGGCTACCTAGACTATACTAAGAGGGGGGGCTGCCTATATTATACTAAAGGGGGGGCTGCCAATACTATATTAAGGGGGCTGTCTGTACTATACTAAGGGGGGGCTGCCAATACTATACTAAGGGGTGCTGTCTGTACTATACTAAGGGGGGGGGCTGCCTATATTATACTAAGGGGGTGCTACCTAGACTATACTAAGAGGGGGGGCTGCCTATATTATACTAAGGGGAGGGCTGCCTATATTATACTAAGGGGGGGCTACCTAGACTATACTAAGAGGGGGGGCTGCCTATATTATACTTAGGGGGGGCTGCCTATATTATACTAAGGGGGGGCTGGCAATACTATACTAAGGGGGGCTGCCAATACTATACTAAGGGGTGCTGTCTGTACTATACTAAGGGGGGGCTACCTATCCTATACTAAGGGGGGCTACCTATCCTATACTAATTGGGGGGCTGCCTATCCTATACTAAGGGGGGGGCTGCCTATTCTATACTAAGGGAGGGCTGCCTATACTAAACAATAGGGAGTGTGAAGGACAGGGAAGGGCTACTATAATTTGTGATGCTATAATGTGTGATATGAGGGAAGGGAGGAGGGCTGTCTTAATAGCACATCGGTGGAAGGTAGGCTATTAATTTAATGGTGGTGTTTAGGTGGGGGCTAATTTTTAAATGTGTGCTATTTTATTTGTGGGGTGATGGTGGGGCAATTTAATTTATTTGTGGGCTATTTCATTAAATAGTGGGGCCTATTAAATTAAGAAGGGGTGGCGGGACCTTTAAAGCTGATGTGATATAGGGCTATTAATTCAACGTGGGACTGAGTTTGGGTAGTAGAGTTATTTACTAAATGTGAACATGAATTATTTAATGCTCGGAATGATTGTGGGAAATGGTATTATTAAATGTAAATGCTATTAATGTTTTGCTGGGGTTGATTGGAGGGAAGTAGGTCTACTTATTAAATGTGTATACTATTAATTTATTGTCAGGGCTGGTTGGATGGAAATAGATCTATTTATCAAATGTGAGTACTATTATTTTAATGTTTGGGCTAGAGGGAGGCCTAATTATTTACTGTGAATGCTATTGATTTAATGCTGGGGCTGGTTGGCATTTTATAATTTTCATGTACCCATTATTTTTTCCAAATAGGGCCTCCAGCATTCCAGTATCCAGACAAGCAGCAACTGATCTAAAGAAACCAGCAGCCACAGGTCGTGTTAGTGACAAGAACAGGTAGGAGAGAGCAGGACAGACTGCCAACTGTCCTGAATCTGATGGGGCAGTCCCGAATTTGGGTGACTGTCTTGCTTATTCAGGATTTGGTCAGACAGCAAGGACAGTTGGGAGGTATGTCCCGCTTCACACTGTACTGCTCGTGAAGGCAGAGATGCGTGCACCTAACAGTAGTGCACACAGTTTTGCCTGTGTATTTATCTAAAATGTATCTAAAACAATAACCCCCTTGTCTTAAGTGCCACGCACCCCCCCCCCCAGAGCCTTATTCCAGCTCTGATGATACTTTAGTGGTTCTTGCATTGATTCCATTGCCTCCTTCTACCTTGCACTGTTCTCATTCTCAGATCACTTTGTTGAAAATATGGCCAGTCCCCATTGCACTGACAATATAATTAATCATGCCTCCTTTGCACTTAGTATATTACCAGCAAACACTTGTAATAGCTTTCCCCTTTACTTATGCTGCTGTCTGTCAACCCTCCCTACACTGTTAATTCAAACCACTCCCAATCACTGGGCACATTTAGGGCTCATACACATTTGTTGCAAATTAAGTGTTTTCTTGCAGATGTTATTTCACCTTTGTGATGATCGCACCTAGACAGCCATATATTATAAGGCTTATTAATAATGTATTTTTGAAACGCACGGTACACATATTTATATATTATATATAGAGAGAGATTTAATTTGCATCTCATGATGTCAGGGAAACAACAGTGCATGAGCTGCTCATATGCTGCTCTGGCAGTCTGATCAAATACGATTGTGCCAACATCTTTCGTAATAGTTAAATTTATCAAACAAAGTCAGGTATGTTTCTATGAAGGGAATTTTGGAAGGATGTGTTAGTAGGCAACTAAATAAGTTGGAGCACAGAGGCATAAACCAGTGGCAGATAATGTAAAAGAATTCATGTAATTTTATGACACCGGATTGGCAGCATTTGCCTTGCATTGCTTTAGAAATGACCCACTGTGTGTAAAGTCGTCACATCTAGGTTTTCCTAAATGTTACTACAAACAGATTCCAGTAGTTCTAAATCCCGCCTACTTTTGTGTTGGCCCCACCTACAGTTATTTTGGTCCCGCCCACAGGGCCACTTTAAGTTCCCAATCCGCCCCTGTCTGTGCTCATCAGAATGAGAACAAGAGGTCTGACTGACATCAGATTCACTCCTACTTCTATGCCATTGTGTATAGAGAGATGTCAAGGTGGAGGAGGGAGGCTAATGAATGATCTTTCTGTCACCTTCTCTTTCAAATAACACTACTGAGTGCACAGCTACCAACATTTTCTAATCTAAGGGACATATACCGAGTATCTCGGTACACCACACAGAGGTGCTTGCAGGCTCAAACATAAATTAAATAATGAAGAAAGAAATGCTGCATGATTGAAGTAAGCAGTGCACAAGGGGAAATAATATTGTTACTATTACATGATTATTAAATGCTGGCAAATTTTATATGGTCTTCCCGCAGTCAAAAATTGACAATGGGGACTCCATCATCTTCATTATAAATTCTCTTAGCGGTAGAGAGTGGCATAAGACACCATAAAGCACATTAAAGGTTATCATTTACCTGCGTAATGGTACAAAGCATGAGGGATATCAACAAGGAGCACATTATCATAGCACAAGTAGTACAAAGTAGTTATTTTAGCTATATGTTTGTTATTAATCAAATCCAAATATGTTTTATCTTTATTTTTTAAATAGCACCTAATATGCCTGAAGAGGTGGAATGGGATAGCAGGGGCAGGCAAGCATAGGTTGAGTACAGTAAGGGCGTTTTTACATAATTGTAACATAATTAAAAGTAGATTCATCCGCAGATCTACCGTTTGGGTATGCAGGCATGGGACGGCAATGATGATAATCAGAAGCACTATGTAGCTGCTTAGGATTGGCTGATTGCTTACTAATTGCTTATCATCCTCTCCAGCTGATAGTACTTAGATCCTTAGCATTGCAGCTAAAATTGAGTGGATGCTGGATCTTATATGGATATATGATATAAATTTTATGACTGGCATTTAAGGATATTTTATAACCACAATTTCATCTAGAGAGTGATCTGCTTTTTTTTACTGAGCATCCTAAGTAAAAAGTTGAATTTAAAGTGACATGTAATTGCACCTATGCCTGGAGAGGCCAATCAGAGAAATGCAAGCACAAGCTATGGACAGTATAGGTGTTTACATTAGGGGTGTAGCGCACCCACTGAAGATGCTGTCTATATAGGGTAAGTCACACATCCAGGTACTCCTCATGAGAGACATATCTGTATGGCTCCCAAAAGCCTGGTGTAAAGATAACTGCTGATAATAATGGCCATCAATATGTATCTTTTACTACGTTATTTGTTTAAAAGAGAAATGATTTTAAAAAAAAATTACTGAGAGAAAACGTGCACCACCTAAAATAATTAACTAGCACCATTGTTATGTGATGTGTTTGTTAAAGCATGGGCTGGTTACAGCTAAAGCAGAGAGATATTGAGCATTGAGTTCCCCTGTATAAGTGGTAACCCTATCGCCACACTATGCTAGGCTGGGCGAGCACTAAAGCTCTGTATAATGACATTAACACATTTTCTACTTGTAAAAGAGCAAAAGCACACCTTCATTGGAGACTGGGGGAGGCATAGTTGGCTCCATAACCCCTACAGTGGCTACACCTCAAATGAGCACAGCACCCACAAAAGCATTATCTAGCATAATCACACAATGTACAGCACTACTTTTGCTGATATTGCCAAATAAGCAAAAGGATATAAGTCTGCAGCTATCTAAGTTACTCTACCACTAGCCCAACTTCTAATTGTAGGAACCGAGGATCCCTATTCACTTTTCCCTCTTTCTCTCCCACAACCAGGTAATAGTTTAAAAAAGATTGAATGGGCTCAAATTACCTAAACTATACGCAGGTTGTTTCTTAGCCTTAGCAATAAACTTGGGCTATGTGACACTGTGCAGTGAGGATTGACCATGTGGATCAAAATGAAGCTTCAATTACAGAGATTGTAGATTCTTATTGGTCTTTCAACTCACAACCTCCTCTGCGATCATTTTCAAGAGGTGAACAGAAATAATTCTGAGGACCATCTTCTTTTATCTGCTTGAGAAGCCTGTTATTTAACATTTTAAAAGATAGTTTTGTTCCAGACTCCTATTTATTTTTTTCAGTGGAAATTTTGTAAACCTTAACTTGTGAGCTACAAAACACTTAAGTCACCTAGTGGTTGATTCCATATTGTTAGCAAAAATGCCCTTAGCAAGTGTTCTCTAACGTAATAAATTATTGCCCTGCTGATCGCCCTGCTTTTTCACCAAAGCTAGGTTCCAAACTCCAGAACCGAAGCCCACCACCACCGTGACCCATCAGAACCCAACAACACCTTGAAGTAGCTGCTCTACAAAACAAACCAACTTATCTTCTAGTAAGATGCACTCCATCTGAACTATACAAGTGAGCACACTAAAATTTAATTGGATCCAACCACCCCATCAAAAATGTATCAATGGTCAGATTCACCTTAGAACGAGCCCTATCAATGTGAGCTGGATCATTAGCCCCCTTCCATACCCTCCTGGGAATAATATCAGACCACACCAAGTGCATTCCCAGATAGCAAGCGACCATTGAGGCCAGGTCAGACTTAATGCTGGTTATTAGGTCTAGACCCTTAATATTCTACAAATCGTTGCACCCAAATGGAGAACTAGCACCTCTGGAATCACAAACTGAGTTTCAAACTTACACAGTGTCCTTAATAATGAAGCCCAATGCATCCACCTACTGCTCAACCATCGAATGACCATGGCCCCTGGGAGAATGTACAAATAATGAGCAGAGGCATTCTTACTGGCCCAATGTACAAAAGCATACCCCACAATCCATACCGTCAAGGAGTTCTGACGATAACCTGAAATATGGATGGATGACACATTGAAATAAAGCAACACAACCTATGCACATCCGATAATGCACCAAATGAGCAGCTAAACACAGCAGGCCTAGGGGATGAAGGGAATAATAGAGTGACCCATATGGAGGTAAAACCATAAAAAACCTTAAAGAACCACAAGCCAATCAAACACTTCATTTTGAGGAAAAAATAGGAAAATCCCTCTACGCCCCCTTAAAACAAGACTAGCAACATACATCATGGGTCATCCCAGCAAGGCAAAAAGTCAAGTATCAGAGCTTATTCCACAACCTAATTTATCTTTTGTAGGAACTAGATTTCCATCTACCCAGCTCCATAAAAATGCAAATGGAACAACCCTCATCATCTGCTACCGTAGGAGTGTCAATCTGAAAGGAATGAGTCCCATAGCTCAATTTAGCGGTAGTTTATATGAGCATTTTTAAAAAGATTGTCTGGATCTGGTATTTAGTCAGAGGAGCCCCATCTATATGTCTCAACCAGACTCATCTGGCCTCTGCTACATATCAATACCAATGTGGATTTTACAAACTAAACTATGTCCATTAAAAACCACATTCCTGGACAGCAAACCCATACATTGTGACAACTTAGAGGACAACACCAATTCACTAATCTGGTATGCCCCTAAAAAGGCTCTAGAGGAAGCCAAGCTAAACAAGCGAACCTAAAACGCAGCAGAAGCAACCAGAGCCATCGCTTCAACTAGCTTCACTAAGAGATCTCTATCCACAGATCGCCTCCAGTCCTTCGCTACTGGCAACAGTCTGGCTCAGCTTCTTAAGGTTTTACTAACCAGAAAAGTCCTAGTGATGTCAGAGCTGCCCTCCAATTAAAGTAAAAAAGAAATACCAGCCAACACTGAAACTACAATGCTCCTATCCCCTCCAGAATTTGACAGCTACTAGAAATAGGAACAATTCCAGAAGGAGCAAGTTCTTTGTGAGTCCTCCTTATGCCAATCAAGAAGCCAAACCTGAGCATGTCAAGCGCCATCCAAGTAAATCCCGAAACCGGCAGAACCAGCCTCGTCAGTAAACAGCTGCAGGTTGACATTAATTGTGGGAGGAGGAACCCACAAAAGAACCCCATTAAAGTAGCTAAGGAAAATCTGCCAAATCTTTAAATCTTTCTTAAAGTCCTCGGATAGCCTGATAAAGTGTTGACCCTATACAACCGCAACCGCTGCACTCTCCAGCTTTTGCCAAAATATCCTGCCCTTCAGTATGACTCTACAGATAACATGCAGTAAGCCTAATAGGAACTGAACCTGCTTAATAATGACCTTGCATGCCTCTGCAAAAACTTTAGGAGGCCTCTCAGTCCCAAATATGACAAATTTTGAAATAGACCCTCAGTTTTTCCTTTGCTATGGACACACCCAGGACCATGAATAAGGCCTTCATAGAGAACCAAACCAAATCACAGCAATCCGAACCCCCAGGGCCTACCAACAAAACATCAACCAGGCAATGTGCCACACCATGGTGCCCTGTACTTGCCACTATGCACCAGTAAACGAAAGAGTTACAACATTGTAAAAAGTGCAAACAACACATCACAGCCCATGGGCAAGTACTTATCCACATAAAATCCATTGTCAACCCATGAAAAGTAAGGAATAAGGATGCAGGGGAAGAAGACGAAAATCCGATTCCACATCCAGCTTGGCTATCAGGGCACCTTACCTCTTAACTAGCTCCAAGGCATCCTCATACGATTGATAGAACCCCTTGCAGACAGCCCCATCAATCGCATCACTCACAGACAACCCAGGATGGTGAGACAGGTGCTGAATCAAACAAGACTTGCCCGGCTCCGTTTTGGGCACCACCACCACCTGGGATTAATCTAAACCAGGGACATGGTGAACCTGAACTGGGCCACACATCCTTTTAGGTTTCAAGTGGCAGCATGCGCTTATGCTCATGTGCATGCTGCCACTTGTAGTGCCACAACTATGTACTTTAAATGGTGTCCTCATCTGGAAATATTAGGTGTTGCCACATCAAAAATATATAATTATTGCCCCATTGGTAATGAAATAGTAAGCCACTATAATATAATAATATAAAATAAAAGTTCTTTACACATAATCATTAATATAATTTGTCCCACTAATTTCTTCATAAACCGAGTTTGCAAAATCGCAGTTTCATACATGTAGCAGCTTATATTGCTAGAGTGTCAAAATGTCGGGACTGTGATTTGTATTGATTTTGCAATGGTTGTGGGTGACAACATGGAGCAGGTTTGGATCAGGAGGGCAGCCGGTGAAGGTGTGGAGACTGAAAAGTCCCCAGGGGGCAGAGGTGGGGGGCCCATCGCAGAGGCAGGAGCAAATGGGGTAAAATAGACTGCAACCGATATACAGGGGAGCCAACCCATCTGGCACCAGCTTGTGGGGGCATGCAGGCAGGCATATGCCCCCTGCAGGAGCTGCTGAGACTAGCAGACATTGCTGGAGGAACCACAGCATCCGTGGAAGAATTGAGGCAGAGAGGAGGGGAAAAAGAGGAGTGAAAAGATAGGACAGGGGGATAAAACAGAAATACAAAGGAAGCATATAAAGGTAGAGACAGAAAATAAACAGGGGACTGCCAAATATAAAAACACAATAAAAACACAATATAATTGCTTTGCAATAGTGACTTATCACAGAAAACTCTCTATGGAAATTTCCAGTGAAAGAGAAAGTAACCAGACTGTGCCTAAATTTATAAAACCTCTCCTGACAGGCCGTTACCCAAAACATCTTCTGATTCACTAACAATTGTAAATAAATGGTCCTTTCATTATTAACCCTTGCCGGGCATCCAGTTTAATTTTACTGGGTGCTTATATGCCTTCGGGCCAATACCATCATCATCATCATCTATTTATAAAGCGTCACTGATTCCGCAGCACTTTACAAAGAACTCATTCACATCAGTCCCTGCCCCATTGGAGCTTGCAGTCTAAATTCCCTAAAATTTTGATAGAAGCCAATTAACCTACTAGTATGTTTTTGGAGTGTGGGAGGAAACCCATGCAAACACAGGGAGAACATACAAACTCCACACGGATAAGGCCATGGTCAGGAATTAAACTCATGACCCCAGCGCTGTGAGGCAGAAGTGCTAACCACTTTGCCGCCATGCTGCCCAGCCCTGTTATCCAAAATGAATAAAAACATAACATTTGCTAAAACATGTGACTAATACCTCAAAGACACCAAAGATGTATTAAAATATTTAGATAAAATAAGTTGGCCGGAAGAATGGATTATGGTAACTGCGGATATCACAACACTATACACTATTATTGAGCATAGTAAAGGAGTAGAAGCTGTTAAGCATTTTTTAAGTTTATCAGATTATTCAGAACATTTTTAATCATTTATTGTGGAAGGGATGCAATTCATTCTAAACAATAATTACTTTTACTTTCAAGGTAATTATTACTTACAAAGGACGGGGACTGCCATGGGTACCAGGTATGTCCCTAGCTATGCCAATTTGTTTATGGCATACTGGGAATATTTACATATTGACGTGAGGGAAAACCTGGTATCATGGCAAGGATACATTGACGATATCCTCTTCTTTTGGAATGGGAGTTTGGACTCCCTGAATGTATTTTGTTCTCAACTTAATAATAACAATTGGAACATCAAATTCACTTATAATATTAGTAAATCCTCAGTGTGCTTTTTAGATTAGGAAATATATATATACAGCAAGGTAGTATTCATTCCAAATGTTACAAAAAGCCTACAGACATCAACTCTTATATATATATAAGGATAGTCAATACTATAAGAATTGGCTTGATGGAATTCCATATAGTCGGTTCCTAAGACTCAGAAGGAACTTTACGGAACAAGATATTTTCATGAAACAAATAGAAGAAATGGAACAAAATTTCATTTTAAGAGGGTATCAAATACCTAGAGGATGCAAAAACTAAAGTCCTTGTAATAAAAAGAGAGGAATTAAAATACTCTGAAAAGAAGGCTAAACAATCTGATAAGGGTTCAGATTTTCCATATATAACTATAACAATGAATATAGAAATACAGAAAAAACTATTCGTAAACATTGGGATACTTTATTAGAAGATCACATTTTAGCAGAGATCCTTCCCAGCAAACCTAAATTTGTGTGTAGAAGATCGTCAAATTTAAAGGACCATCTAGTGCAGGGGTGGGCAAACCTGTCCTCAAGGGCCATATCCAGTTCATGTTTTTAGGATTTCTTTAATCATGTACAGCTGAGTTAATCTATTTGGCTGGGTCAGTAATTATCCCACCTGTTTCTACAGACAGAAATCCTAAAAACATGAACTGGATATGGCCCTTGAGGACAGGTTTGCCCACCCCTGATCTAGTGAGAGGTGTACACCCGGAATGGAAAATGGGCACAATCAAAAGTAAAGGTATTCTTAAGTGTGGTCTATGCCAGGCTTGTAAGAACACTGTTAAGAATAATCCTAAGAGCAAAATTACAGAATTTACTGTTAAAGGACAAACATTTACTATACATCATTTTATCACGTGTGAATTGAAATGCATAAATGCAATATAATTTTAGAATGCAAATGTGGATTATTTTATGTGGTCAAGTACACAAGGATGTTGAAAAAAAGAATCAGCGAGCATTTTTATAATATAAAAAAGGGGATAGAAACCCATTCAGTATAAGCTCATTTTAAATCAAAGCATTAGTGCAATGAGAAGGATATTGTTAATTTTTTGGGCATTGACTCCGTTAGACTTACTTGGAAATATAGAAATATTGATATCAAACTTTCTCAAATGGAGATGCGATGGATTTTCCAATTAGATAGTTTGACTCCTAAGGGTCTTAATAAAGACTTTGATATCAAATGTTTCCTTATACTTTTCTATGTTATAACATCATTCAATGGATTTGTTTTTAACATTTTGGCTTTATGGTATAACACGAACATCCTCGAGAAGATATCGATAATTTTTGAATGGTGATAACGAACCTGAGTCAACATGTAAAAATATTTTATGAACAATAAAGATGTATGAGAGAAATAACATGTCATATAATATTGAACACATATGGTTATGTATACTAGATTGATATATATGTTCATTCATCTCTTGAAAGATATGTACATCAGGTATTCCAAACATGTTAACTGCTGCCTTAACCAGAAGTGATATAATAGTATAAATTCCATTTTATTTGAATAATCTTTTCAGTTTGTATATAAAGCACATTATTCTATAATTCGAACTTACACCAAAACATGGCTTGACATATCAGCTTTTACAATTCTAACCAGGAAGTAATCAACAATTAATCCGAGGTTTGTAACACATGCCATATCCAGGAAGTACTGACGTATCGCAGCGATACGTCACTTCTGGTTATACGGCTGGAGGTAGAAGTCTATATTATCTCCCGCAAATTATTATTACAAGGTCGTTCCCTTCACTGGAACGACCTCCCTCGCTCCATCCGTCTCTCACCCAATCTGTGCTCCTTCAAGCGGGCACTTAAAACTCACCTGTTCCTCAAGGCCTACCAACCATCCACTTAACCTCTCATCTCTTTTGTTTCTCCCCTGGCCCCTTTTTTCTCTCCCCTTTGCTTCACTGGCTCCCTTCTGTGCCTGATTTGTTTACCCTCCCTTAAGATGTAAGCTCGTATGAGCAGGGCCCCCTTCCTTTCTGTCTCCATACCTGTTCTTCCGCTCCGTCTCTACTGTATTTGCCTGCCTGGAGTTTCTGGAGTACTGGTACTTTGTGTTTATTGTTCTGTACTGTTTTACCCTGTATAGTCTACTGTTCGTACTGTGTACGGCGCTGCGGAAACCTTGTGGCGCCTTACAAATAAACGATAATAATAATAATACCCCTATATGAATTATATATTTCACAAATAGAAACTTGGGAATTAGTTATATGACTTTTTGATAATGAAGTATATCACTTCCAGTATCGATATGCCGAGTAAGGTTTGAATTTTTTTGTTAACAGTCAAGATTTATGTTTATACCAATTAAGATGACATGTATGATAGCTAGGATTTGATATTGAATTTGATTATGCCATTTTTATGACTTAATTATCTAATCAAAATTGGAACTTCCTATTGAAGGATGTTAGTTTAAATATGTCCTTTGCACACATCAATCTACTCTCCTTGAAAAAGACTGTTACAGCTGTTGAAACACGTTGGAAGGATAAAGATTGAACAGCAAAGGACAAGGGTGCAATCCTACAATTTACTACAACTTAAGCTAAGGCTGATGGACATGGAGTAAATTCATTTATCCCGGGACATTTATTCAATCTACTAGATTCATGACATGGGTATGTAGCTTATCCTTCTGGTAGGAGCACCCTTATATACCTTTGTCAGCTTGTGTTTTTATATATTTTATATTGTTTTATTCAGCATCAATTTGGATGATCTTTATTTTATTAAATTGGAAGCCGTAACAATATCATGCTAGTAATGTTTAACTTTTTTACTTCCATGGTCTTGATATGGACTATAGCGGTTGAATTGAAAAATAAGGACTAAAGAAACCTTTGAACGCTCGTGAATTTTCACTATCTGGTAGGAATCCAATCAAACAAAAGCACTGAGTTGTAGTGGGGTGCAGGTTATGATTGATGTGATTCCTGTTGTACTGATGAAGAGTATATAAAGAATCTATTATGTTATATATGAACATAATATACAAACAGATTCAGGAAGGTGACATGGAAATCCTCCCCCATTGCAAACATTTGGGTTGTAAATACTTGAACAGGTTTTAAACAGTTGGCCCAATTAACATATGAAAGACTGTTGCCTGGTTCTAGTAAAAGGTAGTCTCCGCCCACAAGGTTTTTACTTTACACAGAGGAATAAGCTCTCTCTTCATGCTTGATCCCCAGACTGAGAGGACATGCTGCTTTTGCTACTAGGTGAACATGTAGGGAAGTGAGCCACATCACGGCCTACTTAGGCTCTGACTAGTGTGAATGATGGAGTTTGAATGGAATGAAAGGTGAGTGTGTTGTAATGTGTTGTTGAATGGAAGACGCATATGTGTAGAGTATATGAGAATGAAAGTTTGAATACAGATGATAAATGTGATTGTAAAGATTTTGGTTTGGTATGGACAGTGTTACATAAATGCATGCCTTGTTGGGATAGATTGTTGGTTTAAATGAAAGCATTTATGTTATACATAGTTTGGGATAGATTGTTGCTATAAATGGATGCATTTGTGTTATACATGGTTCTGTATTGGTTAAGTTTTGGTCATGGAAGCATTGGTGTTATACATAGTTCGGTGGTTCTGTGTCGGTTTAATGCTGTAATGGAGTTTTTGAATGGAAATGGTTTGCTTTATGCAGTTTAGTGTAAATGCATAGAAAGTGATGATTATTCAGGAAGTGATCAGATTGTTAAATATAACGTTTTGTTGGATTGTTGGTTTAAAGGGAAAAGTAGAGCAGATGGATCTGGTTGTAACCATGTGTTAAATATGGCTGCTGGACATTTAGTGAGATGAATGGAGTGTGTATTTGGTCTCCCTGCCCCCAGGTCAGATGGGTCTTCCCCCTCCTCCTACTGCAGCAGCACACAATACATTCACACACAATACATTCACACACAATACATTTACACACACACAATTACTTATATATTTATAGAACAGGAAATTAATGATACATGGCACCAAAATCTATATTTTGTGTAAAATATTGTTACACTGTTTATTGTTCTAGAATATAATACAACACACTTTAAATGAAGTTATATCTTGCTGTGGTCATTCTTGAAGCCTGTGGGTGTAAGGGAATATAAGAATGATGTTTCTTAGGTTAATTTAGAAGTACCTTTGCGAGGAGTTGGTTGACGGTAATACTCATATAAATATAACGGTATTAAATGGTCATACATACATTTGCCAGAATATTAAGGAGATTAAAATCCATAAAAGGAGGGAAAAATCCTTTAACTTGTACCGAGCGAAGATTTGTATAGATATTGCAATTGTTGAATAGAAGTTTAGCAGGGGCATAATATAAACAAGTTCTCTCTGTAGATACTAAGTTATTCATCAGCAACAATTTATTATATGTGTGTCTAAAAGATTTATTATACTATGACATACCGCACTATATATTGTCATTTTTGTCTCCATTAAATGTGATGCGTTTGACTGATATCTACGACAAGGGAAATATGAGATCTTTGTCTACCATCCCTAATCTTGAAATATAAGTATTCATATTATAAATATCTGTTGATTTCTAGTAGAGCTTTGGGTTTAATCCAGCGCTAGAATTCTTGTAAATTGTTTGTGTGCATGTTTTGTATCTTAGGCTTGTGTACACCAACCTCTAAGAATTTCGGCCGCATTGGCTTATATGTGGAGCGCTAACAGTGGGTATTAATATTTTCTTTATCATACATACGTGAATGCAAGCTTAAAACACTGTCAGACTCTTTTGCATCACTCAGTTAATTACCCTGAGTGTCAGTTCAATTTTAGATATTTTAACAAAGACAATACATGAAACACTTTTCTAAAATCATTTTGTAAGATATTCTAAATAAATGTTGAGATTAGTATTTCAATTGCTGCAGAATGCTTGAATTGTATTGACATATTGTGATCCAATCTAAAAGCATGTATCCAGTTTGGAAATAGTATTTTTGTAAAATAAATAGAATGTCTGACTCATGGAGAGTGATTATCTTTCTAATATTACATTCTTATAGTTGTACGGTGTGATTTATGGGTCTTTCACTCTCATAAAAGATAATCACCCTTCATGGGTGATGTAACTTGTATTTATACTATACTAGGGTGAGAATTGATAGACTGTACAATTAAACTCATAGAATCTGCAGCACTAATGCAGTTCAAGATTCATATAACAAGGAAGCATTATTTAGATCATGATGAATTCTTAAAGGTACAGTATGACCCAACTTTTCTATCTTATCATCACCATCATTATCATCACCATAATCATCTATTTATCATCAACAGCAGCTATTTATTAGGACAAGACTATGCAGCTCTGGAAAGTCAATATAACAAATCATGCAAATAAAAAAACATTCCTAGTAGAGATCAAGGACAAACAAGGTTGATAAAGCAGGTACACACACAACAGAAAGGGTAGAGGGGGACCTGGTCATGGGATATCACAATCTAGATAATTTTATATGGAAACAAAATAAATAATGCATAAATATTTATAAATAAATAACAAATTTCAACAATGCACATTTTAGTATCCACAGTAATCTACATACACAAAAAGTAACCAAGCTCATAAAAAACATTGCTTAATTATCATGTATATTTTGCACAACTATTCATTCTAGTAACTGCTGATATATGATATAGCTAGTTATTTGCTCATCATAATAATTAACAAATAATTAGGTTTCTAAAGACCACCTCAGTCTAGAAGGAAGAAAAATGGCATGGAAACATTGCAAGAAAAGATTATAATAAACAATACATTTTATAGATTTTTGTTGAGGCTGTGCACTCCTTTTCACTTGCATACAATTACTCTGGCATTGAAACAGTTGTAGAACAATGATTTATACATATTTGTTGTTGGTATTCTTTTAAAAAAAGCTAATTGTTCATGACATATCCAATTAATTTCCTATTATACATGTAAGACATTTTGTATTGACTTTGCATCCATTGTCTCATCTGTTCCCCAACTCCACTGCCTGGATGTCATCCTCGACTCCTCTCTCTCCGTTCCTTCCCATATTCAATCAGTTGCCAAATCATGCCACTTTCAGTTACGCAACATTACTTTCATTTGGCCCTTCTACCAGGATGCCGGCACATCTCTCATCCACTCTCTGATCATCTCTCGTTTGGACTACTGTAACCTTTTCCTTACTGGCCTCCCCACTCTCATCTCACTCCTCTTCGATCTAAACTCAATGCCGCTGCTAGGCTTATCTTTCTTTTTCACTGCTCCACATCTGTCTCCCCCCTCTACTAAGTCTTACACTGGATTCCCTTTCCCTACAGAATCCGTTTCAAGCTCTTAACCCTCACATACGAGGCCCTTACCAACTCCACTTCTCCCTACATCTCCAACCTCATCTCTATTCAAACTCCATCCTGCCACTGTGATCGGCCAATGATCGTCGCCTCTCCTACTCTCTCAATAATAATAACCTTATCTCACTCACGTATTCAAGACTTCTCCGGCACTGCCCCCCTCCATCAGTACAGAAATGTTCCATCAGAACATCCCCCAATCTGTACAGCTTCAAACAGGCATTAAAAACCCACCTATTCTTAAAAGCCTATCAGTCATCTGCTACACTACCCACTGTCCTCATTTCTCCTCTTGTGTCTTTGGTATGTGTGTTCTTCCCTTTAGATTTTAAGCTCCTTTGAGCCCTCTCTCCTCCTGTTTCCACCACTTTTAACTTTTCTCTCGAGCTACTCTGCCCACCTCCTTCTTGGGCTACCTGCCCAGTGACTCCACTCTTGCCTTTCTCTGCACTGTTTCAGTGGCTCTTAACCTGTTAGTTGCACCCACTTGGGCACAGGTTTCCAGCTTGTGCTGAATATCCCTCACCCTTTCAGCCTTTCTTTTTAGCTGTGCTTTGAGCTACCTGAGTTATAGTGTTCCTTGTTTATTGTACCATACTGTCCTACCTTCTATTGTCTTATTGTTTGCACCCTGTAGGGCGCTGCAGACACTTTAAATAAAAATTAATAATAATAATCTGTGGACACTTGTTTTTGAAGAACATGCATCATGGCTATAAACAGGTGCAGTAAAAAAGATGACAGAAAACAGATGTTTGACAAATGTGATTACATTAATGTTAAATTAAAACTATGTTTTCAACTTTTCCACCAAATGTTTGAATTAGTTTAAAGAACAACAATTGTTGTGGTCTCATTCGAAAAAGTTTTTATTTTGGCTGGGGGGAGGGGGATAATACAATTTTAATTGGGTAATAATAAGTGTGGAAATATTAGATCACATTTGAACAACTCATTTCATCTCTGGGCAGAGTGTGTTTCAACTTAGGAAAGTTAGTCTCTGACAATGCCCACAAAAGGTTCTTGTAGCCTCCCTCAGCTATAGGGATTTTTCAAACTGAATTGTAGAACTGGCTGTTTCACAGGGCAAAGTTGGCATTTTTCATTATATTTGTCAATTTGCATTTTGTGGATTTTTTAATCTATGAATATGAATAGAGCTGGGTTGATGACAGTCATTTCATTCTGTGTAGTGTGGTCGGGATAGGATTGAAAACACTTAAGGAATAATTATGCCGGGGAAATGTGGAAAATTTTATGACAAAATGCAGAAATAACTAGGTTAATTGTAAGAAGAATATTTATTACTACAAACAAAACAAGGGTTATCAATTTGATCTGAAAAAGATTTCTTAGATGCAACTTTTATCTCTCAGTTCTTAATCCACTTTTATTTCATCCTCTAAAAACATGGTCCTCCAAACAACTTTGCTGTTACGCCCAATTCACTTGCTGTCGCCACTGAATCTGTCCTTGCATTATTTGTACATATGATTAAATGTGGTGCTGTCATTTGTCCTTATTGGAAAATGATTAAACCTTAAGAAAAGAAAGTATACCTAATTACATTATTTTTGGTTATTAAAGTTAATTTGTCACCATGATTTAACATTATTTGATTCAATATTATGTATTGTATAAAATGCTTGCTATTTGCTTGAGACATGTTTATTTTTCAGTTATAATTTTGAGTTTTAATTTATTTCCACTCTTTCCTGTTGGGATGTGCCGTCCAATGTCGGTAAGCAAGAAGGTTCAAGATCATTCTAGTGTTTTTAAATGAAAGATGGTTCCAGTCAATGACCTTTTTTTTTAACACACATACTATACGTTATTTAATGTTTGGAACAGCGTTTTATACATTTCCTTTACTGTTCTTTATGTAACTATTTACATAATATTGTGGAATCTTTTGCTTTTATGCTGCATTCAGTTCACCTGTTGGGGATACAATCAGATTGCTACTTCTCAGTATCACAGCTGTTTAATAAACTACTGGGCAGCACAGTGGCTTAGTGGTTAGCACTTCTGCCTCACAGCACATGGGTCATGAGTTTGATTCCCAACCATGACTTGTGTGGAGCTTGTATGTTCTCCCCATGTTTGCTTGGGTTTTCTCTTGGTGCTCCGGTTTCCTCCCACGCTCCAAAAACATACTGGTAGGTTAATTGGCTGCTATTTAATTGACCCTAGCCTCCCTTGTTCTATGTCTGTGTATGTGTATGTTAGAGAATTTAGACTATAAGCTTCAATGGGGCAGGGACTGATGTGAATGAGTTCTCTGTATAGCGCTGCGGAATTAGTGGCGCTATATAAATAGCTGATGATTATGATGGGGGATTCTGGTAATAAAATAGTGTATTCTTTGCTGCATTGTCAGACTTCACTGCAGCCATTCACATATACTATTTTGCTGACATTTTCATAATAATAACCAACTGCAAATAAGGCTATGTAATGTAATAAACATATTTTAGTTCACTGTTGATAATAGTCTATCATGCATTAATATGGGAATCTTGCATTTATAGTTTTGTGTCAGCTTACTAAACATGTGTGGGCATGAGAAATTTTAGAACACACATTTCAACACCTGTTGGGCATAGTGCCTGGCCTTAGATGAGTTTGTACATAATCAGTAGGCATCAGCATTGTGAGAAAATATGTAGACAAACAAATTACAATTGCTCTGAATGATTTCTATCTTATCAGGTCCTTGTAGTTTTTAGGTACAAATATTGGATAATTGATGATGATGGATGAGAAAAATATGCTTTGGAATAGTTTGCAAATACATTTCACTGCCAGTATACATAATAGAGGGATTTATGTGACTTTAAATGCATGCTCACATTGTTTTCCTGTTGAAGGTAGCAATTCATTAGTAGCATAGAGTGTGTCTGAAAGAGTGCTGGCTGCACGTATACAAAAATCTACAAAATTGACAAAAAAAATAAAGGTCAAAATTCCACCACAGCAGTCACATGGTATCTAGGGAGAGGGGAAAGTAGTGAGTATATCCTGAACAGCAGTGGTCCTGAGTATCAAATCTGCTTGTTGTAAAGAGGATGACTCTTCCATTGAAAAAATGAAAGGTATTGGAATTTCACCAATCCAATAAAATAAGTTTCCCACTGCATCAATGTGAGAGAAATCAGACAGAATTTCCCCATAAGTTAAAAATGGAAGAATCAGCACCATTATACCATTCCGTTGATCATTTAAGTACCAAGTGTGTGATGAGATGACATATTGGTGACTTACACATTTATTTATATATTGATATGATCGATTTGTATATTGAGCATTTATATTGAGTTGGAGGTATTAAAAATCTTACTGAAATGGAAGTGGCGGGGAAAGGGAGGTCAGAGTGGAGAAGGTTGCAACAGTCTAGGCGCAAGATAACAACAGAGTGGATGAGAGTTTTGGTTGCGTCTAAGGTAAGGTAGGGTCTGATCCTAGAGATGTTGCAGGGGTATAAGCTGCAGGATTGGGAGAGGGACTGAATGTGGAAAGTGAAGAAGAGGGGGCAATCAGGGATGAAACACAGGCAGTAGATATGAGTAACATATGAGATGATAGTGTTGTGAACGGAGAGGGAAGGCAACTGTGGGGATGCTGAAGTGAGACACATCCAGTTAAACCTTTCTGGGGAGAGAATTCTTGCAAAAACAATAAAAAAAAAAAAAGGGGAAATGTTTCCACACATTATCTGAAGTAACCTGCATTGCATTGTTCTCTTTAATAAAAGTAATACAAATAACCTCTCTCGGAATTTATTTACGTAATACAACCAATAAAAGAGATAATTGCTCTAAAGTAAGAACCTTGTTTGTTAGTTTATTATAAACTTACTATAAAATACCACTCAATTAATTTTCAGAACTATCTCTAGATTTATGGTAGATTAAGTGAATATATTTAGATACACATTTCTTAAATAATCCATTTAACTTTTATTTGTGTTACAATGTAAACGTAATAATGTATAAAGTAAAGTATATGGACCATTTTCCCCCTGTTATTTATTTATGTGTAATAAACATATTTTGGTGTATCGGTCCATACATGCATAATATTAGACCAACCCTTTTGTCTATTGTTTGCCTATAACTATCTAGGGCACTTGTGTGATGTCAGTCTGGTGAGCTGATCCATGACTGTTATGCCTGTAATTGAGGATTATATCATACCTGAATAGCCTATAAGCACATTTTATGGTTGGGATCTGACCAGAATATCGCAAGAAAATACACAGCTCATGTAAAAGCAAAAGTAGTTCCTAATATATTTGTATTTTTAAAATAATTATGAATTTTTATAACTTAATTTAAACACTACATAAACAACAAACAATGAATAAAATGATCTCCATATGAATACAAAAGAACATAAATAACATTGTGCGATAATTACTTAAACAAAAACAAACATCATATGGTTCCTTCATTTCTTTTATCTCGCTGTGGGTACCAGGAGCACAGTAAGTGGTGTGAAAAAGTATATTGAGTCGCACTGAATGCTTAATAAATAGCACAGAACAGTCTATTTGCTTTCACTCATCAACAATTAGTGGAAGAATCAGTGGTTTGGAAATCATTGTCTACTGTCTGCTCACCCATGGCTGCCTCTGTTTGCCAACAGAAACTTTATGTTGTATGTTGCTATACTAGTGCATTATTTACCTTGTTAATTTCTGAGGGAGGCGTTTTAATTGCTTAAAATTACTGCTGGAAAAAGTAGAGTGGCCTGCAATCAATCAGACTGATTTACAAGCCCTTTCCCACCCGCTGTGAGCAAGCAATCAGAAGCAGCCACAAGATCTATTATTGATGAACTTTGCTGCACTCACTAATTAACTGCAAACATACATCGTAAGCATTGTTCTACTAGTAAAATAAGGTAATAGAAGTAATCAGCTGAAATGTCATGGATAACCTTTCTTTAAAGATATATTATGTAAACTCTTCTCCAAAGCTAAAGTACATTTCCATCTAGGAAATTACAGTATTTGCTGTATATCAATAGAAACATTACATGCAAAGCACTGCATATATATGAACATGTAATATGGATTTAGTGCACTGAAAACAAATGTACATTACACTGATTCTTTTGCTTGTCCCATTTTACTATAAAACCATTAAATGTTGTTAAATAGTATGTTTTAGACCTAACTGTAGTTCAGTCCTGGCATTTATCTTCTAAATATCTCAGGACTAAATAATAAAATATTAAATACATACATTGCTAGAAAATAATATTTTACTTTAGAATGAATAATTTATATGACACAATTCATATTAATTAGCACTAATTAATTATTTTTGCACAGGAAAACTATAGATAACATCATGCACAAAAATGGTAAGCCACAACATTAAAACCACCTGCCTAATATTGAATAGGTTCCCCTTGTGCAGCCAAAACAGCTCTGACCCGATGAAGCATGAATTCCTCAAAATCTCTGAAGGTGTCCTATGGATCTTGCACCAAGATGTTAGCAGCAGATCCTTTAAGTCCTATAAGTTATAAGGTGGGGCCTCAATGGCTCCTCCTGTGGGACTGGACCAGATGTGCTGGCCTTCGCTCCCATTTTGCAGCAACGAGCCTTGGGACACATGACCCTGCCACCAGTTCACCAGTGGTCCTTCCTGGGACCAATTTGGTAGGTACTAACCACAGCATACTCAGACCACCCCACAAGACCTGCCATTTTGGAGATGCTCTGACCCAGTTGTCTCGCAATTGCGATTTGTAAAAGTTGCATAGATTCTTATGCTTGCCCATTTTTCCTGCTTCCAACACATCAACTTCAAGAACTTGCTGCCTAATATATCTCATTCCTAGACAGGTGCCATGGTAACAAGATAATCAACATTATTCGCTTCACTTGTCAGTGGTTTTACTTTTGTGCATGATCGGTATATATATATATATATATATATATATATATTTATATATATATATATATATATATATTCATAGATAGAAATTTAAAGATTATTTCAAAACATGTAAGATTTATTTATTACTTATTCCTGTGCATGCTTGATCACATACAAACATACAAGCATTATTGATTTTCTATAATATCCTGAGGCTGCAAGCTTAGTCTATTTTTGAAGTTCTTGGCTAACAGAAAATTAGAAACTAGTTTTCAGCCTTTCCATAATTACTGCTTAATTATTTAACGACTGATTTGTATTATTATTATTATTATTATTATGACAAAAATGTACAATCGTTGTTGAAAAGTCAAAGTATGAGAAAATATTACTTCAAGGAAAGGATAATAAAACTCTATAATTTTCTCTTTGCTCCCCACCTCATATATGAAAAGAGAATGGTGGAGAAACATAGGTGACAAGAGAAGAGTGAGACGGCCCTATTTGATGCACTGTATGCCCTCTCCATACTCCCTCACCATTCTCCTATCACATTTGCCACTAGCCCCTCTCCCCAACATGTTCCTACCTGCTGCTGTGTCCAGTGGAGGAGTGTTCTAGTCTTCATAGCCGCTCCCACCTCTGTTTGCTTCATTTGAGAAGGAGCTGCACAAGCTGCCCAGATCTTGGAAAACCAGTACGTGTAGTGCAGTGATCACTCCTCCACCGGATGCTGCAGCAGGGTAAGAGCTGGAAGGGGTGGAATGGGAGAGCAGAATGAAGCATTCTTCCCCACAAAATCCTAATTGTGCTGAACAGTTCCACCAAAATCAGGACTTTTCTGCTAGACTGGGCTGCCATCAGGGAAATGCAGTTCTTAAAGGAAAAACCTAATTGCTCGGGGACCTGGGATTTAAAAACCAGTGCACTCCAAAGAATCTCCGCCACCTCACAAAAAAAGCCAATCAAATCTCCCATACGCTACCACCAATCAGTGATCTGCTTTGATTTTATCTGGCCAGATGATTGACACCTCCCCTTTGGACACAAGTCCACTCTGTATCCGGATTTATTATCTTTTATTTTTATGTATTTTCTCTTGTATTATATCAATTTCATCATGTTCTCTCCTGCTATGTATGTAAGTTCAATTATGTAATTCTGCAATAGTGCGCATGTTATTTCTATTTGATGGAGGAGCTCTGATGGACATTTAATGGGTATGTGGGGAGGTCTGATGACATATGTTGAGGTCTGGCAGGCCCATAAGGGGAATGTAGGAAGGTATGAAGGGCAAGCGGGCTGGTCTAATGGGCATGCAAAGGGCATGTGTGAAGGATTAAGGGATAGGTAGTAGTTATGTGGGGAGGTATGATATACATGTAAAGAGGACATGAAGAGCTCTGATGGCATGGGGGAGGTCTGATAGGCGTATAAAGGGCAAGTGTGCAGGTTTGGGGGGCATGTTGAGACGACTGAGAGGCATGTTAGGAATTCTGAGGGGCATGTCAGGGGATGTAGTGAGGTCTGATTGCATGTGGGAGAGTTGTGGAATACATGAGGAATCTGAGAGCTTGTAGGTGTTGTATTTATGGATTGGTTGGTTGCTTGTATATTATGTGTGTCTATGTTATGTATTGTTTTCACTTACTTCTCAGCTTTTCATAATTCATATAACTATACATTTTTCAAACAGGTTCCAACATTCCAGGATCCAGACAAAAAATCAGCTGTTAATGAATGCTGCAATAACAGGTAGGAGAGAACAATGCATAACAACGGAGGAGCATAGCATTGGCTTGCTCCATGTGCCATGGCTTCACCTCTGTGTCATCCTGGCCCGGGAAGATGGGGTCAAGCATGGGGTGGGTCCTGCTTGTTTCATTTGAACATTTTATGATGGCAGCCCTGCCACCAAAATCAGAACAGTTGGCAGACTTTGTAGTCTCTCCTGCTTGTTGGTGCAAATTTTTGGAAGGCATATTTCGTTTTACGTGTAGATGATGGCTTGCGTATCTTTGCTCCTGACAGATCTATACACAGTATTTTCAGTTGTACATATCATAATTCCCTGTGGAATCTTAAACTATGATTTTTGCAGGGAATCATTGTACCTAACGTAGATACAGAAGTTCTCTTCTCTTGGGATCCAGAACATTATTGATTAACATCCCATTTAAATTCCATACTTAATGGCTATTTAGTATATGTGAGCTACTATTGGTCTCTCTTTCAACACCTTACTTAACTCAGCCTCCTTTTCTTCCTGCAACAATTTATCCCTAATAACGGTATTGCAGCATATACAGTCATGGTTGTTTTAAGCCTTCTACAAGGACTCGTCTCCATGTTACACTGTCTTTCCACAGAAATGCCAGTCACCAGTGGCTGCTTTATTATTGGTGGCTGGCAATGTTGCTGCCTTATAATAGTTTTCCCTACCAGTAGCTACAATTGTTATCCCACTACTATATATTTTAGGTAAGACCATGTTTACGTTCTACTTCAAGCCATTATATGCAATTTGTTTGTCCCCTGATCCTCTCACTGTACAATGCCCCATAAATAAATTATATAATATATATATATATATATATATATATATATATATATATATATATCATGTTTTAAATATTTAATTCATTTTATCCAGATCATGTTGCTGAACCACTAGTGTGTCAAAGTAATTCAACATAGCAATCTTTCAGTTTTTTCAGCTGGGACATTGTTAAGTTCTGACCAGGAATAAGTATGTATTGATGAACTCAGTAAATGCATTGACAACAGGGTGTAAACCAAAAGCATATCTTTTGTCGAAGAACCTTTATGAGGGCAAGAATATAAAGTGTAATATTGTGATGAGGGGTTGAGTGTATGTCAAGTGTAAAACAACACTTGTTTCTTCAAGTGTCTGTTAATCTCTCTAGAGTTAGTCTGCGAGGAGGAACCGGGTGGTTTAAAGCATCTGTCTAAAGTCTGATCTAAAACCGTGTTAAAATCTCGGCCTACCATGAGCATGCCCTGTGTTCTCTGTTGAGAATGGATAAAAAGGTTTTTAAAAATGAATTGGCTATAGTTACCTCTTGAGGGTCAATCTTGCCGGTGAGTATGATAAATCTGCTATCATCATCATCTTTGGAGAAGGAGTATGCAACAAAAGGCACAGAGCAGCAAAGTGAGATTGTGACACCATTATCTTTGGTGCGACTGCAGGAGTGGAAGGTGGTGGGGAATTCCCTTGAAATTAGAGAAAGGTGACTGAAGGATCTAAAATGGGTTTCTTGAAGAAAAATAATGTCTCTGTGAATTGTGCATAGAGATTGAAATAAAAGTAATAATATTTAGAGAAGTTTAACCCTGTGACGATCAGAGTGCCATATTTGAGCAGCATGCTTACGAGTCAGGATACTAGGTTGGATTTGGTTCTCCCAATTCTTAGGTGAGGTAGAGAAAGAAGAGTAAATAAAAAACAAAATAAGAAATATACAAATAAAAATAAAATGAGACGCAATGGTGGGGAAGGGGGGGTTCGAGGGATCGAGTGATAGGAGTGGGGAAGAATGAGGATAAGAAGGGTAGTAGAGAATGCTCTCGCTACTCGCAATGTGATGCCATGCGAGAACTGCAACTTAACAATTAGGACAATTAGGTTTGCAGAGGTGGAGAAACCAGCAGTGTTTGCACCCCAGGGAAAATTTACAATTTACAGGGGATATGCCCATATTCCCGGGATTGCTAGTATAGCAATTAGCAATGATCTCGTGTCTATCGAACATTGTCTGGGGAGTGGGATGAGTGTGTATGAGGATATGCTAATAAATGTGATGTGTGATATTGGTTGTGGGGGTTGTTGAGGATAATATACTTGTTGGGACCATAGGATGATATGTGGAGGAAAGTATTGGTAAGAATGATTTGTAGACAATGGGAAATGTGCAGTACCAGAATGTGATTATGTTACACAGTAATTAGCACTATAGAACAGTTCAAAAAGTATGTAACTATAAACATATAGCAACAACTGTAAACAAAGGTTTTGCCAGGCACATTACTGTCTAGATCAGTGCTCCTTTTCTCACCCTCAGCATGCCTAAGCCCTTCCCAGAATCCTGCGGCACACCATTGCACAATATGAAATGTTCTATAGGAAGTGACTGCAGACATCCCTGTTCTGAAGAGCTATCCCGGGTACAAAGAGAGACGCTGCATTTCGACGTTGTTGTGCCGTCGGTTTACAGTTAATGTGAGAGAGAAAGGAGACTGCTGGAGGGAAGAGACGGCGGACATTAGTGGTTAAAAGAGAGAAATTTATATGAACATAAACTCACCAAAACGGGATAACCACAGTAAATAACAGGAAACGGGCAGTGCTAGCTCCATACCCAGGGAAAGGATAAGTAGGGAGGAGGGCAGAACTTCTGGGTACAGTGGGAGGGGAAGTTAGGAAAGGATCATACGTGGGAGAGAGGAGGGGCAGAAATTTAGGAGTGTTTCAGACACTCAGGCATTACCTAAAGCAAGGGCGAGAGAGACCTGAGCTCAACACACATGTAACCCGCAGAATAAGCAGAATTTGCTTGTAGGTTTGTATGGATGTAGAGAGAGAGTTGAAAATAGAAAATAACCAACAGGTGATGGTGCCACATCAATAAAAGAGTGGAGGTGCGCAGAAAACATGTATGACTACTAAGAGGGCAGACAATAGCTTAAAATGTGTCCGGGATACTCACTGTAAGGAGATTGCAGGTCACAAGGCTGAAATAGCAGTGGATAGATGTGGGTTGATAGATGTCTTTGTGGCAGTTTGGGGAGTATATATGTTCTGATACACTGTATGAGCAGGTTCCACTGGGGTAATTTTAATGGTTGGCAGGTATAGGAATTTATCTCACCTAGATGTCCGGATGTTATACTCCAAGATTCCAGATTGCAGCTACTCAGGTGCCCTAAGCTGTTTAAATGATAAGTGGAACAGCTTGAGTTTTATGCAAGGAAAAACATTCACAGATAGAGACGGATTTGTGTTAAAAATGGCTGTCAGGACCCCCACAATGTTCTTTTTTAACTTCTAAAAACAAAAGGATGGCTGGAAATTCAATCAGCTAGCTGAAGAAAGGGCAAGACAGCAAGAGTTTGACCTGAAACAGTTACCTTCCTTTGTTCTTGCACATAGATGCTCTCACCTGAGGATTATTGTTTCTATAGTTCCTATCTCCTGCCCAATGTGACTAAAGATCTAGGGTCTGAAGCAGGATGGGACAAAAGCCAGTTTGCATATACTGCATGAAAACTTTCTCCACATGCCAAGAAAGTGGGCGCACACATATGCAGGTGCGGCCGCATCGTGTGTCATGTGATGCGGCCGCCTGTGCGCTGCCACGGCCGCATTGCATGTCTACTGATGCGGCCGCTAGTAATATTCATTAAATATTGTATTCAACTGGGGGGGGCGGCCCAAATAGCTGTCAGAATGCCCCCTGCCCCCCGGCCCAGCCCGCCCCTGCACATATGCTCCAATGCAGGCTTGCGTGATTCTGGCACTTACATCCATAAGAGTCTGGAGAAGAATAGCGAGGGAGGGAAAGGGTGTGCAAAGACAGGCTGAGTACATTGAAGGTGAGTTCATGCCAATGCAGCTCATGCAGACAAGCAGAAACATGCATATACATCTGTTAAGAGGCATGTTTGGCATATAGAGCAGGTGCATGTACTAGCTGTTGCTGATCATTTATAAACCAGGTGAATATGCTGCTGATGCGGAGGTCTTGAGATGCATAATTGTGACAGGATGGACCGCCTATGCCACCCTGTCTGTTGTTGCTGGGAACCGGCTGGGCTTACTTTGCCAACGTTCCCTTTCATAAACCCAAATGCACCCTCTTGCCGCAGTAGGATTGGCTTATAATGCTGCCACCACTGAGCTTCTTTATGGCGCTCAGAACCACGTTCCTTCTGGGTAACTGTCAATGCTAGTGTACTCCGGTGCTGGGACACTTATGCTGGTAGCTCCGGACCTCTTACTATGGATCCGGGTTGCTGTGGATGGATCCTCCCTGGCCTATTACACTGACCAGAGCTGCAGGTAGCGGTGGTACTGGAAAAGCTTGGGTCCAAACCTCAGACAGCCGGAGAACGGATTAGATTTAGGGTCTAATCGCCAGGTCACAGGATTACAGCAATATTGAAGAAGATGTCAAGCAGGTCTTGAAGCAAGATGTTTATTTGCTCACGCTAGTTAGTGGTATCAGTGATCAGTTCAGATGAAAATCAGAAGAATACATTACATGCTCACACAGCTCACCTTTTATACAGTTCTGACATAATTCCTAGCAGAGGTAAGCCAGCCCCATGGACCTAGTTGGCTCCAACCCGTCTAGAATATTCCCTCAGATCTCAGGATGTAATCTAATTTTGCATCTAATAATTGAACTTCCATATCAACCTGATTTCCATCAAATCTCAGGATGTAATCTAGTTTTGCATCTAACACAATTTAACTCCACATCCCCCCTTCAGATGTTCTGTCTCCATTGTTTAGAGTTCCTGTCTTCAGTGTTGGACCTTCATATATCAAAAGATCTAATTAACATGGGGCCTTTCATGAGACCTTTTGGAATACATATTCACACAGAACAACGAAAAACCAAAAACAAGCTAGTTTCCCACATCACAATACACAAGAGGCTTTGTAAACAAAGGTTCATTGTATCAGATATATACATCAGAAATAGGGTGTTTGCTTTTGAAAGGTTACAACAGGAAAACCAAATTTTCTACCCTGGTCTCAGAAATAACGATTTTCTATTTCTCAATATACACAATATCAAAAATTAGTGCATTTGCAATTACATAAATAAGTGCCCTGCGCTATTTGCTTTAATTAAATTTTTACCAAAAGTTATTTAATAGTGATCCAGTCACAATACTGCTCTGCATATGGGCATAAATATGCTTCTTTTGCATTCTATTCTTTTAAGAGTAAGTTACTACGGTTCTTAATGAAATGAAGATAGAACAATCCATGGTCTTAATTATTTCTTACCAAGGGGCAAACGCAGGATTTGAGGAGGAAGGTTTCCACGGCACACCTCCAGTGGGCGTAACCAGCATGCATGGGGGTGTGGCTATAATTTTAGACAGTGCTAGGTAGCTCTCCAACTTTTCCAATCCCCCTTTAAATACACGAGCAATGCTGCGTGCACTACTGTTAGGTGCATGCAGCTACCCCTTCATGAGCAGAGCAGTGTGAAGTGAGACATACCTCCCAACTGTCCCTGTAGTCGGGACAAAGTCCTGACTGAGTAGGTCAGTCCCCAAACTCAAGACTGCCCCACCAGAATCAGGACAGTTGGCAGACTGTCCTGCTCTCTCTCCTACTTGTTCTTCCTGCTTTCAATGCTTGCTGATGCTGCTCGTGTCCTAAGCTCAGTTGTGCTTGTCTGCATCCTGGAATGTTGGTTCCCTGTTAATATAATATCTACATGAGATATAGAAATATCAGCAATGAGTGAACACAGTAGGCTTCCCTGCCTCTATGCAGTCCGACATTAAATCAAAACAACTCATGTTTTATTATTAGTGCCCCTTTCTTGTAACCAGCCCGACTGTAAAATAATTTTATTCATTTTTAATAAAAAGTCCTATTTCCCCCAAATAACCCCAACATTAAATTAATCATCCCACCCTATATTAATAAGTCTGCACCAACCACACTATTAAATTAAATTGCTCCGCCATCACCCCACAAACAAAATAACACCCATTAATTAGCCACTACCTACCTCACACATTACATTGCCACAAGCCCCCTGTGCCATCACACACACTACATTTCCATAAGCCCCCTGTGCCATCACACACACTACATTGCCAGAAGCCCCTTGTGCCATCACACACGCACTACATTGCCACAAGACTCCTGTGCCATCACACACACACTACATTGCCACAAGCCCCCTGTGCCATCACACAGACACTACATTGCTACAAGCCCCCTGTGCCATCACACACATTACACTGTCACAAGCCCTCTTGACACACAGACACAACAACATTGACATCAACCCCCCTGCTGCCCTCACACACAACACTGACATCAGCACCCCTCACTTACCTTTAGGTGCTCTTCTGCTGCATCGCTTCTTGCTGCTCAGACAGGAAGTGAAGTGAGCACTTCCTGTCTGAGGCCAATCAGCAACATGCAGTCACACAATTGGCTGCCTGTTTCTCCCACTGACCACCAAGGATTTGATGATGGCAGAGTGGTAGGCATTTGGCAAGTGCTACCAATCTCTCACTAGAGCTAGGTAGAGTAGATACATTACTTTGCAATGAGGGCAGAGTAGTGAAGGACCTTGGGCTTGCCCTGTAAGGTGAGGCCTACATGACATGGGAAAAAAGCACTTCGCACTCTTGCATTATATTTATGTAAGCATCCAAACAACAGTTGCATGAGCTAACAGATAAAGTACCTTCTCCACATTGTATGCATTTCGTTTATTATGTTTAAGTTATGTTAATGAATTGAAGAGTTTAATTGCACCACAATTTTGCATTCTATAAATGAAACCCATTTCTGCCTTCAAAATTGTGTCACAAGGAATGTCCCTGGATGATGGGAAGCTTTAGTAAAGTCTATCTGCACTATTAGATCATCTGTGGCAAAATAGCTAACATCAGTGCTGCTAATAGGGCAAACTCATTAACAATTTATAGTCTCTCATTGAAAAATGAAAATACCAAAAACAAACAACATTAATTAAGAATAAAAACAAAATATACAAACAATGCAGACTGTCTAGAAAAAACGTAGTTGTCAAATAACTTCCAAAAACACGTTGCTACTGAGCAGGTGCATCTAAGCATATGATACTCAGTGCTGCGTAGATATACCTTACTGCACTATAATGTCCACCACAATCTGTGTACTGAATTTCCCTATAATATATTATTTGCATTTTAAATACTCCACTGCATTAAAAATTTTCTTATAAAGCCCAGCCCCAAAAATCTCAAACACAGGTACACACACCTAGGGCAAATCCATCAATCACTCAATAAAGATAAATAAGTACAATGTAAAATCACATTGTAAGTACTGGGCTTGTAGGATTTTAGTGGAGGATCCCTTAATGAGAAATAATATTTTAAATACAGAAGATATATTATTCAGAAACTAATACTCAGTCTTGCATTTTCCTTCTGTTCGCAGTTTATATGAGACATTTCCTTTGGATATTGATGTACATATTTTTTAGCTGCTGCACCCATTCTTATGACTCATATAAGGATTAGCATTGCAACATTTGTATTTAGTGGACCATTACAAATTGGGGCACGCCACTTGGAATACAAATTATCAGCAATAATACACCAGTTTATTTACAGACTTGCATATTTAATTTTGTAGACCAGAATGGCATAGGCCGAAAATTGAGAATATTTGAACACATTAGCAAAATGGTAAGATTTTACATTACTTTGGAGTTGGTGTTAATGAAAGCTACAAACCTTTGATTTCCTTCAGAAGCCGTTTGCTCAGCTCTTTTTAAAGACGCACATTTATATGCACAAATAAACCAATTTGTTAAAAGTAAAAAAAAAAATTGGAAAACTTTAAATAAATTCGGCCCAAATGCTTCTACTTTCATTAGGTTATATAAATAATATATAAATGATTATGAAATACTCAGATGGCAACAATCTGCTGGTGGATCCAAATGTGAAAATAGTCATTAACTTGAACTTTTCACTTTGCAAATTATGTGCATTTCATTTTTGGCAAAAGAACAACAACAATCTGCAATGACCACGCAAAACATCTCCACATATAGACAATGAAATTGGTTTTTGGTGTAAAACCATTTCTGTGTAGTGCATTAAAGGACCGCTAAACATAACAATCAAGTTAGCATGTTTAAAAACAGCTGATAACTGAAAGCTGATAGCATAGAACAATTGAATGCACACAGCTACAAAGCAAATGCCAGCAGAGGAGCTTGTTTGGATTTGGCCATAAGTAAATTTTTTGGGCAAGTTACTCATGTCCATACAGAGCATTGGCACCGAAAATGAATATGCATACATATGTAGATGGACTTTTGCATATCACTGATTTGTATTCCCTTATGGGCAGGAAGGCACGGAACATGGTAGGGTAGGGGCAAGCTTAGGCTAAGTACAGTAAAGGTGTGTTTACATAATTACGACACATTTCAACATGGACCATTCACAGATACACCTTGTAGGAGGCATATGTCATGTGAGTACTGAAGAGTGCAACAACATGCAATGATTATAACTACCAGCAGCACAACTGTGAAGGTGTAGTAATTACATTTTATATTGAAAATATTACTTTCTAATTTGTTAATAGCTGTCAAAACGCTACTCTCTCTTGTGTATATCATATTATTATATACAAATAGAGTAATGCAACTTTAGCGTTTACTACTAACACTGTCAAGTCACTTCTCTACACTATTTTAAGGTGTAAGTATATACACTTGTTACACCTGATATCCTGTACGTCTGGCAAAAACACTACTGTTGTTGAGCTAGATGCGTCTCTTATGCACATAAGTACACTTTCATTTTATATGTATTTTACTATGTATTTTTGAAGCTCAAATGAGCCCCCAAATGTCAAACACTATGGGCCTGTTTAACAATCACTTATTTTGACCGCAACCCAAGTCCAGTATTATACGCACGTATAAGGGCTTTGCATGTGTCTGAATTCAGCAGGGCACAGATCTCAAGATATATGTGCCTTAAAAATCGGGGGCAGGTCTGCTGTGTTCTACTACTCCGCACACAGCTGGATGCGTTCAATACCTAAGGAGATTATAAATTCACAAAAGAACTCACAGGAAAATAGAAAAAAAAAAATTGTATTTTTTGTTACTTGATAATAGTAAAGGAATGAATATTAAAGTAGTAAGAATAAAAAAGTTTTTATTGTTATTTTTTTTCCATGAAACACATTATTCCCAATTCTCTCCCCAAAATCATTGGCCGTAGTAAGTGTCCTTTGCGCTCGCAAGCGCACGGAACAGGACTGCGATCACGCATGTTTATGCCGGTTCTGGGCCTGAGCAGAGTGACTTTGCTTATGATACGCTCAAAATTGGCAGATACACACCTTCCTGAATCAGGCCCTACCAGTTCATTCCACAGTATGAAATATTTTACGGATATATTAGTGGACTACTAGTGGTTCTTTTAAATACACCATCTTTTATTTTGGGCTTTCTGGTCTTTTAAAATATACCCAATTGCACATACAAACAAATATACTGCTCTATCTTTTTAGCATTGTACACAACCCTTAGACAAAATATTTCATTCAGGAATTCTTCACAAAAGGGTTATTGCATCCACAATGACATTTTTACCACCTTTGTACTGCATTTATAATATTTTGTGCTCCCTAAGATTTATTTTTTTAGGTTTAGGTGATTCCGTAATTCTTTTTTAAAAAGAGATCCTACTGCATACATTTATGTCATACAACTGATCATGTATTTTAGGCACATCATGAGGAATTTAGTATATTAACTGTGAATCATAGAAGAAATAATGATCGTTTATACATAGTTTAATAATGACTTTATGCATGTTTGTGAGTGAATAAATCTAAACATATACGTGAGAAAATAGAGTGTTTTTATGTTTATTGTAGACGTTTAAGAAGACAAATTTTCAATTAAATTGTTCAAACTCACTTTCTAACAATTAGCTTACAATAACAGGTTAAGTTCTGTGCAAATGGAACTCTCCAATCATACTCAATGGATCAACTTGAGATTGATTTTTTTTTTTCTTTTTCATTTTTTGTTTATCAAGTAATTTCCCTTCCTGAACAGAATTGATCTGACACCGCAGACAAGGCAGATAAAAACTAGAATTAGATTTAAATGCATATACCACAGATGCAAGTAGTGAGAGCATATGGGTTACTGTGACTGCTACCTCTAGGTTTACTGTAATTATCTTTACCTTAATACACAGGGTGAAGTTAAGAAGTGTCTAAAACAAAACCAGATACACCACACTTTGTGTAGTGATTACTATTGAAGGTTTTTGCACAGTCTTTAGAGTATTCCTCATGAGCAGAATACATGTGTTTCTTTACCTATGGAATACAATTCAAGAATTCTGCTGGGTAACTAATGCCAATAATGATACCAATGCTATTTTGTTCCATTTACTTCCATGCCACTTATTTTATTAAAGTGCATGTGGATAGCGTACAAAGGGCATAGGATTCAATTGACTGTTGCTGGTGGTATTTACCTGCGGAATACTCACGTTATGTTCCACTTGGAACACAGCACAACTGCTCCGCTACTGCTGAAAAGCACTACGGTTCATGTGAGCAAACAGATGAGGAATAAATAAAACATATACTCTCATTTTTTTTAGAACAATTGCAAATCGTTATTTGTAGTTGAGTTTGAAAAGGGTTAGACCACCAATAGCATTTATTCTTCAAAGCTAAGTACAGATGAACAGGACAGAAAGTTTGTTGGGGCTATAACACCTAATCCATCAGAGAGCTACAATGTTGAGAGCCGGACATACCGGGTCAGCCAAATACTGTGTGTCCATGTATATACAAGTTTGAAGTGGAATAGGCTAGAACAGGCCTTGCCAACCTGTGGCTCTTCAGGTTTTGTGAAACTACTAGCTCAAATATGCTTTGTCAGTGGATAGCCAGCCAATAGCTGTCAGTGTATTCTGGGACATTTGCTTTCCTTTGCATCACTTTCAAGGTAGCCTGCAGCGTTCAGATGTGTTAATGCTCAAAATAATATAATGGAGCTCTATGAGAACGCGCATCAAGTACACATTACACTATGCTGCGAAGAGCCTTTGAGAACATGCTTCAAACACTCTCTTAAAAGTAAAGACAAAGCTCTAAGTTATTTTTTTAACATGCATTTTTCTTAGTGCACATGTATATAAGCCCTTACATGTAGATTTAATAAAAAGGGGCCTGATTCATTAAGGATCTTATCTTAAGAAACTTCTTATTTCAGTCTCCTGGACAAAACCATGTTACAAAGCAAGGGGTGCAAATTAGTATTCTGTTTTGCACATAAGTTAAATACTGACTGTTTTTTCATGTAGCACACCAGATATATAAATACTGCTCAGCACAAGAATACTTGATCGGGGCATCATTTCTAGTATAATAATAACAATTGGAATGGAGGAACTAAAATGATGCATATTTTACTAAGGTTGGAATTTCATCCAGGAACACTCCCTAGAACTTATCCTTAGAAAAAACTTTTTTGTTTATTATAGACTTATTTATATACATTGGGAGTCTTTTATGTATAGAGTTGATATTTACATTTGGTCTTTTGACGATTCGATCTATTGTACTGAGTGTTCCACTCAAGAAAGATTTTTTAGGCTACCGATACCAACATTATTCTAATGCAGATGAGTCCATATACAATGTATTTTGCACAACCCCCTATACTCCACAGTGTACACTATTGGTGTCCACTGTTCTTTTTTGAGGACACATATCCTCCAGAAAATAGACAACTCAAGGGATACAGCACCCCTTGAGATCTAATCATCGTGACACCGGAATCAACAGTGTCAGTCCATACACCCACCAGCGAACATTGGTGTAATAATGTCCAAAGTGCATAGACCACCAACAATAGGTGAGTGTCTCTTCAACATTTAAAGAAAAGTCACAAAGTGTATGTTATTTTTCCTATTGTTTTCAGTTTAATATTGGAGCAACTTTTCCAAGGAATAGATTATCCATGGATGCAAAATTGTAGGCTTCTCTGTCTTCCGGCTGCTATCCCTTGATCCTGAGAATTTGCCCTCTTTTAGCTATTGTCAACATGTTCTCCAAAACCTACACAGAGGAAAGGAAAGAATTGTCCTTTAGGTTATATGTAACCTATAAATTCACCAAGAACCACTGACATACATAATGGTCTTTGTGACTAATATTCATGAGGTTTGACCAATTTTCTTTAGGTTCTAGTTCTAGTTACCCACCAGGCAACAGGTGTCCATCAAAGACATATTAATTAATTCAAAATTGACACCAGTCTGTGCTTTAGGTGGAACAGTTTATTTAATTCATGGGGAATGACTGTGTGGGGTTTCAAATAATGTTTAATGCAATTATTCTGCAGCAGAAGTAAGGTAAACTTAAACATAAATTACAGGACTAAAAAAACTGATTTAACACTAGCTTAAAAGCAGTGGGACTGCTGCGTTTTGGAGTGATTGACCTCATAGGAAAGTATTATCTTTATCCAATATCCAAAGGGATGTTGCCAAGATCCTGACTCTATTGCCTTTAAACTGTTCCCAACAAAATATGCTAATGTTTATAATATTTTTTTGTGTTTACTTAGGACAGACAGATGTGTTGAAATTGTTTCTGGACTTGTGCTGGAAATTCAAGTTACCGGGGTTCACTTTGTACAATATAGCAGCAAATATCCTTACCAATATCTTCCCTTTGGTCTGTGGCTTAGGCTGCTTTTAGCTTCTACATATGCAAAAAGCAAACTACTTACTGTATACTCTTGCCAAAATCTGTTTCTAACTTTCATTAACTTTCAGCTTAGAAACTTTGGTACATATTGTACTTGGAAATCTTATCTGCTTTAAACACTAATAAAATACTCATACTTTCCCGTTAGATAATAATTGAAAATAAGTTTACAAACACAATCAACAAATACAGAATATATCATATTCAATCCATCGTAAACTGTGCAAGAAACTGGAAAACAAACAATCTACTGGGGCACACAGACTAAAAGATTTGTCAGCAATATTGATAAGGGTAGAATTAAAAAATATATTGCATTCACCACCACAGACCTTCTACTTTTTGTTGATACTGAATGTCCTTTTAAATAAGAAAATTAAAGGACATAGCATTGACAAAATTATGGACACCTTAGACTTAATATTTCGTAGCACAGACTTTGGTCAAAATTACTGCAATCAACTGTTTCGTATAGACATGGATGAGCTTCCTGCACCTCTTTACTAGCAGTTTAGTCGATTCTCCATGTGCAATACCTTCTTCCAATTGCTGTTTTCAGATCGCTCCACAGGTGTTCTATGGGATGTAGATCTGAACTCATTGCTGGTTACTTCAGAACAGACCAGCATCTTATCTTGAACCATTCCTAGGTGCTTTTTGAAATGTAATTGAGGTCATTGTCCTGTTGGAAGATCCATGACCTTCGAAGGAGACCCAGCTTTCTGATACATTGCTCTCCAAAATGGCCTGACAATCTCCAGATATCATGATGCATGCACATGTTTAAGACACTCAGTGCCAGATGCAACACAGCAACTAAAAGACATCACTGGATCTCCTCCATGTTTGATATTAGTCACAATCCAGTTGGGCTTTCTTACGTCTTTCTCAGCAGTAGGGCCCTCCTGGACATCCACCATATAACCACCTTTCATTGAGTTAGCAAGGATGGTGAGATTTGTCATACCGTCTGTCTAAAGGTCAGCTTGAATCTGTTTGGCAGTTGATTGAGGTGCTTTCTCCAACATTCAAACAATCCTGTGCTGCCAACTTTGATCAAGTTTTCTCTTTCCAGGGAGGTGGGTTAGTTTCCTGGGGGTAAATGTATGAAAGTCCGATTTCTGCAAGTCACCGGGAATCGGTGACTTTGCAGTGAAAATTTAAAGGGGCGATGGCTTGTAAAGGCAAACTTGCCTTTACAAGCCATCGCCACTTTAAATTTTTTAATTTTTTTACTGGGCTTTAAACTTCCTAGTAACATTACATACAATGGAAACAGCAAGGTCTCCGGAGGTTTATTTGTAGCCTTGATATAGTCCATTCTTGGCTGCAATCTTCTGTCTGACCCCCTCAGACAATTCTCTGGCTCTCTTTCCTCCACGCTCTTTGCACTACACACAGTGACAAAAATCAGCAGATTAATTCCTTCTCTATATTGAAGCTTGTGTAATGAGTGATTTTTATAATGCAGACACCTGCTACTAGAGGAGAGGTCAGTCTCAAAGTGAAGGCGTATCCTCTGCTTGAAATCAACCAACTTCTAATACGTGCCAATAATTTTGTTCGGTCTATTTGAGGATTTCTGTGTGGAATAAGATACAATTTAATTTTTTCTGCTTTTGTGTTTTATTCCATTGCAAAATAAAAGAAATACCAAATTACTTTTTTAATTTGCATGGGGCCAGCAATGAACAATATTATTGTGCATAAATGTGATTTATTTGTCCAACTACCATATGCATAGGTGCATGAGTCATGATTTACTCTGCGCCTGCTTCTTCAGATATAGCTGGAAATGCACATTATTATTATTATTATTAATTTTTATTTATAGGGCGCCACAAAGTATCCGAAGCGCCGTACAAGGACAAACAATGGCACAGTACAAGGTGAAACAGCACAGTACAAGTAACAGTAAGCACTATAACTCTGGGGGCTCAGGCACAGCATGAAAGAGAGGGAGGGAGGGGAAAAGTGAGTATAGGCAGGTAACTATGGCCCAAGAGGGTGGGCACGGATGACAGGTTGAGAGTGACTGAGGGGAGCGGAGAGAAGCGAGAGGAGACAGAGGGCAGAGGGACTGAGAGGAGGTGAGCTGAGTAGCTGGAGAGCGCAGTTAAAAGTGATGGAAACAGAAGGTAGGAGAGCCCTGCTCAAAAGAGCGAACAATCTAAAGGGAGGGGGAGACAGACAGACACATGGATGAGACAGAGAGACGGGAGAAACGGAGACGGAGTCGAGGAAGGGGGAGAAGGGAAGAAGGGATGAGAAAGAGAGGTAGCCGACCGGTGGGAGTTTAGGCATGAGACTGGAAGGCTTTAAGGAAAAGGTGGGTTTTTAATATTCGTTTCAAAGAGGACAGATTTGGGGAAGTTCTGATGGAGCGGGGGAGCTTGTTCCAATGGAGGGGAGTGGTGCGGGAGAAGTCTTGGATACGTGCGTGAGAGGAGGTAATCAGAGGGGAAGAGAGGCGACGATCGTTGGACGATCGCAGTGAGCGGGAGGGAGTGTGAATAGAGATAATGTTAGAGATGTAGGGAGCAGTGGAGTTGGCGAGGGCCTTGTAAGTCAGAGTGAGGAGCTTGAAAGGGATTCTGTAGGGGAAGGGGAGCCAGTGAAGGGCTTGGTAGAGTGGGGATACAGAGGTGGAATGGCAAGAGAGGAAAATAAGCCTAGCAGCGGCGTTAAGTACAGATCTAAGGGGAGCGAGATGAGAGAGGGGGAGGCTGATAAGGAGAAGGTTGCAGTAGTCCAAGCGGGAGATAATCAGAGAGTGGACGAGAGATTTGGTGGCATCCTGGGAGAGGAAGGGCCGAATGCGGGCAATGTTGCAAAGCTGGAAACGGCAGGATTTGGCGAGAGAGTGAATGTGAGGGGCAAAGGAGAGAAAGGAGTCGAGGATGACACCTAGGCAGCGGAGTTGGGAAACAGGGGAGATAGATGAGTTGTCAACAGTGATGGAGAGGTCAGAGGGGAAGGAGGTATGAGAGGGAGAAAAGACAATGAGTTCAGTTTTAGCAAGATTGAGTTTAAGAAATCTAGAGGACATCCAGGAGGAGATGGCAGAGAGGCATGCGGATACCCTGGAAAGAAGGGAGGGAGAGAGATCAGGAGAGGAAAGGTAGAGTTCCACATGGTGGAAAGACTACAATGCTTCACTTCAAAGTTATGCCTAATACAGTTTTATGACCACACCATTCATTAATTAAAGTTATTTTTTTTTCTCTTAAAATACTGCTCTGTCACACCTTACTTATGCCCTATACTAACCACATAAGTGAGGGGTCTTCATTTTATGTGTCATTATAGTGTACATTTTAAAGCTTTTATTACATTTTTAGAAAACATACCTATAACAATATAAGCCACCAAGGGGCAGGGTGGCAGGGGAGCATCTGCCCCCCGGGCCGGTCCTATAGTGGGCTACCTTGGGCTTGGTCACTGGGCCACCTGAATTTTTTGTCCTTTAAAATGTTCCTAAAAGGCTGCGGAATCAAGTCTTGCCCCCGGGCTAATATTTGCCAGCCCTCCCCTGAAGCCACCTATCAGGATATTCAAAATTATCACAACCTTTTGCCATAAAAGAAATGATCTATGCATCTGGGAATGAGCCTTTGTCACCCTTTAAATCCCATTGAAATATTTGGTCCCACAAAATAAAATCTTTGCATGTAGGCACCAAATTAGATGCACAAATGTGCCTTGCCCCAAATTGTCTACAGAAGATGCAAAATAAACACATATGCACAAAAGTAGGCTTATTATTCCACAAACTGGCATTTGTTGTGGTTCCACATTTCTTCTGGTTTATACATTAACTTAATGTCAATTATAAAAAAATAGGAAAACACTATGAGATTTAGAGAACAACATACAAGATCATTACATAAAAAGTTAGCATAGCAAAACTTAAAAAGGTGGTTAATGACAAGTGAGGCTTTTAGGATGAACACACTTAAAGGGCGACTGTGTTTGTAGCAAGCTGAACACTTACCTGAAGGGGTTAACATAGGGTGGGGGCCCGAAAAATGGTAGCTCCCGTGGGAGGGACCTTGATTGAATATAGCAGGATGTACTTTCTGGTCTGCTTCACTCTGCAGCACGAGATCCCACCCACCCACTCCTCATTTTAGGTATTTTATGTGTTAACATGCAGTAGGAAGGCACTGCGTTCAGCAGCTGATTAGTGGGCGCACAGGTAGTTGGTTGTAGGTCACTGTCTCCTTAGAGGCACCAGTAACTCCTTTTTTGGTCCTTCGGTGAGGAGAGTCCCTGTCCGGCTCGGTGAGGGAGGGCAGCGTGAGTTTGAAAGGGGCAGTCACTCTGACGCCAACGGCGGTTTGCGCCAGTCCCCATGTGATCTGGTGTTATCAGCTTGAGAGCTGTTTCGCAGTGCCCTTTCTCCGCCACCATAGGTTTAGTTTAATATAAAATCATAATAAAAGTTCTGCCATTTTTTAATAACTTATACATGTCTCCGTGTGTTTATTTGCATGCGAATGTTTAGATTTTAAGGTTGATGTGAAGTTTATGGGAACATACACGGTGAGCCCTTTATGGGCTATTAGCAAGGTTTATAGCAAGACATAAACCAGGATCTTATGAGCAATAGCAAGACTTGGATGCTCCTGTCATGCACAATTTGCAACCCCACAAACTTTTTCAGCCAGCTCTAATGAATCTGCAATAACCCTACACCTAACGTTTCATGATAAGTTATTTTCAGTGTAAAGTGAACACAGTGCATATAATATTTGCAGCTGTGATAGACTAATTAAAGGGTAAGCAAAATATATGTTTTACTTAGTAAACATGTCGTGACTGGATTATATTCAAAGAAAAAAATGTAGATTTATGCCTCAGTCTCAATGCTAAGATAAATGAAGACCAACAACATAATTGCTATTGTCTATCTACTGTTATAGCATAAGACATTTACACTGTATTTAACCATAACTGGGATAAAGAGACTGTTAAATAAAAAATATGATATACAGGAAGAGGATTGTTCCTACAGTTTTTCATCTAAATAAATTTACCACATAAAATTGTTATTTTCTTTAACTTCACATCCAATAATAATGAATTTCACCTTTTACTCCTAGGTACACAACAACTATGCAAGACTAGAATGCTTATTCCTACCATACTGTTATTATTTGAATATTAAATCAGTTCTCTTATCTGGTGATTCCCCTATAACCTTTTTACTACTGAAAATGTTTCTCCTAAATGTTGATCAGGGAGATAAGACAAATTGCTACTGAAACTAAATGAGGACAAACGTTTTACCTCAGAATCAATATACATTTTTCTAGCAAGAAAGCAAAACTTCCTTAACAATAATATGTTAAGTACAAAAGTATTTCTTAACTCTAATTCTGAGTAAAGTAAGAGAATAGAAAAGACAACAAAAAAGGTTGAAAACTGCCTAAGAGATCACTTACCAAAGAAAAATTATAGAACATAAATAAGGAAAAAAAATAAGGAAATAAGGAAATTAAAAAAGATTCTAGATCTTACATCCCTTAAGCCTAGTTTTCTGGGAGGTATGGAACAATTTTGCCATACAGGTGGCTAATCAATTTGTTACGTTTTGTGCTTCATTGGTTTAATTGGGTTTACTCTTCTCAATCATTATATATTTTTTCTTGAACACATAGAGTTTTCTTTTGGTAACAGAGCCAAGTAAATGTTGCCTTAATTTACTGCATAGGGAAAAATGGTCAAAAACAGAAAGAATAAGCTTTTAAATAATTCTTCCTTTAGCTATTTTCACACATTCAATTCAACCCATGAAATGTACTGCAAATTGTACTCTGCAACTTCCAGCAGTTACGGATATACTAAACATGTGTATTGTATTAAAGGTTTGGTGTACGTGTGTGAGTCAGATTTAGCATTAGTGGGCCAGTGCCTAGGGACAGCAAAGGCTGACAGGCAGCTCTTTCCTTGTACAGCACATGGCAAACTTTTTGTTTTCTTTCACCACCAAAGAAAAGTTGACTGAGAGGAAAATAAAAATCAACTGAATAACACCATTATATTCAACTCTGTGAGAGAACCACTAGAGAATGTTGTGTTTAAAAGATGTATGTTCCTTTAGTATATTGACATAGATGGCCAGCAAGAAACATATTTATTATGAACATTTTTATTTAATCAAGATCTTCAGAAGTCATCAGGAGCTTTAATAATTTTCCACTATTTGGCCTACAAACAGATCCATTGCAAACTATATCTATTAGTAAGAGTAACAGTTACTAGTAGATACTATTAGCATGGACCTATTAGTAAGGACGTGCATGGGATATTTGATACAGTTGGCTCCATCATTGTACCTGCTGGCTGATGGTATGTCAAGGATGACCATGAATGATGTTTGGTGTGGGTGTCTCCATTTTATTTTAAATGCTACCCAGAAAATCCTATTCTGCACAAACGAACCCTAAAAACACTGAAGAGCAGGCAGATTTTAAGCAAATTTCTACACCTTCAATCCTGTACCATAATAATAATCATCTCAAAGTTAGTTTATTTTTGATGGACTTAGTATAGACATTACGGGCCTGAGTCATTAAGGAAAGTAAGGCAAAAAAAAAAGGAGTAAATGTTCTCCGGGACAAACCATGTTACAATATAAAGGGTGCAAATTAGTTTATCATTTTGCACATAAAGAAAATACTGGCTTTTTTGTCATGTAGCACACAAATACTTGATACCTTTATTTTTACACTGAAATGTAAAGTTGATCTAGGACATGCCCTACCCCAAATATAAATCTGTCACCACATTTTAAATTTACATTCCCTCCAATGCAACATGGTTTTGCCCAGGTGCAAAGATACTCCTTTTTTATGCTTTACTCTTCTTAATGACTCAGGCCCTAAGAGTTCCTTTAATGGAGAAGGTCAGTGCAACAGGGATTCTCAATAATATATTGCAAACATGTCATAAAACAACTATAAACACATATTAATTAGATTTAATTCAATATCTAAAAACAATAATCAACACAAGCACTGGAACTACCAATATCATCTAAATTATTCATCAAGAAAGAAAAGATGTTCTTTAGTAAGTAGTAATTACAGAGCAGTTTCTTTACTAGACAATCTTAAAACCTATATGATATCAATAGCTGACAGAATGATCAAAACTGACCTTTCTTGAATCACAAACCAAGAACAAGTGAGGACCACACTCAAAGAAGAAAAAAATAAATGCCATAAAAATTATTAACGTAACTCATTATACAAAATCTCATTCTATCCACCTAGCTTTATTATCAACAGATGCTGAAAAAGTTTGATATGATAGAACTGCAATACTTAAAAGGTTTAATATCACAGATAAAATAATTAACAAATCTTTGGCATTCTTCCCCCATCCTTCTGCTGAAATTAAAATCAATGCTTTATTATCTAAAAAGGTATTCTATGAAATGTGGTTACTGAATCCTATAGCATTCATTTGTTCTAAATGGGGGGGGGGGGTGCACGCTACTGTGTAGCTGAAAGACTTTCAAAAAGGGAAAAATCTTACTTTACTCAGCCACTTGAAACAAAAACATGCCTATGACTTTAAATGTGACTTACATCTTTTGTACAAACCATGTGTGATCTAGTGTCCATAAACCTAATCCTATACCTACTGCTTTTCAAATTATTCTGACGTAGAATAACCAACCCGCTTTCTTTACATTTAGTGGGAAACTTTCTGATATTATAAACTTTCAGTGTCACTTTATTTAAAAGTGTGTCAAGATCAAACACCAAAAGGGGTCAACTACACCTCCACATATAGGACCTCATTTAGAGTCGGACGCAAGGTCAGTTTAAGAAGTGTAGGAGTGGGAGTGTGCCGCAGCTTGGTAGGGTATTACGAGTGGCAAGCAACTCCAGTTACATCCCACTCGTAATACGCTATCGAGCTGCGAGCAGTTCCTGCAGCTAGCTAAAGCTTGCGCAACCTAATTCCTGCAGCTCAGCTTTAGCCCTTTTTTGACGTGTGTTGCGTCTGCGCCTCACTGCGACTAGGATGTGTTTACAAATACGTGTTCCTCCCATTCTCTCGTCGTGAGTCGCAAGCTGTTGCAAGTGTTAATTGCGTCTAAGATGCAGGCGGATTTGGTGCTTTCTGCACATGTGTGGTAGTGTTTTTTTTGCTGGATGCGCCTAAAACGGACTTTGCGTCCGACTCTAAATGAGGTCCATATTGTATCTATGTAGTAAAATGCTGTTGCCCCATTCTATAGCTCCATTCCATAGCATTTATTTGTTCTGAAGAAGAGTGCAGAGACCAAAAGTCCTACATCACCTAACCACTTATACTTTTAAACATAAGACGTTTTATTGCACTTACCTATTAAAAGCAAAAACATGCCTGTGAATTTAAGTAAAAATAGAAATGTCTTTGCATTGATGGGATAGCTTGCTCATGTTTTATAATACAAAAAGGATGTTAATTAAAATGTACATTTTATTTAAGGTTACAAAAACACGCATAGATGTTGACTTAATTGTTGGGAAAATATTATTCAGATAAAAATATTGTCTAGGATATTGTAATGTGTTCTTTCTATCATGTGTTTTGAATCACTATTGCAGCTGATTGCTCCTCATAACCACTTTATCATCATCAGACTTTTATATAGCGTCACCAATTCCTCAGCGCTGTTCTCAGAACTCACTTACATCACTCATCATTGCAGCTTTCAGTCTAAATTCACTAACATACACACATACAGCCCAAGGGAGAATAAGGTCATTTCATTAGCAGCTAATTAACCTACTAGTATGTTTTTGGGGTGTGGGAAGAAAATGGAGCACCTGGAGGAAACCCACAAAAACACGGGGTGAACATACAAACTCCACACACATCAACATTTATTTATATAGCACCAGCAGATTCCGTAGCGCTTTACAATTGGGAACGAACAGTACTAAAACAATACTGGTTAATACATACAGAGAGGTAAGAGTTTTAAGACTGTCACATGCTGGCAACCATGACTGTCTTTCACCATTTATATTAATTGAACCTTCCTCCTCTTCTGATGCTGCAGCAGTCTTTCGCATTTCTGCAGCATTCAGAATACAATTAGACTGCTGCTTACTTACTGCATATCACAGCTGTTTGATAAACTACTGGGCAGCATGGTGGCTTAGTGGTTAGTACTTCTGCCACTGCCTCACAGCACTGGGGTCATGAGGTCAATTACTGACCATGGCAGAACCATGATGCCATTATTGTACTAACTAGCCCCCTAAATAGTGAATAGATTCCACCCACCATTGAATGATTAAACCCTAGTTCAAAAGCTGAGAAAAGATGTTATTTTACGTATAACTACATTAATCTCACAAATTCTTTGTGCAGGTGTCAGCATTGAGTGACTTAGACACAATGCTCATTATTATAGCAATATTAAACTAATTAAGGGCGCTGAGTTTTATAATAAAAAACAATATATGTTAAAGATAATAATCATAAATCTCAAATATACAGTATATATCATGCAATCTTTAGAAGTATATAAATCACAATGTTCATCTAATATATTGTTGTTGTCAGAATTGGGGAATATCAATATCCATTCTCATAATAAATTTTGCAGATAACTTAATAAATGTTCAAAGTGCGAAGATCCTTCACATAATTTTTGTAGTTACTTGTGTCCAAACATGCATGCTAATACTTCAATAATTATTGAGCAATGACTTAGTTAAACAGCTCCTGCACATGCGTGATGGAGTGTTTATATGTTGATATCTGTTTATTAAGACTCTATGATATCAAAATTCCTCACACCAGTATAAGTTTTTACACATTTAATCCAATAGGCAGTGAAATATCTCCTCACAATTACAATAATATGCCAGACTCGAATTCCAATTATATTAACAGCCCTTCCAAAACCTCATACCTACCTCATTCCATATGTCAGCAGGGAAGAGAGTGCCTTCCTGGCTGGTCCTGCAGGCCACTATACGGTATATCTTTGCCTCCTCCCCCAGGGACAGAGGTTTTATGGATGTAAGGGGTGCCGCTGCCTGTCATACCCTAGGACTAACGAGTAGTAGAACTGAGGTATAGATTAAAAGCTGAGGTTTGTGTACATAAATATTTGGCCTCATTAAGGGTTAACTAAGCAAGGAGGTGGTGAAGCCTATGCAGAAGTCATGGAGGGGGGACTGCTGGCCCAGGTTATGGTACTGGCCTGAGGCATATGTGATTGTAGGTCCACGAGTTTTGGTAACTAGTACTGGTGTGCTAGTCTAGCCTTGGAGGTATGATGAGCAACTTGGTTCGTGGGCTGAGGTATTGTATGGGTGTGCTGGTCCAGCCCTCGGGGTTTGATGGGCCACTTGGTGCATGGGACGAAGTATTGTACAAGTGTGCTGGTCTAGCCCTGGAGGTAGAATAGACCACATAATGTGCAGGCCAGATATGGTATGGGTGTTCTGGTCTAGCCTCTGAGGTAATGGGCCACTTGGTGCACAGGCCAAGGTATCATACGGGTGTTCTGTTTTAACCCCAGAAGTATGTGAACCACCTGTTGTGTGGGATCGATGCTGGGACTGGCTGGCAAGGCTGCAGTCCAGATGCACTGATGCCTGATGCTTTCAACACTGTCCAAGCTCCACTTCTGCCCAATGGCAAGTTACTGCAGTAACAGCTGTAATTTATTTAAAATTGCTTGCTGATTTAATAATATATATCATAATTTAAGCTATGACTTCTATTTTTAGCCACATCATTCTAAGTGATTAATGAAGAAACAGGTGAGCAGCTGAGAAGCAATTAAGAGTAAGAATGTCCTAAGTGAGAACAGTGAGGAAGCAGAAAACAGAAAATAAAGGAGTGATAAGGAAGAAAGCTGCAGGATGACAAGTAAGAGGAACAGGGAAGAAGATGGCACAGAGGGATAGATGAGAATGTCATGGGAGAACATGGAGCAGGGGGGGTAGATGAGCAAGACAGGAGAGAAGGTGGTGCAGGGGGTAGATGAGAGGGACAGGAGAGAAGGTGGCACAGGGGGTAGATGAGAGGGACAGGGGAGAATACATAAATAGAATAAAAAAAACTACAATACCAAATAAACCATTGTACACATTACCCCCCCCCCCCCCATAACTTTTGCCTATCCACCACTCTCTCTTAGTTTTTGCTCCTGGATGGAGCACCCTGCATCTTCCAAAAAAAAAAATTAATTGCTATATAACTTTTACTTATCTATTTTTCTTCCCTTCTGGATGGTCAGAACAGCAGTCAGCTGTAGATTGCAGAGTATTCACTCTCTGTCAGTTCAGCAATGGCCGCTCCTCACCCTTTTCTCAGAGGGGGGTTGGAGCGGAGCACAGCATGCTGGAAGGGGAGGGGGCGGGTCCTGCCAATAACTTTATACGCACTGTCTGTCAATGATATTAATGACAGAAAGTGTGATCATTGTTTTACAACTGGCAGCTGTTTCAATGTGTCGGCAGTGACTCTCACTGACAGACTGACATCTCTGATAGTCTGTCAGTGAGAGACACTGCCGGCACACTGAAACAACAGTCGGCTGCCGCAAAACAATGAAGAAAGTCTATTGGAGACTTTTTTCATTTTAAAGCCTCGTCTGCGGCACCCTCCAGGTCCCGGCGCCCTAGGTAGCTGACTAATGCTGCCAAGTGGAAGCTGGTCATGGTTTTACCATAACAATTATCATACAAAGATAACCACAAACTATAAAATTGTGGGGTGGTTATATCAATCAGGCAACCTATCAACCATTACTGTCAAGAGCGATTTCTGTGATGTTTTCAACGTTCTGACTGATACTCTCTGGAGTATTATGAACATTGTCAAAAGTGAATAAGATGGGCATGGGCCAGGACACTATTTTCCAATGACTACATTGTTGCCAGGCGCACACCTAGGGTTGTTTCCATTTCCCCCCCCCCCCCCGGCCCCAGAATATAATGGGGGAAAAAACTACTAATGAATAGTGTTGTGAACATAGAGAACTTACAGTTAATTATAAGGGATAAATCATAACTGCCGTGTAAATATGTTATATCAAATGAATCCATTGATAAGCTAAAGTGTAAAATGTGAAGATAGAAAGTCTGTTGTATGTGTGTATTTGATGGCTCTGCACATGTGAGAAGATAACCATGCCACCTGTAGCAGCTTCAAAGGGCTCTTGCTGTGAGATATATCCTGACACAAGCTAGTTTTTGGACTACTGAATAGACTTTGTGGGGCCGGTCACAGCTGAACCTCCTTGCAGCCCAAGGCAGCATTTTGAAGGCCTATACAGGTATAAAGAAATATGAGCTTCAAAGGAAAATGTCTCATAGTTCATATTTTGGGAAATCCGGGGGCCACTGCATACTCAGGAGCAGAAATCACACCAGGGTTGTGAATGACAGTTACGGGTGGTATCCGAGAACAGCTAAAATTACATATCTTTGGAAAAGGTATGTCACTTTGTCCTGTGCCATTCCATCTCCCTGTGACAGAATGTAACACATGAATGCCACAGTTCCTTCAAGAAATGGAGCTGCTAATCTCTGTCTGAAGGGTCTGTGTGCTGATTCCAGAGGTGAGTCAACTTGCACATAAGAAAACAGAGCTGCTTATGTGTTTAATGAGTATGTGTGCATAATATGAATTAGGGGCACTACTTTGTGACATAATAGGAACTGGGGGCACTAGTGTGGTATAATATAAACTTGAGGCACTACTGTGGCATAATATGAACTTGGGGCATAGTATGAACTTGGGGCACTACTGTGGGGCATAATATGAATTAGGGGTACTACTGTGGCATAATATGAATTGGGGGTACTACTGTGGCGTAATATGAACTGGGGGCACTAATGTGGAGCATAATATGCATTAGGGGTACTACTGTGGCATAATATGAAATGGGGGTACTACTGTGTTGCATAATACAAACTTGGGGCACTTTTGTGGAGCATAATATGAATTTGGGGTACTAATGTGGCATAATATGAATTGGGGGTACTACTGTAGCATAATATGAACTTGGGGCACTACTGACTGGCATAATTTGAACTGGGGGCACTGCTGTGGGCATAATTTGAACTGGTGGAACTTCTGTTTGGCATAGTATGAATTGGGGACACGTTAATGTGGCATAATATAATACCTAGGTAGTGCTAAACACGCCACTCCAGCGTGCGGGGCAGAGTATCCTTCCCTAGGTTTCCCTGTATGCACACCCTAATGAAATGTACTGCACACACCTTTGTGAAACAGTTGGGGCATGCACCACCTAAAATGATAGCCACATCAATTACAAACACCAGGTGATATTGGAACCGAGTACTTAATATAAGTTGCTTAATTTGTTCCTGTTATCATGATGTATACTTGGTATCTGCAATTTTGTTTATGTACTTACCAGTTTGTGTTAACATAGTTGTTTGTTTTTATGGCAACAATTTAGAGACAAGTGATGGAGATATTATTTTCCTGCTGGCATCTCCCTAAAGCTGTAATCAAAGCTTAGCCATAAAACCGGACTGGAACCATACACAAATAGACCACAACTATACTGGGGCAATTTGCATTACATATATCATTACGAACACCCATTAGACATAGGTGTCACTCTCAGTGGATGTAAATGTAATATTGAGTGATATATTCTCAATATAGATGCTTTTATTGCTGTATATGAGTTCCATATGCTGGTTACACATCTGCCATGCAGAAGTACAGTAGGTTTAGTTGTCCTCACATATATAACTACAATACTACAGTCATACCTAATCCCCAATTGTGCCTCAGCTTGCTAAAGAAATGATTGTTAAATACAGCCAAATTCTATCAGTACCTGATTTCTTTTTGGAACTATGGTGATTTGCCTTTTGCTTCAGCCAGCACCTATATCATGCCAGGCAACTTTATAGCCTTGAGTGTCTGCAAGTGATTATAATAATGTAAAATGCCAAATGCTTAAAGTTTATACCGTCAAACCTATTGATAGTTTCTCTACAATTTCCAGAACTATATTAACACTATGAATCAGCCATCAATCATCTCATTTTAACCCACCCATGTGCCAGAACTGAGATGTGACCCTCTCATCTAATAACTTCAACATCAAAACAACTGATCCTGACTACCTTGGCCAGTCTGGAAACTTTTATATATTTTCTGCAAGTTTTTATAGATTAGATTTATGAACGCAGACAATTTCATTATGATCTTAAAGTGTATAAGCTAAAATGAAGTAAGACTCAGTAGAATGGTTTTGATTTATTGCCATAATGTGGGTGACCTCATTATAACTCGTTATGTGTTAAAAGACTTTCTTGTAAAGCATTTTATTTTTTATTAATATCCTTACATATCTATAAAATTTTACAACATGGTTAAAACCTGTTGCCTATACAGGCCTTTCATCTGCAGCATATCATTTGCCCCTCACTTGCTCACACTTTATAAATGCACACTATTCAACCTGCCACCGCACCATTAAACACATTACAGTTTAGTTAAGTATATAACCATTGCTTTCAATGCACAGCTGCTGGTAATTACCACTACTTAACTGCCACATTAAACACGTTCTAAGAAATTAGTAGTTTAATTCTACTCACTGCTTAACAATAATAGTCTTTTTTACCTTTTAAACAATTTTGCACACTTTCGAAATAATCACAAGAGATGCACAAGTCACTATTTTTACCATCTGCGGTGGGAAGTAATGATGATTAATGTCACAATTAAATTATTAATCAAGACAGACTGGTTGAGATGCTAATTTACAAAAATGAATTTGTTAAAAGTTCAAGAAAAAAAAAGAAAATGGTCTGCATAGCACAGTGTTTGTGAGGAAAGCAAAATATATTGTGCTGTAGAGATCATAGTAATATGTATGGTACAAATAAATTAAAAATACATATTGAGTTAGTACTATCTTTATGGAGTGTAGCTAACAAACAATAATCAATAGCTAATGTACATCCAAATAAAAATATTTATATCTAGACATGCTTTGCTCCAAACATGTCTGCAATTTGTATTACTAAATAGCAACTAAATTTGTAAAATGAACATATAAATATATAATAAACCCAATATGACTTTCAAGGTTTGCTTTATTGCTGACTACTAGCCTAATGAGCTGACATTCTTCAGTTTCCATCCTCATAATGGAAAGTGTTTATCTTCTATTATGCACTTAAAATTGGTGAATGAGGAGGGGAGGGGGACATATTAATTGTCCAGCAGTATGAACATATATGCTGCCAACTGTGAGTCCTAAAGACTTCAGTAAAGGTGTGCTGCTTCTTGGAGGAGTAGGAGATTCAAAGGAAGGCAATGCAAAATGTTGTTGACACCATAGTGGGTTCCAGAACTTGTAAATCACTTGAATGAATCAGCCTCTGTTGAATCTGAAGCCTCATGATGTGATGTCTGTAGTTTCCTGGCTACTTTCTGAAAAATAGAAAGAAGACTTTGCAGGCAGTGCTTTTGCTACCACTTTAAGCAGCTCCTAAGCAATTAGCAGCTCAGCAACAGACACAGCAGTCAAAGTTGTTGGTGACCTAACGGTCTTTACATCCAATGAGTAAACAATGAACCTATAAAATGGCAATCACGCCCTTACAACTACTACTGGTGTTGTTGAGTCCAGAGTGCAAGTGACACCGTCCCAACACTTTGCACAAATTCAGCCACATATGGTCGATGTGAGTTTTGTAACATACATAACAAGACAATGACTCGGTACAATAGTGTAGAAAGATGTGGAACTGATTCGGAAAATTTGGGCACCTTCCCAACTTCACATATTTAAAATGAATAATTTCACAACCCAGCATATGGCTAGTGAGCAAAAGGAGGTTTACCGATTTTGTAGGCCGACCATGAGGTCTGCTGGATTTTGTTGTATAGACACCTGGCACATCTATGTAACACCCCCCTAGTGGTGTTCTAGTAAAACCTTGCACTTCAGTGAATACAGGAGGGGTCACCTAGAGGGTAAGCTAGAAGTTTATAAAAAGTTACCTAAACTGGTTACCATGGTGATAACCCAGCCCAGCCTGTGAGACTGAGTGAAAGAGAAGGAGGGGCTGTCAGAAAGGGGGGAAAGGAGATAGAAGGAGACAGAGAGAGAGACAGAGGAGAGACAGAGGAGAAGAGATGTAGCTGGGGACCTGGGGTGGAAGCTCCCAGGCTCCCCCAGCATTGCCTGGCTGTCTGAACGTGGTGACTGAACCAGGGCAAGGAATGTGTGCTCTGGATGAGGGGGAGAACTCCATGCCGCTATAGAGAACCCAAGATAGAGGGGGACACTTCGCATGGAAGAGGCCCTGGAGTGAGGGCTGCTACAAGAGGCAAGGTAGCTGTAGTGTCAGATCCTGAGGCTGAGAGTACACAGAGTGATGTGTCAGAGCACAGGAGACATTATCCCCGCAGAGGAGGGATGAGCTGCAGTTGAGAGGTACACAGAGTGTGTCAGAGCTGCATGGAGGAGAGGCTGCCTGCCTATTAGCATCCATGTGAGTGCCCTTGCAGAGGAGGGTGATCTGCAGTGAGTATGGAGTGCAAGAGACATGTAAATTATGTTATTTAACATCTGGATAACATTAAGAACTGTGCAGGAGGAGTGATAACATATTTGCAACCATGTTCGTATTGCTCATTAAGAACTGTGCTGGAGAGAGTAAGGAGATGTATATATTTTTCTTTATTGCTGCAACCATTATGATTATCGTGCTGGAGGAAGAGGAGTGTAAATAAAAGTTCAGTTTATCATAGAGATGGTCTGGCGCCCAAATTATTGTGACTTCTATTACATTGCACCAAAGTGACATCCCCTGTGTCCCACTAACTACAAAGAAACACCTGCATGTGCAGGGAGCCCCTGATCATTTACACCCATGCCCATCAGCTAGCCGGGGTTTGAGAGGGAGGTGCACTGTGTACCCTTTGCACCTCATACTACACACAGTGACAGGGGGTTACACCTATGTATGTCTTTAGAGCCAAATCAATTCTTCCTCTTTCCCAGTGATTGGTGATTGTGTATGCAGGCCCAAGTGTCAGGCTAGGACTGCTCATTCCACAACCTTTCATCCATCCAATGCCACTGGCCATTCCTTACCAAAGGCAACAGTGATGTGTGAAAAGCAGGAAGGTAACTGAGATTCCGCATATTGGAAAGCACCATATCTTCTAGCTGGAAGAATATGTTTTTAAATGTATATGTGCACTTGTGGTGTCAGTGAAGCAGATTAATGAGAAACATTGTTGCTCTCAGCATTCTGAGATGTTCTGTTGGCATCCCCACTATTCATGTGCTGGCTCAGTGGGGTAATTCATTTTTAAATTAACTTTCTGTATAGTGGATTGGTGTTTTAAACACAGAAACAACTGGAAAATATATTTGTGGAAAATATAACTGTTGTGGCTATAAGCTAGTCATGTTCTAATGAAATAGCAAATCAATGTATAAAGAATACACTCACAGTTATAACTTGCTAATGCACATAAGTATTCTGTGTATAGGGAAGGATTAATCTCTGGGAAGAGATGATTGATTTAATCTGCTATCTGCTTTCTGATGTTATAAATAGCTGTTATGGTAATGAGCTAGTCATGTGCTAATGAAATAGCAAATCAATATATAAAGAACACATAGTTATAACTTGTTATTGCACATAAGTATTCTGTGTATAGGAAACAGAGCCGTAACTAGGGCAGTGTGGGCGGTGCTGTCGCCCAGGGCGCAAGCCCAAAGGGGCGCAACGGCCGCCCACTACTTGCCCTGGCTCTGTGACTGCAGATTACCGGCACTCAGCGAATCCAAAATGGTGCCCAGCACCCGGATCCTCTTAAGAGTCCATGTTGTGCATACTAAGAGTTTGAGACTCTCTCCTCCACTACTCTTTTACAGTCTCTCTCCCCTCACCTCATCTCTGTGTGTGTGTGACAGCTAAAGCATACCATCCGATTCACGGACTTCGGAGGGGCGGGGCTTATCAGAAAGTGGGCGTGGCTTCCTCCTCATGTACATCTGTCTCCGAAGAAATCTCCCTGAGTGTGACAGCTTCTGTCTCCACCCTTTCCTTGTGAGAGCCTCTGCCCGCCTCTAACCCCCCACCCCCTTTGTGTGTGACAGTTTCTGTCCTGCTACCCTTCAGGTATCAGCTTTTATCTCCCCCCCCAGGCAAGTGAAGCTTTTGTCTCCCTTCTTCTACCCCCCTACATGTCACAGTTGGGCTGGCATAGGTGCAGTGTGGAGACAGGTTTGGCATTGATGTAGTGTAGTAGAGATGGGTGACATAGGTGCAGTGTGGGGCCAGGGCTGGCATTGGTGTAGTGTGGTTGGCATTTGTGCAGTGTGGGGCCAGGGCTGGCATTGGTGTAGTGTGGGTAGAGGTGGTGGCATAGGTGCAGTGTGGGGACAGGTCTGGCATTGGTGTAGAGGGAGTGGCATAGGTTCAGTGTGGGGATAGGTCTGGTATTGGTGTAGTGTGGGCAGAGGGGGTGGCATAGGTGCAGTGTGGGGCCAGGGCTGGCATTGGTGTAGAGGGGGTAGAGGGGATGGCATAGGTGTAGTGTGGGGCCAGGGCTGGCATTGGTGTAGTGTGGTTGGCATAGGTGCAGTGTGGGGACAGGGCTGGCATTGGTGTAGTGTGGGTAGAGGGGGTGGCATAGGTGCAGTGTGGGGACAGGTCTGGCATTGGTGTAGTGTGGGTAGAGGGGGTGGCATTGGTGCAGTGTAGGGACAGGGCTGACATTGGTGTAGGGTGGGTACATGGGTTGTATTGGTGCAAGGTGAGGTTGGTACAACTACTGGCTGTAATGGGGAGAGTTGGTGAGGTTTTGCTGATTTTTATTTAAGTTTTAAGCCAATTTTCTTTGGAACCCCTCTCTAGAATGGCTTACCCCTGTGCCTCAGACCAGGTAAAACAGCTAGAGAAGGAGAAACACGCCACCTGACCTGTCTCATGGCACAGTGGATGGACCATTTTCATTTGCACTCCATCACTGACGGACGGTAAGTCAAATTCTCATATATAACACATAATTACACTGAGGCAGGGTGTCCACTCTCAGTGAGGTTCACAGCTGGCTTATTATTGAATCAGCTTTCACGACTATCAGTGAGACACATAGAAAGTAATGCGCTAGCCACACCCCCACATTAGGTTGGCCACACCCACTCTGCAAGTGTCACTCCCACTAAGATGGGGGGCGCCTGTGCCCTGTCTCGCCCAGGGCACCAAAATGTCTAGTTACGGCACTGATAGGAAAGGATTAATCTCTGGGAAGAGTGGACTGATGTAATCTGTTATCTGCTTTCCGATGCTACCTTCATAGTGGGTCAGCTTGCTGTGTGCTTAGCCTGCTTTGTGGGAGACTGCAAATAACAATTTATGGTCAGCGTCAAAAATGCTGAGGCCTCTTGGAATTTCAATTCAAGTTTATATCAATTTCCATCAATAATATCCAATCAATGGTGTTTCTGTGACTAGAGAAGAGGCAACTAACTAGCCGGGCTAAGTCTGAAGACAGGAAGCTAATTGCAAATTACAGGTGACTGGTAATGTCACCTGTAATTAATCTGCTCCCTCTCCCTATATAAGAGAGGCTCTGGTACCATTAAGGTACCAGAGTATTTGGTCCCCAGAACTCCAGAGTTTCTGACTCCCATTGATTGATTCTGGTTCCTGACTTTTGGCTTCCACTGAACACTATCTCGAATATCGTTTGGCTCTGCATTCTCCTTGTGCATTTGACCACTGGCTTGTTTGACCTTCCCTTCGGATTATGTTTTGGTACCTCTCATCCCATTCGGCTCTAACCCAGACTATCTGACTTCTCTTCTCACCTACTACTTCACTAGAAGCTGTTTTGGAGAACTGCAACCTGCGCGTCCCTTGCAGCAAAATCCATATCTCCTTGTGGGGGTCCCTGACAAAGACCAGGGGCAGGTTAGACTCCACATCTCCAAATTCAGTAGCTCCAATCCCAGCAAGTAGGCAAAACCATTTTTGCTATCATGTGACAATGCTCTCAAAACAGGCATACTTGGATCATTCCTAAATGTACCAATTGCTATATTTTAATCCCTTTATTTTATAAGAAACTATTGAACAATATCTTTCTATGTCATTTTTATTAATTGTTTTTGTTAAGCATTGCGAAATTCTTCTCGATATTAAATTACACTTATTACATTTAAACCTCTGCATTCTTTCAAATTAATGTTGCAGACTTTTCTATTATTTTAATTATCACTTATTTATAAAGCAACACAAGGGTTCTACAGAGCCGTACATAGCTAGTTAGACCAAACAACAAAATTATAAAATAGTATAAGCACATACAAATAAGAACAATGGGTACAGATAAACAGGATAATAAATGCATGGATGCAATTGCTAAAACAAATAGCATGTCATACAAAAACAATTCAGCAATTCAGCAAAGACAAAACAGGGACATTGAGGAGGACACAGGGTAGAGGTCCCTGCTCGTGAAAGCTTACATTCTAAAGGGAGGGGGCAATGAGAGACAAAATTAATAAATTGAACAATGGACATAGTGGGGTTCTCTATTATTATTTCTTATTTTTATTATTATTATTATTATTAACCTTTATTTACATGGTGCCACATGAGGTCCACAGCACTGTACAGAGGGCGAACAACAAGACAGTACATGGTAACCATACGTTACAGTAAACAAATAACACTATAACATCAACATAGCTACTGGGGCTCAAGAGGTATGTTCAGTGCAGGCTGAGACCTGCGCCTTTTAGCGTGGGTGCAACTAACAGAGGTTTAGAGTCACTGAAAGAGGTGCAAAGACAATGGAGGAGTAGAGTCAATGGGCAGAAAGCCCAAGGAGGAGGTGTACAGAGTAGCTGGTGAGCAAAAGTTATAGTTAATGAAAACCGAAGGGAAAGAGGCCCTGCTCACTAGAGCTTACAATCTAAAGGGAAAGGGGCAGACAGAAGTAAGAGGGGGAGAGATGGAGGATGAAAGAGTGTGAGATATACTAAATGGTGAAATGGATAAGTGGTGGACTATTAAGCTGTTCTAAACAGGTGGGTTTTCAATAACGGTTTGAAGCCATACAGACTAGCAGATAGTTTTATAGAAAAGGGGAAATTATTCCAATGGTGGGGGATAGCACAGGGGAAATCTTAGATAAGGGTGTGAGATGTGGTTACCAGAGGGGAGGAAAGACAATGGTCATTGGCCGACCGGAGAGGACGGGAGGGAGTATGTATAGAGATGAGGTTGGAGATGTAGGGAGCAATGGAATCAGAGAGAGCCATGTACATGAGGGTGAGGAGTTTGAAGAGGATTCTGTAGGGGAAGGGGAGCCAGTGTAAGTTTTGGTAATGAGGGGATGCAGATGTGGTGCAGCAATTGAGGCAGATAATTCAGCATTAACTATACATTGAAGAGGAGTGCGATGGGAGCGGAGAAGCCAGTAAGGAAAAGGTTGCAGTAGTTGAGATGAAATATGATCAATATGTGGATAAGAGTATAGATGGCATCCTGGAAGAGGGAGGGTTTGATGTTGCAAAGGTGGAAGTGACAGAATTGTTCAAAAGATTGAAGTGTGAGAGCAGAAGGAGATAAAGGAGTCAAGAATGACACCCAACTAGTGTAGTTAGTATGGAAAACAGAGGCGATAGTGCAGTTGTCAACAGTGATATAGAGGTCGGGAGGGAACAAGATCCTTAATAGAGGGAAGACAATAAGTAAAATTTTGCCCATGTTAAGTTTAAGAAAGCGTAAGGACATCCAGGAGGAAATGGTGAAGAGGCAACTGGACACCCGAGAGAGAAGGGAGGGGAGAGAATAGGAGATGAGAGGTAGAGTTGAGTGTCTTCAGCATAGATGTGTTAATGGAGGCCGAAGGAATTGATAAGTTCACCCATGGAGTAGCTGTACAGAGAAGAAAGCAGATGACCAAGGACAGAACCCTTTGGTAGTCCTATGCGAAGGATGGATAGTTGGAAGGAGGAACCAGAGGAAGAAACAGAGAAGGAGCGAGAGGTGAAGTCGGAGGTGAACAACGAAAGGATGGTGTCAGAAAGTCTAATGGTGTGAAGGGTGTGGAGTAGAAGAGGGTAATCCACGGTGTCAAAGGTTGCAGAGAGGACCAGGAGGATAAACAGGGAGAACTGGCCACTAGTTGTGGCCAAGAGAAGATCATTGATGACTTTGGTCAATACAGTTCTGTGGAGTGCAAGAGGAGCTGTCAGAGAGTTAGCGTTGGTGAGACAAGAGAATGTTTAAAGGATGAGGGGAAGATTCCAGTGGAAAGGGACAGATTGAAAAGCTGAGTAAGGTGTGAGCAGGCAATGGGGGAGAGGGAGCAAAGGAGGTGAGAGGGTATGGATGGCAGGTTGCAGGTGGAGAGGATAATATAAGAGAATGGACTTCATCACCTGAAGTGGGGAGCAAAAGAGGTGGTGGCTGTAGGGCGAGGAGGGTAGAGAGATAGGGGTGGCAGGAGAGTGATGGAAGGAGGAGATTTTGTGTCTGCCTCAATTTTGAGAAAAAGGAAGCAAAGTCTGTAGTAGTAAGGGAGGATGGGAAGGAAACAGTGGGGGGGTGTTGAAATTGGCAATAAGGCAGTGGGGATTGGAGGACTGTGAAGAAATGAGGGACTTGAAGGTTTACAGAGAGAGAGGGTGGAACTGCAGGATGAGAGGATGAGCTTGAAATGAAGAATGTCTTCCAAGGACAAAGATTTCCTCCGGTGGCTTTCGGCAGTAGCTGTGTATTTTTAAAAGAACCAGGTAAATTTGGAGTGCCAAAGTTGGGGTTTAGAGTGGTGAAGGTGGACAGAAGAGGTGGTGGCATCAGAGATAAGAGTGGTGTAAGGTTGTGGTTGTAGAAGGAGACCGCCTGGTTGGGGCAGGCCAGGGTGGATAGAGTGATGAGGATAATTTCAAACAAAGAGCAAAAAGGTCGATTTGGACTAGGGGAGAGGTGCAGGAGATGAGGAAAGAGTGAAGGAAAGGAGATGGAAGCTAGAGAGTGGGAAGGAAGAGTTTGAGAAGTCAGAAAGAGCACATTGATGGGTGGGGGAAGAGAGTCCAAAGGAATAAAGGGCAAGAAGTTTTATGGACGCTGGGTCTGTAGGTTTGTTGATGGGGATGCTATAGTCACCTCGGAGGATGAAGGGGAAGTCTGAGGAGAGGTAGTTCGGAAGCCAGGCAGCAAAATTGTCAAGAAATTGGGAAGTGGAAGTAGGGCAGAGTTAGATGACTGAGACATGGAAATGGATGGGGTAGAAGAGACAGATAGAGTGGACTTCACAGGAGGAGAATGAAAGAGGGCGCTTAGGGGAGATGACACAAAATGTGCAATTGAGGGATGGGAGAATTCCCACTCTGTTGCCTGGGCAGTCATCAGGTCTGACTGAGTGATTGAAGGAGAGGACATCATAAGAGAGATCAGAAAGGGAAGCAGTATCAGTGGAATAAAGCCAGATTTCTGTGATGGCAAAAAGGTTAAGATAATTGGAGATGACGAGGTCAGGGATAGAGTGCAGTCTGTTGTGGATGGATCTTTAATTTCAGCGAGCACAGGAGAAAGGGAGATAGGGAAATAGGGAGATACAGATGAAATTGGAGGGATTGCTTGTGCATGGAGGTGTGGTGGCTCTGGGACGGAGATGAGGAAGGGGGTGAGGATTGGTATTGGACTGGAGCAAGGAGATATGGTGAAAGACTAAGGATGAGGAAGGGTAGAAGAGGAGAGGATGGACTAGCAAATGAGTTGGCAAAGGTGACATAGGTACTAGAAATTTGATCAGGGGAAGAGAAGAAAGACAGCATTGTGTACGTAATCTATATTATACATGGTCCGATATGGCAATTGTGACCATTTATTTATAGATATGGTACTATTATTCCTGTATTGTAGGGAATGTGGCTTTTTAATTTAATTTAGTTGATTTTATTTGTTATTATATTTTTTTATTTTCATATTTATTTTTATTTTTATATTTATTTTTATTTGTAGTTCTATATAGACTGCAGTAGTTATTTTGTTATCAATAATTACCTGTATTATAATAAGTGATTATTATGGAGGAGACCTGTGTGATTTTTGTTTTTATTCAATTGATGCATGAGAATATTGTATCCACGCACATCCAGCTGCATCTAATTGCTCTACTCATTCATAAGAACAATCTGGATCAAGATGTGATTGGAAGATTATGGCCATGTGACTTTGTGATCTGGCTTTAAATATGCATCTTCTTAACAAGCAATGATTCCTCTGATGAAGCCATCTGGTACAGGGAAATGCGTCAGGATTGGTTACTTTCTATTCAGCTGACACTTGGACTCCACCTACTCATACCCTGGGGTATCGATGCATCGCTCTTCCGGAGGGACTCTCTCTGTGACTTCTACACTTATGCGCTATATCTCTGTCGTCTGGTCACAGAACTAAGCTAAGTTATCCAGCCTTTATTTTGAACTATTGCTGCAGTTATCTGTATGCTAAACTGGAATATAGGCGATGTTTTGATATTATAATCGGCCTTAGAGATAGCCGTTTAACTTACTCCGAAGATTTGAATTTCTGTCACTTGTACTATCGTTCTCAAATTATGACATTATTGTCTTAATAGAATTGTGACATCTATTTCTGGACCCATAATCCATATGCAAATGGATTTGGAGATTCCTGAATCTTTCTGGTCGGCAACTAATTACCATAATTACCCACTACAGGAGATTTGCAATTTTCACGTGTTTTCAGTGACCCGTTGAATTTTCAACGGTTACTATTCTTTATTTATTTATGTATGTGTTTTGATGTGTGTGTGGTCCGGACCACTGTGTACCAATAAGCAGATTGGATGTGAGTAATAATTTTGCTGCTAGATCTCTATTGCAGTGTTTTGTTTACATAACGCTGAGCTCTATATACCGTGCAGTATTGAATAACGATACAATACCTTGCTGAGCTGCATCGTGATAAAACCATTAATGGTGATTCTAATATATTGAGATTCTTTGTGTAAATGTGGAAGTATTATTTATATTAGGAGTTTCTGGTGTCATTTGTGCGTTTTTTACTTGGTATGGTGTCTATTTTTGACATTATGTAATTTTATTTATGTAATAAATGTTATAAACTGTTGGACGAGCGCTTCTTTATTTTTATATTTTGTGTCTATTGTTTGGTCAGATCCAGATATCTGTCCGTAGGTAGCTGCGGTCCTCAGTTTTTTTCAAGTAAACTAATTTAGATCATCTAGCACCTGATATTGTTATGTCTTTATTTTGTGTACGTAACAGACTGACTGACTGATGTATGTGTAACTGATTGATTTCTGTGTATGACTGACTGACTTGTGTGTATGTGACTGACTGATGTGCGTCAGACATGCATATGGTGCAAGATACTGAGGCCAGTTTTCTTTTTTTTTGCGGGGGGGGGGGGGCTCGGTCGTTGGGGGGGGAGCAGGGTAGTTTAAAAAAAAAAAACATACTCACGTGATCGCAGCGCCGGCGTCCCTCCTCTCTGCTGCTCTGTGCTCCATTCAGACTGTCTGAATGCCGGGTGTGACGTCATCATGTCACGCCCAGCATTCAGTCAGTCTGGAGCAATGGAGCACAGAGCAACAGAGAATACCAAGAAAGAAGAGAGAAGAAAGGTAAGTGAAGGGAGGAAAATGGGGGGGGGGAACAGAGGGGTTAAAAAACAGGGGTCAGCATGGCACAGTGGGGTTAAAAAACAGGGGTCAGCATGGCACAGAGGGGTTAAAAAACGGGTCAGCATGGCACAGAGGGGTTAAAAAACAGGGGTCAGCATGGCTCAGTGGGGTTAAAAAAAAAGGGGTCAGCATGGCACAGTGGGGCTAAAAAACGGGGGCAGCATGGCACATTGGGGTTCAAAAGGGGGGAAGCATGGCACAGTGGGATTGATTGATCATAAGGCATGGTGATGATGAAGGGGCACATTATTGTAATATTGGAGCTGGAGGAAGGCCTAATTATTAATCGTGGGTGGTATTGATTTAACGCCAGGGTTGTTTGGAATTATCTAAATGTAGCCATTTTTTTCCAAATAGGGCCCCCAGCATTCCAGGATCCAGACAAGTCGCAACTAAAGAAACATGCAGCCACAGGTGGTGAAAGTGAGAAGAACAGGTAGGAGAGAGCAGGACAGTATGTGAAATGTTGTGATTCTAGTAGGGACAATGTCAATTTTTGGTGAGTGTTGTGCCCAATGTAAGGTGCAGGCCAAAACTGAACACTTTGTGTACACACTGCATTCTTTGTATACTACCCTGTGGTGCTAGATGTCCTGAAAGTCAGGAGTGCTTGGACATATGTGATGCTCCGGCGAATTGAGAGCCTAGTGATTTTGATGTGTTAGCCACAGCCCAATTGCGCATTTGACATGCCCCCAAATGCATGACCACACCTCCAAAAAATTTTGCGCCGCCGCAAATTTTTTAGCATACTCGACTATAAGGGGGGCCCCATTAATTTGTTGTCGCGGGGCCCTGAATTCCTCTTGGCAGCCCTGGTCTTATATTAACCATTTTGGTGCTATGCTCCAGATATATACCCATACTGCAGCACTCATACATTAAATATATTCATTTATTATTCTAAATCATTTAAAATATACATTTATATGCATTAGGTGCCGGGGTGTAACACTTTCAATGCTGCGCCACCTGGTATTGTTCTCTTGGCACCACAGCGCACAATTTATATGTGGGGTACGTTTTCACGAATGTGAAAAACACCAGTAGCGAAGAATGCTACAAAAAAAATGAGGACTTTTACAACAACATGATTATAATCAAAATTTACCTGCAAAGCGATATCTGACATTTCCGAAGTCAGCACAATGTTGACAGATACCGAATCCGAAGATACTGCTAGCGACCGCTTTATTGACACATCAAACAACAGAGCGTCCTAGTGAAATTAGAATTTAAAGCAGCAATGTCCGGACCCCGTAACATTCCTGTCATTGTAAAAGTGCTCGTTTTTTGTTTTTGTAGGATTCTTCGGTATTGTTGTTTACACATTCGTGAAAATGACTACCACCGCACAATTTAACTCAACCACAGGAAAAAAGACGGGGTAGTTCTAATAAAGTTTAGACAGACCAGGATATTAATTTTCAAAAACCCTTTATCACACACACGCTGGATTGAGACAATAACCATCAAATATATGATTCAATTATGTTTCACGATTGTGTTAAAAGCTGCAGAAAAACATCCAGTTTATTGTAAGGAAGAGAATGGAGCAATATCAGTCAATCTCATTTAATGATATTCCTTAGCTTAATTCATTCATCTCCCTCCACATTCCCTCTTGTACCTCCACTCGCCCACTGTTCGCCACCTCTCCTCTCCTTTGATTACTACCTGTAACTCCCACCTCCAAGATTTTTTTCTTGCACTGCTCCTCATCACTGGGAGACACTCCCTCACTCTGTCAAACTCTCACCCAGCCTCCATGCTTCAACACTCCCTCAAAACTCATCTGTTCACCAAATCCTACCAGACCACTGCTAACCCATCTCCTTAACACCCCATCCTTCTTCCCAACTATGTATTCCCTTTTCATTCTTCCCCTCCTAAATTAATAGTAATACCCACTAGGTTTGATTGTTTTAGACAGCAGGGAGTGTGGGTATTATCAGCATGTAAAGGATGTGGCTAGCATTTAAGATAGTTCTGCTCTCAACTCCTAACCATTCCCCCCAAATATATGGGCAATGCTGCGTGCACTACTGTTAGGTGCGTGCAGCTCCCCTTTTACAACCAGTGTAGTGCAAAGTGGGACTTACCTCCCAAAACTATACTAAGCAGGACAGTTACAGCATTCAGGAATAATCTATAGCTCTATTTCCCCTAACAAGCTCTGACATTAAATTAATACTAATTACATTTCATAATTAAACATATTTCTCCGCAAACTGCTCAAACATTAAATAATTAGTATTTATATTTAACAAATAGGCCCCATTCTCCTCACATTTAGCCACACATTGAATTATTAGCCCATCTGCATGAAGTCACCTTGTCGCAGTAGAGAGGCACTCACAGTTTCATCAAAATGTGCACTAAGAGCTCCATGTCTATTTCAGATATATTTTACATTAAATATACAGAGCCTAGTACACAAATTTATATTATTGTGATCAGTATGTTTTTAGTGTTTAGTGTTTACAGTAGTGTCTTTCTCTCTCTCTCTCTCTCTCTCTCTCTCTCTCTCTCTCTCTGTATACTTAAATATTTAATTTTGTTATTTGTACTGAAGAGAGAGCAATTGTTCCGCAAAGTGTGATTAGTATGAAACTAACTGGTAAAAGAAATTTGTACAAAATGAATTAAACTGGTTATGCAGAAGTTTTCCTTTAAACTTCAAATAACCGTATCCATCGTCTAATTTGGAATTTAAGACCATGACACATCCATGAAATGTAATAAATTTCACCATGAAGACACATGTACAATTGTACCATTCTGTCTTCCATGGAGTCCAGGTATGCATGTGGAAAATTATCACAGCAGATGTTTTACTTTTTTTTTCATCCAGAACTTTTTTCCTAAATATGTGCGTAGTTAGGTTTTCTTGGTAAAAAAAAATAAAAAAGCAGGAGTGGGTAAGAGATTATTATGCAGTCACAGGTCTGTATCTGGAGGGCATGTGATATTGGTGGGCATAAAGCTGTTATGATGAGTAAATGGCTGTATATGGTGACCATGAGACCGTGCATAGCCATTTCTAGTTCACCAAAGGATGTGATTTTTGCCCCAGCTCTGAGCTGACATAGGTCGGGTCTTGTTCTATACTTTTAATGGGACCTCTATTGTGCCTTACAGTTAGACTTAACTAGGAAAAAGCATTTCTAAGCGCACTTTGTCTATTGTAAAACAAATCCTCAAACACACACAAGTGCTGCACATAATACAGATAGCTCTTTGTAATTATTCTCATGATTCTTTATGTAATAATCGAGGGTAAATAAAGCAGTATTTTTGAAGAGAAGTATATTTAATAAGAAGTCCTTTGATGCATTTACTCCAGGGGGTAATTTATCAAGCTGCGAGTTTCCAGCGGGTTGGAAAAGTGGAGATGTTGCCTATAGGAACCACTCAGATTCTAGTTATCATTTATTTAGTACATTCTACAAAATGACACCTTGAAGCTGATTGGTTGCTATAGGCAACATCTCCACTTTTCAAACCCACCTGAAACTTGATAAATTTACCAAGTAGACAACTAACACTGGGTTATCTTTTAGTTAGGATACTAATGATATTGAATCCAATGAAAACATGTCCATGACAATATATATGTTGATACTCGGTGCTAGTTATGATAATTACATTTACTATGAAAATTAATGGTTAATATTTAACAGGCTTTGGAATGTCAGGCCCTGATTTTAGTATATACAACTTAGGTTCCAGGTTAGGGCAGTGCAGTTCCTTGGGCAGGAAGACAGTGTATAAAAATCCCCCACTTGTCTGACCATCCACACTCAACATTGTCGCTTTCTGCAGCTTTTTATATCACTATCCCCCCTGGTAGCCAGAGTGAGAATGGAAGGTGAGTTATCTCTACATTAGCTGCAGAATCTACCTCCTGCTTCATACCTTACATTCCATACCCAATAGCAACCCTCCGACCTATAGTATACTATGGTATAGTATATATTTTTAACTTAATAATATGACATACAGTACTATATATAATATAAACATACCAGTAGAGCATAAGGAGCATCTTATATATTACATATACCATTGATGGAAATGATAAGGGAGATGTACAGAAAATCAGACCATATCTAGATTGACATAAAAATATTGCAGTCATGGATTTAGGCACTATCATGCTGGGGTAGTCAAAATAGGATTTGTGCTTCTTTATTTTTTAAAATATTTTTTATGTAATTGGAACTTTCCTGTCATACTGTGTCAATCAATCAGTGACCCAGTGATAGGGAAACAACGAATAACTTCCTACACAATTGTTGAATCATGTGTTCTTTCTAAATATGCATCTTATCTCTCAATGTTACTTTTGTAACATCTAAACAGTATTCATTTAATTATTTCGAGCTCATTTAAATACATACAAGATGCAAGCAGGGTTCCGTTAATGAGCATATAATGTTAAGGATTATGTGTAATCCAGCTCTTGTTACCATATTTCTCTATTTGCTTTGTTAGCTGTTTTAAGCTCATCTTTTTTTGTTTTATATCTAGCCATATGTTAAAAAAGAACCACACTAACAGTTTCAGTGCTACAGAAAAAAAACTGGAAAAAAACCAACAAGCCTTATAAATATTTTGGTGCTACCTTGCTAAGATATCTCCCATGTTTGCTTAAATGAGCAATAGAAGTTGGTAGCAGATCAGCCAAAATAAAGATAAGTCAAGCTTGTGGTAGGTGAACAATGCACAACATATCACTTTTTTTGCTGTCCCTGAGCATTTAATGCCTAAATGTCCTTATTGCATGAATTATATGACTATTTGTACTGCAACAGGGAAAACAATAATTAATACTCATATATTTGATATTTAGTCAATATTTTCTGTGTATTCAAAATGTATCCAAGGGAAAATTACGGTTCAAGTTCCTAAAAAGTAAACACTATGTATAAATCTTTCTTTAAAATATTTGGTATTCCCAGAGGTCTTCACCCCAGATGACATCTCTCTCACTTGATCCCCCACATCTCTTTCCCCTTTCCTTCTCCAGACACAGACATTAGTACAAATAAAGCAGTGAGTTTGCCATCTGGGAATCATCAGTTATGCACAAAGAGGAAGGGGCCTGAAAGCATCACTTTCCTCACTCTTCCAGCACCAGCAAATTCTTCAGGAAAATCACATTATTTTATTTTCTTCCCAATAAACTGCATCTTTAATGTCAATGTGCCAATGGTACCCACTGTCTTGATTGGTATTGGGTTTATTGCTATAGGTAAGTAAACAATTCATCACGGTTCATAAAAGTTCAGACACCTGGAATCAAATTGCTAACCAAAGAACACAAAGTTCGTACATGGTGGAATTATCTGATAGCTAGATTTGCTAAAATAATGTAATCTAAAATGTGGAGAAAAGCCATATGTTGTTTATATATAACATAGAATTTATCAGAGCACTGTTCTTTAGTCTACATTTGGCATAACCATATTGTTACATAAAAACATGTATCATTTATTTCTTATAGATTTACATGCACATTATAAAATACAATAAAAACAATTATGTATCAGATGACGAAAATAAGAGGCATTCAGAAGTATTTGCATTAGATAATTAATCACAGGTACATAATACGGCAGTGTCTGCTGACTCATTTTTGTTAAGATTTCAGGTGGTATTGACTTAGGTCCGTCCTTCTATAGATATTAGCAACAGCTGATATCAGCTAACCAAAATAGCTGCACTCATCATGCTTCCTATTCAGCACTCATTAGTCTTACTTAGCTTGATAGAAAAGAAACGTTATCCAGAGATGTACCGGTCTTTACTGTATCTCGTCAAGGGCCTTCAGCTGCTTCTCCGTTTGTATGAATACACTAGATGTTCACCGCAAACTGACAGCGCTGTGTGCTTCAGTGGTAGGAAAAGATCTTCCCAGTTAACACGTTGTAATTTCCCTTCCCCATTTCTCTGTTTCTATTGTAATGGCAGTTTCAACAGTGGGGCTGTTGCGTCAACTCCTACTTACTAGTTATTAGGAAAGGTACCAATCAGAGCTTCCTTCATAAATCAGTTCACATTAGTATAATATATACTTGTTAGTAAAAATGGGCCTGATTCATTAGAGAAAGCAAAGCAAAACAATGAGTAACTTTGCACCTTGGCAAAACCATGTTGCATTGGAGGTGGAGCTAAATTTAAAATGTGGGGACAGATTTATAGTTGGGGTTAGGGCATGTCCTAGATCAACTTTAAATTTCAGTGTAAAAATAAACCTATCAAGTATTTGTGTGCTACATGAAAAAACAGCCAGTATTGAAATAATGTGTAAAATAATGAACTAGTTTGCACCCCTTGCATTGTAATATGGTTTTGCCCAGGAGAAAACTTACTAATTTTTTTGCCTTACTTTCCTTAATGAATCAGGCCCATTATGTCCACATCTTTGTAAAATTCTCAAGATATTATGTAATAATGATAGTTTAGTTCTCCTAAAAGTATAATGACCATTCTGTAAATCTTTAAAAAATATAATAAAATAAATAAAAACATCATAATCAGATGTATATATACAAAAAAATACCTTATATTGTTTTCACTTACTTTTGTTTTTCTTATATTATATTATTATCTTTTTTTATTTACGACCTCACGTATACTCTTAGACAAAATTTGTTATGGGTACAATTAGACTCGCTCATGTAAATATATATATATTTCTCTTATATCATGAGCAGCAACCTGAATGAGACTTCAGAAATATTTTCCATTGTTAGATATCATTTAATTCCTTTTAAATAGGGACTAATGATTTTGACATAAAGATCCAGAATGCCTCACGTCTGCATAGCATTCTGTACCTGTCACCTCCTCTTTTTGTTAATCTAATTTGTTCAATTGCTCTTATTTTCAAGAATTCTAAGATTCCAGAGCACATTCTGTGAGAGGCTTAGATAAACTGTGTACCTTATTTTTATGTTGTATGTTATATCTATGTTCTGCAAATCTCACATGTAAGTGGTTCTGCCCACATATTGTAAATTACATCCACACTGAATAAGGTAGATCACAAACAAAAAAACTGCAATTGTGAAAATCTTTAATCTCTTATATTTTGTCACATCTGAACTAAAATGTGTACTTTGGTGGGCAGTGTGAGGACATGTCAGACATCTATTTTTACCTTATTTATAGAAACCTTTTGGGTTGTTTGGCAACCAGACTATGTTTACTTGCTTACTATCATTAGAATCTAACTAGGTGCTAATTGCTTACTAATATATATGTAATGGTCAAAGTGGAAATTTATGGCATACCACCGCATACACCTCCCACTTTGAGCAATGTGTATATATATATATATAAATAGAATACGAAGAGGGTGGGCTTCCGCGCTCCCTATTGAGTGTGGAAAGTATAGATATTGCTGCCAGGGGGACACAAAGCAAAAAGGGTAGCCCCTACCCTTTGAAATAGACCAATAGTAGAGGAAATGGGTCCCCTGGGGCACAGAGAAAGTGGGTAGGTGAAGGTATGTTAAGTAATGTAGTAGGGTAGATGTTATTCATCCAAAAGTATATCGCTCAGCATATAAGAGCCCTTTCTGGGTTTGATTAAACGTGGTCTTATCATGCAGAGGTATAGACAGGGCCTGATCAACCACTAGGCTGACCAGGCTGCAGCCTGGGGCGCTGGGTCCCGGGGGGCGCTGCACTGTGGGTATATTTTTATTTTTTTTCATTTTTTTTTTTCGGGGTGGGGGAGGGGGGGTCGCCACTGGGGATCGCCGCGGGGGGGGGGGGGGATCGCCGCGGGGGGGTGGAGGGCTCGACGATCAAAAGCATTGGTTGTCAGTGGTTAGCAAACACAGCCAATCGCCAGGCTGCCTGTTGCTGTGCAGCAGACAGGAAGCAGGACGTCTTCACTTCCTATCTGCTGATCTGAGGAGAGGAGCGACGCTGGCACAACTACAGGTAAGTGAAGGGGGAGAACTGCCCTGCCTATCTATAGGGAGGGGGAACTGCCCTGCATATCTATAGGAAGGGGGGGGACTACCCTGCATATCTATAGGGAGGGGGGGAACTACCCTTCATATCTATAGGGAGGGGGGGACTTCCCTGCATATCTATAGGGAGGGGGAGGAACTGCCCTGCATATCTATAGGGAGGGGGAGGAACTGCCCTGCATATCTATAGGGAGGGGGGAGAACTGCCCTGCATATCTATAGGGAGGGGGGGGGAACTGCCCTGCATATCTATAGGGAGGGGGAGGAACTGCCCTGCATATCTATAGGGAGGGGGGAGAACTGCCCTGCATATCTATAGGGAGGGAGAGGGGGGACTGTCATGCATATGTATAGGGAGGGAGAGGGGGACTGTCATACAAATCTATAGGGTGGGAGGGGGGGGCTGCCATGAAAATCTATAGGGAGGTAGAGAGGTTGATATGTATGAAGGAGGGCAGAGGAGGGGGGCTGATATATGTGACTGGGGGAGTTTTGATGTGACGGGGGGGATAGCTAGCTAGCAGAGTGGAGGTAAGGAAAATAGCTGCAAGGGGGATGGATGCAGGGTGGGAGGTAAAGAAAATGGCTGCAGCAGGGGTTAAGGAAAATGGCTGTGCGGGGGGGTTGGGGTTAAGGAAAATGGCTGCAGGGGGTTTTTAAAAAATAGAGCAGCTTTGGCGGGCAGAATCTCATGATTGTGTGGTGGTCACATGGGTGGTCTCAGCAATCACTAGAATACTAAATATTAGTGAGATGGGGCTGGTAGAGGTTTGTATTTGATTGACAACAAATATTCAGATATTGCTTATATATGCCTGTCCAATGGGGTACTTTTAGCTGGCCATAATGGAGTGTTTTGTTTTAACTAAAGGGCCTAATCATTCAGGGTTTGCATTATAATACATTTTTGCATTTTCAAAAAAGGACGCCAACTTTCCAGAAGCCAACGAGAGGATAACAAAGTTGCAAGAGAGAAGAGCAAGGACAGGTAAGAGACAATGGCACAATCTGTCTAAATTTGAATGCTGGAGAATACACCTGAACATTCATATTCAGGAGTGTTCCTATACACCTATATATTCGGAGGAGGGGGGGGGGGGCGCTGCGGCCGTATTAGCCTAGGGCGGCCAGAACCCTTAATCAGGCCCCGGGTATAGATGTGTATACAGTTCAGTAAAAACAGTATTTATTTGCTCATATATTCAGCAAACCAGTGTACAACATATATAGTACATAGCAGGTACCTTGCTATTAAACTAAGCATACATATAAGTAATGATTAGTAAACAAATATTCCAACGCTTGATAGAGAAATGCAGTTTCATAAACACAGATATAGAAGGAATAGATGCTTTTATCATAGACCACAAACATCAATAAAGTAAACAATCAAGTGATGCAATCAAGTAATAAACCGCCCGGTATTCAGATATTAAACACCACAAACAGGCAAACCAGAGTAAACATCCATAAGGATAGATTCTTTCAAATGTCCCTGGGGCAAAGGTAATGGGCCCCGTTTATAGGTACATAGATTCCTTAGGCATTCAATTCCCATCCGATTGGAGTAGATGTAGCCAGTCCAGGAGGGCAGGTTCGTGGTGTGTAAGATATGAGCAAATAAATACTGTTTTTACTGAACTGTATACACATCTATACCTCTGAGTGATAAGACCATGTTTAATCAAACCCAGAAAGGGCTCTTATATGCTGAGCGATATACTTTTGGATGAATACCATCCACCCTACTACATTACTTAACATACCTTCACCTACCCACTTTCTCTGCGCCCCAGGGTATATATGTATTCATATATTTATATATAAATATATATATATATATATATATATATATATATATCTATATCGAAGTGGGAGGTGTATACAGTGGTATGCCATAAATTTCCACTTTGACCATTACAGAATTGTAAGAATGCAATGCACTGGAATGTTATGCCATACCACCGTATACACCTTCCATATATATATATATATATATATATATATATATATATATATATATATATATATTAGATAGATAGATATTACAACCTAAGATGATCTTAGTTCTATGGCAATAGAAAATTTCCAATCTCTGCAATTTACCGATAAAATTTTACCAAAACACCTAAGCGATACTCAGCTGCCTTTACAATACAGGCCCTGCATGTTAAGGGTTAGCTTCGCCGTGCCAGTCTCAGAGGATCGGCTAAAATAGATTTTTAAGTATTCCTAATTGGAAAAATGCTTTATTTAAGGAGCATTTTTCCATTCATTTTACTCTGTTATTGCTGCCCAAAATATTGAGAACAGAAGAAGATTTACAAGTGGTAATGGTAAAGTTGCTGTTTTTGTTAAATAAGTTTCTGTAAGCTTTTCATGAGGAATCTTCTGAAGATGAATATTATCGCTTGCAGGAGTTGCAACCATAAAGAGCATTGCCATTATCTTAGGTGACCCTTTGATGTGTTTGCAAATCCCTATCTCAGGCAAAAACACCTATTTTTGCCAGCGATAGGGCTTTTCACCATTTAATAAACAGAGCCTAATGCAGACTTTGACAGTAGATAAGACCTAAGATTCGGTCCATCTAGTTTGCCCACAGGTATGGGAGCAGGGAACCAGATGTCACAACACCAATGGCTTTGCCTTGATTCCTACTGGATCACCAAGGGTTTTTTTTTTATTTGCACACTTAAAACACATAAAAAAAAAAATTACATTTAAAATAAATTAATTTCACAATAATACTCCAGTGTGTTTTTTTTTGTTACAATTCAAAGTAAATATAGGGAGAATGTATATTGGCCATCTGGAAATATGGCCTCCAGAACAGGACACATAATTCTGGGTGAAGTTATATCACTTATATATTGACATTGCCACCTCTCTTTATACTACTAATTACTTTACTATGCAAATTAGCATGCTACAGGCTTTTCCTGTGTAGGAGATTTTTTTAATTTGAAACAAGCCTAATAGAGAATTAATTTTTCACTTTAAAAACAAATGTTCATAAACTTTTCTTGTGCGTATGGCCTACTTGTAAGTGTATCTGGATGTAAGTATGCTGGAAGTAAATCTGGCACATACAGAATATCACTGGTGCAGAGATGGATGTATCTTGAGATACCTTCTACTCAGCATATGATACAAGCACATTTTAAGAGTTTATTTATTTATATGTATATATGCATCCAATGAGCCCCACTGTCCAAATTTATCAGTTTCTTTGCGGTCGGGGTATGATGGAAACCAGGTGGGTGGATCATTTACTGGAATGATATTTATTATATTATAGGCAAATCAAGGTGGCTGTTCTGCTAGTTTGGACAGTTTATGTTATTATTATTATTATTATTATCATTTATTTGTTAGGCGCCACAAGGTATCCGCAGCGCCGCACAAAGTACTAACAGTAGACTATACAGGGTGAAACAATACAGAACAATGAACAAAAAGTACCAATACTTCAGAAACTCCGGCTAGTCATATGCAGTAAAGACGGAGCGGAAGAACAGGAATGGAGACAGGAGGGGAGGGGGCCCTGCTCATACGAGCTTACATCCTAAGGGAGGGTAAACAGACCAGGCACAAGAGGAGCCAGTTGAGGCAAGAGGAGAGAAGGGAGGAAGAGCTAAAGGAAGGAGATGGGGGTTAAGTAGATGGTTGGTAGGCTTTGAGGAAGAGGTGAGTTTTGAGTGCACGTTTGAAGGAGCACAGAGTAGGAGAGAGACGGATGGAACGAGGGAGGTTGTTCCAAAGAAGGGGGGCTGCACTGGAAAAGTCTTGGATTCTGGAGTGGGAAGAGGTGATAAGAGGTGTTATGAAGTACAGTAATTCCCAATTATGTTCTTTGTCGACTGAGACTCAGTGGTGAATGTGGTGACAACTTTCAATCTAGGTGGTCTTGTCTTTAATTCTGTTTCTTTTTCAATCTGTGCATAATGTTTCTTTTTCAATCTGTGCATGAGCTAAACCTGAAACTCACACTGGATAACCGTGTTTTGAAAATCATTACATTCTCTTAGCTGGATTTCATCTCTACAATTTCTATATACTCTCTATACTGGCTATATTGAATGCCACCTTTACTGGGCTTTTGAAGAAGTGAACTATAATGTAATAGAGAATTTGTAGAAATAGGGTTCCGACATAATGTTGTCTTCAACTGATGTGGCACTGAAACAAATGATAATTTTTTTTAGTCATAATTATAGAACCTTCAGATAAAAGAGGTTATTTGGTTGTCATGGATACTACAGGTTAGCTTACATACTATGGGAGACAACTTGAGCTCTCTGTTTTTCATAAATTGGATAAGGATCCAAATACAGTTGCTAAAAAAAAGATTGCTGCATTACTTTCTGTTGCTGTTTTGTCTGCCTGGATTAAAGAGAAGTATCGTATATTAACTTGAAAAAGGAGGTTCTCTTGTTATGGTCCACTGCTAGAGAAAAAAATCTATTGAAATGTATACTTTTTATTAGTAGTATATATTCAAATACATGAACTTCATTCTGCAAAGTTTTAATCAAAATAAGTGAAATAATATTGATAGTATTGAAATAAAGAAATAGAAATTAGTGAAATAAAATGATGTGGTTGTGCTATGATGCTGTCTAATCTATAGTGACTTTTTCTTAATAAACATATATACAAATCAGGCTTTGTTAGTCTTCATTCTTTTTCATGAAATATAGGAACATAACTGTTTGTTTGCTAATTATGTGATTTTTATGCCTTCATATATGCATTACAGTTATATTCTCTTCAAATAAATGCTGTCATAAATGTAACGCTGGGCAGCGTGGTGCCTGCGCTTTAGGCATCAATAGCATGTGGGCTAATTAATTAATAGTTAGCAATTATTTAGGCATTCCCTGGGGCTTGCTATGACACAGCTCTACCCTCTTTTCTGAATGGCTATTTTGTGTATTTAAGGCAGAAAGAGCTTAGCCTCACTGTTGGTTATAATGTCTCTTTGAGGTACTGCTGACCTGCTCTACTTGTGTGTTCTGGGGATTCTGCAGAACTGTGGATTGACCTTTCGTTGTGGCCCCTGGCTTATTATTTGGACTCTACTCATTTGCTGATTGCCCTGACCTCTGGATCTGTTTCTTGGATATTCTTGTTTGCTGCCAGCTCTGACCTTATTGCCTGTCCCTGACCATTCTCTCTGCTACGGCCTCCTGACCCCAGCTTGTTACTGACTGCCCGCTACCATCCAGATTCCTTCCTCCTACTCTTCCACTGCGGTATTGTTCATAAACTTACACTACATTAGAGTAAGACCTGGGGGCATCCAAGTACCTGTGAGCGCATCAAGCTCTATGGGAAAGGCGGCTGCTAAAGACAAAGACCTCTACCATTAGTTCTGTAAGTTTATGACAAGAGCCATTAGCTAAATAGTCACACCCCTGATCCGATGTGCAGAAATGGTTGGCAATAATCCTTTTGCCTAGACTGAAACAATGGCCGAGTCTGCATGTATACACAAAATGAGAAAGTCATGCTGCCTGTCGCAGCTTTTTCAATGGCCCTCTGGTCATTGACATCTTGGGCCAATCTCAATATCTTTTGGCGTACAAATGTTTCTACAGAGTGCCAGGCTGATCATTGGTACACACCTTGAGCTCTAGCCTGCCCTAGGCATCTATTAGTTTCAACATCTGCTCCTGCTTATCTGTGCAACCAAGTCGGATGTCTTCCCAGGCAGCCTTAAAGGACACTGAAGGGTATGCGATCCACTCTACCTCGTATACCCAGAACCATTCAGGATGCTGTGCTCATCCATTCACTATCTCAATCTCTTTAGGAGCTCGGTGAAGTGGGTTGTTAGAACCACTCCTACTATTGTGGGGCTCACAACCCACATCTGGTTTGCTCTGGGGTCTCAGGACTGAAAACCCTGACCGGTTAGACGCCTCCCCGCCCTCTTGAAGGGGTACACGGTTAACGCCGTCTGGACCTCATGCCCTCTCAATTCATTTATGGCGGGTTTGATACCCTTTATACTTTCAGCTGGGCTATGACCCACCACTGCATACTCTGTGGGGCTGAGACCCAGTCTACTTCCTGTGGGGTTATGACTCACCACTGCGTAATCTGTGGGGCTGAGACCCACCACTCCTTCTTAAATCTCAGCGCGAAATTTGATTGCCAAATTTGAATTTATTGCCAGATTTGATCCCTTCCTGTGTGCTCACCTAAATCAATATGGAGGTAAAGGATCTAGTCAGTTATCGTACTTATCCAAAACCATACGTGAAGAGGTTATCCACTGGATGGCTAATACAGTTTCAGGAAGCAATACTGAGCGACATCAAACAGACAGGTTATTTTAGTTTATCAGTCGATTCAACCCCTAATGTTTTCCATGTTGATCAACTTACTGCTATTGTTAGACATGTTTCTCCTAGTGATTGACTACCAGTTGAATGCTTCCTGAGTTTTTTTGTAGAGATACTCACTGACCTCCGTGAAGTGGTTTTGGTTTTGGTTTTGGATATGGACTAGCTTCGTGTTTTGGTTTTGACAAAACCAGCTTTATGTGTTTTGGTTTTGGTTTTGGTTTTGGATCTGTATTTTTTATTTATTTTTTTAAAATTGCTAAAATATGCTAAAATCACATAATTTTGCTTTTTGTTTGATCCTACATTATTATTAACGTCAATAAGACTAATTTCAAGTCATTTGCAGTCAATTTTGACCACCTCACAGGTCACAATATTATTTTCATACACATTTGGGCAAATACTGCAGCGATCTGGTTGGATGGTAAGCGACAGAGCAATGACTCAAACACACAGCAGTTCCTACCACATCTAGGACACATTGGCACACAGCAGTGGCAGAAAAGAAAAGTGGGGCAAGGTGGAATTTACCTTGGATCATGAAACCAGTTATGGTTCATTTGATCGCTTCACCTGTTTCTTGGATAAGTGAGGTAATACTACAGCTAATACATGGCAACAAGCACTGACGCACCCGGGATACGTGCTTTTATCAGACACACACCAATCCAGGGTGGCAATTTAAGTATTTTCTGCAGATAAATTTGCCTGGATTACTGCTCTCTTTTTTTTTGACCAGGGTAAGAGGTGTTTTTTTACATTTTTGTTTGCCTGACTTAAATACACTATGTATTTTTACATAGGCTTTACCAACTGACGTACAGGGTTACTATTATTATGACTGGTGGCAGCAGCTGCTTGGTGCTCCTGCTCTTCTGTGTACCGTTGTGAATCCATTTTGACTAGTATTTGTATTTCAGCAATGACAATTAGCAATGGAGCAATGGAGCTCTTGCCTTTGGGTGTATGTAACACCCTACACTTTTTGGTGTAAATTCAGAAGAAAAGCCTGCAAGGACTAGTATTTGTATTTCAGCAATGACGATTAGCAGTGGAGCTCTTGTCTTTGGGTGTATATAACACCCTACACTTTTTGGTGTAAATTCAGAAGAAAAGCCTGCAAGGACTAGTATATTTTTATTTCAGCAATGACAATTAGCAATGGAGCTTTCTTTAACACTGCTACCACCCTCCTCTTTCAATTCTCTAAGTTTGCCTGCCCAACTGCCCTACACTTTATCCTACCCCTTCTGTATCCCTCTCTCAAATGGCGCTAGATCGCTGAGGAGGGCGGTATTTATAGATTACAAAACTCGCGATCCAACGACGTCACAATGACGTTTTGCCTTGTTTTGGAACCAGAAAAAGTGCGAAAGTACCGAGCTCGGAACTCGGATCCCCTAAGTTTGTGTGTGTTCGGTTTACGAGGAACCAAGCCTGAGCATCTCTATCATTAGTAGTAGTAGTTATAGTAGTAGTAGTGGTAGTAATATTATTTTACAACGTTGAACCTCTTTAAATTGGACAACCTGTAAAACATAATATATAATTTAATGTGAGAACCATCTGTAACATTTATTTGTTTATATAGTATGGCAAAATTACTTGGACACATTGATGTTCCTTTGGTTAAAAGTTATGTTACTTTCTGTTCTAGATGTTGTGGTGAGTTACTTGTCAATTTGTGGTTACTACAGACTGACCACTAAATGTCCAGAAAACATTATTATTTCATCAAATTTCTTACATTGCACAATCATGTTTTACTGTGCTGCAATTGTATCTTGATACTACATTGCCCCAATTAAATGTCTTTATTTTTGTATGAAGGCTATGCACACATGGCACGCTTTCAGATGCACGTTACTAAATGGAGCCACATAGGTACACTGTGACTATTGTATTTTATTTGTCAAAAGTGGTCATTATATTTGTGAAAGTTCTAAAGCGACAAATAGGATGTTAATACTAATATTAACTTGGATGTTATTAAGCCATGAGAGTGCACAAAAAGTTGTGTTAAAATGAAATAGACTAGGTGCATGATGGTATAAATTTGGTTTAATCATAGCATTATTCTCAACTGAAATTACTTCATAAGGTCTAAGATTGTAAGTGGACTACAGTAATATATTAATCAAAATAATTTGATAGTGATTTTGTTGTCTGCAACATACTGTATGTTGGGTGAAGAACAGCTATAGAAACAAATGCAATTATGCAGTTAAATGAAGCTAAGCATTTCAATAACAAATATATTAAGATAGATTTTACATTATAATAGAGAATGGTCTGAGTGTAATAATTGAGCACAGAAGGCCTCAGCTAGACTTGGAGGCAAAATTGCATACTACGCGTAGATTCAAAAATTCATCCTGACATTTTAAGTATGTATTAAAAATTGCACATACCGTACAAAAATGATACAGTCATCATCATTAGCTAATATATTGCACTAAGCTTATAAACGAGCAAACACACGATTCCTAAAAGGCACGTTTATCACATACATGTAGCTCTAAATTGGATGCACCTCTAAGAGGCGGGTTAACTTGCATCCATAGTTCCTTACTGTACTGAATTTACATGTAAACGCAACCAATCTACCCCTCCGAGTGTAGGTGGCTGCAAGTATGAGGAACATTCTATTAAAATACAAATTCAAGCCCTGTGCACGATTTTTATGTAGTACAACTGTTACAAACAACCCTATATGCGTCCCAGATTGTCTAAAAGTCTCAGATTAGCTAAAAGTACACAATGTCAAACAATAGCATTAAAAGTTTTCAAAATAGTACCACCACATCAAATTTCAGTCCATTTCTGTTGAGTCCACTAATTCCACATTTCAGAATCAGCGAATCAGATTTTAGTCCCGTAGAGTACATGCTATTAGCCAAGACTATTGGAGAAACAGCTGGCTAGTGAAGAGAAATTATTTATGTAGTTCCTTTAAACACTGCTCTCAAGCTGTTCTCTAAATAAGACGTTCAGCTTATAGCTACAGTAGGAAATCAGTTACGTGATAAGTTGGAAGTAATTATCTTTTTGGGGTCACAGTTTGAGATATGGTGGGGACCAGCAAAGTGACAAGAGTATTAATACTTCACCATATTTGATTCAGGTTTGTCTTTTAGTATTATGATATTCAGTGTATGGACTTCAGCTCAATTCTCCCAGAAAACCCATGTTTACGCTGGTTTATTTATCACTTGATCTATGCACAGGTAAATAAGGGGACTTAAGTACATTACATACTTCTGATAACGCCACCAATATTGTGAGAGCATTACAGCTGGGTGAATTCCATCACATTGTCTGTTTTCTTCACACAATGAACTAGGTGGTACAGAGCTTTTAGAAAAATGACAGGGGCATGCAGGAGATGCTGTCTGTGACCCAAAACATTTTGGAACATTTTCGGCATTCTACAACACCATGTAGGAAATTTATTTTGCCTTGCCATCAACTAAAGCAAGCTGTAGTGACAAGGGGGAATTCCACACTTTATATGCTTGTGAGGATGGAGGGACAGCGAAAATCCATCCATGCTTACTCCACAAGCCATGACATTGGGAAATGAGGGGAGAATACTTTTCAGTGTTGTACAAGGTGCTGAAACGATTCAAAGTAGTCACCTGTAAAGTGAGTTCAGACACTGTTAGCTTGAGTCAAGTGATTCTCCTAATTAGATTTTCGGAAAAGAAGCTAGAGAAATTGAAGTAGGAGCTGAAGCAAAGCAATTCCACTAACTATGTCACTACATTTTGGCAACTTTGCATGACCCTAGGTTAAAGAGCTATGTATTCTCTTTATTTCTGACTGACCCAGATCTCAAGCGATGCAATAAGCTCCTGGTCAGCAAGCTGACACCTCAAGTGGTACATGATACAACGGCTCATTCTGCTCCTAGGAAAAAACGTAGCTTTCCTAAGACAACCAGTGGTGATGCAGATGAGTCAGCACAACATTTTGACATTTGGTCTGGTCAACAAGAATTTTCCAAAAATCGTGACAGCTTTGTCGTAAAATGAACTGCACATTCCACGAGGAAATTCATTACCGGCAGTTACATCAAAGTACAGAGACTTCTGTAATGGTGAATTCCAGCGGGGATGAATTAGTATTGTGTGAGGATGATGTACACACTGATGAGGGTGAGGATGATGATAGTGTAGATTACAGATGCTGGTATCTAGCTGAAAGAAGGGGGCTAGCTGATGCTCATATGCTTGTTAATATTTTGGGTAGAATGGAAATGTTATGTTTTCCTACAGTAAACTTTCACATTTATTAGAGAGGTGTTTTTTTTCTTTAACATGGTAAAAGCTTTTTTTTCTACATTTTTCTTTCCCTGACTTAAAACCACTATGCACTTGAAAATAGGCTTTAGCAGATGACATAGACAAATCAGTATCATCATGACTGGTGCCAGCAGCTGCTTGGTGCTCCTGGTCTTCTATGCTGATGTGAATCCATATCCGATGGCACAGAGCAATGTGACTGGAGACTGGAGAGTGACAAGAACACTGCTACCCCTGTTTTTGTGTTTGCAATGGCACTGAGACTGGAGAGGGAGTGACAAGAACAATATGACTGGAGACTGCAGAGTGACAAGAACACTGCCACCCCTCCTGTTTCTGTATGAGCAATGGCACAGAGCAATGACACTGGAGAATTATAAGAACACTACCACCGTTTTGTCTAATTTTCAGTTCCGAGGGCACACGAAAGTACCGAGCCAGCTCAGCTCAGTACTCGGATCTGCAATGCTCGGATGGGCTCGGTTTTCGGAAAACCAAGCCCTAACATCTCTACTTAAAACCTGCAGTTTACCACCATTTTTTAAAAAGGCAATTTTATTAAAGGCAAAGCCCATTGGGCTTGCATCGCTTTAAGTCTGGAAAGGCAGGGTGCGCAAGTGTAGGCTGATAACAGTATGGGTCTTTTCATGTAATAGTGACACAAATAGACATTGACAAATCAGCAGGTACACCTTTTAGGAGGTATATCTCTTACAGGTGCTTGAGTGCTGGTGTACGATACATAGTAATGATTATGACTATTAGCTTCTGATTGCATATTAATCCATCCAGCTGATAGTACTTATCTAATTATCATCACTGCAATAATATATGAAGTTGTGGGCAACTACTTGCATTACTTATTTTGGACTACTACTGAAAAGAACATTTACATTTTTAAATGTGACTTTATCATTTACTACTAACACTATCAAACCACATTTCTATGCTATCTCCACACTTTTGTGGGGTACAAGTATACACGCTTGTTAGATCTGGTGCACATGCTGCTGTTCTTGAGTTGGGCAATGTTCATAGCAGAGCAGCTGGCCTGGGAGGATAAAACAGCTTCCCTGGGCCCCTAATTCAAATTTCCTATTGATCACGGGAATGTACTGTTCTCCCCCCCACCACCATTAGTTTGTATATCTGAAGCAAAGCAGTCAAAGTAACCATATAAACATATAGGGCCTGATTCATTAAGAAATGTAAATGTAGATACATGCTGTATTTTGCGTTAAATTGCATTGTGCATGCCCAGAAATGGACTATATGCCAGTGAACGCAGTACATCCAATTCATCTTCGAATGCAAAGAACACTTCTGTCAGCCTATGATTTCATGGGCATAAAGGGAGAGGTAAGGGCTGTATGCACGCAGCAATGTCCGATTCAAGCTTTGGGCATCTCTTAGATACGTGTTCTTCAGTCATATTATTTGCACCCATTACAGGTAAGGTGTAAGTGCTGAGTGATGACAGTCACATGCATGCTAGAACATGTTTATAAGTAAGAGCAACATGAAAAATGCATTCTATGTACAGTAGACATGCATAACATCCTATATTATTAACAGGTGACAACTGAGTCATCCGTTGCCTCCAATCATAGAGAAAATGTAAAAATTCTGCAATTTGAAAGCAGAACTTATTGTGTCCGTGTGTACCTCTCACTGCTTTTAAATTGGAATAAAGCTGAGAATTTTGTGGGACAATTTTCGAATGCAGCAAGAGGTATATTTCTGAAGTTAACCCACATTCAAGAAGGAGCTGCATGCTCCGTCATGAAGTGTGTACCTACTGCAACTCCTCTGTACTAGTGACTGTGGCTGGACCCTCTAGACCACTTAGAGGATTGTTGAAGCTGGCTTTTTACAAGAGACAGGTGCACAACTGGACAACCTGATTAGAATCAGACTGGCTAGAAACAACATCTTCTGCATCGCTAGCGTTTGCTGGCTAGTCTAGATGGTCTGGCTCCTTGAGTCTTTTCCTCTAGGCAGGGTAATACTGTGATTGTTATTCCTGCAGACTCCAGACTGGCAGTTTGACTTTGGGTGATGGAGCTGACAAACTCTGATTGTAACCTTTGGTCAAAATCCTTCCCCAGAACTACATGTATTGAGAGGCCACACATGACTGTCTTGTATGTAATGTCCTTGTTAGCTGCCCAGTCACAGAATGAGGGAAATCGTTTCAGTGTTGGGGGGTAGCATGGAAGAAATCTTGCATAAGGGTGTGAGATGTGGTTACCAGAGGGGTGGGAGGGAGTATGCATGGAGATGAGGTTATAGATGTAGAGAGCAGTGGACTTGGAGAAGGCCTTGTATGTGAGAGTGAGAAGTTTGAAGAGGATTCTGTAGGGGAAGGGGAGCCAGGGTAAAGTTTCGAAGGAGAGGGGAGGCAAATGTGGAACAGCGAGAGAGGAAGATAAGTCTAGCTGCAGCATTAAGTATAGATTGAAGAAGAGTGAGATGGGAGCAGGGGAGGCTAGTAAGGTATAGGTTGCAGTAATCAAAAAGAGAAATGATCAGTGAGTGAGTACAGTTTTGGTGGCATCCTGGAAGAGAGTCTGATACAGGAAATGTTTTGGAGCTAGAACCTTATTTAGGTAAAGCATTTAGTTTGTCTCCAGGACAAATGATTTAGTTTGAACTAACATTGTATTTTCTTTTACACATTTTAATGTAATTTGTTATTCCAGTGACCACTTGCATTTTCAATGCTTTCACGCTTATACTATCGAGAACCACAATATCTAAGCAATTCCTCTGCCCTCTGCCCTGCTGCTTCTTAGGAAAACAAGACACCTGGTGGAAAGAACAGTCTTCTCTTTGAAATAAGGTATACTTTTTAAGGGATGCACAACATTGGATCACCTTCGACAAATAAAGTAGGTTAAAGAAAAAAGCAAAAGAACCTTACACCTTGTCTCATAGTTTAAACCTATCCCTACTGAGGTACCGTTGGTCAACTGTCAATTACATGAGCAAAACCTATTCTAGCAAGTAACAATTCATTTTGTAGACTCTCATAAATAGTTTTTCAACTGGTACAAAAATTTGGAGATGGTCATATAAATTGATCTTGTTATAAATTCAAATTCATAGCACAAAACCAATTTGATCAATTATTAGATACCATTAAATAAGGATAATATTATCCTTTCTTATCCTAGCTCCTACATGTATTCTAAATCAATAAATCCTATGGTACTGCAGCATATGGCAAAAAAAATGTATTCTTACCCTTCCCACTTAATTTTCAATTGCAATAGCTTGGCTCAATTAATTAACTGATGCTACATGTGTTTTTAATATGACTTAATTGAACCATAGAGTATTTCAATCAGAGAACAGGAGGGAAACGCAGGAGCTGAATATTATTACTCTAGGAAACAGCTCTTGTTGCTAGACAGATATAGATTAGGTCACATGAACAGGCTATGTTTTTACTTCCTCCAAGTGTCTCAGTTTTCCCACGACTGTCCAACTTTGTGTTACTGTAAATATTTAAATAATATACAGATTTGTCATTTACCATAATTATGCAGTAATCGAGAAGCATATTTATCGAGAGAGTCCCAGTCCCAGCGAAAATTAGGATTTTATTTATCACAGCTTTTCACGGCAGTAAAAAAAATCTGTTATCCCTGACATCTATTTAAAAATATTTCAGAGGCATCTGAGCCATACTCGGCCCCAGTGACACTCATGCAGAGCAGAAAGAGTTAGCTTATCCCCTTGCCTTGATAGTCTCCTTAGTTGTGTACATGATTTAACTAGCTGGGTTTTCAGTTATACTTAGTTAAGAAAAATAAAGGTGGAAAGATAGATGACATTTATTTAAAAAATGTAAAAAACAATTTAAAATTTTTTAAACATCCAGCTTAACTGAATGTAGCTGGATAGGTTAAGCCCTCCTGCGTTGTGAGCAGCTACAGCTGCCTTGATATGTACAGCACATTCCAACATTCAGCTTCCTACATAGAAGGAGTAGGACACAAAGGGGAAGCTTGGACAACACCTTTGACACACTCTAGGAGGCATTTATGAAGATGGGTGTACATAAATATACTGCTGTAACCCCTATCAACCAGTAATATTCTAACTGTCATTTTCGTAGCACAGTTTAGGAAATGAAAACAAATGTCTGACTGGATGATGGTCCACATCAACTGTTCATCATCCAACATTAAATTACTTTAATATCATTGCATTTAATTTCATGTATGTTGCTTAATAAAGCAACGTAATTTAAAATAATTTGTAGCTTTTGTTCAAATGACTTGTCTTTTTTTAGTTGCAATGATCTCCAGTTGACACTGAAAATTATTGCAGTATTTAATATTATGAGTACTCCAATTATTTATAACTGCACTAGCTCTTTAACAAATGCATTTAAATTAATTTTCAAAATAAAGACCCAAACTTTTTTCCTTATACTTTAACATAGTTTAGTCATTTAAATTCAATAACCATAGAAAATGAAATAGTTTGCAAAATGATTAGCATTAATATTTAAATTTGCCCAAGGCATATGTAACTTTGAGTAGTTGGATGAAATAAAATCCGTAAATAGCAATCACATTAAAATAAGCTGGAATACATATTTCATATGGTCTCCAAACCAAAGATACATTTCTAATCTAGCCACTATAGGCAAATTACTCCAATACGGAATCTTACCAGAAATGATGGGCAATCTCTGATTTATAATAATTATCATCATTATCACTTAGAAAGCATTAGCAATTTATACATTATGTGTGTAGTTTACACGCAGCATGCAATATAAAGGAACATATATATTTTCACATGGGCTCTTGTTTAGTGAAAGGACAAACATTTTGCTTTGAGCATTGTCAAGGAGACCAGGCAATTCAGCCATAGTGATAGGGGTATCCCAGTCCCATTAGGAGGTTTCCATGTCATACAGGCAAAGAAACAATTGGAAGATACAACTGTATCTTTATTACAAAGCAAATGCAATGTAACACATTAACAAAAAATGACTAAAAAAAATAACTAAAACACTTTAAACAAAGCCCAGGTAGGTCAAAAAGGTTTTAAAGTGCCTTACCTCACAGTATCAAATTGCTGCAGACTTGTAGATAATCTCTGTCTTGAGGTTCCGGATGCTTGGCCTGTGCTAGTACCCTCTACCAACTTCGTAAGACTTCAGTGTTAAATCCACTTTATCCAGCAAACCCACTCAAAGTTATAGAAATCACAGGTCTTCCAATGGATTCTGCTCAGCATTTCAAAGCCAGCAACCCCTTTACACACTGCCAAAGTGTGCTCCCTGCTCATTGGGATTTCTTTCTCTGCTAAGAGAAGAGAGGGCAGCATGGTGCAGCAGCCCCTTTATCTGAGTCAAGGAACCAAATCCACCTTGGACAGCACCCTCAACCAGGGGCGCCGAGAGGGCGGGTGGGTACTAATTACCCGGGCCTGGGTGTGCCAAGGGGCCCAGCCCCAACCTGCACAGCCGACCAGAGTTTTTTTGGGGGGGATTCAACTTTAATTTTTTTTTACAATTTTTTTTAGCTGGTCTAGAAAAATGTCTGCTGGACTAGGGGACTTAATGATAATATTGTTATAGGATCGATAAGATAGTATGGTATAAATAAGGCAAAAGCCCCTGGTACAACAGTGAGAATGGCCCATGACTGACTCATGTCGGCAGAATTGTTATTATTTAAATATGTTTGGGGTAGTTTGTTTGTTAAAATGTGCTGGGGGAGTGTCAAGGTATAACATATAGGGGTAACTTACCCTTCATCCCATCCCACTTCCCTATTCTTATGCTGTTGGATCTGTATTTATTTCTATGCTTTATCACATTAAGATGGGGGTTTGAATTTGCCAGCTAAACAATATCTGTTTACCCGAATAATATGATGGGGAATCATCTTTATCCACAGTCGAATGTGCTGTGAAATGTGAAGTATTTGGACAAGTGTATAGTCCATGAGCTAAATTCTCATGGCTGGATAAAGATGTGTAATGTTTTATATAGTGCTGGCTGTTATTTAATTTAATACTGTATCCTGAACTGTTATGTGTTATGTTGGCTTAAGTCAGAGGTGGCCAAACAGTAGATCACAATCTACCAGTAAATCTTGGCCAGTTAGCTGGTAGATCACGGCATTGGTTTTCAAGTTGCGCCCCTCTTCCTTTTTAAAGTGAAAATTATTTGGTGGCACCTAGTAAAATTAGGAAAATATATGGAGTCTCCGGCGCTAATTGGTATATAAACAAATAAAACAAAACAACAAATGCAGCAGATCAATAGAGGAAATGCCAATCCTCTAAAAACACACATATAATACAAAAAACAGATTGCGCAGATGATGTTTATATATAAAGATGTGTACATATAATAAAAACCAGACAGGAAATTCAGCTATCCAACAAACTGATTCTCAACTGGATACATATGTAAACAATAATAGAGTATTCCAAATATTATCACATATGGCTGTTAACAGACATAAAGCGGTCTATAGGTATATAATCAGCGAATATCATATGCATGAGAAATTCTCAAATAATTCCACAATTTGAACAGATCCGCAACCAAACAGATTGATATATGGTTGTTTCTTGGTATTATGAACACAGATTCCATTCCAAGTTATTATTCTTTCAGTGGATTAGTTCGCTAGTTCTGATAATAATGTTCCATAAAACAGATATATAGATGCATAAATTCACACGTGTTTTGCATACTTCTGTTTTGTAAACTAGTAATGCGATGTAAGCATATGCAGCTCATCCGCCGTATAGAAGGTTAACGCGGCTAATATAGTAATCACCACTCTACCAGTCATGGATAAAAATGTAGAGCTTACCCGCCTCAACAAAGATATAGATCCTGGACACCTATCCGGTGGTATAAGCAGCTTGTTAGAGTCCGGGCTGTGCCTGGGTATGGGCTTGTCTCCGACCGCATAAGCGGCTTACTGATCCAGGCTGTGCCTGTGTGTGGTGCGCACCACAAAAAAGTATCCGGACTGCAAATCAGATGTAGGAACGTGGATCCTCTAAATATACAAATAGCGCCTCTTAGAGACAATGTTACAGAGTCTTCATAATAACAATGAGACTAAGGATGAGCACATACTCATAAGGTAGAGAGTAAACTTGCAACGCGTTTCGTCTGTCTGAGCAGACTTTTTCAAGCAGTATAGCTGACTCTCATCTTGTGGTCTTTTTAGAGAGGAAATGGTAAGTTCATCAGATTAATCAAATCCATGTGTTGAGTGGACTAAATTAATGAAACCTGCATATCAATTAGTAAAGCTTAGAACTCCAAGCCATTACTAGTAAATTACATTCACACTAGTATGAATATATACATATGTATAATCTGTCAAAGAAACATTTATTCACAAACACAGCCATATGAGATTTATAAATCAATATATACTCTGAACACATCATACAAACAAATATAGTAATAATAAAAGTTTAATAACAATAAAATTGGATAATAATAATAATAAACAAAATTAAAATAAATTAAATTTAAAAACCGTTTACAAATACCAATCATTAAACTCCATAGTTTCGTTCAGACCTTCTGGATACATGGTTTGGAGTTTAAACATCCATGAGACTTCTCCTCTACAGAGTCTCTTGTACCTATCTCCTCCTTTTTGGGTATAGTCAAATTTTTCAACCCCTATAACTAATAAACCTCTAGGGTCACTATTATGTCTCTCATAAAAATGTCTAGGCACACTATGATTTTGTATGCCTTTGAGGATATTTAATCTATGCTCCCTAAAACGACATTTTAGAGAGCGAGTGGTTCTACCTACGTACTGGAGTCCACGCGGGCAATCCAGCACGTAGATAACATAGGTAGAATCACAATTGATGAACTGAGAAATAGGGTATATAGACCCATTGATATTAGATTTAACACTGGAGGTACCCTTCCCAACAAATTCGCAGGTAAGACATACTGTTTTTCCACATTTAAAACAACCTAGAGGTTTAGATGGTAGCCATGAGGAATCTTTAATGGGCTTCTTCACACTTTTCAGAACACTGGGTGCTAGCAGATTCTGTAAATTACTGTTTTTCTTGTATACTATCTTGGGAACCTGTTCAAGAACATCACTTAGTATCGTGTCCTGTTGTAAAATTCTATGGTTATTCGTAATAATTTTCTTAATCAAATGAGATTTATTGTTAAATTTGGATACATAAACTAAAGAATTATTATTCTTGTTATTGTTTTTATTTTTATTTTTATTAAGTACTTACAAATGGTCTGTCTAATCCAGTTTTACTATATGAGATTAACAAATCATGTCTATCCTGTTTAAATGCAAATTCTTGTGCTTCGTGGACTAAATTTTGAGGATACCCTCTTTCTAGAAAATCATTTGTCATCTTTTTTGCTTGTATTGTAAAATCTTCATCTTTAGTGCAGTTTCGCCTCATTCTACATAGCTGTCCCTTAGGGATATTATTTATCCATGGTTTGTGATGCGCACTTTTGTAGTGCAAATATGTATTTGTATCAACTGGTTTATTGTAATTTGTACAAATAATTGTATTCTTAACTACATCTACTGAGAGTGTGATATCCAAGAAATTAATTGAAGAAAAACTAAAGTGATGCGTGAATATTAAATTATAATCATTAGTGTAAAGGAATGAAACAAAATCCGACGCCAACTGTGCACCTCCATCCCAAATAATAAACAAATCATCTATATATCGGCCATAGAGCACCAGGTTCGCCCTGAAGGGGCCACCCCAAATGAGGTCCTCCTCTAGCGCCCCCATGTAAATGTTGGCAAAACTCGGGGCAAACCTGGTGCCCATGGCCGTCCCAAGTGTCTGTAAATAATAAATGGAATCAAATAAAAAGAAATTATGAGTCAACATAAATGTAATAGCATCTGTGAGAAAGTCAAGTTGTCTCCCAGATACATCCCCATGACGCAAAAGCGCCTGTCTAGCTGTCTGAGTACCCTTCTGATGAGGGATGTGGGTATATAGCACCTGTACATCCAAGGTAAAAAATCCTAAACCAGAACGCCAAGAAATATTCTGTACAAGATTCAATACATGTATTGTGTCTCGGATGTATGACCTCTGGGAGACAACACAACTTTGTAAAAAATAATCAATGTAATGTGACAAATTAGAAGTAAGAGACCCTATACCAGAAATAATAGGACGTCCCGGAGGTGCAGTAAGTGATTTATGAATTTTAGGTAAATAATAAAAAACAGGTGTAATAGGGTGCTGTATAAAAAGAAAATTAAAAATATCCTTAGTTATCACACTCTCAGCTAATCCCCATTCCAACAGATTATGGAATTCTTTTAAATAAATCTCAGTAGGGTCTTTTGTGAGGATAGAATAAAATTTACTATCATGTAATTGTCTAAGGGCTTCTCTGATGTAGTCTTCTCTATTGAGAATAACTACACCTCCCCCCTTATCAGCCGGCTTGATAATGATTGAGGGATCATGTTGTAAAGCCAAAAGTGCTTTTCTCTCGTTTAAGGACAAATTATTTTTTCCCAAATCATTTTTGGAAGTTTTATTGCAAAGTGCTCTAAATTCTTCCAAGGTATTCTTGTAAAATAATTGAATGGCTGGACTCCTATGTTTGATAGGATAGAATTCGGACTTTACCTTAAACTTACTCATTTCTTGTTGGGTATTAATATCAAAAAGAATCTCGGTATCAGAGTTGGTATCCGTCATATAACCATTTTCTTGTAACAACTCTTCCAAAATAACTAGACCTTTTTTATCACCTGCATCCAAACAGATAGGAGAACCTATAATCTCCTTTTTCATTAGGGTCTTGGATGCAAAATAACGTTGTCTACATAATCCTCTGACATATCTGTTTAGTTCTGTATAAAGATCAAATAAATTAGGGTTTACACTAGGTGAAAAAGTCATACCCTTAGATAAAAGTTGTAACTGTCCTGAATCTAATTGTTTACCGGACAAATTGAAAATTCCTCCTATGTCTTTTGATACCTTTTGGGATTGGTTTCTAGTGCTACCTCCTCTCTTTCCTCATGCTCTCTTTGTCGTTTTGGTCAAGTTGCGCCCCCTCTTCCTTTTTAAAGTGAAAATTATTTGGTGGCACCTAGTAAAATTAGTTTGTTGAAATGGAAATGTGTAACAGAAATGACATCATGCTCTTCCCCCGCATACTTTGGCTATTAGTATCATATGTCTTGAGCCTGTGCTTTGTCTGTGGAGTACGTTTTTTCCTCCTGCATTGGTGAGTTAACCCCACTCATGATCGGGCAGAATCAGTTCCCTCACCTCCAGAGTGTTCATTTCATATGCCTATTTTGTGTCCCAGCCACATACTACCAGATATTCAGGGCCCGGCATTCTCTACCCCACATAACTCACAGTGAGGCACTGCACACCAGTGCTGAAATGACACTTGGGTTCTTGCTGCCTCAATTTAACTTCTTCCTCGGTTCGAGGAACAACTGGAGAAGGAGAGGTTGTGCTGCATGTTGCCACAATAATAATCAGAAGAACCACTTCCCTGGACCTCTACAATTCCCCTGCAATCTGAGCAACTGGTCTTTACTGGCTGTGCAGCTTCTGGATCACTCCCATAACAATACAGAGGGCCTCAATTTATCAAAATTATAGGGCTTTTGCCCGCACCTCCTGCCAAGTGCAACAACTGCTAAACTTTTAATAATTCTTGCTTTGGACCCTTAGAGGCATTCATATTAATGAAGCAGACAGCAAACACACAGCTATATGCATGGCCTGTACGCTTAATATCACACTGATAAAAACAGCAAGATTACGTGTAACATATGCTGTATAATGATATGATTTAATACATTTTGCATGGGATTACCTAGCATCGACTTTTTCATATGCATCCATGGTTTCTTTGGTATGTAAAAACGGCTATTTGACATATGAACTGTATCAAATATTGTCTGGATAGATGTGTGATACCCAGAAACTGTTGGGCACTAGGACCCAGTGAGACAGAACTGTCTCACAGGATGATACTGGAGATACTTTAAGACCCAGAAAAGTCCAGTCTGTGAGGGCTCCTGGAAGGTTGTGTGTTTTGTGTGACAGGAAAAAATGATAAGACTGTGGAGACAGTGATTCAAGGAATCAGGATAACAGAGAGAGGGCTGAGGAGCCTTGTGAAAAGAGATTATAGGGGGAAAACAGAGAGAACAGACAGCCCACGAACAGGAGCGACAGCAGTAGTGACCAGAAAAACTGATAGAATGACAGAGGAGCAGCAGTGAGCAGAGAGTGTGAGACACAATAAGAAAGAAATCTGAGACAGACATTAAATAGTGTGAGAAAGATAGCATTATGAAGAGAAATTGATAAAGAGATAGGAAGAGATAACAGAAGAGGATGAGACAGTGAGATATATTTACCTGTTTGCAAGTGACAATTATTCTAACAGGAAAACAACAAATAGATTTACATATTTTTTAGAATATCTGTATTATTTATTCCTCCCAATTTCTAAGAAGAAATGTACTGAACATTTGGATGATAGTTATGTTTAATCACCAGATAAGTGTGATGTGTGTCCCCAGGGCCGGTGCTAGGGTCCATGGCGCCCTAGGCACTTTGTCAAAATCGGCACACCCCCACCGCAAAAATAGGCGCCAAGCCCCCCCCCCCACGCCGCAGGAACACTTTGAAAATCTGCGCCCTCCTCCCTCCTCCCCCCTCCCCACGTCTTTCCTTACCTTGCCTCAACACCGCCGCCTCTCTGCTCTGTCTCCTCCCCTCCACTCACTGACACTGTCGGGCCATGATGATGATGTCATGGCCCGACAGTCAGTGAGTGGAGGGGAGGAGACAGAGCAGAGAGGCGGCGGTGGAGAGCAATAGCCTCTTCCCCCCTCCCCGTGAATTTATATGAATGCTGTGCGGCGGCCGTGAAAGGTCAGCGGTCGCCGCACAGTTTTAAAGTAATTTTCATTCTGTGGCGCCCTCCAGAGCCCGGCGCCCTCCAGAGCCCGGCGCCCTAGACAACTGCCTAACCTTGCCTAATGGGAGCGCCGGGCCTGTGTGTCCCGTGACAGAGACTCTTACCTCACAGTCACACAGAACCTCCATTATAACTTAACTGTCACCTCAGAGACATCCTCCATCTTGTGGTTGGCATCCATATTGCCTGGCCAAGTTCATTACCACAAAGATTACTGATTGTTGATATAAAAAAGGAAAAGACTAATTGTTTTATTTGATATGCTGTATGTAGAAATGTAAAAATGTGTTTATATCCGCTGTGCTATTTCCATAACTATTGCCAAAACACTCAAAGGCAGTGAATATTGAGTATTTAGATTGAGTATAATATATATGAGCAGCATTGCTTATAACTAGAAAATTCGAATGATATGCTATTTGTTGCTAATTATTTTTTCCCCCACAATAAAACATTTTTGTAATATATTGTTCCTGCAGAATAAGTTTGACATTACTTAATTTTTGGTGTCCCACTTGAATTGGGGACCCGAGGGTTCTCTGTCCCACTGCCGTTTCGAGAACTAAAGAAGAGCATCCGGAGACCAGGAACGATCCGCACTACACTCTAACCACACCTACCAATAGGAGTGTTACTGAGGTCTGTGCTCTAATTATTCTTCCCACTAAACAAACTGGTCTCTATATTTTGGAGCAGGAATAGCTATGGATTTGATTCAGTAGTGAGTTGGACTGCTATATGTTTTTCCCATATTATGCTTATGTAAGAACCACCTAAATAAAAAATAGATACTAGAAGCCAATGGGGAATTCCATGACCTGTCTATAACGACTCTGTTCTAAGGTCTTATTTCACAAAGGTCACTGGAATCCACATTGGCTTCTAATATGTTTTGGTTTTTTTGTCAGAGTTGTTTAATCCATAGTGTGTTATTGTGTGCTGTTATCAAGTATTATGCCGTAACATTAAGTTTAGGTCCAACTTTTAGCTCATACTTTTTGATTGGTCGCTATGGTTAAGTGGAAAATGTAAATGTTTCTCAGAATTTTTTATCTTTGTCAGTGCGTTATGATTGCAGTACACAATATTGTTTTGTGTCTAGTACAGAAAGGCAACACAATAGGAATAGTCAGTATTTCTTTATATAATAAAGAGGGCTGAGGGTAGGGGAAGGGGAGGTCAAGAGTTAGAGCGAAGCAGCATCTTTTTTATAATATGAAAATGATATATGCATATTTTAATAACTTTTTTTTTTTTGTTGGATATCTGGCAACTGGACAAAATGTTGATTCTCCGCATTTTCCGTCTCTTCTTGGAGAGATGACAGTTTGTGAGAATGTGCACAAGATTTATGGAGGTACCTGAAAGGCACAGTATTGCCAGAGTCTATGGATGATATGTGAGAAGCTATCAGTGATGGATTTATGAAAACAATACACTTCCCAAATTGCCTTTGTGCATTGAATAGCAAGCACAAAAGGTAAGAAAGTAATTAAACTGTTTAATGGTATTTCATAATAGTTCTTACAAATCTATTACCATTGATGAAGGAGCCTATGGCAGTTCAGGTAAACGTAAAATCTTTAATATAAAGTAAAGTTTAATATTCAAAACCGTAAAGTCACTTATTACCTTATTTCTGGAAATTAAGAAGTTTCAATTTGACACTACTAAGTCATTTAGTAGAATGTGCCATATTTTCATAATAGTGAGTCTTCTGTAATGCGATACAACTTATTCCTTCCCATGTTGATATGGTCTTAAAGGTGTTGTACAAAACATGTATACTAAAGAACGGGCTACAATTCTTTATCATAATTTGGGAGACATAGTATGGGCACTTGTTAGGGGTACAATTTTGAGGTCTTTCTTTACCATGAATTGGGAGACAGAGCATGGGTAGTTATTAGGATTCAAGGACATGCACTTAAAGTATGTATCCTATGTATCCCCTTAGGATGTAAGCTCTTATGAGCAGGGTCCTCTTCCCTCCTGTCCCTATATCTCTTCGTCTGCTCCAACCTCACTACAATAGCCTTGCTTGGAGTTTCAGAAGTTTTGGTATTTTTTGTTTATTGTTCTGCACTATGTCACACTGTATAGTCTACCGTTTGCATTGTGTACGGACATGCAGAAACCTTGTGGTGCCTAATAAATAAAGGATAATAATAATAATAATAATAAAAGTAAGACACAAACAGACCCAATATTTGCTTTGCCTTCTGAGGAATTACCCTGGCAATATAATACATTGACATCCATAGTCACAGATATTGATTCACATTTCTTTCTATATTGCTAAATACGAATCATTTAATATAAGTAAAGTAAAGTTGCTATATTTTTTTTAAAAGTCTCTTGAACACTTTATTTCCATTTTTCCTACAAAAATAAATACATTTTTTTGTCAGTTAACAGTTTTGGTCTTACATAAAAAAAGTTAACAAGTAAAAACCGAAACAACTAAGAAATTTTCTTTAGATATGATGCATCTTCAATGATAGACAATAAAAAGTATAATAAAATATATAATAATCAGATATTTAAGATTTCTCCCCCCAGGTAAATTAACAATACTTATGTACTTATGTACTCAGTTGCATACATGAAAATTGTCAACACTGCAATCAGCTCGGCCTATTTGTTTGTTTTACTCCAAAGTATGTTTTGAAGTGGGTAATAAACTCTACTTCTTCTTATAAGACATAGCAAGATCTATTGCAAAACAAATCCTTGATGGTCCTTTTAAGATTACTAGAGGCTAAGCTTAATTTCAACAAGATGTATAACAAAACAGAAGAGGTTTTATTTCGACTGAACATGTTAAAAAAGTAAATTCATCTCTGTATTTAGCAACATGAAAATAATGGCCCACCATTTTCCAGGTTTTTAAACAGAATATTCAAATGAAATGAGCTGTGAATTATCCCACTCTTTGTCTAATGCACGGAGAGCTCGAGGATAAAAGAAATCAAATGTACACCAGGCAGAAATAGAAGATTACATAGGCTGTGAATTGAATCTATAAAACATATCTGCCCTAATTAAAATGCAGCAGAAATGACAAAGTGGAGAAATTCTCCAAGGCTTATTATAGGTGCTTCAATCGTGTATTAACTGCTCATTTGTTTTTATGTTTTTAGATTTTACATAGGATACATAGCATTCCGTGCAGGCATGCCTAAATTGCAATATGTATCTATATCTATCTATATTTATATCTACATATCTATATATATATCTACATATCTATATATATATATATATATATATATATATATATATATATATATATATATATATATATGAGTAGAGATGAGCAGTTTGATTTCAGATAAAAATGACGGCTCTGGGATTTAGGGTTCCGAGTAGAGATGCTCAGGCACAGTTCCTCGAGAACCGAGCACACCCGACCTTCGGAGATCCGAGTACTGAATCGAGCCGGCTCGGTACTTTTGCGGGCCCTCGGAATTGATAACGAGCCAAAATGTCATTGTTACGTGGTCGGATATGGTGAGTTTTAAATTCTATAAGTACCGCCCTCCACTGCGATCCAGTGCCATTTTACAGAGGGACACAAAAGGGGTAGAACAGTTCTTGGCAGTCTCTAGTGCAGTTGGGCAACGTCATAGGTAGAAAAGAAAGAGGAGGGGTAGCAGTGTTCTTTAAAGTCTCCAGTGACATTCAGCAGAGCTCCATTGCTTCATTGCTAATTGTCATTGCTGAAATAAAAATAATAGGACTGGCAGTCTTGTTCTAAATATGCAATCACATTGTACGGTGTTATCTAGCTAACACACCAACAGGACAGCTCCATTGCTAATTGTCATTGCTGAAATATAAATAATAGGGCTGGCAGTGGTGGTCTGCAGTCACATTGTACTGTGCTATCAAAATGGATTCACAGCAGTACACAGAAGACCAGGAGCACCAAGCAGCTGCTGGCACCAGTCATGATGATAGTAATCCCTCTACGTCATCTGCTAAAGCCTATGTTAAAGTGCATAGTGTTTTTAAGTCAAGGAAACAAAAATGTAAAAAAACACCTTTTACCTTGGTAAAGAAAAAAAGACCTGTAATCCAGGCAAAATTATCTGCAAAAAAAAATAAAATTGCCAACATGCCATTCTACACACGCAGTGGCTGTTACGAGCCAATTCACTCACCTGCGTCCCAGCCATCGCTATGACGACCGGGACGTTACTTCCGGGTCTCGTCCCGGCCGTTGCCTAGGCAACGGTCGGGACGCTAAAGTTGATAGCGTCGCGTCCCAGCATTAGGTGCAGCCGGGGCGCGCGCTACTCTCCAGGTGCTGAATATTATGACAGCCTCTAGGGCTGATTGTTCCTTGCCCCCCATTGGCCAGTGCTTGTTTATAAGGCAGGGAGGGCTTAGCCTCCCTGCCGGTTATAGTTCTGCCTGTCAGTGTATAGCCTGCTCCTGAGCCATTGTTCCTGAGTACCTTTTGATTGGATTTCCTGTGTATGACCTATTGCCTGTCCCTGGATAGTGAACCTTTGCCTGTGACCTTGACCTATAGCTTGTCCTCGGATACTGAACCTTTGCCTGTGACCCCGACCCTGCTGGTACCTGACATCCCCTCTGGTGCTCCGTCCAGTCTGCAAGATCGCTGGCCTGCCTCTGTTCCGTGTACCTGTGTGCAGCATTGTGAGTATAAACTTATACTACTTAGAGTTTAAGACCTGGGGGCATCTGAGTACCTGTGAGCATAACCAGTCTCTATGGTAAAGGCGGCTGCTAAAGGTGAAGACCTTGTCACCTGTTCTATAAGTTTATGCCGCACTGTTTGCCATAACAGTGGCAAGGAAAGAATGAGGTCTTCACGTTTCCCTATGAGTGCTAGTTCTGCAACTATCACTGAGGCATCTTCTTGTAAGGTCAGTCATGATCAAGCAAGACCTTGTCATTCTGACTCAAACAGTGATGCCCAAATACTTTTACGTGTAAAAGTCGAGCTGTAAGAATACAGTAAGGCTTTAGAGGAAAATGTATGATCAGATTCGGAAATGACACTAATCCCTGAGGAGAGTCTATCCACGAGTGCTATGTGTAAGCCTGATCTTTCTGATAGTGTACCCATAAAGAAGGCCCCTTTCAGCATTTCTGTAGATGTGTGCATGTGTGCATGAACAGCCCAAGTGTAGCCGGTGATACACAAATTTGGATTTGCTACAGGATGAGGGGGATATTTGTGTAGCTGAGGAGGGCGCTAATGAAGATATTGATGAGGATGATGTTGATTGTCCTGCACCAGTGGAAGCAGTTCTTGCACATGATAAGAAGAAGGCCATTGCCATGCCTGGGCATAAGATCAAAAACTCCACCTCTTATGTGTGGAATTATTTTTACCCAAATCTTGACAACAGTTGTCTAGCGATTGGCAGCGTTTGTAAGCCACAGTCAGTAGAGGTAGGGACCTTAACCATCTAGGAACCTCATCCATGTTTCACCATTTGAAGTGAGTTCATGGCAAGCTGTTGGGAAAATCGGAAATTTATGCTAAAGAAATAACAACAAGCAGTCCAGCATCAGCTAGGCCCCTTCTCTCAGTTAGATTCAGACACCTGCAATCTACACCCACTACACCGTACTCATCAATATCCTCAGTAGTGATCAGAGTTAGTCCTGCATCCAAGTTGCTAAGGCTAGATGACTCCTCCACTATCCTGGATTCCTCAGAAAAATTCTTGAGCGTTAGTCCCACTGCTGCTGCTGCTGCTGCTGCTGGGGGTGGATTTTCATCCCAGAAGCAGACCTAGAAGAAGACTACTAGTAGTTTACAAAAATTTACTTTTATACAATCCTTTGCAAGAGGAAGCAAGTATGAAAGCTGTCACCCAGCCGCAAAGCAGATCACAGACGCCATGGCGATTATGCTAGTATTAGATCTGCATCCAATATCCACTATTAATGCAGCTGGTTTTAGACAGTCACTTAAGGTCTTGTGTCCCCATTACTAAATTCCATCACAACACCATTTTACTAAAAAAAGCTATTCCTCACCTCTACCAGAAGGTTCGTAAAAATTTAATTATTGGGCTACAAAATGCCATTCTACCCACTGTACACTTAACCACAGATATGTGGTCAAGTGGAACTGGGCAAACTAAAGATTATATGACTGTGACAGCCCAATGGGTTAGTGATTTGCCTTCACCATCAGGAACAGCAGCAGCATGTACACAAGTACCTCACATTTTTCAGAGGCAGGCTACTCTGTGTATCACCAGCTTCACTAAAAGACATACAGCTGACAATCTGTTGCAAAAACTAAGGAATGTCATTGCAACATGGCTTATCCCGTTTGGACTCTCCTCAGGATATGTCATTTCTGATAACGCCACCAATATCGTGAGAGCATTACAGCTGTGTGAATTACATCACATTCCCTGTTTTGCTCACACAATACACTTGGTGGTGCAGAGCTTTTTTAAAAATTACAGGGACGTGCAATTATCTGGACATTTCCAGCATTCGGCAACAGCATATAGGAGATTGCAGCAGCTACAAAAGCAATTTAATTTTCCCTGCAACAAACTGTAGCAATAGGTAGTAACAAGATGGAATTCCACCCTGTATATGCTTCTGAGGATGGAGGAACAGAGAAAAGCCATCCACGCTTACTCCACAAGCCATGACATTGGGAAAGGATGGGGGATGTATTTTACTCAGGCGCGGTGGAGAATACTTTCCGTGTTGTGCAAGGTGCTGAAGCCATTCAAAATCTTGAAATCGGATCATTTTGGCGACTGTGCTTGATTCTAGGTTTAAGAGTTATGGCTCCTGGTGAGTAAGATGACAGCTCAAGTGTTACGTGACAGGATGGCGTCTCCTCCTTCAGTTTCTCAGTCAACTGCTGCTAGGAAAAAACTTAGTTTTCCCAAGAGTCCCAGGGATGATGCAGATAACCCAGCACAACATTTTGACATCTGGTCTGTTCTAAAAGAATTTACCTAAAACGTGACACCTCTACCGTAACTCCACCTGATCCTACTATCAACATCCAAAGAATGGTGGAGGATAATTTTCACAACAGAAAAAGAGACATCAAACAGTCCCTTTACATACTGGGAGGAAAAAAAGGGAATTTGGAGACCTATGTACCAACTCGCTTTGCACTGCCTAAGCTGCCCACCCTCCAGTGTGCACTCGGAAAAAGAGTTTTCAGCACAGCCGGGAACTTTGTCACCGACGGCGTAGGAGGCTACTTCTTCAAAATGGGGAAAAGATGATGTTCATAAAAATGAACTTCAATTTCCACGAGGAAGTCCTTTCCCGCCAATTACATAAAAATACTGAGACTTCTGTTATGTTTATTCCAGCGGTGATGAATTAATAATGTGTGAGGATGATGTACAAACTGATGAGGGTGAGGATGAGGCTGAGGATGATGACAACAACATCTTGCCAGAGTAGAGTTCATTAACAGCACTGTTATCTTAGGTGTCTTAAGCCCATTGTTAGCTTGTTTTGTAGGGCCTACTATCAACTATCAACATCCAAAGAATGGTGGAGGATTATTTGAAAAAAAAATTAACAACAGTTTTATTAACAAAGAACAAGGTTTCTTGCAGAAGTAATATAAGCATGAATGTCTAAATAGACGAGTACATGTATTACTCAAACCTTCCACTTTGCTGCTCTTTCATCAGTATTGCACAAAGTGTTTGTAATCTGCACTCTACGTCAAAGGTACCTAGCTATATTATAATTTTTGGGGAATTGGGGCTGATTCAAAGTTCAGTGATGAACTTGCTTTTTGCTGTGAATTACAATAGCTCTTTTTAGTGTATTGTCTGGCACCCTGGATTGGTCTGGGTCTGATAAAAGCACACATCCCGGGATGTCAGTGCTCATCGCCATATATTAGTTGTAAAGTGACCACAGTTATTGCCTTGCTAATTGTCATTGCTGAAATACAAATAATAGGTCTGGCAGACTTGGTCTTCTAAATCTGCAGTCTTTGTTTGAAAGTGTTTGAAAATAATATTGTGACCTGTGATGTGGTCAAAATTGACTGCAAATGACTTGAAGTTAGTGCTATTGAGGTTAATAATAATGTAGGGGGAAAAAAAGCAAAAACATGTGGTTTTAGCAAAAAAAATAGGGATTTTAGAAAAAAAAATGTGATCCAAAACTAAAACCAAAACACGCAAGGGCAGTTTTGCCAAAACCAAAACACGAAATTAATCCAGATCCAAAACCAAAACGCGGGGGTCAGTGAGCATCTCTAACTACAATGTCAGTTAAGTGGTATATTCACACTGTACTGCTCAGGAAGGGAGAAATGTGTGTGCCTAACAGTACACACAGTATTGCCTGAGTATTTGTTTAAAAGGTAGTTTAGTATAGATAACAATACTTACCTGAGAATCCTGAGAAATCCTCGACATCCCAGAACTACAGAATAAATGCAGCAGGCACTGTCACCTTAATGTCACATGGCTACAAATGGGATGTGCCATCATCCTACAAACATTCTTACAATGTTGACATCTTTATGTAAGCAGGAAATGTTAGCTTTACATTTTACAACATAAGTCAAGTCAGAAATCGGGGTTGAAAGTTATTTGGTACTTCAAAACCAAAGCCAGAACTCGGGGGACAGTGAACATTTCTAAAAAATATATATATATATATATATATATATATATATATATATATATATATATATATATGCAACACTGTACAAAGGTTTTAGGCAGGTGTGGAATAAATGCTGCAAAGTGGGAATGGTTTAAAAAATAGAAGTGTTTATAGTTTATTTTTTATCAATTAACGAAATGCAAAGAGAATGAACAGAAAATAATCTAATTTAAATCAGTATTTGGTGTGACCACTCTTTGCCTTCAAAACAGCATCAATGCATCAATTTTTCTAGGTACACTTGCACACGGTTTTTTAAAGAACTTGCTAGGGAGGTTGTTCCAAACATCTTGGAGAACTAACCACAGATCTTTTGTGCATGTAAACTTGATCAAATCCTTCTGTCTCCTCATGTAATCCCAGACAGACTCAATGATGTTGAGATCATCATCATCATCATCACCATTTATTTATATAGCGCCACTAATTCCGCAGCGCTGTGCAGAGAACTCATTCACATCAGTCCCTGCCCCATTGGAGCTTACAGTCTAAATTCCCTAATATACACACACTCAGACAGAGAGAGAGAGACTAAGGTCAATTTTTTTAATAACAGCCAATTAACCTACCAGTATGTTTTTGGAGTGTGGGAGGAAACCGGAGCACCCGGAGGAAACCCACGCAAACACAGGAAGAATATACAAACTCCACACAGATAAAGCCATGGTCGGGAATTGAACTCATGACCCCAGCGCTGTGAGGCAGAAGTGCTAACCACTTCGCCACCGTGCTGCCAGGGCTCTGTGGGGGCCATATCATCTCTTCCAGGACTCCTTGTTCTTCTTTAAGATGAAGATAGTTCTTAATGATATTGACTGTATGTTTGAGGTCATTGTCCTGCTGCAGAATAAAGTTGGAGCCAATCAGATTCCTCCCTGATGGTATTGCATGATGGATAAGTACCTGCCTGTATTTCTCAACATTGAGGACACCATTGATCATAACCAAATCCCCAACTCCATTTGCTGAAATGCAGCTCCAAACTTGTAAGGAACCTCCACCATGCTTCACTGTTGCCTGCAGACTCTCATTATTGTACCGATCTCCAGCCCTTTGGAAAACATACTGCCTTCTGTTACAGCCAAATATTTTACATTTTGACTCATCAGTCCGGAGCACCTGCTGCCATTTTTGTGCACCTCAGTTCCTATGTTTTCATGCATAGTTGAGTCGCTTGGCCTTGTTTCTACCTCAAAGGTTGGCTTTTTGGCCGCAATTCTTCCATGAAAATCACTTGTGACCCGACTTCTCTGAACAGTAGATGGGTGTACCTGGGTCCCACTGTTTTTTTCCAGTTCTAATGAGCACCCATGTAATTTTGCTCTTTTGACCCTCATGTCACATTGGGGGCTAGAAGGCTGCCTAGCCCTGTAAAGCACTAGGCTACCCTTTAGATACCTCTTTTTCCACCAACATACCCATCCATGAGATAAACATGTCCCCAGACAGGATAACGGGAGCCCTAATTTATGGACTGTCCCACTGAAATCGGGACGGTTGGGTGGTATGCTTATTGAGACTCAAATTAACAAAGGCAAAAGCTATTTGCTCTTTACAATATAAACTCTGTGACATTGTTTAAGTTGTGAAGATATTTTGGCGGTGGGGACAGGGTGCATACTCATTCCCATATTCCCATATGAACATAGAAAGGCCCTTTCTGTTTTTATAATTAACTATTTGTAAAACTTTGTCAAAGAAAAGTGGTCATTTTTTTCAAGACCCAAGTGAGCCCCTCCACTCACTGCTCAGTTCCCATATTATGCCTGCTGTACCTGAATAAAACCAATGAGACCATTTTATCCAAGAGAACCCCTGTGCAATTGCACTGGCTAAATGCTGCCTTTACAATGGCCACTTTCCATATTATTGTCAGATTCCCCATATACCGGGTTACCCAATATATCTTTTTTTATTTAAACATTTATCTTAAGCAGTAAAGGAAAATCCATGTAAAAATGACCTCTCACCCCTTTATTCGCCGCTCTGAAATGGCCTGGAGAAGTACATGCCAAGACATCAAATAATGAAAATACTTGGTATTTCTATAAACCATGGAGAACACAGAATGATATTAGGGCTATATTTCATGGGTACAATTAATTGTATGAAAGTATTTAAGGAAAAAAAGGGAAAAAATATTCCTGTTTTAAATATTTCCTGTGTTCCCTAATATAATGCTTATACATTAAACTATATTTTTACTCAGTTATGGTACCATGATAAAACCAAATCAATTTAAGTAAAATTTTGTTAGACTAGGTACACACTGAAGAATTTTCCGACCAACATGTTATCTCAAATGATTGAAGCTAAGACTGAAAGTCCAATCAGTCTGACAATTCATGCATACATACGGACACAATTTACCTTCAGATGTTCGCTCTTGATCTGGTCCTTCATCTGGTCCTCTAGTCTTCAGAGAATGACAGCACAATATTCATTCATTCATTATTGTCACATTGTCACACTGATTAAAACCGCCTTGTTATAGCTACACACATATCCCAATGAATTTTGTTAGCTTCTGTGACTCTGAAACAAAACATTCTGTCTCAGAACGAATAAATTAATTATTCCTTCTACAGCACTCTCTACATTTATTCACCGAGACATTCATCACTAGCATCGGCTGAAAAAAGCACGACTTTGTAAACTCTAAGGAGATCGTGAGCATAAGTACATACACACTACATGATCAGTCGGTGATTGGTCAGAAAATATTAAACAGTACGACCAACCAAATGAAACGATGATCGGGACTTTGGGTTGACTTTTAGATCATTGTCTCACTATAAAAACTCTCACACGATGTCTGACCAAACAGTCGGATGTCAGCTGATTGGAGGTTTTTGTGCAGTCGTTGGGCCAGTGTATACCTAGCCTTAGTTAGCTTATCTGTGGGTTCTAGATTACTTTACAAAATAATAATGTAGGTTGTGCAATTTACTAATGGAAAGCCTATTAATGTAAATGGAAGCTTTATTTTTAATTTGAAGAGGTGTATGCTCAATTTCAATTTGTCTGCCATGTTGCACTTAATTACAATTGTAGCATGTCAATCAGAACATTTAAAATAGAAAAAAGAAATGAAAACTAAAATGTTTGCTTTTGTTCTTGGACTATAAAACTATACAAGACCTTATATACTGTAAAGTGCGGAGATTTGGTAATGTTATACTCGTGGAACAAGCTAATTAAATACTTGTATAAATATCTGGGGCTGCACTAATAGCTTGAATTCCAAATATTATGGAAAACCATTTAATGTTTGGTTTACTATGTCATATGTTCTTGCTGTGATTGGCTACTCTGATTCACATCCTGGTGTTTGATGCCACAGAAAGAGACATGCTGATGCAGTAAGTAATTGTGAGTTGTTGTTTTTTTTTTAATCATTTCTACAATGAGCAGATTCATCAGTTCACAAAGGAATTCAGATTGTAGGGGTCATTATAATATACCCTATGTATTTGGTATTTTCCAATTGAGGGGTACAGACAGGGCTGCCATCAGAAACTGTGGGGCCCAGTACTAATTAATCTGGCGGGCCCCCCCCCTCCCTGGGTCCTGTTCTAATTAATCTGGTGGGCCCCCCTCCCCATACATGTGCAGCCCTCCATCTTCGCCATACATGCGCCCCCTATTCCTCACCACAGTACATTCCCCCACACTCCCTTATCACAGTAAATGTTCCCCTCCCCCCAAAGTAAATGTCCCCCTCCCCGCAATTACAGTAAATGTCCCCCTCTCCCCTCTCCCCCCCACAGTTAATGTCCCCCTCCCCCACAGTTAATGACCCCCTCCCCCCCCACAGTTAAGGTCCCCCTCTCCCCCCCAATCACAGTTAAGGTCCCCCCCTTCCACAGGAAAGGTCCCCCCCATCCCAAGTTAAGGTCCCCCTCTCCCCTCCACATTTAAGGTCCCCCACCCTCCACAGATCAGGTCCCCCACTTCTCCCCTCCCTCCATCCACAGATAAGGTCCCCCCTTCCCCCCCATCCACAGATAAGGTCCTCCCTCCACAGATCAGGTCTCCTTCTTCCCCCCTCCCTCCCTCCACAGATCAGGTCCCCCTCTTCCCCCCTCTCTCCCTCCACAGATCAGGTCCCCCTCTTCCCCCCTCCCTCCTTCCACAGATCAGGTCCCTGTCTTCCCCCCTCCCTCCCTCCCTCCACAGATCAGGTCCCCCAGACTCTACCTGTTCCCCCCCCTCCACAATTATGGTCCCCCAGGCTCTCCCTTTCCCCCCTCCCTCCACAATTATGCTCTCCCTCTCCCCCCTCCCTCAACAGTTATGGTCTCCCAGGTCCTCGGGGCTCTCCCTCTCCCCCCCTCAAAAAAATAAGAGCTCATTAACTTACCTTCTCATCCGCGATGCTGCAGCTCTGCCTCCCGGTCACTGATACACTGGGAGTGCAGCAAGCAGTGAGGATGTCACCCCGCCGGCTGCACTCCCAGTCTATCAGAGTCTGGGAGGCAGAGCTGCAGCATCACGGAGAAGATAAGAAAGAAAAGGGGAGGCACGGTCTGTGACTGCGGGGTGCCGGACAGTCCAGGGAGTCCGGACAGACGGAGAGATCTGTCTGGGCCCCCTAGTCTGTCCGGGCTCCTCACAGCAGTACTGGCCGTTCCCCCCTGATGGCGGCCCTGGGTACAGGTGGAGCTAATTTCCTCACCAACCCACTCATTTATCCATAACTCAATGCTGTCATGAACAGGTAATGCATATCTTTTTGTAATGTGGTGTTAGTATTTAAGTATCAGAAATTGACAACCATAATGAGTAACTAGGTCAACTAATTGTGGAGGGGCATGAACAAGTTGGACCGTAAAGTTACATAAATCAATTTGGCTAGCAGTCCTGGTTTGGGTTTACCCCTGTATACAATATATATATATATATATATATATATATATATATATATATATATATATATATATATATATATATATATATATATATATATTCCATCTGTACAGCCAACTTCACGTATATATGAAACTTGAATTTTCTAGTTTAAGGTACTGAATTGGTTCAGATTAGTTATTACTAACCTGCAGCTCATTTCTCTCCACACCAGTGGGCCTGATTCATCTTCAAACCTAATGTGAACTCTTCTTGCTTTCTGAAAAAACACACATAACTTGTATGCCCATATACAAATACAAGCAGATCTCTGGCTATATGTTACTTGCTGTACATTGACAGGCAGATGACAGTGCAGGATCTGCACATGCATATGTGCAATATAAAATCCCATTAGAACACAGGCAAAATTTATTTTATAAAATAAATTTACATCTCTTAATACTATAGTCATTAATGAAACAAATATAAGTTTTTTAACAAAAATGTTTTGTTTCTTTTATATGAAATACATAAATCTGGATTTTGTTAATGCGTACTGTACATAAAATGCATTTTTATAGTTTCTGCTACTTGCAAACACATGTTCTGGCAAGCATATCAGTTGACGGTTATACCTGCCTTGTAACTGGTGCAAATGATATGGCTAAAAAACACTTACTTAAGAAATGCACTGAACTTGAATCAGCCACATCTTCGTAGGCAAGCCTTTACCGTACATTGCCTATGTCCAGTAGCCCCTTCCCATTGTTGTTCTGCCCTTCAAGTTGTAAGCACTTGTAAGTGTCAGTTGCATTCAGACATGAAATGCATTAATTGGTGTAACTCCTGTTCAAGCGCATGCACAGAGATTTTTCACTCAAAATACGCCATGCAAATGGACTTACGTCTGAAGATGAATCTAATCATCTCCAGGAAGAATTTTTTTTGCTACTTGATTTAAATCTAGGATTTTTGTCCAAAGGGATTGTGAGTAGCCTCTACGCATACTTGGGACAAATCTATGTGGGTTAACCATTGAGTATCTATTTTAATGTTCATTCCTGTAACAGCAGGGCACGGTAAGCGAATTCCTGTACATTTTTATGGCTTTATGATTTTTTTCACTTTTTTCTTTCGTGGTATGTCTTGCGGTAATGGTGGTGTCGTTAGTCTTCCTTGATGGTATGTATCTGATCAAGTTGAATTACAAAATATATTGCTTTAAGACTAGGGGGCCTATTTAGTAAACATTCTCAGCCCTTAATTCATGCAAAATTGTGGTTTTCGCAGGATTGGAGAAATTTGTAGTAATGGGTCTATTTATCAAAAGATAATCACTTCCAGTAACTATCATCCACCGTAGCAGTCTCTATAGATATACTATATATGGGGACTGCTAAAAAGCCTTAGTTAGTAAGCTCTGAGCTTGGCTTCTGTAGCTAATGTCATCTTAGGATGGTGTTAGTAATGGTGATCTGTATTAAGACACCCGCTGAAGAAGAGTGAGGAATCTTTTCCCTCCCTTTTCATGCACGATGCTCCTCCTTTCCTTCCTGCAACCCTGACTTGCATGTCTCTCATTTCAGAAAGGCTCACACGGACACACTCCCTGCCAACATAACTGGGTATGAATATTATTATATTTGGGGGTCCTAAACTAAATGTTTGATTAAATAAATTTGTGGTTACTTATTTTGGCCTGTACTTATAGCTATATTTGAGGATATACAGTATACATATGTATTTTTATGTGGCCATATGTAGGTTATTTGTGGGATTAATTTTTCAGTGGGCACAACGTCATTAACTTATTTCTATGAGGTAAGAGAGTGGTGAAAGACAACACTACCCAGAGCGATGTGTTCACTGGGAAAACAGCAGTGTATTGGAGGAGCTGTCCTACCTGAGCAATTTTAATAAAGAACCATGGAAAATAATTTCTTATTGTTGCTATATGCTCTGAGAAGAAATAACAGTTATCGGGGGAGAAAAGCGGGCAATGATACATAGGTATGAGCAAAGAACCATTTATGAAGGTCGCAGGTCAGAAATATTTATAACTTCTCCCTGTAGCACAGGTCCCTGGAGTTGTTAAGGTAATGTTTATACACCTTAGGATGAAATATGGTGTTTAAGTTTGTAGTTAACTCTGTGACTTGATCCCTACTGGTTGTGGTGAAGTAGCTGGGTCCCTCCGAGTTGTTGTAGGTAGAAACTAGAGGGTAATATGAGCATGGTTTTCATTTGGTTTTTATCACAGAAAAATAACCTGGTCTATGTTTGTGTGTAAAAACTTCACAGATTCCAGGACTGTCACTCGCCATTATTTACTCTGCTATTATGTAAGTGTTATTATTGCTGCGGTGGCCAATCCACGGCTCTTTGAACATTGATATGTGGCTTCCAGCCAACAAAATTACCACATCGTGGTGCTCCAGGCGCCAGCAGGAGCAGATTGGATCTCAACCACCTGACTCACAGATCATGTGACCTCCTCTGTACAACACAGGAAGATTATTCACAGACAATCCAATCAAGGAAGGAGGAGGAGAGAGTGCAGCCTGCACTCCTTCTTTCATCTGTGCAGGCTCCAACAGTTGTGTGGGCAGTGTGAGAGGTAATTAAGGGATATATTGTGAGTTTTGATGGCATGTGGAAGGCCGATGGGCCATTTGAGGAGATCCGATGGCATGTGAACATGTCTGATGGCATATAAGGTGGGCTGGTCTAATGTGTCATGTGGGGAGGTCTGATGGCATGTTTGGAGGTCTGATGGGCATCTAAGGGACATGTTGTAGATATGATGTCCTTTGGGGAGATCTGATGGAATGTGGGGAGGCTGATGGCCATGTAAGGGCCATGTGTGGAGGTCTCTTAGTATGTGAGAAAGTCTGACGCACATGGGGTGATATTGTGGCATGTGGGGATGATGATGAGTATGTAAGGAGCATATGGTGAGATCTGATGTGTGGAGATCTGATGGCATATAAGGGACTTGTGAGGTGGTCTGATGTGTCATGTGGGGAGGTCTGATGGCATTTAAAGGGCATGTGGGGTGACCCTATGGGAATGCTCATGGGCATGTAAGGAGTATATGCATGGGCAGCACAGTGGCCTAGTGGTTAGCACTTCTGCCTCACAGCACTGGGGTCATGAGTTAGATTCCTGACCATGGCCTTATCTGTGTGGAGTTTGTATGTTCTCCCTGTGTTTGCGTGGGTTTCCTCCGGGTGCTTCGGTTTTCTCCCACACTCCAAAAACATACTGTAGGTTAATTAGATGCTATCAAAAATTGACCCTAGTCTCTCCCTCTCTGTCTGTGTGTCTATATTAGGGAATTTAGACTGTAAGCTCCAATGGGACAGGGACTGATGTGAATGAGTTCTCTGTACAGTGCTGCGGAATTAGTGGTGATATATAATGGTGTGGGGAGATCTGATGGCATGTGGGGATGTCTGATTGTGCATATAAATGGCATGTGCGGTGGTCTGATGTGGCATGTGAGGATGCTGCTGGGAATAAAAGGGGCATGTGGAGAGATTTTATGGTATGTGAAGAGAATTGATGGTTATGAACAGGGCACATAGGGAGGTCTGATAGGCGTTTGGAGAGGTCTGATTTCCATGCAAAGGTCATTTGGTTAGATTTGATGGCATGTGGGGACATCTGATGGGTGTCACGGTCGTCTGAATTTCTTGATCCGATTCGGGACCCTTGGGACTAGCTGGAGCAGGAGTGAAACAGAACTTAGCAGCCTGGATGAACTTCTTGCTCATGCTCTTGCTGATTGTAGAATATAGCAGGGGAATTAGCAGTCTGGAAATGTAGACAGGAACAGTGCACTAGTAATGCAGACAGGAACACTGCACTTGTAATGCAGTCAGGAACACTGCACTTGTAATGCAGTCAGGAACACTGCACTTAGGAGTGCAGACAGGATTACTGCACTTGTAATGCAGTCAGGAACACTGCACTTAGGAATGCAGACAGGAACACTGGAGCCAAGAACTATCCTCTGGAGAGAAGTGTGTTGTTCTGGCAATGAACAGATCATAGCAGCAGGTTTAAATAGGGTGTCCCAAACAACTATTGGCTGATCAGTTCATGTGATCACAGCTGCAGAATCTGGTTGGTCTGGAATGATCACCTGACTGCATCCAAGATGGCCGCGCCCATGCAGCAGAACAAACAGTATGTGTTTGTTTACAAACGGAGGTGTGGAGGATGGGAATGCTGCAGACGGCCAGAAGGGACCCAGGTAGCCATGATATGACAGCGGCAGATGAGGTAAGTGCGGCTAAGATCCCGATTTGTGACAGTACCCCCTCCCTTACGAGTGGCCACTGGACACTTAGATTGGGGTTTAGTTGGAAACTTGCGGTGAAATTTTCTGATGAGAGATGGAGCATGGACATCAGAAGCTTTGATCCAGGCTCTCTCTTCTGGACCATAGCCCTTCCAGTCGACTAGATATTGTAAGGTCTTATGTCGAAACCGAGAGTCCAAGATCTCTTTAATTTCATATTCGTCACCATGTTCAGTCTGCACTTCAGGAGAAACCAGTTTTGGTGTATAAAACCGATTTAGCACCAGTGGTTTTAAGAGAGAAATATGGAAGGAGTTGGGTACCTTGAGGTAAGATGGTAAATGTAATTTGTAGGACACTGGATTGATGACCCGGGAGATGTTAAACGGTCCAATAAAGCGGGGAGCAAATTTCATAGATGGAACTCTGAGGCGTAGATTGCGAGTAGACAGCCATACTCTGTCTCCCGGTTTCAAGCTTGGAATGGCTCGTCGCTTTTTGTCGGCCTGAATTTTGTAGCGTTGGGACGCTTTAAGTAGAGATTCCCGTACTTGGCGCCAGTGGCCTGCAAAATTCTTTAGGAAAACTTCAGAGGCAGGTACTGAGGCTGTAGGAAGTGGAGTAAACAAGGGTACCCTGGGGTGTAGGCCATAGACCGTATGAAATGGAGTGGAAGCAGAAGATTCGTGATAATGATTATTATGAGCAAATTCTGCCCAAGGAAGCAGATCTACCCAGTCAAGTTCTCTTTTATATATTCAGACATAGAGTTTGTCTCAGGGATAGAAAGAGGGTAGACTCTGCCCCGTGGTGCGGTTTTACCTGGAACTAGATCAATGGGACAGTCCCAATCCCGATGAGGTGGTAGAGTTTCAGCAGCCTGCTTACTGAAAACGTCTGTGAACTCTTGGTAGGCAGAAGGAACTGTCAAAACTTCTTTATCAGAGGTGGAGCAATGTGGAAGAACACGTTGTAAACAGGACTCGAAACAAGTTGGAGCCCACGCCAAGATTTGTGGAGTCGACCAGTCGATATGGGGGTTATGCAATTGAAGCCATGGAAACCCGAGAACCACAGGACTAGTGGCTTCTGGGATGACCAAAAAGGTAAGGGATTCAGAATGCAGAACTCCTATTTGGAGAGTCACTGGAGAAGTCTGATGCGTAATGGTACCCCCTGGAATACGGCTACCATCAACCGCAGAGAGAAAGATGGTCACTGGAATTTTCACTAGTGGAATGGCTAGTTCAGCAGCTAATTTGGCAGACATGAAATTCCCAGCTGCTTCTGAATCCACCAGGGCTGAAATGTATTGGGAGTCTTGAGCGTGTTTCAGGGTGACTGGGATAATACAGTCCTTGCCTTGTGGGGAGCGAAGGGCCACTCCTAGGCTCACCTCCTCATAGTCAGCTAGGAGGGTATGTTTACCCAGTTTGCGAGGACAATAATGTAGCAGATGTCCGGAACTGGCACAGTATAAGCAAAGTTTCTCTCTAACTCGCCGTTGTCGCTCGGTGGGTGAAAGACGTGCTTTGCCTAGTTGCATGGGTCCTTCAGGGAAAGGAGACAATGCGCAGACCCGTTGAATAGGGAGGAACTTGGGGTGTTTCAGCCTCCTCTTTTCTAGAGCTCTCTCTCTGAACCGAATATCAACCCGATTGCAGATGGTAATCAATTGGTCCAGCGATGTAGGTAAATCCCGAGATGCTAATACATCTTTAATGTGGTCTGACAGGCCCTGCCAGAAGACCGCAACAAGAGCATCGTTATTCCAAGACAGCTCAGAGGAAAGTGTTTGAAATTGAACGGCATACTGGCCCACGGTCTGCTGCCCTTGCCGAAGCCGCAGGATATCTAAAGCGGCTGACGCTGTTCTTCCAGGCTGTTCTTCCAGACAGGAAGCTATCAATATCAGATAAAATTGGGTCAGATTTTTCCCAGAGCGGTGATGCCCATGCCAGAGCTTGCCCTGATAGTAGCGAAACAATATAAGCAGTTTTGGTACGTGCAGTAGGGAATTTCCCGGGTTGTAATTCAAAGTGTATACTACACTGGTTGAGAAACCCGTGGCAATTCTTCGGATCGCCATTGTATTTAGCTGGCGTGGGAAGATGGAGTCCGGATGAAGTGGGTAGTGAAGCAGGTATTACTGGCTCAGGCGGAGTATGGGATGGTTGACTGCGGAATAACTGCAAGGTATCCATACGTGTAGAAACATCCTGCAGCAATCTCAAAATTTGCCCCTGTTATTATTATTATTATTAATATTTATTTATAAGGCGCTACAAGGCATCCGCAGCGCCGTACAGAGACAAACAAAATCACAATACAATGGGAGACAGCACAGTACAGTAAACACAGCAACTCAGTACGCTCAATGCACAGCTAGAGAGGGCGGGGAAGGGGGAGGGAGGATCCGAAAATGACGGGGCCCAAGAAGGGGGGCGTGGAAGACAGGGAGACCCCCAGGGGGGAGGAGGGAGCGAAAGTGGATGTGGGGTGGAGGACCTTTGAGGAGGAGGGCTAAGTAGCTGGAGAGCAGAGTTAGAAGTGGTGGAAACAGGAGGAGAGATGGCCCTGCTCAGAGGAGCGTACAATCTAAGGGGAGGGGTTAACCCCTGGTTAGTTTCTTGTCTCTCAATGCGTCCAGCTAATATTTGGACAGAGTCCTCCCTCGGGGTATGTTCCCCTAGCGGATCCATTGGGCCAGAACAAACTGTCACGGTCGTCTGAATTTCTTGATCCGATTCGGGACCCTTGGGACTAGCTGGAGCAGGAGTGAAACAGAACTTAGCAGCCTGGATGAACTTCTTGCTCATGCTCTTGCTGATTGTAGAATATAGCAGGGGAATTAGCAGTCTGGAAATGTAGACAGGAACAGTGCACTAGTGATGCAGACAGGAACACTGCACTTGTAATGCAGTCAGGAACACTGCACTTGTAATGCAGTCAGGAACACTGCACTTAGGAGTGCAGACAGGATTACTGCACTTGTAATGCAGTCAGGAACACTGCACTTAGGAATGCAGACAGGAACACTGGAGCCAAGAACTATCCTCTGGAGAGAAGTGTGTTGTTCTGGCAATGAACAGATCACAGCAGCAGGTTTAAATAGGGTGTCCCAAACAACTATTGGCTGATCAGTTCATGTGATCACAGCTGCAGAATCTGGTTGGTCTGGAATGATCACCTGACTGCATCCAAGATGGCCGCGCCCATGCAGCAGAACAAACAGTATGTGTTTGTTTACAAACGGAGGTGTGGAGGATGGGAATGCTGCAGACGGCCAGAAGGGACCCAGGTAGCCGTGATATGACAGCGGCAGATGAGGTAAGTGCGGCTAAGATCCCGATTTGTGACAATGGGTATGTAAGGAACATGTGAAGAGGTCTGAGGGGCATGTTGGTAATTTTTTACTTTTTGTATAGTCACTTCAGCAGTTCTCTCCACAGGGAAGACTGTAAGTAGCTCTTTGAACTCTGGATACAGCAGCGAGGTTAGAGCTGTGCGGTGCAGGGCTGTGCGGATTTGATAATTATTGTGAACATATCAACAATGTTTGATAATATTTTCTTTTTCACTTAGGTATATATTGTAAATTATATAATATTTTAAATGTATGTGTGTACAGTTTGAATGTGTGTGTTTATACTATACTGTGTATAATAATATACACATTTGTGAAAAGTAAGTTTTGTTGTATCTATAGATATTTTTGGCTCTTGGTTGCTGATTGGTTGACTTCCCCTGTTTAATTATATTTGATATTAACTTTTTGTTTTCCTATTTGTGTTTTAATTATGTTAAATTATAGTAACAAAAACTGGCAATTAACCTCCAATGTCACACAGAGGGTGTCTATCTCAATATTTAAGGTTAATAGAGATGTATTTGACTTTACCCTAGTCATGTCCTTTTGTGCATTTTTTATGCCTCTACACTATAAAATGAAATGAATCATGGCCAGATTAACATCCTGTTCCATAATCCACATTATGATTGCTCGAAAGCTTTGGAAGTAAATATGATTATTTGAGTATTTGCCAGTTTGCTTTAGGCAAACAAATGTAAAATCACAATAATCTCTACAGAAAGGTGTGAAGAGAATGATTGACATTGGAAACATTTTTTTTTATCATTTTGACTCACATTTGATGGAATTGTATGGTGCAGATTACACAATATTCCCTTTGTCTGATTTTCAGTACGGCCTTTAAAGGGCCACTAAACCTAAAATACAAGCTGATCCAATATGAAAAGGAATCTTGTAATGCTCACAAATAAGTATGTAAATGTTCACATACTATGACAGAAAGTTGTTTGACATTGACAATTGCCTTGCAGTTGAGTGTAAGTTACTCGTCTCTGTAATCAACCATTTCAGATTCTGAGAGGCACCCTGCAGTGTCCTTCAGAGAGAAGAACATTAACTCACCCTCACAGCTTTATTACAAATACCTTCAGTTATGACATTTTTAGATACATAAGACTATAAGAGAGCGTATGTTAAGTGTGTCATGAAAAAAAAAGCAATCAGCAAGAAAATAAGAAAATCTTTTACATTTTTGCAATATAAGACTTCTCTATTTAGTCAGAAAGCTGTTAGTAATTTTATTTTCTAACATATTTTAAGGTTTACAACACCCAAATACAAATGAATGATGAATGGATCAATAGTTCTATCTTCAGCTAATCTTTTATCGCTTCTTCAAAAAAGTTAAAACAAAAGAAGTTTTAAGAATGTAAAATTGTATTTATAATGCAAATGTTGCAACTTGTTACTTTTTATGTTTTTAAGGTGCGTTTGACTGGGACAGAACCTTTTTGTCTTATCATTCTTCATTTACTGCACCCCGTGCTCAGGCTTCCCCGCCCTGTTGGGCTCAACCACCAAGGTGCTGTCACATCCATCCCCTTCTGCTTCTTACCTTGTGTGGAGTGGGGCATCTTCTCCTCTTGGGAGGCTGGTGTTGTGATGTGACATTGCAGCACTCTCAGCCCATTACCAATAGGGAGGAGCAGCAGTGGGCAGCTGCACAGATAAGAGGGGGCTGCTTTGACATATATTGCAGTATATCAATTAATATCCTGATTCACCTCATCAGTCTAATATGCTAAATATATATATATATATATATATATATATATATATATATATATATATCATTCCAAAAGAGCCACAAAACACCTCCATAGTAGTAACAATGGGTGCCAGATCAAGCGAAATTGCATATGTCCGTTATCCAAGTAGAGCTGGAGACCAGCACTCCATGTAGAATAAGTTTTTTATTATTGCATCTAAAATCCAAGTCAGAGCTGCTCTACTATAGCATAGCAGCAACACAGTTACAGTAATTTAGCAGCATAGCAATGCTATACTCATCTTAAGATGAAAATGGAGCATAGTTCATGATAGTGTATGTCAAGAAGAAAAAGTCTTCGGGCCTGATTCATTAAGGAAAGTTAAGTAAAAAAATTGAGTAAGTAGTCTCCTGGAAAAAAACATGTTACAATGCAAAGGGTGCAAATTAGTTTTCTATTTTGCACATAAGTTAAATACTGTCTGTTTTTTCATGTAGCACACAAATATCAACTTTAAATGTCAGTGTACAAATAAGCTATCAAGTATCTGTGTGCTGCATGAAAAAACTGACAGTATTTAACTTATGTGCAAAAGAGAAAACTAATTTTGCACCCCTTGCATTGTAACATGGTTTTGTCCAGGAGACTACCTACTCAATTTTTTACTTAACTTCCCTTAATGAATCAGGCCCTCCATGTTTTACTTGGATAAAGGATATATATATATATATATATATATATATATATATATTATACAGATTTATTTGGTGTGTGTGTATATATATATATATATATATATATATATATATATATATATATATATATATATATATGTATACATATATATACACATACACACAAAAAAATCTGTAGGGCTCAAGCGGGTTGTTAAGCATAATGCACAGGTGATGCTCTGTAATTTGCATTAATAGAAGATAATAAAATTGTTATTGTATATTGAAAGAAAAGTGCATTTTAATTTGGATGCTTGAGACACTTAGCACTTGAAAGCTAAGATGTTATACAGGCATACATTTCACAGAGCACACATTTAACCCCAATTTCAAAGTAGAACATTGCTAGATGGAATGTATATATCATCCTCGGTTAGTCTTTGTTCTACATGTTATTCTCTTGACATTCCTTTTAGTCTGTGCTGCTTTGTTAAACTGTGAGGCCTAGTGTGTGAATCCATCAATCGCATGTCTTTCCAATTCAGTCCTCCCACCCACACAAAAAGAATCAAGTTAGAGCATGTGCCACAGCTGCTTCATTTTGGTCAAGGAGATCCTAATTCATGCAGCAGTCCCGTTCTCAAGAGGGGGGCCACAAGAGCTTTCTGTGGAATAATTGTTGGCACACTCTTACAGCAAACATGAAAACACCCCTCTGACAAGCAGCATGATTTATTACTGCCTACTGCAAAAAACGGAACAAAATCAATTGGCTATTACCTCACTTAGCGATGGCTTGTCACTGCCTGAGAGCAGGGTGTTAAAAATAAGAGCCATGCAAGCAGCCTCATGCCTGGCCTTCCACACCTGCTCTAAACCAGATAGCAAAAAGAAATGCAAGCAGAATGTAATACTGAGAGAACACTTAATGATAGCTACTTGTCGATGGCGATAAAGGTTTAGATGAGCTCCGTGAACTTGGTGTGTGTGTGTAGTATATATATATATATATATATATATATATATATATATATATATATATATACATACACACATTGTCTGTGTGTGTGTGTGTGTGTGTGTGTGTGTGTGTGTGTGTGTGTGTGTATGTATGTGTGTGTGTAACTCTCAATCTAGCATGCTGCTGCAATCCCAATTTCTAAGCACTTAATGCCAACAGGTTACCATATTATTATTTTTTTAATAAAAATTTACTGAAAACATAGAAGGAGAAAGTGTACTCCAGAATGCAGGTAAAGAGTTCACAGCACATAACAGTCTCATATTTAGAGATGAGTAAAACTGTTCCATGAAATATGCCCCACATACCATATTTTGCCACATAATTTTGTGTTCCTAGTCCTACCACAAAGCAGAATAAATTTACATTGTTCCAGCAATATTATTAGAGTATAAATTCTGCGAAATGCAAATTTACAACACATTGTGAAGTTACCATTTCTTGGAACGGCAAAAGGAATGCAGAACTTAAAGATTGCATTGTCAAAAGTTCTCATCTCTGCAAAATGACCTGTTCTGTTGCGAAACTCAATCATCTCTACTCAAAATCGTTGACTTACTTCTAAGTTGTCAGGCACCATTCCTGCTCTCTTCTCTGCCGCGCGGGGATGCTTTCCTACCCCCAGCAGTGTGCACCTGCTGCTTAGCAACTTCTGGGTACACTGCCTATTTCTAGGCAACGGGACACGTCTTCTCTGTTCTCTCATCACATATCTGCGATCTGGTCCTGGTTCCTGTATGCTATCAAGTTTCTTAATACTCCCCTGGTTCTATTCTGTATTGGATATCCTGGTTCTGACTTCTTCTTGTTCCGGATTACTCCTTTGTCCTGCTTTGTAGTTCTGTTTGTATCTCCAGATCTGACCTCGGCTACCCTGACTATTCTTTTGACGTAATAATTGGCTCCATTTGGATCCACTGGTTCTGATCTCGGGTACCCTGACTACTCTGAATATCTCTAGGCACTTCCATTTATCAACCCTGACTACTCTGAATATTTCTAGGCATTTCCATTGTTTTATCCGGTAATGACCTTGCTTGTCCACTATGCCCTACTTGCGACTGCAGATACTTCACTAGCTACTGGCTCTGAGGGTCATGACCTGCACGTCCTACACAGCTAAGACCAAACCTCTCTGCAGGGTACTCTGATAAACACTGGAGGAGTGCTGGGTTCTTCGCCTCCTTGCCCAACAGCGTCAACTACTAGCAGGTAATACGTCCATTTTTCCCAGTGGTTCATTTCATATGCACAGAACAGTAGTGTCAGGAAGATATATTGTTACTGGCCTAAATGTATAGTGAAAGGTAAACATTTGACTCTAGGTTAGTTTGCTGATGGCTGTTGACTCTGCTCTTAGTGTGTAAATTAACCAGAAATCAATGTAATGCTGGATATTTTAAGATTATAAAAATGATTTACGCAATTATGTAACCCCCTAATCTAAGTTATAAGGATGTTATAAATGTTATGACTGTATAAAGGCTTAAAGGCCTAACTAAAGCGCTCTAATACCAGTGATACCCTTAATAATTTATAGTAATGAGTGTATTATTCCTTATAGCACACAAGGTTTCACATTGAATGTGTCTGTAATTATAAGTGATGACATCATAACTCACAGTGTATACAGACATTATTGACACAAGTTTCTACAAATATTACCATTACTTTTGTATTACATGGACATTACTCACATCTGATAGTAATTTAAAAAAAAATAGGAGGCTTGTATAGAGTTGGACATATATCTGGTTTATCTGTGTAAAATACACATTTCCACAATGTGCATGCTCATCAAATATACATACGTATACCTCTGTCTGCAGATTTTGTCACATTTGACCATTTTATTTTCATCCCATAGTGAGCAGAGGGACACCCCACCTTCCTTCTCGAACCTTCCTTAAAGACCAGTGTTCCCATTTCTGCACTGCATTGGATTTGATGGAAATAAAATATTATTTGTTAATCTGTTCATGCCTATTTTATATTATTATTTTTTTTGTGATGGGTAGGGGTTTCTGTTAGTCCTTTTGGCATATAAAACTCTCTTATTTTTGGAACATTTATTAGGGAATGGATAATGTTTACAGTTTATGTTCTTTAATTACTTTTCTGTTTTTTTCCCCTTAGAATGGGACACTTTTTAATTATAGAAGCATTTATTAATATGTTATAGCATCTAATACAAGAGGTCTCTATTAGGAACCCTTGCTGCAGGCTGCCCCAAAAGTGTACTACAGGCTATCATCAACTGCAGGGGCAGAGCAAATGCCAGTCTGCCTGACATTCATTTTTTTTTCATTTTCTTGTAGGCCAGAATGGCTGACATGGCTTGTTTTCTATTCTAATTTAGTACCTAAACGGTGATACAGCTGCATGACCTACTAGAAAGCCTTGCATTGTGGACATAGCCACCTTCCTTCCACAGTGTAAAGTTTCTAAAGGATCATTAGTTACTGCTTTATCCACAGGCGCTTTTAGACGCATTCTTGATACAAAGGCTGGCACTCAGTTGATGTAATTACCAAATGTTTTTGATTTTAAAACTCTCTATTTTTAACGGAGAAGAATTATAATAATAACATTACATTTTAATTTAATAAAAGTGAATAAACAAACATATTCTGTTTTTTCTGTTATTATAATAATTATATTGAAAATCATTTGATCATTTACAGGCTGTCAACAAAAATATGTATCTTAATGTAAAGTAATATTGCTTAATTAAATCGTAGGAAGGGTAGAAGAGGAAGAGTAGGGAAGGGGGAGGTTTGTCATTTAGGTTAGTTATAAGGGGCACATGCAGGATTTGTAGAGGGGGGTTTCCACACCACGCCACCAGTGGGTGTGACCAGCATGCATGGGGGCATGGCTATAATTTTAGACAGTGCTTGGCTGCTCTCCAACTCTTCCTATCCCCATAATACACATGGACAATTCTACGTGCACTACTGTTAGGTGCACCCAGCTCTCCCTTTTCAAGCAGGACTGTGTGAAGTGAAGTCCAGCCACCTCAATTATACAGTGCCCAGGCTTGGCGGGGGCATTTCCAGGCAGTAGGAACCCCCCCCTCGGTTTGCTTATGGTTATGATTTTTTACATCCAAGCGACATGCCAGACAAGATTTTAATTAATATAAAAGGCAGGAGATCTTTTTTTTTCCAATAGGTTGATATGACTAATTTTGCTGCTATTAAGACGTGGTTCGTCAAATTAATAGAGTATTTGTCTAGGTTTTGTGGAGGGTATGAGAGGCAAAAGGTCCAGAGATCTTTATAGGAATTTCAAAAAGAGAGTTACCGTATATACTCGTGTATAAGCCGGGTTTTTCGGCACATTTTTTTATGCTGAAAAAGCCCCCCTCGGCTTATACACGGGTGAAGTTACCTGGTCTCCGTTCCCTCAGCTGTTCAGTTCCACAGTGGAACGCATGTGTGTTCCACCGACAGGAAGTTCGGCACAAATGCCGAACTTCCTGTCATTGGAACGCACATGCGTTCCACTGCGGAACTGAAGAGCTGAGGGAACGGAGACCAGGTAAGTTCGTTCTCTCTCCCTCACTCGCTCCCTCCCTCCCTCTCTCCCCCTCCAATATTAACATAACGTGATTTCCCTATTCTTTGGGGGTGAATTTCAGATATGGCATTTGCTGGGTCTCATAATACATTATTATTCAGGATACCGTACATTATGATGTCTCACAAAGTAGTTGATGGTTCTAATTTATACGATTCATTTATAAAACAGTTTTTTCAAATTAAATCAATAAAGTAGAGTACCATGCTTACAAATCAGGGGGTGTGGAAATATTAATGCACACATATATAAAGATATTTATTTACAGTGTCCCCCTGCACCCCATTTTGAAATGTGTCAGGGCTTCACTAAAATGGCAAGCTTATATCAGGACCATAAAGCCATATTTATGGAGCAGTTGTGAAAAAATGGCAAACAAACTGTGTATTTTTTTTAAAATTGATGCTGGGTGTCACACCTACAAGACCATGTTCAAAATCAGTCCTGCTTTTTCTAGATATGCTCCCGAAGCTGGTTGTTTTCATGCCTGCTTTCTGCAAGATAGGGGACAGATAGCATGCCAAAAAGATTTAGCTTAGTATCAACTCTGTGTTTCAGGAATAATAGTTCAATAATTTCTTCTGTGTACCAAGAAATATTCTCTGATTCATTTTTAAAGAAAGAAAGGTGCATATGTCCAAAGAACCAGTCAGATTAAAAATACATGAATCATTCAGTAGCTAATCAATCAAAAACACACATGATATAAAAATGTGTAAAATAAAAATGCATATACAGATGTAAATAAAAAACATAATAATGAATAAATCTACAAAAATTACCAGTAGCTGCTGCATTTCCCACCCTAGGTTTATACTCGAGTCAATAAGTTTTCCCAGTTTTTTGAGGTAAAATTAGGTGCCTCGGCTTATATTCGGGTCGACTTATACTCGAGTATATACGGTATGTAGTTTATGTACTTCATCCAAAAAGGTAAACATCTTCAATGTCGCCACAATTCCTCCAACCAGATGTATCAGAAGATTAATACATCTTAAGTAGTTTGTCAGGGGTCAGATACCATTGATAATAAATTTTGTATGCTGTCTACATGATAATGGTCGAAATAGAAGCTTGGGCTGGTCTATCTCTAATCAGTTTCCAATAAGCCTCTTCAAGTGGAGGGTCAAGATCAGATTTCCATTCTAATTCATGCCTTCTATGGAAACTGTTAATTTACCAATGTGAATACTTTAATTGAGGAGATCATACCTTTTTGTAATAGAGTCTGTAGGCAAAATTATTCAAAGATTGTTATATATCATGATCAAGACAGTGGGGTTGATAAAAGAAGAGCAATTAATCTGATCTAGATTATAAACAACAATTGTTACAATGATCATTCACTTGATGCCAAGAAGGCCTTTTAAAGATTCTATTGGAAATTTATGCTATAAGCTTAAAAAAAATTTGGTTTGAAGAATTTTTAACAGGTATACAAGCACTCTAATATTTATTTACGGTTCACCCTCAAACTTAGTAAACATACGTAGTGGTACTAGACAAGCCTGCCCATTATCTTCCCCTATTTTTCCCTTGGTGAAAGTCTCACACAACTAAGAACAACCCTCATCGCAAATCTCTATAAACTTATTGAAGACTATAGTAAAGTCTCAGGATATAAAATCAATTTTACAACAGCAGACGCTCTAATGCGTGACGAAACGAGTGTGATACGCTAACCATTCTGTGTCTCGTTTCTCACATAATGTGGATTATAGTACTTTTTATAGCCCTTGCTTTTGTTCCCCAACTCACCAGACTACAACTGCATTGTCCAATTACATGTGGTTAAGGGGACATTGTAGTTCAATGTAAATCTATATATTGTGTATTATATATTGATGACTTGCAGTAATGTTATTCATTGTCCTTTAAACTGAAGCCAGGAGGGTTATGGGTAAAGATCAAGTGGTGTCCAGGATACAGGTGAGCGGGCTGGAGCTGCATTCATTCTCCCCCCATCTTCCTCTACAGGAAGCATGGAACAGCTGGGGACCCTGTGACATCACAAAGTAGTGTAAGGGGTTAATTTTAGCAGGGGCTCACTGTTACCTTATCCTTGGAAGTAGGGGAAGCCAATTAGCATCAATTGTTCTCCTTAGGACTAGTCCAGACATTCTGTCTGCATCCCAGCAGGGGGCTTCTGTGAAAGGACAGCTCATCTTCACTTCCCTGTCCAAACCCCCTAGTCCTGCACTGACCAATGGTTAAGGAGAATAGACCCAGGGGTTTGCCCAGGGAGAGGAAAGACTGTGGAAATTAGACCTGAGATATAAGGAACGACTCCAGGGGGGAAGGGTGTTCATTCTGGGATTTCATTGATGAAGTGCAAGACTAGTTTTGAGTTGTCGTTCTCTAACTAGAGTCTATATATGCAGCTGAGAGAGATCCATGGGTCGTGAAGTCTGGACAGCCAGGTGACTATAACTCCTTAAACTAGTGGGGTAAGGGAGAGATGATGTGGTAAACCTGCCTGGCATTTATTTACTGTGTGTACATAATATTCTAGTGTTGTTTGTATGACAATAAATATACTGTTGTATTTTTATAACTGCATTTACCTGAGTGACGATACGAATCACAGAAGGTACTTGGAAGGCTTCCCTGGCATAGGAACGCACCCGTGGGTGGCCAGCCAGCGTGAAGTGGGTAGCATTGGGCCAGATAAACCAGGTATCTTCACATAATGATTCACATTATCGCTCAAGATAAATTATATCTGACCTCATCGCTTAATCTGAAATGGCAACCTAGAAAAATAAAATACTTAACACTCAACAAAATTTCCCTCTTTTTTTAACAAAAATACAGAAGAGCTCTCATCATCATCATCATCATCATCAATAATATTTAATTATTTTGTGGCTAGGCAGGATCATAGCCATTAATGTGAACATTTTTAAATTCTCCCAATTTCAGTTCCATATGTGGTTTTCAATGATTTACAAAAACATTTTGGAAGTTCGTGTAGAAAAGAAGGCTCCTGAGAATAAATCAAATGATTCTCAAGAAATCAATTAAAGCAGGTGGAAGTGGTCTTCTCTTTCATCTCTCTGGGGCCTCACTAAACCACATAAATACATCAATCTAAATTAACTTTATACTGTTTAATTTGCTCTTAAAAATATGGGACTCCTGCTTGGTTAAATTAAATTTGTCCTATGACACCTATATGGCATAATCCTGCATTACCAATTGAAATTATTCATGGACTCTATAATCGCTGGATCCTAAATGGAATCAAAGCTTATCTGTCTGAAAATGGCATTTAGTTTCTTTAACTAATATTCAAACATATATTCTTTAAACCATCCAAAACTTTTTAAACCCTTACAAATTAGAAATGTTATCACATCACTTCCATCTGAATATATCATTTATGAGTACCACATTTTGGTATGGGACCTGGTGATGCACCATTCCGCCCCTGGGAGGAGAGGTATGAAAAGAGGTTTATTGATGGCACCATTTGCTTCTTTTTACTGAAGTAGCAGTATGTATCAGAGGCAGGGTAAGTGATTCTGATAATCAGAAATCCAACAAGAGTTATACAGACAGGAAAATGCCAAACAGTATAATAGAGAAAATACACACTTACTGAAAAAGTGACAGGCAACATCTACGACATCTGTGCTATAAACCCCAACAGCAGAAAATGCCATCTGTGTGAATGACACTCTGACATTGCTGGTATTTAGGGGGAAATGCCAGAACCCGCCAGTTGGATCATGTAGAAACCTTAATAAAATGCCTATCCCTAACCCTAACCGCTTTTTATTTGACTTTTTTACTAAGGATTTTATATCATCCAGCCGCCTGGTCCGAGAATTTGCATACAATATCAAATATGTCCCGTATAGAGATTAGAACTTAAGTATAAATTTGTAAATTATACTATTTATTTATTATAAGGCGACACCAATTCTATAGCGCGGATACAGTAGGAAACTCACAAATAGATGAGGCAATACACACAAGTAGCACAAATGAGCGTGAGTAATGCTGTGGGGACTCACACAGAATGTAGCAAAAGACATGACGAGGATATACAAGGGAGATGGACAGTAGGCAGACATGAGACAATAGGTAGAGAGGACCCTGCCCATGAGAGCTTACATTCTAGAGGGAGGGGTGGTGAGAGACAATAGGTAGAGAGGGCTCTGCCCATGAGAGCTTACATTCTAGAGGGAGGGGTGGTGAGAGACAATAGGACAAACTGAGATAAAATTGAAATGATGGGTGAAGGAAGAGTAGTTGATGCATAAGATGGTCAGGAGATGGTAGGTTAGGTGAGCTTGAAAAGGTGAGTTTTGAGTGAGCGTTTGAAGGATTGCAGGTTGGGGAGTGTCGAGTGAGGTAGGGTAGGGAGTCCCAAAGACTAGGGGCAGCACGGCAGAAGTCTTGGAGGCGGGCATGGAATAGGTAATGAGAGGTGGAATGAAGCGGGGGCCAGATGCAGAATGGAGGGGCCAGGTGTGTGTGTACTTCGAGACAAGGTCAGAGATGTAAGGCTGAAAAGTGTTGGTAAGGGCTTTGTAAGTTAGAGTAAGGAGCTTGAACTGAAGCTGTAACCGATAATGGGAGGAAGGGATGAGAGTGGAAGAGATTGTAGGGGCTCAAGTCTGATTTTGGGAATACCAGTAAGGAGAAAATTACAATAATTGATGCGGGAGATGATGAGTGCATAAGTTAAAGTTTTTGCAGTGTCTTGTGTGAAATATGTACATATTCTGGAAATGTTTTATAGATGTATGCAGCAGGATGTATATATAGATTTGATGTGGGGAACAAAGTATAGTTGCGAGTAAAGGGTTACACCTAGGCAGTGAGCTTGTAGGGTGTGATTTATGGTCATGTTGTCAACAGAAATAGAAATGTCAGGCAGGAAGCTACTATTGATGTGTGGGAATATTAATAATTCAGTTTTTGAAAGATTGAGCTTGAGTTGGCGAGAGGGCATCCAAGATGAAATGGCAGATAGACAGTCAGTAATGTGAGACAACACAGATGGTGAGAGATCATAAGAGGAGAGATAAATTTGTGTATCATCCACATAGAGATGATACTGAAATCCAAAGGAGCTTATTAGTTTTCCAAGAGAAGAGGTGCAGATAGAGAATAGCAGAGGACCTAGGACTGAGCCTTGTGGTACTCCAACTGATAAAGAAAGCAGAGTGGAGGTTGCTCCAGAGAAATTAACACTGAAAGAGCGATAAGATAGGTAGGATGAAAACCAGGATAGGACAGTGTCTTGAAGAACTAGGGATTGTAGCGTCTGTATGAGGAGAGAGTGATCAACAGTGTTGAATGCAGCAGAGAGGTCCAGGAGAATTAGAAGAGAGACATCACCTTTAGTTTTAGCTGTGATCAGCTCATTGACAACCTTGGTTAGCGCAGTCTCTGTGGAGAGCAAAAATCTGATTGAAGAGGATCCAATAGATTGTTTGCAGAAAGGTAAAGTGTGAGGCAAGTGTAGGCAATTCTCTTAAGAAGTTTGTAGGGGCATGGGAGCTGAGAGATGGGGCGGTAAAGCATCATCAATTCCACAGCTCTGCACCGAGAATATATGTCATACACATCAATCCCTACCCCATTGAAGCTTACAGTCTAAATTTCCTACCATCCACACAGACAGACACACACAGACAAGGGTTATTTTGCCAGCAGCTAATTAACTGAAGTATATCTTCGAAGTTATAATCGGCCACATCTCTAAGGATTGCAGTTCAAATATGCCATTATTGTCCTGAACTTACATGTGTATGTCCCTGACAAACAAACATAAGGAGCTTCAAGTCTAAGATATGCTCAACTAAATACAGTTGCATTTTGTTAGACATATGCAGTTCAGAATTTCGTACATACTATAAATGGACTTACATCCACACCAAATAGGGCCCAATTATGCACTTATATAGTGCTTATTCACCAAGTAAATAAATAAAACTTGACCATGTTTGTAAAAAAAATTATGCATGATACAAAAAATATTGCATATTGATTTTGCAGCTGATTTAATGCAATACTGTAACAATATCTTATCTACCTGAATTGGGTCTGCAGCATGCATGGCCACCTCCTCTTTGCATCAACTTCGGTAAGTCCTAGCACCATATATCAATACAAAATTACTTGATGTATTTGTCATTGTAACTATTGTACTGAGATGTTTTGCTTTTGGCATAGGCTTATGACTCCATACCTTATTAGTGTGCACCTACTATTTATGACACACATTGCTTGTTGTTATGCTGGTTCTGAACGTTTGCCCTCCTGACCACTATATTTTATCCAACCCATGACTTCGGATAGTGACCACTCTCCTATCTACAACCATGATCTTGACTTGTGACTCGATTCTTATGCCATTTCCAGTCCCTGACCTTGGCTAATGTATCTAACGTTTCTGATTACTGGATCTACATCCTGGATCTATAAGCAGAACCTAGTCCAGGTTTATTATTTCGGTTCCTACCTGAGCCTAGCAGGACCTACACCTGTCTGATATAAGCAGTATTATAAATATTTTGCAATATTGACAGCAAATCAGCTTTTCTACCTGCTGTTATTCATTGTTTATTTAGTTTTTATTGGAGACTTGTTGGCTATTCTAGGGCAGACTTTCTTTGCATCACAATAATTAGGTAGCACCCCCTAATGAAAATAATATGCATTTCCATTTTGTATAGCTGTACAAATATTTCTTAATGAATAAACAAAAATATAGCCTAGAGTAAATCTAACCTGTACCTAGCATTCTCTGTTTACCGTCACTAAAATGTAAGGATGAAAAAATATGGAAACACGACATTATTTCCTTTAAAACATTGTAGAGCAAAATACTTGTCTGAGAGCTAAATGCAGAAAAGGTGCATAGCGTTCCTTACAGCTACAATATCTCTGGCTTCAATTCCCCATGCATCTGAATAACACTTTACTCTCTAAAGAGAATATTTTATGTGCTTCATAGCCACAATTTTTTTGCAGTTTCTGGCAACAATCCACATCGCTGTCACTGAAAATGTTTTCCCTAAAGCAACCACATTGGAAGTTTTGGAGCAGACATAATATGTCCCTGAGATATGTACAGTAACTAAGCTCACCTCCAGGATGTTTAGTTAATTCTACCACATTTTTCTTGAAAAGACTACCCAACTTATGGCTGTTCTTTACTGTTATAAATTTGATGGAAGTTCTTTACTAAGTTTAACAAAATAACTGTTTTTGAATGTATTTGCTCATACTCAATAACCACCACCTCTGAGGGTATGTGTTTTTTAGGGCTAAAAATTGGTGGTTTCCTATTAAATTAGGAATCGTCCCCTCTTTATGATCATTAGAATATCTTATCTCAAAACTGACAACATTGTGCATTTGTGCACATTAAACTTGAAATGCCCCAATTCACTCCGCTTCTTCTATCAAAAGTAGCAACATTTTGCTCATATACAGTGCAGTCACATATCTTCATGTGCTAAAACATGCACTTTCCTATGCAAACAGTAATAATCACAGAAAAATAGATAGATGATATCACAAAAGAAGAAAATATAGCATTTTTGCTGCTCTCTTGCATTTTTCCCTTTTCCTGGATGACTTTTAATGAGTTTATCGCACAATGTTATATAAAGACCTTTATGTGCATTGCATGATATTTTTTTTAGTTTAAAGACACTGGGCCTGATTCATTAAGGATTTTAACTTGAGAAACTTCTTATTTCAGTCTCCTGGACAAAACCATGTTACAATGCAAGGGGTGCAAATTAGTATTCTGTTTTGCTCATAAGTTAAATACTGACTGTTTTTTCATGTAGCACACAAATACTTGATAGCTTATTTGTATACTGAAATTTAAAGTTGATATTTGTGTGCTACATGAAAAAACAGTCAGTATTTAACTTATGTGCAAAACAGAATACTAATTTGCACCCCTTGCATTGTAACATGGTCTTGTCCAGGAGACTGAAATAAGAAGTTTCTCAAGTTAAGATCCTTAATGAATCAGGCCCACTATGGGGGGAATTCAATTAGCCGTGTTACTGCCGAAAGTAACCCAGCCTGCGCACTATTACCTTTACTACGCTAATAGTGCGCATTATTACCATTAGTACAGCAATTTATAATGCTGATGTTTGCTTGCGGCTCAGGGTACCACAAGCAGATATCCGGATTACAATAACCTTATTAACGGTAATAGAATGCAGGCCACGTTACCTTCGGCAGTAACGCGGCCAATTGAATTCCCCCCTCTGGGTCATAACAAGCACAAAGTAAACACACAAAGCACTGCACCTGCATATGTCACTAAAATGCCACAATTCAGCCTTTGTGACATACACTAGATACACAGGATGAAACATCATCATCATCATCATCATTTATTTATATAGCGCCACTGATTCCGCAGCGCTGTACAGAGAACTCATTCACATCAGTCCCTGCCCCATTGGAGCTTACAGTCTAAATTCCTTAACACACACACAGTCTAGGGTCAATTTTGTTAGCAGCCAATTAACCTACTAGTATGTTTTTGGAGTGTGGGAGGAAACCGGAGCACCCGGAGGAAACCCACGAAAACACGGGGAGAGCATACAAACTCCTCACAGATAAGGCCATGGTCAGGAATTGAACTCAGGACCCCAGTGCTGTGAGGCAGAAGTGCTAACCACTTAGCCACCGTGCTGCAGGGGCAGGGGGGCATCTGCCCCCCAAGGCCGACCCCATAGTGGGCTACCTTGGGCTGGGTCACTGGGCCACCTGCATTTTTTTCCCATTAAAATAGGCTGCTGAGTCAAGTCTTGCCCCCCCAAGCTAAAATTCGCCAGCCCTCCCCAGGAGGTTAGGTTAAATAAAATGGTGATGGACAGCCATGGTTGCCACCTGCTGACTGTCTTAAAACTGTGTGAAACATTGTTATGTACATCATTTAAATAATGTTTAAATCTTGCCAATTGTAATTTAAATCTGGTGGTGTGAGCTAGGGTGCAAGATTCACCTAAAAAGTTATTTCAGAGCTGCGAAAACAAGATCCTGTTTTAATGAATGAGATATTTAACTGAGCTGGAAAAAATGGTGATTGTGTATATTTGAATTGATGTACAGGACATTGCACTGCTTCTTAGACCTGCAAAGCAATCTGAAAAATCTGCCATTAAATATTGTGCAAGTCTTTCACATGTAAGTGGAAATAAGATCTGGAACCCACAGAAGTAAAATAAAGACATAAAATAAAGGTTGCTACTTCCTTGTAATTGCCAAAACTTAAACTATAATAAGAATAGAGTGAAAAGAACAGTATTTTTGGATAGAAACAGAAAAGTTGAAATATGAATGAGGAGTAGGGCATATTTTGATAATAGGCAATGCTGTGTATAGTTTCACTGTTCTGGATGATGCATATAGATATGTACATGTCATCATCCATATATTTTTCTGCCATCCCGCAAAACTCTACAGCAGGTAAAAACAAAAGGGGGCATACACCTATTAATGCACAAACCCATAAAAGTATGGAACAAGTGTACTGGCTCTGTGCCTAGCAGTGAGCCTGGTGCCAAAGATAATTCCAGGCACACAACTACTCCGAACTGGCACATAGCCACAAGAGAGTATGCGCTGCATAAAAGCAAAATCCGTCTCCAGACGAAGAAGAGGATGGAGGTTAGCAGGGGCAGGCTGGGCTGGGGGGCAAGGGGGCATCTGCCCCCCGGGGCCGGCCCCATAGTGGGCTACCTTGGGCTGGGTCACTGGGCCACCTGCGTTTTTTTCCCATTAAAATAGTATGCTGAGTCGAGTCTTGCCCCCCCAAGCTAAAATTTGCAAGCCCTCCCCTGGAGGTTAGGTTAAATAAAATGGTGATGGACAGCCATGGTTGCCACCTGCTGACTGTCTTAGGATTTTTACAGTGACTGGTTCATCTTTCATGTCTCTTACTTCCACTGTCACTCTTTATTCCATCCGTACCACACCACTGGTTGCTGCACAGAAATGCTGCTTTAATATTGGTGGCTGATAATGCTTCTGTCTTACAGCAGCTGCACAAATGTTTCCCACCAGCAGCAATGATTTTTTTTTCCCACAGCTTTATGTATCAAAAACAGAAATATGTGCCACTAAAAGGTTTTAATCACTCTCATGACTCAGAGTGACATGCACCTTTCACTAGAAATTAAGAAACCGCTTGAGTTTTGTTTTGTAAAAACTTTTTTTTATTAGGGATACATTTATGATTATGCAAGACTTTTTTATCAAACTGTTAGGGACTGTTGTTTCAGAATCAAAATGACAAAACTAGGACAAGACAAGCACCCGAATTTTAAATGTGTGTTTTTGTGCTGTTTTCAAACTGTAGAATTTATACCAAGACACAGATTTTCAATCGACTGATCGGAAACTGCAATCCCATTTTGCAACTGGGGATCAATGTATCAATGCAATCTATCAAGTGTTGGTTTGTAAAACTGGAAAAAAGGCAATCTTTTTGACCTGTTTCTTATTGGCAACATTGCTCAAATCTCATGCATTTTGAGCCTGATTTAAAGAAGCAGCAAAAACACACCTATTATATTATTAGCATTTATTTATATAGCGCCACTAATTCCACAGTGCTGTACAGAGAACTCACTCACATCAGTCCCTGCCCTGTTGGTGTTTACAGTCTAAATTCCCTAACACACACACACACACACACAGACTAGGGTCAATTTGAAAGCAGTCAATAACCTACCAGTATGTTTTTGGAGTGTGGGAAGAAACCGAAGCACCCAGAGGAAACCGACGCAAACACGGGGAGAACATACAAACTCCTCACAGATAAGGCAATGGTCAGGAATTGAACTCATGACCCCAGTACTGTAAGGCAGAAGTGCTAACCACTTAGCCACCGTGCTACCTATACATGTGTATCTTAAAATATCTGTAGGCAGTGGTCGAAGTGTAGGTTTAGAAGTGGCTATAGGGAAAATGTAAGTGAATGAAACTTGCCAGTTTTACAATCAAAGCAGTAGTGAGGAGTGGCCATATGACATACCACTCTATACTTACCCACTTTGACCACTGTGTGCAAGACAAAAACAGATGCATCCCAAAGAGTGTAATTAACTTGTATGTTCACGCCCTTACTGCAAGTACACATGAATGGACCCTACCAGCCTCTAGAAGTGAAAGGGGTCATAAAAATATTATATATTATACGAAATTAGGAGGTCAAGATGTTTGCGTATTCAGTATGATAAAATTGACGAGAGATGTATTTTTATAAATCACAAATGGATTTATATTCAGCTCCTACATTAGACATTAGACACTAACAGGCTTTGTATGAGATATGGTTAGCAAACTACTGGTTTACTAAAATCTTGTGTGAAGTTTTCTTATAATCCGCATGCAGTTTCCAATAATCAGCATGTGATTTACTATAAACTGTCTCCTGAAACCATTACACATTGTGAGCCTGATTCATTAAGGCATGCAAAATGAATGTCTTGTGCGTTTTCCTTAAATACACAGAATTTGGGCATGCTCATGACCATGTTCAAATACAAGCAGACCGTTTTCTTGATGAATATTGGTAGAGGTGCACTCTCCTCCCCTCTCCGCCATAGCCGGATTAAGGGGGGGGGGGGCACAGGGGGCACGTGCCCCGGGCCCCCCTCTCTCCGAGGGCCCCCCCGCCCCCGCGCGCATAACTTCTACTGATTTTTTTTTTTACACTTTTCTTTTTAGCGGCCGCGGCGGAAGGGGGGGGTTCGGGGCTCCCTTCGTTGGTGGGGTAGTAAAAAAAAAAAAAGATACACTACTCACCTCACCGTGGCGCTGGCGTCCCTCCTCCTCCCTCCTCTCTGCACTGTTGATACTGAATGACAGGCGTGAAGTCATCAAGTCATGCCTGTCCTTCAGTGAGGAACAGCGAGGAGAGGACCAGGAAAGAAAAAAGAAGACAGAAGAGAGGAGAAGAAAGAAGCTAACAGAAAGGTAAGTAAAAAAAATAAAGGGAATAACGCAGAAAGGCACTATGGAGGAAATAGGAAAGAAGAGAGGCACAGTATGGAGGTAAAAGGAAAGAAGAGAGGCACAGTATGGAGGAAATAGGAAAGAAGAGAGGCACAGTATGGAGGTAAAAGGAAAGAAGAGAGGCACAGTATGGAGGAAATAGGAAAGAAGAGAGGCACAGTATGGAGGTAAAAGGAAAGAAGAGAGGCACAGTATGGAGGAAATAGGAAAGAAGAGAGGCACAGTATGGAGGAAATAGGAAAGAAGAGAGGCACAGTATGGAGGAAATAGGAAAGAAGAGAAGCACAGTATGGAGGAAATAGGAAAGAAGAGAGGCACAGTATGGAGGAAATAGGAAAGAAGAGAGGCACAGTATGGAGGAAATAGGAAAGAAGAGAGGCACAGTATGGAGGAAATAGGAAAGAAGAGAGGCACAGTATGGAGGAAATAGGAAAGAAGAGAGGCACAGTATGGAGGTAAAAGGAAAGAAGAGAGGCACAGTATGGAGGTAAAAGGAAAGAAGAGAGGCACAGTATGGAGGTAAAAGGAAAGAAGAGAGGCACAGTATGGAGGTAAAAGGAAAGAAGAGAGGCACAGTATGGAGGAAATAGGAAAGAAGAGAGGCACAGTATGGAGGTAAAAGGAAAGAAGAGAGGCACAGTATATAGGTAAAAGGGGGAGAAGAGAGGCACAGTATGGAGGAAAAAGGGGGTGAGGAGAGGCACACTATGGGGGAAAAAGGGGGAGAAGAAAGGCAAAGTATGGAGGAAAAATGGGGAGAAGAGAGGCACACTATGGGGGAAAAAGGGGGAGAAGAAAGGCATAGTATGGAGGAAAAATGGGGAGAAGAGAGGCACACTATGGGGGAAAAAGGGGGAGAAGAGAGGCACAGTAAGGAAAAAGGGGGAGAGGCACAGCATGAGAAAAAAGGGGGGAGAAAGGCACAGTATAAGAAAAAAGGGTGAGAGACACAGCATGAGGAAAAAGGGGGGGAGAGACACAATAGTGGGGACAATTAATTTAAGATGGGGTGGTTTGGGGAGAATGAGGTCCCTTTATTAAATGTGCCTATGAATTATTTAATGGCAGTGACGGTTGCGGGAAATAGGTGTATTTCTGAAATGTAAATACTATGAGTTTATTGCTGGGGCTGTTTTAATGTACAGTATTTTAGTTTGTGGAAGCAATGATTTTTCTTATGCAGACAACCTAAGTGAGCCCTCTGGGAGAGCTGTAAGTGTCATACTGTGGGCTGTACGTGATGTAATGCAGGATGTGTCACTATGCCCTTAATTTTAGATCTTAGGGGCCCCCCTGTCTTAAGTGCCCCGGGCCCCCGAAGCCTTAATCCAGCTCTGCTCTCCGCCCCTGAAATTGATGGAAGTGTCCTTTGCTCTTGAAGATTAATAAGATGTTGCTGAATTCATTGGCATAAAGCCCAGCTCTGGGCATGCGCAGGGCGGTTTTATGCAAAATACGACACCTATCGGCATTCACGTACTTCGAAGAATGAGGCCCTGAATGTGACTTTACACAGATTATTAAATAATACAGATTGTGTTTTAAAACACCATCCAATTTGAGACAAAGTCGCACTTTGATTACATCCTGGCTAAGGTCAGTTCTTGTTTACACAAGCAACCTTCCTGTATGCACTGAAAATGTAATATATCTTATATATAAATACCATTGGTCTGTTTGTTTGTCCAGTTATGCATTCGGACACCCCTGCACTGATTGGAATGAAAGCAATGTGAGGTGGTCCAGTTGGATCCTGACCAGGTTTAAGGATGGTTAGGGTCTCATTCAGACCTCCCGTGGTGCATGCTGTGCAGAACTTTGACCCGGAAAACCTGTTCTGAGCTTTCCACTGGATGGATATGAACGAAAACTTTGCAGACTGGTAACATTGGATCCCAGAGGACATACCAGGGGGTTGAGGTCCCAGTCGAATCTCCCGATGGTGTACGCTGGCCAGAACTTTAACCCGGGGAGTCTGTTCTGGGCCTTCCACTGAATGGATTTTAATAACATTTATATATTTAATATAAAAACAATGACAACACTGACCAGTCACCTCATGGGTGTGTTGGAAGAGCTGCTAAGCTACTAAAAGGTTGATAGCTACATCCAACTTATTGATAATGTAATAACTTGAAGATTTAAAGCTGGACAACGCCGGGTACTTCAGCTAGTTATTTAATATATTATGGACTATTTTTCTCTACAATATATAATATGTATCGCAATTTGCAATGAGCAGAAACTTTAAATTAGGTTGGACAAAGCCTAAGGGCTTCATTTAGGGTATGCAGCACTTTTGCTACCTGAAATTGCATTTCAAATTATGGTTGCAAAATTGCAGTCTACTGTGGGTATTTTGAGTGGCATATATTTTAAAAATACTGTATATAGTGATACCATATACAGTATATAGTAGTACACTTCCCAACTGTCCTTATTAAGGCAGTACAGTCATGATTTGTATAACTCAGAGGCTGGACTTACAGTTAAATAGGAAGTGCCATTAGGGAAGAGGGCACGATTATGTGGGGAGAGTGTGGTTTGAGCAAAATTGATGTCTGTGTTGCATAAATTGCGGTGTGATTGATTTTTTTTCCCTGTTTTACCCTAGTAAATGTTAGGAGGTATGATCTAAATGCACCACATAAAGATATGCTTTAAGCAAAACAATGTAACACAACCCACAAAAAATGTATAACCAGTACCAGTGTAACCACTAACTAGCACCAGTGCTTATTGCCTGGATTGTTTATCCCTAATGTGTTGGGGCAAAGAGTGTGGGCCTCCCCAGCAAAAGCAGCAACCAGCAACAGGCTCTGCCAGGCTGGGCAGGTCACACCATAACAGAACAGCATGTTCCACACATGAGATACCCCTGTCATAATGTACTGCATAATGTGCTTCAAACCACCGCTTGATACAATGCACGATTTTATGGATTACAGGTCGCAGAATGGCATTGCAGTTTCCAATCTATCAGCTTCAAAATCTGTTTGATAAATTGAACAGTTTGGAAACTCCACAAAAAACTTATTTAAAATTGGTAGCCTTGTCAGCACAGGACTGAATTCCCTAGGGGAATTGGGCCTTGAAAAACGTGCGCTTCCTTCACAGGGATAACCAGTGTTGAATAACACTGGGGCTCTTCCCAAACCCCCTGGGCAGTTAATGTCGGGGTAATAATGTGTGGATCTACATGCTCAATCAAACCCTGATGATGATGATGATGATGATGATGATGATGAGGGTGAGGATAATGGTGATTGGATGATCTAGTATGAGGTCACATAAGAAACACTTAAGGTTGTGCTTTAAATGTATTTTGATGCGACCACTTTCTAGCACACTATGTTAAGTTGGACATGTTTTAAAATATGTGCAGCGCAAAATAGCCAATTGAGTACAATTTTGTGGCCTGAATTTTACGCATATGTTTGGGCTACAAATTGCGCTCAACTGTACATAAGCCCTTTGTATCAGTGCAGCTCAATAATTTCCATTTATTTACACAGCATGTGAGCCCATGCAAATGAATTCCTAGTAAATTAATATTATATTTATTCAATAGAATATCCGTACATCTGATTTATTTAGTCTAGTATGCAATGATCTGATTCTGCTTTTCCCCAATTATTTCCCAGTAACCTAAGCTTAAATATTTATTCCATGATAGAAAAACACCTTTAACATCCTTGTGAACAACCTTATGTCAATATTGCAATCCTTCCACCCTGTTCCATATCACACAGAACACAAGTGTTTGCTCCTGCTTTTCCAGTTGTGTTTAGTAAATTAGAAAGCATCACCAACATTAAGTTATTCCTTAAGCCCAGATTACTTCATTAAGAAAAACATTCTGTGATATTAGACATGCTAGAATGTATGCAATACCTAGTATGTACTTCAAGTTTTTGGAGTGTAATTGTAGCCTCGTTAAATAGCATAAATCCAAACATATGGCTTAGTATCACTGCCTTTTTAATTGAAAATCCAGAGGTTTGGAGGTACACACCACCAGCGAAGTGTGGCGGTTTATAAAGCGCCACAACATTGAATCATTAGTAAATATAGCCCTAGCCTCTTAACAATAGCAATATGTTTGTCTCCTGCATTCTTTAATTCTTTTACTTTATAAAAAAAAGTCCTCAAGGCATACATAAATTAATGAAGGAAGGGATGTTGGAAAAGTATTGCACACATAATCATTTTTTAGAAATAAGGTATGTTAGGTTACTGTAGATGTTTCTTTAATGCAGACAGCTCGTCAGCAACCTTGTTCTCTCAAATAACAGCCCTCCGAGCTACTCTTATTCCGCCTGAATTTTTCATTGTTCTAACAGTGGCAAAATCTGATAAAGTGATTAAAGTGAAATAATTATAATTGTTGCAAGTAAAGCCCCTGGTTAGCCCTGGATCATGGTCGTTTGTTTAATTTTCCCCATCATTAGAGACTCTTTTATAGTGTGTCTAGTCTAAGCAACCACAGTACACCAATTTTCTTATGCTAATGAATGTGACTTGTTATCATAATATAAAATACAATTTCTGATTTCAGCATCACTGACAAGAAAAGGAAATCTTGGGCTTTGTGCTTTAAAAAATACAAAAGCAAAATATTATATAATTATATGATAAACACATAAGGCTCTTTCCTTAATTTTCTTTTTTGTACTCTCCTTCCTACTACTATCATCATCACCATTTATTTATATAGCGCCACTGATTCCGCAGCGCTGTATCGAGAACTCATTCACATCAGTCCCTGCCCCATTGGAGCTTACAGTCTAAATTCCCTAACATACATACAGACAAACAGACAGAGAGAGACTAGGGTCAATTTTGATAGCAGCCAATTAACCTACTAGTACGTTTTTTTGGAGTGTGGGAGGAAACCGGAGCACCCGGAGGAAACCCACGCAAACACGGGGAGAACATACAAACTCCACACAGATAAGGCCATGGTCGGGAATTGAACTCATGACTCCAGCGCTGTGAGGCAGAAGTGCTAACCACTTAGCCACCGTGCTCCCCTATTCTTTATATTGTATATATTTGTGCATTTTTTGCAGTAGAAGAAAATTAGTAGTGAACATTTGGTAAACATCACAACTGAATTCCTTAATTTTCTTAATAAGAATATTGTGAATCAGATACAGTACATAATACCTAGGCGTGAATACCAGACAATATCTAATGAAAGTCCAGTCTAGAAGACGAAGGAGTCTGTAGGAAATTGAAGAAAAAAATAGAAGGTTCTTTAATGGTGAATGCTGGGTTACGATTATTTTCCCTGAAAGACAAAAAGGAGAGAAAAGGAAGCGCAACACTAATCTCATGAATCCATAAAGTAATAAGCAAAGCAAAGAAATATAAAGCAAAGAAATACAATTCCCATTCGCAGGTGCCAATAGTTTAAACACAACTTACTTTTTGATTTAATGCATGATTTCGAGTGTGCATAGGTTTAGAGGCATATGAGTGGACACAGTTTGTTTAAATTAGAGATGTGTGCAGACCCCCCTTTTTTGGTTTTGGTTATAAAACCATCACATTATGTTTTGGTTTTGGTTTTGGATCTGGACTTAATTAAAAAGTTTTGAAAAGTAGGTAAAATCATTTGAATTTGAACTATTTTTCTTCCTACATTACTATTTGTAGCATTTTCATTTACAGTCATTTACAGTTTCTTTTCTAATGATCTCTTCACAACTATCCAAATGTTCACCAATTTAAACCAAAGGCTGCAGTGAGCTGGCTGGCTAAAATTAGCGACAGAGCAGCTGCACAAATACATGGCAGTTTAGAGATCGCCGAGTCAATGTCTCTTCAATGAAATAAAAAACAAGAATTTTTTTTTTAAAAAAAACCAAAAAATTAAATAATTAAATACCTTACAGAAGTATTGAAAAAGTTTTATCAAGTTTACTTTAAATTTGTTACTATTGTTTTCTAATTAAATTTGTTTATTTTTTTAGAAAAGCTTGTGTAAGTCAATAAGGCTTTGTTTGTCACGATATGCGTCTTATTGATTTACGGCGTTCGTAGCTGTCAGATACGTGCACATCAAACAAGGACTTACATAAAACAGGGACGTGCAAAAAACAAGGACATATAAGGAAGACAAAATAAATACAGACATGAAAATAAAGGGTATGGAGGACCCTGCTCAATAGAGAGCTTACATTCTACTTGAAAAAGGGCACAGCTGAATCAAGAGGAGCAAGTGTGGCTTAGAGTAGACATTCGGACAGCTGTGAGAGTGTATCATTGTGAACAGTATTATCCGGTATAAGGTAATCTTTAAAAACAGATTGATTTTTAGAGAACGTTTGAAGATTTGAAGGCTGTAGGAAAGGTGTGGGAAAGACTGGGCGTGGTAGGGAACTCCATAAGTGGGGAGCAGTACGGGAGACGTTTTGTAGGCGAGGCGTGTTTGAGAGGTGGTTACCAGAGAAAAGACAAGGCGCAGTTCAGATGTAGATCTAAGAGGGCAGGAGGGAGAGTATTTTGATATGAGATTTGAGATGTATGTAGTGGTGGTGTTGTTGAGGGCTTTGTAAGTAAGGGTGAGTAATTTGAATTTGATTCTGAAGGACACATGGAGACAGTGTAGGGTTTTGCAAAGTGGTGAAGCAGATGTGGAGCATATGGGAGTGGAAGATCAGTCTTGCAGCACCATTTAGGATGGATTGAAGTGTGGATATATGGGTGCCAGATAGCAGAATGTTGCAGTAGTCAAGACGGGAGATGATGAGAGAATGGATTTGATTTTGGTAGCATGTTGAGAAGGAAAAGGGCGTGTTCTGACAATGTTTTTAAGGTGGAATCGACAGGACTGGCAGAGAGTCTGGATGGGAGTAATAAATCAGAGAGTGGAGTCTATTGTGACACCAAGGCAGCAGGCTTGGGAGACTGAGGAAATTGTGGTGTTATTGACAGTGAGGGAGATTTGAGGGGAGGTGGTGATTCTGTCAGGAGGGAAGATAATATGCTCTGTTTTGGATATGTTGAGCTTTGGGTAGTGTTGGGAAATCCATGTGGAGATAGCTGAAATACATTGGTTACATGAAATAGTACAGAATCAGCGTAGAGGTGGTACTGGAGGCAGAATGAGAGAATGAGAAAGTTAGTGCCCCAAGAGAAGAGGTGAAAAGGTGTACAATGGAAATAGTAAAGGGCCAAGAACAGAGCCTTCTGGGACCCCCAACAGATAGTGGGAGTGGAAGGGAGGATGTGGCAGAGGTAGGAACACTAAAGGACCAGTTTGATAGGTAGAAAGCGAACCAGAAAAAAACTGTGTCACAGAGACCAATGGAGTGAAGAGAAGACAGTGAGAAACAGCATCAAATGCAGCAGATACATCCAGGAAAATGACTATGGATAATTGACCATTAAACTTTGCAGTAATTAGATCATCGATCACTTTTGTAAGAGCAGTTTAAGTAGAATTTTGAGAACGTAAGCCTGATTGCAGAGAGTCGAGAATGGAGTGGGAGTAGAGAAAGTGAGACAGGCGTTTGTATACAACTTGCTCAAGTAGTTTTGGAGGCAAAGGAAAGGAGAGAAATAGTTGGAAAGAGAGGCTAGATCAAGAGATGGTTTCTTTACAATTGGTGAAATGAGCGCATGTTTTAAGGAGGATGGAAATGTGCCAGTGGAAAGAGACAGGTTGAAGAGGTAAGTTATAGTTTGGCATGCAGTGGAGGAGAGAGAGCAGAGAAGTTGGGAGGAAATAGGTTTGAGGGGACATGTTGTAAGGTGAGATGATGAAATGATTGTAGAGACTGCGTCTTCAGTTACTGAATAGAGTAAGGGTAGATTGCGGAGTGCAGGTGAAGGTGGGTAGAGTGGGTGAAGTGTGTGGAATTTGGCAAGAGGAAATATCTTGTCAAATGGTGTTGATTTTGTCTTTGAAGTAGATGGTAAAATCATGGGCTGTGAGGGAGGAAAGTGGAGCAGGTGCAGGTGGTCAGAGAAGTGAGTTCAAGGTGGCAAAGAGGCGACATGGGTTAGAAGACTGGGCGGATATTTGAGATTAGAAGAATGTTTTTTTGGCGATTGAAAGGACAGTGCTGTAAGATGAAAGCATGAATTTATAGTGGAGGAAATCAGGATAGGAACGAGATTTCCTTTAGTGGTGCTCTATAGTGCATTAGCACTTTTTAAAGTAGTGGGTCAGTTTGATGTGCCATGGTTTGGGTTTGGATAATCGATAACTGTATGCGGTAGCTGGATCTAAATTGTTTAGGGCAGAAGTGAGTGTTTTGTTATAGAAAGAGGAAGCATAATTAGGGCAGGATAATGCAGATATAGGAGAAAATAATTGTTTTAGTGAAAATGAGAAGTGGATTGGGTTAAGAGTACTTAGTAGTAGTGTGAGAAGTCAAGCTCAAGGGAGTCTCTATCACAGTTGGTGAGAGATGAGGTCCACTGGGAGGGACCAAAGGAAAAAGCAAGTGAAAGAAGTTTATTGGCAGAAGAGACAGTGGGATTATCAATGGTAAAGTTGAAATTGCCTAGTATGACAGTAGGCAGGTCAAAGGATAGGAAATAGGTAAGTCAGGCAGTAAAGTTGTCAAAAAATATTGGGAAACTGGACCCCTGGGTCTGGGGTTTTGGCTGAGGGAGAGTCCAACATAGGAGAGAGTTGCAGGGGATGTAGTGTCAGAGGAGATGAGCTAAGTGTTAGTATGGCCAGGAGGCTGAGGGGTTTAGAAATTGATAGATCATAAATGTATGCAAATTTGTTACAAACAGATCTGGTAGAGGGTAGTGGTGACATGTGGATAAGGTTGGTGGAATTGCAAGTATGGGGTGGATGTAAAGTATTGTGATGGAGCAAGGAGTATGAGCAGAGAATGTGGATTGTATGGGGTCCAGGGTTAGGTGAGATAATAGGGGAGTGAGAAATAGGATGATGGAGAAAGAAGAGGAGTTTGAAAAAAAGGTGTGGTGATAATGAGTAGGGGCCTGATTCATTAAGGATCTCAAATGAAGAGGATACTCATTTCAGTCTCCTGGACAAAACCATGTTACAATGGAAGGGGTGCAAATAAGTGTTCTGTTTTACACATAAGTTAAATACTGCCTGTTTTTTCATGTAACACACAAATATTTGATAGCTTATTTGTACACTGAAATTTAAAGTTGATATTTGGGTGCTACATGAAAAAACAGGCAGTAGTTAACTTATGTGTAAAACAGAACACTTATTTGCACCCCTTCCATTGTAACATGGTTTTGTCCAGGAGACTGAAATGAGAATGCTCTTCATTTAAGAACCTTAATGAATCAGGCCCCAGGAGAGTGTAAATTGAGTAGGTGCATGATGGAGAGATGTGAATGAATGTATATTAGCTGGGGTAGGTAATGAGATACTGGACAGGAACAATTGATCCAAATTGTGCAGGGCAATGGAAGAGGTGATTGATACGTTACCGTACCCTGGAAAAGGTTAATGGAGTAATAAAGTTAATAGATTGCTTTTTTATTTTTGGGTGTGCTTAATGACATTTGCTGTATGTTTGGGGCCGGTGTCCTGCTGCAGAATAAATTTAGAGCCAATCAGAGGCCTTCCAGATGGCAGTGCATGATGGATAAGGACCTGCCTGTATTTCTCAGCATTGAGGACACCATTAATCCCGACCAAATCCCCACCTCCATTTGTTAAAATGCAGTCCCAAACTTGCAAGGAACCTCCGCCATGTTTCACTGTTGCCCTCAGACACTCACTGTTGTTCCGGTGTCCAGCCCTTTGGCAAATAAACTGCTTTTTGTTACACCAAATATTTACATTTTTTACTCATCAATCCAGAGTACCTGCTGCCAATTTTCTGCACCCCAGTTCTTATGTTTTCATTTACAGCTGAGTCACTTAGTCTTTTTTACACATTGAAGGTTGGCTTTTTGGCTGCAATTCTTCCATGAAGACCACTTCTGGCCAGACTTCTACGAACAGTAGATGGGTGTAGCTTTGTCCCACTGTTTTCTTCCAGTTCTGAGAAGGACTGGATAGCAGTACAATAATGAGTGCCTGGAAGCATCAGTGAAGCATGGTGGAGGTCCCTTGCAAGTCTGGGGCTGCATTTGAGCAAATTGAGTTGGGCATTTGGTCAGGATTAATGGTGTCCTTGAGAGAAATACAGGCAGGTACTTATCCATCAAGCAATACCATCAGGGAGGCGTCTGATTGGCTCCAAATTTATTCTGGAGCAGGACATGGACCCCAAACATGCAGCCAATGTCATTAAGAACTATCTTCAGCATAAAGAAGAACAAGGAATCCTGAAAGTGATGATATAGCCTCACAGAGCCCTGATCTCAACATCATCGAGTCTATCTGGGATTACATGAAAAGACAGAAGCATTTGAGCAAGCCTACATCTACAGAAGATCTGTGATTAGTTCTGCAAGATGTTTGGAACACCCTGCTTCCTTCAAAAACTGTGTGCAAGTGTACCTAGAAGAATTGATGCGTCGATGCTGTTTTGAAGGCAAAGGAAGGTCACACCAAATATTGATTTGATTTAGATTTCTTTTCTGTTCGTTAACTTTGCATTTTCTTAATTGATAAAAATAAACTATTAATACTTCTTTTTTTGAAAGCATTCTTACTTTACAGCATTTTTTTCACACCTGCCTTAAACTTTTGCATAGTACTGTAGATAGATAGATAGATAGATAGATAGATAGATAGATAGGTATAGATATATACCAGCTGAAGTACCCAGCATTGCCCTGGTTTAAATAATCAAGTTATTAAGTTATCAAAGAGTTGGATTTAACTGTCAAAATGTTAAAAATAATTAGCAGCTTAGAAGCTCTTCCAACATGCCCATGATTTGGCTGCCCAGTGTCATTTTTGTTTATATATTAAATGTCATCCAAATCCATCCAGTGGAAGGCTCAGAACAGTCTCTCTTGCTTAAAATTCTACCCAGCATACACCAATGGGAGGTCCGACCGGGACCCTAACCCCACTGACAACAGGCCAGGATCTAACTGGACCACCTCACACTGGTTTTATCCCAAAAAGTACACATTTTGGGAAATTTATAGTCTATAAGCTTGGGTGGTGATGGCCTATTCATTCTGCAGTGTGTTGTGTGGTATGTGTGGGGTGTATATGGTTGGGGGTAGAAGTGGAAAAATTGATAGCAAAATTACACTGGTGAAATTTGCAAAATTTCTCTGCCAAATGCGGAATTAGTGATCATCTTTAGCTGCCAATCCATCTACACATGTCTCAACGTTCTATAGGTTAAGACTGCTCTTTACTTTCAGGTTCCTTCAACAAAACTAAATAAAATAAGAACCACATGAAAACTTTACAATTTCCCATGTTTGGTTTGGCAGGTTGAGTTGACCATTTCTTTTTTCTTGAACCCTAAAATCCAGTAAGTAAATATTGTGAGTATTGTTTGTCACATAAATAAAACATTTTTATTGTATATTTACATAAACATTCAATATATTTTAATATAATTCAATTTTTTTTCAAAATTATGAAATTGTTCATAGATTTGGGGTGTGTAGCTTTATAATGTCATATGTCAATATTTACATAAAGTTCAAACTACTACTCCGAGTAGTAAAAGTGATCCAAAAACAACAATATAACTTTTTGTGAGACATCTTTGTGAACGCGTAAAAATTATTTTCCTCATTTCAATTGTCTCTTTTGCTGACTGGGCATTGATATGATCATTTTACTGTATTATATTGTACTATATAGAACATGTTATGACAACTAAAATCCTGGTGGTCCATATTTGACACACTCTACTGTGTCATATGATGCTGCAAACAAGGCAGAGGATTGATCTTAGGTCACCGACTAGGGATATGGAAGGGCGAAAATATGGCAGCAGTATTTTTGATGACTTTAAGTGATTTAAATTAACCTGGATACTAAGTTTAAGATTTTAGAACTTCCTTTAGTTTTTCCACTGAACACATCTGTTTGCTCAGGCAGTGAATTAAGGAAACGATGAGCTTATCAGATTCACTGCTGCATTTGGGAGTTTTCTTTTTCTTTTCTAAGCTTTAGAAACATTGCTTCTATTTTTCATGCTTTAAAAGAAACATGGAAATATGCCAGTGCTTACTTATACAGATTTTTGGAGCATTTCTACATGCAGTATGTTGAAATTATCTGCTTTCACAGGCATCCGGTTCACAAATTATCTGTCAAAAATTCAGAGTCTGTATCTCTTTTCTTAATATTCCATACTGAGTTTAAGTGAATATGTGACCTCTTTTACATTTCATCTATGGTGTTATGGTTTATTCTTAACACCTGTTTCCCTGAATTTATGGACTTACAGCGGCTTATCAAAAATAAGGAAATGAAGAAATAGGTAAATGTTCAATACAGGAACCCTTTCTGCTTATATACTACCCTATAATAAAAATGGATGCGTGCACAAAATAAAAAAATATGTTTAACTGCAGGTTATCAAATAAATGTGAATATGGCTGAAATCAGAAACAAACCTAATAATAAGGATACTAGCTGCTGCCTTTAATTAATATTATGGCTATAATGTATCTCAACTTGATCATTGCGATATTTATAACCAAGCTGTTACTGCTGTTAATGAAGGTTTTCTGCAATTCAAACAAATTAAGTGTTAATACTTTCTTTAACCAGTATATAGTAGTCATAGTAATCTAAAGAATTAATGCAATAGTACAGTAGTATCAAACCACCAGCTCAAACACAGCCAAAACCGTCATTGTAGCAAGAGATATACTTAGAACTGAACTAATGCATGTTAATGTACTTTGTGCAGAGAATATATCTGGTTGAAAGGCATTATAAAGGGGTGTTGTACAGAGGGTGCACTGGAAATATGTTTTTGTTTTATTATGTAACACAAGCGTTCATGCACTACAAATGCTGTAGAATAGAAAGTATGAGTACTCATGTGACATCATTTCAGAAATGTTATGGTGGGGGTGATAGTAGGCACCTTTGGTGGTGTGACATAACTCACTACCCTAGATACGACTGTTAGTATACAGTATAATACAATAGGTTCTATATTACTTAGCCTTTGAAATATCACATAACTTTCAACCCCAATTTCTGACTTGACATGTTATAAAATGTAAAGCTAACATTTCCTGCTTGCATAATGATGTCATAAAGATGTCAATATTGTAAGAAAGTTTGTAGGATGATGACACATCCCATTTGTAGCCATGTGACATTAAGGTGCGAGTGCCTGCTGCATTTATTCTGTAGTTCTGGGATGTCGAGAATTTCTCAGGATTCTCAGGTAAGTGTTGTTATCTAGACTAAACTGCCTTTTAAACAAATACTCAGGCAATACTGTGTGTACTGTTAGGCACTCACATTTCTCCCTTGCTGAGCAGTAAGTGTGAAGCAGGACATACCTGCCAGTAAAGGCCTTCCTCGTGGAATTTGTAGATCATTTTACGACACAGCCATCACGATTTTTGGTAAATTGTTTTAGACCAGACCAATGTCAAAATGTTCTGCTGAATCATTTGCATCATCCTTGGGTCTCTTAGAAAAGCTTTGTCTTTTCCTAGCAGCAGTAGCCTGAGAAACTGAAGTAGGGGACGATGTCGTGTCAGGTACCACTTCAGCTATCAACTTGCTCACCAGGAACTCATTGCATCTCTTGTGATCTGGGACAGTGGGAAATAAAGAGACGACATAGCTCTTAAACCTAGGATCAAGCATAGTCGCCAAAATATAGTGATATGATTTCCAGAAGTTGATAACTCTTCGATCCAGGCGAAGCGATTAAAGTACTTCATCTGCAAGTGCGACATACTTAGCGAAATTTCTTTGTTTCATCTCCTCCTTCAAATTTTCAAGGTGCGTTTCCAGAAGTCTAATTAAGGGAATCACTTTGCTCAAGCTATAAGTGTCTTAACTCAGTTCAAAGGTGACTACTTGGAATCGTTTCAACACCTTGCACAACACAGAAAGTATTCTCCACTGCATTGAACTAAATTCCCCTCCTTTCCCAATGTCATTGCTTGTGAAGTAAGCGTGGATGGCGTTTCGCTGTTCCTCCATCCTCACAAGCATATGAAGTGTTGAATTCCACCTTGTTACCACCTCTTGCTTCATTTGGTGGCAGGGCAAAATAAATTGTTCTTGCAGCTGCTGCAATTTCCTACATGCTGTTGCAGAATGCCAAAAATGTTCTGAAATTTTTTCGGGCCACTGATAGCATCTCCTGCACGTCCCTGTCATTTTTCAAAAAGCTCTGTACCACCAAGTAGATTGTGTTAACAAAACAGGGAATGTGATGGATTTCACCCAGCTGTAATGCTCTCACAATCTTGGTGGCGATATCATAAATGACATATCCTCAGGAGAGTTCAAAACGGGATAAGCCATGTTGCAATGACAAACCTTAGTTTTTTAAACAGGTTGTCATCGGTATGCCTCTTAGTGAAGCCGCTGATACACAGAGTAGCATGCCTTTGAATAATCTTGCGTTGTTCGGTACATGCTGCTGCTGAAGGCAATTCACCAACCCTGTGGGCTGTCACAGTCTTATAATCATTAGTTTGCCCAGTTCCGCTTGTCCACATATCTGTGGTTAAGTGTACAGTGGGAAGAATGGCATTTTGTAGCCCAATAATTACATTTTATGGAACCTTCTGGTAGTGGTGAGGAATTGTGATACGCATTGCGACTGGGTGACAGCTTTCATACTTGCTTCCTCTTGCAAAGGATTGTTTAACAGTCAATTGTTGTAAACTATTAGTAGTCTTCTTCTTGGTCTATTTCTGGGTTGAAGATCCACCTCCATTAACACTAACACTTAAGAATTCTTCAGAGGAGTCCTGGATAGGGGAGAAGTCAACCTAGCCTTAGCAACTTGGATGCAGGACTAACTCCAATCACTAGTGAGGATATTGATGAGGAAGGTGCTGTTGGTGTGGCTTTACAAAGCCTACAAATGGCTAGACAACTGTTGTCAGGATTGGGTAAAAATAATTGCACACATAACAGGTGGATTTTTGGTCTTTTATGCCCAGGCATGACAATGGCCTTCTTCTTATCACTGGCAAGAACTGCTTCCACTGGTGCAGGACTTACACAAACAACATTGTCCTCATCATCATCCTCATCAACATCCCCATTAGCGCTGTTGTCAGCTACACAAATATCCCCCTCATCCTGTTGCAAGTACAAAATGGTATCCTACATTTGTGTATCACTGGCTACACTAAGAGGTATACCGATGACAACCTGTTTGAAAATCTAAGGGATATCATTGCAACATGGCTTATCCTGCTTGGACTTTCCTGAGCATATGTCATTGGTGATAACGCCACCAATATGTGACAGCATTTCAGCGGGGAGAATTACATCACATTCCCTGTTTTGCTAACACAATCTACTTGGTGGTACCAAGCTTTTTAAAAAATAACAGTGACATGCAGGAGATGCTGTCTGTGTCCAGAAATAACTTGGGTCATTTTCAGTATTCTGCAGCAGCATGTAGGAGATTGCAGCTGCTGCATGAAGAATCGATTTTGAGGGGGAATGTACTTTAGTCCAGCACAGTGGAGAATACTTTCCGTGTTGTGCAAGGTGCTGAAACCACTCTAAGTAGTCATTTGTGAAGTGAGTTCAGACACTATTAGCTTGAATCAAGTGATTCACCTAATTAGATTTTTGGAACAGTAGCTAGAGTAATTGAAGGAGGAGATGAAACTAAGCAATTCTGCTAACTATGTAGGACTTGTAGATCAAATACTTTATTCACTTCGCCAGGATCCGAGAGTTATCAACATCTTGAAATCAGATCACTAAATTTTGGCAACTGTGCATGACCCTAGCTTAAGAGCTATGTCTTCTCTTTCTTTCCAGCTGACCCAGATCTCAAGAGATGCATTGAGCTCCTGGTCAGCAAGCTGATAGCTTAAGTGGTACATGACACGACGAATCATCCTCCCTCAGTTTCTGTGGAAACGGTTGCTAGGAAAAAACTTAACTTTCCCAAGACACCTAGTGGTGATGCAGATGAGTCAGCACAACATTTTGACATTTGGTCTTGTGTAAAAGAATTGCCCAAAAATTGTGACAGCTCTGTTGTAAAATGAACTACAAATTACATGGGGAAAGCCATTACCAGCAGTTACATCAAAGTGCAGAAACTTATGTAATGGTGGATTCCAGTGGGTATGAATTAGTTTTGTGTGTGGATGATGTACACACTGATGAGGGTGAGGATGATGACAGTGTAGATTGTAGGTGCTGGGATCAAGCTGAGAGAATGGAGCTAGCTGATACTGGTATGCTTGTTAATATTTTGGGTAGAATGGCATGTTGACAATTTTATGTTTTTCGACAGTAAATTTTCACCTTTATTAGATAGGTGTTTTTTTCTTTAAAAGGTAGAAGCTTGTTTTTTACATTTATGTTTTCCTAACTTAAAACCAATGTGCACTTGAACATAGGCTTTAGCACATGGCATAGAGGGATTAGTATCATCATGACTGGATAGTGACAAAAACAATGTGACTGAAAACTGGAGAGGGACAAGAACACTGCCACCCAGGGCCTCATCAACCATTTGACTTATCAGGCTACAGCCTGGGGCGCTGGGTCACTAGGGGGCTCAGTGCCGACACAATTAACAAGGATTTAAAATGTAAAAAAAAATCCTACCTAAACTGTCGGCGCTGCCTCCTCCATGATCGACCGCCCCTGATCTCAAGGGGATGGGTCCCGGCTGTCGGTGTGTCTAATTACACTGATACAGGCAGCTAACAGCACATCCGATGCTGTTAGCTGCCCTGTCAGTGCAGCTGCGGTGCTAAGCTTAGTGTGGTCATGTGAGATGATCACATGACCACCCTTGCTGCACTGATAGAGGGCGCCACAGAATGAAAATTACTTTAAAACTGTGCGGCGACCGCTGACTATACCTTTTACGGCCGCCGCACAGCATTCAGATACATCCACGGGGAGGGGGGAAGAGGCTATTGCTCACCACCGCCGCCTCTCTGCTCTGTCTCCTCCCCTCCACTCACTGACTGTTGGGCCGTGACATCATCATCACGGCCCGACAGTATCAGTGAGTGGAGGGGAGCAGACGGAGCAGAGAGGCGGCGGTGTTGAGGCAAGGTAAGGAAAGACGTGGGGAGGGGGGAGGAGGAAGGAGAGAGGAGGGAGCCGATTTTCAAAGTGTTCCTGCTGCCACCCCTCCTGTTTCTGTATGAGCAATGGCACAGAGCACTGTGACTGGAGAGTGACAAGGACGCTGCCACCCATTCTGCTTCTGTATGAGCTTTGGCACAGTAGAATGAGACTGGAGACTTTTACTTACACTGCCAGCTTTATAATGTGTATTTCAGCACCTGGAAACTGCCACCTCTCCTGTTTCTGGGTGAGCTATGGCACAGTAGAATGTCACTGGAGACTTTTAAAAACACTGCCAGCCCTATTATTACAATTTTGCTTTCTGCACTGAACATTGCCATCTCTCCTGTTTCTGGGTGAGCTGTGGCACAGTAGAATGTCACTGGAGACTTTTAATTACAGTGCCAGTCCTATAATGTGTCTTATAGCACTGAAAACAGCCACCTCTGCTGTTTCTGTGTGAGCTATGTCACAGTACAATGTCATTGGAGACTGCCAAGAGCACTGCTACCCCTCATCTTTCTCTTTCCTTAATGAGTCCTCGGAGAACCAGGCCCAAGCATCTCTAATTGCAGTTGAACCAAATCCTGTCTAAGCAAGACAGTCACCCAAATTTGGGACCGCACCACCAAATTCAGGACAATTGGTATACTATCCTGCTCTCTCCTACCTGTTCTTGTCATTTTCACTCCCTGCAGCTGCTGGGGGTAAATTTATCAAGCTGCGGGTTTGAAAAAGTTGAAATGTTGCCTATAGCAACCAATCAGATTATAGCTGTCATTTATTTAGTACATTCTACAAAATGTCAGCTAGAATCTGATTGGTTGCTAAAGGAAACATTGCCACTTTTTCAAACCCGCAGCTTGATAAATTTACCCCCTGGTGTCTTTTTTCTCAATTGTTGCTTATATAGATCCTTGAATGTTGGGACCCTATTTGGTAAAAAGGCAGGTATATGAAACCTGGAAAGCTCCAACCAGCCCTAGCAATAAATTAATAGAACCCACATTTAATATAGACCTCCATCGCCTCAACTAGCACCAACATTAAATGAATATTATTCACATTTAAAAAATAAACTTATTTCCCCCCAACCAGCTGCAGTTTTAAATAAATTGTATACCCATTTAAAAAAGTAACCTATTTTCCTCCTCTCAACAAGCACCAGCAATGAATTAACAGCATTTATGTTTAATAAATGTATCTATTTCCCTTAACCAACCCCAACATTAAATAGTTCATTTGCACATTTAATAAATAGCCTTTCCAAACTCAGCCCCCTTTCAATTAATAGCCCAAAATCACTCAAGCATAAATTAAAGGTCCCATCATCCCACCTTAAATTAATATGCCCCACTAATAATTTAATTATCCCCATGAACAATAAAAATAAAATAGCACCCATTAAATAATTAGCCCCTACCCACTCTCCACCATTAAGTTAATAGCCTACCTCCCACCAACACTATATTAAGACCCTCCCTCCCCTTCCCTCACACTTACCTTCTTTCAGCGCTCACCTGTGTCTGAGTGACGTGTGACAAAGAATTAATCGAAAACAACCAGCTGGACTTTTTAAAATGATTAAAACTTTCCCTATTTATACCATACACTAATTTTGCCTAACCAATTATGTCACCTCCAAGAATTTTTGTGAGGAGCTGACACTCTTAAGCTGGGTACACACTACAGGTTTTTCACCCAACTATCATGCCAATCACACGATAAACGACTGTAAGATTAGTGTGTACACTCCCACAATCATGTTTTTATCATACCAATGCAATTCATATAGTTTGATTTGGTTTTATAAACTGACTAAAAGTCCCTATCAATGATGGAACAATGTTGAGTAAATTCTGAAGTGTGTCTGCACTCATGGCCAGCAGTGTAAGCAGATCTCTATAGAGATTACAGAGTCACAATAAGTTCAGCAGATGTTTATGACAGATAAGGAGGAGAGATCTGAAGGTAAATCGTGTAGATGTGTAAATATAAATCGGCTTGCTCATCGGGACTTTCAATCCTTGGTAAAATTGTTACCCAGCTTTACTCAGGAAGTCTTTGGTTCTCCCTTTAAACTAGTCTGCCATAATTTACTTTCATCAGTGTTATTATCAACCAAAATGACCTCCCTTGACCCAGAGTTATCATAATCCAAATGATCTCTGTTTGAACAATGTAGTATTTGAAAATCAAGCAGTCCGACACAAGTGTCACAACTTACCTGCTCCACACTTCTGTGTTGCTGATTTCCTCTCCCTCAGTGTAGAACTCAGCACTTCCTGGTTCGGGTGGTCACGTGATTGTGGCTGGGAGCCAGCATAGTCTTTCTGCAGAGTATGTAAACCTCACTCAGAGACTGTAGCACTGTCAGGGCAACAAGTGTCTCAGCTTGTCTGACTCCTGGTCCTTGTTTGGTTCTTGTGCTCTCGCTCCCCGAGTTGCTATCCTGTTCATTGACCATTTGTGTACCAGACTCTGGCTCCATCCTGACACTCCATCTGCCTCCTGATTCTGCTACTGCATTGCCCTTCTGTGTAGCAAACTCCGGCTCCTTTTTAAAGTTGCATAGATTATTTATCTCCTCTCCTGGCAGGCTCTCGCCAGGGCCTTCCCCCTTTGGGAAAGGAATGACCCCCTGCTTCATAATTGTACCAGCTTCCTGGCTACTTTCAAGAAAATTTTCGATGAACAAGGCAGGGTCTCCAGTGCTGCTGCAGGAATTCTACGGTTACGCCAATGCTACTTACCATTAGGGCAATACGCTGTCTCATTTCATACAATGGCCTCTGAGCTCTGCTGGAATGAAGAACCCTTTTTATCCACTTTTTGGCAAGTGCTTCTGACAGAATCAAGGACGAATTACTCTCATGTGAATTACCTTCCTCTCTAGACAAACTAATTTCTCTATGCAACAAGGTGGACTTTTGTTTCAGAGAACATGCTCAAGAGAAGGTAATTCAGGCAACTCAGGTAGCTTGGTTAAAGTTACAGGACATTTTAACCCTGCTTCGGGTAGCCCGCAGCCCCCCTTCCTGGATTGAGTCTGTATAAATGCTAATTAGTTATTTATGACTTCTGCTAAATACTCCTTTCAAGTCAGGTTTTCTTTATATGGGCCTAGCTCTGCACCAATATGTCCTACAAAAATGATTTTACCTCCACACAACAGGTCATAAATTTACCTTCATTTGTATACCACACATGACTCCTGTAAGTATGATATTTAAGATAATATGATATGACATTTTCCTGTGTCATTATCTCGCTCTTTACACTTAACCCTCTGGCCTCGATCAGGATATCAGTCAAGATATCTGTTGGGCACATATCACGATCCTTAGATATCACAGATATTATTGATGTAACCTAAAAGAGAGATTCGTCTATGACCTGTCATAAATTGGTAAAGGGTGCTTGCTGTAACCATGTGTTGGGCACTCTTATCCATTAATACCCCTTGGGTAGAACTAAAGTTTAGAAACAATCAAAGAGATACATTAACCTCCCCCTTCCAAGTTTTAATCCATGGCTGGACATGGAGTTCATTTTGGCCCCATCAAGATATTACTATAAATTAATTCATAAAAATATATTTGCAGTTTTATATGACTAGCTTGCATTTGAAAATATCTATCTATTTATGTCGACATTTTGAATGTCGACACTACAACCCTGTAGATATTATCACAGTGTGTCAAATGTGTACACATTTTACATGTTGATATTGTGAATGTGTAGACATTAATAATGTCGACATTTTAAATGAGTAGACATTATGAACATGTAGACATTTTTTGGGATGACATTATAACAGTGTAAACATGATCACTGTCGACATTATGGTGTAGACATTATTTTTATGTTCAACAATTTTTATTCTGTTTGTTTACATCAGTTTTTTTCATAAATTAAAAATAAAACATAAAAAGTGGGTATTTTGATACACAAGGGAAAGAGGAGTTTAATACAAGATAAAAACTGAGAATCCTATTTTTTTATACCTGTTTATTAGTAACAAAATTTACAAATAAACACAGAAATTCAATAGAATTCCAGCAACAATAATATATAGACAGGTATGGGGCGAATTGCATTTCGAAGAGTGACATATGAAGCCATAAGTATTTATGCCCCAGTGGCGCCATTACATTATGAAGTTCATTGTGTACTGGATGCGAATCATATTGATGTACCACATACAACATTTCAAACAATAGGGGGAAGGAGGTGTAGTGGGAAAAAGAAGGAGAGAAAAATGTAGTGAAGGATTGTGGCGGAGTGGAGAGTAGAGGGACAGGGATTTAGTCTGGATTCTGAGGAAAAATAGGAGAGAAGTGAAAAGGAAGGTTCAAGCTAGGAGAGACATAGGAATGTAGAGGTAGTCTAGATCGGAAAGGTGGCCACAGGTTCTGATCCAGATCAGAACCGGAGTAAAGGTTGGTTATGATATGAGGCCCATGGAGTCCAAGTTTTGTGGAAGGATACGGAGAAGCCCCTCAGGAAGCTGGCGATATGCTACATCTGATAGGTGCCATACCTTGTTGCAGACTATTTGAAGCATTTTGAATGTCGACATTATGAATGTCGACATTTCAACTACATCCCATAATAATCTAAGCTGTTTTGCCCTTGTATAACTTTCTAGACTGTGTTGTGATACTATACTCTGTCCCATGATAACATGTACTAGAGTATAATTCATGTACAAACTGAAAATTCTGATATAAATGGTGAGTTCTGATGTCATCACAGTGCCCATTCAGGAAATCTGATGTATTATATAAGATGATGCACTCTTTACTGTAAATTGTATGGATATCAAAAGTAACTGAGGAGTGCTATGACCATTTAGAAGCACAAGGTCTAAAGACCTGTATTTTTGCACTGAGATCTGAGGTGACTTATAATATCCACGTGTTGACATCATAACTGTTTATACAGATATTTATTATTATTATTATTATTATTATTATTATTATTATTAACATTTATTTTTATAGTGCCAGCATCTTCCATAGCGCTACAGTTGGTATATATATAAATGAGTTTATATACATACAGTATGTTAACATAACCTGCATTTTAATACGCAAGTTAATATTAATATTAATGGAATTGCATATTATATAAGGAATCACGCACCCACCTACTGTATAGTATTATAGAAATCAGAAGTCACCTCAGCTTTGCATGTCTTGCATAGAGCACTGCAAGCTTGTGCCTTTATATGGTTACAGAACTTCTCTGTGACTTATAATATCCTTATAATCCACACTCCAGGATACATTACCTCATATAATTTGCACTGTGAAACCACTAGGGAGTTGAGAATAGATGTAATGTTGAATTTATTTAAAGTCCCTAATCTCGCTCTGTTCCCCCCACTGAACCTGAAGGCGTGTCAGTTCTGAATATTTATGTATGTATTCAGCGCCATCTTAACAACATTATGGGCCCCCGGGCAAAGCAGTGCACCGGGGCCCCTAGATATAGATATAGATATATAGATGTATACAGATACAGATATAGATATAGATATAGATATATAGAGATAGAGATAGATAGATGTACTTGCTCAGTGACCCTTGTAGGTTTTTTTTGCAGGTTTTTTTTCTTTTGCAGGATTATTTATTCTCATTAAAAGCTGTGCCCAATGGAAAAGATGGCCCTGTATGTATTTATTTGTAAAGAGAACTGTCCATAAGCTGAGAAGTATTAATGGTATGCTGATTATCACCAAGGGAGAGACAGCATTTCAACCACAGTTTTGACTTAATAATGCTTTTTGCCAGGAAAACAATTACAGTACATAGCCACAGTTAAGAATATCTTTTTTGTCTATTGAAACTGTTCTTTATTTCTGCAATGCATGTCGTGTAGTGAAAGATTAATATTTATCTCTTCTTTAACTGATACATTTAATGAAGGATTTAAATAATTGTACAATAGTGTGGGTTTAGCCAAAAGCTACATAAGAAAAGAATTGTTATCAAACTTTCAGATTGGCAGCCCAGAGCATCATGTCTTCAAAACTTCAGAAATCTCTGTTGACATCAGAAGGATTTAAATTGGGGTTGGTCAAATGGGGTTACGAACAGAGAGAATTATATTTTTGATCTTGTCTCAAGAGTTATTGCCTATCACAAAGTTAGAAATCAAGTCAATTCTGGCAACGAAAAATAAACCCTAGATATTTAAGTGTAGTTTCTAGCCTGGGGGTTAATTCCTTTCCAAGGATGATTAACCTCCACCTGAGATTTAATCCACTATATAATTTTAGTAAAGCTTCTTCAGTTTATTACTCTCAATTCTTTCACTTTAAAGTCATACGAGTATCATCGAGGTGCAAAAAGTATGTATTTTAAGAGTTATTCAAACTTATTTCATAGTTTTAACAAATACTCACATGTTAATATGTTATGTATGAGTCATTTCACTTGATAAAAATGTATCAAGAATAACAGAATACTGCTCAACAGCAGTGAATTTAACAGAAGAAAGATCCAAAGAAAGGTTCGCAGCAGCTACATCGATAATCCATATATATGGTGATAAATGAATATATATATATATCTATATATATCTATATATATCTATATATATATATATATATATATATATATATATATATATCTAAAAATATATGTATATATATTATATATATATATATATATATATATATATATATGTATATATATAAATCAGCTATTAAAAATGCTGTAGGAATACGACGCAAAGCAGATGGGAGTGAGACGTTTTTTTTTCCTTTGCTGAGAGTGTCTGATAAAATACAGATCAACTTTACATTTTTCAAAGAATCAGGAAAATGTGAATATTGCTGTAATTTGTGCAAAAAGGGAAAATTAGCTAAGAGTCTAAAATACCCAAAGCATCAAGTAAATTAAGAAAATAATACAATTAGTTAAATTAAGCAAAGATTACAGGATTTGCAATTTACAACTTTCAATTTGCGATTGACTACAGCAGTTCATTATGTTGAACATTTTGTTCCAACATGTAAAATTTCTACACATGGTGGCCCTTCTAGGAAAAAAATAACATATGTACATTTAAAGAAAATATTAATGGAAGAGATAAGGAAACATATCATTATCTTTGTCTTAGCTGAGCAAATCTATTCACTCCCATATACTGTATCTATAGTAAGAGTTGTGTTAGATGTGCTCCTTGAACACTGATGCCTGGTTGGCTAGACAAGCACAAAGCACTACCATTCATATGCTGAGCGGCAGAACATTCTTTAGGAAGAGGTGCACTGTGGAAGAGGGTAAATGTCGCATCACTCCAATCTCCTATCTCTTTAGTACCACCCCTTTCAATTGAATAATATTTCTGTTTTTCTCCTAAAATCCAGATTGGTTTAGCCTTATTTATGGCCTAAATAAATCACAAGAATGAGGGGACATTGGAACAGTTTTTATTACATGTGGCACTTTTGTGTGTGTGAAGATTTTTATCATATTGTTCCGTGCTCCGTACATAGAAATGCAATTCTCTACTGAATGAAAGTACTATTAATAGGACCTATTTGGAGTAGAAACAAATTTGTACTAATCAAATCTTCATGTACAGTGTACTGTTTAAAATTAAAAATAAGCATATTTTAATAAATGTAATAATGTGCAACATGCCTGGGCTGTTTTCTATTATAAAGGTAAGACAATAAGTATGGGGTCTCCATGCTATAGTGAAAACCAGCCGAAGGCTATGCCTCTATGGGGGAGGGTGGGCACCAAAAATCACAGGTTACACTGACCCTGCAATATGGTGGTCGGGGGGTTAATTAACAAGTTTGGGACCCCTATGTTGGAAACTTTGTCATACCTGTTGTCCCACTATAATGGACAGGGGCCCCTATAAAACTCCTACCCATACTACCAAAAAAGTAAATACACCATTTTCAAATAAAGTTTTAATGAATAAAAAAACTCCCCAGAACCCTTGATCATCATCTTAATTCAAAAATATATATTTTCTTCTTTCTAGATCCATTGCAGTCTAAGTGGAAAATATAATATCTTCTTTCATCTTGCTCTACAAACTTGTGCACTGCAGCAGACTGTATTATATAATTAAGGCACTCAGCAGGTCTATGGCTGTAATTGCACTGTGGAGCAGAATGACCAAATTACCTCAATGGGCTGTTAACGTCCTGAACTTCTTGCTACTTGTTTCTTGTTACTTGTAGGTCTGTTAAACACCTTGTTTCACTCTGAGAAGCTGACTTTTTAAATGGAATTAGAGGACTTTTCCAGCAAGGGCTGGTGGAATATGATATGGGACCGGGACCCCCACCAGCGCCATAAAAATATTTAGGTCAGCGGGTGCCTTTCCACTTTCCAAAAATTACAGCACACAACTGGATAAACAGACTATCAATCAAATACAGCTCCCTCTCGATAGAGCACCATACTACCTCAAGTGACCGAGCAATATAATAATTACTTAGTGGCATACAAAGATCTTAAGGAAGAATCTGCATAAGCACTAGAAATATCAGCCTGGTATGGGTGAGAGCCTTACCTGTTATAGGGCTGCAGAGCTGTTGCTGGCAATTTGGCCGCAACCTCACAATACTTTGTTTGACACAGTTGATACAGTCATTTCCATTGATTTTGCTGTGATAGACATAGAAAATTACAGATAGGGTTTCGTTGAGCTGAATGCTGTTCAAGTCGCACTAAAATATAGTATTTTGTTTTGATATTATCCATGCCCAGATTTACATATCTATCCCCACAGGCGACCTTTTCTGTGTCTCCTTATATCACTGCTACCACCATCCACTTACTGCCATAGCTCATCATAATTTCATCCGCATTTTATTTTCTCACATGATTTAATTAAAATGGATTTATATGGAAATTCCTAACATTGATCAACAGAGCTAAATAACTTTTTTGAGGGATTACAAATAAAAATCAGACAGTAATGTACTACATAAGTATTTACCCCTTTTGCTAAGAGACACATAAAACAATCGCACAGGCCACATATTTAATTGATTGGAGTCACCTGCGTACAATTAAAGTTTTATAGCTGTTTCCAAAATAAATATACATCAAACCAACTTTCAAAGCAAATCCAATAAAAGGATATTGAAAAGCACCAATCAGGGGAAAGATAAAAGAATAAATCCACAGAGCCCTGTAAAGTCCATCATAAAAAAATGGAGAGAATGTGGCACATCTGTGGATTTGTTTGGATTCGTTTGGAACAGGTGGTGCTGAGTCCACACCACAGGTATTTACTATACTACAGTGTGAGGTTACAGCAACCTCAAAACTCACTAATTTGTATCCAGTCTGGGACTTTTTAAAATATGTTCAGCTTTACCGCATCCTAGAATTGGATGGCTAGCTTGAGAAGTCAAATTCTTATAGCAGTCTTTAATTCTGCTGGACCCTGTACACGTCAGTATTTAACTAGAAGTGGATCTGAAGGGACGACTCCTGCTTAATACGGATGTAGGTACACTCTGCATATAAGGCACTTTCCATAATGTGACACACCACAGTGCAGGATACGAATAATAAATATGTGCAATATAAAGTCCCAACAGAATGAACAGAAAAAAAAAAGTATTCAATTATTGTCACATGTTATTAAGAAATAGACATTGAAAAATGTAAAAAAAAAAATATTTATCGATATGTTCTCAATACATACTATATATAAAATTACTTTTTATAGTTGCTTCTAATTGCAAACACATGTTGTGGCATGCACACACGTCCAGCATCACAATCACTCACCACCTACACCTGCCCTGTGCAAGTGATATGGCTGAAAAAACGTACATGAGAGATGCCCAGAGCTTGAATTGACACGTCCTCGCTGTATATTGACTACATGCATATGCCCTTCCCCCTGCATTCCACCCATGAAATCGTAGGCTGCCAGAAATGTCCTTTGCGTTCACAGATTAATTGGATGTACTTGCGTTCGCTGGTGTATAGTCCTTTTCTGAGCATGAGCAGTGCAATTTTACACAAAATACAGCATGAAACGAGACTTACATTTCTTAATGAATCAGGCCCTGAACGTGAGGTGATGGTCAGACAGACAATTAACCCTTAGCACTCTCCCATAGCAAAATGTTTCAGAGAATGATACATTGTTTACTCCTAAATCTAACCATGGATTCTTAGGTTCTTAGGTCCACATATTGCTAAATACTGTGTGTTAAGCTGACAAACTGCACCACAGTTACCTCTGAGATGATCATTCATTACACTAAGCAACGTTTAATCAGTATGCAGAATGATGCTCCATGTTTTGTAGGATGGCCTGATTTTCATGTTATAATATTCACATCACCTGGTTTTGCAAATCTTATTTAAGGGACATCTATGCTGTGGGATGTGACCATGCCAAACACCTACAGGAGTGCAGAGATGTTTTCCATAGAAATGTAAGTTGTTACCTTTATTATTTTTGTATCTAGATTTTTATATATCATTTTAAATGTAACTGGAAGAGCAGTACGTCCACAGGCTGAAGGAGCTACTATTCAATGGAAGTCAATCTCTCTTCCAGAAACTGACTGACTCCTTCTGAACTACAGACATGTATAGTAAAAGTATTAAACATAGATATTCAATTTTAAATTTGCATTGTAAAATCACACTTCACAAGCCATGGTGTAAAATACCTTTGTATCACAGTGACATTTAAAATCAAAGGAAAGTGTTAAATCTGCATCAAGTCTTCAAGGATTAAACTCTGTCAACACCGCAAATGGCCACCAGGCAAGATGCTCAGAGTAATCAGAATAAGATTGGAGCATGTCTACATGAATCAATCACTGCTTGACAGATCACTGGATATCGCTGCTGTGACTCTGGACAGCTGACCAACTCTCTGTTTCAGCTTAGCCACAACATTATGATGTTTAATGCATGATGCGGGTGGCTTTTGTACGATGACCTTAATAGTCAATCAGCTGATCTTTGAAAAGGGAGAGTATCTGACAGTTACAGTAAATTGCCCACATTGTCTAACCTGAAATGATGGGCTGTGCTACTGGAAATTATTCCTTCCTGGCTGAAAACTGAAATGCAACAAATCAAAACTGTAAAAGACTAAGCATGTCTCTTAAAATACTTGGATAGTGTTCAGAAGAGCGTCATGGTTCTCAATTGTTCTGTAGCAACTGGAAATTAAATTAACATGGATTTTTTCTTCATTGGTACAATAATTACTCAAGTACAGTATTAAAAAAAAATATATATATATATATTTTTTTAAATGAACCAATTACTTGAAGTGCAATATTATATTAAAACTAAACTAATTTATAACATAGTTTGCCTTTTATACAAGACACAGTGAAAAAATGTATTACAGCTCCGGGTACAGTGTAGTACAGGATCCTTGTGTAAGTATTGCTAATTAGTACATTTATTTCAAGGAGTAAAGGCCATACATTCCACATACAACAATTTAAAGTGATCACTGAGCATTTACCATGATCTATTGTCAGTTGAGAAATGACTGCACAAAAATTACTGTACACTGTCTTTCCAATATTAAACAGCAATAATCAACTCTCCACTCAGCTGTCATAAAACCTATATTAGATATTATATAAGCATTACAATGAAACACCAGTCTTTCAAATTGCATAAACTTCAATTTATGACCAGACACTTCTGCCATACGAAACATTTTATTGCTTGTGTGCAAAGCCTGATTATCCAATAGGCTGACTAGGCTGCAGCCTTGGGCCCAAGACTTTTGGGGGGAGCAAAATTTAGGGTCGTATGAAATTATTGAGAAACAAAAAAGAATTTTAAAATATAACAGAATAGCTGTTCTACAAAGTAAGAAGATAACATGAAAGAAAATGTAGTAGTGTTTTAACCTTAACATATCACAAAGGTAAAGGCTGATGACAAAAAAATCACCTTCAGGCAATCACTTGAAGATAAGGAAAAAGAAGAGATAAAAGATGGTGACTGGTGCTGGCGTGACAACTCCCTTCCTCCACTTTCACATATTCACTCTTAGTAGCACTTGTTCATGCCTCTGTTCTGCTAGACAGCTTTGATATAATGAAAACTAAATGAGCGACAAAAATTGTCATGTCCCTTTTAAAAAGCCAAGTAGAGCTGAGTTTCAAAAACATGGTAACATCAATATTTGTGGGGAGGTGAAATAAGATGGATTTTAAATTATGGACATGTTCGTGATTGCCTACTGCGTATCAGCCTGGTGTGTAAGATGAGGGGGTCCTACCAGATTGTTAGCGTAGGGTGCCCCGAACCCTTAATCAGGCCTTGCTTGTGTGTGTAGTCTAAAGTTGTTATCATTTGTTCTTATGTTTTGGATTTGTATATTCCCCCTTTTAGTATATTTTTTTTCATAAAACTAAGAATATGCTTTATATACAGATGTTTATGTACATATGTGTTCAATCATCGGAGCAATATGTTAATCTTGACTTTCAAAATCTAGTTGGAAGCAAGTGTAGAGGGGGTGGGGTCGACCTTTAACTAACCAATAGTTATTAATGTTACTGACCCAGCTCAGTTGAAAGGGAATAAGCAGGAAGAAGGAAGTTAACAAATTTGTGTTTCAATATTTTTTGAAGCTTTTAATTGGATGGCCCTTCTGATATTAAAATAATTCAGTTTTTAAAGCCATTAAATGATTGCAGTCAAATGTAGCAATTCTGCTATTCTATGTACAGCAGAAGTCTAAATTCTGATAAGTAATACCTTTAATGATAAATATTTATATGGATATATCTCTGAACTGCTCTACAAACTCAAGGACAATCAGAAGGTCTCCTATACAAAGAACTGTTCATACAAAGAACCTCATTTATCAGCATATGCAGATTTACAAATACACAGATTTTTCCAGAAATAAAGTTATTGACATCAAAGACACATTATGCTTCAGAAATAGGTTGAACATGGGTGAAGTAGGCCTGCCGATTTTCAGGTCAAATCAAAGAACAGTTGTGAACTCGGTTAAAGCTTGCATTCTCGGGTGAATAACATTATATGTTTTTTGTTAGTATGTAGGAGGGCTACACTCAGTCTCCATAGCAGCCCTGTAATCCCCGGTGGTCTAGGAGGAAGGGAAGTGGGGCAGCCTGACAATGTCCGATATGCGCTTCTGCGCATGTGCGCAGAAACCAGAAGTTTGGCTTTCGCGCTGGCACTTCCACTCAGAGAGAGAACGGGGAGTCGCAGCATTAGTAGCTGCGTGGCACCATTATATAAGTCCCTCAAAACTCTTCCAGAAGGTGAACAGAGGCTCCCTAGATACTAATAGACGAGTCTCTGCCCACATTAAGTATTACTTGCACAGATGTGCAGTCTATTAGTGAACCTGTAACTGCATATCTATATATACATATATGTGTATAAGCGTGTATACCACCATACACATATACAAGTGTGTACAAGACTGCATAACACTGTTTATCTGATTGCCTGCTGTACTACCAAGTTACCAACTGCGAGTACCTGCATATATCTACTGTTGTTCTTCGCTAAATAAAGAGCAACCTGTTTAAGTTCAAAAGCGTTGTGGCTTCACATCCACATTACCACCGCTGACACCATTCATAACATCCAAAGGTATAACCAACATTTTGTTGAGGTGGAAAATATATGGAAATACTACTTTGAACCTTTTCAAATAGGCCCTTTAGAGTATTTGCAGCTGTGATGATGTGTCTTTAATTCTGCCAGCACTTTATAGAGTGCGATAATAAATGAACAGTTTCGCAGTTGTACTTACATATATTAGACTGCTCCACAACACATGTGATCAACCAGGACAATGGCAAATCGAACTCATGAAACATCAAGAATCTGTGGTTATGATGGAACTCATTAAAAATATCTGTTATACATTATTAAAACATATTAGTCTTACACAACAAATGTTGTTATATTTGTAAGTACGTTGTCCTGCTGTTGTTGATACCACAGTCTCAAGGCATAGCCTATTTTCAAATATAAAAACATCTTTAATCCCTATTTTCCTTTAGCTATGATAAAACCCATAGCAGTGGATGTATTTTATTAAGTCTTTGCTCATTAAAATGAATAATTCAAATGACATGAAAGCAAGAAAAACTATCTAAAGAGAAAATAATATACTTTTTCAGGACATGCTTTATTGCTTGAAATAATACAATATTTCCTGCTTTCTCAATTGGACTTTATCTTTTTTTTACTCTATAAATAAATAAACTTTGTTTAACATGGTGTGAACTGGAACAAACCTGTGTCCTAAGTTCAAAAGTCATCTCAATGAATTAAATTACTTCTAACAACAATTCCTTGATTTATTTATTTTACATATTTTGACAAGGAAAGATTGACTAAGATAAATATTTTACAATATCAGTCAGATATTACTAGAGCAGAATAGCGAAGCAGCAACAGCTAAGGGACCTAGGGGATGATATGTGAACGGGCTCAGTATTCTTAAAGGAATTAAACCTGGAGTAGAAATAGAGTAACGATGGGTCAAATACAGCGGGTGAAATAAGTATCGAACCATCAACATTTTTCTCAGTAAATATATATTTATTGTAATGAAATTTACACCAAATGTCAGCAACAACCCTTGCAATCCACACATGCAAAGAAATCAAAGCATATTCGAGTATGTCACAGGCTTGTCCAAGTGTTGTGCAGCAAACTTTAAACGAGCTTCAACATGGGTTTTTTTCAGCAAAGGAGTCTTGCATGGTGAGCATGCATACAAGCCATGGCGGTTGAGTACATTACTTATTGTTTTCTTTGAAACAATTGTTCCTGCTAATTCCAGGTCTTTCTGAAGCTCTCCATAAGTGGTTATTGGACAACTCTTTTGATCATTTTTGTTCACTCCTCTGTCAGAAATTGCGAGGTGCACCTGGTCGTGGCCGGTTAATGGTGAAATTATGTTCTTTCCAATTCCCAATTATGTCCCCAACAGTGCTCACTGGAACGTTCAGCAGTTTAGAGATCCTTCTGTAACAAATGCCATCAGTATGTTTTGCAACACTAAGGTAATGAAGGTCTTGAGAGAGCTCTTTGCTTTTACCCATCATGAGATGTTTCTTGTGTGATACCTTCGTAATGGGACACCTTTTTATAGGCCATCAGTTCTGGCTGAACCAGCTGGAAGGATTGCTTTCTAACTACTGATAAATTTCAGCTGGTGTCTTGGCTTTCCATGTCTTTTGGCACCTCCCTTTCCTCATGTGTTCAATACTTTTTCCCTGTGTCATTGCACATTATTGCACAAAACTTAAATTGTGAACATATATGGATTGATTTCTTTGCATGTGTGGATTGCAAGGCTGTTGCAGACATTTAGTGTACATTTCATTACAATAGCCACATTACATATATATTTACTGAGAAAAATGTTGATGTGTTCAATACTTATTTCACCCACTATAGCTCCAGGAATGTCAGAAAATTCATAAGCACTAATTCATTTTTTGCCTATTAAAATGTAAAAAGAAATAATATAATAATACATGCAGGATCAATGGATTTTTTAATGGAAATCAATACATATTGTACATTAATTATATGTTCTAACGGCAAAGTAATTCCATAGATGATGCAAGTTTTTGAGACACACAGTTCTCTTCTTCAGATAAAGTTTACCAATAGAAAAAAAGGGATTTTAGACCACACACCCACACCTCTCTCTGCATCTGACTGCAGATTATAGACAATGCTGGTAGGGCCTATATGAAAGCAACCCTATTAAAAATATATCTATGAATAAATGTGTGAGTTGCTGGGCTAAAGAGAAGCTTTCAAAGTGCTAAACTAGAAAAAACCTGGGATTTATTTTGCACATCCAAATTTGTCAAATATATGAAAAGGAGCATCACTGTTGTGACAAGATTTACAAAACAACACTGCAAATCAACATGACAAATATTTGTATATGCGACTCTTCTACCATTAACTTATTAAGTGATTTCAATTTTTATACAATTAGCTATCCATAAAAATTCATCCTTTACATATATAATTAATAACATTTTGTTGAAATTCTGCCAACAAAACTGATACTGCTTCTGTTCAATTGGATAAAACAGCAGCAAAGCAGTAGCACACACATCCTACAAGAAGAGAAAATATTACTTCCTAGAGGTTAACTCTTTGTTGATAAACAGGTCTGAAACACTATTCACACTAATGCACCCTCACACGCTTTATATATTGCAAAGAATGTACTTCTCACTAGTCAGATTAATAAAACTAAACACAAACAAGAAATCAAATTGGCCAAAAGTGGAAAAAAGTCATGTACTTTTTGGCATTTATTAATGATTTTCCCCGTGATTCATAGATTTTGGTTAGCGCTATTAAACTACATATAAGACACTCGAGTATCCATTCCACAAAAATAACTATATTTAGTATAATGCTGAAAAACCTCTTAGGTAAAACATGTAGCCAACAGGGCCTGATCAGCCAACAGGCTGACCAGGCTGCAGCCTGGGGCGCTGGGTCAGGGGGGGCGCATCGCTGGTTAAGTTGTAAAAAAAATATTTCCTTTTTTTTTTTTGCAGATGCATACCGCTCGCCCGCCCGCCCGCCCAGAATTTTTACCTTCTGGGGTCCGCTCCTGTGTATGGATTCCATCTATGACTCCATACACAGTCAGTGACAGCTCCAACAGCAGAGACGGCAGGCGCAGCTAACAGCATCAGAAGCTGTCAGTGCAGGTTCGGTGCGCTGTTTAGTGTGGTCACGTGAGATGTTAACATCTCACGAGACCACACTAAGCAGACAGAGCGCGCCTGCACTGAAGAAACAGTCACTTCTGGACGCCGGAGCGCACAAAAGATTTCTTGGCAGGTAAGTAAAAAAAGTAAACTGCACTGTGGGCTGCCCATGGAGTGATAATAACCCAGGGGGAGGGGAACCTCAGGCAACAAAAATTCATGGGGGGGGGAACCTCAGGCACGAAAAATTCATGGGGGGGGAACCTCAGGCAACAAAAATTCATGGGGGGGACCTCAGGCAACAAAAATTCATGGGGGGGGGCGAACCTCAGGCAACAAAAATTCATGGGGGGGACCTCAGGCAACAAAAATTCATGAGGGGGGGAACCTCAGGCACCAAAAATTCATGGGGGGGGAACCTCAGGCACCAAAAATTCATGGAGGGGGGAACCTCAGGCACCAATAACTCTTGGGGGGGGACCCTCAGGCACCAAAAATTCATGGAGGGGGGACCCTCAGGCATCAAAAATTCATGGAGGGGGGAACTTCAGGCTCCAAAAAATCATGGGGGGGACCTTCAGGCACCAACAATTCATGGGGGGACCCTCAGACACCAAAAATTCATGGGGGGGACCCTCAGACACCAAAAATTCATGGGGGGGACCCTCAGACACCAAAAATTCATGGGGGGACCCTCAGGCACCAAAAATTCATGGGGGGGACACTCAGGCACCAAAAATTCATGGGGGGACGGACCCTCAGGCACCAAAAATTCATGGAGTGGGGACCCACAGGCAACAAAAATTCATGGGGGGGACCCTCAGGCACCAAAAATTCATGGGGGGGACCCTCAGGCACCAAAAATTCATGGGGGGGGACCCTCAGGCACCAAAAATTCATGGAGGGGGGACCCTCAGGCAACAAAAATTCATGGAGGGGGGAACTTCAGGCTCCAAAAATTCATGGGGGGGACCTCAGGCACCAACAATTCATGGGGGGACCCTCAGACACCAAATATTCATGGGGGGGCCCTCAGGCACCAAAAATTCATGGGGGGGGACCCTCAGGCACCAAAAATTCAGGGGGGGCCCTCTGGCACCAAAAATTACTGGGGGGCCCTCAGGCACAAATAATTACTTGGGGAGGGCTCAGGCACAGATCATGACTGGTGGGGGGGAGTGGCACATATCATGACTCTGGGGCAGGGGGGGGATAAGGTGCAGGGGGATAAATATTTTTCTCTATATGGGGGCCAGCGGTGAGATCATGACTCGGGGGGGGGGGGTAAATAAGCTGCAGGGGGCATAAAAATTATAAATTGGCTAAGGGCTGGGGGGCTAATTAACTGACTGTCAGGGGTTGGTAGATGTTAGTATATTATTATAAATAATTTTCATATCTTTTATTATCTATATATGCCTGTAGCAAGGGGTTGTTTTATTTGGTCATAATGGAGTGTTGTGTTTGAATCATTCAGGGTTTGTTAACATTTTGCATTTTTGCCCATTTTCAATACAGGACCCCAAGGTTCCAGAAGCCAACTGACAACAACGCTTCACGAACAAGCAAGAGAGAACATCAGGTAGTCTACACTGCAAGATCAGGTAAGAGAGAACAGTGCAATCTGTCTTAACTTTGAATGTGTATTTTTACTTTAGTGACATTTTAATGTGTTTTCAAACTAATGTGGGCCTGCTTCATGAATGTAAGTAATTAAAAAAAATAAGTAAGTTTTCACCTGGACAAAACCATGTTACAATGCAAGGGATGCATATTAGTTTGTTATTTTGCACACAAGTTAAATACTGGCTGTTTTTTCATGTAGCACACAAATACTTGTTAGCTTTATGTTTACACTGCAATTTAAAGTTGATCTAGAACATGCCCTACCCTAACTATAAACCTTTCCCCACATTTTAATTTACATCCCCCTCCAATGCAACATGGTTTTGCCCACGTTCAAAGTTACAATTTTTGGGGGATTTACTTTCCTTAATGAATCAGGACTATATGTTTTTATGTATTAATATTTTACAATTTTGTGCATATATATATACATATACACACACACATGTATATATACACACACACACAGTGGTGAAGTGGGCTGGTAGACTGTGTAATTCCATACCTCCACTTCTACTGCCTTAATTGTAAAACTGTTCTAAGCTTCCACTTTGAAGACTGTGTATAAATATAGAAATATAGGTATTGGTTGGGGGGGGCGGCGCGGGAAGGGGGGGGGGGCGGCAAGTGGTGTGTTAGCCTGGAACCCTTAATTAGGCCCTGGTAGCCAATATGTGGTTAATTATCTCACCTTGACCAAAGAATGTATAGCCATAACTTGGATGGCACCTGAGGGCCCCAACTTCCGAAGATGGGTGGATCAGTCAACAAAACATTCACAAGTTTTTTGCATATATTAGTACAAATAATGAATTCAAATTCTTAAAAATCTGGTCCAGTTGATTACATCACATTATACATTAATTTAGGTGTTCTTCTAGGTGTTCAGTTCTTTAAATGCTTTTGATTTATTAATTGTGTTCTATGTTTTACTACAATTTGCTATCACTATTTGATATATTGTATATCGATATTAGAGATGGGCGGGCTCGGTTCCCCGAGATCTGAATCCTACTGAATTTAGCCTATCCGAGTACCGAGCCGAGCTCTCCCGCCCATCCGGAATCGAAATCGAGGCAAAACGTCATTGTGACGTATTTCTGAGCTCGGTTCTCGCGAGATTTGAAAAGCATAAATACCAGCCTCCACAGCAATCCATCGCCATTTGACAGAGGGAGAGAGCATGGTTAGGTCACACAGGCTATATTAGCGCAGGGACAGAGCAGTAATTGGACACATTATTGTTTCTATTCAATACCATTCTAATCTTAATACCAGTTGTTACAGCAGTAAGAGGAGGATAGAGGAGCGTTTTTGTTCAATTTCTGGCACTCCAAGTGCTTTTGGGGTGTTCCCCATTCTTTTGCATTAATTGTTTTGGCTGTCAAAAGTCCTATTTGTCAGCAGTCTAAAAAAAATGTATTTAGCACTCCAAGGGGTAAATGTATGAATCTCCGGATTCTTCATCTCCGGCTTGTTCAGCCTCTTCAGCGCTTAAATTTAAAGCGGCGCTGCATTGTAAAGGGAAACTTCCCTCAGGCAACATACCTGGCCATAAAACAAAAAAATCCACCTCTTATGTGTGGAATTATTTCTACCCCAATCAAGACAACAATTGTATAGCCATTTGTAGTGTATGTCAAGCCACAGTCAGTCGAGGGAGGGACCTTAACCATCTTGGAACCTTGTCTATGTTACGCCATTTAACTAGAGTACATGGCAAAGTGTTGGGAAAAGCTGAAAGTCCTTCCAAAAAAAATACCAGCACTCCATCATCAGCTAGGACCCTCCGGTCACTGACATCCCGACGGCTATAAAATACACCCACCACACCATCCTCATCAATATCGTCAGTAGCGCTTGGAGTTAGCCCTGCATCCCACTTATTAAGGCTGCATGACTCCTGCACTATAATTGATTCCTCTGAAGAAAGCGTTAGTCCCACTGCTGCTGATGCTGTTGCTGCTGCTGGGGGTGAATCGTCAGCCCAGAGGCAGGCCAAGAAAATGAGCAGTCCTACATTTCAGCAATTAACTGTGAAACAATCATTTGCTAGGGGAAGTAAATATGACAGCAGTCACCCAGTCGCCAAGCGAATCACAGACGCCATGGCTGCCATGTTAGTGTTAGATCTGCATCCAATATCCACAATAAACGCAGCTGGTTTTTCACAGTTAATTGAGGTTTTGTGTCTGCGTTACAGAATTCCACCGCGACACCATTTTTCCCGTAAAGCTATTCCACAACTATACCAAAAAGTGTGTACAAATGTAGAGATTGCGCTGAAAAATGCCATTCTGCCCACTGTCCACTTAACCACAGATATGTGGACAAGTGGAAGTGAGCAAACCAAAGACTATATGACTGTGACAGCCCACTGGGTTGGTCATTCACCTTCACCAGCAGGAACAGCAGCAGCATTTACACCACAACGTAACATTTGTCACAGGCAGGCCACTCTTTGTATCACCGGCTTCACTAACAGGCATACAGCTGACAATTTGTTACGCAAACTAAGAGATGTGATTGATACAAGGCTTATACCACTTGGACTCTCCCCAGGATATATCATTTCTGATAACGCCAACAATATAATGCGAGCATTACAGCTGGGTGATTTCCAGCACATTCCCTGTTTTGCTCACACCATCAACTTGGTGGTGCAGAGCTTCCTAGGAAATAACCATGAGGTGCAGGAGATGCTTTCGGTGGCCCGAAAAATTTCAGGCCAATCAGGCATTCTGCCACAGCATGTAGGAGATTGCAGCAGCTCCAAGAGCAGTTTAACTTGCCCTGCCACCAACTTAAGCAAGAGGTGGTAACTAGGTGGAATTTCACCCTCTACATGCTTCAGAGGAAGGAGGAACAGCGCAAAGCCATCCAAGCGTATTGCATAAGCCATGACATTGGGAAAGGAGGGGGATGTATTTCAGTCTTGCACAGTGGGAAATCCTTTCAGTGCTGTGCAAGGTGCTGAAACCATTTGAAGTTGTGACGTGTGAAGTGAGTGCAGACTCTGCTAGTTTGAGCCAAGTCATTCCTTTAATTAGACTATTGGAAAAGCAGCTTGAGAAACTGAAGGAGGAGATGACAGCAAGCAATTCAGCAAAGTATGTTGGCCTTGTCGATCAAGTACTTAATTCGCTTCACAATGATCCTCGAGTTATTAAGATCTTGAACTCGGATCAGTACGTTTTGGCCACTGTGCTTGATCCAAGGTTTAAGACCTACATTGAGTCTTTACTTGTAAATGAGCGAGATGTGAACTTTTGCAAGGAGCTTTTGCTCAACAAGTGGGTCTCGGCTTGACGACGTGTCCTCCTTCACTTTCTCAAGCTGCTGCTGCTCGTAAAAAATTAAATTTCCCAAAAAGAAGCAGGGAAGGCGCAGGGGGCAGACAAGAACAATTTAACATCTGGGCTGGTTTGAAGGATTTTTCTAAAAAATGTGTCACCTTGCCCATAACTCCATCCAATACGAGTATAAACATGCAAAGGATGGTGGAGGATTATTTTCAAGAGGTAATTGATATGGAAATGTCAGACAGTCCCATTTCTTACTGGAAGGAAAAGCAGGCCATTTGAAAACCCATGTACAAACTTGCTTTGCAATATCTAAGCTGCCCACCCTCCAGTGTGTACTCTGAACAAGTGTTCAGCACAGCCGGGAACTTAGTCAGTGATCACCGTAGAAGGTTACTTCCCAAAAATGTGGAGAAAATTATGTTTATAAAAATTAAATACATCTTACACGAGGAAGGCATTCACCATCAAAGACATCCAAGCACTGACTGTTCTCTAATGGCGGATTCAAGCGGCGATGAATTGATAGTCTGTGATGATGATGTACACACTGATGAGGGTGAGGATGAAGCTCCAGATGATTATTAATTATTATTATTATTATTATTAATTTTCATTGATAAGGCGCCACTAGGTATCCGTAGCGCCGTACAGGGACAGACAGAAACACGATACAGGGAGAGACAGCACGGAACAGTTAACAAAAAGCACAGTAACTCGGAAGCTCAATGTACAGCTAGATGAGAGGTGAGAGCCCCCAGCGGTGTAGTTAGAGGGGCAGAAGGGCAGGAGGACCTCACGGAGGAGACAAGGAGCTGGAGAGCAGAGTTAAGGTGGTGAACAGGAGGAGAGGAGGCCCTGCTCAAAGGAGCGTACAATCTAAGGGGATAATGACAATAACATCTTTTTAAAGCTTTCTATTTAAGTGTAGGGTGCAATCTACCCCCAAAGAGGAAAGGGACTTGTGGCATTTCCATATCACGTACTGTCTTGAAAGGCTGCTGTTTTAGCAATTTCTCATTATGGGTAGGGTGTCATACACAGACTGACCCCAAACTGCCTTTGTCCATTTCAATTAATATTGTACAGTCTATAACGGCTGATTTTTTTTGTATTTTCTACAAGTGGAGGGGGGCCTATAGAGACAGAAACTAAACTGCCTTTGACCATTTCTTTACATATTTAACTAGAAGTGTAGGATGTAATATACACCCAAAGACGTGGGGCTGCATTGCCAATATGCATAGATGGAGAGGAAGACAATCTGGTTTATGTGTAGAATTAATGAAAGCCTACCTATACTGAATTAAACTGTTTTTTTTTGATAATTTATTAGCTTTACAATTACATTACTTATCCAAGAAACAGGTGGAGGACTAAATTTGGTTATTTTATGCCCAAAAACGTTGATTTTCCAACAAAATAGCAAAACAACACCAAATAAAACCAAAACCAAAACCAAAACACGCAATGGCGGTTTTGCAAAACCAAAACACGACGGTAATCCAGATCCAAAACCAAAACACGGGGGTCAGTGAGCATCTCTAATTGATATATGTAGTGCTGACATTGGATTGCTATTTGGAGGCTTCTGGGGTACCTCTTTGGTAAGTTAGCTCTCAATTTAAAAACACATATGTATGGCCCAAATATAGGGACTCTCATTGTTTAGAGTAGGACCATCCTATATGCAAAAGCGCCTTGGCGTGGCAGGATGGCTTAAACATACATTTGCAAATGTGTGCAACAAAGACTTTTGCATTTTTATCTACAGTAGAAATGGCAGATCTGTTGCTGGCTATAGCAGTGTGCTGGGGGAAAAAATGTTGTGTGTATGTTCCTTGCAGGATAACCCCACCCTTTCAGCACCTGTTATGGCCTATAAATTGATTTGAGCAGCTTCCACTTTTGTATTTGTCTGAGAGGCATGTTGGTGTCAGTAGCTGAGGGGGAGTGCTGACATTGGATTGCTATTTGGAGGCTTCTGGGGTACCTCTTTGGTAAGTTAGCTCTCAATTTAAAAACACATATGTATGGCCCAAATATAGGGACTCTCATTGTTTAGAGTAGGACCATCCTATATGCAAAAGCGCCTTGGCGTGGCAGGATGGCTTAAACATACATTTGCAAATGTGTGCAACAAAGACTTTTGCATTTTTATCTACAGTAGAAATGGCAGATCTGTTGCTGGCTATAGCAGTGTGCTGGGGGAAAAAATGTTGTGTGTATGTTCCTTGCAGGATAACCCCACCCTTTCAGCACCTGTTATGGCCTATAAATTGATTTGAGCAGCTTCCACTTTTGTATTTATATGTAGTACCTGCCTGTTAAATTAATGTATGAAACTTGTATGTAATTCCTATGTATTGTTTCTGAATGTATTTTACGAGACCAATATATAGTAAGTAATGTGTAATATTTGAACTTGCTATGCAATTATTTCAATCAAATAAACATGACGGGAAGAACATACTAACCAGTTAGATTATAGCTGTTGTTTTTCAAGCACAGTGTCACAACCAAACCCACATGGACATGCATGACGTGTGTGTGTGTGTGTGTGTGTGTGTGTGTGTGTGTGTGTGTGTGTAAAAACAAAACCACCACCTGATCTGTCTTGAAATTAATAAAATTCCCTAAAATTATACCTCACACTCACTATTAAACACCCAGTTCTGCCACCACTAAAATTAAGTTCAAGTCTTCAGTTTTCTGCTATTCCCTGACTTATCTCAAACTGCAATCACATCTTAATTTATTCAGAGCTACTGTAAAACAAGCAATTCTCTTCATATAGGTAGCATTAGTAAGACAAACCTCATCTGACATGGGTATTCTTTAAGCAAAACATGACAAAAAGTGACAATGATTATTGGATAAACATAGTGATAGCATATTGACGTACAGAAAATATATGTAATGTAAAACTGTTTGATTAAAGTAAAACAAGTATTAAACCAGAAACAGAAAAAAACACCCTTACTTTTAATGTAATCTGCTGCTTAGGGGAAGACTAGAAGGTTGACAGTTCCGAAGACCTCCAAAAACAGAAAATCCTTAAAATAATTTAATTAATTTAAACAGCCACCCATGCCCACACCCTCTCTTTCCTATGTAAGATCACTCAAAGAAGTGATAGATATGCTAAGCTATTTTATGACTGATTGTATTGCCCTCTTTGTTCAAGCAAACGTCAATACATAATTAGTTCTCTTCTAAAACATAACAGATTATGATGATAAATCCATTAATCCGAATATGATTTTCCTATACAAATGCATAGGAAACATGAATATGTTATATTGATCCCTTGGGGTGATGGTATTTTCACACATGTTCTGTGACTAATTTCACTGGTTGCAAACATGTACAGAGATCTCATGAAACATGGGTTACAGAAAGTATTGTTTTTATGTATTTTCCCTATAAAGAACATGTCCAGTCTTGGAGGGAACAGAGCTATGGTGGTTTGTGACTACAGAGGTATTCACAATCTTCTTGCATCAGTGGAGCTGCACAATAAACCATAGTGGACTGGTCATCTGGATACCCAGTCATCTCTGCATGAACATTCCAAGCTACGTGAAAAGATCCAGGCATCTTAAGTGTAAATGTAAATTAATACCTTGCTTACTGGCACAAAGTGATTTCACAGGTTATTAAAACAACTCTTTTCTTTGGGAGTGATACTGGCCATATACTGTTTTCCTAATTTCTGTTTAGACCATAATCATAACACTTGATATCTATTGCATGATATGGGTAATAAACATATTGGTGCAGATTGTACCATTGTAACAACATGTAAGAATGTATATGACAGTTTCCAGGTGAAATAACTTTAGGTAGAACACAGGCCTGCATCATACATACAATCCATACCTAAAATTTATCCCATTAAGCAGACAATGTACTCTGTATACACTCAAATCCCCCTAAATTCCTTCCTAACATTCACAATACACTGAATAAATATGGTTTATTAGCAGGTTTTAAGATAAAAAAAATAACAAATTCTGAGGCCCTGCTTTTCCATCTTTCCCTGGATAAACTTGAACATCTATGTCTTAACTTCAGCTTCCAATGGAAACTTAAAAGTTTAAATACTTTGGGGTCTACTTCTCCACAGTATATAATACTCTTTATACAGTGAATTATCCCTTCTCCTAAATGCTATAAGGAAATATTTCTCATGTTGGCAAACATTAATAATTTCTTGGCTGGGCAGTATCATATTAGTTAAAGAGAACACAATGCCCAAACTTCTATCCGTATTTTGAACCCGACCTGATCACTGCATGTAGTCATCCTGGCAATGCTGAATTTGTCAACAGTCAAACTTTCGTGATGAAAAATTCCAACAGACTGTCGACAGATTCAGTGAGTTGACATGGTTAAAATGGCGAAATTGTGACTGTAGACAAGTAGTAATGTCGACAATCAAACGACACTGAAAGCGGCATCCGGCAGGGGGACCCCAGCACAATACAGAAAAATAATACACAAGTAGATTAAAAAAAACAGCATGTTCCCTGTTTCTGACAAATATGAATGGGATTGGCAGAGTAACTTTGGTTCTGTAGATCATAGGGATTGGTCACAAGAGGACACATAGCCAAAAGTTCCATATCCCTAAAAATGATAGGAAATGCACATAAAATCTATTACTAATGGTATATGGTGCCAATCAGAATTCAGTGCTACTTCACCTACTGTTGGAGTGAATGCAACCTTAGAAGATACATTCCTACATTTTTGGTGGCCCTAAGCTGTCTACCTTCTGGGTTTATTTTCTAAATCTAATAAATTAAGTTCTGGAAATTAATGTTCAAAAATATCCCTGGTCAAGTAGTTTGACAGATAAGTTGACAAACTGATTCTCCATATCCTCAATGTGGCCAAGTCAACTATAGCAATTCAATAGAAGAAATCTTACACACCCCCTACAAATGTTAGTAAGCAATATGGTATGTTTATAAATCAGAGATGATCACATACTACTAATATGACATGAGGCACCAATTCTGAGAGATCTGGTTACCACGTTGTCTGCGTCCTCAGCTGTTAACTCAGCTGAAGCTCTTAATTCAGTGTGAAGCAGCTCTCAAGCAACCACTAAATCATTGCAGTGTGATCACATGTTTGCTCTGCAGCAAACCAGCACAGAGGGTATCAGTTCAGCAGGAGCCTTCCAGTTGGCTCCCTGCTCTTTATAATGCACACAACTCTGTCTTCTTGATAGTGGTAGTTGCATTCTTATCTGATTACTCTCTGGACTTTGAACTCTACCTGGATACTGACCACTGCTTGTATCGACTGCTGCCTGGACTTTGAAGTCTGCATGGATAATGTCCTGGCCTTAGCTTGGTACTATACTTTGGTAATTGAGATACTACCCCTTACTTACAACCTTTTTTCTTTTCTGTACTCATCATTCCTCCTCCTGACATTGTAAAGTTATTTTAAAGATGCTAAAGATGATACAGTACCTAGTTTTGCATTAAAAAAAATCTAATAATTGTATGCAAGGACCAGAGTAAAAGAAAGCACTGTTTTACATTACCAACCATTTGTGCCTTAAATACTCAAAGACCAGAAATACTGAATGGGGTCTTCAAAATATCAAGAAAAATAGCACTCCCCTTTGTAAGAGCAGTACTATGCAGACTTTTACATTGCAGTATATAGTGTGTGTTTGTGTGTTTTTATGTTTGTTTGAAAGGTAAATGTAGAATTGTTTTACCCCTCATCCTGAAATCCTGTGCATGCCCGGTACTCCATGTAAAATATAAAAAAATGTACATACTACACACGTCATTACAGCTCCTTTACTGCCAATTCTCAAAATAAGCATTGGACATAAATAGAGCATTCAAAGTATTAAACAAGCAATTGTGAATGGTTTATACTACTTGCAAATTTGTGAGCCATAGCAGATACCCATTGAAAATTGTTGAAGCCAGGTGTCAGAAGGCTGAACAGAAAACATACTTCATTTCAATCAAAACACCTAAAAGAAAGGATGAAATTCTCCATAATATAATGTGCTCAAGGTCAATCAATGCTTCATTTTACCTCTCAATGTTGGTATGTCACGGATGGTATTTAAAATAACAATGTTTCTTTATAAAAGAACTCATCTTAAACCATGTATGTCATGCATTGATGGTATGCATACTATATCAGCATTAGGTATGTAAAGGCCCAACTAAATGCAACCATTTCATGAAGCAACATGTCTACAGCGAGGAGACATTCCACAGTCAATACACCTTTACCACTAACTAAAATTAACATATATGTGGAAATATTTAATTTTGATGCCCATCAATGTCTGCAAAGGTCTGTATTGACTTGTTAATTGTTAGGTTCTAAATATGAATTGCAAGATGTAGGCATTCAAAATTGGCCAATAAAGAAACTTAACTCTAAACAATAAACTAAAACAATATTTTTTTATATGTATGGTTAACATTAAACAGAGATAACAAATTTCAAGTTTAACTTAACAGAAAGCTATGATGTCACCTAGCATTTCATGAACAAGTAATTTTTTCTGATACATTTTACTAAAAAACATTTTTGTTTTGCTTTCAGGTTATCAAAGTAAATTTGCAATCATTTTGTTTTAATTGGATCATATAATTTTGTAGCATATTAAAATAAGTCCATTTATCTTGTAGAAGATTGCAACAAAGTAAAGATTCTACTTTTTGTAACTAGTGCACTGTAATGAGGGTAGCCTCATTATTTTGCACCAAATTCAGCAACCTTTCTCAAGCTTGGGGTTAAAAAATATTTTACAAGCAAAACAATGCATTTCACTGGTGTTGTTGCTTGAGAAATTTGCTTTCCCTAATGTAAGCCCGTTTGCATTTCTCCAAGTAAAGCACTATGTTGACTCACTCCCTAAAACTGATATAGCAAGACCTTTAACTCCCCTGGAATCCCTGTGTGTACATTCGCCTCTACAAAGGGGGATTATTTCTACACTTTATGGCCTCCTGGTTTCCTACAAACAAACCAACGCTTCCATTCATGAACTTAGGTGGGAGGCTGATTTGGCTGAACCGCCGGACGAGGACACTTGGGCAACAATTAAAGAGTTTCTAAGACATTCATTTCATCCCTTATCAAAGAAAATGCATATAAAAATACTATCTCTGATACCTGGTCCCCACTAGACTGAAAATAATATATGGTTCCACCTCTGACTTATGTTGGAGGATGTGGGGAACAGGGGGTCCTTTCTCCACAACTGGTGGTCCTGCCCACGTATTGCCTCTTTCTGGGATGATGTTGCCACCCTCCTCAGTGAAGTTACTTCCATCCAGATCTCAAAGTGTCCTTGGTCATTTCTCCTCGGCTCCCTATTGAGGTCCTGGATAAATATGCAGACAAACTGTCCGTTCAGATCCTTAATGCTGCCAGATGTCTAGTTGCAAAGCATTGGAAAAATCCGGATCCCTCCCTCTAGACAGCAATTACTTAATATGATTTGGTGCCTGGCTTCTATGGAAAAAAATCTGCATTTCTAAATAAGAAAACTCACATATTCTCTCAAATTTGGGGTGATTGGTGACCTGGCCCTCCTCGGAGTGGCTCTGCCCTTTTCCTATGACTGATACTTATTAGTTAACATATGTTATATTATCCCTTAGCCTCTGAGGGCTCTGGCTTCGGTTTTGGTCTCTCCATTTCCCTCTCCCCTATTCCCCCTTTTCCTCTTTCTACTTCTTTCCTTCCCCTTTATATTAATCCTCACGTTGCTACACTTCTTTTTTGGGTCTATCTTCAGGTCCGTGTTGATGTAGCTACTACATATGTTTTAATCCAGGCTATCATTCTAATCAAATTTGGTCGCCTTATTTTGCATTTAATGTTTGATACCATTTGTCTACTGTACCTTTTTGACCATGTTGATTGCCTATATTCTTTGTGACTAAATCTATAAAAAAAGTCTTTAAAAAAAATAAAAAAAATTATACTTTACTTTAGATCTGAATGAGAGGAATGTGAAGCAACTGCACCAAACTACAATATATATCTAAAGGGTCCAACATGCATAAGAAGGGGTTTAATATTCAATTACTGTGAGCAGGGATGGGTAATGGCGATATTGGTACATTCACATTGGTGCTCCTACTCTGCTGGAAATAAAAGCAAAACAGGGCTTTGCATGCTCAGTAGAGCAGAGTGGGGGCCTCATTGCAGATGGACTAGCATCACCGGCTTCTCTAGTGATAGTTCTTCCACTGTGTACAAGCCCCTTTAAGTTGAAAATTCTCCAGGCACTGTGTAGTGGAAAAATTGCCAACATCCATGCATGGCTGCAAGAGGAAACTTCAGGGATTCTGAAAAAGGGATCATTGTTTGCTAAGAGCTTCATTTACCATGGCAGTTCAACTAGCTAATGTTTCATAAGCAACAATGTCAACATGGTGTACCAAGGAAAAACATCTTTAGCAATGACAAAAGTAGATAGAAGGGCATGCTCCAGGATCATGATGTCCATACATTCATATGAAGAGTAGGCTTAAACAGGGGAGCATCTGCAGATCAATTGACTACCAATTTCAAGCTCAGGCATGAGCAACCACTTTCATTAATGGTCCAGTGAGAATTACAAAGAGCAGAATATCATAGTCATAGTACGGTGCATAATTAACATAATTAGCCACATAATTTCTAAAATGCTTTTTTATTTGTTTGCTCAACCATAATAATAGGGGGGAAAGGCACAACTACTGTATCCTTGCGAAATAGGGTGAAAAGGAAGTTACAAATGCTGATTTCCATTTTAAACGCTGAATAATTGTAAATAACAAAATAAATCATATTTAAGTTTTTCATTACAATAGTGGTTATGAGAGGCGTACCTTAAAAATCTAGTTAATTTTCATAATTCAGTTTATATATTGCTAGACATCAGATTTAGATTTAGTAAACCTTGTGAGCTGTGACCGGGAAAATTTCCTTTTAGGGAAGTTCTAGTACTATTTATTTTATTAAGTCTTTTAAATGGATGCTAGAAGCCTGAACAGAGGCAGCTCAGCCTCAGTATTCAGAATCGAGATCCCGTTTAACATCTCTCTGTTGTTGATTCAGAGAAACCCAGAATGTGTCACAATAGCTTGTAAAGAACTGGCATATTCAAAGGAGGCTGAAAATTTACAATTTAAAGAGTTAAGACCATTAAAAAGCACATCTATTGCTTAAGGCCAGCTGAAAGGGTCAGCTGCACACAACTTTCACATGTGATTATGGTATCTGCATTTTAGAAATACAAATACGCCAAAAGCTTGGAATAATCTGCCACTGTGGCCTTACAACAACTGTACAAAGTGTATTGGTAGACATAGGAAAGTGAGTATTGGCAAAGGTTCTAAAGTTTTGCAGTTAACTTGTATAGTAAAGGGATTATATTAGAGCTGCTTAAGATATATATATATATATATATATATATATATATATATATATATATATGTATGTATATATAGATATAGATATATATAGATAGATATATATATATATATATATATATATATATATATATATATATATATATATATATAATACATTGTGTTCATTATTTAAGTTAACTACCCAACTAACTAACCAACCCAACTATTGTTCACAGTATGATGTTACTCTTCTTCTGCTTCTCACACTTTTTTCATCTGTAATCACCTGGGCTGAGTTGATTTTCTTAAGCTAAAGGCATTTTTTTAAGTACAGTTAACAAGTAGGGCCATCTTGTTACAATTGAAAGATTAATATTGAGGCAGAAACAAAGTATTATCTCATTGTGGAGGCAGGGTGTCAGGTATGGGTAAAGGGAATGGAGACTGTGGGTAATTTACTGAAAAAAAAAAGTACCAAAGCACAAATATACGGTAACCCTAGCAATCAGTGAAAAAATTGCTTTCACTATGTAACCTGCCCCAGTAAGTGGTATACTGGTATCACAGTAAGTGGTATACTGGTGTCACAGTAAGTGGTATACTGGTATCACAGTAAGTGGTATACTGGTGTCACAGTAAGTGGTATACTGGTATCACAGTAAGTGGTATACTGGTGTCACAGTAAGTGGTATACTGGTGTCACAGTAAGTGGTATAGTGGTATCACAGTAAGTGGTATAGTGGTGTCACAGTAAGTGGTATAGTGGTATCACAGTAAGTGGTATAGTGGTGTCACAGTAAGTGGTATAGTGGCGTCACAGTAAGTGATATAGTGGTATCACAGTAAATGGTATACTGGTGTCACAGTAAGTGGTATAGTGGTGTCACAGTAAGTGGTATAGTGGTGTCACAGTAAGTGGTATACTGGTATCACAGTAAGTGGTATACTGGTATCACAGTAAGTGGTATACTGGTATCACAGTAAGTGGTATACTGGTGTCACAGTAAGTGATATACTGGTATCACAGTAAGTGGTATACTGGTGTCACAGTAAGTGGTATAGTGGTGTCACAGTAAGTGGTATAGTGGTATCACAGTAAGTGGTATACTGGTGTCACAGTAAGTGGTATACTGGCGTCACAGTAAGTGGTATAGTGGTATCACAGTAAGTGGTATACTGGTGTCACAGTAAGTGGTATAGTGGTGTCACAGTAAGTGGTATAGTGGTATCACAGTAAGTGGTATACTGGTGTCACAGTAAGTGATATACTGGTATCACAGTAAGTGGTATACTGGTGTCACAGTAAGTGGTATAGTGGTGTCACAGTAAGTGGTATAGTGGTATCACAGTAAGTGGTATACTGGTGTCACAGTAAGTGGTATACTGGTGTCACAGTAAGTGGTATAGTGGTATCACAGTAAGTGGTATACTGGTGTCACAGTAAGTGGTATACTGGTATCACAGTAAGTGGTATACTGGTGTCACAGTAAGTGGTATAGTGGTATCACAGTAAGTGGTATACTGGTGTCACAGTAAGTGGTATACTGGTGTCACAGTAAGTGATATACTGGTATCACAGTAAGTGGTATACTGGTGTCACAGTAAGTGGTATAGTGGTGTCACAGTAAGTGGTATAGTGGTATCACAGTAAGTGGTATACTGGTGTCACAGTAAGTGGTATACTGGTGTCACAGTAAGTGGTATAGTGGTATCACAGTAAGTGGTATACTGGTGTCACAGTAAGTGGTATACTGGTATCACAGTAAGTGGTATACTGGTGTCACAGTAAGTGGTATAGTGGTATCACAGTAAGTGGTATACTGGTGTCACAGTAAGTGGTATAGTGGCGTCACAGTAAGTGGTATAGTGGTATCACAGTAAGTGGTATACTGGTATCACAGTAAGTGGTATACTGGTGTCACAGTAAGTGATATACTGGTATCACAGTAAGTGGTATACTGGTGTCACAGTAAGTGGTATAGTGGTGTCACAGTAAGTGGTATACTGGTATCACAGTAAGTGGTATACTGGTGTCACAGTAAGTGGTATAGTGGTGTCACAGTAAGTGGTATAGTGGTATCACAGTAAGTGGTATACTGGTGTCACAGTAAGTGGTATACTGGCGTCACAGTAAGTGGTATAGTGGTATCACAGTAAGTGGTATACTGGTGTCACAGTAAGTGGTATAGTGGTGTCACAGTAAGTGGTATAGTGGTATCACAGTAAGTGGTATACTGGTGTCACAGTAAGTGATATACTGGTATCACAGTAAGTGGTATACTGGTGTCACAGTAAGTGGTATAGTGGTGTCACAGTAAGTGGTATAGTGGTATCACAGTAAGTGGTATACTGGTGTCACAGTAAGTGGTATACTGGTGTCACAGTAAGTGGTATAGTGGTATCACAGTAAGTGGTATACTGGTGTCACAGTAAGTGGTATACTGGTATCACAGTAAGTGGTATACTGGTGTCACAGTAAGTGGTATAGTGGTATCACAGTAAGTGGTATACTGGTGTCACAGTAAGTGGTATAGTGGCGTCACAGTAAGTGGTATAGTGGTATCACAGTAAGTGGTATACTGGTATCACAGTAAGTGGTATACTGGTGTCACAGTAAGTGATATACTGGTATCACAGTAAGTGGTATACTGGTGTCACAGTAAGTGGTATAGTGGTGTCACAGTAAGTGGTATAGTGGTATCACAGTAAGTGGTATACTGGTGTCACAGTAAGTGGTATACTGGCGTCACAGTAAGTGGTATACTGGTGTCACAGTAAGTGGTATAGTGGCGTCACAGTAAGTGGTATAGTGGTATCACAGTAAGTGGTATACTGGTATCACAGTAAGTGGTATACTGGTGTCACAGTAAGTGATATACTGGTATCACAGTAAGTGGTATACTGGTGTCACAGTAAGTGGTATAGTGGTGTCACAGTAAGTGGTATAGTGGTATCACAGTAAGTGGTATACTGGTGTCACAGTAAGTGGTATACTGGCGTCACAGTAAGTGGTATAGTGGTATCACAGTAAGTGGTATACTGGTGTCACAGTAAGTGGTATAGTGGTGTCACAGTAAGTGGTATAGTGGTATCACAGTAAGTGGTATACTGGTGTCACAGTAAGTGATATACTGGTATCACAGTAAGTGGTATACTGGTGTCACAGTAAGTGGTATAGTGGTGTCACAGTAAGTGGTATAGTGGTATCACAGTAAGTGGTATACTGGTGTCACAGTAAGTGGTATACTGGTGTCACAGTAAGTGGTATAGTGGTATCACAGTAAGTGGTATACTGGTGTCACAGTAAGTGGTATACTGGTATCACAGTAAGTGGTATACTGGTGTCACAGTAAGTGGTATAGTGGTATCACAGTAAGTGGTATACTGGTGTCACAGTAAGTGGTATAGTGGCGTCACAGTAAGTGGTATAGTGGTATCACAGTAAGTGGTATACTGGTGTCACAGTAAGTGGTATAGTGGCGTCACAGTAAGTGGTATAGTGGTATCACAGTAAGTGGTATACTGGTATCACAGTAAGTGGTATACTGGTGTCACAGTAAGTGATATACTGGTATCACAGTAAGTGGTATACTGGTGTCACAGTAAGTGGTATAGTGGTGTCACAGTAAGTGGTATAGTGGTATCACAGTAAGTGGTATACTGGTGTCACAGTAAGTGGTATACTGGCGTCACAGTAAGTGGTATAGTGGTATCACAGTAAGTGGTATACTGGTGTCACAGTAAGTGGTATAGTGGTGTCACAGTAAGTGGTATAGTGGTATCACAGTAAGTGGTATACTGGTGTCACAGTAAGTGATATACTGGTATCACAGTAAGTGGTATACTGGTGTCACAGTAAGTGGTATAGTGGTGTCACAGTAAGTGGTATAGTGGTATCACAGTAAGTGGTATACTGGTGTCACAGTAAGTGGTATACTGGTGTCACAGTAAGTGGTATAGTGGTATCACAGTAAGTGGTATACTGGTGTCACAGTAAGTGGTATACTGGTATCACAGTAAGTGGTATACTGGTGTCACAGTAAGTGGTATAGTGGTATCACAGTAAGTGGTATACTGGTGTCACAGTAAGTGGTATAGTGGCGTCACAGTAAGTGGTATAGTGGTATCACAGTAAGTGGTATACTGGTATCACAGTAAGTGGTATACTGGTATCACAGTAAGTGGTATAGTGGTATCACAGTAAGTGGTATACTGGTATCACAGTAAGTGGTATACTGGCGTCACAGTAAGTGATATAGTGGTATCACAGTAAGTGTTATACTGGCGTCACAGTAAGTGGTATACTGGCGTCACAGTAAGTGGTATAGTGGTATCACAGTAAGTGGTATAGTGGCATCACTGTAAGTGGTATAGTGGTATCACAGTAAGTGGTATACTGGTGTCACAGTAAGAGGTATAGTGGCATCACAGTAAGTGGTATAGTGGCGTCACAGTAAGTGGTATAGTGGTGTCACAGTAAGTGGTATACTGGTATCACAGTAAGTGGTATACTGGTGTCACAGTAAGTGGTATACTGGTGTCACAGTAAGTGGTATAGTGGCATCACAGTAAGTGATATAGTGGTATAACAGTAAGTGGTATACTGGTGTCACAGTAAGTGGTATACTGGTGTCACAGTAAGTGGTATAGTGGTGTCACAGTAAGTGATATAGTGGTATCACAGTAAATGGTATACTGGTGTCACAGTAAGTGGTATAGTGGTATCACAGTAAGTGGTATACTGGTGTCACAGTACGTGGTATAGTGGTGTCACAGTAAGTGATATAGTGGTATCACAGTAAATGGTATACTGGTGTCACAGTAAGTGGTATAGTGGTGTCACAGTAAGTGGTATAGTGGTGTCACAGTAAATGGTATACTGGTGTCACAGTAAGTGGTATAGTGGTGTCACAGTAAGTGGTATAGTGGTGTCACAGTAAGTGGTATACTGGTGTCACAGTAAGTGGTATAGTGGTATCACAGTAAGTGGTATAGTGGTGTCACAGTAAGTGGTATAGTGGTATCACAGTAAGTGGTATACTAGTGTCATAGTAAGTGGTATAGTGGCGTCACAGTAAGTGATATAGTGGTATCACAGTAAGTGGTATACTGGTGTCACAGTAAGTGGTATAGTGGTGGCACAGTAAGTGGTATAGTGGTGGCACAGTAAGTGGTATACTGGTGTCACAGTAAGTGGTATAGTGGTATCACAGTAAGTGGTATACTGGTGTCACAGTAAGTGGTATACTGGTGTCACAGTAAGTGGTATAGTGGTATCACAGTAAGTGGTATAGTGGTGTCACAGTAAGTGGTATAGTGGTATCACAGTAAGTGGTATACTAGTGTCACAGTAAGTGGTATAGTGGCGTCACAGTAAGTGGTATAGTGGCGTCACAGTAAGTGATATAGTGGTATCACAGTAAATGGTATACTGGTGTCACAGTAAGTGGTATAGTGGTGTCACAGTAAGTGGTATAGTGGTGTCACAGTAAGTGGTATACTGGTGTCACAGTAAGTGGTATACTGGTGTCACAGTAAGTGGTATAGTGGTATCACAGTAAGTGATATAGTGGTATAACAGTAAGTGGTATACTGGTGTCACAGTAAGTGGTATAGTGGTATTACAGTGGATATCACACAGGACCTACATTTGCAAAAGCCAGCCCTGGTTACATCACTGAGTGCACCTATAAATTCTCTAGGTAGACAATTATGTGCATGTGCAAATAGAAAGGCTTTGTGCTTTGTACTTTTGGAAATCACCTTTTGTGTTTTTTTCATCTTGTGTAAGAAGCCAAAAAATAATGAATTAAACATCTAAACTATGCTTTAATAATAATTATTAACTATGAAAACAAGAAGATTAAGTCTGCAGGAGTTTGGCATATGATGTTAAAATAACTTCATACTACTAAACCCTGTAACATTAGAGGCAAGGCCAGAGGGAAGTAGTGAAGGAGAGTCTGTGGTAATCCATTTAAATGTTATCTAGTCTGCTAAAAGGAGATTAACAATTGCTTTATCCTACAAGTCATTAATAATGCATGGTAAATCAGGGTTAAACCAGAGTGAATTTCTGATAAAGAGTGGGTCACTCCACATGTAATTACCTGAATAAACAAAACCTGACTGTGAATAGTCTTTTTAGCAGTTTTATGAACTAGTGCTGGTACTGTATAACTATTTGAGTATAACTATTTGAGTAACATCTGGGTAAAATTATTATACAGTAGTAAGTAAATCTCAACGTTAATTAGATTACTGGTGAATTAAGATACTCATACATGGTGCAGCCTTGTTATTGTGTCTTCCAATCAGATCTGCTGTCAATATATCCACACATATCTTGTCATTAATGAACTGTGGTCAACTGATAACCACTACATACATCCCTCCTATGCTCTCCAAAATTCATGAAGATGGGATGGAAAAAGAAAAAGGAAACAGGTAAGGGAAAGGAATTACAACAGTGTTAGTTAATCATTCAAATTATCATTTAGGCTGACACATTTGTGACTGATTGAGGACATCAAATTTAACTTATCTTCCATTGGGATGCAGCAGCTGTAATTGCTGTTATTTAAACACATATAAAATATCCTAAGATACTAAGGCTGGGTACACATTACAGGGGTTGCAGCCGAATATTGGGCCAATCACATGAGAAACGACCGTTTGGCCAGATATTGCATTAGAGTGTATGCTATAACTATGAACGATTATTGTTACATTACACATTGTATCATTTTATTTGCTTTTTAAACTGAACTAAGAATCTTGCTCTATGATGGAACGTTGTTGTTCCAATTCTGCAGTGTGTATGTACTCAGGACTGACAGAGTGCATAGATCTGTATGGAGTGTGGAGAGTCACAATCTTGTCAGCCGATGGTTATGACAGATGAAGAGCACAGACCTGAAGATAAATCTTGTAAAACGTGTTAAGTGCGTACACATGAATCTGCATGCTGATCAGGACCTTTATTTTTCTTCAGGTGTTGGTAAAATCGTTAACGATATCGCATCAGGTAAAGATTTCTGTAGTGTGGACCCAGCCTTATACATGTTACAGCTGCAGATACATACATTCAGTTGCGGATTTGTACATGCAGTTGTGGATTTGTACATGCAGTTGTGGATTTGTACATGCATTTGTGGATTTGTGCATGCAGTTGTGGATTTGTACATGCAGTTGTGGATTTGTGCATGCAGTTGTGGATTTGTACATGCAGTTGTGGATTTATACATGCATTTGTGGATTTGTGCATGCAGTTGTAGATTTGTACATGCAGTTGTGGATTTGTGCATGCAGTTGTGGATTTGTGCATGCAGTTGTGGATTTGTACATGCAGTTGTGGATTTGTACATGCAGTTGTGGATTTGTACATGCAGTTGTGGATTTGTGCATGCAGTTGTGGATTTGTACATGCAGTTGTGGATTTGTACATGCAGTTGTGGATTTGTGCATGTAGAATGGTTTTGCCTAAGAGAAACTTTAAAAAAAGAAAATATTGGAATGTATCTTGTACATAATGAGCAGAGTCTACATAAGTGATAATAATGGCAGTTATAAACACAGGCTAATATGTGTGGACATTAACTATACAAAATACCCTATATTATGTAAGTCAAGCTAGTAAATAAATGCCATTGCTAGCATGTACCCTTGATCTTATACCAGAGACAACCAGTGAGACTAATGGCTTGTTTATGGGGAGGTGGAATGAATAATTATAGACAAAAAATGGTCCAGCAAATTGAAAATAAACCTTATTATGGTGTTATTCCATTATGTTAATAGAGTTCTTGGTAATTATTATTATAAGCAGAAAAATAATTACCATTAGCACTAAATACCCTTTACTATGTAGATGTGAACATAACTGCGTAAATGAGGACCAAAATAAAGCCAGGATTAGCATAAGTAGTTAGCATGGCATAGTCTTATTCATTATAGTAATTAATGAGACAATACATTCGACACCTTAACAACACCCATCCACTACCCTACACAAAATCAAGAAACACCTATGTGTGTCCAGTCTGGGTTATTCTTCCTGTGAGATTTTCTAACTAATTAGATGACCTCTGGCCTATTTTGTGAGCTCTGACTGCTATAACCTTTTGCAATGTGAACATACACAAATGAGTTGTGACTTAATGTTAATTCATACTCTGCTTGCTTTTTTTGTGGTTTAAACTGTAAGAATTACCAAGGTACCTGTACCTGATTCCTAATTTGTCCGTACAAGATGATAGACTATGGGTCTATAGACTATAGATCAATCTGAAAGATGAAGGCTAGTAAGACACAAATCATCAGCACAATGGCCTTTGCCTGAAAATTGTCCACATTTACAGGTTATAAAAGTACAGCGTTTTTAGAGTAGCTACCCAACTGACAGATACAAAGGGGTCTATTATTTGGAAGGTATAACAAAAATGCATGCAGAGATGAACGGAAAATATTCTAAGCACTGAATTGTATCGCTCTGTTTACTTCTTATTATTAAACAGTAAAAGACATTTAAGAACCATGGAGTAAATATGAAGAATGCAACTGTAATCCCTGAAAGTTGGTAGCAGGTCAAATTTCATGGACATGTCTAAATTTACAGTCAAGTTAAATAATCCACCAATACCAGCAATTAACAGTAATGTATATATTACCTTTCCCACCATTGTCGAAGCTTAACCTGAATTGGATTCCGCTCATACATTTGCATCTTTTTTTCCTCTGCCATTTCCATTTCAGCCAAAGACAAATTTAATATAGCAGAAGCATAACTATAGGTTGTGTAACCAAAGTCAAAATGTTAATAGAAATGTTATTTCTTAAGAATATAAAGAACATTATGGATTATATGTGGTTTAATCATTTTACACATTATACAGATTTATGATTTCAGGGTGTTCTTATTTTTTTTTTATGAGATGAGAGCAGAAAAAGGTTTTGCTGGTTATTTGGTGTTAGCACTGGAAGCAGATTCCTCTCAGCTCAGATACAATAAATGACCTGCGAAGATAAGCACAAAATTTCATGTCAATAGAATTTTGCTTTGATGAACACTCTGTCAGCTGCACATTTCTTGTGTTCCTGCAATACGATTCTATAGGTGAGAGAGAAAAATGATTGCATCCACCACTGAGCAATTGATCGTCGGCTTCTTTGGGCTGCCATAGCGTTACATATGAGCATCGCATTTTCAGACCTTATCTAACAAATGACCTATTTTTGACCTGTTTTCCTACATGATTAACACTCTTCAGGCAGTCATCTCTATGCTTCCCTCACCAAATTAAAGAGCAAGACCCGCATCCCTGTTAGATTTGCTCACATTTAAGCAGTGTCATGTGGTCAGTAGCCCATGGCAATATACTAAATTAAAGGCCTAATGTAGAATCCTTCTCCAAGCCTGACAAATAATGAATTGAAAACTCCAAGCCCCACAGGACACAGTCTGGTATAGAGCTACTTCATAGCGAGCAGCAGACTAACAACAGTCCCTTGGCTGTCATTCAGAAATAAAGGACTTGTTTAATTTTATTCACTGCAGGAAGCAAAACAATAGTATCTTCTTTAACTAACACCTAGTTGGCTGAAATGCCTCATTGAGGAAATCCATCTTTAAACTGATCCTCTTGATATCCCTGAAGGATGATGAGACTATATATTGCTCTGTAGGTGCATGTAAATACATTGTTATATTTTCAATTACACTACTGCAAGACAGTGAGCTAATCGTTTTTATAGGATGACATTTTTCTGAATGGAGGTAACAAAAATAAATATTATGTATGTGGAATAAATAAAAATAATTGGTGCTTAGAATCATTTTTTTATATTTAACATGGGAAAATCTTTATTTAGCAAACTAATGGCATTGGCAGAGATCAATTAACTGAAACAAAAACTAAACAGCTTGTGTAATGTAAAAGTGAGAAAAATACAGAAATGGCAGAGTTAGTGGAAATGACAGCAAATTGTTGCAATAATTATAAAAGCAAAAATTGGTATATAAACCCTTTATAACATTCAAAAAGATATAGGTGAAATGTAATAATTTGAATATAAAATCTAAAAGCATCAATTGAATTTATAGATAAATATAATTGATTTATTATATATATGTTTATATCTATATACTATATATCAATATATTGGTAGTTTGATATTCAATTCAGCATGATGTGTCTCGGGAACAGCACACGGAGACACCTCGTGCTGAGACTGAAATCACACCCCGTAGAGGTGCAAGGAAAAATTAGTGACGATTCCTTACCGTAATAGCCGTCAATGTGCACGGATAGACATCATGGTGATACTCTGCGGCACATCGCAGCCAATTAATCTCCCCCTTAGATTAAATTGGACCTGCATGTTATTCATGTCATATAGGATCTATACACCAATTTTTTGTTTTCTAATTAATGCTACAGTCTGTTGTAATTATTATTAGTGCTGCCATTTTAAGTTTGCTTTTTTAATTTTTTTGTTTGCAGGTGTGCAGTTCAACCCTTTTTGTGCATTTTGTGCTTTTATTTTTTTGGGCTAATTGTCACAGTGTCATCTTAAAGGGCATTTTCTATTATTATCCACAAAATTTTTCATGTTAAACATAGAGGCCAGAATACTCCAGTTCAATGTAATGAAACTATTCTCTTAAGACAAAAAAATTGTACTCTCCTTAAAATGTTTTATTGTACTATGGATGCAGTGGCTCAAATCATTGAATGCTGAAGCTTTTAAATGTTGACATCTCCTAGAAAACGCTACCTCTCCATCTGCTAGGAAAGGCCCAATATGCAAAGAATGCACTGGCACTTTGCTTGAGGTTCCCTTTGAAAAGTTTAATAAACTATGTGGAAACCTAAGCAAAGAAGTCCAGATAGTCTAGGGGCTAGAATTACTAAGAATCGAGTTTGGTGGAGGATTGAAACTGCCACACATCGCCGGTGGTTTAGTGGTTCAAAAAGCCGCATTTACTATAGGGCGGTTTGAGGCTGCAATTTAAAATGGATGGCAATGTGTGGCGGATTGAAAAATCTAAACCGCCGGAGTTTTAGTTAAAACCGCTGTCCAAAAGACAGGACAGTTTTAATGCCTGCTTCTGAACAGCTTGATAGCTCAAGCTATTTTGCCATTCAGATTATAAGAGAAAGCACCATTGACATTTAAATTATTTGGGCAATCATTATTTATTGATTAAGGGGCAAAATTAATTTAATATTAACTAAAGAGGGATTTTTTTTGCCCACTATATTAAGGGGACAAAATTATTTAATTATTAATATATTAACTATGTAATACCAAATTGTACAACATATATAGTTATATCCACCTTTAACAATAAGTTAATATTATTATATATTCACATTTCCTCCATAATTTGCTATAATAGTGTCCCCTAACAAAAAAAAATCCCCCCATAATTTAATATTAAATTAATTTTGACCCTTAATCAATAAATAACGATTGCCCAAATAATTTAAATATCAATGGTGCTTTCTCTTATGTTCTGAATAGCAAAATAGCTCAAACAGCAGCAGTGTGAGCAATCTCGCCACTCACAACCACCTCTTTTATTTTGGCCATTTGGATGGCGGTTTTGTGGCGGTAAGACAGGCAATGAAATGAAGGTAGATGCTGGCAGAGACTTTACAGAATGTCCTATAGATTTTCAACTCTGTCAACAACAATCCCATAAGCCAAGGGCTTGAGATATATTTGTTCTAAATATTTCACAGAGTACCTGTAAGTGGTTTTAGTAGCAGAATGCCTGTAAGTGACTTAACTAATACAATAACTGTAGGTGACTTTAGTAGTACAGTGACTGTAAGTGACTTTACTAATACAATAACTGTAAGTGACTTTACTAATACAATAACTGTAAGTGGTTTTAGTGGCAGAATGCCTGTAAGTGACTTAACTAATACAATAACTGTAGTAGTACAGCGACTGTAAGTGACTTAACTAATACAATAACTGTAGGTGACTTTACTAATACAATAACTGTAAGTGGCTAAAGTAATACAATAACTGTAAGTGGCTTTAGTAGTACAATAACTGTAAGTGGCTAAAGTAATACAATAACTGTAAGTGGCTTTAGTAGTACAATAACTGTAAGTGGCCAAAGTAATACAATAACTCTAAGTGGCTTTAGTAGTACAATAACTGTAAGTGGCTTTAGGAGTACAATAACTGTAAGTAGCTTTAGTTGTACAATAACTGTAAGTGGCTTTAGAAAATGTAACAGTACGTGTGAAAACAAACATCATGTTAAACACACTGAGAGACATTTAGGAAAACTGTATTGTTGTCCAAACCAGATTGTAACTTATTTGTGCAGCTCAATTTAGAAAATAAAAGCAAACATCTGATTGCTTGTTATGGGAACCATTTTTCTAGGCATCATTTCTCATAACTGTCCCTCAATGTTATACTGCACACACCAGTATTTGTGTTAGGAGAGTGGGGGTAGATTTGACAACTTTTACTATTACTATTAAATCACTTTACTAGTATTTTAAACATCAGTGCACTGCCACTGAAAATTAACATGTGGCACAAATTATTCCAGACACATTTCCTGTATCTGTCCTTAAGCCAATACAACTACAAATTTTAGTTTGTAAATAAAATAACATTTGCAATGAATTATTTTTAAAACCAACAAAATCCTACCCTGATTATTTTCTTTTAAATAGAAATAGCTTGATTCATATAGAGTAAACTCCCTTGAATTTTAATTCCAACCCAAATAGGACACAAATGGCTAATTTTAGCCCGACTTATAATTAGAGTATTTTGAGATGACGGCATCTGTTAAAGTAACTCTATGACAAAAATGGGGTCTGATTACATTGTATAATTTTGTATCTCTTGAAAAATGTTGAATAAACATTTGATGCAGTGCGAAATTAAGGTTTAAAATAAAACATAATTGTGCTGCTGATATGTCATTAAAAATGTTCATTATAGTAAAGCTACTGCAAAAAACTAGACCAGGGATGTGCCATATTTCCACACTCATTATCTAGGCTTGCTTACAAAATTGGTTTCTCTTGTTATGTACCAATGAGATAAACTTGACTTTCACTGTTCTCTATAATATATTCACTGTAATTCACAATACTCCTCCAATACACCCTGATGTCAAGCTTTAACCTACAGGCTATGAAAATGTTTTGGGTGTCTGCTAAGTACCACCTGGGGGATAATGTAATGCCATATGGAATTAGACTCTAGTTCTTTCATTAATGTCTCTGCATTCCACAAAGTCTGAATTTTGGCATTTAGATTAATGCAGGAGACAGGGAGGGAGAGGCTGCCCTGTCTCCCAGAGCCTCCCTCTTCTTTGAGTGAACATGCAGCAAAGACGGATGACAGAATGGGACTCCCACTTGCAGATACATTCCATTCCTCCCTTCCATGAATTTCTAACCTATATCAAACTTCACAGACCAGAAGAACTGCACTGCTCAGGGAAAACTATAAGAAGAAATGTCTTTATTTCCATCTCACAGCCAAGCATTTCCTAACGAAGTGCACAGTCCCCGTGTATTGTAGCTGAAAAAAGATTTGCAAAATTCAAGGGTAGAAGTATATAGATATATATATATATATATATATATATATTACTCATATACATGTATATTTACTCTCAGTAAATGTATAGCTATATCTGAATACTTTGAAGCTACATATTATTTTCTGGACAGTACTGGCATGGATGTAACAGATAAACTCTTCTGTATGCCAATACAGAGTCTATCCATGTAGAGCTGGTAGCTTTGTGGACATTCAAATTTACTTATGTTTTCCAGCTAGTCCAGAGTAAAAGTATAAAGTCAAAATGACAAATTAGAGCTTAAGTAAAGAAAAAATTGAAGTTTATCTTTCATAAACAATGGGCTTCACCAGCAAAAGGTTTGGCATACAATTTGGTTATTAGGTGCATTCTTCTAGGGTAAGAGCAGCTATTGTGTTCATTCCTTGAAACTGGGGAGATACAGATGTGCAGGAAATGACATGGGCATGGTTAGAACAAATTGCTGAGAATCAAAGTATTAATATGTTAACAGCAGCATAGAGTAGTTCCTCTCGACCAACTTCTGTGTGTCCGTATATATGTAAGCAAGCTTTATTTTAAAGATACTAAGCTATTCCAAGCATCTAAACATTAACAATATCACCTGTCTCAGTGTTGTAGGAAGACTATTGTATTAAACGAACCTCTGTATGAAATAAAGATCCCATTATGGATTTGAACTGATACATTTAATGTGTACACCTGCAGGTACTTTCTCGCGTCTTTGGATCTGTATCGAGGCAAAACGTCATTGTTGCGTTGTCGGATCTTGCGACAGGGTGTCATGACTGGATTTGTATAACTTTTCTAAAGAAAGTCCCTCATGTTAATTAGGCCAACACGTCTGTTTCGCCTGTATATACAGCAGGGGGGGCACTGCCTCTCGGTCTGTGTGGCTTGTATCCTGCATCTCAGATCTTGTCTGAATAATACACACAAAAGGTTTTGGGATATAGCACATTAGTGTAAATTTTGTTAACTTTGCATTGCATTTAAATCCATGTTTTGGGAAACATATTGCATCCTGATACTAAAAATAACTCAGACTTCTTGGGTCCAGCAAAGAGTTCAGGGGGCTGACTTACCCCCTGCTAGGCTGTGTCCAAAACTCTATAAAACAGCACTAGATTGTACTGAAATGTATCATTATTGTTCCATCTGACTTTCTGATCACTGGTACCTTCAACCAGTGTGAAGTGTCCTTGTCAGGACACTTGTGCTAAATAAACATCACTTCAAGACCTGCTTGACAACTTCTTCCCTGCTGTTATTTCCTGTGACCTACAGATTTGACCCAACTCTAATGCTTTTCCGGCTGTTCTAAGGTTTGGACCCAGCTTTCCAGTACCACCGCTCTGCACGCTACCCAGCAGCTCTGACCAGTGTGATAGGCCAGGGGGGATCCATTCACAGCAACCCTGATCTATAAGAGGAGGACAGGGGTACCAGCCCAGGTGCACCAGCAAGGGGGTATATTAGCAGCAACAGTCACCCAGAAGGAACACGGTCCTGGATGTCATTAAGGAGTCCATTGGTGGTAGAATTATAAGCCCCTCCTACTATGATAAGGGCGCAATTGGGATAAAGAAAGGAAAAGGTGCAAAGTAAGCCCAGCAACAACAGAAAGGGGGCATAGGCGACCCATCCTGTCGCAGCATTGTTTGTATATTTTGTATACTTTTATATTTATTTACAAAGCCCTTTCATATTCTGCAGCTCTATATATATAGTACATTACCTTTACTAAATTACTACTAGAATTATCATGTTTATGTAGCATTTGCCAACTGGAAATCTGCTTTACTCAGTTTTGCAATTGAATCTATTTTGATAACTGGATATGGCTTTATTTTGATTATTTCTAATTTTTCCTTCAATATTTGTATTTAGTGCAGTCAAATGAAATGTGAAATTATTGAAATAGCCTGCTCATATGGGATTGCATAAAATATCAGCATTGTCTCTTTCTGACATGTTGACTTCTGCAGTGAAAATTTCCATCTCATTAGAATTATACAACTTCTTAATGTTTTTCCCCATTATAGTTATGCATTTATTCCAGCATATTTTTTTTCTTATCAGCAGCAACGCCTCTCTGTGCTTTATTCTTTGTAATTTATGAACACCTCATTCAAGAGCACAAAAAGCAGACTTCTTAGTAAACTCTACACTTTGTAATAAGTCTTAAAACATTCCAGTTTGATGAAGTCACAAAGTTGTAGAATACTCTCATCAATTAGTAAAACTACCCGATATGAGATATCCCTACATTTTGCAGAGATTTCAAATTCTAACAGATAAAAAAATATTATTTTATCTCTTCCATAACAAATATCTTTAGGAATATTCAAGGGTTGCATTAACCTTTCTGCACTCAACATTATGATTCATGCATCTCTACTAAATACATACTTGTTAGTTGAAATTTCAGCCACGAAACAATAAAAAAATGTATTTGTTGAAACAACACCAATATCAACAATACCATGCTTATTACAGTATTGCACACATAATGCAAAATGGATATATCGTTGCTTTGGATATATTGTTGTGTTCCTTACCCACTATGTACCCCTCCCCTCCCTTCTTACCCATTTGTTATTGTCCTTTCCTACTCCCCCCTCTTTCCCTTTTTTTTTATTTCTGTACCCCTTAAAAAATGTTTTCCAAATTTAATAAAAACTTTTAAATGGAAAAAAAAAAAAAAGACAAATTGTTTGTAAGTGTTCATGGGAATATATTGTAAGTGCTCCTATGAATTATAATAAAAAAAAAATAAAAAAAAATTCAGCCACAAAACAATAAAAAAATATATTTGTTAAAACAACACCAATATCAACAATACCATGCTTATTACAGTATTGCACACATAATGCAAAATGTTTCGTTTTTGCTAGGGTTATTTATAAAAAGAAGTTACATTCTGTTCCATAATCCTTATTAAACTCAACTATAAATACATGGCTCTGCAAGTTTTCAACTAGGAAAAATGATGGATGTAAGGTGGATAAGGTGTGACCGACCACTAAGTGCTGTCATAATACTCATTCTACCCTAGGATCATGGAGAGACAGGTTAGCATTTCATGTAGAACATTGAGCAATATCTCGTCATTCCCTAATGCATGTCATTAAGCCAATTTTCCTGATTTGACAGTATCTTTTTCACATTTTATACCATAACATTTCCATAGATACAGTATTGTATACTGTAATAGTACTGTACAGAAGTGCTTTTTTGCTGTAAAAACAAAAATAAAAAAAGAGAAATAATTGCATCTGTTGGCAATTATGTCATAACACAGATATGATCACCAGTTCCATCCTTCTTTAGTTATTGCATGGAGCACTGCTAAATAATATAATGAACAGGGAAATGCTATGGACCATGTGCTATGCCTAGTGCACACTGTTTATCCTGGCAGCTAAAATCAGTATATATATTATTATTATTATTGTTATTAATATTATTATTTTTATTTAGTTGTTTTATAAGACACCACATATTTTGTAGCTCCACATACAGAACCAAGTAACAAATAGATGAGGTAATACATATAAGTAATACAGATGAGTGTAAGTAATGCTATGGGGACTTACACAGAGTGCAGCAAAAGACAGGACAGGACATACAAGGGAGTCAGACAGTAGACAGATATGGAGCACTAGCTAGAGAGCACCCTGCCTGTGAGAGTTTACATTCTAGAGGGAGGGATGGTGAGAGACAGGAGGACAAACTGAAAATGGTGATGGCAGTGAAGAAAGAGGAGGTGATGGAGATATTGGAAGGGATAGCAACATTGGCAGGAAGATAGATGATGAGCTCAGATTTGGAGATCTTAAGTTTGAGGAAGCACTGTGATATCCAGGTAGTCACAGTAGAGACGCAGCTAGCTACTTCAGTTAGAAAGGTGGGAGAGAGGTCAGGGGAGAAAAGAAAGATTTGCATGTCAACAGCATAGAGGTGGTATTGAAGGCCAAATGATTGAATAAGTTCACCGAGAGAGATGGTGCAGAGAGAAAATTGCAGAGGGCCAAGGACAGAGGCTTGGAGGACTCCAAAAGAAATACTAAGAGTCAGAGACAAAGATGCTAATAGAGCCACCAGAGAAGTAGGAAGTAAACCAGAAGAGTGCTGTTTCACGAAGATCTAGGGGTGTGAAGGGTGGTGAGCACAAGTGAATGATCGATGGTGTCAAAAGCAACAGAACTGTCAAGGAGTACGAGAAATGAGAAGTGACCTTTGGACTTAGCTGAGAGTAAGTTGTTTGTTACTTTGGCGAGGGCAATTTCAGTTGAATGAAGGAGACAGATGCCAGACTGGAGAGGGTCGAGAAGAGAGTGTGAAGAGAGAAAGTGGGTTAACTGATTGAAAACAAGTGGTACAATAATTTGACCCCAGTGCTGTGAGACAGAAGTGCTAAGCACCTTGCTGCCCACGGTAGAGAATTAATGGTAGCAAAAGGTGCAGGGTTTACTGGACAGGAAGGAGATAAGGGATGTGAAATAGATTTGTTTGGCAAGAGAGAGGGCAAAATAGTAGAAGGAAAGGATGTATTTAAAGTTGATGAAGTCAGCGATGGAGCTGGATTTCCTCCATTGTCGGAAGCACTTTTGGAGAAGGTGCGAAAGGGGAAGTGCCAGGGTTTGGGTTTATATTGGCGGAGATGAAGTGGGGTGGTTGGGCTGCAGTATCAAGGGCAACAAAGAGTGTAGAGTTGTAAAGAGAGACATCGGCATTGGGGCATGATGGGGAAGAAATGGGAGCCAGGAGGGATTCAAGGGAGGAATGCAAAAAGGATGGGATTAATGCAGTTGATGGGATGCTGCGTGTGAGCAACTTTGGGTGGAAGGGGGGCAAGGGGTAAAGAGAGGGTAAAGGGAAGAAGATTGTGGTCAGAAAGTGGGAATACAGAATTGGAGATGTCACAAAGAAGGGAAAACACTAGGTCCAGGGAGTGACCATCACAATGGGTGGTAGTAGTTGTCCATTGGGAAAGACCATAGGAGGAAGTAAGAGTTAGAAGTTTAGGAGCAGTGGTAGCAATAGGAGAGTCGGTTTCGAGGTTAAAATTACTCATAATAATAGTGGGAAGATCAAAAGAGAGGAAATGGGAATGCAAGGCAGCAAAGTTATCAAGAGATTTGGAGGAAAGGTCAGTGGGCAGCAACATGAAGGTGGAGAGGGTAGAAGCGTCAGATGGAGTAAACTTTAAAGGAAGAGAATGAGAGGGAGGTTTTGGGGGGGATAATGCTGAAGGTGTAGCCAGGAGACAGTAGGATTGTGGGAGAAGAAGAGACCCCCATGAAAGAATGCAGCAGGGGAAACAGTATCAGAGGGGGAGATCCATGTTTCAGTAAGGACCAGGAGACCAAAAGAATGAGAGAGGAAGAAGTCATGAATGGGTTTGAGCTTATTGCAGACATATCTTGCATTCCAGAGTGCACAGGACAAGGGAAGGTGAGTGAGAGGAAGGATGGGAATAAGGTTGGTGAGATTGGTTATTCTGGAGGACAAGGTGATATGTAGTGGAGAGGGTAGTGACGGCGGATAGAGGGGATAGGCTTGGGTATGTAGCACAGAGTAATGATGTGGGGAGCCATGTGGGGGATTAGGTGAAAGTGTTGAATAGAGTGTAATTAGGTACAGAAGATGTAGTAATTGAGTTCTTTCAGAGTCAAGAAATAGGAAAGTGGTCCAAAGTCCAGTCCAAGTCCTGTTCAAACTCAGTTTCAACTCTTCATACTTGTGATGACTGGCAAATCTTTGAGTAGGCTTGAAAATACAATGATTAGATAGAAAATTTAAACAGCTGGTGCAAGGGGAGGGAGTGGCTAAAGAATTAATACAGCAGGTCAATAAACAGAGGGTATGTGGCATGGAAATAAACTGACAGATTAAAACAAACTTTCTTGAGGTGAGCAGGAAATAAGATTAGAGTTCAAATCAGACTTCTTGAGGTGTGAAGAATGCAATCAGGGAAAGATGAAAACATCAGAAGTGAAATATGGATTTTCAGGTGAATGTTGAATGTTGCCCTTGTGTAGCTGTTGTGTAACCCTTACTATGCTCTACAAAACTGTGCGTACACTTGTAAAAAATATACAATGGCCAACACAGCCTCTATCTGTTGAATAAGTAGGGAGACAGAGTTGTGTTATCACTGTCTTGAATTAACTCCCACTAATCTCACACTTTAAAAACAGTAATAAAATACTAAGCAGACAAATAATTAAATGAGTAAGCATACCATATATCAAACAAAAAAACCACATCAGATCTGTTGGATTTTGTCCTCCTGTAGCAGTGATAGAATGTTCTTCTCCTTTTATATCCTGTTTAACTCCAGAATAATTCAGAATTATGCTATATTAATCCTAACACACTTGTAACTAAACACAGTTAGAACTAGGCACACACTAGCTATGAAGCCATCACTGGCTTACAGATATTCTACAATGTATATATATGGTTTTTATTATTATTATCAGTTATTTATATAGCGCCACTAATTCTGCAGCGCTGTACAGAGAACACATTCACATACATACACATACACACACAGACAGACAGTCTACAGTCCCTAACATATACATACACACACAGACAGAGAGACTAGAGTCAATTTTGATAGTAGCCAATTAACCTACCAGTATGTTTTTGAAGTGTGGGAGGAAACCGGAGCACCCAGAGGAAACCCACGTAAACACAGGGAGAACATACAAACTGCACACAGATAAGGCCATGGTAGGAAATCAAACTCATGACCCCAGTGCTGTGAGGCAGAAGGGCTAATCACTAGGCCACTGTGCTGCCCAAATACATGTGTTAACAAACACATGTGATCAGTGACTTCATTCAACCCATAATAAACTCCCACAGCAAAGACTAGCAATAAAGGTTTTCAACAAAAAAGCAGGGAAAGGACTGCATACCATGTATTGAGAAATAAAATTGCACTTTCTCAATTAAGTTCAGATACTGGTGCAGATAAGGTATGATTAATTACCATGTATTAAGAAATAAAATTGCACCTTCTTATATTCAATTCAGATACTGGTGCAAATAAAGTAAGGATAATTACCTGTTGATGACAGAAATGATGCATAGATTAGTCACTTAGTTGCATCATCAACATGGAAAACTATACCAGGTCTATGAAGCATGCAAAAATACGTATCATAGATGGTGTATCTTGTAAGGATGTATGTAAGTAGAAATCAGACGCACCTCTCAAGGGGTGTGGACGACTTCTGTTTCCATGCCTTTTTGTCCTGATCACCTGATACACCTCTCCAAGTGCAGGGGGCTGCAAGTCTAACACATGCTCAACTGAAAACAGCCATATTTTTACATCGAGCCAATGGACTTACACCCATCTCTAAATCATGTCTTTAATGTGTATTTTAACTTTCAAAGTGTAGGTAACATTAGAGAGAGGTGGATGATTTTACAAATATGTGATAGGATAAAAAATAAAGACAAAAAAACAAAAAGCTATAGTAAAAAATAAATATAAAATAAAGCAGCACACTATGTTCTCATGTCCACTACATTGTAGTAGTAACTTTTACAATTACTCTTTTACGCTCTAGTGAAATTTAATATATAAGCATATTTAAAGTACAGGTGAATTAGTATGAATAAGTCTAAAACCTGACAGCCATATTGTATATGCAGTACTTCTAAAGACCTACAACATCCCTATTTTTTCACTTACACTTTGACTCTTTGCTATTGCAGAAATAAAATAAGATGAAGACAGAAACTTGCACAAAGAACATATGCTTAATGTTAACCACAAAGGCAAAACGGAAAGCTGGTTTCTTAATACCTCAGGTCAACATTTGTTTCCAGTTGTGGTCAGGGTAAACCTGTAGGATCAAAACTAATGATTAACGAGGATGTTAAAAAAAACTTAAGATCAGTGTGGCTTCTGTTAACCCTGAAAATATGGTTCTTAACCTCCTCACTTTTTTTGAACCATGCATTGGCTCTGTCTAGCTGTGAAAAAAGATTACATGTTAGAAAATATTTAGTTTTATGTTTTAGTGAGGTCTCTGAAAACAAGTGTATAATGGAAACATATGGAAATATACATACAAAATCTAAGCATAAAATGGTGATTATATTATATATCTTTAATACACATTTGTATATTGTAAGCATTGTTTATTGTATTTTATGCTTTACATTATGGTAAGTTTGTTTGTACGTTCACATTGCAATTTGACATATAGTTTAATTTGCTTTAATATCAATAACCATTGCTGATTTCACAGTTATCTCATGCTCCCCATTGCCTAAAAATGCAACCCCGGAACACTGGGGACTATTCGGTTTAGTAGTTCTGTATTTTGGAGACCCATACCTAAAATATATTAATTTACCCCTGTCAATATCCATACTGCTCCTAGCATGTACTTATTAAATTGTTTAGCAACTTACAATTAGTGTTCATATCTTTATGTATGACATCATTACCAAAGCAATTACTGAATTTTCTTATTTGTGTTTCTGGCTGTTTGGATCTTTCTGGATAACAGATTTCTGGATAATAGATCCCATACCTTTATACCGAACTTGAAATGAAGCTCCCGGTAACACACAGGTGTCAGCGACTTCAAGACATTTTTGTGTTTTATGTAAACAAGACATTTATACGTAAACAGAAATAATTTTATGGAGTCCAATATTGTAGTTCACTCAAGAGAACCCTTATCAAGAATAAAGACAGTGGGCTTGATGCATTAAGGAAAGTAAAGCAAAAACAATGAGTAACTTTGAACCTTGGCAAAACCTTGTTGTATTGGAAGGGTAGGTAAATTTAAAATGTGAGGACAGACTATAATTGGGGTAGGGCATGTCCTAGATCAACTTTTAGTGTACAAATAAAGCTATCAAGTATTTGTGTGCTACATGAAAACACAGACAGTATTTTACTTATGTGCAAAATAATAAACTTATTTGCAAACCTTGCATTTCAACATGGTTTTGCCAAGGTTCAAATTTACTAATATTTTGCTTTACTTTCCTTAAGGAATAAGGCCACACAAAAAAAATGCATAAATAAATAGAGAAATTTAGTAAAAAGTAAAAAAAATAAAATATACAAATTAAATCGGATTAATTTGGAAAATAAAGTAAGCAAAGATGAAAGGGTCAATGATAAAAGGTATGTCAATAACAAAAAAATGAAAACTTCAAACAAACAATGCAATTGAATCATCTACTGGAAAAAAAATATGTATAGATCTAAGCTCCAACAAACAAATGTAATTAGGTAATAAGAGTAACATGGGCAAATTATTCATTGATAGTGAAGGTGAAATGATGTCTATCAGCAGATGTAAGTGCAGAAACTATACTGCACATCTGTCAATCATCCAATTTTATTTCCATACTTTTTTACTTCCAACATGTAGAACATTCAGACAAATAACAAACCTGCTTTGGGTTTTATTACCCATGTTCCTTGTACTTTATAGCAAAGTATTGTATAAATAAATGGTGATGATGATGATGATGATGATTGTACAGATCTGCTCAACAGAAAGAACATCAGGGCATCTTGAACAATAGAGACAATAAAAGGTGAATATTTTCAAGCAAGCTTTCTGTTTATGTTTTTAGTTACTGATCAAATGTATCAAATCCGTACCATGCTCATGCTATATTTTTTTTCTCACAAAAGTACCTAATTTTTTTTGTAATGATTACATTCAATGCTAAAAAGCATTGTTTGACCTTATTATTCCACCAGTCCTCTGTAATTTAACAGCGGATCTATGAATCTTTACATACACCAATGTTACACAGTGCACACAATACAAAATGATGTCATATTTAAAAAAAAAAAAAAAAAATCACCTACGTTGCTCTAGAAAACCACTTCTATAAACAAAAGGCATTTCACCTAGTAGTAATATTTACCATTACTAAAGGACACTAATCTCTTATATTTGCTTGCAGCTTGTTTGCTTTGGTCAAGTACATTCTGGAACGCTGAAACACTCAGTGCAACTGTTTACTTGCAGCTTACTGGACAATGTGAGTATTTTTATTCTTGATTAGTTAGTGTATTACCATATTGCCAAATTTTCAAAGAGTTTGCTGCCCTGTGCAATTTGGATTTTCTATTACTGTTCAGCACTTACCATGCATTTTGACCAACATCACATTGTTTATATTATCAACAGCTGTCTGAGCTACAGTAAATCGCTATTTCTCTTTGTCAAAATATGCTATTACATAAGTAAAACACTTTCAAGGTATGTGTAGTAAAATATGCCCCTATCACTTGAACTGGAGAAAACCGTGTATTCAATGTTTCAAAGGATTTAATCTTCTCTTTTTTGATTTCTTAACCACCATTTCAATCCTATCCCATATCTCTATGCTATGTTTCCTTTCCTGTTCACCTTTTGTCTTCTCCGGTGCTTTGTTTGTGCTCTGTGTCTCCCTTTGCTTTGGCCTTTGACCTGGAGGATTATACATGCCAGTTGCAAAAATAAAGCACAACTTGCTCTGTGCGAATGTGTGAAATTCTAAGACTTGACTTAAATCCCCATATTATAATAGTGACCGCCAGTAATGGAATTACACATTTATAAATGTTGACTGCCACCATATGTTCAGTAGCCAAACAATAGTACGTAGTGTACTAACAATAGAGCCAATAAGTTATTGTGGCAAGTTGGCAACTTTAATAAGTATTTAGGGATTAGTTGGAGTAAAAATAAAGGCAGATAACACATATAGGGGCGTATTCAATTGTTAGTTTTCTGTGCCGCAGAAAAACTGTTACCGTTAATACGGTAATAAATAGCTGGATTTCAGCTCGCGGCTCAATGAGCTGCGAGCTGAAATCCAGCGAGTAAATTACCGTATTAGCGGTTTTTCCACGCACGATTACCGTAATAACGGTAATCGTGCGCGGACCGCGAGATTTTCGACGTTTCCACCGAGAATTGAATATGCCCCATAGAGGCTATTAATGTAATTAATAATATTAGGTCATTAAGTGTATAGTCCATTAATGACATTCCTTATATCCATGTATTAGACAGCAGCTTATGTTCACAGCTAGCTATATAAAGAAGTTCGACTGCTACCTTTTGATACTTATTCGATTTTAATAATAGGAGGAATAGATCTAGTGAAATTAGGGGGGTAATTGAGGACGGCGCGGGAATTGAATTCCCCCCAGTGCATGGAATGATCATAGCTGTCATCTGCAGACTGCCATCTGACTGAAGAGGGTACGTATGAGTGATGCAAGAGATAAAAGAAAAGACGGACTCTGGCTCGGCAAAGCGGTAAGTTAGCATTTACCACTCTGGGACAGTATCACCGATGCAGCTGAGAAATGCTCAGTTATCTTGGTGATATTTCTTTGGGGATATGTTTATAAGTAGACTCCTTACTGTCAGTCTGTTCCCTCACGACATCATGACACTGACCCTGTCACATGTTGCTCTGTCCTCACTGACATAATTACGCGAGTGTACAGGTTAGATATAGGTTGTTCTATATGCGACCACTTGAAAATTGAGTGGAAGACATTCCGGACCAACAAGAGATGAAGATTAAACCACAATTAGGTGCTCAGAACCTAGTCGAACACACCTTAAAAATTCCTTAAGATAATAGACAGAAGTGAAAAATGTGTCAAAAACAGATGCAATAATGTGGAATGTGACCAATCTTGATTTTCAAAAAAATGACAGAGGCTACATTTAAGAACCTTTTACAAAGTTGTAACATTCAATATGCACCTATTTCTGTGATGTTGCACCTGTTTGGGTGCATGGTATAGCACATCCAGATGGCAGCAACTACAAGAGAATAACATTTTTCTCCATCTAATGGGAGGGAATGGGCGAATTGCTGAATGCAAATTAGGAACAGGAATGTGCCTCAATGGGGGAGATTCAATTGTTCTGTACTACAGTAATTATTACCGTTAGTACAGTAATTTCAACACTGATTTTTGCTCTCAGCTCCATGAGCTGCAGAAATCCATGGCATTGCCACTTTAAAACCGGAAATCTCACTCTCAACATTTTAATTAACATCATGTGCAACTGCCGGCATTTTCTGGATTCGTAATGCATAGGAGGCATGTCGGTGATGTCGTGTGTCTTATTTATGACAAGTCTGGATTTCCTCCATATCGGGATTATTCTAATGGACATTCTTTTGTCGCGACTGCGATTATCAGAATTATGGCATTCGCAATCACAACTACCACCGGTAAACGCTAGGGAAAATGCTTCACATTAAGGGCCTGATTTTGAGTTAGGAGCAAAGCAAAGAAAAGAAGCAAATTTGTACCTGGACAACGCTGGTGAAGCATCTCCTGTTGTGCTACCTGCAACAACTGGGAGTATTCAGCCTCACAACATTGAACAGGCTCAAGTTCTAGTGAACTGGTTGGTTGTCCCAGTTTTGAGGATGATGGTTTCAGCGGTGGTTTGTTTTGCTAATAACAACAACCAGTCCATGCAATAGTGCAAGAATTGTGTGTTACAGATGTGGTTACGTCAGTGTCAGTGGCCGCAGATCCATGCTGTGGAGCCTGGGAGAGATACACATATATATCTCTGAGGGGTATATTTACTAAACTGCGGGTTTGAAAAAGTGGAGATGTTGCCTATAGCATCCAATCAGATTCTAGCTCTCATTTTGCAGAATGCACTAAATAAATGAAAGCTAGAATCTGATTGGTTGCTATAGGCAAAATCTCCACTTTTTCAAACTAGCAGTTTAGTAAATATATCCTTTAATGTGAAGGATTCCAGGATAGAGAATTGAATGAATCAGTACAGGTTTCAATGCTGGAGGTCCGCCATCCTCTTCAAAGCTACCAAAGATACATTAGATGAGAGGCTTCATTGCACACTTGCGGTCACCACCTTGGTCCCTTACCCTTCTGCTAGATAATTCTTGCAATGTTTTTGTTGTCAATCTGTTGCCTGCCAGCAGTATAATACGTTGGATGCGAACCAGTCCCTTATCAGAGAGTTTCCTTGTGGTAGCGTGCTCCTATTTAAACTGTCTGTCTCTAGCACCACCTGTGTGATACAGAGTTTTTGGTTTGTGAAATTACTTTAGGAAAAAAATAGTTGTTTCTGTTTTATAAAGTTTATAGATTGGTTCATGAGCTTATAAAGTTTAAGTTTATAGTTTGGTTGATGAGGTTTTAAAATTGATTATGTGTTACTGTTTTATGAAGTTTATCGTTTGGTTTGGGATTTTTTTGGCTTTATCCCATAGATTTAAAGCTTGCAAGCATGGCTCTTTTACCTCCCTGTCTGTCTGTATTACCCAGTATGTTTTATTATTTTCTTTGTTCCCAATTGTAAAGCGCTACGGAATTTGCTGACGCTATATAAATAAATGTTGATGATGATGATGTATTAGGCATGAGGTGTTACTACTTCTAGTGTCTTTAACAGAAGCAGAAGGGGGTAATGGTGAATTATTTAAAGAAATGACTACCTAAAGTTACTGTGCACCTGATAAATAACCAGGTTTAATATTTACAGAAAAAATTATTAGCAACCTGCTCCCTGCAGTACCGAAAAGGATACAGGCTTAATGTATTGTAGTCTTATACTGCTAATGCTACGGAATTAATTTAAAAATCTTTAGAACAGAATGTACAGGTTTCTCGATTGTTTTGGGAAGGACAAATATATGTTCTACATTTATCAAGGGTAAAATTGTTTGCGTGAAAATAGAAGCTTGAAACAAAAATATCATTAGATAAAAGTAATGTCTCCATTCCAGAAATTAGATCACATGCTTCTATGCACTCTCCAAACAACACATATTATATATACATATATAGGGGTATATTTACTAAACTGTGGGTTTGAAAAAGTGGAGATGTTGCCTATAGCAACCAATCAGATTCTAGTTATCATTTATTTAGTGCATTTTACAAAATTACAGCTAGAATCTGATTGGATGCTATAGGCAACAGCTCCACTTTTTCAAACCCACAGTTTAGTAAATATACTTCCTAGAGTTTATGGTCTTCTGAATTGGAAGAAACTATAATAGATATGTATCCTATCATTTTTTTTTTCTTCTAAATTTGTAAAACTTTTGGAATAATATGAATAAAAGAACAGACTTTCAAAAAGGAAAAAGAAAAGTGTATAGGCTACAACAACAAACCAGCTGCCAACCTCCCAAGCTGACATCGTTATAGACACACCTGGGGGTAAATGTATCAATTTGAGAGTTTTCTGGCGGGTTTGAAAAATGCAGATGTTGCCTATAGCAACCAATCAGATTATAGCTATCATTTTGTAGAATGTACTAAATAATTGATAGCTAGAATCTGACTGGTTTTTCAAACCCGCCAGAAAACTCTCAGCTTGATACATTTACTTCCTGCTGTACGTTCAGAGATTGTAAGGCGGGTTATGGGGGCGGAAGGTAAGGGGATGGTGATGGGAGGAGAAAAGAGTCAGAGCGCCACACCAAATTTTTAGCAAAGTAAATCCTTCAAATATATCTGCTCTTATTTCTCTTGTGACCAGGGCCGGTGCTAGGGTCCTTGGCGCCCTAGGCACACTTTCACAATCCGCGCCCCCCCCAGGCACTTTCACAATCCGCGCCCCCCCGGACACACTTTCAAAATCTGCGCCCCCCCCCAGGCACACTCTTAAAATCTGCGCCCCCCCTCTCCACGTCTTTCCTTTCCTTTAGTTGCCTCCATAAAGCTGCTCCTCTCTGCTCCGTTTCCTCCCCTCCACTCACTGACACTGTCGGGCCGTGATGATGATGTCACGCTTGACAGTCAGGGAGTGGAGGGGAGGAGACGGAGCAGAGAGGCGGCGGTGGTGATCCATAGCCCCTTCCCCCTCCCCGTAGATTTATCGGAAGCTGTGCGGCGGCCGTGGAAGGTATGGTCAGCGGTCGCCGCACAGTTTTAAACTAATTTTTATTCTGTGGCGCCCTCCAGAGCCCGGCGCCCTAGGCAACTGCCTAACCTTGCCTAATGGAAGCGCCGGGCCTGCTTGTGACTCTTGTCTGTGGAAGGTGGTGGAAATTTAGGTGTTATCATCTTGATTCATTTATATGATTTTGATCAATAACTGTGTGCCCTTTTGTGTGATGATTTCAATAGCAGTACAGAATACATAATCAGACATCATACCAGAAAATGAGCAGGAATGAGTTTTTATGGCAAATTTGGATAATTCTGGGCATTGGTCAAGCTTATTCTGCCAAGGGGTCACAATCAGGTGGAAGTACCATGTGGAAATTCAGCTATGCCTCCATTATCTGTCCATAAGTTGCATAAATGTTTTTACTGAATCATTTCTATTATAGGCAAGTGAAGGCATGGTGAATTTTCAGGCAAATCTAAACTGAGGTAGAACAGGCTATTTCATAGAAGTGCACTAAAATCTCTGTATTCCGCTTTGATCATGAACTCTGTATTTGGTGTCACAGTTTCACAGCATAGCATTTGACACTGCATTTATAAATCCACATTTTTAGTCTATTTATAGTCTATGAATAGAGCTTGGACTCCAACAGACAAATTACTCAGCTATTCTGCTGTGTGGTGCGGTTTCGGAAAGACTGGGAACACTTTAGAACAAATTCCTGATGAAACTTGCAAAAGTTTATGGCATACTGTAGAAGGCAAATATTCTGCAGAACAGTTTTTAAAATTAATTACCATTAATATACAGTAGACTTAGAGCGTGAATCCAGAGGGCTTGCAATTAAATGGTTGACTCTTTTCTTGATCCATTGTATCATCATTGGTGGCTTGTTCTCCATAGTTTGTGATATTTGTTTTGGAAAAGGCAATAATAGCTTGTTACTTAATGACTTCTCTAAGAAAATATAATGGGAAAAATGTCACGCAATCGTCCCTGTTAACAAACTGGGCCGCCTTCTGAAAGGGTCGCAGCAGTTCAATATTGTCTTCCAAGTTCTTTTTTTCTTAGGCTAAAAAGACATTTTCCATAAATCTTGGATAGAACATCTCCTTGATTTTATATCTCATCATCTAATTAACAAAAATTAAGTTCAGAACAGTAATTTTCATATGTTTTATTGTGGGCACAACAAACAACCAGAGGGTTAGAACTGAGCCCCATTTATCAAAAGTTTCTTCATAATGTAAGTAATTGCGATAACAGCCACTGTGTCTCTGTGTCTCACAGACCCCCGACATGTGTACCTTTGTGGGCGATCCTGCATCACAGTACATTATTACCACTGCTAAGACCTGGCATATTGTCATCAATGTTCACAAAGGTGTGACTAAATAAAGAAAGCATTGTGTCACAAGTTTGTTATCATTTAAACTGTCATCATGGGCTAGTCATTCAGTAATTTTATGACTCATAACTACAAAACAACGACTTTGGGTCAAGGGAAATCTGTCAAATTTTTTAAGGGCACTTATCTTCATGCAAGTTATCTACATCATCATCATTATCATTTATTTATATAGCGCCAACATATTCCATAGCGCTTTACAATTGGGGACAAACAAAGTAAACTAATAAACAAACTGGGTAAAACAGACAAAGAGATGAGAAGGCCCTGCTCGCAAGCTTACAATCTAAGGGACAATGGGAAACACCTTATAAAGTAATTGACAGTCAATATAATAAATTTCATAATGTGGCTTCCCAATGGAAAGGATTCAATTAGAGTGAATGGAAACTCAGACTAGTGACAATGAATAGAGCAGAAATGAAGAGGGCTTTATTGTACTAGTCAAAGCATTGTAAGCAAAAAAAAATAGACCACTTGAGATGACAATTCATTGCCTGGTTATATGTGTACTGAAATAGTAAATGGTGCTAATTACAAGTGCATAAAAATGAGTTTGTGCAGCAGTCAGTGTCAGAGCCGTAACGAGGGTGGTGCAGGCGGTGCCCAGGGCGCAAGGCCAAGGGGGCGCAGCCGCCCGCTACCTGCCCCAATACCATAATGTGACCTGCCCGGCCGCACTGTGTAATAAGAGGCGGTGACCAGTCAGTGACAACTGGATGTCCGCCTCCTGTATTCTCCTCCGCTCATCATCACTTCACAGAGTAACTAGATTTGGTCCGCTTCGGCCGCTGTAGCCGGTTTCTATGGAGACGCTGACTCCGGAAGTGCTGGCTGCAGTCAGTGTGAAGGGGATCGGCGCGGACCGCGGAGTACATACAGGACTCTGTAGCCGCTGGTTGTGCAGGGGGGACATGCTGCCAGGATGCTGGAGCCGGGCGAGGAGAATGTGTGGAAGAGTGAGAGGTTATCACCAGCACCGACCACAGGCCAGTATATAGTGTGCACTCCCAGTACTGTCCCCAGTGTAGTGATATAACATAACCCCAGTGTAGTGATAAAACATAACACTTCACAGCAGGTCACATATTCATATCTCTCGCTCTCTCTTTCCCCCTCCCCTTTCAAATCATGACCACTACAGTTTATGTAATTAAGTGCGCGCATATATATATATATATATATATATATATAAAAATTCAGTAAAGTGCTAGCCACACCCACTTGTCAAATACCACTCCCACTTACATGGGGGGCGCCGGTGCCCTGTCTCGCCCAGGGCACCAAAATTTCTAGTTACGGCACTGGTCAGTGTGTTGTAAAAATTCTTCAGTTGAGATGGCAAAGTATTAGCTGAGTATGTGTTAGTTAATGATGGTAGAGGCAAGTAGAAAATACACCTGCTGAGATAGCAATAGCAAGCAATGTATTCCCTGGGTTATTTGAACATTACAGGTAAGGAAAGCACAGGAACAATTAATTTTATATTTATTACGGTACTTAATATTAGTCTGCATTTCAAAATGGGTCAAAGTAAAGTGCCTGTCACTATTGCTCACTATAATATGAATGACATAGTGAGGACCTTGCACATGCACAAGTTATTTCAACAAACATAAAGTTATTGTAATGTGCATGCACTTTACTTCATGCAACAGTTATAAACATAATGTGCGTGAACATAATGCAATCACTTAAAGTCTGTATGGGAAAAGTTTACTAACTTTAATTATCCATTAATGATGTTAACTATGTGAAGATCTGGTTTCTGAACACAAGTACGCACAAAAGAGGGAGTTTTCCACGTTTACACTCGCAAGTAGCCATCCACACTGCATTAGACATTAAAAAATCATACCTGTATAACAGTAAAGATAGTTATTTAAGTAACATTCTAAATATATGCACATGTCCAAATGTTAGTCTGTTTTTCTGTATCGTATAAACGGGGGAAATTTATTAAGCCGTGATGTTCTTAGGAACATCGTGGGCCTGTGCAGTTTTACCATTACTATGGTAAAAATATATGCTCAGTTTTCGTGCAAGCAAAAATTAGCGAATATTTCAGTAAAACATATGCGCAAAGTGTCTCCAGAATGGCCGCGAGACACTTTGCGCTGAATTGAATCCCTCACCAACCAAAGTGTGATATTTTATGTATAACACACTCTTTTCAAACTTGTTTCAGATATTTACATATTATATTTTATCGAGTAATATTACTACATGAATCTACAAAATCATTTGTGACATATCTTACAATTGTGCACAGCTAGAAGTGCTAATGTTTATAGATCAGGTGGGGCAAACATATGAAAGAAATGATCTTAAATGTATAATCATGGCTGACTACAAAGTAATGTAAAGTAGTAGTGTAATTTGCATCAAATAGAACTTTTTGTGTATGAATCTATTATATTTAAATGTAAATTCACCATTCTTCTCTTTACCAGTAACTGCAATTTTTAAAATTCACTAAAACCTTTATTAAGAAAGTGCCAACTTGACAAAAAAGATTTCTTATTCTTTATCATAAATTATTATGATTTCACCAAAATGTCCAAAAAGGTCATAGCTTCCCAGACACCTAAAGTTAAGTACAAACAAAGAAGGAAATACCTCATTTCCCACAGACTAGTACATATAAACTTAGACACAATAGGGTCAAGTTAGTGCCTCTTGCAGTGTTATCCTATCAAATCCAGTCTAGTGGATTGTTTTTTTAGTCTTAACTATTCTGTTACAACAGCTGAAAGGACCAAATATATAGAGCAGCTGTAGAATTTCTGCACGTCTCGAACAAGTACTTCATTGTAAAGATATTCAATCAACCCCTATGAAGAATACAACATTTTTTAAATCCCTTGAGAGGATGCAAAATCTCCAAAGTCCCCCTCTTCTTCTGACTAATTAACTAAATATTTTATTACTTGCTGTTCATGCCTCTTAAAAATAATTATTGTTTTGTGGTTGCTAAAAAAAAAAAATACTCCCTGATACATTTTCGGCTTAAATAGCTTTAATTGACCTATAGTTCTCCTTGTAACCATTTTTTTTTTGCGTGTGCAGTTGCACGCATCTGACATTTGTAGCTAAAGCCAATATTGTAAGGCATTGTAGTGTATAGTATGGATGCTTTAACTGTAGCAATAAGTGTGTAATATGATATAGAATTAATGTAATGTTTGTAGCGAGTGCCTTGTAATCACTGAGCATTTTGGTTTAATCAAAACTTGTCAACCTACCATGCTACTGGCATTTCTACACCAGAACAGTGCAAGATCAGAGATGACATCAGAGACTTTATAAATAGTAATACATGATGGCTGAAAATGATTGACTAGTCCAATTAACATACCTACCCAGGGCCTGATGCTGATTTAGGAGTAAAGTCCAAAAAAGGAGCAAATTTGCCTTACACCTTGGCATAACCATGTTGCACTGCAGGGGATGGGATTGAAAATGTGTGGACAGAGTTATAGTTCTTCGTTCTAATCACACACACACATATATATATATATATATATATATATATATATATATATATATATATATATATAGATCATCTCTAAATTGCATGTAAAGAAAAGACTGCCCAGTATTTGTATTCTATATGCAAAAGCAGACAGTATTTTCCATGCATGTAAAAAAATACATTTATTAATTTGCACCCCTTCCATTGCAGCATGGTTTGTCTAGGAGCAAATTTACTCCTGTTTTTTGCTTTGCTCCTAACTCAGCATCAAACCCTTAATGCCTATTTCTCTATGTGCCCTCATAGGTATATTTTGCTATATTTGTATTTTTGCATTGGTTTGAGATCTATAACTGTATTTTTGAGGTTGCTTTGACTGTAATATATTTGCTATCATCTCCTGCTTAGCCTTTATCTCCCATATTTAGATTAACCTGGAGTCATTCAGATCATCAGAATGTTCAAAGCAGCAATGTATTTCAGGAGATGAATGTACCAATCTTGAGGAAGGCAGTGACTTGCCCATTGTATGATTTTGCTAGTTAGGAAAGAGCTCCATGTGAAAGGGACAGTATCATGGTACAGGGAGGGGAATAGATGCAAGGAGGAGGCCACAGAATGAGTTAGTGGAAGGATCAGGGTACTCAAGTGAGAAAAGTGAAATCAGCAGAGAATGATTAAGATCCTATGGGGTGCTAAACAAGGAAGTGCTTGGGCCCCCTCACCCCTCCATGTGGAGTAATCCAGGACCTTCAGTGCCCACTGGGTCCTAAGCAGCCTAGGATAACTAATGGATAACCCATCTCTGCCTATCAGACTTCATGCCTTTATACGGCCATGGAACTCCTCAGTAACCTCTAATATCCTTTTAATTTAGAGGAGATGATTCATTATCACCCCTGCATACTATCTTCCTTTCTTTTCTCCTCCATTTCCAAAGCATGTCATTTTCCTCTATAAATCATAGAAATTGCTATCTTTTCAATGTTTCTACTTCTTATAACTTTTTTTGTAAATAAATAAATAAGTGGGATTTCTGCCTTTCAACAAGTTTATTTAAATAGTTTCTAAGGGCTAGATTTACTAAGCTGCGGGTTTGAAAAAGTGGAGATGTTGCCTATAGCAACCAATCAGATTCTAGCTTTCATTTATTTAGTGCTTTCTACAAAATGACAGCTAGAATCTGATTGGTTGCTATAGGCAACATCTCCACTTTTTCAAACCCGCAGCTTAGTAAATCTAGCCCTAAGTGTACAGGTGAAAATATACCTAATATGGATATATTTATGTCTTGCAGATCTTGTTGACTTATATGATTATGTTAGTGAGGACTGGAAGTTACAGACAGTGAATTGAACAGTCCCTTAAACACAAGAGTTGTGAATTGAGGCTCCTATCAAACTGATGCAGAAAAACTATGTGTTTTGGGGTTTTCATACATTTACTATTTGTACTTTGTTAGTAAATAACTCCCACTAATTTGTAGAAATTTGATGATGATGCATTTTAGATGATTTATATGATATATATATATATATATATATATATATATATATATATTTATCAGCCAATTCACTTCTGACCCGTTGAGGCATGGACTACATAAGACTTCTGAAGGTATCCTGTGGTATCTGGCACCAATACGTTAGCAGCAGATCCTTTAAGTCTTGTAAGTTGCGGGGTGGAGCCTCCATGGCTCGGACTTGTTTTTCAAGCACATCCAACAAATGCTCCATTGGATTCAGATCTAGGAAATCTGAAGGCCAAGTCAACACCTTGAACTTTTTGTCATGTTTCTTCAACCATTCCTGAACAATATTTGCAGTGTGTTGTAGAGCGCATTATCCTGCTGAAAGAGGTCGCTAGCATCAGGGAATACTGTTGCCATGAAAGAGTGTACATGGTGTGCAACAGTGTTTAGGTAGGTGGTACATGTCAAAGTAACAACCACATGAATGTCAAGGAAAACATTGTCCAGAGCACCATACTGCCTCCACCGGCATGCCCTCTTCCCATAGTGCTTCCTAGCGCCATCTCTTCCCCAGGTAAATTCCGTCCACATGGTGTAAAAGAAAACATGATTTATCAGACCTTCTCTTTGGTTCAGTTCCAGTGCTCACGTTGTAAAAGATTTTGGAGTTAGACAGGGGTCAGCATAGGCACTCTGACCGATCTGCGACTATATAGCCCCATACGCAGCAAGCTGCAATGCACTGTGTATTCTAATACTTTTCTATCATAACCAGCATTAACTTTTTCAGCAATTTGTGCTGCAGTAACCCTTCTGTGGGAATGGACCAGACGGGCTAGCCTTCACTGCCCACGTGCATCAATGAGCCTTGGGCGCCCATGACTCTGTCACCGGTCCACTGGTTGACCTGCCTTGGACCACTTTTGGTAGGTAGTAACCACTGCATACCGGGAATACAAGATTTGCTATTTTGGAGATGCTGACCCATTTGTCTAGGCATAACAATTTGGCCCTTATCGAAGATGCTTACGCTTGACCATTTGTCTTGTTTCCAATACATCAACTTCAAGAACTGACTTTTTTCTTGCTGCCTAATATATCCCACCCCTTGACAGATTTTAGCAAGATAATCAATGTTATTCATTTCACTTGTCACTGGTTTTAATGTTGTGGATGATCGGTGTATATATATAGTGGGTGCAGTGGTGAGGCCGCTATGAGGCTAGGAGGTAAGGGAGCCCAGCATTGCTGATGCCCCCTATCTGAGGCCCCTGGAGGAGATGACCCCCCCCCCCAAACTGCAGGGTCCCGACATCCCCCATGGCTGCTTTTACCTGTCAATGTGTTGGCTGCTCATACTCACAGGAGTCCATTTTCTGCTCCTTTCAAACAAAACAGGGGGTTCAAGAGGTTACAACTACAACTGTAATGCCAGGTCCCTACCCAAACTATGCTATAAAGCCCAGGGATGCAGAGTTCGCCCTTGATTCTGTGACAAACCTTTCATTAGTTAAAGAGGTTACAACTAAACTAATAGAGTCTACAATTGTCCATTATAAACTACTTCTCTTGGTCTTTGGAATTTCTTTGTTTATTTGCTGAAAATGTATTTTTTACAGGCCCCATCCATGCAATGTGATTGATCTGGCCAGTGTCTGGAATGCAGGGTGCAGCTACATGCTAGCAGTGGCAAAATTATTTAAACTGCTGAGCTTGCTTGGCAGATTTGCTATATGAACATGCCACACATGTACCCCAAAGTGCCAATTAAACAGATATCAGACAGACTTCACATAAACAGTCATATGTTACATTAATTGTAGAGATGAGCAGCAGTTTTGAAAATTTTGCTCATATCTATTTACTGTATTTTCATTTATAATCAAATTTTGAAATGTCTACATGATGTTAACCAGCTTCTTGGCAGGTGTTAATATTCATCCCATGTATTAGCAATTATTAATAATTAGCAAGATTGTCCTCTTTTTTATGTTAAATTTGCCTGACTTGATGTTATGACACTGAATATATATTTTTCATGTTCACAGCTGTTTGCATGTCTCTAACTTTATACACAATGTAAGTAATAAAGAGCATAGTGTCAGATAGGGTGGGCATTTCCCATTAGGTCTGTGGTTATAGCATAGATTCTGCTACGTTGTACAGGAAACTGCAAGACTTCCAGGAAAAATATGGCATCAGCTGAAACAAGAAGTTGTTACAAGACAAAAAAGCACATAACTTGCTACACATCATAATGGCATAACCTCAAAAATATGTTTTTCTTTGCCGACAAATATTGTATTTCCATCCATAGTTACATGAAATATTTCCTACAGAAATTTATAAATGCATTTTTAAACATATGTCCCTGGATCTATTTAGGTATGCTACACCGAGTGTGAATGAAAAAAGTAATGAAAAGAAACTGTCAAAAAATGAAAAATACAGAATGTAGCAAGTGTCAAACTATCTTTTAATGCAGGGTGATTCTACTGTCATTGAAACTCATGCAGTACAATCTCTCCATGCTTAATGTTATAGACCAAACCATTGATAAGTTTTACTTGCAAAACCATGGCTGACCATGTAGTTTGCTGTTGAATCATTGCAAATAAATTTTGGTTCACCGTGAAAACCACAGTTTACACTGTATGGCAAATGCTAACCATAATAAATAATTAAAACAATTTAGTTTAAATAAATGGATCATAAGAATTGTTGTAAGAATGGAGTTCATTTGTAATAAAAACACACATGGCTGTATAGTGGAGACAATGAACAGTCCAAATGCTATAGGCAGCCATGGGTATTCTGGCGCTTGTAGTACTGAAAGTGCCAGCAGGCGCAAATACTTAATGGCAGCCTTGGCATTCTGGGACCTCTAGGGTACCACGAACAAAATAGTTAATTCATTCTTTTTTGAACAAATTAACCCACGCTGTGGGAATAGTCCTAGTGTTATTCAGTATGAAGCTGATTAAACTATTTTTTTTATTTGCTAACTGGCCTAGGGCTGGTTTTCCACTATGGTAGGGGTTTCCCTGCTATATGCTGCCTGGCTGCCTGGTTATGGAAGTGGTAATTTCGGGGGGGAACCAATGTTTATTGTCCCGCTGCTGGCAGCAGTGTGGCTTGATATATTTTAATTTGTTGGAGGCCCATTTTATTTTATTTTTTATTATTTACAGGCCATTGTGTATGATGTACTTAAAGCATACCATATACTTTTAACATAGTAAGCACTTTAAACGTATCTAATGAAAATGTACATACTCACTATTCTGAGTCTCACATATATTAAGATTTGTGCAGCTTGGAATAGATGCGAATAGGGGCAGCACAGTGGCTTAGTAGTTAGCACTTCTGCCTTACAGCACTGGGGTCATGACAATCCCGTCCATGGCCTTATCTGTCTTATCATTATCTGTGTGGCGTTTGTATGGTCTCCCCGTGTTTGCCTGAGTTTCCTCCGGGTGCTCCGGTTTCCTCTCACAATCCAAAAACATACTAGTTGGGTAATTGGCTGCTATCAAATTGACCCTAGTCTGTTAGTGTGTGACTGTTAGGGAATTTAGATTGTAAGCTCTATTGGGGTAGTGACTGATGCAAATTCTCTTTACAGCACTGTGGAATTAGTGGTGCAATATAAATAAATACATAATGATGATGAATTACTTTTATGTTTAAATTGTAAATTGCATCCAACTCCACATAAGGCCCAGAATCTTTCTTCTTTATTGATCTGATGTAGTTCAAATCCTGGATTCCCCAGATTATAAATACAGGTTTTCACTTCATTCTTATCAGCTGCATTTTGTTTCCCACTGACAGCACCCACACAGCTATAATCTAAAGTAAACAACAGGGTGGTCTTATTCTAGTTGTTGTATAGCAGCCCTGAAGTGAGAGCATGTCCTATGGAACAAGAGAAGACAATCTGGGTAGAGAGATAAGCAGCCATAACTAGAGTGCTTGCTACATCTGTATGTATTTACATTTTATGTAACAGTCATTATGTAGCATCAATTTGCATGTAATACACTGAACCAAATGCAATCAAAGGATATTATGGATGTAACAAACATTATAGTAAACCCTACAACCGAAAAAATAGTGGATCCATTGAGGTGAAATTATTAATACAATGGTTTTCAGTTTGGGGTGGAGGGATTAGATTATGCAAAATTACCAGATTAAAAATGTATTATTGGTCCAGTCCATCAGAACTGGACCATCCATTGTATGGTCCAGTCCTTCAGTACTTCAACAATATTGGTCAATAGCTAAGTCAGGGTAAGGAGAAAATGCAACATTCAATAACTAGAAGGTATTTCCACTATGATGGAACTGAAAGCCCAGATGGGGGTCCACTGCTGAATCACCAGCCTCCAGAGTGCTGAGTAGAAAGACATAACCTGCCGCCACACACACACACACACTCTATGGGACCTTCTATTGCTAATTATGACCTTGCCAAGGGCACTATCTGTGTGATAAGCATGCATTAATCAAGGCAATGCATGTGTGTACACTTTGCTGTCATTATATAGCTATGAAAATGCATCATATGTGAAGTGGTCATCTAAGAGCATGTTTGAAAAGCGGTCTTTGAATGAGGAGCAAAAATGCATGTGTCTTAATCGACTTGTAAAACTGTACCTTGAGCATTTGCAGTAAGACTAAGGATCACATCAATGTACTAAGGCTTGTATTAGAAAGTCAAAAGTTATGTAAGTTAATGCTTCATATACTGTACTGTGTTACTTATGTACATTTTAAAAAAAAAGTCATAACGAGCTTACCATGGTGTATGCATCATCAACTTCATTACCGTTTCGGATATATAATTTACCAGTTTTTGGCAAAACTTGGGAAGCATTTACTGATTAGAAACTTGCTTTGTTTATCAAATACTGCATCTCTGGGATTAAATTATAAGGATTATGGAAACATTAAGGTGTTCTGTCACCAAACAGAAGCAGAAGACTACTAACATTTACTGTGTGGGATATAAGCAAAGTTTATGCAACTATTATTTAAAAATGGTTTAAAAGTGGTTTGTACATATATAATAATTACTTTCCTTTGCATGACATTATGAATTCATTAATGTTCAGAAGACGCAGAAGAATATTGCAGGTCATATTTAGCATTGCGTCAAATGATGGTTCACGATTTATATCCTCAAAATCCCCGATTTTGTTCTTACCTTTTTATTTTACATGTATATATTTATACATACATACATGGCATCATATAGAGTTGGATGCAATTTCTGTCTAAAACGTAGATGGAAATCGCATTAAAAAATATACATTTTAGTTGATCATCATCGCTATCAAATCATGGATTTAAAATTGATTTATTATGCTCTGGTTTCTCTTTAGATAGAAGAAATGTATACAGTTTACTGAAATGGATTTATTTGGTCATTCTTACCATCGATCAACACAAAATACTCTGAAATGTCAAATAACAAATACAACTCTGAAACTTTTGCTTAGATTACATAAGTATTCACCTTCCTTGTTTTAATACATGGCAGAAGCACTTGTTACTACAATTAAAAAAAGTGAGACTGGTTGGGTAAATCTCTGCCAGCTTTGTACATATGGACTCCATCAGATTGGATGGGGACTTTTGGTGAAAAGCAATGTTCAAGTTATTTCACCAATTCTCTATTAAATAGAGATGAATATGGGCCACGTCATGACATTGACTTTTTTTTTGCTTTTAATCTACTCCAATATGGCTTTTACTTTGTGCTTCGTGTGATTAGTCTGTATGAATATAAATCTTCACCCAAATAATAGGTCTCTTTCAGACAGATTTGTCATTATCTTGCTCCATCCATGTTGTCCTCTGCTTTGACCGGTTTTCCCTTACCTGAAGCAGAGACGTATCCCCATAGCATCCTGCTCCCACCGCCATGTCACAGTCACAGTAGGGATCGTGTTGCTAACTTCGAGACCTCTCTATTCTGAAATCAATTGAAGCACTTTAATTGTACCCAGGACTCCAATCAATGAATTATGGGCTTAAGTGATGAGTGAAATGAAGATTTATGCTCTCTCTTCTCCCTGTTATTTTTCTTACTCGTATGTTTATTGTGTATACTCTGTGTATGTTTTAATACCTGACGTTCAGTTCTAAACTAATTTGACTTTGTCCCTACATTTTATCATGTAGAATATGTACAAGACCAAGATCTGTAAGGCCATTAGAAATTAGATACCATTGTTTTATTTATTTAGTGCATCTTTATAAAAAAATGACAAAAAAAAAATGAGGAAGTAGTAAGCAATGGGATGACTTTCATTGGACTAGCAGAAGTTTAAAGGAAACAAATACTGGAAACTCATCAAACATTAATGCCTGGAAAGTGGACTCTAAGGAATGAAACAAGCTGTCTCTAAAGTACAAACTCAATGGCTACTCAAGTGTGATGGGAAATTAAATTTGCTCAGTGGTTGCTTCTCAGCTATTTCTTTGTTGCCATGTTAGATAGCCTTCCTGTCAGTGTGTTTGCTTGTTTACTTTTTCTACTGGAATGTTATCTGCAATAAAACACAGAGTCTTGCCTTGTAAAGACAGGAAACTAGGAACCTGTTGATTTGCATATGACAACAGAAAGAGTACAACAATATGTTAATCATCCTTTTTTTCATTTTTACTGCAGATGTTCTTTGCTGGGACATTGCTTAGCCTCTATATGTACACACACATACACACACAAACACAAACACACACACACACACACACACCACAAAGAGTATTTTGCCCTGACCTAATGCGTTCCAGAATAAAGAATGTCAGTCAATACAGAATCAAATCCTCAAGGGTCAAAGTAGGCCAGCTTTGATAAATAACAAGATTAACTAAGTACTTAAGGTTAAAGGTAGAAGTCATGCTCTATTTTTGTATTGTTCACGAGGAAGCCTAAAAAAATCCTTGGAATCTCCTATCCACATCTAGGAACCCTCCAGGGGAAACAAATGTTTTTTGACCCTATCTAAAAGTGTCTCCTTAAATGATGTTTTACTGTGAAACATTTATTATTGTAAAACATTTCATTCTAGCTTTATACCAGTAGTGAATCATTCGAGATAAAATATTCTTGAGAAGTGCCTGTAATACCCCAAATATATCATAAGAGAAAAATAATTGAGATTCTCATTAAATAATCATTGGTAAATGTTTGCAAAAAAAAGACAACTGTAGTTTACATTGAAGACTAATATATTTCTTCATAGGTTAGTTAAAAAACTATAAAAAAAAAACAACTACCAAAATAGTGTTTTATATTAGTATATGATTAATCTTGATGGTCGGCGCAAGAAGAGAAATGGATAGAACCAACTGTGTGCTAATGATTAATCTGCCCTTCTGTTTTGTTGCAAACCATACGGGAGCATTAAATGATGAATTAGCATAAACCTGTAAGGTATAGTGCTGGTGCTTTGGGCTTGAGTACAAGCAGGGTACTATCTGTGTAGAGTGTGTGTGTGTGTGTGTGTGTGTGTGTGTCGGCTTTCTCTTGTGTATTCTGATTGTCTTGTACAGTCCAAAAACATAATCGTAGGCTGTTTAAATTGAACAAAAGTACAGGAGCAATTAAATTAGTATCAATGCAATTCTTTATATATAAAATTGTAATATCAAACTTTTATCAGGGTTAGAAACAATAAACTCCAAAGACAAACTGATTTTGCTTCAGGATGACTGGTGATAAGTAAATCTGGATTTATTCAATCATTCAATTCTGTCACACTGATTAACTGCCTTGTTATAGCTATCCACATGTCATAACTAATTTTGTTAGCTTTTGTGACTCTGAAATTAAATATTCAGTCTCAGAATGAACAAATGAATTAGTCCATCTTCAGCACTCACTACATTTAGTCACCAGGACATGTTCATTGCCGACATCGGCGGAAAAAGCCATGGGATAGATTTACTAAACTGCAGGTTAGAAAAAGTGGAGATGTTGCCTATAGCAACCAATCACATTCTAGCTATCATTTATTTAGTACATTCTACAAAATTGCAGCTAGAATCTGATTGGCTGCTGTCGGCAACATCTCCACTTTTTCAAACCCGCACTTTAGAAAACTCTATAGAGATTGTGATCGGGAGCGCATATACACTACATGAACGGAAGGTGATTGGAAGGAGATTATTAAACAGTACGACCAACCAAATGAAACAACAATCAGCACTTTGGAACGACTGATGTTCATCATGTAAGTATACACACTAACGCTATATGTGGGAGAGCGAATCATATAGAATAACTGACCGATAATCAGCTGAAAAACCTCCAGTGTGTACCTAGCCTTAGACCCTTGAATAAACTTCTGTGTACAAAGCTGTGTATTTTGTGATATATAAATAATGATAATAATAGCAAAACTAATAAAGCTGTAGAGCCTTCCTTTTACCTTCAGTCTACACAGTTATAAGTGCTGTGGAATCCAGTAATGAAGACTGAAGTAAAAAAGTAATGACTATTGACATTTATAAACTATTTTCTAGAGGGTCCTAAGCATTCTAATTCTTTGCAGTCTAGATTATTAAATGTAATCAGAGTCTACTGTATTGTAACTAGATATTTCCATTTTTCCTTTTACTGGAAAGTAGTGTTTGAAAAACATACTTGCCATAGGTTAATCCTGCAAATTCTATTGGCTTTAACACTGCTAACAAGTTATCCTGGTACTAAAACAACTAACAGACGTGTTACAAATAGGACAAAGTGCCATTGTGCAGTGTGCTTTGCTGATATATGCCATTTAAACAACTGCACGGGTGAGGCACCTGTACCCATGCTATAACAGAGGTGCATTACTGAAACTGAGGCCCTGCTCCCTCCTGAGGTCCCCAGTCAGCTCTGAAAAGAGAAGTGAAGGCTTATTTGTAAAATGTGTGGGTGCTGCACATGTGCAGTGAAGTCCCTGTTCAGAGGCTAGAGCGCTATTCACAGGTTCTTATCCATATTTTGCTATGGGTCCCAATGATGAATGGTTCCACCCATCCAACACACAATGCAATGTTAGTCCATTGTGCTGCTCTCCTGAAGATTTTAGCTGTATGATGCAATATAGTTATCAAAGGAAAAACAGACTAAGAAAAATCTTTATAAGACAGATATGTTTTAACTATATTTGTATAAGCTTCAAGAAAAACAACATAAATAAAAATCTATCCATATTTCCATTTATTGAAGAGAGTAGGATTGCTCTGATAACTAAACAGATTTTCGCCCATAAGCAGCAACAAAAACTTCAGCTGAGGTGAAATTGTCAGGAAAAAATAATTCTTAGTTGCCAAATGCTACATTTATAAAAACTGTTCCAAAGATATATGTGCAGAAAGGTCCATAGAAATTGTCCAAAGCATGCAATTGGATTCCAGCTATTGTTTATCTACCACATTTTTGAAAATAAGAGCAAACATATGACTATTTACAATGGGAAACATCATCTTTTCTTTATAATTACACATGGAAGAATCTTCATAAATGTCCCACATTATCTGTAAATAAAATGCCTCTGACAGTCACAGAAGAAGCCTTGATTTGATCAATTAGAAAATGGTAAAATGTATACTAAGGATGGATTTCACTTTATTTTTATTTTAATGTGGCTTTGAATTTGCTTTACATTAACTCTTCTACCATATATGTATTGGGAAAAATAGTTGCTCTAGTATTTAGCAGTAAAGGAGTTAATGGATGTGCATGTCCTGGTGCCAAGTGCCTCTTGCTAATTAGCTTTTCAGTGCAAAAGGATGTAGTTGTTCAATTATCACCCTTCACTTCTTCTGGCAATCAATAAAATAATCAAATAACTCAGTCACTATCATTTTTTAATTAAACAGATGTATTTTAATATAACATAATTTTGTAGCATACTGGAATATTTATGCAAGACTTTAAAAACCTTTCTGAAACAACGGGGAACTGTAGAAGTTCTGTTCATTGTATGCATTAAAACATTATTGTTTTATTTTTCCTGATCCAAAAAAAAAAAACATGTCACATTGTAGTTTCTAATAATAACACAACCCGCTGCACATCCATCCACTAGTTTTGTGTGAGCTAAGCCTTGGAAAGATAACACAATAATCTCTTCTCGACTGAACTTCCTAAAGCAGTTAACATGCCTAAACTCTGCGGGCAAGTTAAACAGTGGCTTTTTTTTTTTTTTTGCAACCAAAACCCTATGTTTAGCTAATAAAATGGTACTTTACGATATATAATGTGACAGTTTTATGCACTAATACAAAAGTAAATGAACTCTTTCTACATGATGCCACAGACAGAAAGAAACACCACTGTAGGTAAACAGTAACCCAACATCATCAAAGAGTCAAACACAAAAACCTATGTCCACCAGTCAAAATAATTACTCATTAGTCACCATTAGTCATTTCCTATTTGCCTGCTGAAATGTAGGAGATAAGAACAATTTACTTGAGCAATTTTGTCAAACAAGTGATATAAGTACAAATGTCTTTGTTAAAGAAAATAAAGCTGTTATCTGGACTAAAATGATCTCTATTGCTACTTTGTGGTGGGAAACGCATATTTTTTACTGGAAACAAATAGTTGGTGTTTTTAATTATATTAAAGGTAGGGACAAAGTCTGCAGGTATAAATGGGTGGTAGGAGTGCCATTAAACAGGTTAGACCCAAAAACACAAAATCAGCCTATAACAGGTAATAGCAGTAGACACTATACACACAATATGTACCTTCAGATCTGTGCTCTTCTCCATAACCATCGTCTGAAAAGATCATGAGTCTGTAAACTCTTTGGAGATCCTGATTGTGAGTGCATACACACTGCAGGGTTGGAACAACATCGTTCCATAGCTAAACAAGATTTTTTTAGTCAGTCTGAAAATCTCACTCAATGATTTCATGTGCTTTGGAACAATAATCGTTCATCATTCCAGAGTACACCCTACTGTGATATCGGGCCGAACGGTTGTTTATCATCTCAATGACCCGATAATCAGCTGAAAACACTGTAGTGTGTACCTAGCCTTATTTTCAACCCAAACAAACAAGCAAAGATATGGCCAATAAATTGCGGTTGTACATGTATGTTCTGAGTTGCATGTATCTTAAGATAGATGCAACTTGTAATCTCACATATAGATATGTCCATCGCAAAGATGCGGTCCTCGTCATCATCAATATGGAAAGTTATGGGACATGCAAAGATATGTATCCTAAAACATATACCATAAGTATACATGTAAGTTAAAATCAGAAGCATCTCTAATAGGCTTGGTTGACTGGCACCTACTTCTCCAAGATAAAGGGGCCCCAAGACTAAGAAACACTGAACTCTAAATACAGACACAATTTGGTATGCATGTGCAGTACGGAAATGTGTATTTTTACTCACCACAAATTGATTTTTACCCCATCCTACTTGACTTCCATGATGTTAAACAAAGTGAAAAATTACCTATTGTTGTTTTAGACTATTTGATACTTTTAGCATTACATGTAATTGTTATGTCTATCCGTGTGGCAATAGATGACGAGTTCACCATCTGTTTGAAAACATTTCAGTGAATACTATTAATCTGTTTACATAGGGATCAAAAATCCTTAATTTCACCTATGTTCAAGCTGTGTTCACCATGTGGTCAAAGTAACACAAAGATTCAGAAAACCAACCAACTTCAGTGTGTACGGTGTTTTCACAGTCGCTAAGGGCTAGACTTTTTTTCCGTATCTTATACAGTAAAATTGTAAAAGAAAGTAATTGTTCTTTCAATGCAAGTAGATCAGGAAGATGAATTCTATGAAAATAAGCAAAAGTTTCCAGTGTGCTTTGAAAACAAGGACACATGTGAGTCTTGTCAGTGAACCCTGGTAAGAGCCTATAAATATGTTGCTGGGGTAAAAGAGATTGTGAATACCAGCTTGCCCCAAGCAGTCCAAAACCTAATAAGTCTGACACTTATTCATCAATGTACAATACAGTGGATTGCCAATATGCAGAACTGTCAAAGGAAACTTAAGAAACGTAAGAGTATTTTAATCCTGCACTGCAACTGTCTCCATAGTAAAATGTAAATAACATGACAGACGTTTAGTCACAGATTACGCTTGGGTATAGCAAATATATATATATATATATATATATATATATATATATAAATATAAAACCTCTACTGTAATTTAAATTCCAAACAATGAATGTCCAAGGTGGCAGAGTATATGGAGAATAACATTTGGATATCTTACAGAATTAATGTAGTTTGCTTTAAATAGAAATATCCATTGCAATGGTGAAAGGGTTAAGCTTTAACATGCTTGCTCAGACTGTTTTGTGCCAGGAAATATTACCACCACGAGCTGTCAAATATCCTGCTTCTATTTATTGTCGTCTTTAGATATATTAATAAGTGTACTAGCTATGTACTTTGCAATCTGGCTCAGTATGAGCAAAGTAAAATCAATAAACTTTGTTAATAACACTCCCAACTGCTCCTTCCATGATATATATCCTAGGCCTTCCCTAACCTCACCCATCAGATATTTACATATTACTTCCATCAGCCTCTCCCTGCCCATGCCATCTATATTGAATATTTAGGGGCAGATTCAATTACCGCTACTATGGTAAAGAGTAACACAGATTTTTACTTGCACCTCTATGGGGCGTGAGCAGAAATCAGGGTTTCTGTCAGAAAATATCCGCGCAAGGTGTTTTGCGGCACTCCGGAAGCACCTTGTTGTACAGTAGCGTAGGTTCGAATCTTTACTCAAGGAGCTTCTCTCTACCCCAGAGAAAAAATTAGGTGAATAGTCAAAATATGTAACAAGAAAATGTCAATCTTAATACTTGCAAAATAATATCCGGTAAAAGTACTTATTACTTTTAATTCAAACAAAATACCCACTTTCCCAGGATGTGAAAACATGTGTAAGATGCTGTGTGTGCTATTGAAATCAGAAATATTTCATTACAAGATCTACATCAGTTAACAGCGTTTCCATGATTTTACGCAATACATTTAACAAAAGATTATTGTGAAGCTGATTTATTTACAGAAACTTTTCAATCTTACTCAAGCTTGTATTTAAATCTTAATGTACATGTCAACTTTTTTCACTCTGCATTTCTAAAGCAGCATTTATGTCTTGCACAAACTTGCATAAAATTTCCAAACAGGCACATAGCACTTGAAGCGCACTCAGTAACACATAATCAATAGATGACCTTTTATCATGGTTCTTGCCTACAGGCTTTTAACAAAGGATAATCCATTAGATTAAAAATATGTCATTTCTGTATAGTGAGAAAATAAGCAAATGATGGAAGAAGAAAGCAGGGTTTTTTTTAACCAACTTTTTACTTAGGCATTATATTACAATTCTTCTACTCATTATACAGAAAGTCTGCATTCAATACGCACCTCTATTTTACTTCAATAAGTTTAATGATAATGATGAGTGACATTTGACAATATAGGCTCATTCTGTTTATCTAATTGTTTGAAAAGTCAGGAAGTACAAAAAAAATCTATATAGGAAATTGTTTTACAGTAGTGTAGGTTCGAACCTTTACTCAAGGAGCTTCTCTCTACCGCAGAGAAAAATTCAGCTAAAGGGTGAATAGTCAAAATATGTAGCAAGAAAATGTAAAATAAATTGAAACAATCAACAAATGTGTAACTTTTTCATTGGATGATGGTAACATTGTATTCACATATTTTGAAATTTGACCTATAATTGTGTACAGGTTTGTTTTTACAAACACATTACATAACATTTTCAATAGCTGCGTGTTATATTAGTGAAATGTCACCAAGGCATAGTTTGTAACGTGCAGGGGCGGATTGGCCATTACCTTTACCGGGAAGCTCCCCGGGAGGCCTGTGGCCTAAAGAGGCCGCCTTCTATTTTTTCTTTTTTTTGTGTGTCACCCGGCGCGGTCGGAAGGAGGGCAACAATCCAAAAATTGGTGGCCAGTGGTAAGCACCAGGCAGCCTCATGCATCGCGAGGCTGCCTCGTGCTACAGCACTGTGGGTCATACAGCACTGTGCACCGATCAGACAGGAAGCAGAAAATATTCACTTCCTGTCTGTCTGGTCATCTCTGCAGAGCAACACTGCAGAGCGCGCCGGCCCTGATACTTAAGGTAAGTGAGAGGGGCTACATCTGGGAAAACTATATGTGAGGGGGCTATACCTGTGAAAACTATATGTGAGGGGGCTATATCTGTGAAAACTATATGTGAGGGGGCTATATCTGTGAAAACTATATGTGAGGGGGCTATATCTGTGAAAACTATATGTGAGGGGGCTATATCTGTGAAAACTATATGTGAGGAGGCTACATCTGTGAAAACTATATGTGAGGGGGCTATACCTGTGAAAACTATATGTGAGGGGGCTATATCTGTGAAAACTATATGTGAGGGGGCTATATCTGTGAAAACTATATGTGAGGGGGCTATATCTGTGAAAACTATATGTGAGGGGGCTATATCTGTGAAAACTATATGTGAGGGGGCTATATCTGTGAAAACTATATGTGAGGAGGCTATATCTGTGAAAACTATATGTGAGGAGGCTACATCTGTGATAACTATATGTGTGGGGGCTATATCTGTGAAAATTATATGTGAGGGGGCTATATCTGTGAAAACTATATGTGAGGGGGCTATATCTGTGAAAACTATATGTGAGGAGGCTACATCTGTGAAAACTATATGTGTGGGGGCTATATCTGTGAAAATTATATGTGAGGGGGCTATATCTGTGAAAACTATATGTGAGGGGGCTATATCTGTGAAAACTATATGTGAGGGGGCTATAGCTGTGAAAACTATATGTGAGGGGGCTATATCTGTGAAAACTATATGTGAGGGGGCTATATCTGGAAAAACTATATGTGAGGGGGCTATATCTGGAAAAACTATATACAAGGTAGCTACATCTGGGAAAACTATATGTAAGGGGGCTGCATCTGGGAAAACTATGTGAAGGGGCTACATCTAGAAAAACTATATGTGAGGGGGCTACAGCTTTTTTCCTGCATTGCTTTAGAAATGACCCACTGTGTATTAAGTCATCATATCTAGGTTTTGCTAAATGTTTCCACAACCAAATTCCAAGTTCTAAATCCCGCCTACTTTTGTGTTGGCCCCACCTACATTTAAGTTGGCCCCGCCCACATGAGGCCACTTCAATAATATTTTTCCAGGGCCACTTTAAGTTCCCAATCCGCCCCTGGTAACGTGCTATCAATTGTAAAATTAAAAATGAAGACAAAGGGCACAAAAATTAGCACTGAAAGTCATATGGACACATGAAACAAGACTTGCAAATCTACTCCAAACATTTACAAAATAGTGGTAATAAGTATCTATGCAAGTGTGTTACTATAGGACAATTGGGTGTGCAACACTACAAATTGTAAAATATAGTATAAACAATTATATCCAATACAGGGAAATAAATCTAAGTGCTTTCACAGGAAACTAAAGACACATAAAGAAGAGGTTTCTACCACAAGTTGCATACAGTCTAATTAGGAAAACAAACAGAGACAATAGGTCAGAATTAAGTGCATATATTAATCTGAGCCAGAAAGGTCAAGGTGCAAAGTGAGGGCCACAATGATTTACTCAGCAAGAAATGCTTAAAGCCCCTATCAGGGTGTTGTTGGTATGATGGGATGATGTTATGTATATGTGAAAATAGGAAGCTCTAGATATCATCATCATCATCAACATTTATTTATATAGTGCCAGCAAATTCCGTAGCGCTTTACAATTGGGAACAAACATTAATAAGAAAATACTGGGTAATACATACAGAGAGGTAAGAGAACCCTGTTTGCAAGCTTACAATCTATAGGTATATGGAGTATCATAGAAGAAAGGTGTTAACTCAAAGAGAGCCATGTACGTATTTGGCCAATAAGGCAGTCCTGCTACAGAAGAGTGTAGAGTGCAAGCTTAGTGGGTGATTCATGTTATCATTAATATTATACAATATTGTATAAAGGTATATACAATAAATATATACACAGCAAAGGTGTTGGTTTTGGCTTGTGACCGATTACAATCTAAAAAGTGAATGAGGGAAAATGTTGGGTACCAAGCAGTTTTTAAGTTGCTTTTGAGTGCGAGATTCGTTCATGTACAATATTATTGTTTAAAGAAATGTAATTGTTGCAATCAATGGAGAACATTGTAGATGCTTTATAATTACTGCTACTATCTATAACACTGCAAAATATATTAAAGGTTTGGAGGAAAATAATAATAATACTTTTATTGGTACTATTAATCATAATATTAAAAAATAATGGTATTCATTGTTAGGGTCATTTCATTTTACACTAAGCTCCCGTCAGCAGTGATATGAGGAATTTCATTAAATCAGTTCGATTTATGCGTTTCTTACATTCAAAGTTTATGCTTTTAACATTTGTTTTTTAAAAAGTCAAACTGTAATTTTATACATGTTAATCTCATAATAATAGAAAGGTATTTGTAGCCCCTGGGGTGATATTGTACAGAGTCAAATTATAATGAAAAGAGAGTTTAAGAGTGGTATCCATACAGGGGAGATTTCCTCAAATATGGTTAAAAATAATACTATAAAGTGTTCCACTTATAAAAGCTACAGCACAGAAATACTATGCCAAAATAGACTGAAATCATATGGGAAAAAAAACCTAAATTTACAAAAAGTTTACAGCATTTTGGGAAAGTAGAGTGCTATAGACCCACCGGTAAGATCAATCCAAATGAAAGGCACAGGGACCACCGAAAACTAATATTTCCTGTGTATTATGTATATTATATTATATAAGCAAATTATTTAATTTAAAAAAAAAAAACATTAGTCTCCCTGGGATACATTAATAAAAAATTGAATGTCCATTATCCATTAAATGCTTTTAAAATGGTCCACCAAATGGTACCATGAGCTTGTTGTAAGCCAACCCTACCTTAGGATACATTCAGGTTTTGTTATCACAATTACTTACCAATTATAAATGTGACAAAGTCAATTCCACCAATAATCTCTGCCCCTTTCCCAGCTAAACCCCACCTCTTTGCCTGCAGGATTGCTGGGGGGGCACAGAAAATGTCCATTCCCTGCTCATTATCATCATCATCATCATCATCAACAACATCATCATTAGCTATTTATATCTTGCAATATAAAAATGGTGCTTTACTTAGCGCCATTATTGTGGAAGAATTCTTATGCAAATGGTTTTAAATATGCAGCATAATTTATTTAGCTTAAAGTTTTACTAAGATGCTTTTTATATTAGGTTCCCCACACCTCTTAGATTGTAATCTCAGTAAGGCAGGATCATCTTTACTTTCTGCTTCATGTCATTGAACATAGCTTTTTTGTATCATGAGCCCCTCATTGTTCGATAATGCAAAATATGTCAGCACGTTTGTAAATAAAAGATTATATTAACAAATGACAATAAGTTAAAATGTAAACATGCCAGTGTTTGGGAAATTCTAATGGCTAGAGCATTACTAGATTATCTGGTAATCATTATGGAGTCTTTAATATTGGTAAGCTCAACACTAGTGGTACTGCCAGAACAATGAATAACTATTCTTCTCCGTTGTTATATAAAAATGCGCCCCATACATACACTCTCAACACAACACCACTCCAATATCACTGATCCAGCGCAAGCACTATGTGTATGCATGAGCTCTCCTGTCAATATAATGGAATTTTAAATGTAAACAGAATGGTACTGTATTACATGCTAACCACCAGGTAATTGGGCTCTGTATTGTATACCGCCCACCAGAGAATGGTATCTGTTTTGAACACTGGTCACAGGAATGGGCTCTGGACAGGATTTTTGCCCTGGTGTTTACTGTGTGGCAGAACAGTGTTGTTGTATAATGTGTGGGGTACAACTCTGGTATAATGATTGAAGTCACTGCTGGGATTATTGTGTGTATGTGTGTCCAGCAATGGTAAGAATAGTGAATGTGGTGGGGTCATCTTGACAGCTTTGCATTGGGTGTCAAAACAGTTTGTTCCATCACAGAGTGTGACATTAATGTGAATGGAGAAGGCTATGCCCCTGACAATTCCAGAACAATTCAGTAGTCATAAGTGTAGAAACCAGAGAATTCTTATCACTTCAGAACAGTGCAGTTCTAAAACATACCCTCATAGAGTGCTACTGGGTAATATGTTTGCACTTTATTTTCAACAATAAGATTTACTAAGATTTCTCAAATATGGGGAACACAAAGCAAAAAGCAAAAAGAAAGGAAAGGTGGGAGGGTTTAGGTGGGGGAGGGGGAGCTGCATACGTATCAATACAAGAAATACAGGTGATACAAATAATTGCAGGTCAATGACAATGTTTGCACTTTTTGAAGAAGCACTGTGAAAAGTAACTTTCCTAACTTCATTTACACCTTTTTTTGGTTGCAAGTGAGAAAAGTTAGGACAGGATAAATAAAACCTGACTTGGAAGGTGTTTTGAACAGGAGTCATAGAACCCTAATTTGCATTTACACAGACTTTCTAGCTTTGACATCAACAGGAAGGGGGTATGTGGGATTGTTCACTTTTGGGGAGTCAATTTGATATTGAAGAGTGTCCCTGTTTTCTGCTTCTTCCAGCAACAGAATCTTGATCATATGTGAGTCTATCAATTCTGTGTTTTATCCTTTTTATTTTTACAAGAAACCATTACATTATATCTTTGTATGTCATTTGATTAATTGTTTTATCTTAAGCATTGTGGATTTATTTTCCATATTAAATTACACTTAATAAGTTTAGGACTCTGTTTTTCCTCAAATTTACATGTCAGACAGCTTGGTCAAAACGCTATATAGTTGAAATTGGGAAAATCATTTTGGTTTACAATAACTCAGATTAAAGTAAATTGTGATAGATTAGTAGTAAGGGAGAAACAAAGGCTTCCTAAGAAAGAGTGTCAACTAGTGTGTGGCATAAATAGGGAAGGATTTAACCATGGTGAGTGTGTTTGTGACAAATGCCAATCATTATCCTCATATAATTGCCATTACAGAATAAAATTAGAAGTAAAGTGCTAAAATATATTATTTATTGAAATTGTCATATAAACGAACATATGAGAACATGCTTATTTTGCTACTAGTCCTTTAATTCAGTGATATTTTACCTTTTTTAACCAGGCGATTATGTGTCAGTGTGTCATTGTTTTGTGACCCCAAGTGTCAATGTACCAAGCATCAGGGTCCTCAACCGTCAGTGGACCATTGTTCTGGAACCCCAAATAACACAGATCCTAAAGGAATGTATTGCACATAGGACAATTAGTAGACCCTAAAACAGAAACCACTTGGATCCTGGCCCACAGATTGTGCAGTTCTGCTTTAAATGATAATAGAATAAAAAAACTTGAACGCATTAGTATAATCTACAAACAGCAGAATTCCTATCAGTGATCCAATTAAAAGACACTGCAGTCAACCTCTATTAGCCACCTTTTGCTGAAAATTACAACAGGAAAAAATACATTATAATGAGCTGCACAACAAATGTAAACAGAATGTCAAATATATCAAGTTCTATGGAACTATGGGAACATTTACATATAGATTTGTGAATGTTTTTAATAATTATTTTATATAATGTTGTAGGGTTTGTGTTCCTTTTAGTGCAAGCTCATTATCGCAAAGTGGTTTATTTATGTTATAATATATTATTTCCTTAGTACCAAGAAATGATCCCTATGAACGCAAAGTGTCAATGTTTGCGCTGTGACACCTCTATTTCTAGGATCACCACATGATTTACAGTTTGACACAGCAATCCTCAGAGGTTAGTAAAATAATCTGTAAATAGGTCCTTAGGTCTAGATCATCAGCAATGTTCAAACAGACTTTTCTGCAGGTGTAAATCTGGGCTCATGTGCTAGTAGGCAATACTCTGATTTGACTTTTTACTATTTCATGCACCATGACACTATGTTCTCCCGCTTCGTAAATGACCCCCAATGTACATCTTTTTACACAAGTGGATAAACCAATATTCTACAATTAGAATATTAGATAGAACTTGGTAAATATTACAAGTAATACACTTTAAAACCACTAAAGGTCTTTATTATATATTAATTCAATTTTTTAAATATATATTCTTTTATAGTTTTAACAAGATTAGGGGCTAGATTTACTAAGCTGCGGGTTTGAAAAAGTGGGGATGTTGCCTATAGCAACCAATCAGATTCTAGCTTTCATTTATTTAGTACCTTCTACAAAATGACAGCTAGAATCTGATTGGTTGCTATAGGCAACATCCCCACTTTTTCAAACCCGCAGTTTAGTAAATCTAGCTCTAGATGTTAATGGTAATCCCTTTAAATAATAATCTCTAAATGACTGGCTGCTCTCACTCCAATGTCTACAAATGGTACGTATAAGAAACCATTTTAATAGTGAAAAAATTGATATAACATATCATGAACACCAGTTTCTTCACTGTTGTTGTTCTATCATTCCACTTTCACAGTCTTACAATCAAACTTAAACACATTTGAATTATATGTTAAAAAAAAAATTGCTGCTGGACCTGTATGCATGTCACACATAATGCTTTCTAAATAGCCATAAATCAACCAGTGGATATGATTATAATTCAATTTGTACCTGTTTTAAATGCTCACTTGCCAAAAACAAAATTACGATGCGCAGCATGCAAAATAAAACCAGATACTACAATAGATGTGTATTTGACTACTATTGAAAAACTTTAGATATTTTCAGGGACAAAATCTGCCAAGGGTTGTTCTTATATTCTGTTGAGTGGGACAAATGCTACATTTTAATTGAGAAAAATTTTAATCGAGAAGATTGATTGTAGTAACAGAACGGACAAGTTCCATATTACTTCCTATCAAAATATTAGTCGCCATGCCTCTGGTCTAGGAAGAAAGGAAACCACCAGGGGTACCAAAGACCAAAGGGTGTAAAGAAAATTATTCATGTGTGCAATGGAGGAAGACATGCCATTGCATGATAAGCATCCAGCCTTTATTAATTGCTTCACAATCATGCAAAGATGCAAAAAGGCGCTAAAATCAGAATCTAATAGTGTGATTGATGTCTGCTCTTGCTTGGCAAGAGCAGCACAGAACTGAAGTGAAACCATGATCTGATAAATCACACACTTAACCCGATACTGAAGAAAAAGCCTTGACCTGTCAGCATGTCAACACTGGGGATCCTAATCTGATTTTGTGTTGGGGAAAGTCAACAGCCTAAAAATAATTGCAGGAGTCTCATGCTTATGTTCTGGCAGAAAAGATACTGCTGCTGATCTAAGGTGACACTAAGGGAGCTGGTGAAACACTGCCTTGTCTAACCAGCTGCTAAGTAGCTAGTGACTCTGTTTCCCAGCAGAGAGACAAATCTCAAAGGAAAGATTGTCTATTCATTGCAAATGCTTTTTTGCTTACAAGGCTGGTTAAGTACCGTACATTAGGCAACTGCAGAGCTGATGACAAGTTATATTACAGAGCTAAGTTTTCAAAAATAAAATAAAAGCTTGAGCAAAACTCAAAATTGGGATCTATTGATCACTAAGAGGAACAGTTTGTCTATAGTCATTGCACTTGAACCAAACATCTAATGGTGTATAGGACATTTTTGCTTGCTGCTGGATCTTCTGGCAAAAAAAGTGTACCATGTGCAGACAACACATTCCTCATAACGATCAGCAGATTGATAGCAAATAGTTATTGACAACTTGTTTTACTCTGATCAGACTACATTATTTGGTGGAAGGATCCTACCCTTCTAAAGAAACCTACATACATGATGGAGAAACGCGTTAATGATAGTGATGGCCAAATTATTTTGTATCGTCGGTGGAGATTATAATTTTTTGATTGTTTGATATAGAACTATAGGGATTTTTGTTCGTGGGTGGATTTATAAGTGTATTTATATGTAGATAATAGATTGAGATATATATCCTTTTGTGTGATCTTACATTTTTATAATCTATAATAGTAACACATATATAAGATTAAACATAATTACTATGATTGAGTTGGAGTTGTGGCATTACAATATTGTTGAAGGAGCAGAATTTAGCACAAAGATATATTTGATAAAGAAGACAAATTGTATTGTATGTCTGTGTTTATTACTACTATTTGCTATTGGTGCCTCCAGATATTGCGTAGAGATGGATTGAACATATGGTGAATGAAATTTGGTGGTGTATATGTGTGGATTTTAGGAATTATTGGGCATTTTGATATACTGTATTTCCCCATGTATAAGACTCACCTTTTTCCCCAAAATTTTGGGTCTAAAAAAAGGGTGCGTCTTATACGCTGCCAGCGCTATTTACCTGAATGAAGAAGATGATCCCTGGTGTGAGTATGAGAGAGAAGTCCCCGCTGAACCGATCTGCTCTTCCTAGTTTCAGGGAAAAGGACCTTCAGGTCCTTCAGGCGCCTCCCACAGTCTCTCATGTCTCGGAGCTGTCAGTCACGTGACCGGCAATAATTGAGCCCAGCGTGTTTGTAGTATGGGATGTACCGTATTCATGTCACTATGCTAGATGGGCTATCAGTATTAGGCATGTTACCATATTTGGTCTGATTAGTAGTTAAACATCCGTAACATAACCATCACTCCATCCACTTTATGAAATACATTTTTTTTTTCATTTTGGACCCCAAAATTAAGGTGCGTCTTATACATGGGTGCGTCTTATACATGGGGAAATACGGTATGTATAAAGTTTAAAGGACAACATAGTCCAGTCCTGTATGGGACTGTTTAGTATGGTATTTGTGTACATTGCTTGGAGAATGTTATGATTTATGTTTAAATAAATACATTTAAAAAAATGTCATTGTTGATTTAATATTTCTGTGCAAATATGTGACATCACAAACAGCTGTGTGCCTGCGCCAGGATGAAACAAGAGACTTAGTTAACATTTAATTTCACTGATTTTTGCCACCTCTGGTATAAATTTATGGCTTAAGGAGATATGGTTTCATTTGTGCGCTCTTGACCCAGTTCCAGCTCATTCATTTATTTTGCCATGCAAAATGAAACTTAATATTTATGGACCTAACTCTTATTTAGGTGCATCATTGGCCTTGTCCTGCAGCAGTTCGGGAGGCCCATGATCTTCCCAGGTTGACCCATAGTTAAAGTTTATGAGCTACGCACTTCATTAAATGCATCCGTGAATATCCATCCACTTTGTCCACTTAATTTGATATCATCACAATGGTGCTGCAGTAAATGACTTTCTTATGTTCCAATCCCATTTTTCTTTTTGATTAAAAACTGGTATGGGTAGTCTCCCCTTAAATTATAGTCTATCTCCTTGACTTGTGATCATTATAATATGTTTTTCATTTTTACAGTAGTTGTTATGCCTCATACACGCAAATGTTGATTTTATGCACATTATTAAACCTTATTACAGTACATTGACACCGTTAGTCCAGAAAATATTGTAAGCTAATGGACTGGTACATATAAACTATATGACAAGTGTTTTCTTTGCTTTGCTTTGCCTTTATTGTTCAAAAGTTAATGTCATGTTAAGTACAATGGACTTGCAGGGAAGCTTTAAGAACAGGCTTCAATTGCTCTGTTAAAGGCAAAGACAAACTACAAAGTTTTGTCTAAGTTTCGAACTAGCATTGTTTTTCAACACTCGTATATGAACCCTTACACTATTATGCCATGTATATTTTGCTTATATTGTACAACAGTGTTTCCCAACTCTCATCCTTCACAAGTCCCCCAAACAGTCATGGCTTAAGCATATCCATGCTTGTGTACAGGTGACTTAATTAGTGCCTCAGTCATTTTGATTCAAACACCTGTGCTCAAGCACTGACATTCTAAAACCTGGACTGTTATAAGCATTTAATAACAATTTGGTGTCTTTATTTTGGATTATTTTAATGTTCTGCAATCTATTTTCAGTCCATCTTATAGTATTATTCTAAGAGATATAAACTGTGCATACGTAAACTCTATATGATACTGACAAAAGAAATGTGAATTATTTAATATTTAATTTCTTTAATGTTAAATTCCACTTTTTACTATTCTGGAAAAATTAGAGTAAACTGAAAAATAATTGTGATAAGACCACCCAAGAAATTGGCAAATAAATGGTCATTTTATTGAAAGAGAGGCTGGGTTAGAACATTTAACAACAGTAAAGGCTCGCAGAGTGGTATTTTTTCTAAATAGGTCTTACTAAAAAGATTTCTTATAAGCCCATGATTAATCCAAAGCTTGTATTGTACCATCCAAATCAAAAGCCCTCTCACTAATAATCTTTTATGTCATTCAATTTTATTGTTAAGTTTCAGACTCTACTTAAGCAACATCCATTTCCAATTAGTAATAAGAAATAGCTATTTAGTGCTGTAAATTAGTTGTACGCTGTAATCTGACAAAAATGTTATAACAAAACATTAGGAAACACATTGCTTTGAGAAAAAACAAATAAAAAGGCTTATTTGATTTTCCTTTACTTTCATATTGTTCACTGTAAAAGTGAATTTATTTCTTATAGGTAAAATACAACAGCTTTTTAATACAGACACTTCATAAAAGATGGTATTTGCATAAAATAGATAATATAGGAAACTACATTAGTGCTTCACATCATTTTAAAGTAACACGTTAGTCCCCTGATTGCTTTTCATATCAGCTATTTCATTGCACACTGCTTTTATACAGTGGGGAGAGATGGACCTTAAACCTATGTGTGTTATTTTTATGAATGGACTTTGCGTTTAGCAGTGTCATCAGCATTATCATCATTATCATCATTTATTTATGTAGCGCCAACATATTCCGTAGCGCTTTACAATTGGGGACAAACATAGTAAACTAATAAACAAACTGGGTAAAACAGACAAAGAAGTGAGAAGGCCCTGCTCGCAAGCTTACAATCTATTGGACAATGGAAGTTTGACACATGAGGTTAAGTCTACATTTGCAGTCGGCCCAGCCAGACTGCAAAGGTAAAAGTGACTCATAAGCTAAATAATCCTGTCACACAACAATGTTGGTCAAAGGATAGTTGTATAATGGGTGGTAATAGGGTAATGTAGTGAATTTAAGAGGGTGGTTGAGGAATATTATAAGCTTGTCTGAAGAGGTGGGTTTTCAGAGAACACTTGAAAGCTTGTAGACCAGAGGAGAGTCTTAGGGCTAGATTTACTAAGCTGCGGGTTTGAAAAAGTGGGGATGTTGCCTATAGCAACCAATCAGATTCTAGCTTTCATTTATTTAGTACCTTCTACAAAATGATAGCTAGAATCTGATTGGTTGCTATATGCAAAATCACCACTTTTTCAAACCCGCAGCTTAGTAAATCTAGCCCTTAATGTGCGAGGGAGAGAATTCCATAGAGTGGGTGCAGCCCGAAAAAAGTACTGTAACCAGGAATGGGAGGATGTAAAGAGTGTGGATGAGAGACACAGATCTTGTGCAGAATGGAGTTGCCGACTTGGGAGATATTTTGAGACAAGAGAGGAGATGTATGTTGGTGCAGCTTTGTTGATGGCCTTGTAGGTTAGTAAAAGTATTTTATATTGGATTCGGTAGAAAACAGGCAACCAGTGTAGAGACATAAAGAGTGATTCAACAGAGGAATAATGATTTGCAAGGAAAATCAATCTTGCCGCAGCATGCAAAATAGATTGTAAGGGTTTGAGTCTGTTTTGGGGAAGACCAGTAGAAGGGAATTGCAATAGTCAACGCGGGAAATGATAAGTGTATGAATTAAGGTTTTTGCAAGGTCTTGTGTGAGATATGTGTGAATTCTGGAAATGTTTTTTAGATGTATGTAACATGATTTAGATATAGAGTCAATGTGGGGAACAAAGGATAGGTGTGAGTCAAGGATTACACCTAGGCGGCGAGCTTGTGGGGTGGGATTTATGGTCATGTTATCAACAGAGATAGAAATATCAGGTATGCTCTTTTTGGTGGGTGGGAATATTATTAACTCTGTTTTAGAAAGATTAAGTTTGAGTTGGCGAGAGGACATCCAAGATGAAATCGCAGAAAGACAGTCAGTTACATGGGACAACACAGATGTCGAGAGATCAGGAGAGGATAAATAAATGTGGGTATCATCCGCATAGAGATGATACTGAAATCCAAAGGAATTTATTAGATTTCCAAGAGAAGCGGTATAGATAGAGAACAGCAGAGGACTTAGCACTGAGCCTTGCGGTACTCCAACTGATAATGGAAGCGGAGCAGAGGTGGCCCCAGAGAAATTAACAGTGAACAAGCAATTAGAAAGGTAGGATGAGAACCAGGATAGAACAGTGTCTTGAAGTCCTAGGGATTGCAGCATTTGTATGAGAAGAGAGTGGTCAACTGTGTCAAATGCAGCCAAGAGATCCAGGAGAATTAGGAGAGAGTAATGGCGTCTAGTTTTAGCAGTGATCAGATCATTGACAACCTAAGTCAACGCAGTCTCTGTGGAGTGTTGAGAACGAAAGCCAAACTGAAGATGAGGATGAGGGTGGGGATGTCTGAAGATAAGAAGTGAGGGAGCTATGCAGAGAAATCCTCAATAAATTGTTGGTGTGCTCCAGGGGAACGATAGATCACCGCAACACGCAGAGAGAATGGATAAAAATGTGAATAGCATGTACTTCAAAAGATGTGAACGTGAGTGATGGGGCATTTGGTAGAACTGTGAACGTTCACTGTGGGGAGAGAAGTAGTCCAACCCCACCTCCTTGTCTGCCTTCAGGTCTGGAGGTGTGGGTGAGTTAGAGGCCACCATGTGAAAGTGCTGCATGTGAGGCAGTGTCTGATTGCATGAGCCATGTTTCTGTTATTGCCAGAAGGTTGAGGTTTTTTGAGAAGAAAAGATCATGTATGGAGGTAAGTTTGCTACAGAGCGTGCATTCCAAAGGGCACATTTAAAGGACTTTGGGAGAGAGGGGAGGCAGGTGATGTGTTTGAGGTTTGCTATAGAGCGGTAGTGTTCTGATGTGTGTGTGTGAGGAGTGTGGGGGACCTGGATTAGGTGATATATCACCGGCTAATAGAAGCAGTGAGAGAGAAAGATAGGTAAGGGGATTGTAAGATGTGTGACCTTTTATTTTCAAATGAAATCAGGAACTCCAGATAGTCAGCAACCATTATGAATGTATACATGTTTTAGGAAAAAGGGAACCCTAAAGGAGAGAAATATACTGGGTCTAAGTATTAATTCTGATAGTAAAAAAACACTAACTTGCCCTTTGATGTAAGTACTAACTGGAAGTGGCATATCATCTCCAGTTGGAGAAAACAGTGTATGTAAAACTTAAAATATGCATGGTGTTTTCTAAAAGGTCTATTCTGACCAATGAGGTCGGCATTCTAATTAAAAATATTGTTAAAAAAATATACATTTTTTAATAAATACTGACAGGTGAGTACAATTTAGGATCTGCAGGTAACAGAATTTCCATCATTTGGTGAATTAATTCAAAGACCAAGGGCCAAAACCGAACTGTTAAGGGATGATCCAACCAAATATATAAATAAATAACCCAGTGTTCCCATAATATCTCCAGCACGGATCAGAGGACCAGGGAAACACCTTGTGCAGCCTGGATGGAACAAGATACCATCTGGCATATATGTTATAAGCATTTTCTTTTAGAGCTACTTTGCTTAAACCTTTGGTTACTCTGTGTAAGCTGTGTTCCCAGGCCTCGTCATCCAGTGTAATGTTTAAGTCTCTTTCCCAGGATGCTTCATGAGTTTCAGGAGATTGCTTCTCAGAGCAATGTACTGAGTTACATAGACTGGAGATAAATTCTTTGAGACTTGTTGAGTAACTAATAGGTGTGGTAAATCTGGGTTACTTGTCTTAGTTTAGGTAATTTCATCTGCATTGGAATTAAGATTTTTTTATTTATAAATACTGAGAGATGATTATTTAAGTGAGTCCATATATATTCTGCAGATCAGCAATAGTAGGTTGAGCAAATTCCCCTGAAATATAGAGGAATCTTTTGATATCTGTTTTGAGCCATGGAAGAAAGAAGCTAGTAGTGTTTACTGAAGGTAACACTGGATGATGCCAGAGTGAAATATGGGGTGAAAAGTACGATGATAGTTCATAAAGTGCATTAGTTTCATCCAAATTGTTAGTGCAAGTTTAGTCATCTTAATTTCATAAGCTCAGGTGGTGTACGTCCTTTTGAGAGTCATGGAGTCCAGGCGGTGCTCTCGATGAAGCACTTATTCCATTTCAACTCATTTTTTTTAATCCAGGACTTGCATGACTAGATTTTGTCACTGTGAGGTTTCACGATTTTTCCACAGTTGGGGTAGGGTAAGCCATTGATTCTACCCATCAATACAATATACATGTTGTTCCTTAAATTTAAGTATTGTATACTTTAAATTAGCGGGTGAAAATTAGATTAATATCATTGGTAACAGTCCTTTGAAGCAGAGATACCTAAGTATTGAATAATGTCAGGATACTAGGGCGTTAGAGCCTAGACTCACAGAGTAGCCTACCCCCAAGGATTCTGTTGGGGGAATTTAATTCTTCCGCGAGTAACACAGCGCTAAATTTATTACCGGTAATACGGTCATTTCAACCCTTAATTCAGTGCACTATTACTGTAACGTTGCGTTTTTACAGTAACGCGGCCAATTGAATTCCCCCCTTTGAGTCACACAGGCAAGGAGAAGTCAAAGATACAAAGGTATCTTTATTACAGAGTGTAAAAGCAACTGTAAAACACTGTATAAGAATACAATTAAATAATGACCAGAACAACCAGCAAGCTCTCTGCCATTGCTGGCAAACTTAGTAGCATTGTAGTTTTGTTATAGATATAAGTGAAGCTGAAACCAAATTTCACATGTATCAAATTTTATAGTTGAACAAGTTATTTCACAGATGTGAGAAGTTTCATCAATACAACCTTCAAGTTCCTCTTTTTCCATGGACAGTGCCATGTAAGAAAAATAAATAAATAAAAACTTGCAGCATACATCCACTCTAACAGATCCACTTGCTACAGTAAACATCAGCACCAGCGCAGAGCTGGTGCCACTATGGGGAGGCACAAAAAACAGTATGCCCACCTTCCCGGAGATCACTAGCCCTGCGCTCCTAGATTGAGGCTTTAACCCAAACCGCCTGGGCTATATGGGCCAGAATAAATAACAAGCATAGGACCCTTGGAATGGCAACTTTGCCACCCCAGTGGTCCCAATATAAAAATATTTAAGAAAAGGAGAAAACCAGTCCAGGCTGTTAAGCGCTGGGGCTGGTTGAGGATTTAGGAGAAGGAATAGAAAGAATTTAGGGGTGAGGAATGCTGCTCACTTTTTTTACTATTATTTTCTTATTTTACTCAGTGTATTGTATATGGTAAATGTTTTTTCTCATTAAAATTACATGACAAGACCCAATCTCCACCAGCTCTGGGCCAGTGGAAAATTCAGATTTCTTTACATTCTCTCCATCGAAGTTCTGGGGGGTGAATGTATCAAGCTGAGAGTTTGCCGGCGGGTTTGAAAAGTGGAGATGTTGCCTATAGCAACAAATCAGATTGTATCTTTTTGTAGAATGTACTAAATAAATGATAGCTAGAATCTAATTGGTTTTTCAAACCCGCCTGAAAACTCTCAGCTTGATATATTTAACCGCTGCTGTCAAAACATGTAAAAATGTGTAGCCAAATGCGGAATGAGTTGACTAGCCAGTGCAATGGTTTTTAATATTGTCCAACTCTATATTGTTTCTTTGGTTAAAACCAGTGTTTGAAATAGGGGTCTATACGGTGGTATGCCATGCCATCACTTCCCCTACTGCCTTCATTGTAAAGCTATCAAATTATATTCACTTTCCTTGCTGCCACTTCTAAATTTCCATACCACTACTTATAAATTTCCACTTTGACCAATGGTCAGAGCACAAAAAATAGTCATCATTTCAATATTCTCCATCATCTGGTCTGTAAAGTATACAATACAAACTACTTGAGTTCCTTTCACAAAAGTGGTTACACTGTAATACCAATTACCTTGGAACTGTATGGAGTACAACTTTTGCACATCCAAAGCACCTGTGCACATCATTTTAACAGCTTCTGTATGACCACGATCCATCACTAATGCTCCAGATTACTATTCCTGAATATATTCATTTTCATAATTTTAGAAAGTGCGTAGACTGTGTGAAAAATAAATAACTGCAGCAGTCATACATTTGACATCTGTTACTTTTCACACTGTACTTGTGTACAGATGACCAGCACATATTTAATGCACTTAGAAAAGGCTTAATAAATAGGCTTTTGTCCTAAGGCATTATTAGAATGCTGCACAAATTCACCTAGCAAACTGCTGCATTCTGAGGGTTCATTATAACACAGTAGTGAATTGGGGAATCTAAGATTCCTATTACTCATTTAATATGTTCTAATACACCCATGTGACACCAGCCTTAATTTGAAAAGTTAATAGTTTTTGTGTGTGGGTTTGTTCATCCCTGAAGAGTACATTAATTTAGGAAATATTATATCATTTTGCTGCCATTGTACTAAATGAGCTGCTCACTGAACTGATTGATGAGCTCTTGAACAATAGTGAAACATGCACCAAAAAACATTATTATTATTATTATTATTATTATTACCATTTATATATATAGCACCACTAATTCTGCAGCGCTGTACAGAGAACTCACTCACATCAGTTCCTGCCCCATTAGGGCCTCCAGTCTAAATTCCCTGACACACACACACACACACAGATACAGGCAGACAGACACACACAGACTAGGGTCAATTTTGTTAGCAGCCAATTGACCTACCAGTATGTTTTTTTTAATGTGGGAGGAAACCGGAGCACCCGGAGGAAACCCACGCAAACACGGAGAGAACATACAAACTCCTCACAGATAAACCATACAATTTAGACTTTACTTTTACATGTCTACAAGCACACCATTTTAAGTGTTTAAAAATAAACTACAGAAAAAACTTCGTCAGCTGACATGATAACCAGTCCTTCTGCTTAAATTGATCTTACAAAAGCAGTAGGAGAAATATCATTGAGGTGATGCAGTAATGGTAGATGGTGGTAATGTGAAGGGTACATAACATTATTTTTGTAATTGAAGATATATTCATGATAAAAGGATGCTGGCTACATTTGGGATATACATAGCGGTGCAGAATTTGCTTGCGCTATATAAATAAATGTTGATGATGATGATGATTCTTGGATTATTTTCCGAGAAAGGGGTAAATATACTGTAAAATGGATATTGTTAAATGACTATTTAACTTGACCTCTAATTATTGGATAAATAAAAGGATTTTTTGCACCAATAACAGACTGCCACAGTGTCTCCATTTGCAGTGAATGTCAAGCCCTGGGTTATCACAGCGGTCTGTAATCGAATAGCAATTACAGCAATTCGCAGATGATCAATGACATACTGTTTGTCTAGGAGATCACTAGTACTAAAATACTACTGAACCTAAAATTCAAATTGCTTTATTTTAAAGTGTCTATAGCAGGGGTGTGCAAACCTGTCCTCAAGGGCCATATCCAGTTCATGTTTTTAGGATTTCTTTAATCATGTACAGCTGAGTTAATCTATTTGGCTGGGTCAGTAATTATCCCACCTGTTTCTACAGACAGAAATCCTAAAAACATGAACTGGATATGGCCCTTGAGGACAGGTTTGCCCACCCCTGGTCTATAGTAACATTTACTTATAAACCCGTTGCCCAGGTTTAAATCTTCACGTTATTAAGTAATCAATGAAACTGTCAACATTTTAAAAATAATTAGCAGCTAAGATGTCATCCAAATCCATGCAGTGGAAGGCCCAGAAGAGGGTCCCCATGTTAAAGTTCTGTCCAGCGTACACTCTTGGTAGGTCCAACAGGGATTCCAACCACTTCATTAGGCATCCCAGACCAATTGCCACCCCTCTGTGAAGTTTTCATCCAAATCCATCCAGTGGAAGACCCAGAACAGGATCCACTGTCAAAGTTCAACCCAGAGTACACCAACGGGTTGTCCAACTGGGACCATAACCCTCTTTAAACCTTGCCAGGATCCAAATGGACCACCTTAAATTGGTTTCATCCCAATCCGTGCAAGGGTGTCCAAATGCATAACCAGAGACACAAACAAACAAACAGACCAATGATTTTTATATACAAGATGTTGTCATCCAAATCCATCCAGTTGAAGGGCCAGAACAGGCTCCCTGGGTCAAAGTTCTGGCCACAAAATTTATGTTTTCAATATTTGTCTCTCTGTCGCTTTGTTGCATTATCGCGTTGTCGCTATGTGGTCTATTAGCTTACTTTTTCGATGCTAAATAACTATGTAAGATTTGGCAGCTTTACTGTGAGAGCTGTGGAAGATATTTACCAACAAACAAACACACAAAGAAACAAGCAAACGTCTCTTTTATATATATATATATATATATATATATATATATATATATATATGTGTGTGTATATATAAGATATATATATATACCGATCAGCCACAACCCTAAAACCACTCACAGGTGAAGTGCATAACATTGATTATCTCATTACAATGGCACCTGTCAAGTGGTGGGATATATTAGGCAGCAATTTAACAGTCAGTTCTTGAAGTTGATGTGTTGGAAGTAGGAGAAATGGGCAAGCATAAGGATTTGAGCAAATTTGACAAGAGCCAAATTGTGACGATTGGGTGAGAGAATTTCCCAAACAGTAGATCTTGTGGTTTAGTACCTGCCAAAAGTGAACCAGGGAATGACAGCCGACAAAATCATGGGTGCCCAAGGCTCATTGATTAATGTGGGGAGCAAAAGATAACCCGTCTGGTCCAATCCCACAGAATAGCTACTGTAGCACAAATTGCTGAAAAAGTTAATGCTGACTATGATAGAAAGGTGTCAGAACACATAGAGCATCACAACTTGCAGACCAGTCAGAGTTCCCATGCTGACCACTGTCCACTGCCGAAAGCATCTACAATGAACACATGAGCGCCAGAACTGGACTATGGAGCAATGGAAGAAGGTGGCCTGGTCTGATTAATCACATTTTCTTTGACATCATGTAGACAGTCAGGTGCGTGTGTGTCATTTACCTGGAGAAGAAATGGAACCAGGATACTCTACAGGAAGAAGGCAAGCCAGCGGAGGTAGTGTGATGCTCTGTGCAATGTTCTGTTGGGATATTTTGGGTCCTGGCATTCATGCAGATGTTACTTTCACAAGTACCACCTACTTAAACATTGTTGCAGACCAAGTTCATGGCAACTGTATTCCCTGATGCTAATGGCCTCTTTCAGCAGGATAATGCGTCCTGCCGCACTGCAAAAATTATCCAGAAATGCTCTGAGAAACATGACAGTTCAAGGTGTTGACTTGGTCTTTAAATTCCCCAGATCTAAATCCAATTGAGCATCTGTTGGATGTGCTGGAAAAACAAGTCTGAGCCATGGAGGCTCCACCTCGCAACTTACTGGGTTTAAAGGATCTGCTGCTAATGTCTTGTTGCCAGATACCACAGGACACTTTTAAAACTCTTGCGCCTTCCATTTACGTTTTTTTTTTATGTTGTTGCTGATCGGTATATATGGAAGCTTTAATCTGCATTGGAACTTTTAGGACCTAAATTACTTTAAACAATTAGGGGCATATTCAATTAACATGGCAAATCGCTGTTACGCGTGGCTGCACACTTTCCGTTACTGCAACATCACGGATTTCCCATTGCGCCCCATAAGGTTGCGAAGGGAAATCCGCGGTTGCGGTACTGTACTGGCACTTTATGTACGTAGCCGCGCAATCTGCTGTCTTAATTGAATATGCCCCTTACATTCTTCATTAATGTCATTGAAAGGCATTCCGAATCATCCTATCCGAGCATAAAATGGTATCACAGATAGTAGTTTGAAAGAATAACAAATGTACATAGAATGCACTGTAAACTAGTTCCTGTCAGATTATGGGAACTTTTATAAATACATTTGTAGATGTCTAAAAATTGGATCATCTTGAATTGTTAAAATCGTATTTTGGGCTTTTCAGGGTTTGCAAAAATATTTGAAACATAACATTAGAATACACATTCCATGAAAGAGATAAGTTGAGAATTAAATAATTTGAAAAAAAGGAGTTTTAGATAAATTGGAGAAAGTAGGATGATATAGTATAAAAGGGGTTCATGTTGTTTGGACTGAACTGGACTAAAGAAAGTTCTAGAAGAGCTACTGCATCTTATGGCAGTGCTGAGACAGTTATTAAACTACTAGATATATTTTCAATTAAAATCAATAGGGATTGTGTCATGTATGTGATGTTAAATTATGTTTTACTCGGTTTTGCTTAGTTTTAATGTATAAAGTATGTTTATTGCGTTCAGAAAAAGCCCTAAAACTTAGTTATCATAAGTATTGCTAGGGAGGGAGAGCCAATAAGTTCTATAGACAAGGAGATGTTACATATGTCAAGCGCTTCACTGACATAGAACTTATTTCCCGGTTCAAAACAAATATGTAAACAAGCTGCAGAATGCCATAAAAACTATTAGACCCTTCCGCTCCTAAATCCCTTGTTCATCCCTGATATTCCATTACAGTTACTTAGGCATATCATTACCCAGGAAGATTTTAATTACAGTAACCAGGCTTCCGAGGTCATTATTTACACTGCAACCTTTTATTGCAGTAACCAGGTTGATGAGTGCTTTATTACTGTATGGTGTGTTATTAAAACAACAGTGGCTCCTTAATCACATTCAGTCTTGTTTTTTATGCCTTATTAACTTTTATCAACCCATTACTTATGGAATGAAATAAAATATATTTTAGGCAGCTCGTTCTTCAAAACTGCCATGATGGTCTTTCTCTAAGTAGGCAGTAACGTGAAAGACAATTTCTTAATAACAGATCTGCCGTGTCTGATGATTTGTCCACCGTTATCAATGTGAGATGATTACATATTCCTCAATATCAAGGGTTGTAAAGATTAGTGATCAGCATTATCTTAGACACCCTCAGATGGGCTAAGTGTAGTAGATGCAGTACACAAAACATCATATCATTTGGTTCATATTATTAGGTATATAAAATTGTAAGCCATGCAGAAAGGGCATAATGACAAGTGGAAAGAGGAGACTGTAGTTCTCAAACAATGCTGCAGAAAATATACATTTAATAACCAGAAAAATGATGCTGGGTCTTTGTTATTTGTGTACAAATATACCTTAGTTGCCTTGCTCTCCCGGAATGTCCGGGAGACTTATGAATTTCTGGGAGTCCTCACAGACTCCTGGGAGAGCAGGGCAATAGTAAAGTGGCATATGCCCATGAATACGCTTTGTGCTACATTTGTCGGGTTGCGGTCTCGTTGCAAAATATTTTTTCATTAATAATTATATTATTAACAGATAATGTATTTAATAATCCAATATTTTTTCTGTGCATTCTGATGGGACATTATATATAAATATGCACTGTGCATATCCTGCAGTGTATCATATCTGCGGCATAGGGCAAGTGCTTTATAGGCAGAGCGTACATCACCTAGAAACATTTCTTGAGATTCGGTGAATGCGGTGTACCTGCTTGCATTTTTCGTCCGTTTAAAAGAAATGCAAATTGCATTCAATTTGTGTTAGTTAATGAATCAGGCCCCTAATGTGCAAAATTCAAGTTGTTGCACATCCAAATGGCTCTTCAGGCACCTACTACAATCACAATGCTTCTTTAAGGTTCCTCAGACTCAATCAATGAAAGTTTGTTTCGGCCCTTGGATGCAGAATTCTGCATTCTCTATGTAACTCTCCATTGCCCATATCTGCCCAGTTCTTCCCAAGAGAAGTAGCAAGATGTAACTCTCTCCCTAACAGACACAATCTTGACATGCTAATCCAATGCATAGCTGTAAATAAGGGTGCAAATTAAAAAAAAAAATAGGTTTTGCACTCTATCTTTGCATTTTTTACATTAAAAATATCCTTTAATGATTTGGAATTTGTTAGTACAAATGTAATACTCATATATATATATATATATATATATATATATATATATAAATGCTTGGTGTAACCTTTGACCCTCTGGAGAGTTATGCCACCTCTTTGACTGAACGCTAATTACTGTAAATTAAATTTCATGCTCCTTTAGCATTACTTAGATGCCTTACATTGTGGTTTATGTTGAGTGGCTTTGGTTACAATTCCCTTCACTCTCGTCAGAGACATTCTGTAATATATAGTATGTATATATGATCAATTTGGCTATAAGCTTGGCAATTACCCATAGTAATGTTACAATTTCCCTTGTGAAAGTATATACCGTACATACAACTGAAGTCTTCCACCTTAAAGGGTTTTAACATTAAATTAAATACTATATTGTATATAGCTACAATAAACATTGATTTGAACATGTAATTTACGTGTTTAAGGAGCAGCATGGTGGCTAAGTGGTTAACATTTCTGCCTCACAGCGCTGGGGTCATGAGTTCAATTCCCAACGATGGCCTTATCTGTGTGGAGTTTGTATGTTCTCCCCGTGTTTGCGTGGGTTTCCTCCGGGTGCTCCGGTTTCCTCCCACACTCCAAAAACATATTAGTAGGTTAATTGGCTGCTATCAAAATTGACCCTAGTCTGTGTGTGTGTGTGTGTGTGTGTGTGTGTGTTAGGGAATTTAGACTGTAAGCTCCAATGGGGCAGGGACTGATGTGAATGAGTTCTCTGTACAGCGCTGCAGAATCAGTGGCGCTATATAAATAAATGGTGATGATGATGATGATCATCATCATCATCATTTATTTATGATACACTCCAGAGATTCTGCAGAGCCTACAATCAGCAATAGACAAACAGAATATAATACAATAAATACTGTAGCAAGAGAACAAACAATAGCAGAATACACACAATTGGTTTAAGAGAACAATAAAGTTACCACAAATAATAACAACCTAGTATTGACTACCCTGGTCATTTTTTTGTGAGTAATAAATATGCATTAATATATGTTGATTTCTATTGTGGATGCACATTAATTTTAAACTGAATTAAAATTCCAGAGGATCAATGTATACTTTCATGCATGTTTGTATGTATTGTACTTGTTGGTAGATGTATTTAGATGCACTTTGGTTTCCATATACTTTAAAACTACTTAGACAAAACAATTATAGGTAAATAATGGCAAGAACATGGAATATATTTTCACTGAGGTTACATGTTGTTTTTAAGACTTGACAACATTGGTGTTTCCCCTAAATGCAAATCATTTTTAGTCCGTCTGGAAATCAGAAGGATCAATATTCCAATATTTTTTGATCAATTGACTGTCTTTCCTAGAACAGCTTGTGTCAGCATAACATTGATTTTTATGCTTTTTTCAAAGCACTCTGAAAAAAAATCTATCAGTTCAAGAAACATTGGAACAAAACACCTGTTACTATGGATTTTACCTATTTTTCATCCAAATTTTAAACCATCTAGCAAAGATAAACAATTGCGAAATATATGATATTCCATGAATACTTTTTTACTATTTATTTTCTCTATAATGTTTTGAAATCTCTTCTGGCTCGAAAATAGTATAAAAAAAAAGAAGAAACTACAAACAATGAAACAGATACCATAGGATCCTCATTTTACAAACAGTGGTAAACAGTTTTACATTTTTTGAATGTAACTGAGGGCCTCCACAATCAAAGCCTAAATGTGCCTGTTATGCAGCAATTTAACAGTCAGTTCTTGAAGTTGATGTGTTGGAAGTAGGAGAAATGGGCAAGCATAAGGATTTGAGCAAATTTGACAAGAGCCAAATTGTGACGATTGGGTGAGAGAATTTCCCAAACAGTAGATCTTGTGGTTTAGTACCTGCCAAAAGTGAACCAGGGAATGACAGCCGACAGAGTCATGGGTGCCCAAGGCTCATTGATTAATGTGGGGAGCAAAAGATAACCCGTCTGGTCCAATCCCACAGAATAGCTACTGTAGCACAAATTGCTGAAAAAGTTAATGCTGACTATGATAGAAAGGTGTCAGAACACATAGAGCATCACAACTTGCAGACCAGTCAGAGTTCCCATGCTGACCACTGTCCACTGTCGAAAGCATCTACAATGAAAACATAAGCGCCAGAACTGGACTATGGAGCAATGGAAGAAGGTGGCCTGGTCTGATTAATCACATTTTCTTTGACATCATGTAGACAGTCAGGTGCGTGTGTGTCATTTACCTGGAGAAGAAATGGAACCAGGATACTCTATAGGAAGAAGGCAAGCCAGCGGAGGCAGTGTGATGCTCTGTGCAATGTTCTGTTGGGATATTTTGGGTCCTGGCATTCATGCAGATGTTACTTTCACAAGTACCACCTACTTAAACATTGTTGCAGCCCAAGTTCATGGAAACTGTATTCCCTGATGCTAATGGCCTCTTTCAGCAGGATAATGGGTCCTGCCGCACTGCAAAAATTATCCAGAAATGCTCTGAGAAACATGACTGTTCAAGGTGTTGACTTGGTCTTTAAATTCCCCAGATCTAAATCCAATTGAGCATCTGTTGGATGTGCTGGAAAAACAAGTCTGAGCCATGGAGGCTCCACCTCGCAACTTAGTGGGTTTAAAGGTTCTGCTGCTAATGTCTTGTTGCCAGATACCACAGGACACTTTTAAAACTCTTGTGCCTTCCATTTACGCTTTTTTTTATGTTGTTGCTGTTCGGTATATATGGAAGCTTTAAGCTGCATTGGAACTTTTAGGACCTAAATTACTTTAAACAATGAGCGAATCCGGCCAGACATGCTGGCAACTGATGCAACGGTCGGAAGCCCGGTCTTAAAGGAACCGCCTAAAGATCTACAACATCTGGACATCGATCTTTGGGAACCGCCAAACCGGAATGCCATCCTGGGAGTCACAGCAGGAGTTCCACAAGAGCATCCACCTGTGGGGAAACATGGACAGTCCAAACTAGCATTGGTCGGTGATGTCATAGATGAGCCCATCCCGCCTGTCAGTGAGGATACGGACTGGTCCGCAATACCAATTTTGTTTCCTTTGCAGGACTTTGCTAGAGACCAACTTAATGATGCCACTTTGGAACATGCCTTTAAAAGTGTGACTGAGGTAAATGGGGTAGCGATAGCCGCCCAGCCTGCAGAAGGTATACCATATTTTATTGTTAAAAATAATTGTATAGAGTTGCTAATGTGCAGGGGGAAAAAGTAGAACAATTAATGGTTCCTCAGGTCCATGTAACCCTAGTGTTAAAAGCAGCACACACACATGTCTGTGGGGGACACCTATGGGAGGATAAAACACGGGAACGAGTTCTGCTTAGGTTTTACTGGCCCGGGGTACACATGGCAGTGAAAAAGTATTGCCGGTCCTGTCCCATTTGTCAGAGAACCTGTCCCAAACCCATGTACAGGGCACCTCTCATTCCAATACCAATAGTACAAGTTCCCTTTGAACGCATAGCTATGGACCTTGTGGGGCCACTGGAAAAATCTGCATGTGGGCACCAATATATACTAGTAGTGCTTGACTATGCAACCAGGTATCCAGAGGCAATTCACCTACGAAAAAAAAAAAAAGTCCAGCACCATAGCTAGAGAACTTGTATTGATGTTTACATGCTTGGGAATACCCAAAGAAAGTCTCACAGATCAGGGTACTCCATTCATGTCTAAACTGATGAAGGACATCTGCCTGTTGCTTGGGGTTAAGGCATTTCACACCTCTGTATACCATCCACAAACAGATGGCTTGGTGGAACGCTTTAAACGCACTTTAAAGCACATGCTCAGGAAAGCAGTGGCTCAAGAGAAAAAAGATTGGGACACTCGTATTCCCTATTTGATGTTTGCCATCCGTGAGGTACCTCAAGCTTCAACAAGGTTTAGTCCCTTTGAGTTATTGTCTGGGAGACAGCCCAGGGGTATCTTGGATATGTTAAAAGAAGGGTGGGAACAGCAAGGTCCCAGGGAGCCAAATCTGGTACAATTTGTGTCACAAATGTATGAGAGGCTAGGAAAGATAGGGCCCATTGTGCAGCAACATGTAAAAGAGGCTCAGGAACAACAGAGAAAAAATTATGATAAAAGTGCTGTTGTTCGATCTTTCAAGCCTGGGGACAAGGTCCTAGTCCTGGTTCCCACCCAGGAAAGCAAACTTTTCGCCCATTGGCAGGGTCCATATGAAGTTCTAGAGGCTGTCGGTCCTGTCAATTACAGAGTTCGCCAGTTAGGTAGGAAAAGGGAGGAGCAAATATACCATGTTAACCTCCTTAAACCTTGGCATGATGAGGAAACCTCTCCTCAGGTAGTGAGTACTGCCATTGACAAGTCTGCAGTGCCCATAGAGCTTTGTCCATTCAGCAGAGACAACAGACTGAAGAAATGATTCGCCGGAACAGGGATGTCTTCTCTTCCATTCCTGGGCGCACTACCTTAATCGAACACAACATTGTCACTGCGCCAGGAGTCATTGTGAAGCAGAAGCCGTATCGAATTCCCGAAGCCAGACGGGTGGACGTGAGAAAGGAGGTCGAGAAGATGCTCCAGTTAGATGTGATTGAAGAGTCCACTAGTGAGTGGAATAGTCCCATTGTGCTTGTCCCGAAACCCAATGGGACAATTAGGTTCTGCAATGACTTTAGGCGCCTAAACAGTATGTCGCAGTTTTATGCCTATCCGATGCCACGTGTGGATGAACTAGTGGAAAATCTTGCTGGTAGCAATTATTTGACAACCCTTGATCTAACAAAGGGTTATTACATAAAATACAGGAAAAAGACTCTAACCTAGAGTCGAAACGCGTTGGTAGGATAAGTGTAAGCGGGATTTCGTTACATTGGGGAATTGACATCACGGAGGAGATTTTCTTGTGAATATCCTGAATTCATCTGGTATGAGTTTACACATTACCATTTTTGGATAACCTTGATGTCATGTTTTATATGTATAGATCTCTATGTTTTTGGAGATAATATGTTTTTATTAAATGGTGTTTTATGACATTGCACCAGATGGTTCTTATTTTTTCTTTCTGACATATCATGGTCATACTCTGCGGAGGAACTTGTAAGCGATATACAGGAAGGATTATCAGAGATGCCCTATTAAAGCTAACATCTTGTAAGCATACATCTTTGGGGGAGATGGTGTAAAAAGTCACATGAATTGCGGTGGTATTTCTTCGTTTTCATTACGAGGTTGAAGAATACATTTACTGACCGGGAACTTTGTGGACTTTTATATATCTATATTTTAGACAATCTGCACTATTATTTCTCCATTTGTTTTATATTCCCATGAGTCTGATTTTCAGACTATAGGAACTCCATTTGAGGAGAGAAACAAGGGTCATCTATCCAGTGAAGGGAATACAGAAATCCCCCTTTTTTCTGGGGTATGTGAGAAGGTGCGCGCTTAATGTATGTTAACTGTATTTTATGTTTGTGCTTAATTTGTGGAGAATAGTGGATACTCCTTTACATACATCAGGCTGCACACTGAGTGGAGCGCCACATCAGATCAATTACTTTCTAGTGTTCTAACAAAGGGTTATTGGCAAGTTCCCCTGACTTCCACGGCCAAGCCAAAGACTGCGTTTTCCACCCCTGATGGTCTCTATCAATATAAAGTCCTACCCTTTGGGTTGCATGGGGCATCTGCCACCTTCCAAAGGGCCATGAATAAATTGCTACGACCTCACACAGCTTATGCAGCCGCTTACCTGGACGATATAGTGATTTATACCCCAGACTGGGGATCACATTTAGCCAAAGTTGAGGCGGTCTTAGCTTTATTAAGGTCAGCAGGGTTAACAGCTAACCCAGAGAAATGTGCCATAGCCATGAGAGAAGCCAAATATTTGGGGTACGTTGTTGGTCGAGGGCGTGTAAAACCCCAGCTAGATAAAGTGGAGGCAGTCAAAAATTGGGCAAGACCAGAATAAAAGTCGCAGTTAAGAACCTTTTTAGGCTTAGTCGGTTACTACAGGCGGTTTGTAAGCCACTTCGCCACTAGAGCTGCTCCACTAACGGACATGTTAAAAAAAAGTTGTCCAGATAGATTAACCTGGTCTGACGCTGCAGAAACCGCCTGGTCTGATCTTCGGTTAGCTCTTTGTTCCTCCCCAGTGCTACAAGCACCGGATTTTACCCAGAGGTTCTTCCTCCAAACTGATGCTTCTGGTGTTGGCTTAGGTGCAGTCTTGTCACAGGAGAAGAATGGAGTAGAAAATCCTGTCCTGTACCTAAGTCGTAAGTTGTTTCCAAGGGAACAAAAAAAAGCCACTGTGGAGAAAGAATGTCTCGCCACAAAATGGGCTACAGAAGCTCTGCGCTATTATCTCTTAGGCAGAGAGTTCACCTTAATAACAGACCATGCACCATTGAGATGGATGCAGAACAACCGGGAGGTAAATGCCAAGGTAACCCGCTGGTTCTTGGCACTGCAACCTTTCAAGTTCTCAGTAGAACATAGACCTGGAATTCTACACAAAAATGGAGATGCTGTCACTCACCGGACTGTGAGTGCTACTTCTCGTGTGTTTAGGAACCGTGGCCGTCCGCCATCCTGAGGGTCTGCGCATGTGCAGCCCTTTCAAGCCTTCGGTATCTGTTACTTTTCATTAATTGGCTGATCAGGCAACACTCCCTATTTAAAGCACCTGTGGTCAATACCTCGTTGCCTGATCTTGGAGTCTCATTCCCATAAGCCTCTGAAGGTGTTCCTGTGTTTCCTCGTGTATTCAGCTCCTGCTGATTCCTGGTATTTCTACTGTGGTTTCCAGACCACTTCAACTCTCCTGTGTTCATCGTGTCTACACCAGCTGATTCCTATCCGCTGTCTCCGTTGTTTCTACAGAGTTCCTACTCACTTCAACTCTCCTGTGTTCATCGTGTCTACACCAGCTGATTCCTATCCGCTGCCTCCGTTGTTTCTACAGAGTTCCTACTCACTTCAACTCTCCTGTGTTCATCGTGTCTGCACCTGCTGATTCCTATCCGCTGCCTCCGTTGCTTCTACAGAGTTCCTGCTCACCTCTACTCCCCGGTGTTCATCGTATCAGCAGCCAGCTGATTCCTATCCGCTGCCTCCGCTGCTTCTACAGAGTTCCTGCTCACCTCAACTCCCCGGTGTTCATCGTGTCTGCAGCCAGCTGATTCCTATCCGCTGCCTCCGTTGCTTCTACAGAGTTCCAGCTCATCTCAACTCTCCTGTGTTCATCGGGTCAGCGCTCCGCTGCTTCCATCTCTGCTACTGGAGTTCAGACGGCCTCAACTCTCCCGTGTTCTTCTAGTTCCAGTTCCATATACTACTGCTTCCAGAGTATTGCCTCGTTCATGATGGTTTACCTGCCGTGCGCTGCACCAACTTGATTACCGCTTCCACCTTCCAGTGATCTCTCCTCCTGCCGGCCTTCAGCCGTTCAGGTATCCCTGCACGCCTCTCTGACAGCCTGCTCTCCTGAACCGCGGTATGCATACTTCTCATTGACTTTGCTTGTGTATTGCATATCTAGCTGGACTGTGTTGTGTTCTCCTCCGGAGTCCTCTATCCACTGAGACTATTGCTACCATTGACTTTGTCTCCTATTTGCCTGGATTGTTATTGTGACTTTGTATACTTTAGCAGTGCTGCTCTGTTATCATTGTGTTGTGATATCATCGTGGGATCAAGTTCTGTGTACCCGTGTATTCTCTGCATAGCATTCATCTCCTCGTGCCCTCCTCACATATATATTGCAGTGGTACAACTTGCTATACGCAGACCACTGATTCCAGTTCCCTGTGACACCAATTTCAAGTATCCTCTCACATAGCAGTGGTACAACTTGCTATACGCAGACCACTGACTTCCCTGTTATCTACCTTCATCTGGATTCCATTCCTTTACCTAGACAGCGGTACAACTTGCTATACGCAGACCGCTGACTCTCACTACCTCCTCGCTACCTCTGAACATTCCTCCTCACTATAGCAGTGGTACAACTTGCTATACGCAGACCACTGACTACCCTCACGTTTCCTTGTCCACCCAGTTCCTCGTGTTCAATTATATACTCTCTACCAGTGCTGCTAGTCATAGACTTTCCTCGAGCATTCTCTCACCATCTGCTGTTTCTCCAGTTCCGTTGTCACCCTGCTACCAGAGTACCTATGACCATCTATATTACTCTGGTAAGCCAACATCTGGTGATTTCCTGGGCAAGACTCCTAGTGCCCGTGACAGATGCGTTGTCACGAAAATATGCGCTCCTCGCGAAGTCCGCGTCCCCCTACTTGGAGACGCTAGGGGGAGGGATATGTAACAAAAGGAGGCATTTAGATGGCAATATGCAGAGAAAGCAGGGAAGTAAAGTAAAACATTTGTGCAGCAATGCATCTAGATTAAATGTAAAGACCTATGTGTAACAAACAATAGTTTAAGTTTGGTTAACTTACATGCAGAGAAATCCTTCCTCTCAGCAAACAGACAGGGTGTGTCTCTTTAGTGCAAAACAGAGCCAGTGATGGGGCGTTTCCTTTTAAAGAGAAGGTGGGTGTGTCACCTGTCTATCAAGCTAAGGCTGGGGGAGGAGTATCAGGTATAAAAGCTTGTTTGTATCATTTTTGCACTGAGATCAACGCTGGGGAAGCTGGCTGGTGTTGAGAGAGCTGAGCTATGTCTAGCTAGCGTTTAGGGTCTCCAAGTATTGCTGTGAAATCTGTACGGTGTCAAAACATTTACCATCCTGACAATAAAACTACATAAAAAGGAAGAAGTTGTTCGTGTGTGCTTCAGCAGTAGCGGGCTCTTCCACAATATATATATATATTCTTAACATAAATTTACTCCCTTCCTTGCCCCTCACACACTTGACAATTGTAAAATAAAAATAATAGCTCTTACCTCCTCCTGGCTGGCTGGCAAGGCTGCAGTCCAGATGACTAAAGCAGAATGCTGTCCAGTCTTCACTGCTGCCCAGCAGTAAATGCAGGATATCTAGAGGGGAGGTCCCAAATGTTAGATTTAACAAAACAAAGCAAAACAACTGGACATCACTCACCTGTTACACACTGACATGTCCTCTGCTGCCTACCAACTTTTCTCACATATACCCACTAGCTATTCTCACCCTTATTCTGCCCCCTCTTTTTCTGTAGCCCTTTCTTTCTGCTCCCCTTCATTTATCTGTAGCCCTCTTTCTGCTCCCCTTTGTTTATCTGTAGCCCTCTTTCTGCTCCCCTTCGTTTATCTGTAGCCCACTTTCTGCTCCCCTTCGTTTATCTGTAGCCATATTTCTGCTCCCCTTTGTTTTTCTGTAACACTCTTTCTGCTCCACTCGTTTTTCTGTAGCCCTCTTTCTGCTCCCCTTCATTTTTCTGTAGCCCTCTTTCTGCTCCCCTTTGTTTTTCTGTAGCCCTCTTTCTGCTCCCCTTCATTTTTCTGTAGCCCTCTTTCTGCTCCCCTTCGTTTTTCTGTAGCCCTCTCTCTGCTCCCCTTTGTTTATCTGTAGCCCTCTCTCTGCTCCCCTTCGTTTATCTGTAGCCCTCTTTCTGCTCCCCTTTGTTTTTCTGTAACACTCTTTCTGCTCCACTCGTTTTTCTGTAGCCCTCTTTCTGCTCCCATTCATTTTTCTGTAGCCCTCTTTCTGCTCCCCTTTGTTTATCTGTAACCCTCTTTCTGCTCCCCTTCGTTTTTCTGTAGCCCTCTTTCTGCTCCCCTTCATTTTTCTGTAGCCCTCTTTCTGCTCCCCTTTGTTTTTCTGTAGCCCTCTTTCTGCTCCCCTTCATTTTTCTGTAGCCCTCTCTCTGCTCCCCTTTGTTTATCTGTAGCCCTCTCTCTGCTCCCCTTCATTTATCTGTAGCCCTCTTTCTGCTCCCCTTTGTTTTTCTGTAACACTCTTTCTGCTCCACTCGTTTTTCTGTAGCCCTCTTTCTGCTCCCCTTCATTTTTCTGTAGCCCTCTTTCTGCTCCCCTTTGTTTATCTGTAGCCCTCTTTCTGCTCCCCTTTGTTTTTCTGTAACACTCTTTCTGCTCCACTCGTTTTTCTGTAGCCCTCTTTCTGCTCCCCTTCATTTTTCTGTAGCCCTCTTTCTGCTCCCCTTTTTTTATCTGTAGCCCTCTTTCTGCTCCCCTTCATTTTTCTGTAGCCCTCTTTCTGCTCCCCTTTGTTTATCTGTAGCCCTCTTTCTGCTCCCCTTCGTTTATCTGTAGCCCTCTTTCTGCTCCCCTTTGTTTATCTGTAACCCTCTTTCTGCTCCCCTTTGTTTATCTGTAACCCTCTTTCTGCTCCCCTTCGTTTATCTGTAGCCCTCTTTCTGCTCCCCTTTGTTTATCTGTAGCCTTCTTTCTGCTCCCCTTTGTTTATCTGTAGCCCTCTTTCTGCTCCACTCGTTTTTCTGTAGCCCTCTTTCTGCTCCACTTCATTTTTCTGTAGCCCTCTTTCTGCTCACCTTTGTTTATCTGTAGCCCTCTTTCTGCTCCTCTTCGTTTATCTGTAGCCCTCTTTCTGCTCCCCTTTGTTTATCTGTAGCCCTCTTTCTGCTCCCCTTCGTTTATCTGTGGCCCTCTTTCTGCTCCCCTTTGTTTTTCTGTAACACTCTTTCTGCTCCACTCATTTTTCTGTAGCCCTCTTTCTGCTCTCCTTCGTTTATCTGTAGCCCTCTTTCTGCTCCCCTTCGTTTTTCTGTAACCCTCTTTTCTGCTCCCTTTCGTTTATCTGTAGCTCTCTTTCTGCTCCCCTTCGTTTTTCTGTAACCCTCTTTCTGCTCCCCTCGTTTTTCTGTAGCCCTTTTTCTGCTCCCCTTTGTTTTTCTGTAGCCCTCTTTGTGCTCCCCCTTTGTTTTTTTTCTGTAGCTCTCTTTCTGCTTCCCTCGTTTTTCTGTAGCCCTCTTTCTGCTCCCACTTCGTTTTTCTGCTGCCCTCTCTTTCTGCGCCCCTCCCCCGCTTTCTGTAGTCTGTACTTACCTTCTTTGCTTCTTTTCACTCTTCTCAGCTTGATTGCAGCTCCTCTCGCTGTCCTGCTTCCGTTGTCCGGAAGCAGGACACACACAGATGCAGCGCTGCACTGTAGCAGCACTGCAGAGAAAAAAAAAAGTGCCGGAACGCCATTCTCAGTGTTCAATGACAAAAAAAGCCCTGAATATAGGATATGGGATAAGAAATCCAGTTATCTGGTGTTTAGATGCACTGTCTTTAAATCAATGACAATGAGAAAACTGCTGGAGATTCCATTCAGTAACTGCTGACCTTAAGCATGTTACTTTGCCAGTTTTACCAAATATAGTTTGTGAGATCAGTTAGGAAGGGACACAATGGCTGAGAAAGTTTATGAATGGTTTTGCATAAAATTATATATAGTTTTTCGGGGATATTAATAATTTACTATACATCAGTGGTCAAAGTGGAAATTTATAAGTGGCATATAGGAATTTAGAAGTGGTGGTATGGAAAATGTAAGTGAGTAGAATTTGATAGTTTTGCAAAGAAGGCAGTAATAGAAGTGGTAATATGACATTCCACCGTATACCAGCCCACTTTGACCACTGCTATACATTGTAAGGATATTGGATTTCACAGGGGTATTCCTTGGCCCATATAATGCTAACATTATATCTCTCAATTATATAACTGTAAATTGACTATAGTGTTTGAGTAAATAATACTATTTTTACTAAAATTGCCTGAATAGTAACATGAAGTTATGTGAGATGAAAGAGTAGGAGAAAGTGTAGGAAATCTACAGGAATCTACTAAAAGTTAATTTTAAAATCTCTTTTAAATCTACCAAAATCACAACATTTTTATTTTCCCAAGTTAACAATTTGTCAAACAGAATTTTCTTTCAAACTCTTGCAATTTGTCGTGATTTTGATTGATTTAATAAAAAAAAATACCAGTGATACAAATCACCAATTCTTCACCAAAGTGCTAATCGTGGAGGTCTATCTCCTAAGTGGTAAAGGCCAGAAGTCCAAAACCTCAGACCTCAAGCTGCTTTGAGACGATCGTACTGAGAAACAGTAGTCTACTTGACTTTTGGTAGTACTGCCAGACAAAGATATCACAAAGCCACAACCGACACGTGTGATATAGGTACTTAATCAGTGGAAAAGCTTCATGATGCAATGTAAAACCTTGTATATATCAACTACAACTGGTCCGTAATAGTAGAAAATTACATCAACTAATCTTACTGCATAATATTTATCAAGTATCATTAAGTATCAATCAATTTCAGATTACGTGCCACGTGAGATTACCATAAAATAATTATTTTTATTGAATTAAAAAAAAAACAGTAAAAAGGTACAACAAAAACAGGGAAATATAGTCAGGTTAAACAGTATATAATGATGGTAGATTGGAAATATTGTTAATATTACAATATAACAATAAGAATATAGATATTTCTACAAAATAAATCCTGATGTACCAGATGCTCAAGCGTGGCTTCTGAGAATATTGTGTTGTATGAACAAATACAGTATATTATTTAGATATTGATGGGAAGGTCCTCCAGGATTCTGGTTTCATACCATTTTGTGTATTTAAAATCGGTTTGGATTTGATATTTAGTTTCTTGTGGAAGCGTGTTTATGTAGCTTTCCCATATTTACATACTAGCATAATAAAAGGTTCTTAACCCGTTTTTCTTTGTAAATTGATGCTTCCAACCAATCCATTTTAAACAGTTAAACTAGTTTTTCTTTGAAAAATGAAAGAGAAAGTGGTTGGTGTTGTAGCCAGGAATGTAAACTACACTTTTTGGTTGCTGTTTTCCTTTCTTGCATATGAGGAGATACAATGTAGAGGAATTATACCTTCTATCCACAAGCAATCAAAGGGTGGGCTATTCAATAGAACCTGAGTGATCCGTAGTACGAATATTCGGGAAATGGTGTACATTAATGTTTGTTAAATCCTTTTGTTGTCGATACCCTCGTGTTTCCACTCCTGTAGTAAGTGTTAAGGTAGCAAATAATTTTCTATGATGGGTCTATAGTGCGTATCTGTTCATATTCCTCAGGGTTGCAAGATGATTTGCAGTGATATAACCCTGATGGTGAACAATAAAGAGATGTTAAAAGTACCTTATGGTAGTATGCATTAATACCCACAGCGAGGCAGCAAGCACTCAAGATCCTGCCAAAGATCTCAGCTCAATCGGCATGTCACACCACCAGGTATCTCGTGGTCCTTTACAATGCTGTGTACAGGTATTTAGGAGGTCTGGGTCCATCTTCTAGCTGGGTACCAGGCAGCATACAGGACCTGCTAACATCCAGTTTAGGGAAAACGTTCTGTCTTAAAGATGCACTGTTGGGGAGGAGCGGAACTATCAGATTAGTTTTTGTGGCTTTTTGTAGGGCAGGCGGTCATATGAGTTTGAGGCGCCAGTGTCTGGTGCATCCCAGTGTAATCCCATTGATAGGGGCACCAAATGATGCCACACATACAATTAGGGCAGTTTTGCCCACTTTTCTTGTAAAAAAAGAGGGTTATTTTGCCCTATGAATTAGATCTTACATCAGAGTGCCAGAGTTGTAGCAAACTGCGAGTTTGCTCAAAACACTGCCCATCAGAAGTCATAAAATTAATTATTAAATAATAATAAATGAATCAATTTACCATACAAGGAGCCTGATTCATTAAGGTTCTTAAATGAAGAGGTATCTTATTTCAGTCTCCTGGACAAAACCTTGTTACAATGCAAGGGGTGCAAACTAGTTTTCCCTTTTTGCACATAAGTTAAATACTGACTGTTTTTTCATGTAGCACACAAATACTTGATAGCTTATTTGTACACTGAAATTTAAAGTTGATATTTGTCTGCTACATGAAAAAACAGTCAGTATTTAACTTATGTGCAAAACAGAATACTAGTTTGCACCCCTTGCATTGTAAAATGGTTTTGTCCAGAAGACTGAAATAAGATACCTCTTCATTTAAGATCCTTAATGAATCAGGCCCAATGTTATTAAGACCATCATTTAAATTCAAGGCAGATAGATTGGTTGATAACTAGATTACACCCTCAGGGACCCATCTCTACATGTTCAATACATTTGAAACTAAAACTAGCCAGATCTTATTATTATGTATTTTAAAAAATGTCTTGATAAACTATGTTAAGAAGCTCATTTTTAGTACTTCTCATTCATTACAATTTTCCATTGGAATTTAGTTTTATCACTATAAGGCAGATCACTTCCACATTTTACTATATAGTGTATATCTATCTAATATATAAATGCTTAGTGGCGTCTGTCTGTCTGTGTGTGTGTGTGAAAAAAACAAAACCAAGTTGCAGCGCCACCTGCTGGGCAGAGTTATACACTGACCTAAAAAAATTCAAAAAGGGCTGAAATTTGGTAGGGCTCAAACTCATTTTCGTGAGGTAATTTTACCTCATGAACACACATGTGTAGAGGCGTGCGTTAATGTGTGTGTGTGTGTGTGTGTGTGTGTGTGGAAAAAACTATTTTCTCAGAAAGGGCTCATCCAATTGACCTGAAATTTGGTATACTGACATTATTTGACAAAAAAATTAGAATAGTCAACTTCCATCATCCCCCCTTCCCCCCGTGGGAGGGGTAGTAAAGGCTAAATTTACGAGTTGAGGGGTCAAACTCATTTTTGTGAGGTAGTTTTACCTCATGAACATACATTAAAAAGGGCGCTTGCGTCGGGAAGTAACGATCTTCCCCTGAGGAGGCCTGGGCTAGGCCCAAATGCATGACAAGAACCTTTTTAAGACCTTAAGTATCTTGATTTGACTAGATTGCACGAGTATCATGCACGGGTTAACTTGTATATATATATATATAAGTAGTATTACAGTTCATTAGTCGTTTGATTTCACGTCACTTAACTTCAGTGAAAAAAGTTTTGGATTGCTTATCCCTAAATTTATACATAACACATTACAAACAAGAATATCAGCCTTTCAGGATATTATTTGTATACCAATTACATTTTGCCGGGTAGCTGGACAATTGTACTAGTTTTCAGTAATAGGTGATGAAAATGTTAATTTCAGGTTTGTGGCCTTTACAATAAATAGTAATAACACAATATTTCAAAGAAAATACATGCCATTTTCTATGCAACTGCATTATATTTTACTTTAGGATACACAAAATAAGGCCTACTTAATTCTTAAATCTGACAATGTGTTATTTTAATAAAGTAGATCTTGCTTAAGTCATAGATTCTTGAAATGTTAGAGTTAATTGAGAATAGGCTATATTTATTTTCTCTTTAGAAAGATGTCAAATAGCAATCTATTGGCATCAACTGGTTTAAACAAGGTACTTGTTATAGTTTAAATGTTTCAATTCTACATTTTAAATTCCACTTGTTGCTGTACAAGGAAACCCATACATTTGACACATAATTTTTCTCCAAGTTGCCCATAAATAAATTTGCATAACTCGGTGCAAACTTCATGCCCATAGCTGTCCCCCTCACTGAAATAATACTAGTTACAGAATACAAAGTAATTATGAAACAAAATTGCGAAAATAAAATAAATAATTTGATCGGCGCTCAAGAAAGAAAGGAAGAAATGAAAAGGAATCCATAGAATTGTAGCTCACAATACTAGAAAGAGATGCCCTTTATATAGCAATAAATAAATAGAATAGTTTCAAGCACAATGAGTGTATAATTGGTAGTGACTCAGGCAAACATTATTAAAGTAGTGGCTCAGAGATATTAAATGCAATTTAAATTGGTCATTTCAGAACAGGTATAAATAATAAATATAAGCAAATTAAAATGGGCATGAAAACTATTATAATGTATTAAAATTAATAACATATAGTACAATCAATTATGAGTTATACATTATTGTTCAAATTAATGGTGCCACTTAGGGGATATGGATGTTCAGAACATTCATACTTTATTTTTTATAATTCTTTAATTCTATAATTTTGCATGGTCAGGCCAAAACAAAACACATACTATAATAACAGGACAATGTGTCCAATATGACAGATAATGATCAATATATTATAAAATTAAACATAATATCACAAACAGTAAAAGACAATTATTTCAAGAATGAAAAGTGGGGGGATAGGGTGAATGGGAATGGAGGACTGGCAGATAAAATGGAAAGAGAGGATTGGAAGATACAGGAATTAATTATCATTATTTTGAATGCTTAATCTACAATTTAAATAACATTTAATATATCTTTGCCACACTTTTTTTATTACACCTCACCCCCTTTCACTAAAGTCTGAGTCGCTACCAAAATTAATAAATTGGAATCCAACATAAATAGGATTTTATGTCTACTAATTTTATTGCTGGATGTCAGCTGAATTCATCAGCTGCTAAATCTTTACTATGTATAATAGAAGTATAATAAGCTTCAACATCTAAGGTAACAATCCTGCCATTTAAAATTCCTGTAAAATATATATTTTTTTTCTAAAATAAAAGTTTATTTTGCAAAAGAACTGACATATCCTTGCAAGTTTAAATCAATGTAATGTGAAAGATTGGATGTTAAGGAGTTAATATTAGTAGTAAAAGGCCTACCATGTGGGCAGTGTCGGACTGGGGCATGAAGGGCCCACCGGGTGACTGCAATGCTAGGGGCCCACCAGTGGGGGTGTGGCCGGCCATCATAGAGGCGGGACCAGACACTAGAGGGGGAGTGGTCAGCTCACGGAGGACAGCTAGTACCATAGTGTAGTATATAAAGAATGCAGTGTGTATATAGAGTACACAGTCTTGACCTGCCCCTTAGATTGGGTAGAACAGTCACCAAAAATTGGGATTGTTCCAGTAAACCAGGCTTGGCTAACCTGTGGCACTCCAGGTGTTGTGAAACTACAAGTCCCAGCATGCTTTGCCAATATATAGCAGCTTATTGCTGGAAGGGTATGCTGGAACTTGTAGTTTCACAACATCTGGAGTACCACAGGTTAGCTAAGCTTGCACTAGACTCAGATCATTTGACAGACTGTCCTACCTGTTGTTGTCACTTTTACCACCTGTGGCTTCTGGTTTCTTTAGTTGCGGCTTGTCTGTATCCTGGAATGTTGAGGGTCCTATTTGGAAAAAATAATGGATACATTTAGAAAACACCAACCATCCCCGCTATTAAATCAACAGCACCCACATTTAATAAATAGGCCTCTCTCCAGCCCCAACATTAAAGTAATAGTACTCACATTTGCTAAATAGATCTATTTCCCTCCAACCGACCCCAACATTAAATTAATACTATTCCCATTTAATAAATAAACAAACCTATTACCCTCCCTCCAAACAGCCCCAGCAAAAAATTAATAACATTTACGTTTAATACATCCATTTCCCACATTAAATATTAATATTCACATTTAATAGATAGCCCTCCTCCCCACACTCAGCCCTACATTCAATTATAGACCCAAACCACCCAGCATTAAATTAAAGGTCCCATCACCCCCTCCCTATAGTGTTCTCTGTACAGCCCCCCTCCCTATAGTTTAGCAAAGGCAGCCCCCTCTAATTATAGTTTAGCATAGGCAGCCCCCCCCTCACTATAGTTTAGTATAGATAGGCAGCCCCCCTATGCCACATAGTAGTGCCCCCAAATCAATATTATACCACACAGTAGTGCCCCAAACAATGTTACTCCACACAGTAGTGCCCCAAACAATGTTATGCCACACAGTAGTACCCGAAATTCACATATGCTATGTAATACTGTCCCCAATTCATATTATGCCCACAATAGTGTCCCCAATTCAAATTATACCCTCAATAGTGCCCCCCAATTCACATATGCCATGGAATAGTGCTCTCTCAATTCGCGCACACATATATATATATATATATATATATATATATATATATATATATATATATATTCTCTGCAGTAAGCCTCTGCTTACCCAGTAGCTAGAGAACAGATGGAGTATATATATAAGATAAATCTGTGTCAAGTGAAAGTCCTGGAATTTGGAGGAAATTGAAAGACATATCCAATAATATTAAATAAAAATAAGAAAATCTACTTACCCATATTTTGATTGATGCAGCCTCTGATCCTTAGTCCTTCAGCGGCGTCGGGAGCATAAGACAGTCAGCTGACAGGAGGAGGAGGGGGCAGGTCACATGATCGCAGCTGCGATAGCATTTGAAAGATGACTGCAGCCAGTCATCTGTAGCAGCAGGGACGCCGATCACCAGGTGAGCTGACCCCCCCCCTTTGATCCAGAACGTGGCTGCCGGCTGGATGACAGGATACGTATGTTCAGCAGCCATTCATTAATTCCTGGTTTAAGTTAAATATTCTACGGGTATTCCCTTTATTATTCCGCTCACGCTCAGAACAGTTTGTGTGTAACACACTTACTGACAAGAAGTCTGATGTGCGTAGGGGGAACTGTTCCCTGTGGTCAAACCTTATCTGGAAATATCTGACAAGAATCCCTGGACCTGGTCTCCCAGGAGGCACACGCTCCTCTGTCTAACACACTGGCAGGATCTGGGCACACGTACTGCGTGTAACACGGGTGATATCAGGATGGTGATTGGGGAACTCTCCACATCAGGCCGGCAGTGAGAATGATTACAAAGGTTTATAACAAGCGGACGAGATGAACTCTGTACACACAGCAGCAGGGACGCCGGGGAGGGCAGCATGGATACCGAACATGTGAGCTGAATGGGCTCCGCCCACTTCTAGAAGGGGGTGTGGCCGTAAGGCAGAGGGGCCTACCGGTGATTTTTCCGGTAGTCCTGTGGGCCAGTCCGACACTGCATGTGGGGGTGGGGGGATATAAGGTCTTTTAGGAATGTGGCTAAAAAAAAAAACAGATACAACTGGACACATTCCTCATTGGTTTTTAGTACATTCTTGTACAAATTTAGAAGTGACCGTATGGAAAACGTAAGTGAATGGAATTTGATAGTTGCACAGCGTCAGAAGGAAAAGTGGCGATATGGAATACCACCTTATACAAGCCTATGTTGACCACTGTATATTTCTATATATACTAAGGAAAATTTCAAATGTAAATTGCTTACAATTAATGAAATAAAATAGAACTTAACTGTGCAGAATCCTTTTTTACCTCACAGGCCTGCTTGACTTAAATCACTTAAAATCGAATCCATTAATGGTGGCCACACATGTTAGTCAATATTACACTATGAGCACTCTCTGTGTTTTTATTTATAGATTGCTCTCTTTCTGGTTGGGTTGATTGGGCTGAGTTAGCTGCTATCTGGTCCAAGGAATCAATATTTGGAGCGCCGATTGTGGATAGATAGATATATATATATATATATATATATATATATATATATATATATACATATGTATTCTATGACAGGGCAGGTGGGCCTGATACCATCTTCTGGAGTAGATGGTGTTTATAGCAGCCAAGAGAGTTCACACAGGTCAAAAAGTTTTGTACAACTCAATAAGAAGTCAAACAAAAGACTCCAAAATAAACACCTTGCCACCCAGCTCTAACTAAAAATAAGTCACTCCTGACTAAAAGCTAAGACAAAACAACAGAGGTTTCAGCACAGTAACAGATATCAGGCTTTCTCTCACAGAAACTCTGCAGCCTCTGTCCACAGGCAGTGAGAGACTGGCTGAGCTGAGCAGCAGCCTTTTACCAGCAACACTCAGGTGCAACTCCTGATTACTAGCAGGATCACTGGTAATCTGGAAGACCCAGTTAACAGGCCTAATGAATGGATCCCGCCTCTCTCCATCCATAAACCCCATCCCGCCCTTTTCTGGCTTTTCAACAAGCCTATAGCCCTTCAGCAGCTCACAGATACTACAGACAAACATTCTCCTGGGTTTTGTAAAAGAAGCAGGTTAGGAACACATCCCCTTCCCCTGTTTCGAACTAGAGTCCAGAACACTTATAGCCCCTATGCAGAAGACACAAGACAATGCTTCGGCGTTGGCTAGCTGTGTACTGGGCCTGTGTTCCACTGAAAACCTAAATTTCTGTAAGGCTAGAAACCATATTGTAACCCAGGCATTTTGGCTTTTATTTGCAGACATCCACTTTAACGGGGCATGATCCATCACATGCATAATCTGTCTACCCAAGAGGTAATATCTCAAAATGTCTAATGCCCACTTGATTCCTTTTCTACAATGGCGTACCTCCTCTCATGCTCATTGAGCTTTCTGCTCAGACACATTATAGGGTGCTCCTCCCCATCTCTGGTTTGGGATAACATGGCACCTACCACTATAGCTATATCTGAAGCAACTGTCTGTACAACACCCTCTTCTGAAAAATCTGGCATTATCAATACAGGCTGCGCAGATAATGTTGCTTTTAACGCTAAAAAGATTTGTTTTGCCTCAGGGTTTCCCTTTACCATATTAGACTGCATCCCTGCTAATGCGACCACTGTGAGTCTAACACTGCTTGTATGCTATCTAAGTGAGAGCCCAATCTGGACTGTGAATTACAACATCATCCAGATATGCTGCTGCATAATGTCTGTGGGGTTCAACAACTTATCCATGGCACGCTGGAAGGTTGCTGGGGTCCCATCTAATGCAAAGGGCAACACCTTATATTGATAGAGCTCTTCTGGACCAGAGCAGGTTGTTTTTCTTTTGCGCTGTCAATCAATGGACCCTGCCAATGACCTTTTGCCAAATCAAATGTGGTGTGATATCTGGCTGATCCTAACCTTTCTATCAGCTCTTTCACATGGGGCATGGGGTAGGCATCAAATTTGGACACTGCATTCAGCTTGCAAAATTGTTAAAGAAGTGTAGGGATTAGCACTATGGGGCTGGACCACTAACTGTTAGACTCTTCTATAACATTGACTTCTGACATTTTTTTTTACCTCCTTGGAAATAGCCTCTTGCTGGGCTTCAGGTATCCTATGTGGTTTTAAGTTGACCTACACCCTTGGCCCTGTAACTGTGTCATGTTTTATTATGGAGTTTCGGCCGGGTAGCTCTGAAAATACATCCTTGTTTTTTATAATGATCTCATTAGTCTCATTCTTTTGGGCTGCATACCTTTACTTCAGGAGTGAAAGGACGTTTGGTTACTGGTGGGCCAGGTCCATCTGCCAGGGCTAACCTGTCCTTCCAGGGTTTTATTAGGTTAACATGGTAAAATTGCTTGGGCTTTCTTTTCACCAACTGATACACTTTATAGTTAACCTCACTTACTTTTTCCCTTATCTGAAACGGACCCTGCCATTTGGCCAAAATCTGTCTTTCAACTGTAGGCACTAGAATCAGATATCTGTCCCCGGGGTTAAAGATACGTACACGGGCATTACTGTTATACAGCCTCTGTTGAGCGCTTTGGGCCTGTTCCATGTACTCCCTGACAATGGGTACCATTGCAGCAATATGGCTCTGCATCTGAAACACGTGTTCTATAACACTTTTATACGGAGTGGGTTGTTCTACCTACATTTCTTTTGACACATCCTACAATTCTCTAGAGTGTCTCCCATACAAATAGATCAAAGGGAGAGAACCCCGACAAGGCCTGAGGAACTTCTCTAATGGCCAGTTACAAATATGGCAACAAATAGTATCAGTTTTTTCCATCTCTGTCTACACCTATTTTGAGCATGGTTTTTAAGGTTTTGTTGAATCTTTCCGTTAAACCATGTCTGGGGATAATAAACTGAGTTCCTGAGGTAAGTGATTTTAAACAATTTACATATTTCTTTCATGATTCTAAACATGAACGGGGTGTTTTGGTCAGTCAGAATTTCTTTAGGTATTCCTACCTGGCTGAAGACACACACCAATTCTCTAGCTATCATTTTGGTTGAAATATTGTGCAAGGGGATTGCTTTGGGATAGCAAGTAGCATATCCATCATTAGTAGGATATACTGATGCTCCCAAGCAGACTTTAACAGGGGCCCAACAAGGTCCATGACTAGCATGTCAAATGGGACTTCTATAATAGGCATAGGCACTAGTAGGTTCCTAAAATGGGGACTGGGAGCATAACACTGGCACTTGTAATAGGAAAAAAAATAATCGGATACCTCTTTATGCACCCCTAGCCAAAAGAATGACTGCAAGATCCTTTCAGTGTTTTTTTTCTGCCCCTAAGTATCCTGTGGTGATGTGACTATGAGCTAGGTCTAACAGGGAACTACCCGTTGTTCTATCACATCCTTTTTGTTATTGGTACAGAAGCTCCTTACGAATGGACATGTGTGTGTATGCAAGCCTGTCATCAGTTTCTACTGGCATGCCATCAATGACTTTCACATTTTCTCTGGCTTCCATTTGGGTAGGGTCTCTTAACTGCTCTGACGCAAACAGTTAATTCCTCACCCCAAGATTAGGGTTACTTTCAGCTCTGTCTATAGCTTCTCCTGTCCCCGTGTGAGGCTCCTCATTTTGGTCCTCATTACTCATTATTTCCCCAGCCATTAACATACTTTAACAGTAGATAAATCACAAAAGGTCTCAATATTCACATCGGTGGTAACATATCGGGTGTCACCATGTATGCAAGTTACTCCAACAGTTATTCGCTGCCATTTTGAGGGGTTTACTAATTCTGCTTTCACAAGGGTAATTACACTTCCTGGGTCTGATTCATTAAGGAAAGTAAAGCAAAAAAATAGTACCTTTGCACCTTGTGAAACCATGTTGTAATGGAGAAGGAGACAAATTTAAAATGTGATAGCAGATTTATAGTTGGGGTAAGGCATGTCCTAGATCAACTTTAAATTTCAGTGTACACATAAAGCTAGCAAGTATTTGTGTGCTACATGTAAAAACAGCCAGTAGTTATCTTATGTGAAAAATAATAAATTAATTTGCACCCCTTGCATTGTAACTAGAGATGCTTTCTGTTTTCTGAAAACCGAGCCCACCCGAACTTAGATGATCTGAGTAGGCCGCGAGCCAGCTAAGTATCTCCGCGCATCCTCGGATCTGAATCGAGGCAAAACGTCATTGTTGCGTTGTCGGATCTCGCGGCTTTTGGATTCCATAAATACCCCCCTCCCCAGGAGATCCAGCGCCATTACTCACACAGAAACAGGGGTAGCAGTGTTCTTGTCAATTTCCAGTCTTCAGTGCAGTTGCTCAGTGCCATTGCTCATACAGAAACATGGGTAGCAGTGTTCTTGTCACTCTCCAGTCTCCAGTGCTGTTGCTCAGCGCCATTACTCACACAGAAACAGAGGTAGCAGTGTTCTTGTCACTCTCCAGTCTCCAGTGCCGTTGTTCAGTGCCATTGCTCACACAGAAACAGAGGTAGCAGTGTTGTTGTCACTCTCCAGTCTCCAGTGCTGTTGCTCAGTGCCATTGCTCATACAGAAACAGGAGGGGTAGCAGTGTTCTTGTCACTTGACAAAAATTTACTGGAAATGTTTGGAAGTTAATGTTATTGAGGTTAATAATAATGTAGGGATACAAAAGAGCCAAATTATGTGATTTTAGAAAAAAAAAACAGGTATTTTAGAAAAAATTGGGAACCAAAACCAAAACACGCGAGGGCGGTTTTACCAAAACACAAAGCTAATCCAGATCCAAAACCAAAACACAAGGGTCAGTGAACATCTCTAATTGTAACATGGTTTTGCCCAGGAGAATACTTGCTCATTTTTTTGCCTTACTTTCTTTAATGAATCAGGCCCCTGAGTCTAACAATGCATTTAATTGGATGCCCTGTATTTGCATTACACATATTTGTTTTTCTGGCTCTGCTAGAAGTACAACAGTACAGGCTAACAAAGCAAAGAAAGACACTCTACGACATTCAAAAGCAGCATCACATTGCATGGGTTCTCTTATGACCAGACAATTAGCCACAACATTTCCTGGCATACCACACCTAAAACATTTACATACATAATTGTCAAGTCTTCTGTGTTGCATGGTCCTTCCTGGCCTCGCTAACCAGTCTCCAGGCCCTGTGCCAACAGTCTCTTCACTTTTAATGTCTCTTAACTACTAAGTAAGAGTCCTGCAAGTCTGCATCACTCAGATCATTATAGGTTTTTTGAGGCTCTCCAGCCAGAAAAGGTGCCAACAGGCCAGCCCACTGTTCTTTGGTAACTCCTCACGCTCTGCAGTTCTTCCAAAGGTAGTAAGATATGCATCCACATCATCAGCCTTAGACATTTTTGCTTGTATAGTACTGGAGCTAGATGCTGAGCTAAAGGACTCACTAGTAGCCACTGCTCTTAGCTGTTGTACTACCTCCGTCAAGGTTATGCTGTCTTGATGCTGCAGCCTGCAGATTTCCTCGATGGTGGCCTGCTGCATTCTGATAGCTTCCTGCTGAACCACTGTAGCCTTCAGCAAGGTCTTAACCATGTCCTCTATGTTTCACAAGGGTTTTCTGCAACTTTACAAGTCAAAAGGTTTCATGCAACTGGCAGCTTAATTCAGTAAGAAAACAGAAGAAAACTCCAAAATAAAAATCTTGCCGCCCAGCTCTAGCTAAACATAGGTCACTCCTGACTAAAAACTAAGACAAAACAAAAGAAGTTTCAGCACGGTAACTTATAGGCAGATATCAGGCTTTCTCTCATAGAAACTCTGCAGCCCCTGTCCACAGGCAGTGAGAGACTGACTGAGCTGAGCAGCAGCCTTTTACTAGCATTGCTCAGGTGCAACTCCTGATTACTAGCAGGATCACTGGTAAACCGGAAGACCTAGTTAACAGGCCTAATGGATGGAGCCCGCCCTCTACCTCCATCCATAAACCCCAGGACCCTTATCCCCGGCTTCAACAAGCCTATAGCCCTTCAACAGCTCAGATACTACAGACAAAAATTCTCCCGTGGTTTTTAAAAGCAGCAGGTGAGGATCCTAGCTGAAATATACCTGTTTTCAAACACAAATCCAGTGACTGTTTCACTATATATATATATATATATATATATACATACATGCACTGTAAGTATTCCAAAGGTGGGAGGAAGGAGCTTGAAGCTTATTTTTCAGTTGCTACACCACGAGTCAGAGCCTTTTTGGCCCACATGCAAGTTCTACTCATTAAGTATGAGGATTTACATATTGGAGCAATTATGATTTCTAGATTGTGCAGCTGTATATGTGATTTACTGCTAATGATGCTGTAGAACCCCACTGGAAATAGTATAACCGAATTTCTAAATTAGCTAATGTTCTGCAAAGTTATTTAGCAGCAGAAGTTGGTAGTTTCCTTAAGTATACTTTGAATAATATGTTTACCTGTCAATATTGTCAGAGGGAAAGCTCCACCACACCATGTGTTAAGAACATTTCAGGATTACCAAAAAATATGCAGATTGAGAGTGTGTTTGCAGCGTACTAGTGGGAGAAGTATGTGCGTCTCCTGGCACACCTCCAGTGATTGCATATAAATATGACAAGCAATTGTATCAACTGGGAATATTTTACTATCTCCCAGTCCTTAAATAATTAATTACTGTATTCTTAGACACAATTAAATGTAACTTGCATTTTTAAAATATATGGGATTTGAATATATTATGTTAAAAAGAAAATATTTAATTCATTTTCCCAGCTTTAAATAATAGAATATTATTATTATATTTTATGTAGCTGCAAAAGAAATTATCTCTGTAACACTAGTTAGAAAAACAGTGATATAAGCTTTTCCCTTTTGCAGGAATTCTATAGTGGCTGACATACAAGTGAAAATGCACACATGAATATATTAAGCTAATGACAGGATAGACAGTTCTTTCCTGCATTTCCCAGCATGCTTTACTACATAGAGGTGTGGCTCAGCATGCTGAAGTTTTCTGCTGGAGAGCTTGTCATCTTATGAAATTTATGATGCATTTATATACAAGAGCAATTTGTGATTACAATTGCAAACATGTTTAAGTGATTTAATGATGTTATGAATTGTATTTGTTGCCTACACATGTTTTCAGCAATGGCCTTTAAAATTAACTGTAGACTGACTCTACAATTAAACAAAACTGTGCATTGAATGAATTATGTGATAGGGCTAGTAGAGGAGCCTGAAACTTTTCAGATTGCACATGTAGTTCTGGTCCCTGTCTCCTGATCCTGGTGTTAAGCGACAGGTCATTTTAGGAGCATTGTAGAACCATGAAAAGGCAGGGGTAAGAAAAGTAAGAATTCTCCAGTAGATCACTTCTCTAAAACTGGGTACAATGTGTATTTCAAATTGATTAATAAAGGTTTTATTTCCATTAGATATTCACTTACTAAAATACTAAAATCATAAAATTAACTGAGGGGTACAGATACTCCTAAGGTAGCTCAGGCCACTAGTCTGTACCCCTCAGTTAATTTTATGATTTTAGTATTTTAGTAAGTGTATATCTAGTTAGGAAATCAAATCTTTATTAATTGATTTGAAATACATATTGCGCTCGATTTATTTCATTTTTCTTTTTATTCACATTGTCAACGTGATTTCGGAAAGATACACTTATAATAATGTCTCTGGCTCAAAACCACGAATGAGGAATCCTTTAAAGATTATCCTATATGCAATTTTCAAGAAGACATCTTGTGAGTGTGTTATCTATAGCGCATGTACACATTGGATGGTAGCTGATAGGATCACATGTCTAAATGTGCAAACAGAAGTGGGCTTTTGGTAAGTTTGCTCACAAGAGGGTATCACAGCTGCAACTGACACTTGGATCACAAGAAAAAAAATATATTTTATATACACATATTTTGAGCAATTTAAGTACACTCATAATTATACAGTGTTGCACTATTATTTGTTTTCTGGTTTTTTTTATGTTCATTTACAACACTGAGGACTTACGAAGAATATTCATTACACCTATCACTAAATATAAGTATTTTCTTGTTCAGTGTTTTGTTTAATCTATGAGAGTTAAATAGTAATTGATTGGTTCTTTAAGCTTGTACTTGTTTAATTTGTTTTATCATACCAACTAATGTGTAGTTGAATTAGGAATCTCCCAGCTGCAATTGATAGTGAAGCACTGTTGAAAATCCATTTTTTCTGCTTTAAAACTCAAAACCAGGCATTTCTACTGGCAGCATGGTAGTTGCATGCACTTTGCATTCACTTTGCTGTGAAATTACACTTTTCTCTATTATATTGTCTTAAAAAAACCTTATTGAATCTATAAAAAAGAGTTACCTCTTAGGGTCTAAATTCATTTTATAGTCATCATAGTAGAGAAACTGAGGAGGTGAAATAATACAATATGCATACAGTGGAGATCATTTACAAAACACATTCAATGTGCAGCTCCAAGAGCCTTGGTTTCACACCTGTGCACCTAGACATTGAATAAGACTCTGCAAACTGTGCTTAAATTTTTCCAGCCCTACACGAAAATAGGCCGTTTCTACTCCATACTTTGCAAGAAACATCCTCACTCTTCCCAACACATTTTATCTGTTAGTGCAAACAGCTGTTACTTCTGATACATCCAGTGTATTCAACATTTTTTCCCCAGCACACTGCTATAGCCAGCAACAGATCTGCCATTTCTACTGTAGATAAAAATGCAAAAGTCTTTGTTGCACACATTTGCAAATGTATGTTTAAGCCATCCTGCCACGCGTGGCAGGATGGCTTAAACATACATTTGCAAATGTGTGCAACAAAGACTTTTGCATTTTTATCTACAGTAGAAATGGCAGATCTGTTGCTGGCTATAGCAGTGTGCTGGGGAAAAAATGTTGTGTGTATGTTCCTTGCAGGATAACCCCACCCTTTCAGCACCTGTTATGGCCTATAAATTGATTTGAGCAGCTTCCACTTTTGTATTTGTCTGAGAGGCATGTTGGTGTCAATAGCTGAGGGGGAGTGCTGACATTGGATTGCTATTTGGAGGCTTCTGGGGTACCTCTTTGGTAAGTTAGCTCTCAATTTAAAAACACATATGTATGGCCCAAATATAGGGACTCTCATTGTTTAGAGTAGGACCATCCTATTAGCAAAAGCGCCTTGGCGTGGCGGATGGCTTAAACATACATTTGCAAATGTGTGCAACAAAGACTTTTGCATTTTTATCTACAGTAGAAATGGCAGATCTGTTGCTGGCTATAGCAGTGTGCTGGGAAAAAATGTTGTGTGTATGTTCCTTGCAGGATAACCCCACCCTTTCAGCACCTGTTATGGCCTATAAATTGATTTGAGCAGCTTCCACTTTTGTATTTGTCTGAGAGGCATGTTGGTGTCAGTAGCTGAGGGGGAGTGCTGACATTGGATTGCTATTTGGAGGCTTCTGGGGTACCTCTTTGGTAAGTTAGCTCTCAATTTAAAAACACATATGTATGGCCCAAATATAGGGACTCTCATTGTTTAGAGTAGGACCATCCTATTAGCAAAAGCGCCTTGGCGTGGCAGAATGGCTTAAACATACATTTGCAAATGTGTGCAACAAAGACTTTTGCATTTTTATCTACAGTAGAAATGGCAGATCTGTTGCTGGCTATAGCAGTGTGCTGGGGAAAAAATGTTGTGTGTATGTTCCTTGCAGGATAACCCCACCCTTTCAGCACCTGTTATGGCCTATAAATTGATTTGAGCAGCTTCCACTTTTGTATACATCCAGTGTATTGCATGAAAAAAAGATTTTACGATTCCATCACTTTAGTTCTAATGCACAAGAGTTTTGTTCACAAAATATATTACAGGGCAAGGTATCACATGCATATCCTTGCGAGGTCGGCACCAAGAACAAGCTTCTATCAGAACGCTCTGGTTTCCATAGCTAGAGAAGAACAATTTATACACTTTATAGTCATAAAAAGCAGTGACATCACAAAGATACACAGATACAGTGTTAAGGTCCACATCCATAGGTCGATGGATCATGACCTCCCAAAAACTAGACGCCTAATAGGCTGATTCCTCTAGCCATTGTTCCTTGAGATGGGGGTCATCTTTCCGTGTGTTGCCAGGTGACCTTCCTCAGGCTTCTGCCTCTGGACCTGTATAAACTGGTTTATGGCATCTCTAGAGTTGCTATTTGGTGTGTAAAAAGTAAGATCAGTGATAGCTTACATTCGCAATTTCCAACACTCTCACTCTTTCAAGATTCTATTGCAGGATTTTAATATAATACTTAATTTTTCACCTCAGTCAATTGTTTACCACACTTCTACACAGCAGGAATAAATCTGAAACTTAAGCCAATTACTATCAAGACACCAAGCATAGGGATAAGGAGCTTACCTACACCAGTAACCAGTTCCTGTGCCCATTATATAGGTACAGCATTCAACACCAAACTGTGTGGTTAATATCACACAATGTTCAGCAGTAATTGTAGTGAGATAATTTAGTACGATTCTGTACAATGTTGTACAAATTCCTTTTTATAAATTTGTAGCTCCTTATCCGTATACCTGAATGTGTCAGTGTTCATCTTGGTAATATATCAATTAGTTAAGCCAGAGCTTACATATATTTATAATTTATAATTATATATTTATAATTTAGGGTTCCCCGAGCAGTTTTGTTGAGGTCCAATGCAACCAAGAACTGAAACCCTGTTGTCACTTTCAATGTAAATCACAGCTATGGAGCTTGAGATGTGATGAAGCATAAAGGTGTTTATTGATTAGAAAGTACAAATAAATGGTACGAGCCAAAAATGTGTCTGGCATATCAAGAGACAGTATTTTGAAATTCCTTTATTCTTAACTGTTTGCATCTCTTTATAAGATATTTAACAGTCACTTCATCATTACATTTTAAATCATCTTGGGGATTAAGTGAAGTTGTCTGTCAAAAGTATCTCAAAAGGTGACAGGTTAAGAGGTGGTCTAGGGGTGTTTCTAATGCTGTGAAGTACTAGTGACAATGTTTTTGGCCATGCTAATCCAGTTTCAGCCATCACTTTACTCAATTTGTTCTTGTTAGTACCATTTACTCTCTCTACTTTTCCACTGGCTTGTGGACTATCGGGAGTGTGTAACTTACTATCAATACCTATGATCTTGCACATAAGCTGAAAGACATCAACAGTGAAATGTGTACCCCGATCACTTTCAATGATCCAGGTGACACCAAACCTACAAAAAATATCCTGAATGATTTTCTTAGCAGTGAAAACAGCAGTATTAGAGGCAGTTGCATAAGCCTCTGCCCAGTTAGAAAAAACATCGATACACACTAATACATGTGCAATAATGTGAAAAAAATATAAGCCACAGGTGCTTAGTGATAATATAAAATATATAATACTTAGTTTCTTTTGAACAGTAGGCAGCTTCTTAAACATGTGATACCTATTTGCATGTATCCAATCCAAAATCAAAAGCAAAAAGAAGCGCCACACTTCATCATCATCATCATCATCAACATCTAATATATAAATTTCTAGTGGCGTGTGTTAGTCTGTCTGTCTGTGTGTGTGTGTGTGTGTGTGTGGAAAAAATAAAACCAAGCTGCAGCGCCACCTGCTGGGCGGAGTTATACACTTACCTACTAAATTCTTAGTGTGTGTGGAAAAAAAAATTCAGAAAGGGCTGAAATTTGGTATACTAAGATGTTTTTAATTTGTTAATTTAATTTGTTAATTGTTAAAAGTGTTTATAAAGATTTAAAAAATATATATATATATTTCTTGAAGGAGAAGTGACAGTTGGGAGTGGTTGGTGGTTGCCTGCGGTGACAGTGGGGAGTGGTTGGTGGTTGAGGCCTGGGCTACGGTCCAAATGCATGACAAGAACCTTTTTAACACCTTAAGTAGCTTGATTTGACTAGAATGCATGAGTATCATGCACGGGTTAACTTGTTTATTTATATAGTGCTAGCAAATTCCTTAGCGCTTTACAATTGGGAACAAACATTAATAAAACAATACTGGGTAATACATAGGGACAGAGAGGTAAGAGAACCCTGCTTGAAAGCTTACAATCTATACATAGCATAATTCTTTCTAGAGACACAATTAAAAAAAGTGCAAAGTGCCTATTAGGACTCGTACCAAAAGGTGATATATAAACAGCTTAATTATGCTATGTTTGGCGCTTCTTTTTGTTTTTGACACACTAATACATACTTAAGATTCCTGCAGGGTGGTAATTGGATGAAGTCGATATGTATGGCTCTGTTGATATTGCTCTTCCAATATTCTTTCTCAGACAAGTAAAACAAGATATTGCTTTCCAACTAGCCTGTGAAGAGAAGCCCGGTGCACACTGATATGCTCTTACCCACCTTACCCAGGTATGCAGAGCTGGATTAAGGCTTCGGGGGCCTGGGGCACTTAAGACAGGGGGGCCCCTAAGATCTAAAATTAAGGGCATAGTGACACATCCTGCATTACATCACCTACAGCCCACAGTATGACACTTACAGCTCTCCCAGAGGGCTCGCTTAGGTTGTCTGCATAAGAAAAATCATTGCTTCCACAAACTAAAATACTGTACATTAAAACAATCATCAAAACACCACATTAAAATGGGTATTGACACCACACATTAAAACTAGCAATGATATCACACATTAAAAATACCATTGATAATGTACACTAAAACTAGCAATGATACCGCACTTTAAAAATAAAATTTATAATGCACATTAAAACTAGCAGTTATACAGCAAATTAAAATACCATTGATAATGCATCACTGGGCATGGCCAGGCCACCCTCCTACAGACAAAAAAACTGCATTGTTGTGTACACCATTGAACGGTCACCAAAAATTGGGATTGTCCCACTAGAATCACAACATTTCACAGACTTTGCTGCTCTCTCCTACCTGTTCTTCTCACTTTCACCACCTGTGCTGCAGGTTTCTTTAGTTGCGGCTTGTCTGGATCCAGGAATGTTAGGGGCCCTATTTGGAAAAAAAATGGGTACATTTAGAAAATTACAGCCACCCCCGGCGTTAAATCAGTACCACCCATGATTAATAATTAGGCCTTCCTCCAGCCCCAGCATTAAAATAATAATATTCACATTTAATAAATAAACCTATTTCCCTCCCTACAAACAGCCCCAGCAATAAATTAATAGTATTTACACTTCAGAAATATACCTATTTCCCACAACCGTCACTGCCATTAAATAATTCATAGGCACATTTAATAAAGGGACCTCATTCTCCCCAAACCACCCTATCTTAAATTAATTGTCCCCACTATTGTGTCTGCCCCCCCTTTTTCCTCATGCTGTGTCTCTCACCCTTTTTTCTTATACTGTGCCTTTCTCCCTCCTTTTTTCTCATGCTGTGCCTCTCCCCCTTTTTCTTTACTGTGCCTCTCTTCTCCCCCTTTTTCCCCCATAGTGTGCCTCTCCCCCTTTTTCCTCCATAGTGTGCCTCTCTTCTCCCCCTTTTTCCTCCATAATGTGCCTTTCTTCTCCCCCTTTTTCCTCCATACTGTGCCTCTCTTCTCCCCCTTTTACCTCCATACTGTGCCTCTCTTCTCCCCCTTTTTCCTCCATACTGTGCCTCTTCTCCCCCTTTTACCTACATACTGTGCCTCTCTTTTCCCCCTTTTTCCTCCATACTGTGCCTCTCTTCTCCCCCTTTTACCTCCATACTGTGCCTCTCTTCTCCCCCTTTTACCTCCATACTGTGCCTCTCTTCTCCCCCTTTTACCTCCATACTGTGCCTCTCTTCTCCCCCTTTTACCTCCATACTGTGACTCTCTTCTCCCCCTTTTACCTCCATACTGTGCCTCTCTTCTTTCCTTTTACCTCCATACTGTGCCTCTCTTCTTTCCTATTTCCTCCATACTGTGCCTCTCTTCTTTCCTATTTCCTCCATACTGTGCCTCTCTTCTTTCCTATTTCCTCCATACTGTGCCTCTCTTCTTTCCTATTTCCTCCATACTGTGCCTCTCTTCTCCCCCTTTTTCCTCCATATTGTGCCTCTCTTCTCCCCCTTTTACCTCCATACTGTGCCTCTCTTCTCCCCCTTTTACCTCAATACTGTGCCTCTCTTCTCCCCCTTTTACCTCCATACTGTGCCTCTCTTCTTTCCTTTTACCTCCATACTGTGCCTCTCTTCTTTCCTTTTACCTCCATACTGTGCCTCTCTTCTTTCCTATTTCCTCCATACTGTGCCTCTCTTCTTTCCTATTTCCTCCATAGTGCCTTTCTGCGTTATTACCTTTTTTTTTTACTTACCTTTCTGTTAGCTTCATTCTTCTCCTCACTTCTGCCTTCTTTTTTCTTTCCTGGTCTTCTCCGCGCTGTTCCTCACTGAAGGACAGGCGTGACTTGATGATGTCACGCCTGTCATTCAGTATCAACAGTGCAGAGAGGAGGGAGGAGGAGGGACGCCAGCGCCGCGGTGAGGTGAGTAGTGTATCTTTTTTTTTTACTACCCGGCTCCCCCCACCAACGAAGGGAGCCCCGAACCCCCCCTCCTTCCCGCCGGCGCCGCCACCGCCGCCGCCGCCGCTGGCGCTATTAAAAAACAAAACAGTTAAAAACATTTTAAAAAAAATCAGTAGAAGTTATGCGCACAGCGGCGGGGGGCCCTCGGAGAGAGGGGGGCCCGGGGCACGTGCCCCCTGTGCCCCCCCTTAATCCGGCTATGCAGGTATGCACATACCCACCTTACCCAGGTAAATCTGATCACGTGCTACCTCTGCTAAGTTTGGAAGATATGTCTTGGTAGCTACTGGCCTATCTTGTCCATCTTTCCAGAGTTCAGAGGACTCTTGGCCACATCCCTTTGACTTCAAGACACCCTTCTCCTGTAAGGGATATAAATCCTGCATTTCTATTAATTTCTGTATACTGAGAGCTTCAAAAGTCATTAATTTGGTTGTATTTTTTTTATGAGTGAGCCGGTTGCTCTCTTAGCAGCCTCATCTGCTCTATCGTTACCAATTGATAAGGGGTCCCTGTCATATGTGTGTGCTTTACATTTGATAACAACTACTTCCTTAGGTAGTTGTATGACTGTCAGAAGTCATTTTATGTGTTGTGAATGTGCTACTAGTATGCCTGCCGCTGTCATAAATTCCTAGGACTCCTTTGTCATCCACTACCACAAAAGCGTACCTAGAGTCAGTGTATATATTAGCTGCTTTAGTCTCTGCCAACTCACATGGCCTTCTCAATGCCACAATTTCAGCTACCTGTGCTGAGTGAAGTGGGCCAAGGGGTTCAGCTTCTATAACACTTTCATCATCTACAAAAACATAACCGGCACATAATTCTCCCGTGTCCGTCTATGACAACTCCTATCCATGTAAAACGTAAAATCTACAAAAGGGGTTTCATGTATGTCAGGTCTAGTGGTAAAGGTCTTATTCAAATATTCCATACAATCATGCACATCTATATACATGCTAAATTCACCTTCAGCTACAGTCTCCTCTCCTTCCACCCTTTGTGCAGCATGAGGCACATGCGGTAGGTATGTAGCTGAATTTAGCGTATTGCACATCTTAATTGTGATGTCTGCAGGGCCATTAGTGCTAATTCCCATTTAGTAATTCTTGCTGAGGACACATGTCTAGTTTGGGAAGAATTTAGGAGGGCAGATACTGCATGTGGTGTATAGATTGTTGAGTCATGTCCCAGTACTACGTCTTTGCTCTTACTTACCAGAAGAGCCATAGCAGCTATACTACTTAAGCACATAAGGAGAAATCTTGTCACAGTGTCCAAGTGTGCACTGTAGTTATCTACCAGTCTGCTAGCGTCACCATGTTTTTGTGTCAAGACTCCTGCTGCACAACCAGCAGCTTCAGTACAGTGTATATATCAAAAGGTTTTTCATAATCAGGTATTGCCAGAGCATATGCTTTAGTCAAAATCTCTTTAAGTTTGATGAATGCTTGGTTTGACTCCTCGGTATGTGAGACAATATCAGGCTTACAGGGTGAGACTAACTCCTACAATGGTAAAGCCAATATAGAAAAACCTGATATCCAGTGTTTTTAAATACCCGCACATTATTAGGAAAATACAAATCTGTTGCTGGTCATTCGGCAGTGTGATGGTCTCTATAACAGAAGAGTGCAACATTAGCTTTGCTGGGGTGTCCAATATATCCTTTATTTCCTGTGCCTGGTTTCCTGAAAAATCTAAAAACACAACATTAGAGACACAGTAAATTACACACCCTATTTTGCATAACAAATCTCAGCTAAGTAAGTTAGTAGGGGCAGCTGCAGCTAGAAGAAAAAGATGTTTAGTATGCAATGGTCCAACAGTAACTTCTGCCATTGCAGTCAAGGGATAATTATGCACTTCTCTTGTTACTCCCAAAGCTAGAACAGTTTCTCTAGTGACTGAAAAATTTAGAGAAGAGGTTAATGCAGATCTGGCCGTCCCTGTGTTTGCAAAAAGAAATCTGTTTAGTACCAGATATATTCATATTTACTTTTACTTTTACAATTTCCATTACCCTCTTGTGCTTGCCCTCATACTTCCATAAATTTAAACACGTGATATGTTTAATTTGCAAATTTCATCTTTAACTGCACTCAGTATCTTAGGATCAAAGTTACCATCACTAGGAAACACACACATGAGACGTCCTCTCACTCTTCCCACTGGAAACGTTTTCTTTCAGTGAGGATTCGTTCTTACTGTCTGGAAACTCTTATTTTTTTCAGCGGATTCTCTATTTTAATTTTACTTTATAATATGTAAAATTATACATATTATAAAGTAAAATTTAAATAGAGAGTCCACTGAAAAAAAAATCACCTGCTCCCATGCGCGTATCCAAGACTTCGCCCGCGCTGCCCCCTCCACTGGAACAAGCTCCCGACCTCCATCAGAACTTCCCTTAATCTGTCCAGTTTCAAACAGGCTTTAAAAACCCACCTTTTTCTTAAAGCCTCCCAGTCTCCCACTTAACTTCCTACCTTTTCTTCTGCCTCTTCCCCTTCATTCCCCTTCCCTTATCCTTATCCTCCGTTCCTCCTTCTCTCCCTCTCTCCCCCGTATGTCTCTGTCTGTCTACCCCACCCTTTAGATTGTACTCTCTTTTGAGCAGGGTCATTTCTCCTCCTGTCTTCACTACTTTTAACTCTGCTCTCCAGCTACCTAGCCCTCCTCCTTGAGGACCCTCTTCCCCCCGTCCCCTCTCGCTCCCTCTTCTTCCCTCTGGGGGTTTCCCTGTCATCCGTGCCTTCCCTCTTGGGTTCCGTCGTATGCGGACATTCCCCTTTCCCCTCACCCCCGCCCCTAGCTGTGCTTTGAGCTCACTGAGTTACTGTGCTTATTGTTTACTGTACTGTGCTGTCTCACCTTGTATTGTAATTTTCTTTGTCCCTGTACAGCGCTACGGACACCTAGTGGCGTCCTATAAATAAAAATTAATAATAATAATAATAATGATTTAATCGCTTGGCTAGACAGTACTATTAACCAACAGTGTTGCGTACCAATACAGAATCGCTATACTAGACAGTACTATTAACCATCCGCACCAATACAAACAAATCACTTTGCTTCACATCTCACATACGCGATCACATACATACATACATTGTTAGTACAATTTCCTATTGTTGGCTACCTTCTTTAATAGATACATTTAACAATTTTGTTTACTGTATTATAACAAAACAGACTCTCTTATATATATCTACTAGCTCAAGTACACTTTGTTGCTTGTGTTTAAATCTTTAAGTTATTAAGGTATCAATAAGTTGGATGTAAATCTCAACATTTGAAAAATAAATAGCAGCTTAGCAGCTCTTTCAACACACCGATTAGGTGGCTGCCAAGTGTCGTTTTTCGTTTTTATATTAAATGTTATCCAAATCTATCAATGCAAGGCTCAGAACATGCTCCCTGAGTTAAAGTTCTGCCCAGCATACACCAAAGAGAGGTCCAACAAGGACTCTAACCCTCCTAAAACCTGACAAGGATCCAACTGGACCCCCTTGCATTAGTGTCATCCCAATTGGTGCATGGATGTCCGAATTCATAAATAGAAAAACAAACGGACCAATAAATTTAATATATAGGATCCCATCTAAATCCATCCAGTGGAAGGCCCAGAAAAGGCTCCCTGGGTCAAAGTTCTGGCCAGCATACACCAATGGGTGGTCCAACTAGGACCTCAACCCCCTAGTATGTCTTCTGGGATCCAATGTTACCAGTCTGTGAAGTTTTTATCCAAATCCATCCAATGAAAGGCTCAGAACAGGCTTCCTGGGTCAAAGTTCTGCCCAGTGTACACCAACAAGAGGGACCCTAACTCCCCTACAAACTGGCCAGGTTCCAACTGAACCACCTCATATTGGATTCATCACAATCAGTGCAGGGGTGTTCAAATGCCTAACCAGACAAAGAAACAAGCCAAAGCCATCCACTGGAAGGCCGAGAACAGGCTCCCCGGGTCAAAGTTCTGCCCAACGTACATAAATTGCAGGTCCAACTGGGACCCTAACTTCCCTAAAACCTGGCAAGGATCCAACTGGACCAGCTCACATTGGTTTTATCCCAATCGGTGCAGGTGTGTCCGAATGCATAACAGGACAGACAAACTAATGAAATCCATCCAGTGGAAGGTCCAAAACAGGCTTCCCGGGTCAATGTTCTGGCTAAAATACACCAATGGGAATTCCAACCGGTTGCTCAACCCCCTAGTATGTCTTCTGGCATCCAATGTTACCAGTCTGTGAAGTTTTCTTCCAAATTCATCCAATGGAAGGCTCAGAACAGCTTTAAAGGTCAAAGTTCTGCCCAGTGTACACCAACGGAAAGTCCAACTGGGACCCTAACTCCCCTAAAACCTGGCCAGGATGCAACCATCTCACATTGCTTTCATTACAATCAGTGGAGAGGTGTCCGAATGCATAACCAGACAAAAACAAACCAAATTCATCCAGTGGAAGGCCTAGAACAGGCTACCCGGGTCAAAGTTCTGGCCAGCGTGTACCAAAAGCAGGTCCGACTATGGTCTTATCAGTCCAGAGCACCTGCTGTCATTTTTCTGCACCCCAGTTCCTATGTTTTCGTGCATAGTTGAGTCGCTTAGCCTTTTCTCCACATTGAAGGTTGACTTTTTAGCCGCAATTCTTCCATGAAGACCACTTCTGGCCAGACTTCTGCAAACAGTAAATTGGTGTAGCTGGGTCCCACTGTTTTCTTCCAGTTCTGAGCAGAAGTGCTAGAGAGGGGTACAATAATGAGTTTCTGCAGCAACAGTGAAGCATGGTGGAGCTCCCTTTAAAGTCTGGGCTCCATTTCAGTAAACTGAGTTAGGGATTTGGTCAGTATTAATGGTGTCCTTAATGCTGAGAAATACAGGCAGGTTTTTATCCATCAAACAATACTATCAGGGAGGCGTTTGATGGGCTTGAAGTTTATTCTGGAGCAGGATATGGATCCTAAACATACAATCAATGTCATTAAGAACTATCTTCAGCGTAAAGAAGAACAAGGAATCCTGGAAGTGATGATATGGCCCCCACAGAGCCCTGATCTCAACATCATGGAGTCTATCTGGGATTATATGAAAAGAAAGAAGGATTTGAGCAAGCCTACATCTACAGAAGATCTGTGGTTAGTTCTCTAAGATGTTTGGAACACCCTCCCTGCCGAGTTCCTTCAAAAACTGTGTGCAAGTGTACCTAGAAGAATTGATGTTTTGATGCTGTTTTGAAGGCAAAGGGTGGTCACACCAAATATTGATTTGATTTAGATATCTTTTCTGTTCATTCACTTTGCATTTTCTTAATTGATAAAACTAAACTATTAACACTTCTTTTTTTTAAAGCATTTTTTACTTTGCAGAATTATTTCCACACCTGCCTAAAACATTTGCACAGTACTGTATATAGATAGATAGATAGATAGATAGATATAGATATATACTAGCTGAAGAACCCAGCATTGCCCTGGTTTAAGTAATCAAGTCATTAAGTTATCAATGAGTTGGATTTAACTGTCAAAATTTTAAAAATAATTAGCAGCCTTGCAGCTCTTCCAACACACCCATGATGTGGCTGCCCAGGGTCGTTTTTTGTTTTTATATTAAATGTCATCCAAATCCATCCAGAGGAAGTCCAGAACAGGCTCCCCGGGTCAATATTCTGCCCAGCGTACACCAACTGGAGGTGCGACCGGGACCTCAACACCATAGTATGTCTTTTGGGATCCAATGTTACCAGTCTGGGAAGTTATCGTCCAAATCCATCCAGTGGAAGAACAGGCTCCCCGGGTCAAAGTTCTGCTCATTGAACACCATCTGGAGGTCCAAGCAGGACCATAACCCCCCTAAAACCTGGCCAGGATCCAACTGGACCAGCTCGTGTTGGCTTCATTCCAATCGGGGTAGTGGGGTCAAAGATATTCGCCAACAAATAAACAAACCAACAAACAAACTTTTTCTTTTATATATATATAGATATTTAAATCTGTGGCAGTATAGAAACGTAATATGCGCTATTCAACCAAACAAGTGCTGTGCATAGCAATCGCAAATAGGACTATTTTAAAACAATTTTAGCTTCATCCGTTCAGGTTCACTCCAACACCTATGATAGACTCTTAACATGTAACAACACAAGATGTAAAATAAAAGTATAGAACGATATACGTTCTTACCGCATGTGACGCGTCTTCCACCCTTTGTTGATAAACCGAAATCCGTAGGTCTGCGAGTCCTAGAGTAGTGTGTAGTCAGCTTCACGAGCCCCTTACTCATACGTTCAGTTTATTGCATAAATTACAGATTTTATGAAGCGACCACTGTGTTCCAAAGCACAAGAGTTTTATTCACAAAATATTTTACAAGGCAAAGTATAGCATGTATGCGCTTGTGTAGTCGGCACCGAGAACAAGCGTTTATCAGAATGCTCTCGTTTCCAAAGCCAGAGATAATACACTGTACAGTCATAAAAGCAGTGACATCGTAAAGATACACAGATACAGTATTAAGGTCCACATCCACAGGTCGATGGGTCATGACCTCCCAAAAACTCAGAGCCCCATAGGTCAATTCCATAGCACTATTCCTTAAAGTGGGGGTCATCTTTCCATGTGTGGCCAGGTGTCCCTTCTCAGATTCCCGCCCCTGTATGTGTATAAACTGGTTATTTTATGGCATCTCTGGAATTGCTATTTGGTGTGTGAAAATTATTATTAGCTGTAACTAGCATTCGCAATGTGCAAATGCTTCATAAATAATAGCGGAAACGTTCTCATGTGAATGTGAACAGACTGAGACCAAACGCTATGTAATTAACATGTTTGAAAAATGAATTACCTTTTTGATCACATTATAATTTATCTTAACTGAAATAAATAGATTAAACTTATTTGCATGTTGTTATTTGCTGAACTAATTGTTCAATTGCGTACTAATTACATCACAATCGATATTAGTGCACAGAAATTGCTAATTACCACTTTCATCCAATTATTAAACTTCAACACTGCCAAAACGCCAATAATTTGTTCTTTAAACCTATGCACCTTGGCAGAAATGTAGGTGCCATTTTGTACATTTTTGTGTACTATAGTGTATTGAAGTACACTATAGATCATTTTGTGCTGAGCCGCAGCCATTTTCACTATGAAAATGATCTCTAGTGTGCATCTGTCAACAGTTATAATATCATAAGTCGGTTCCAAAATGAATGTGTCAAATTGTAATCCTACATACATATTACTTCAGTCCTTTAATTCCTCACCCAAGTTTTTATAATCAATTTTTTTATTAATCATTTGTTGTCCTAAAGACAACATATGTAATCTACCATTCTTCAAATGTAATGGCAAATTAAAAAATATCTAAATAAATGCATAGAAAGGCGTCAGACATTAATAAACCACTCATCAGGATGGGGGGGAAGGAGGTGGGGGGGGGGGGGGGGTAGAACTACAACTAGTTGAAATAAGTCTAATGTCAAATATAATTAATTGTAGTTTAATAAATTTAATATTTTATTCCAGAAAACAAGTGAATATATACATGTAGGGAAACTTATTTTACTAAGTTATGCTTAATTGCTGGAAGTACAAATAGTGCAACATTAATGGTAAACAAATGTATACATATATAATAGCATTATCATCATAGGTATAATATGTAAATTCTATGTCAATGTGATACTGTCTGCTAATAGAGAAGTAACTCAACAGGTTGTTTGAACGTGAACTACAAATCCATATATAAAAGCCCCCTTACAACACCCTGCTGCATGGGTTCAATTAACTTCCTTTTCACGCTTCTGGTTACAACTGGATTATATTTTGTACAATACATGTAAACATTGAAATGTCTCTTCTCTGTTTACATTGAACAGCATAATAATTGCCAGCTTTAGAAAATATGACTTATAACATGATTCTATAGCCCATAGAGATCAACCAGACATTTACTTTCATTAGTCTAGCTTGAGCAAAAGCCATGCAAATTATAATAATGCAAGTTAATGTTTGATTTATTGCCATGGGTTACGGCACATTTGTATTAAATGCACAATGTTATTAAATAAGCCTAACCATGCAATATACTTTATTCCCATTTTATTATGTATCTAAATTGAATTTGTGGTAAGCCTGGTTTCAAATTAACATTTATAAAGCTAATAGCACATATTTAGTGCAGCATTTCTTCAGCCCTGATGTACACTACTTTAAAATACTTTCAAACAGTTCATATTACATTAAGTTTTATCTGGCCAACAATGAGATTTGCAATCAAATGTTATGTACAATAATATTATTTTCATCATGCAATTAAGTTTTTTTGTTAAAAATCAATGTTCATCTTAGCAAATCTGTTCTGATTTTGGAAGTTATAGATAGATCGATATTGTTTTATGAATTACCCTTGACTATAATATATTAACATAATTTCAGCATAGTTTGGAAGAAATATCCATTTGCCAATTGAGACATTTCTTACATATGCTGGATTTTATTTCGGTGATAAGAAAATTCAATGCTACAGCAATTACAATGTAATTCACATTTTAAGGGGAAAATCAAACACAGAGAAAGATGACAGTTGCTATTTTTATTCTATGCTTTAGATTTTTTTCTATCTATATGAAGACAAATATAAACAATAAGACAAACAAAACTATTGTAGTGCTGAATATGTTTATACCATTTTGGTACCAATCACAGAGTAGTGCAGTGGTTCCCAAACTTTTTCAGTTCGCGGCACCTTTAGAGTCTCCATAATTTTTTCAAGGCACCCCTCCAAAATAATTACCAAGCAGTCGCGTTTTATAAGTAGTCAAAAAGACATAATAAGTATTTAGGTCAGAACAGAAATACTTATTTAGTTGTATGCAAAAATAATACACATAAATCCAAGGGAAAATAATTTATTTATGTATATTTTTTTCAATTATATTTCTGTCAAAGAATAATTTACAGCTAACTCACACTGTGCTCCTGCATCCACACACTCTGTGCCCCCTGCATCCACACACTCTGTGCCCTTCTGCATCCATACACTCTGTGCCCCCTACATCCACACACTCTGTGCCCCCTACATCCACACACTCTGTGCCCCCTGCATCCACACACTCTGTGCCCCCTGCATCCACACACTCTGTGCTCCCTGCATCCACACACTCAGTGCCCCTCTGCATCCACACACTCAGTGCCACCTGCTTCCACACACACTCAGTGACCCTTGCATCCACACACACTGTGCCCCCTGCATCCACACACACACACACTGTGCCCCCTGCATCCACATACACTCTGCCCCCTGCATCCACACACTCTGTGTATCCCTGCATCCACACACTCTGTGCTCCCTGCATCCACACACTCAGTGCCCCCTGCATCCACACACTAAGTGCCCCCTGCATCCACACACTCAGTGCCCCCTGCATCCACACACACTGTGCCCCCTGCATCCACACACACTGTGCCCCCTGCATCCACACACACTCTGCCCCCTGCATCCACACACTCTGTGCCCCCTGCATCCACACACTGTGCCCTCTGCATCCACACACTCAGTGCCCCCTCAGCCTCCGCGCTCTGCCCCCTCAGCCTCCGCGCTCTGCCCCCTCAGCCTCCGCCCTCTGCCCCCTCAGCCTCTGCCCCCTCAGCCTCTGCGCTCTGCCCCCTCAGCCTCTGCTCTCTGCCTCTGCCCTCTCTGCCTATGTGCTCTGCCCCCTCTGCCTCTGTGCTCTGCCCCCTCTGTCTCTGTGCTCTGCCCCCTCCGCGATCTGCCCCCTCAGCCTCTGCAATCTGCCCCTCACTGTGCCCCCTCTGTATCCCGCCGTGGACAGGAAGAAGAAAAAAAAACCAAAAAAAACTACTTACCCAGCCGGCGGCGCCCGGGACCCAGCATCCTCCTCCTTGCTCGCTTCTCACTGAATAGAAGCGAGGAAGAAGGAGAATGCTGGGTTCCGGGCGCCGCCGGATTGGAAAGTAGTTTTTTTGGGGGTTTTTTTCTTTTTCCTTCCTCTTCTTCTTCCTGTCCACGGCACCCCTGTGACAGCGCCGCGGCACCCCTGGGAGCCGCGGCGCACAGTTTGGGAACCTAGGGAGTAGTGTATGGAGGTAGAGCAAGACAGAGAAAAGGAGAGTTGTATGTGGATGGCATTGAGACAGAAGATTCTGTCCTACCCATAGATGGGCAGGGAGGGGTACAGAGAGAGAGGTGTGTCACTTTCGCATTTTTTAGGGGTGCGGTAGGTTTAGAAATGTTCTTCTATTTTTATAACTATTTTACAAATAGATTAATTAAATGTTTTAAAAATAATCTCTTTGGGAAATGTAACAACTGATAATTCCTTTCAGAATTATGATTCACTATGTCTGATATGATGCATTGAATACTGTATTGATTATTTTCCTAATATATATTAATTATAATTGTATTGATTGCTTTCGATAGATAGTATTAAGTATGCATGACAAAGATGAAAGATATTCACTGTACAAAATACAAACCCAAATACAGTGAAAGATCAGTTACTTTCACCAAAGGGCATACTAGAAACAAGTGGGTGTTTTCTTTTTGGCCAACCCATTTTTTTCAATAGTGCTCATTCATTAGTGTTTATAATACCCAACCACCCTCCATGACCCCTGATATTATCTTTTGTAGATTTGATCACAGGAAGAGTAGCTCTGGCACTTCAGTGCTATGGACAAAAGGTATGATCTGTAGTAATATGACACCTGATTGGATTGAGGTGTTCCATTAGTTACTCAATTTAACCTGGCAGGTTTGTAATACCTATACATAATAGGATCAATCACAAAGCTACAAAGTTTTGACCCTGGCCACAATTAAACATGCTTCCAACGCACGTGCCCAACATTCTGCCCTGATTATGGGATACAACGAATCTGACAGGATAGTCCTGGCTGTCGTCCTGGCAACCGGGAAGCCCTGACTGGATGTGACAGCTGGGACGCAAACAGAGACAGCAGCTTAACCGTCGCGAGTAGCGTGGCAGCTCATGACAGTACCCCCCTCTTGAGGAGTGGTGAAGGAACCCCTACTTCTGGACTTCTTAGGAAACTGCTTGAAAAACTCCTTGATGAGTTGATAGCGTGTAAGTATCTTCCTGGGACCCAGGAACGTTCTTTCAGAGCATAGCCCTCCCAATGTAAAGCACATACCAGAAAATTAATCTGCCCTTGTACTCTCTTAGGGCCTGATTCATTAAGGAATTTAGGCAAGAAATTGAGTAAGTTTTCTTACTTATGTTTTCTGGACAAAACCATGTTGTGATGCAAGGGGTGTAAATTAGTTTATTATTTTGCACATAAGTTAAATAGTGGCTGTTTTTTTAATCTAGCACACAAATACTTGATAGCTTATTTGTAAACTGAAATTTAAAGTTGATATTTGTGTGCTACATGAAAAAACAGCCAGTACTTAAATTATGTGCAAAATAGTGAACTAATTTTCACCCCTTGCATTGCAACATGGCTTTGTCCAGAAAACTTAAGTAAGAAAACTTACTCAAATTCTTGCCTAAATTCCTTAATGAATCAGGCCCTTAGAGTCAAGAATTTTCTCCACAACAAATTCTTGACATCCATCAATTTTGATAGGCCAAGGTCCGCGTGGTCGAACAGACATAAACTTGCTAGAAAAGAGGGCAAGTAGGTTTGAGCAGAGAACAGTGGTAGATATTAGGTATTTTTAGTGATTTGGGAATCTTCAGTCTCAAAGCTATGAAATTGAATTGCTTTGAGATGATGAAGGGTTCAATAAATCTAGGTCCAAACTTTCTGCAGTGCTTTCGAAATCTAATTTTCCACATAGAAAGTCACACCCTGTCACCAACCTTAAAGCAGCACTGAGAGCAAGCTATGTCAGCAAAGAACTTGGATCTGAAGGACCCTTGATGTAGGACAGAGTATACTTTCTTCCACACCGATTCAAGATCGACAGCAGTTGAGCAAACTTCAGAAAGGCCTGTCGGAACAATGGAAGACAAGGAATTGGACTCCTGGGTAGAGAAGTGACAGGCATTGTTGTATGCAAGCTCTGCACCAAGAAGAAGAGTAGCCCAGTCATCGTGACACTTCAAGATGTAGAACCAAAGGAATTGTTCAAGAGACTGATTTACCCTTTCCATCTGCCTGTTAGACTGAAGGTGGTAAGCTGAACAAAGCCTGATGTTAATTCCAAGCAAAGAACAGTAGGACTTCCGGAAGACAGCAATGAATTGGGACATCACTGGGAAGACCGTGAAGCCGAAAAATGTGCTTTACTAACAAGGATGCAAGGGTCCAAGCACACAGGACAAATTTTACCATCTTGCTGAACCGGTCAACCGTTACCCAGATGGTATTATATCCTGCTGATCGAAAGAGGTCTACAATAAAATCCATGAATTTCACAGTAATGGATAAGGGCATTAACTGACCAGAAAGACATTTTCAAGAGGACTTATTTTTGGAGCAAACATTACAGGTGAGTATGATTTCTCTGACATCGGCAGGTAAAGATGGCCACCATATCACACGACACAGACTTTCAATGGTTTTGGTGATGCAAGGGTGTTCGGAGGACTTGCTGTTGTTAAACTCGGCGGTAACTGTTTTTCTTGGATGGTCTGGAACAAAAAGTCTGTCAGCAGGAGTGTCCGGAGGTGCCTGAACTTGCAGTTGGCAGAGATTCTGACCAAGGTCTTGGGCTAAGGCTTCAAGGATGGTAGAAGCCGGAACAATAGGAAAAGATTCTGTAACAGGAGACTGCTGAGAGACAAAGCTACGAGACAGGCCGTCAGGTTTGACTGTCACGGGCACTAGGAGTCTTTACCCAGGGATCACCAGGTGATAGGCTTACCAGAGCAGTATAGGTGGTAATATGGTACTCTGGTAGCAGGGTGATCACGGAACAGGAAATAGCAGATGATGAGATGCTCAGGAAAGTCTATGACTAGCAGCACTGGCAATATGGAGGTAGTAATACACGAGGAACTGTATGGACAAAGGACACGTGAAGGTAGTCAGTGGTCTGCGGTAGCAAGTTGTACCACTGCTATAGTGAGGAGGAATGTCCAACAGAAACGAGGGGGTGATGAGAGTCAGCGGTCTGCGGATAGCAAGTTGTACCGCTGTCTGAGTGAAGGAATAGAATCCAAGTGGAGGTATCCGGGGAGTCAGTGGTCTGCGTTAGCAAGTTGTACCACTGCTATGTGAGAGGATACTGGAACAGGTGAAACTGGAAACAGGGGTCAGTGGTCTGCCATTAGCAAGTTGTACCACTGAAAATATATGTGAGGAGGTGCACGAGGAGAGACTGCAACACAAGATATACACGGGCACCTTGACTTAGATCCACAGTAATATGCACAATATAAATGTATATATGACTGAACAACACTGCCAATATAGAAAGTCTCTAGAAGTAATCCAGCACGAGATAACACAGTCAATGATGGCAATAGACTCAGCGGATAGCACACTCCAGAGGAGAACCAACACAGTCCAGCAAGGTATGCAATACACAGCACAGTCAATGGGAAGTATGCATACCGTGGTTCAGGAGAAGGCAGTCAGACAGGAGTGCAGAGATACCTGAACGGCAGGAGGCCCCCAGGATGCAAAGTCCCTGGATGGGTGAAGCGGTGGTCTAGCAGGTGCAGCGCACAGGTAGGTAGACCAGCAGGGAACACAGGAAGGCGTGGAGAGCGGATCAGCAGTAGATGGATGAGTAGCGCTGAGGAGTAACAGCAGCGGGTCTCTGCGGGAACACGGAGGTAGCCAATAGCAACCAGCAGGTGCAGTAACGATGGGACACGGGAGCAGAGTTGAACTGGAACTGTTGATCACGGAGAGTAGCGGGTAGCAATAGTGGCAGCAGACTCAAGGAAACACGGGAGAGCTGACAAGGACTGATGACTGAAGCGCACAGAGGCAGCGGATAGGAATCAGCCAAACAGTCACGATGAAACACAGACGGGTTGCAGGTTGAAGACTGTAGTGCACGGAGGCAGCGGATAGGAATCAGCTAGCAGTCACGATGATGAAACACAGACGAGTTGCAGGTTGAAGCCTGTAGTGCACGGAGGCAGCGGATAGGAATCAGCTGGCAGTCACAATCATGAACAGGTGAGTGGATGTGAATGAAAGACTGTAGTGCACGGAGGCAGCGGATAGGCATCAGCTAACAGTCCCAATGATACATGGTAGAGTTGAAGTGGTTAGAAGACTGTAGTGCACGGAGGCAGCGGATAGGAATCAGCTCACAGTCACGATGATACAGTAGATGGTAGAAGTGGTATGGGAACCACAGTAGTAGAAGTGGTTTGGAAACCACAGAGGTAGAAGTGGTTTGGAAACCACAGGAATCAGCTGGGCTGAATAAATGAGGAAACACAGGAACACCTTCAGAGACTCATGGGGAATGAGACTCCAAGATCAGGCAACGTGGTGTTGACCACAGGTGCTTAATATAGGGAGGTTGCCTGATCTGCCAATTAAGTTAAAGGAACATACACTGAAGTTTTAGAAAGGGCTGCGCATGCGCAGTCCCTCAGGATGGAGGACGGCCACAATTCCTAAATGTCCGGGAAGAAGCACTCACAGTCCGGTGAGTGACAGTACCCCCCCTTTTAAAGGTGGGCACAGAACGCCTGGAACCGGGCTTGTCCGGATTTTTGGAATAAAACTTCTTCAGAAGGGCAGGAGCATTAAGATCTTCAGCTTTGATCCATGAACGCTCCTCAGGACCAAAGCCCTTCCAATGAACGAGGAAACGGAGGACTCCTCGTGAAATTTTTGCATCCAATACCTCAGTAATCTCGAAATCCTCCTCCTGATGAACTTGAACTGGCTGCGGTGCTGAGGGAGGAGCCGAGAAACGGTTGATAATGAGAGGTTTGAGCAAGGACACATGGAAGGCATTGGAAATCCGAAGATTCTTAGGAAGAAGAAGTTTAACACATACTGGATTGATAACTTGAATGATCCTATATGGACCAATAAAACGAGGGGCGAATTTCATAGATGGAACCTTCAAACGAATATTTTTGGTAGATAACCAGACACGATCTCCAATTTTTAGTGGTGGAATAGCCCGCCTCTTCTTATCTGCGAAAGACTTATATTTGTTAGATGTCTTCTTTAAACAGGTTTTGACCTGAGACCAGATATTTTTGAAGGTCTGACAAGCAGTCTCCACAGCAGGAACTTGGGTGGGCGGGAGGGCAGGAAATTCCGGAAAAGACGGATGGTGACCGTAGACCACAAAGAATGGAGTTTTGGATGATGACTCATGGTACATGTTGTTATGGGCGAATTCAGCCCAAGGGAGCAATTCTACCCAGTTGTCTTGGTTGGCTGAAGAGAACATCCTAATAAAAGTCTCAAGATCTTGATTGACTCGTTCCGTTTGTCCGTTAGATTGCGGATGGTAAGACGATGAGAGTGCTAATCGTATGCCCAAGGTTTTACAAAGGGCCCGCCAGAATCTGGAAACGAATTGTACTCCTCTATCTGACACAATCTCAGACGGACATCCATGGATGCGGAAGATTTCTTTAATGAAATGTTCAGCCAGAGTAGACGAGGAAGGTAAACCGGACAGAGGGACGAAATGGGCCATCTTCGAAAATCTGTCTACCACTACCCAAATAGTATTGTGATTCTTACTTGGTGGCAAATCAGTAACGAAATCCATACTAATATGGGTCCAAGGCTTGGACGGAATGGGTAGTGGTCGCAGCAACCCTGCTGGAGTTCTGCGGGAGGATTTGAACTGAGAACATAAATCACAGGAAGCAATAAACTCTTTGACGTCTCTCCTCATTGAAGGCCACCAGTAACTACGAGAGAGAATCTCAGAGGTCTTGTGTTCACCGGCGTGTCCAGAAAAACGAGAGGCATGGAACCACGAAAGGATTTTCCTCCTCAGAGTAGGAGGCACGAGGGTCTTCCCAAATGGTAGCATTTTGGTGGATGAAGCAGCCAGAGAAATACATTTGGGGTCTAGAATAGCATGGTTGGGAACCTCTTCTACATCAGAGGACGTCACAAAAGCTCGAGATAGAGCGTCAGCTTTCTTGTTCTTAGCGGCTGGTTTGAAGGTTATAATTAATTCAAAACGGGAAAAGAAAAGAGACCATCTTGCTTGACGAGGGTTCAAGCATTGAGCAGATTGCAAATATGACAAGTTCTTATGATCCGTGAAGATCGTCACCGGATGGCGAGCTCCTTCCAACAAGTATCTCCATTCCTCTAATGCAGCTTTGATGGCCAGCAACTCCTTGTCCCCGATAGTATAATTTTTCTCTGCGGGCAGAAGACCCCGAGAGTAGAAGGCACAAGGATGTAATTTTTGTTGCTCCGAGCGTTGGGAGAGAATAGCTCCTAAGCCCACATTAGAGGCATCTACTTCTAGGAAGAAGGGGAGTGTCACATCAGGCTGTCGCAGAATGGGAGCAGACGAGAAGGACTCTTTGAGGATTTGAAAGGCTTGGAGAGCCTCAGATGACCATTGCTTAGTATTAGCCCCTTTCCGAGTTAGGGCCACAATGGGAGATGCAATGGATGAAAAGTCTTGAATGAAGCGTCTATAGTAATTGGCAAAACCTAAAAAACGCTGGATGGCACGAAGAGTAGTTGGCTGAGGCCAATGTAGTACAGCATTTACTTTGTCTGGATCCATCTTCAGGCCAACTCCGGAAACTATATACCCCAAGAATGGAATCTGGGGTAACTCGAATGAACATTTTTCCAATTTACAGAACAATGAGTTTTTCCGTAGTCTGGAGAGGACCTCTGCCACATGTTGGTGATGAGAAGGCAGGTCCTGTGAGAAGATCAATATGTCGTCCAGGTAGACAACGACACATACATATAATAAGTCCCGAAAGATCTCATTGATGAAACCCTGGAAAACAGCGGGGGCATTACACAGCCCGAAGGGCATTACTAAATATTCGTAATGCCCATCTCTGGTGTTAAACGCGGTCTTCCATTCGTCACAGGAACGGATTCTAATTAAATTGTAGGCACCACGAAGATCCAACTTAGTAAATATCCGAGCTCCCTTGATGCGATCAAATAGCTCAGTGATCAGCGGAATGGGATACCGATTCTTGATAGTAATGGCGTTGAGTCCACGAAAATCTATACAAGGGCGTAATGATCCATCCTTCTTTTTGACGAAGAAGAACCCAGCTCCAGCGGGAGAGGTGGAAGGTCGAATGAACCCACGCTGGAGATTCTCCTGTATGTACTCAGATGTGGCTTGAGTTTCAGGTAACGAGAGAGGATAGACCCGACCCCTGGGAGGAGTCTTGCCAGGTAGAAGGTCGATCGGACAATCCCAAGAACGATGAGGAGGAAGACGTTCAGACTGAGCTTTATCAAACACATCGGCAAATGAAGCATACTGAGGAGGGAGTCCCGGGGAGGAAGATGAGATGGAAGATTGCTGTACTTTAAGAGGAATAACTTGAGAGAGACAACGATGGTGACATTCAGACCCCCAAGACGTAACTTGAGGGGTGCGCCAGTCAATCTGGGGAGAGTGACACTGAAGCCATGGAAGGCCTAAGACAATCGGACTTGTCGTAACTGGAAGAATTAAAAACGAAATTTCTTCATGGTGTAGTACACCAATCTGAAGTGTTACTGGAGACGTACTCTGGGTGATGAGACCATTGATGAGGCGTGATCCATCTATAGCCGTCACAGTAATGGGTGTTTTTAAAGTGATCACTGGTAGGGACCATTGATTCACTAGTGATTTAGAAATGAAATTTCCTGCTGCTCCGGAATCAATCAATGCCTGTGACTCAAAGGATTTGGTAGCAAAGGAAATCGTAACATCAAAAGCGCAGACTTTAGATTTCATAGACAATGGAGAGGACTCCAGGGACCCTAACTTCACCTCTCCAGAACTAGTTAGGGCCTGGCATTTCCCGATCTCTTAGGGCAAGAGCTGAGCATATAGGTGGAATCAGCACAATAGATACAGAGTCTATTCTTTACTCTTCGTTTCCTCTCCTCTGAAGATAATTTGGAACGTCCTATCTCCATGGGAATCACAGAGGATGGAGCTGGACGAAGTTGAGGATTTAAACGAATAGGTGCTTTGACATCCGTTGTTTTCTCAGACTCTCTTTCACAAAATCTCATATCTACACGATGGCAAAGAGAGATCAAATCTTCTAGTGACGAAGGAAGCTCTTGGGTAGTCAGTGCATCTTTAATTTTATCGGAGAGCCCCTGCCAGAAGGCGGCAACTAATGCTTCAGTGTTCCACTGAAGTTCAGAGGCTAAGATCCTAAATTGAATGACATACTGTCCTACTGTATGGGAGCCTTGTCGCAAACGAAGGATGCTGGAAGCAGCGGAGGTCACACGACCTGGTTCATCGAACACACTTCGGAACGTGGAAATGAATTTGGCACTATCTTGTAGAATTGGATCGTTTCTTTCCCACAGAGGGGAGGCCCAAGCCAGGGCTTGTCCAGAAAACAATGAGATAAGTTAGGCCACTCTGGAACGATGGGTAGAAAAATTTTGAGGTTGGAGTTCAAAATGGACTGAACATTGGTTAAGGAAACCTCTACAAGTTTTGGGATCCCCGTCGTATTTTGACGGAGTAGGCAGGTGAAGCGTAGGAGCTGTAGACACCTGGGATGGCACTGGGGAAACGGAGGAAAGCACAGGAGCTTCAATATTAGCTGTAACAGTCTGTCCAGATGTTCCTTGGGAGGTTAACGATTGGTAACATTGAAGTAACAGCTGTTGGCGAGCATCCTGTTGCTCCACACGGCTGACCAGATGCTGCAGCATCTCTTTAGCGGTAGGTTCCGTATCTGGGTCTGTCATGGCCTGATCTTACTGTCACGGGCACTAGGAGTCTTTACCCAGGGATCACCAGGTGATAGGCTTACCAGAGCAGTATAGGTGGTAATATGGTACTCTGGTAGCAGGGTGATCACGGAACAGGAAATAGCAGATGATGAGATGCTCAGGAAAGTCTATGACTAGCAGCACTGGCAATATGGAGGTAGTAATACACGAGGAACTGTATGGACAAAGGACACGTGAAGGTAGTCAGTGGTCTGCGGTAGCAAGTTGTACCACTGCTATAGTGAGGAGGAATGTCCAACAGAAACGAGGGGGTGATGAGAGTCAGCGGTCTGCGGATAGCAAGTTGTACCGCTGTCTGAGTGAAGGAATAGAATCCAAGTGGAGGTATCCGGGGAGTCAGTGGTCTGCGTTAGCAAGTTGTACCACTGCTATGTGAGAGGATACTGGAACAGGTGAAACTGGAAACAGGGGTCAGTGGTCTGCCATTAGCAAGTTGTACCACTGAAAATATATGTGAGGAGGTGCACGAGGAGAGACTGCAACACAAGATATACACGGGCACCTTGACTTAGATCCACAGTAATATGCACAATATAAATGTATATATGACTGAACAACACTGCCAATATAGAAAGTCTCTAGAAGTAATCCAGCACGAGATAACACAGTCAATGATGGCAATAGACTCAGCGGATAGCACACTCCAGAGGAGAACCAACACAGTCCAGCAAGGTATGCAATACACAGCACAGTCAATGGGAAGTATGCATACCGTGGTTCAGGAGAAGGCAGTCAGACAGGAGTGCAGAGATACCTGAACGGCAGGAGGCCGGCAGGATGCAAAGTCCCTGGATGGGTGAAGCGGTGGTCTAGCAGGTGCAGCGCACAGGTAGGTAGACCAGCAGGGAACACAGGAAGGCGTGGAGAGCGGATCAGCAGTAGATGGATGAGTAGCGCTGAGGAGTAACAGCAGCGGGTCTCTGCGGGAACACGGAGGTAGCCAATAGCAACCAGCAGGTGCAGTAACGATGGGACACGGGAGCAGAGTTGAACTGGAACTGTTGATCACGGAGAGTAGCGGGTAGCAATAGTGGCAGCAGACTCAAGGAAACACGGGAGAGCTGACAAGGACTGATGACTGAAGCGCACAGAGGCAGCGGATAGGAATCAGCCAAACAGTCACGATGAAACACAGACGGGTTGCAGGTTGAAGACTGTAGTGCACGGAGGCAGCGGATAGGAATCAGCTAGCAGTCACGATGATGAAACACAGACGAGTTGCAGGTTGAAGCCTGTAGTGCACGGAGGCAGCGGATAGGAATCAGCTGGCAGTCACAATCATGAACAGGTGAGTGGATGTGAATGAAAGACTGTAGTGCATGGAGGCAGCGGATAGGCATCAGCTAACAGTCCCAATGATACATGGTAGAGTTGAAGTGGTTAGAAGACTGTAGTGCACGGAGGCAGCGGATAGGAATCAGCTCACAGTCACGATGATACAGTAGATGGTAGAAGTGGTATGGGAACCACAGTAGTAGAAGTGGTTTGGAAACCACAGAGGTAGAAGTGGTTTGGAAACCACAGGAATCAGCTGGGCTGAATAAATGAGGAAACACAGGAACACCTTCAGAGACTCATGGGGAATGAGACTCCAAGATCAGGCAACGTGGTGTTGACCACAGGTGCTTAATATAGGGAGGTTGCCTGATCTGCCAATTAAGTTAAAGGAACATACACTGAAGGTTTAGAAAGGGCTGCGCATGCGCAGTCCCTCAGGATGGAGGACGGCCACGGTTCCTAAATGTCCGGGAAGAAGCACTCACAGTCCGGTGAGTGACATTGACATTCTTTTATCCAGGAAGTCAAGTAATTAAGAACCTAGAGCGGGTAAAGAAAAGCGCCCAATGTGCTTACCGGAAGTTAAATCTCTTAGCTAACTCAATATATGAGAGATTTTTATGGTCGGTAAGTACCAAGATTATATGCATTGAACCCTCAAGCCAGTGACGCCACTTTCGAAGGCCCACATGATGGCCAACAATTCCCGATTGCCCACATCATAATTGGCCTCTGTGGGTGAGAATTTCTGGCAAAAGTAAATGCAAGGGTGAAGGAGATGATCGCGAGGATCCTTTTGAGAAAGGAATGCTCCTGCACCTACATTGGATGCATCCACTTCAACCACAAAGAGCAAGACTGGGTTGGAATGCCTGAGAACTAATGCAGTTATGTAGGCAAGCTTCAAAGTAAGGTAGTGCTGCAGAGACCAATCTACAGTGTCTGCTCTTTTACAATTTAGAGTGGTAATAGGAGCCACAAGAACAGAAAAAGAGCAGATAAACTTTCTATAATAATTGTCAAAACCCAAAAATCTTTTAATGGCTTTCAGATTAGTGGGATGCATCCAGTCCTAGATAGCTTGAACCTTGCCTGGATCCATGGCAAAACCGCTGGGTGATATGATATACCCACGGAAGGTGACTTTTTTACCTCAAACTCGCATTTCTCGAGTTTAGCGGAGAGGTGGTATAGACGGAGCTTCAGAAGGACCTTTCGAACATTCAGACGGTGTTGGGCCAAGGACTGAGAATAGACCAAAATATGCAACAACAAAATAGTCCAGAAATTCACATAGGACATTGTTAGTCAAGTCCTGAAAGACGGCAAGTGCATTGTTAAGGCCAAATGGCAGTCTTCTACTTGTCGCCTTCCTGCATGCGGATAAGATTGTAAGCTCTGCGAAGGTCTATCTAGGGAAGATCTTAGCCTCTTTAAGCTGATCAAAGTGGATAGAGATGAGCTGAAGAGGGAAGATTTTTTTATTGTAATTTTGTTAAGCCCTTGGTGATCAATACATTGTCTCAGGTTTCTTGGCTACGAAGAAGAAACCATCTCCTGCTGGTTAATTTGAATGCTTAATAAAGCCTTTTTGCAGATTTTCCTCCACATATGACTCAATATATTTGGTTTCCAAAATGGAGAAAGCATACAGTCTACCCTTAGGTAGTTTTAAACCAGGAAAAAGGTCAATGGTGCAAACATACTGTCAGTGTGGAGGCAGGGTATCCGCTTATTTTTTTGTAAAGACATCCTGGGAATCTCTATAAGGAAAAAGTAGCAGCTCAGGACAGGCTTGTATGAGCCAGAGTGGTAAGGTCAAACATGAGGAAGAACAGAAGGAGCTTCACTGAGCAATCTCCCCCTTACACTAATCAATTAGAGGGTTGTGGAGTGAAAGTCAGGAGTGACCTACAATTAATGGCACTGAAGGGCAGTGTATCAAGAACAGCGTTAATGTTTCTGAATGGAGGGTGCCCACCATGAGATGCAGTGGGAGTGTGCGGAGAACAATTTTTAGTCCAGTCAGAGGATTTCTATCCAGTCCATACACTGAAATGACTGACTTTAGCTGGATGGGTGAATGCTCAAAGTCCTGGCCAATCCTAGGTCCAAAAGATTTCTTGCAGTCCCACTGTGCAGGAAGGCTGAAAAAGAGACTATGGGTTTTGGATTGGAAAAAAAATCCCATAGACTATATGCTGCTTTCTAGCAGTGTGATTAGTAAACACATCACTGTTACTTAGCCTGTCTATACATCCGCAGGTCCCCGCGGCTGTCAAAAGTTTGAAAAATAGATAAAAGTAAAAAAAAAAAACTGTGGGATCCCCCCGCCCGGCCACTATTAACCCCTAGTGCAGCCAGCCTACTGCTGGTTGCATGTAAGTCGGGGAAAAATTTGCGAGGGGTCCCCCCAATTTTCACTCAACCTGCACTAGGAAAACCAGCCTGGGGTGGGTGGCACTATAGCATGGGGACACGCGACGGGGTCCCCTTGCCATAATGACAACCAACCCCAGGCTGTTAAGCGCTGGGCTGGATTCCCTAGGGATTTCCCCACACTGTCATGGGGAAATCTCTTAGACTATAAATAGAGCTTGCAGCTCTGTTATAGTCATTGCGTATCTGACCTTGTACAGTGTACAAGCTGTTTAGCGTCGTCTGTCTTTTTTTTTTTTTTAACCAAGCATGTTTCGGATTTGGCTTGCAAATATGGGGCCCCTCCTGGGCTGAAGAAAAGAAAACTGCAAGCAACAAGGGGGCCTCTTTGGCCAAGAAGAACAGAAGATATTTACAAGCAGGGACTTTGGAATTACAAATTATTTTGGACTTTACAAGCAGGGACTTTATAATTACAAAGTGTTTGGGACATGGTTCAAGCATTTTGGGATTTTCCTGAGAGGTCGAAGCGGGTTATTGTACCAGGGAATCCTTGATCTGTTCCAAGACACCTAGTTAAAACTGACTGAGGAGATCCGGATCATTCAATTCGCTGTCAGTGGCCCAGCGCCTGAATTTAGCACAGTACTCTTCTGCCATTCGCTGTCCTTGCTTAAGGGCGCCAAGACACCTGGTCAGGTTCATCGTAAAGTAATCCCAGAGCATTTAAAAATGCATCAACTAACTGAAGTGTGGGGCTAGTTGGACCCAGCCTGAAAGCCCAAGAGAAGAGAGATCACTATTCCCACTCTCTACAGTTCAGATCCCGAGGTGCGGGGACTCAAGCGAAAGTAAAACTTGCATCTCTCTTTAAAGTTATGAAAGAGTCTTTCGATCTCAAAAGAAGTGGTCTGGAAGATTTAACTTAGGTTCCACTACAGGAGCCAGGGTGGTCTGGAATGACTTTGAGGCCTCTTCTTGTACCGACAAGTGATGTGAAAGCTCTTGAACCACCTGGGACTAGGTCTGGATCTGGCCAGCTAAAACCTGGTTAGGACTAGGAGTTTGGCTGGGTTCCATCAAAACAAATTCCTCCAATAAATTATTTGGCCAGTTACAATGTTACAGCTAGCGTCTCAAACATGAGCTCCTAGAACAAACAGTAAAGGACTTTGCCTATAGCAATCGCCTTTCCCGTAGAACTAGTTTTTCTCACAGGTAATTGGATGCCACCTAGTGTTTAACTTTTAAGTAGTAAGAGCTTATGTTTAGAGACTGTAGCACAGGTGGTAGGAGGAGTACCAGGAGACAGGAGACAATCCTGATGTAGTTTAATTTAGAGGTAGAGGTCTGGGCTACGAGCAAATGGACAAGGTCCAGTATTCAGGCATAGGTCATAGGTCAAGGTCGGATGTGACGTCCCAGCTGTCTGACAGGCAACCGGGATTTGAACAGAGGCAGCTGCCAAGCCGTCAGCTGGGCGGCTCATGACAGGGGGATGTTGGGAGATATCGATGAGATTGGTGAGGTTGCTGGTTTGCTGGTTTGCTGGTGTGGATCGGGATGGGAGAGGGAAGAGTGAGAGGTGGAGAAAATGGGGATGAGACAGGAATCTAACTGGGGGAAAAGTCACTGAACATCAAACCACAGAAGGAACTTGAAGCTGTGGGGGGAATAGAGGTGGAAGTCAGGATTGCAAAGGGAGGAGCATTAGAGGGTGGAGGAAATGAGGGAAGGAGCAAGGAGAGGGTGGGACAATGTGGAGACATAGTTAGGGATAGGGGAGGCTGATAGGGGAAATCACTTGGGATGGGAGCCAGATTGAAAACGCAGGTATGAGCATTGAATTCCAGTGTGATGTGTGGAGAGAAGGACATCTGAGTGAGAGGACAGATTAGGGGCTGGCATAGGCAGAGGAGGAAAAAAGGCTTTAGAAGACAAATTAAAGAAAGGAAAGTAGGGGCTAAAGAAACATAACATTGGTAGAGAGAGGAGGAGAGTGAGAAGTGTGAGTGGGTGATGTAAGGTGTAGGTAAAGGGCAGGCAAAGAGGTGGAGGTGAGGAGAAGAACAATTGACCCCAGGGTGTTGGAGGTTGGAATGGGGAGACAGTTGGGGAGACATGCCCTTCCCCATCTTGCCATATAATCCTTCAAATAGACACACAGAGGCATGGGTGGATTGGGAACTTAAAGTGGCCCCGACATTTTTTTGAAAGTGGCCTCATTGAGTTGGTACCAAAACAACTGTAGGAGTGGCCAACACAAAGTAGACAGGTTTAGTACACCTTTAGCCATAGCCACAGGGGTGGAAAGCTGGGACAATACCTGAGCTAGCGATAACAGAACAGATATTGCGGTCGTACAACTACCGACGAGATATTTGTTAAATAATCTTCTACATGCAAAACAATATTTCCACCGACAGGGGTTTACTGCCAGCAATAGCAGCATTGTCGCCAGCAGTAACCCTTTGAATCAAAATAAAACATCAGTCCCCCAGTGCATGCAAAATCTCTGCCAACTGTGTCTCCATTGGCGCATGTACTAGTAGGGTTTTGAGCATAAAGAATAAGACCTACAACATAACACAAGTCTACTATTGAGACACCGAGCAAAAATGATTGAAATCAGAAATTTCCTTACCATCCTTAGGTTCAACTATGTGGTTTTGGACATGGTTGTGCTTCTTTTCGTCGATGTTACTTCTGATTGGCAGCCACCAGCACTGGTTGTGCATGCCAGTCTCTAGCAGAAAAGGAGGAAGAAAAGGAATGAATAGGGAAGAAGTGGAAGACAAGGGCTAAAAGTTGTGGTTCAAGAGTGTGGTGGGGGCATATGGAAGGAAAAGGGAGGGGATGACATGGGGTTACAAATGGACTAATACACACAAAGGGGGAGTAAAAAAGGGACAGGCACCCATCATTTGGAGACAGACTACAATTATGGGGACAAGGTAGAGAGAAACACATGGGGAGAGAGAGACAGAGGGCGAGAAAATGGTACACATACAAAATTGGAGACAGAGGTGTACACACACAAAGGAGGGAGGACAGAAGTGCACACACACACACACACACAAAGGAGGGGAGAAGAGGCACATACACACAAAGGAGGGGATAGAGGTGCACAGACATACACGAATGGGGGGACAGAGGCACACATACACAAAGGGGGGAACAGAGGAGCAAACATAAATGGGGAATACTGGTGCACACACAAAGTGGCAACAGATGTGCACACACAAAGGAAAAACAGAGGTGCCCACACATAGTGGGAACAAAGCTGCACACACAAAGGGAGAACAGAGGTGCCCACACATAGTGGGAACAAAGGTGCACACACAAAGGTGGAAGATAAGTACACACACTAAGCGAGAACAGAGGCGTACACACAAAGCAGAAACAGGTGCACATACAAAGGGAGAACAAAGGTGCACACACAAGGTGGGACCAGAAATGGGAATAGAGGCACACACACAAAGGGTGAACAGAGGTCCACAGACAAAGTTAGGAACAGAGATGCACACACTAATGGGAACAGTGGCACACACACAAAGGGGAAAGACAGGCACGCACAAAAGGGCCGCAGAGCACACGCACAAAGCGGACGACAGAGGTGCACACACAATGTGGGGACCTGGGCACACACACAAAGGGGAAACAAGCACACAAACAAAATTGGGGACAGATGCACACAAAGTGGGAGTGAGAGAAGCATGTACACAAAGGAGAGGACAGAGGGAGGGGATGCCTTCTTTCTAGTGCTGGGACTGTGCAGTGCAAAATCCTGGCCAATGGAGGAAGCCGCTGGGAGAAAGGGGAGGATGCGTGTGGCAGAAACACACAAACACATACCAAAAGGCAGTCTATGTGGCCACAAGCTGCCCCTGTAAAGAGACAGACAGCGCACGGTCCAGCCTAGAACCATTGTGGCCAAAATTATTGCATTTAGGACCGCACCAGTCCACCCTGCCCCAAGCAGCCCATAACATCATGGTAAGGTATATGGCCAATCTGCTCCTGCACAGAGGGCCTAATTCATGTTCGGACGTATGTCTGTTTGCGTAGCTTATCTTGCATGAAATAGTTCTTGTCTAGAATAAAAATAATCAATCAGCCTTTATAGTTCTAAGCTCAAATGATATCCAATCATAATTTTACCAAAAATAGGGCTGTATGGTTCTTATAATATGTGGAAATCAATTGTGCACATCAGAAGGAATTATACAAATAATTACTGCCACGGTGTTGTTAGAGTAGTACTTATAACTTTTTAGAAGTTTTCAATGACCAAATAAAAAATATCTCATTCGTACCATACATAAGTTGGATCCCACACTTATTGTAAAAAATAAATCCGGAACTAAGAAACAAGTCCCTCTTTGTAGTGTTTATTACCCACTGGCCACTTGCAATAGGGAGACTTCAAATAATTGTCTTGACAGCAGAAGGAGATGGCGGTTTCACACGCCGCTCTCCTAGTTGTATATTAGGCTTGCTCAGGCAGTCTCTCTGTTTACCGGTAGTGTAAATAGTGATCCTTCTAGATACAAAGCGATCTGGTCAAAAGCATAATAAGTGTCCACCGTGCTTCACTTGTACATCAATCAATAAGTCCATCTTATGGCTCCAGAATGTAATAAGAAAATCATTCATAAGCAATTGCTTGAAGATAAAGAGGGAGCGATTGGATATCTTTTGAGCTTTGAACTATATAGGCTGATTGATTCTTTTTATTCTATACAAGAACTCCAGGTTGTGTTTTATTGTAACATACTATATTATATATCTATTTTTAAATAAATTGTTTTAAATATATTATTGTTTTGTGGTATATATCTACTGAGGAGAAGTCCTTTTGCACCTCCAATATTAGTTTATTCATTCTGTATCAAGATTTGGTAACACAACAATTCTTAAAGGGAGCAGCATCTTTTCTTTCCCTTGGTACTAAAGTGTTGGCTACAATTTTAAGTCTACGTGTTTATATTGAATATTGTTACTGTTTTACTATACTTTTGGTTTAAAATCAGCGCACAGGAATGTCCTGATAGGATATAGTGGTCTTTGTATGAAATAGCTCTGTACATGCTGAGAAACGGACATTACGCCAATGACAGCAATTGACACTTATGACTGCCTAGGGACGGACAAATGTAGGCAATGTTCATTAAGGGCATGCCAAGGGCGTTCCAACACAGATGTGGCTGATTCAAGTCTTGGGTTTCTCGTAATAACACATATCATTTGCACCAGTTACAGGAAAAGTGTAAGTGCCTACTGATAGTGATTACTGTCATGACATCATATCTGTTTTAAAATGTACACGTTTGCGTGCCATTAGGTAGCACAGAACATGTGTATGCAACTAAGAGAGTCCATAAAGACACATTGTATGTACAGTACAAATTAAGAACATCTTCATTTATGTATTTAACATAAAAAATATTTTTAAAAAATGTTTTTTATAACAATCCATATTTGTATCAATGATTATACTGTTTAGAGTTGTTGATTTATTTTATATCATTTTTTTTGTATGCGTCCTGATGTGACCTTATATTGTACATATGGTTGTGCGTATACTGCAGTCTGTTCTGTCTGTCTAGGCAGAGTGTACTTACACCCAGATTCATATCGAAACGCATCTTGAGCAGGGGCGCACGGAGGATTTTTATGGGGGGGTTTCCTCCACCCCCGCATGCGCGGCAGCTCCGTTTCGGCTGCACTGTAGTATACAGCAGCCGCGGATGCTTCTTAGACAGTGCCGCGGCTGCTGTATACTACAGTGCCGGTATGTAGGGCACTTTTTTAGCGGAGGGGGGGGTTTCTGGAGACCCAGAAACCCACCCTGCGTGTGCCACTGTTGAGATCCACATGGATTTGTATATATAAGTATCTACGCTCTTTTTTAGACTGCAAGAAGTATGCAAGTTGCATTCTGACTTGAATTAATCCCAGAGTGTTTGCATGGGACACATTCCAAAGTGGAAAATAGGTGGGTCTCTTCTTAAGCACTTGGTGGACATCTACATTTTTGAACTTTCCAAAATTATTATTATTAACTTTCCTTATTTGATTTTCTATTTAAACCTACACATTCCTCTATATCAATTCATTAAAATATCTTCTCCATACTCAGATACATTTATGCACAAACACTGTAAGTTAATCTGATTTAAGCTTTGGAATTTGGAATCCTAGGCATGTTGTGCATTAGTACCTTGGATCTGTAGTATCACCATTCTAAAATCCTTTGTGATTTATGAAAATATGAGAACCAATTTCTTTGTAAGAATGTGTCGGGGTTTCTTTTTTCCTATGTTTCATACATCTGGATTGTATTTCTCTTTTAGGTACTAAGAAAATAGAAATGGATGAGAAAGACCATAATTTAATCATAGGAAAAAAAAATATTTCTAAGCACTGTAAGAAATTTTCAGTCAGTGAGTTCTTGGAAGAGGATTAAACTCATGATAGTATTATTGTTAGAGATATTCAGTAGACAAGATGACCACGAATTAAATTCTAGTCCAAACTAACATTTATAGGAACTATGACTGCTGAGCCAGCATGACAGAAGATATTTAAATCTATGCAGTCTGTTGATTGGTTGTGTGAAGCTGACTATATGGATTGGGTATGAAATGCTGATTGCGATGGCACCAGCGACGAGAACACCGTCAGGAAAAATCCAATCTGCACAATGACCATAAAAAGCAAATGCAGACTTACGAGAATGAGATGACCGACCTGGTTGTGTTACATTTCGAACCCTGGCAAAGATGGCACTTTGTATGCACGTCACTTGCCATAGCGACTTAAACGTGTCTCTATTTAAGTCGCTATGCCGCTTTAAAAAATAACCACAATTCTTCCAAAAGTTACTTTTATGTAATTAATGCAACCCCGGAATTTAACCAGCTATGCATCGAGTATACGCTTACCAAATATATGTACTTTGTACAATGGCTGAAACAAAGGTATACCATTAGGTTAAAGAAGGTTTTTTTCTCTTGAATGTATGTTGTGACTGCACACAAAGGCATATATGTGCAACGCTTCGAGTAGGAGCAAGCAGGGATAGGTTTAGGACAACATATGTTCAGTGCAATATTATGCATTTTTGCATCATGCATAAGTGTCACCAGCAATATATAACAATTTCTGGGGCCTGGGCTTTAAAAAATGAATCTATTACTTTTTTCATTTTTATTATTTTGTCAGGACAGGAAAGGCCTGATAACTGTGCTGCAATATTTCACTACTAGAGATCTAATACTAGCATGACACAGTCTGATATGGCTGCTGCCAGGCAGGGAGCTGTCCTTGAGATGTCAAAATTATGTTGGGCTACATTGCATTCACATTGAATGCTATCAATATAGCAATCGGATGCAATAAACACTAGTGGGGAAAAAAAACTAAAAAAAGGTGTCAAATTATTGTGACTTTTTGTAAATGTCAGGTTGCAACTCATTGAAACCTGAAATGCAATATATGGTCAGGAAGTGATTAAAAAACATATTTTCCTCTGCAAATGCTACTGATAAAATTATGCAAACTGGTTCAGTTATGAAGGGATGAAGCACTTCTAGGCATTAATAGGTTAGTTCTACAACCTATAATAATCATGCAACAGTCCTGAAATAATATTTTATATTAGTATATTATTACTGTTTTATTTCAGTTAGTTGAAAATGTTTAACTATGAGTCCATAACGCTATATTTAAATGTATTACACACAAATCAGGTCAAGGTAACATTAAAATACTAGCATTACCTAATTATTATTCATACCATGAATGGGTGTTTGGTGCAACCATTGGGGTAAAGTCATAGACATAGGCCATCATGAATTAGTACAATTTAAATTAATAATTATGTGCTCCTATTCTCATGTACGTACGTAATGTTATTCATTATAACATGATTATAATGACAAAGTATTAAAGTTAAAACAGACCAACCAGCAGAGATAATTGTTTGATGTCCCTGGTGTGAGATACCTTAGTTCAATATGATAAATAACTCTCTAGACGTTCCCATGAACATTCCTGATTTTATATGATATTTACTCACAGCAATTTATGAAAGTTCTAATGGTTTCTCTCTAGAAGAGGACACAGAGTTCTGGAGACCATGTTTATTATTTTACCATGTCTGCACCTCAATATCGAATTACTTTATTTTACAGTCCCTGCTCCTGTTCCTCTCTTCTTTTTATGCATTAATAGTTTCAGCACTGTGTAGTTAATATGCTTTCGGAGCACTCTGCACACTAATAAATGAAAAAAGGAGTAGCAATAAATTTATGAACTGCGGATTTGAACAAGACTAGCTCCTTTACTGGTTATGCACTAGCAGGCTTTACAGCTCATTAATTACCATCTCTAATAAAGTTTGACAAAATTATAACCTTACAGTGCAAAATGCTGTAATATATGCATTTCTCTAACTTTAGAGTCTTTCTGCATGTCTAGTCTATAAACCTATAGAATGGTTCAGTAACTTGTTGTCAACTTTCTTAGTCAAGTAAGGAGAACTTGGATCTCTTTCATAAACCAATAAAAGAGGAAATTGTTCGCCTAACAGCCTGTTTAGACTTTGTGTTGATTTAACTGTGAACTATCTGAATCTGATGTGATTGTTTATGTTATCCTTTAAGTTCCGCTGATATTTTTATTTTCAGTTGTGTGATGAACAAAATAGGAATCAATGGCTTTTTAGAACTACTGTGCTTTATTATTTACTTATGTGATTTGAAAGAAGCCTAAAAATATGCAGTTGCAATATTAGTGGAAATTATAATACAATCTCTATAATATAATGCATTTATGTAACCTGATAAGAAATGTCTAAAGCAACAACAATACTCAAGAGACATAAACCTAAACACGTGCTATGCCAAAATTCACAATTTCCCTCATTATATATTTTCTGATAGTAGACAATCTATAGAATTTAAAACTAGTATTCATGATTATGAATCCCTCTCTGCAAATGTGTGTCAAAAACAAATTTTTACTCAAAATTACACAAAAAAAGATGGCTTGTGTCTGAAAAGCTCACGGAAATACAATTTAATGCACAAAATGCCTACTAAATGTAAAAGTAAAAAAAAAAGTGTGTTGAGTTAAAAATAAATACCACATAAATCTAGCTTTAAACATGTGTGTACTTGCCAAACAACTGGAAACACAGGCATGCAAAGAAATAAATAGGAAATAATAATCCTGAGCTTTGCTATTTTCACACATTTATTGCTACCCTAAAATGATACCTTTAAATTTATTCTATTACCTTTATGTTTGTGTTTGTTTATTTATTTTTTATTCTTACTATAATAAGGGCCACATTTTTATCTTAAATATATTTTAAAAAAAAATATTTTCACTATAAAAACAGTGTGGACTAACCTCCCATTTGATCATGTAAATAAAACAGGCTATAACAGAGTGACAATGCTCGCTAATGACCCCAGAGTGATCAGACAATGCTTGTCAGTTACACAAAAGCAGCATCTATTAGTTACATGCATATATAGACATTTCCCTATTGGAATTTGTGTCTGAATAAATCCGGATATCTACCATACTAACCACTTGGATTCTCCATTGTGTATGACGATTTTTTAAGCCAAACACGGATATTTATCTATTAATCCGTATAAGATCTAGTGGGTTCTGAATATACCTTGTTACTCCTATCCTCTTTATCTAGTCTCTAAGGAGTCTTATTTTTATACTGTCTAATATGTTTATACTCCCTTTGATGGGATATAAGTTTTGTGTGTTTTTAATTTGTATGTTGTATTAAATTTTATGAATAATTTTATGGAAGCATAGACCAATCTCTTGTCATTTTTCTGGTTGATTGACTATCCCCCCCTTCCCCCCACAGCGCCATTATATATTTCACACCTATTAGTTTCAGGAGTGAACGGATTACGAGAAGGCTATCCTTATACTCACGGAAGGTAAATCCAAACTTCCTGATCAGGGACAGAAATTCCAAACAAAGTTCATTGACATTACAGACTTCTTGGTTCATATAAAACTGATGCAATTGGTATCTGAGAGGCCTCAATCACACATATTCACTATTGAAGCATATGGGGGGGGGGTTACCATATGTTTCCTCTCATACTTTTTTAGCATAATTATTGATCAAATGATAGTGACTTTAAAATAAATATTGTATATAAATAACACTAAAGGAAGACTTGTTGAAAGGGGTTGTATTCTTCCTTGTGTTAAATGCTGATTTTGACAGCAATTGTCCCAGGGGAAGAGAGGGACATTTAGTGGCTGAAGGGGTGACATCTACTTTCTGGTTGCAGTTCCCAACCCAAAATATGCTGTTCATTGCCCACCTTTGGGTGGGAATCCAGAGTTAAGATGGGAGTCCCCATCGTAGTTAAACATTTCCCCTCCTTTAGCATATAGAGGATTATGTGCTCCTGGGAACCTTCCCATGTTGCCTCAAGCCAGGAGCTGGTTAGTGCTGAAAACAAGCTTATTACACTCTACAGTGCTTCAAAAGAACTCAATGGAAGACACTCAGCTTAGTTCTATTGCACACAGGCAGGGGCGGATTTAACATAAAGCCTATACCTAGGGGTAGCAGGGGCTGAGTAGCAGATGTTTCCCTGCATCATATATGTCATCTTCCTTTCTTCCATCTGCAATTAAAATAAACTAATTGAACAGGAAAAGTGCAGTCATATGAGTTTATCTGATGAGGGAATAGTATCACTATATTCTACTATATGATATTATTGTTACAGTGTTCACATTCCCCAACTGTTTATTTAACAATAAATGAAAAATGTGATGACAACATTAGTTTTGGATGACACAGACACAGACATTTTATTAACAAAATTATAAATAATTATTCAAAATGACAGTTGGTAACAAACATATTCAACATTTATTTATCTTACAAAAGAGAGACTTCTTGTTGATTGAGTAAGTTGAGTAACTAAATCTTTTCACTTCAAATCAAAATAATCAGGTAATCAAAACTTGTCTTTAAACTGCAATCTGTGGTCCAAGGAGGGGTTACCATGGGCTCATTGAACTATCTTTTATTCACCTCCAATTACCTTCTCCATTCCCTAAGCCCTTAAAAGGTTACTTTCCATTAATTCATCCTCTAGAACTACGCTTGTTAACCACTTCTTCAATTTCATTTTTTTCTTACTTTATCCTACCACCTCAAGTGTCAGGGGCAATTGTGACAAAATTCTACGTAACGCCCCTTTCCCTAGCACTTTGCAATGGGTGGTGAAATGTTGTCCCTCTTTACTTCAGTGCCTCCACCGAGCCTTCTAGACAGTATGGAGGGATGCGGACTGTAACTGGATCCACCAGGGGTTGACTCAGGAAGCCTCTTGTACCCAATCACACTACCCCTGGGAGTAATAATGGACCACACATGATGATTATGAATAATCAAATGGCGGTTTATTTTGGGGGAAGTAAATGGGTAAGGCAGATTTAATGAAGGGAAGATTATGGACTGGTTAAGTGGAACAAAGGAGACTGTATGGTGAACAGTCATGACAAAAATCAAGATGGCAACCACACATGCTTTCACTGGCGCCCAACTCTTCACACTGCACACACAAGCACACAGTGCAAAAAATATAAATCAGCAATAACTTAAAGCAATAATCACAGTCCTAACAATATTAGATAGTTTATAATATTCACTATTTAGCGTTGGTGCACTTGTAGAAACATTCGAAACCCGGGCTACTTAACTTGGGTATCTTTAAGTGTAACTTTTACTAGATCTCTGATTATTTGAATGTCTGTATATCGATTAAAGGTAACTCAGTCTATAATATACACTATTTGGACAAAAGAATTCGGACACTTGAGCATTAAACCAACAGGGGCTGTAATGACATTGTATTCAAATTCATATACTTTAATATTGAGTTGGTCCCCCTTTTGCAGCGATAACAGCTTCCACTCTTCTTGGAAGGCTTTCATAAGATATTGGGTGTTTCTGTGAGAATTTGTACCCATTCATTCTGTAGCGCATTTATGAGGTCAGGCACTGATGCTGGATGAGAAGGCCTGACTCACAATCTCCGTTCCAGTTCATCCCAAAGGTGTTCAATGGGGTTGAGGTCAGGGCTCTGTGCGGGCCACCATCAAACTTCACAGTTAGCATAATGCAGTCAGGCAGGTAACGTTCTCCCGGCATCCGCCAAACCCAGACTCGCCCATCTGACTGCAAAACAGAGAAGCATGATTTGTCACTCCACAGAACACGTTTCCAATGCTCTACAGTCCAGTGTCGGTGTGCTTTACACCACTCCATCCAACGCTTGGCATTGGTCTTGGTGATGTGAGGCTTGAATGCAGCTGCTTGAAGTCCATTCCATTAAGCTCCCACCGCACAGTTTTTGTGCTTATATTAATGCCAGAGGAAGTTCGTAACTCTTTAGCTATGGAATCGGCAGAGCATTAGCGACTTTTATGCACTATGCGCCTTAGCAGCCGCTGACCCCGCTCTGTGATTTTATGTGGTCTTCCGCTTCGTGACTGAGTTGCTGTTGTTTCTAAATGCTTCCACTTTCTAATAATATCACTTACAGTTGACCATGGAATATACAGTATGGATAAAATTTTACGAACCATCTTATTGCAAAGGTGGCATCCTTTCACAGTGGCACGCTTGAAGTCACTGAGCTCTTTAGAACAACCTACTTTGTATCACAAATGTTTGCAAATGGAGACTGCATGGCTAGGTGCTTTATTTTATACACCTCTGGCCAGGCGCGGGCTGGCGAGTTTAAGCCCGGGGGACACACAGATGGCCGCATCACGTGACACGCGATGCGGCCGCGTAATTGAAGACGCATCGGTAAGTAATAAGTGAGTATTACTGCATCGGAGAGGGGGGGGCGGCCCTAACAGCAGTTGGACTGGGCGTCCCGGGGGGGCGCTGCCCCCTGGCCCAGCCCGCCCCTGCCTCTGGCAACTGGTCTGATTGTAACACCTCAATTCAATGATTAACAGATGTGGCCAAATACCTTTGTCCATATATTGTATGTACAGTTACAGTACAGATTTAAGTTGTAAAATAAGAGGTATAATGCAGCAGTAATCATGTCCCTGTGTTTAGTGTGTTACCACTGATTTCTCTCTCTCTCTCTCTCTCTCTCTCTCTCTCTCTCTCTTTCTCTCTCTGGAGATGAAGGTCTCAGCAGCTCTTGGGTCGTGTACTACCTGCAAGCTTGATCTTGCTAGCTGTCCCTCTCTGCTCACACAAGGTTCACTAATAGCTGGAGCACATAGGTTCGCTTTTCCTTGCTATCTCCTTCAGGCTGAATGGTAGCAGATTCTCTGCAGGGGTCCATCTACAAACTTTCCTGCGCAGCACTACACCCAGCAGCTTTTGTAGAAGCTCTGGTGTCTCTGTGTCATCTTGTATGCTCTGTCTCTTCAGCATACTCCAGTCTCAGATCTCTCTCCTTCCCCTGCTGCTGCCACACCCGTTCCATGTGCTTTTTATTCTCCTTTCCTGTTTCTCCTGCCAGTTTGTGACACTGTAGGGACTGAACTCTTCTACAACACTCATTTCCATGGCAACCTGCTGGTCTGGATGCACAGCACAAGGCACCCTTGCTAAATGTGCAAAGAAAAATTATCTTTTCTATCAAGAAGGAAGGTGGGACAGCTTATTTTCTGGTTGATAAATAAAAGGTTAACTAAGAACTTCCGAGTATAATAAACTGACAGTTGCAACCATCCATTTAACATTTAAAGACCTCTGGTTCAGAGAAAAAGTTTTTTATCCAATGATTATTCCCATGTAACTATATGTGAGAATATCAGCGAGTTGCACATATTGCAATATAATACATTTACACCCCAGTGCCTTAAATAGTTTGTGGAAAGAGCAGAAGTGTTAGTCAATCAGCCAATGGCTGAATACAGAAGATTCTAAAAAACGGGTCTGCACCAAGATGGTGACCGCCATCAGAAGAGTCGTGGTGCATCAGTGCCTGGAGGGCCAGTGAAGGATGCTTCCTTTGCACACCAGACCCCAGAAAGTGAGCCTGAGGGTCTGGTGCGTGACATATATGTTAAGCATCATACAAAAAACTCTTTAATCTGCCTTTCCTTCATTCTGTGTTTTGTAGGGAATAAAAATGGACATGTAAATAGAGATCACTGATCTCTCTAGAATGACACCATTGCAGAGTACAGGTCCATCTTACCAAAGCAGATGATGGCACAGTGACAAGGGAAAGTACAGCATATCCTGTTTTTCCTTGTCTTTTCTCTGTCCAGTTTGATAAGCTGGTCATGTGTGCTGCACAGGTATGTCTTTATATAGATAAAAGATCTCTATGTGAGCTTCCATCTCTCTTCCAGTCACAAAATGGAGCCTCATGCATTTGAAAAAAAAAAGTATAACATATGTTGTATATAAAGATTCATATAAAATATTTTCACTTTATTAAACTTCATATTTGTTTACATATTTTTCTAACGATTGCCTGAAATGCACAATAATATGCAAAACTATTAACCAAATATGTCAATATTGTATATTGCTGTATATTGTATGATATTGTAGCCAAATATGTGCTTTTCAACTCTATAATGAGTAATTTTTATGGATTTACTATTGGCTCCTACAATACTGCCTACATCCCCATTCATGGGGACAGACTGATGTATGAAAAGGGATCTTTCAACGCATGTGGTATGCTCTTCACCTTAGATGCCTGAACCATGTAATGGGAAAAATAGCTTAGATTGCAAGATCCTCCTGATCCTATACTCAACGGGCCTGATTCATCAAGGAACGTAAACTGCGATTTTGTGCGTACAAGCCACATAATGACTCTGTAAATTGCACAGAACTGGCCTATACTCCACAGAGCATAGCAACATTCAATTCATTTCAGAGTGCAAAGGACACTTACAGCGTATGATTTCAAAGAGAGAAAGGGACGGGGAAGAGGCGTTTGCTCGTAGTCAATGCACAGTAAGGATGTGCCGGTCTTGAGCCTACTCACCAGTGTCCGATTCAAGCTCTGGGCATCTCAAAAGTACTTATTTCTTAGCCGTACCTCTTGCTCCAGCCACAGTTCTAGTCTAACTGCCGATTACTTGTGATGATGACCGAGTATGCATGCTATGAATGTATCTTATGTACAGTAGACATTCATAACATACTAATAAATGCATTTAATTGAAAAAAAAACACTTTTTTATCTTTTAATGTTTTATCATTAATTCCCTTATTATTAACAGGTGATATTAATTGATTTGTCTTTTCTGTGCTTTTATGATTCTATATAACATATATGCTTTGGATGTATCCTGCAGTATCTTGTTGAGTAGAGCAGAACAGACTTACACCCATATTCATTACCACACAAATAATTACATCTTCTCCTTGTTGAATTCAGGCGTACATAAACCCGATTTACGTGCATTTTAAAACAAACATACATTGCACTCAGTGATGAATCCGGCCTAGCATCTCTGTAAGGAGAGTTTTAGTCATAATATAGGCAGGATATCTATACTCTATCTATACTTTATTACATGACTAGAAAGTTGGAAAGAAGAAGTGATGAAGAAGGAAGGATGAAAATAAGAATTGCAAAATGTGTAAAATAGTTAGAAAAAGTATGTAATATCTCAGTCTTTTATAATTAGTCAGCATAACCCCAACATTTGTAAATGAGTGCACAATATTCCTTTCCCTATTATTATTTTTAAGGCACTAAGGAGCATATTCAATTGTCTGCGGTTTCCGCAGCGAAAAAACTATTACCAGTATTACGGTAATAGTAAGCTGGATTTCAGCTCGCAGTTCCCTGAGCTGAAATCCAGCGTGAAAAGTACCGTGATACCGGTATTTACACGCACTATTGCCGTAATGACGGTAATAGTGCGAATTTTGGCTATAACACCAACAATTGAATATGCCCGTAAAGGTTATTTCATAAATAAAAGTACGAAGATAAAAAAATATACAATATACAATAAAACTACAGCGTATATTTTGCAGTACTTGGTTTATATACTCTATATAATCCTGGAACACAGGCTGCTCTCTGTTAAGGCCAGGTCTTATATCAGATATAAAATAGATTTAATGACTTAATCTTATCACAGTAAAAACATGTAGAAATGATCCAGTCTTCAGTTTTGTGGTGTATGGGGCAACCTGGACTATTTACACACAGCCTGGCACACCCTTACTGTTTGTATTTTTCAATTACATGTCCTCAAGCTCTCTAATGATGTCTTCAGTCAACAGATCCATCATTTTTTCAATTTCGCACACCCTGATTGATAGAGGCCTTGTAATTTACTGATATATTAAAGTTTTTCAAGCCCCAAGCTTCGGTCTGAGGAACAGAGTCATATGCACTGAAACATAAATGAATGTCAGACATTTGTGATATAATTAAATGTCACATACAAAATGAATGTCATACACTTCTGCGGAATTCCTGTGGAATAGTTAACATCAAGTGATATTTAGATTTCACATTAAACTCTGGTTGTGGGATTATCTTAACAATTAAAAACACTATTCCTGTATAACTATTTAATATGTGAATATTATAACAATGGATTTACGGTAATATTGTAAGCCAGCTGTTACCTTTCCAGTGAATACCTGCCCATGGTTATATTGACCCAGGAACTGTCCAGACTGTAATTTAACAGCAATCATTACATTATAGAACAGGCTAACATTGAGAATTTGCAGGGATTTGTGCAATTTTGTTTGAATAAATTGTTGATTTATTATTACTGTTTAGAAATGTAACAATAAATGTCATACTATACTGGACCTAATTTAGATTTAGACATAATTCCATTTGCGCCATGTAAAAATGCAACATGCACAAAATTTGTCACACTGTGCATGCATGTAATTTGCACCCATATTTTGAGTTTAGTATTATAATTATAATTCTTCTTATTATAATATAATTATAGTCTTATAATTTTGCCCACTTGCACTTGGAGTGGCAGATCAAGGGGGTTCACATGTTATGTCACTATAATAAGGCCATGGAAACACAAGTTAACCTGAACCTTAGAGATGCATCTATTTTAACGTACACAGATCATTAAGTATTTTAGGAGGTGTATGTTTGCAACTCAAATTACAGTCGTTGAAACTTAAGAGTATGAACACATATTTGCGCAAACTAAGAAGTTGTAATTTTACATTTAACTTTAACATTTAACTTCTGCCTCTCAGCACTGGGGTCATGAGTTCAATTGCCGACCATGGACTTATTTGTGTGGAGTTTGTATGTTCTCCCCGTGTTTGCGTGGGTTTCCTCCGGGTGCTCCCGTTTCCTCCCACACTTCAAAAACATACTGGTAGGTTAATTGCCTGCTATCAAATTGACCCTAGTCTCTCTCTCTGTCTGCGTGTGTGTGTTAGGAAATTTAGACTGTGAGCTCCAATGGGGCAGGGACTGATGTGAGTGAGTTCTCTGTACAGCGCTGCGGAATTAGTGGCGCTATATAAATAAATGATGATGATGATGATGATATATATGTACACACACATGCATATAAAAATACATATGCATTCAATTCAACATCTTTTGTGTTTCCGTAATTCTTTTCTTCTCTATATTGGTAGCGGTTGCAATTGATTACGTGAAATTCCACTGCACATAGCATATCACATGATCGACAGCAACAGCCAACGTACATTAGGTGGAACAGATCCCCAAAAATCAAGTAGATGGGGGTGAGGGAGACTATGCGGTGGAGATAGAGCTGGTTTGAATGATAATAAGGTTTTAAAAATATATGTTTGTATGTGTATGTGTGTCACTTTCTGCAAAACAAAGCAAAAATGCCTGTTGTAAGGAATTATCTCTGGTCACCTCGAAGTTCCATGACCTGCAGCTCTATGTTTTTATATGGTCATTGAACTTCTCAGGGACTAATATCTTTATAATGTACATTGCTTGACACTTTAACACATTTATTAAGAAAAAGAGTAAATGTAGTAATGGTGCAACATCCCCCACATGTATTAACAATTTTCCGTTCTAAGCATATTGTTGAAATAAACTGATCTGGATAAGCACGTGAACATCCTTGTGTAGCTTAGTAAATGAGCCTATTAGTGCACAGGTGAAGTTTACATTACCTAGAAAGATTTTTCTCATTTATTCATTTTTGATCATAAAAAAATCCCCCTTAATGTCAGAATTTTATACAAAAACTTTAAACCTTTAAAGTTGGTTTTAAGTCTATAGAAGCAGAAGTCACCTCTAACTATAGTCAACCAACCTCACTAAATTAAATGAATCAGATTCTAAAGTGCTCATTTGCATGGATATAGGTTATATTAGCATGGCTTTAGTTTAACAGTGGTAATTTGTGATGTATGAGAGTATCCCCCTAGGACACTGACCTCACCACTCTAAAGCAAAAGGCTTCAATTTAGAAAAAATCAAATTAGACTTCTGTTTCAAAGAAAAGTGGTGCTTTGTAATGCAAGCTTTCGTGAGCGTGTCATAATTTACATATTTAGCTGGTCTTCAAATCTGCTGTGAAGCTAAAACAAAAATCAATAGTGTTTGATGTTAGCCAGATAAGGCAGAGAAGTAACAGTACAATCAGGTACATAGCATGATTTGTTTTGTTAACGGTGACTTATATTATATAGAGACACCCAATACCAGCATGTACAGCGCTACCTCACAACCCTGAGGCACATCATGTGCTTTGGCATGGCATGAAATGAGAACATGTTATTAAGAGAAATAAATAGCACCCTTGATGAATGTCAGAGTAATGTAATGTCTTCCAGTCTGACCCTGACCTTTACTTAAAACCACATAATAGTAACAAATGTAACTTTTGGTATAAGAAATACTCAGAGCTGTAGCAAGGAAGTATGGCGCCCAGGACGGGACCAAAATTTGGCAATTCCACGTGTCAATAGAAAATCTCTTCTTTTTTTTTCTAATTCTGCATTTTATTTTCACTTTTATGGGGAACAGTTTGTGAGCTACAGAAAGCAAGAGAGGGAAAGAGATATGAGTGCAGCAAACAAAGTGATATTATGTGCCAAACTAGAAAACACATAGCAAGGGAAGAGATGTGAGTAACAGACTCTGCAGCACAGCAAGCTGAAGTCAGGACAAGCAGCACATAAAGGTATATACAAAAATTGCTAGTGTGTTTATTTATTTATAAACTTATATATGTATAGTATAAATACTAACAATACATAATGTATGTTTTACCTCTCAACAATTTCACTGTCCAAAACAGGACAGTGTGTACGAATAAAGTTACATTGCGCCTCGGAAAATGCCTAGTGCTTCAGATCCCCTCTCAACCATCTACCCCTCCCCTAAAAAAACTCTACTGCTAGACATACCTACCGAGCCCTGGCAGTCAGGATGGTATAACAGTGCCCTAGAATCCGACAGTATATATATATATATATCTAATATATAAAAGCCTAGCGGCGTGTGTTAGTGTGTGTGTGTGTGTGTGTGTGTGTGTGTGGAAAAAACTACCGGGTGACAGAGTGCTCAAGCTGCAGCACCACCTGCTGGGCGGAGTTATATACTACACTGACCTACTAAATTCTTAGCATTATCTTCTAATCTAATATATAAAAGCCTAGCGGCGTGTGTTAGTGTGTGTGTGTGTGTGTGTGTGTGTGTGTGTGTGTGTGTGTGTAAAAAACTATTTTCTCAGAAAGGGCTCATCCAATTCACATGAAATTTGGTATACTGACATTATTTGACAAAAAAATTATAATAGTGAAATCAGTTAACTTCCATCATCCCCATTTCCTCCCGTGGGAGGGGAAGTAAAGGCTAAATTTACGAGTTGAGTCCTCAAACTCATTTTCGTGAGGTAATTTTACCTCATGAACACACATGCTGTGTTAGTGTGTGTGTGTGTATGTGTGTGAGTGTGTGGAAAAAACTATCAGGTGACAGAGTGCTCAAGCTGCAGCGCCACCTGCTGGGCGGAGTTATATACTACACTGACCTACTAAATTCTTAGCATTATCTAATATATAAAAGCCTAGCGGCGTGCGTTAGTGTGTGGAAAAACTATTTTCTCAGAAAGGGCTTATCCAATTGACCTTTTTAACACCTTAAGTAGCTTGATTTGACTAGAATGCATGAGTATCATGCACGGGTTAACTTGTATATATATATATATATATATATATATATATATATATATATATATCACCATTACCCACTGAGTTGATTGATGAGAGTGAGAGTATTGTCTTTTCTTACATGTTGCACCTTGAGCATTCTTTTACCCCCGAGAAGCTAGTCTGTGTCCCTCTGGCAATCTAGGACTGTCATGTTGTCTTATTTGTATATGGCTGCAATCATTTTGATGTGATAATTGCTGCAACTTTTATTCACAACAGTATTATTCATCAAGTCATCGCTTCTTAATTTCCTAATGCAGTATGGTATAAAGAAAATAAAACTCATGTCCACTGACAGAGAATTAGCATATTTTGCACTGAACTTAAAGCATCTAAAGACAAGCAAGAAGAACTTGAGTACAGGTTGCAAAGAAATGCAATCAGATTAAAATATATGTCTGAATCAGCAGACACTCAGGCTCTTCAGTCAAATTCAATTTTTATACTTGCAGATCCTGCGATGTACAGGATACATTGAAACCTGAGGCCAAAACAATACACCTAAAAAAGCTCCCAGGGACGTGATTGTTTGGATGCACTACTATAAAACATCATATATATCAACTAGTTATTCCATGACTTAGCACTTTCCAAGCTACAGATGGGACAGGAACTCCAAGTGATCACAAAAATCTGAAAGTCATTTAAGTAAGTTATGGGCAGCACGTGGCTAAGTGGTTAGCACTTCTGCCTCACAGCGCTGGGGTCATGAGTTCAATTCCCGACCATGGCCTTATCTGTGTGGAGTTTGTTTGCGTTGGTTTCCTCTGGGTGCTCCGGTTTCCTCCCACACTCCAAAAACATACTAGTAGGTTAATTAGCTGCTATCAAAATTGACCCTAGTCTCTCTCCCTGTGTGTGTGTGTGTGTTGGGAACTTAGACTGTAAGCCCCAATGGGACAGAGACTGATGTGAATGAGTTCTCTGTACAGCGCTGCGGAATTAGTGGCACTATATAAACAAATGGTGATGATGATGAAGTACCATTGGTACTTTCTATTTTAAATTCAAGTCTTTACCTAGACTAGATCTCAATCATGACCAGGGGTTCACAACTTGCAACTGATGTCAGTGGCACGCTGCCTGTCTCACGTTGTGCTGATATCCCGTCACCCCTGTGTTGTCCCCTGCTCTATGCAGCTGCTGGACCATGAATCTGCACCAGGTGCTGACAGGAGCTGTCAACCCAGGTGATAATTGCTTCTCTGTTGGAGCAGCCCATAACAGTGAGACAAACACCTTGCACAGCATCCGTTTCCTGTACATTGGGTAGTGTATGCGCTACACTGCATCCATACGCTAAGCATCTTGCTTGTACCTAGGACTGGATGGTGTCTATACACTTGCACATTTTCATGTCCCTATCTAATGTCTTTCTAAAATGGTTTTGGATCTCCTATTTATGTGGATAACACTTTTCTGACAACACAACACTTTCAAGTTGTCTTTTTCTTGAACTCCAAAATATATTGCACTTGACATAATGGCGGACAATGTAAATCCAGTCTCTTATCACTTCTGTTGGTACATTTTAAGTGTGGTAAACAATGTATGTCCATTTTGCTGTATGATGTATTCTTATTACTGCCCATATAGACATGTTATCCTCTCCAATGCATTTCCTGCTCCCTCTGCCTATCCTCTCTGCCACCAGACTCCAAAACAAACCATCTGCCATATTATCTCATCACTTTCCTACCAAAAGGTTTTAAACAGGATGTGACATTTTTACCAAATGGATTCGATAACATATCTTCTAAGGAATTCAGCTTTATCTCTCAGCAAAATCTGGGAGCCATGGGCCATACATTTAAATTTGAGATTGCCCTTTTATATATAGCAACTAATTCTCATCAGCCACAACATGGACACTCACTGTCCTCATAGATCTCTCTCACTCCCATCTCTTCAACTTTCATTTTAATATGACTTCTACCTAACTCCTCATATACCCCATATAAACTGGTTTGCAGCGATCATGCTGCATCCTTATCTGTGTGGAGTTTGTATTCTTTCCCTGTGTTTGTGTGGTTTTCCTCCGGGTGCTCCAGTTTCCTCCCACACACCAAAAAACATACTAGTAGGTTAATTAGTTGCTATTATAGTTGACCTTTGTCTCTCTCGGTTTGTGTGTATGTTAGGGAATTTAGACTGTAAGCTCCAATGGGGCAGAGACTGATGTGAGTGAATTCTCTGTACAGCGCTGCTGAATTAGTGGCACTATATAAATAGGTGATGATGATGATGATGATTGTTGTTTGCTCAGCACTGTTTTGTAATATCCTTGCAATGTAAGTGATTGTCCATGAATTCATGGCAGAGCTGCAAAGCAGCATCCACTAGTCACTAATAGGATCATGAGTGTTCACTTTATGTTTTCCTAAATGTACCTGGATAATCCTTACGTGTTCTTAACAATGTTGTATGGATAAGACAGTAACAAGACAACTCTTTGTCCTACATAGGCTCCAGTATGCTTGGAGGAAAGTTAACACTGCATGCACCATTAACCTCATAACAATAGTCAATCATTGTGGTGATAATGGTATTGTTTTACAATGCTTTACTGCACAAGACCTGAATAACACTATCTAAAGCTGGGTACACACTACAGGGTTTTTGTCCAATAATCGGCTCAACCAGCCGACATACGACCGCTCGTTCGAAAGTCAGGTCAGTGTGTGTAGTGACATGATGGTTGACAGGCTGCCCAAATGGATGATTGTCGCCTCATTCGGTTGGTCGTACCGTTCAATATTTTCATTCCAATCTCCTTTCTGCTGTGGAGTGTGTATAAACTTCCAACCGATCCACAACAATCCTCTGATTCTTCCTCGACCTGGGGGGCGTGTGTATGTAAATTTGTGATGCCTGTACCAATCCCACGTGGTGCGATATTCACACATCACTGATTTGTGTTTTGTATAGATGTGTATTGCACCTGTCTGGCTGCAGACCATTACACTTGTATAAAGCACGTGTGTTATTACCTTTTGCATCTATGTTGAGAATCTATTCATATTTACCCTTTATAAACTTATACCTTTATAAACTATTCAAGTTATAAAGTCATATTAACCTTTATTAACTAATATTTGTAAAATACCCAGAATAAAGCACACAGTGTTGGTGCAACAGTTTTATTGCAGGAAAAAAAGTACAAAATGTTTTATTGCAGAATATGGCAAGTGAAAAAAATAGTATTACACTTTAAAGGTGCTACTGGTTTGTGGCAGAACAGTTCCAAACAGCATACACATTTCAACAAAATTTTTCTCAATTTTTTTCTTGATGTTGCTTGGGTTTCTATTCCCTTTGATTTCTTTACCTACGAAACAAGGAAATAAAAAATGTTTACCATTAAACTTCTATATCTGTAATTTATATCCAACGCCAGAAATACTCTCATTTGCTCACCTTGCACACTGCTCGAGATCAGTTTATATTTTGGTCCCTGTGGCGCAATCGCAATAATAGCCTCCATATATTCTGGAACACAGGCGCCATTTTGGTTATTATAACGGTACAGGTATGTGACCTAAGCATTTCGTTGTCTATACATGTTCACTGAAATACCTTTGTGTCTAACTTCTTTCATATCTCGGGATTCAACATCAATTTTTTTTTTGTTTGATAACTTGTGTTACATTAGTGTTATCAGTGGTATCTAAACAGGCCTTTTCACCTTTAATTCTTTGTTCTGACAAAAAAAAATCTATGTTACAAATGTGAAACTAGAATGAAATAAAGTCCTTCAAACAGGTACACTACATGTGCTACTGACCTTTTTTAATGTCGTAGTCGTACTGGTCCAGTACTTTCACAATCATCTCCTCACCGCTCTTGGGCTCATTGGATTTGCTCTTTGCTCTTCTTCAGTATCTCCATCCTCCACCTTAACTTTTTCAACATTTTTTGGCCCTTCCAGCACCATCTCTGACTCAGTCTCCGTCTCCATAGCTGCAACCCCCACTGACACCTTCTCCTCACCCGCAACCCCCACTGACACCTTCTCCTCACTCGCCATCTTCTCACGCTCCTCGGCGCCAGACAGGCTCCTGTCATTTTATACACTCAGACATGGGCGTTCGTTTCTGCTGTGGACCAATCATCGATGATGCCCGCAGAGAATGGAGTAATCCATTAAATATGAAGGGATTTTATTATTAGGGAATAATAATTGCATTGCACTTTACCAGTTAAATGTTTTTCTAAATTTTATGTATGGTAATAAACTTCTATTTTATAGGAATGAATGAAGAGACAGTGTTGCCTTCTCTTTTTATGCTGCTTTGGGTGTTAACTATAGTGAAAACTCTGCCCCTTTATGCTAATATCTTTGGTATATTGTTACATGCCCCGCAAATGTTGCTTCAGTGTGTACGAAATTGCAATCATTGCTCACGACAACATGCCTGTAAAAAGTCGCTAAAGGGACGTCCGCTCTTCCCTTTATCGTCTAAAACAAGGCTAGTGTGTATGCAGTCCATGGACCGAACGATCAGACCATCGATCGGATGTAAAATCAATCGGCATAAAAAGTTGGTGGAAAATTCTGCAGTGTGTACCTAGCTTTAGAAGGGACCATGAATTCTGTTTACATCAAGGGGTTTTACAGAAAATTGTCAGGCAACCTATCCATGAGCTGGAGCTGCAAGGATCAAAAGGCAAACAATTTATCCAAATACATAAGCAAGTCTACATAAGTAATTTGATGGGGAACAAGAAATGTCCAGTTTTGGAATGACCTAGCTAAATCCCAGATCTAAACCCCATTGAGATGGTGTGGCATCAGGGCTGCATTAAGGGAAGAGAGGCCCCTGGGCTAAGGGGACTGTGAGGGCCCCCCCCCCATGAGCCCCCCCCAGCCATGAGCGCCCACCACACCCCGTGAGCTTACCTCCTTCCGTTCTTCCACTCCCTGTAGCACTTATGCGGCGTGCAGTAATCTCCTTAGTGAGGAGATCTCATGGGAGTGAGACTATGACTCATAGTCTCACTCTCACGAGATCTCCTAAGCACCGCATAAGTCCTACAGTGACAGCAGGCAGCTAACAGTATGACATTTGCTGTTAGCTGCCTGCCATTCTCCTTGAACAGGTGACAGTCGGAGCCGGGGGCGGGGACGCTCCCGACCCGATAAATTCCGGCGGGCCCCCCAGCTGCCCGAGGCCCCTGGGCTGTAGCCCCTTTTGCCCTATTGTTAATCCGGCTCTGTGTGGCATGACCTGATATAAGCAGTAAATGATCAAAAACAATAAATGTCACCAAGTCAAGGGAGGAATGAAACAAAATTCTTCTAGAGCTCTGTAAGAGATTGCTCTAAAGGACATATTCGGTTGCAGTTATTGCAGGTGGCATAACCAGTTTTCATACGTGACAACAGGACAACTGGGTGTTGCATAACTTTCATTAATAATTAATCAATAGAAATTCCTCTTGCTACCAATATGATAGATTAGCCTGTTGCTTAGTAGTTTAAGCATGCATGTATCATATATACTGTATATGTATATGTACATATATATATATATATATATATATATGTCACAAATACTGTTCTAAATTTATGAATGTGGTCATATTACTTAGTTTACGTCATGCCAAATGGCCACAAAATGGGAGTAAATTACTCTTCAAAAGATAAAAAGAGAGCATAGAAAACTAGCTTTTTTTTCCCTTATCAGCACCATATGTGCCTTGTTTATGATAAGTCATCGTCATCTGCAAGTTTTTTCCCCTGCCCTCTATTATTGCAGGTGCAAAAGATATGCCTCATAACAGGCATTTATGCATGTTTCAGCAAGTCTGCCTGATCATCATGTGTAAACACACTTTGACTGTACTCGGCCAACGTTAAAATGCCTCTTCCTTCTCCTGTCCCGCCTCTCCAGGAGCAGGCAGACGTAAGTGCCAGAATTAAGCTAGTCTGCATAGACACATATTCGTGCGCCCACTTTCTGGGCATGCGCAGAGCGATTTTACGCAAGATAAAGTACGCAACTGACATCCCTGCTTTTTGTTTCAGTAAAAATTATATATAGTAGAAAAATTATATAAGAAACTATGTTCAATCTATAGCAAAAAGTAATTCTGCATAGAAGATCACATACACTAAATATACACTTTCAAAAATAGATATGATGCAACTTTCAGTTCTTCGTTCAGCTGCTGTATATTTATATCTTGGAACATGCACATGAATTGGCAGAGAATGCAGACTTGTGTCTCACATACTCTCAGGTTCGGCAGCATGTTAGTGGATCAAGCAAGTACCATATAAATTTCCTTGATGCAGAATAGGTAAATTCACAGTGTGATATCTAGTATCAAGCTACGTCCAAGTCATAAATAAAACTTGGTGTTTAAATGACCCTTTGGTCACACATGTATTTTAAGTTAAACTATATGTGCATGTTGTGTTCAAGAAGACCTGTAAATCTCAAGTTCTTTCTGTTACTTTGTGCCATGCCCTCTGCTCAGCATTCAAAGGTCAGTAGTTCCACGTCTGATAATTATATCCATGTGGTTTGTCATAGTGCATCTAGCAGAAAACAGGAGTGAAAGCACCATTTCATGCAGTCTTTGGTCAGATAGGTTTATTTTACAACTAAAGCAAAATATTGTCAATTAATTTTTGAATTAAGCTGTTTTAAGTGCTAGAATGGGTGCATAGAAAAGATCAACATTTTAGGGCTTAAAGTATATATTTAGAAAGGAGTATTTAATAACATGGCGCAAATAGCACAAGCATGGTGTATATACAGTTGCCATGACATCCATGTAAAACTAAACATCTATGTTTGAGATTAGTTAACATATATGTCACGTTTGCAATTTGTTAATAGGCAGGAATGTAACATGCATTTGAACGTATTTCAGTGCAGCATATGTAAATGATATATGATTGAAATGAATGACCTGGCAATCCTAGCTGCAATCCAAAATCAATCCCTCCAATATGACCCCTTGCACCCAATACAAAATACGCTGCTCCTGAATATCTAATTTTCCATTGCAGGAACAGGAGCTGAATTAATTAATTGATGAGAAGGGTGTATTCAAATATCAATACATTAATTCAGCACAAGTAGGTGCAATTGAAATTTGGGATTTTCAGGAGCAGAGCGTTTTGTACAAGGTAAAATGAGTTGTGCTTGTTGGTTTGCATAATAATATAAATATTGAGAAATGTTATGCCATACTCAAACTCCTGTTCAACTAACTCAAACCCTTGCACACAAGTCTAAAAAACACCAAATCATAAGGCCACTCCCTCTTTGCAGTGTAAATGAAGATGACAAGTAACAAATTAGAGATTAATTACAGAATAACTGTTCCAAACTTTGTTCAGTAATATACCCCCTCCACCAACTAGCAGAACCACAGAATGCCCCCTCCACTGGCACCAACAGATTTTTCATGCTCCTAAGTACACAGCCTAGGAGTAAATGTATCAGAGAGTTTTCAGGTGGGTTTGAAAAGTGGAGATGTTGCCAATAGCAACCAATCAGATCCTAGCTATCATTTTATAGAAAATACAAAATAAATGATAGCTAGAATCTGATTGGTTTTTCAATCCCGACGGAAAACTCTAGTTTGCAAATGTTTGAGCTTTCTTAGTAAAAGTGCATGTTCCACTGAATCTATAAGTCAAACAATCTCTGCTGGGTACAGACTTAAACGTAATATATTTCTGTGCAATTTTATTTATGTGCTGATCTAATCAGATTTAAAAAAAAATAAAAAAAAAAATATGGCATGTAGAAAAGTTTAGGCATCCTTCCAGTTGATTACATAAGAATTTATTTACTCTGGCTGGAGATTCCTGTAGTGCAAGTTTGCCACTCGCTGGAGCAGGTACCTTGAGAGAGGTAGTGTGCAGAAAGACAATTCTATTGGCCAAGGAGCTTGTCCTGGGAGTACAGATGGTGCTGGACTATTCCATGGTTAAAGGGTTGGAGAATGTAGGATTGTGATGGACATAAGAAGTGGTCATTTGGAGGTCAGATCTTGCTGTTGCCAGTAAAGGATGATACTTGTGTTTCTGGTGTATATATTGTCACCTATCAATACGTGCCACCTATACTTAGCTAAGCCAAAACTTTTTAGAACAAAGTTCTGTGGGGGATGAAATTACAATTACATTTTTTGGCCGCAACCAGAAAAAATACATTTGGAGAAAATCAGGTAAAATATTTGAAGAACATCTTGCCAACACGCATGGAGGTGAATATAATATAATGATGATTATATGCTTTGTGGGTTGTGTGGAGCCAATGGCAGCCGATATATTTTCTGGATGGAAAGAAGAATGATTAAACTAAATTTCAGCAAATTGTAGAAGCAAATGTCTAAGAGTCGGTGAAGAAGTTAATAAAATGAGATTGAGTATTTCAGCAAGATAATGACCCAAAGCAGTGGTGAGATCTCACACGTAGTACATACAAGACCAACTAAGAATATTTCAAAGCTAGAAGAGTAATGCGAGGAAGAGTGGGAACAAGACTGGGAAGCTGTGATTTCTGCCAGCATGAAAACTTATTCCATAAAATGATGAAGCAAAAGCAGAACTCAAATTGTCAGAACTTAACATCTACTCTACCGAATATCTCTGTTTGAGTTCACGTTTGGTAAGAGAAGAATATGGAGATTTATATATTAGTTAACAACTATAAAACATAACCCTTCTGCATGTGCTACCCAGGGAGTGTAATGTGATGACACAATATATGGTTCAGTGATTCCCTGCATTTTTAAAGTATCTCGCATTAACTTGAGGTTATGAGGTGACCTGGGAGAACCCCTGCCTTTCTGATTGTATAGGTAAAAAAACCAAGATGGCGTGTTTATATATATATATATATATATATATATATATATATATATATATATATTTATAGAGAGAGAGAGAGAGAGACAGATAGATAGATAGATAGATAGATAGATAGTTAGATAGTTAGATAGTTAGATAGATAAATGCCGCCAAAACAACTCTGACCCGTCGAGGCATAGACTTCACAAGACTTCTGAAGGTATCTGGCACCAAGACATTAACAGCAGATCCTTTAAGTCTGTTACGAAATGCGGCGGTGCCTCTAGCCGCCGCTACTCTCTGTGCCCATCTGTTTGCGTCCCGGCCATCTCCATGACGACTGGGACGTCATTTCCAGTTTTGTGCCGGCCATTGCCAGGGCAACGGTTGGGATGCTCAGCTCCTGAATCGCCACGTCCCAGCAAGAGAGGTAGCCAGGCACGTGCGCAAAAATATTTAATTTATTATTTTTCTCCTGGGGCTGATTTTGTCCTGCTGGGCTTCCTACCTAAATCCAAACACATTCCATTGTTCGTTAGTGAAACCTGTTGTTTCTTCTAGCAAGTTCAAGCCTCATGGACTACGAAGACCGTGGCCAGTCAATGTGGATGGACACCACGAGTTTTGTGGAGTATTGTGGAGAAGATCCTTGACTCCAAGAAAGTACAAATCTATTTCTTAGTACACTGAAAAGGCTGGGGCCTGGAAGAACGATCTTGAGTTCCACAGAGACACCTCCATGCTGACAAGCTCATCAAGGACTTTTTTAGAAAATTTTCTGGTAAACCTGGATGTGGGGATGCCTTGACCCTTCCTCAAGAGGGGGGTACTGTTACGCGCTGTGGCGGTGCTTCTAGCCGCCGCCACACGCTGTGCCCATCTGTTTGCGTTTATTTTCCGGGGGCTGATTTCATCCTGCTGGAATTCCTACTCTGTGATTGGCCCTTCCATGTATTTAAGGCAGGGAGGGCTTAGCCTTCCTATCAGATATAGCGTTCACTGCCTGTGTAGTTGCTGACCTGCTCTGTCTTCTGACCTTTGATTGATCTCCTGTTGTGTACCTGCCTGAACTTTTGGGCCTTGCCTAAATTCCTGAAACCCCGACCTTTTGTCTGATTATTGGACTTCGGATTTTTGCTGGTGACCCTGACCTTTGCTAGATTCTGGACCTGCTTGTTTGCATTCTGCCCCGACCTCTGGCCTGTATCCAGACCTTCCTGTTGCTACAGACCCATGACCTAGACTTGTCTACACTTGCACGCCTCCAGTCTTCCAGTTTCTCTACCTAATGCTGCGGTTAATCTGATAAGCATCTACTACCATGGAGATAAGTCCTGGAGGCATCTGAGAACCTGCAAACATACAAATTTATACAGGAAAGGCAGCTGCTAAAGGTGAAGACTTCTTCCAGTTCAGTTCCAAAGGCTTATCAATAACTGTGGTCCTAACAAGGTCCTGTAAAATGTGAGGTGGGGCCTCCATGGCTCAGGCTTGACTTAATTTGGAGGCCAAGACAACACCTTGAACTATTTGTCATTGTTCCTCTAACCATTCCTGTACAATTTTTGCAATTTGGCATGGCACATCATCCTGCTGAAAGAGGCCATTGTCATCAGGGAATACATTTGCCATGAAGGGGTCTACTTGGTCTGCAACAATGTAAGTGGTATGTGTCACAGTAACATCCACATGAATACCAGGAGCCAAGGTTTCCCAGCAGAACATTGTCCAGAGGATCGCACTTCTTCCGCCGAAAGTTGCCTTCTTACCATAGCACATACTGGTGTCACTTCTTCCCCAGGTAAATGCACCCGTCCATCCTTATAATGTAAAAGAAAATGTGATTCATCAGACCAGGTCACCGTCTTCCATTGCTCCACGGTCCAGTACTGGCACTCATGGGTCCATTGGTGAGGCTTTGGGCACTGCACAGGAGTCAGCATGGGCACTCTGACCAGTCTGCGGCTACACAGCCCCATGTGCAAAAACCTTTCTATCATAGCCAGCATTAACTTTTTCAGCAGTTTGTATTACTGTAACTCTTCTGTGGGATTGAACCAGAGAGGCTAGCCTTTGCTCCTTATGGGCAACAATGACCCTGTCACTGGTTGTCCTTCCTTGGACCAATTTTGGCAGGTTCTAACCACTGCATACGGGAACACCCTACATTTTGGAGATGTTCTAACCCACTCACGTAAACATCACAATTTGACCCTTGTCAAAGGCGCTTAGATCCTTACACATGCTCATTTTTCCAGCTTCCAACTCACCTTCCATCTCATCTCTCTCACCTATCAGCCCAGCTGTCCAAGGCTATTGGACTATGTAGTGTTCCTAGCCACTAATAACTGGGTAGTGTCTTAAGTCGTCAGGGTTGCCCAGCACTATGCCTGATTATCAACCCCCAGCATAATGTATCAATAAGGGGCAGTACACTTTGCATAAATAACTCTGAGTCAGAGGGGCTCAGCAAAACACTTTTGTATCTGGTGTTCCCTGGAAGTCTGTGTACAGCTCCAAATTATTATACAACATGCAATATGATTACTGAGATCACAATTACACAGTACAGTATTATATCATAATATTGTACTATTAAAAAATGCTTACCATGAGTATTATACAAAACTATATTACTGGGCTACATGTAAATGATTAATTTATCATTATTACAAAAAAACTAATACAGATACTGTATGTGGCAAGCATATTATGAATGCATCTAAAATTATTTCAATTGTTTTTCTTTATCCATATCTCATTCCATTCTAATTAGTTTCATAACATGATAATAATTCAGATTACACTAACAATACATTGCAAGCTTACTCATTTATTTAATACATTTGTAAAATAATAAAAAAACTGTGTATTGCTGTGTCATGTCACAAAACTTTAAATGACTTATTTCATTAATTCAGCATTATTTAAAGAAAAATCTTAATATTAAAAACATAGAATTAAATAATCTGCCCATATGATGATTTACTTTAGATCTGTTTTCCCAGTATTATTATTAATATTATTCTTTATTTATATGGCGCCACAAGGTATCTGCAGCACTGTACAAAATACAGATTAACAGTACAGACCAGGGTGTCACAGTACAGGGTAAAACAATTATGACCAAGACTTCTATCTGCGAGTAAAATAGGTATAGTGGAGTAGGAGAGGAAGAAATGGTATTGAGACAGGGGGGTAGAATGCCCTGATTATAGGAGCTTACAAACTAAGGGATGTGGAGACAGACAGCAGGCACAAGAGGAGTCAGTAGAGCAGATCAAGTGCATGAGTATAGAGGGAGTGGGATGAAAGGAGAGCAAGGAATGAGAAGGTTAAGTGGATGGATGGTAAGCCTTGAGGAACCGGTTTTGAGAGCCCGTTTGAAGGAGCCAAGTTAGGGGACAGATGGATTGAGGGAGGCAGGTTGTTCCAGTGGAGGGAGGTAGCACAGTAGAGGTCTTGAATTCTGGCATGGGATAAGGTGATCAGTGTGGAGGAAAGGCGTCAGTCATTGGCCGATCCCAAGGAATGGGCGGCAGTGTGGATGGAGAGGAGGTTAGAGATATAAGAGGCAGTGGAGTGGGAGAGGGCCTTGTAAGTGACAGTAAGGAGTTTAAAGAGGATTCTGTAGGAGAAAGCAAGCCAATGTAGGGCAAGCAGAGAGGGGAGGCAGAGGAAGAGCGGCGAAAAAGAAAGATAAGCCATGCCAATTTATTAAGAATAGAGCCTAGGGAGGCAAGATGGAAGAGGGGAAGGCCGGTGAGAAGAAGGTTGCAGTAATCAAGTTGGGAAATGATGAGAGTGTGGATGATCATTTTAGCAGCATCCTGATAGAGGAAGGCCCAGATGCGAGCAATATTCCGAAGTTGGAAACGACAGGATTGGGCAAGAGAGTGAATGTGGGGGCAAAAGAAAGGTAGGAGTCAAGGGTGACACCCAGGCAGCGGAGTTGGGGAACAGCAGAGATGGTGGTGTTGTTAACCATGATGGATAGATCAAGGTGGGGTGAGAAATTAGAAGGAATGAAAACGATAAGTTCAGTTTTAGCAATGTTTGATTTTGAGAAACGTGAAGACATCCAGGAGGAGATTGCAGAAAGGCAGTAAGAGACACGAGAGAGGAGGGAGACAGTACATTTTGTTTCTTATAAGTTGATTTTAGGATATAAAATTCCCACTACCAGATTTGTAAAATTAGCACATAAAGAAATATGTAACGTGTAAAAATTATACAAAGGTCATACAAATCATAATTATGTTTAAAACTCTGTAATATTTTAAGACTTAAATCAGGCTAGAACAAGCAGTATTTTAAAAAAATATTGTAGGGACAATTTTACTCTTTCTAATATACTTATTTCAAGCTGTATACGCAATTATGCAAAACTAGGCTCATCCTCATTTTGCAAAAAATAAATTTAACACCACATTTTTGTACTTTTGCAAATTACTTAATGTATTTAAAGTTTGGACCCAATAACATTTTAATACTACGCTATATCTATCCTGCCCCCTTCCTCCTACAATGTCTCACTGGCAACACTTACTCTACTTCTTCAAGTTGGAATGCAAGATGTGTTGTTACGTTTTAGTTTTTCTAGTAGGAATTGTGAACACGTGGCTTGTTACCCTATCTCAATGACATGGACATTTGTTTTAAAAATAACATGAACTACTTCAAGTAAATTGGTTCCTTATCATGAGCAATTATCTATACAAGATTGTACTATCCTGTAGGACATTGCTCATTGCAAACATTAAAAAGTGTCATTTGCTACATAGGAGGAAAAAGGAATGTATACTTTCAAAATTTTCTGAAGGCAAATCAGTCCTCAATAATTGATTTCTTATTTTTTTGGATCGCTTGTAATATTCAAAATGAGCAATTGAATTTCTGGAATAGTAGAACATGAATTGACCAATGGTCTCTGCTCAGAACGGATAACAGTTGAGCACAATTCTCTTCTGATCCTTTCTTCTATTTGTAGCTGAATCACTGGTGACCTTTTTGTATATTTTCTTTTTAATAATATATGTGGATAACCAAGATGGTCAATTTGTTTTAACCATTACATCTATATTTTTAATCAGTTGATCCTTCTCAGATGTTATTCTTTTTCATTGTTTTCACTTTGAACCATGATAATGATTTTGCTTTAATTGAAAAGGATGTGAAACTATATAGTGCAAGATTTCATTCCTATTTGTTATTTCCCAGTACGGTGTAATTGTGAGCAGATATTCAAAAAACCATATAACCCTTAATGTGTAATGCTGCCCACTTAAAATAAGATTTTGGTTAATTAATTTGGTAAATTCTACTAAAATGACCACTCATTGATCAGATTCTGATTAGGTAGAAAGCTGCAGTCAGATTTTATCAAAGTTGGCTGCAAATTGTCTAGTTAGAATTCTTAGGTTAGGTACACACTGAAGAATTTCGACCGCCGTGTTATCTACAATGATTTTACTAATGACTGAAGGTGCGATCGCTCAGGCATTCATGTGTACACATTGAGACGATTTACCTTCAGATCTGTGCTCTTCATCTGGTCCTCTAGTCATTTAGAGAATGACACCACAATAGTCACTCATTCATTCATTCATTTCTGTCACACTGATTCAAACTGCCTTGTTATAGCTATCCACATGTCTTTACGAATTTCGTTAGATTCTGTGACACTGAAACTTTATTTTTAGCCTCAGAACTAACGAACATCTACAGCACTCTCTACATTTAAGTCACTGGGACATGTTCATTTCCGGCATCAGCTGAAAAGACCATGAGAGTTTTCCATCGGGTTTGAAGAACCAATCAGATTCTAGCTATCATTTATTTAGTACATTCTACAAAATAATATCTAGAATCTGAGCTTGGAAGGAAGTGGGAGTGGGAGGACCAATGAGAAACTGCAATCAAAGACGACTGATTGGTCCTCTCCCTCACATACCTTTCTGCAGTCATTTTAAAGTGGGGAATGAAAATGTTCAGTACTTTAGACACAGCTGTAAACAATAGATTTGAGCATAGGTACTCACAAAAATGAGGACCATAATGCTGGGCTGCCATCTTATATATTTTGATCAAAATATGAACCAATATCTTATATTTCAAATGTGCTAGATAAATACAGGTGTTCAAGGGCAATCGCTAACAGCACCTGTGTTCTCTTTGCACTCATATAATGCATTTATATTGCCACGCAGCTGGTACCCTAAACAGTGTAGGCTTGGTCAAGCGCACCCACATTTCTTTTTTTTTTTGCTTGCTTTAGCTGCTGATTAACCAGCCTATATCAGGGATGTTGGTGAGCATAGAATGTAGTTATTTGAAGCAAAGTAACACCCTTTGGATTGTGAACTTAAAGGTTTCAATCGATTTATATTGTGCCAGATATATACAGATTTGTACTGGTAAGGATAGGTTCTGACCAACTTATGTTGTAATTGCCCCTTTGCCATTTGGGTCCTTGATAAAATTAGGCAGAGTTTCTGTCAGCCCCACCACTTGGCACATTATATATATATATATATATATATATATATATATATATACAAGTTAACCCGTGCATGATACTCATGCATTCTAGTCAAATCAAGCTACTTAAGGTGTTAAAAAGGTTCTTGTCATGCATTTGGGCCATAGCCCAGGCCTCCTCAGGGGAAGAGCGTTACTTCCCGATGCAAGCGCCCTTTTTTAACGTAGTTTTGTCCACATGTCACCACCTCATCATTCTTCTCCATCACCTCATCCTTCATTTTCATCGCCACATCTATCCAGATGTCTATCCAGACACAGGGATCTCTCTCAGCGGTCCTGAGTATCACACTCCTCTCGCTCTGTCACCCCCGGCAACCACCAACCACACCCCACTGTCACCCCCGGCAACCACCAACCACTCCCAACTGTCACTTCTCCTTCAAGAAATATATATATATTTTTTTAAAATCTTTATAAACACTTTTAACAATTAACAAATTAAATTAACAAATTAAAAACATCTTAGTATACCAAATTATACTGAGACTAACACACGCCACTAGACATTTATATATATATATATATATATATATATATATATATATATATTTATATTTATTATTGTTCAAATCTGGGTGCCACAAATGCGGCAGGAACCAGGGCACTTTTTTACTCTTATTGGAAGGATAGCCACCCATCCAGTAAAGCATGAGCCCAGCATGAATGGTACAGGCAGAAATTGTATGGTGTGATTGGCTGCAAAGACAGATTCTCACCCCCTCTGAAAGCCTAAAGCTCCCCCTAGTGATCAGTCCATGACTGCTGTACTGTCAACCAATCATAGGTTGCTTCCTTGTGGTCACTATGACAAAAGTCATGACTACATCACTAAAGGAAGCTGCAGGATGATGGAGGAGGTATCTGGAACAAAAGGGGAAGCACTACTACATTATTATATTGTGTAGAAATAGGGTGATGCGTATAAATATAAATATGTGTATATATATATATATATATATATATATATATATATATATATATATATACTAGTGTTGTATAACTGAATGCATTGTGAGATGCATCTGACTCATCATATGCAAATGCTTTTCAAGCTTCCATCTTCTCCTCATAACATGTTCTGGGTAGAGATGCTTGGGCTCGGTTTTCTGAAAACCGAGCCCACCCGAACTTAGGGGATTTGAGTAGGCTCACGAGCCGGCTCGTTGCTTTTGCACGTCCTCGGATCTGAATCGAGGCAAAACGTCATTGTTGCGTTGTCAGATCTTGCGGGTTTTGGATTCCATAAGGGGTAAATCAAATGCATGGTGATTTAGAGAAAATAGAGAAATGTACTAAAGAGTGAAATGCAATCTATCAAAATATAAAGCAATGGATGGGGAACTCAACAGTTTGGAAGCAGAATATAGAATGAATGCTGTATGTGTTTATGATATAATGCCCACAACAACTAAGGAAAGGGACCTTGTAGTAGAATATTGATTGTATAGGGAGAAGTATTAGTAGCAGGAAAATTGATGCTATATTGTTTCTTTATAGGTCACTGGTTTGTGACCCCCACCTTGAGTATTGTGTACAGTTCTCAAGGTAATATCTAAATAAATAAATTAATTAATAATTAATACAACAGAAGAAAATCATAAATAGTCTAAAAAGGTGCATGGGCTGCTTAAAATCCATATCAGGAAATACTTGAACAGTTAAACATTTAATGGCTTAGAGGAAAGAAGGGACATGAGTCATATGATAGTAACATTCACATATAACAAAGGTATTAATAGTGCTCGGGATGGCAGTATTTTTTTTTTTTAAAGTGGATTTCTAAGAAATTGTACTGGTAAAAATGCTGCAGAAAAATTCACTATAAACAGCAGGCAATTTTCAATTTTCTCTTTAGTGTAAAATTAAAAAAAATTCCACTAAGATTTAATTTAACCGCTTGACAGTAGTATCTCAAAACAGACTGGTGTGTGTTATTTGTCGTGGACTTTAACATATGCCGAGGTTAAAATCCTACAGTAGATGCAAATTGCATAGATGTCTTGTGATTCCCGTGGTTACAGAAGAAGTTAAAAGTTTTCCATTGAATTTACTAGTTTTTGTTCTGTATTCCACCACTCGGCTGGAAATGTGTCCTTTGTTGCAAAAAACAGCAGGCTGGCCTTTGGCAAAGATTTAGGAGTTTGTTTTGGGTGTCAACACTTTGTCCTCAGTGATAAATGTGAACTGCAGCCTAAAATTAGAATCTAGTTTCAAAGAAGCACAGCTTTATGCATTATTCTGTCTGTGTACACATAATAATACAACTGCAGAGATGTCTTGTGAGAGCATCCTGTGTGGAGATGTTGAACAGTTACAGTTTAGCAGTACCTTACTGTACTAAATTATAGTGATTGATTTACAGTGCTTATTGGAGTTATAATATATATAATATTTTGGATTAGAGTGATCAAAAATCATGAAGTAGGTATTCTAAGACTAACAACACTTTATTATCAGAACGATGAGGTACATGAATTGTAATCAGATTAATAGGTTAAAGGTTTTTTTATACATTTTAAGGCAGCTGAAACAACATTATGTAATGCCACAACACTATTTTATATTAATAATCAGGAAACCTCTCTGGGAATATCCAATTTCCTCTCACCGACCAATCCTCTCATTTTAATGACAGTGACTTTATTTAAATTAAATTGTCCACAACTTCCTTTGACCTGACCTGCATAATGAAAGAGCTCCAGCTGTCCCAGTCTCTTTCAGTAGAGCATGTTGGGAAATATCCATATGGCTCACATACTCCCACCCACCTGCTACTTACTCTTGATAGGCTAATACGTCTGGGAAGAAAAACAGACGTTGTGGAAGGATGTGCATCTTTCCTTCCTCTCTGTTGCCATATAGTTTAGTTGTTATCATTGCCTAAGCTTAATCTGTAGTCTAAACAAATAGAAAGAAACAAGTGCTCTTAAATTATATTTTTATTCCATTACAGAGTACAACAGAATAAGATGTTATCAATTCACTTTTTTTTATCAAGCATTTAGTAACACTGTTATTTAAGACACCATTTTCTGCTTAGCAAAAAATGATTTGTGTGAATGTGAAGAATTGTGCCCAGTAACATGCCCTGCCACTGTAGTAATGTACCCAAGGTGAATGCTAGAAATTGACATGATCTTTCTCAATTCGTTTGATATATAAACATGTGTATTACTTTATCCTGGATAGGTCTGGACACCATTAATGGGACATTAGAGGTCATTAAAGGCAATTACTTTACATTATAAATCAGGGCTGTAGTGTGGGGGGTGGGGGTGGTATCACTGTAATGTGGGGGTTGGTGGTGGTAGATTGTAAGCTTGTGAGCAGGGTCCTCTTACTTCTCTGTCTGTCTATGTTACCTAGTATTGTTTAATTACTGTGTTTGTTCAGAATTGTAAAGTGCTACATAATTTGCTGCTGCTTTATTAATAAATATTGATGATGATGATGATTGATGATATTGCTGTAGTGTATGGGGCTGGTGGTATTGCTGTAGTGTCTAGGGGTGGAGTGGTATTGCTTTAATATAAGGGTGGGTATTGCTGTAGTCGGGTGTGGGGTAGGGTATGCCCTTAATATGGGGGAGGGTATTGCTGTCATGTGGAGTTAGTGCTGATTGCTGTAATGTGGAGAGTTTGCAGGGTATTACTGTAATGTGGGGAGGGGGTGTTGCTGATTTCTGAAATGTGGAGGGGCTAAGTGGTAGTGCTGTAATGTGGGGGGGCTGAGTGGTAGAGCAGTAATTTGGGGGGCTCAGTGGTAGTGCTGTAATGTGGAGGTGCTGAGTAGTAGCGCTGTAATGTGGAGGAGCTCAGTGGTAGTGCTGTAATGTGGAGGTGCTGAGTAGTAGCGCTGTAATGTGGAGGAGCTCAGTGGTAGTGCTGTAATGTGGAGGAGCTCAGTGGCAGTGCTATAATGTGGAGGAGCTCAGTGGCAGTGCTATAATGTGGAGGGGCTGAGTTATATTGCTGTAATCTGGAGGGGCTGAGTCATACTCATATTGCTGTAATGTGGAGGGACTGAGGGGTATTGCTGTAATGTGGGGGAGGATATTACTACAATGTGTGAGCAGCATAGCCAATTGCTAGAATGTGGAAGGTGGGGGGGAGGGTATTACTCTAATGTGTGGGGGAGTAGTGCTGTAACATTTTAGAGGGGGATTGCTGCAATATGTCTACTGACAATTTGGCCACACCTATCACATGATGTGTCAGAATATTTATCAGGGTCACTTTCACATGACCTGAACACCTTTCAATGTCAATTCCTATGTCTATTTAACACATATATAATAAATAATAGACACCTTCATAAGACCAGCACTCAGATATGAAGATATTAAGTATATTAATGACATGAAAGGAAGGATGGGCTTTATTAGGGAGCTGATTAGGTAACCACAGTTAGTTGGCCACTGATTAAGCAGACTTTAACGAAACGCGCATCAGCGTCCTCACTGTCTGCACCACGTCTCATCATATTAATGAGACTGCTCTTATATTATGCTGATATTTGCTTTGCTAAATCCACAGCTATTTCGGAGCTACTGCTAGGTAGATAGCAAATCACCCCCCATAGAAATGGAATGATTGAAACCGTCTGAGGACCTATTACAATGTTAGCAGACAGCTCTAGGGATTAACACCTTATCTTTATATGCATTTGCCTTATAAGAGAGGACACATATTAGATTATATTTGAATTGAACTGCAATTAGACCGTTGGTTAGGAATATTCAGACATGGTGTAAAGAATTTATAGCTATCTCTACCTATACTTATAAAATTATTTAATCTCGAATCTGGTCTATTAGGAGCCATTAGAGAAAAAAAAGAACTTAAAAATCCACGCGGCACCCGGGACCCAGCATCCTCCTCTCTCCCGCTGCGCGCCCGACATTCAGTGACAAGCTGTGGGAGAGAGGAGGATGCTGGGTCCCGGGCGCTGCACGGATTGGTAAGATTTTTCTTTTGCTTTTTTTTCTCTGGCTGGCCACGGCAGAGGGGGCAGAGTGTGAGGAGGCAGCGTGAGAGAGGGCAGAGGGGGCAGTGAGAGGAGGCAGCGTGAGAGAGGGCAGAGGGGGCAGCGTGAGCGGGGGCAGCATGAGAGGAGGCAGTGTGAGAGGGGGCAGCGTGACTGGATGCAGAGGGGGCAGTGTGAGAGGGGGCATGAGGGGCGCCTTGAAAAAATTATGGAGACTCTGAGGGTGCCGCTAACTGCAAAAGTTTGGGAACCACTGGTTTAAGCACTTGCACCTGTTTTTTTGTATTTCGCTAATTTTATATTGTATTTAACTATGTTTAATACAAGTTAAGTTTTAATTAAAAGATGCTTCTTCTGATTAAATATAACTAAAACTTAGAGTTGACTGTGCACCTATGTTAGCGAACTTCTTTTTCGTTTCTCCAGTCTCTCAAAAAGACCCTGCTTATATTATATTAACCAGTGCAAGTTCTTGTGTTCTGGATAACAACCTTATCATATGTTATTACTCTGTATCTATGTACAAGCTGCAGTCAAGTAAAGTCAAAACCTAATTTTGATACAGCAACAGTTGAGCTGTACCATTATAACCGTCCCAGAATATTACAACTCTGTTTATTATTGATCACTATCACGTTTCACTGAATGTTCAATAAATAAATCAGCCTGTTAGCATCATTGTATGGTAATTAATTTACACAGTTCCAGCATCTTTTCTGGCCCTGAAAAAAGTGCATTTTACACATAGAACATTATATAATAATTACATAATTTTAGCATTTACACAAATATGGAGACATATGGAGATATAAACCCTACTCGAAAGAGGTGACAATCTAAAGTATGCTAATATACCATCTCTATCTGTTTATATAAAACACTTTTATGAACAGACATCTATAGAAATGCATTTTCAGTCTAGAACATTCTCTGCTCTCGCACATGACTTCACACTGACAGCATCATGGCAGCACACAGTTAGCAAAAGCTAAAAAGACTGGAAAACTGAGGTGATCCAGTATAGGTATATTTTTGATTATGTTCACACCTATGTACAGAAATTTTTAAATATGTTTTTGGATTGGGTATAATTATAATTATAAGGTTGATAGAAGGTAAGCAATGAAATCTAAATATGTTTTATCACGTACATCAGTCATATTTTGGAAATATAGGTTTAGAGCAGGCCTGTCCAACCTGCGGCCCTTCCAGCTATCAACTGGTTGTCTACTGGCAAAGCATGCTGGGGCTTGTAGTTTCACAACACCTGGAGGGCCGCAGGTCGGACAGGCCTGGTTTAGAGTCTTCTGTCCACCTGAAGTGCACTAGAATGTGCCCGGTATAGATGCATATTAGCACATTGTCCCTGAAATTGTATTAAACTGTCAGTAACTACCAGTGGCGGATCCAGGGGGGGGCGATCGGGGCGATCGGGGCGATCCCCCCCCCCACCCCCCCTAGCAGGGGCTTGCTGCCGGCGGCTGCACACTATGTGCAGATCCGTTCAGCAGAGAGAGTTAGGGAGAGGGTCCTGCCCAACTGCTCTGATTGACACAATCAGAGCAGCCGGGCAGGACTCTCTCCCTAACTCTATCTGCTGAACGGATCTGCACATAGTGTGCAGCCGTCAGCAGCCTTAGGTGTCAAAAAGGGGGCGGGGCTAAATCGCCTCCCCCCTAAATCGCCCCCGCTACAATTAACTTCTGGATCCGCCCCTAGTAACTACTTAGTTTTTGTAGTCCTTACAGTTACAATGGATAAAATCCTAATGAAATGTTGAATATGCAAATTTACTTTGTAAATATGACTGACTTGTAAATGCCCTTGCATTTGTAACAAAAATAAAACTGGATTAAACACAAAAATATTGCTTTGATGGACTGACCTTTTGGATTTGTAGGTTTTGTTTCCTCTAAACATAAACCAAAACATATAGCAAAAAGCTTCCATTTAAGAGCTTGGCTGATTTATACAGGTGATAATCAATTCCGTGTCAACCAGTATGAGTTAGTGTATTTAGCCCCACATGGTACCAGTGTTATATGTGCTATCAGCATTGTTTTCTGTCTCCACATTTTGTTCAGTACAATGATGGATAGCGATGTTAGCTCTTGACACTAATCTACTTTGGTAATAAAGTTTCAGTCCTTCCACATATTTTTGATGGTGTATGAAAAATCAAAGCGCTTTTGAAAAATTGTTGAATAAAACCACTGCTATATATATATATATATATATATATATATATATATATATATATATATACATATATATATATATATATATATATATACATATATATATATATATATATATATTTATATATATATATATATGTGTGTATATATATATATATATATATATATATATATATACATATATATATATATATATATATATATATATATGTATATACACGGTGGCTACTGTATTATGGAGTCTATTAAGGCAAATATGGAGGAAACTCTTTCCTCCATTTTTGTGTTTGTGGTGCCCATTTGGATGCCTGTCAGGGGCATCATGAGGAGTTGGGGATGAGCAAGAGCACTCATGCATGGTAATGACAGTAATCATCTCTCCTCCTCCCTGCAACAAAATCCTCCATCATTTCTGAGGTGGCAGAGGTCAGTTTTGCTCCGTTTTTTGATCAAGCTTATATTAATCTTCTCACATCAGGAGTTTCTTCCTCCTTATTTCTGACTGGATAAACCAGTTATCTGATAAAATTAAAATAACAGTTGATCTTATCTGTTTTGTGGCCATCCATGTAGGATTCTCTCACTTCACCTATGCAGTGGTCCACTTTCTCCCCTCAAATCTAGGTCTGGAATGTTTATCATAAGTATTGGCTTTAAGCAATAATTAAAAATAAGTTGCCTGTGGAAGAGCATAAGTAGGTAGACTTGCGTTTGTGATATACTGATAGTGTGCTAAATTAATGAAATGGTTAACAAAGCTTTCCCCCACATTTATCAATGCCTTCAACCACAATGACATGGAAAGCGAGATTGACTTTCTGTATATCCATATTTATTTGGATGCTCAATGAACTATTGATCACAACTGATGTTCACTACAAATCTCCATCTTGCAATTTTCTACTTAATGCATCTAATTTTTATCCGTTGTCACTAGAAAGAGTGATTCCTATTATCCTATTCCTGCTATAGTTACTGGGGATAAGTGGCAATGGTTGTATGGTGGAAACCTTTTAGCAACAGGCTTTTGATTTTAACCACTGCATTTGGAAACCTGTTTACATTCACACTAGCAATGGAGATGGATAGAAACACATTTCTGGAGCTTCATGTGAATTACTGTTGTTCCTGCAAAGTAAAAAAAAAATATGAAATGATCAAGAGAATAAATTTATTACTGCTTCAAATGTAATAGTGAGAACAATATTGGACATTTTTTGTTCTATCCTGCGCACACATAAACACATTTCTGTCCATATTCCAAACAATTCTAATGAGTTTTGTGAACACACTATGCTGTGGTAGTCATTGTGATGTACTTAGTTGTGTAGAACCCACAGATCATAGTGAGCAGAAGTAGTCACTAGTAACATCTGACTACAGAAATGGACAGTGTAGGATTCATAATAACTATACAGGCCAAGGTCGGGGTAGACAGAAAAGGTTCAGTAATGGTATATCAGGCAGGGGTCAGGGTCCCAAGCTAACAACCAAGGTTAAGAATAAGCAGAGTCAGTATCAGAAGGTCAGAGAAAATAATGCACAGGTGCAACAAACACTAATGTAGCATCAGATAACAGCTTTATCAGGTTTAAATAGAGAAGTGTCCAACCTCATGCAACGAAATGCTTACATGACAGAGACCACCTAAACTGTCATGAGTATATAAAATATGGCTATCTGGGTTCAAGAATTTAAAATGTACCTATAGCATGGTACGACTACATAAAATGTACCTATAGCATGGTACGACTACATAAAATGTACTTATAGCATGGTACGACTACATAAAATGTACTTATAGCATGGTACGACTACATAAAATGAACTTATAGCATAATGCAACTACAGAAAATGTGCCTATAGCGTGGTCCGACTACATAAAGAGAGAGTGTGCTGGCCGGCTGCTCTGATTGTGTGAACACAATTAGTGTGCAGCTGCCGGCAGCAAGCCCCTGTTAGGGGGGGGGGGGGCGATCGCCCAGATCACCCCCACCCCCCTGGATCCGCCACTGCTTATAACATGGTGCGACTACATAAAATGTGCCTATAGCATGGCACGACTACATAAAATGTACTTATAGCATGGTACGACTATATACAATGTACCTATAGCATGGTACGACTATATGCAATGTGCCTATAGCATGTGATGACTATTTACAATGTGCCTATAGCATGGTACGACTATATACAATGTGCCTATAGCATGGTACGACTATATACAATGTGCCTATAGCATGGTACGACTATATGCAATGTGCCTATAGCATGTGATGACTATTTACAATGTGCCTATAGCATGGTACGACTATATACAATGTGCCGCCTATAGCATGGTACGACTATATACAATGTGCCTATAGCACGTACGACTATTTACAATGTGCCTAAAGCATGGTATGACTATATACAATGTGCCTATAGCATGGTGCGACTATATACAATGTGCCTCTAGCACGTACGACTATTTACAATGTGCCTATAGCATGGTGCGACTATATACAATGTGCCTATAGCATGGTGCGACTATATACAATTTGCCTATAGCATGGTACGACTATATACAATGTGCCTATGCGGTCACATACACTTTTTCCTTTAAGAGAACAAGAATGTCTGAGGTAGTGGGCAGGTCCCATAACCATCTAGTGATGACAGCCTAATGTTCAAAAAATTGTTCATCAGATCCAGTCATTATGTAACCCCAATACCTTAGTGATTTAGCTTGAAGGGTCCTTATCTTGTGGTAAGTTCTCAAATGGTAATTATAACGCTTACTATTTGATGAACAAAACAAATACATTGTCTGATTCACTAGTTGGAAAACATGAAAGATCTTGCATCATACAGAATGTTAAATAGAAAATGTTATTTGTTGTACACTCTCTGGGGGGTATTCAATTGTCAGCGAGTTTTTTTTTTGACCGCATTAAGTCATTTTAATGCTGTTTTTTATAATTTTTGAGCGGGTTAACTTTGCCTGCAATTCAATTCCATTTTTATCGCTACTTTTTTCCATGAAACGGTCCTCTCGCGCTGCAGTAGAAGGTCTATTGAAAGTATAGGGTGTGCGAGAGGCAGCCACGTTAAAAGCTATTCAATTGTTTTTTAACGCGGCGGGTAAAACAGGAAAATATGCTGTTTTATCTCGCACCTCCTTGGGGTGTGTTAAAAATAAAAAAAAGTATGTGAAATGATGTAATAATGTGGAAAAAAGTTAAACTTATGTTTAGCACTAATGCCTAACTTGTGTAAGTTGTTTTTCTTGTGAAAAAATAATGAAAAAAAAAAAAAAAACATAAAAAAAAAAAAAATCACTAATTAATTATATTTATGTATGTTTTTGGTACAAATATGAATGTAGTAATGTGTTTTGACATGGTATAGATGATTGTATGGTAAAAAATAGCTCAATTAAAAAATATGCTAAAGAAAGTACTGTAATGTAGATATTATCAATGTGTAATGCAATCTAATGTATGGAAATGTATGCAAAACCTTTTTTTTGTGTTATACATGACCACGTTAAAACACCCCTTCACTACCCTAAAATCTCGCAAACACAATTTTGATTTGCACGAGTCAAAACGGTCGCTATTGCCGTCAAAAACTCGCAAAAAAAATAAATAACAATGGAATACCCCCCTCTGCATTTATGTGGGATATGACCTCACACACACTTATGTGAAACCTTTTCTATATAGAATTCAATAAATTGTTACAATATCATCTCTTACTCTGTGTGTGTGTGTGTGTGTGTGTGTGTGTGTGTGTGTGTGTGTGTGTGTGTGTGTGTGTGTGTGTGTGTCAGCTATCACTAATTCCCATTGACTCTGTAGCAATTCACATTTCAATCTCAGCAATCTTTTGTTGGTATTAACAGACAAAATGGTTATAATTATTTTGTTTAGTTCTATGTCATTTTTAACAGCGAATTGTGATTAATAGACTATAACTTTTTTCTTTACCTTAATTAGCTGTCTTGGGTTGGCCTTCTTTTTTATTGGACTTCCTTACTCTCTTTGGGCATGGTCAAAATACAAACCTATTTGATTTTAAATGATGCCTTTCAATAAATCTTAGCAAGAACTCAAATAAAAGTTTGGATTGTCTCAGTTATGCATTGATTGTATATTTTTGTGTGTGCTTTAGCCTTTTGTAATGTACATCATACTCCATCTAATATAAAAAAAATACAAGAGGATACTAATTATACTTAAATGTCAGCAATAAGTTACTAATATTTCTAATGACAAAATGAGCATACTGGTATTTATTTGGAAATAGCAGTCAATGACATTTGTGTTTAATCCCAAACAAAAGTTTTGACACATAGGGGTAAATGTATCAAGCTGAGAGTGTTCCGGCGGGTTTGAAAAACCAATCAGATTCTAGTTCTCATTTATTTAGTACATTCTACAAAATGATAGCTAGAATCTGATTGGTTGCTATAGGCAACATCTCCTCTTTTCAAACCCGCCTGAAAACTCTCAACTTGATACATTTACCCCTTACTGTCTATGAGAAGTTTGAAAGAGATGTACAGCACCATAGGGTCTTACAATCATTTGCAAGCTCCTGTAGCTAAAAAAGTTCCCAAATTTCTATCAGCTGACCACTGTCAAAAGCAGCAATTGACATTAATGCAAATGGATATTGTACAACCCCATCAATTAGCTGTAACCTTTGTGTACAATATTTAAGAAGTTTTTTCAGACCTCAAAAAATATTGGCAAGTTTTAAGGAATGTCATGTCTATGAACCCTATGTAAAATATTTAATATTTGAAACAAAAATGCAGAATTTTTCCAATGTTAACAAAATCTGCACATATTGGTAATTATAAATAGATGCATGATTCACAATTTTATTAATGCAAACCATCTGCTTCATCCTTGGGCATGTGCAATTCAAGTCAATGATTGAATCCTAAATCTCTCACATCAGTCCAACATGCACACACTCAATTTATCTTTTGTATGTATCCTACTCACTTCCATCACTGTTAAAAAAACAACGACTTATCTACCCAACATTCTGCTTCACCTTTCCCCATCCTTCTCTCTCCCTCACTACTCCCCTCCCCATTTACCTTCACCGATGAACTCTTCTGATCCCTACATCCACCCTATAGCTTGTGTAGGGCACTCACCCACCAACACAAACTAGTAAATCCACAAATCACACTCCCAAGTCATCTTTCAAGCCCTGCTCCTGGCTGCTGACATCTTCCCCAACCCTTGGCCTCCTGCAATATCTGCTATCTGCTTACACTTTTTTCTCCACCCCAAAACTTCCCATCTACTTCATACTTCTAATTCCTCCAAACCTATCCATATCTCTCTGCTATACTCCACACCTCTTTTCCGGTGTACTATAGCATATCAGTTTGTAGTAACCTTGCATCCATCCATCCATCCATCATTATTTCAAAATTCCTCAACCACCTTGCTAATAAAGAAACCGGTCTTACCTCCTCTGATAAGGCTTTTTACTACGCTTCCAGACCTGGAGTCAGACATAGTAGACATCCTTCTTTCACCATGCTGCACTTTTCCCAGAGCCCTCCTACCCCTTTTCTTCCTTCAAAGTAGACACCATCTGTCTTTTTCTCTTAGCTCAATCTTTGTGTTGCTGTTATGTATTGCCTTCCAAGTCCAGTCGCTACCTGGATCACATATTTTCTATCCTTTGACCTACCTAGTTTCTTATCATTTCCATTGACAAACCGACTGTCTCTGCCACCACAAAACTTTGCTTGCTTTGCTTTGCTTACTTCCCTCTTTGGTCTCTTCCAGTAGATTTCATATTCCACCCACTGTGATACACTCTTGACATGATCTTATCCTGCTTCTAAGTCATCTATGGCTTCTCCAACTTGACCACAACCTCCTTTCCTTCAGCTTAACCTTACCTCATGCACCTCCTCTGCATCCAAAGCCACATACACACACAGTGACAACTTAATGCTCTCGACCAGATCCACTTCACATCTTCTATAAAATGACTACTTACTTCTATAACTGCCTGTCTGCATACCTACTGGAGCTGGCTGCCTCTTTCTATAACAGCACATTCATTTCATTCCTAGACAAAGCAGCACCAGCCACCACACACAGTCTCTAGCGATCCAATCAGCAAAATTGGTACCCTGCTACTGAGAACCAGTAGAGGGAATTCCATTCTAAACTGACTTCCTTTACTATACACTCATCAATTTGCCTTACAATACTGACCTTAATTTCTCCAATATCTACCCAGTCTTCTAACCCCAGATACCTCTTTGCCACCTCGAGCTCACTTCTCTGCCCTCCTGCAGTACCCCCGTCCCACCACCCACCTTCTTATCTCACAGTTTATGACTTTGCACCTTTTTCAAGGACAATCAACCTTTTTCAGAACCAAAAAAGTGGTGTTAAAGATACTTAAAAAGCTCTCCTCTGAGCAAGCACTAACAATTATATATTAATATATAAATTATTTATAAATATCAACGTGAAATTGGGAAGTCAAAAATCAGTGGCCAAAAATTGGACAATACATTGGACATTGTAAGCCAGGTGAATTAGGTCATATTGAGAAGTATCAGCTTGTTCAATTGTTTTTCCAACTTTACTGTGTATTTGCTCATTAAGAACTATCATAAAACTGTTCAGTAATTTTTTTATTCAGAATAAATCAGACAAGATCAGCAATGAAAATCTGGACGTCTTTGCAGTGTACATGCTCCATTGCTGCTCTGGTAAGTTAGGAAGTCACTCATTAATCCAATGTGAAGACGCTTAGCGAACGGAGATCAGAAAATATCAGCTGTCTGTTCATTTTTTATTGGGTTTTTTTTGCACAGTAATGAAGATTACAAGCGGACATATGCACGGGCAATATTGTTAAAATTAACCTGATATTAAAAGGCACTGCCAAAGTCTGACAATGTTGTCCTGGCAGGCACTCTTTTTGCATCCTCTTTTACAGCCAGATCTTCTTTCTACATTGCATTTGCTGAACCCACATCATTTGGGTTTATGAAAATGTTGAAGATGAGAGTGGTATGTATGGTTCTGGTAAATATATGTGTGCAAATTATATTGTTGTCTGCAGTACATGAAGCACTTTAAACTAGAGATGGTCACTGACCCCCGTGTTTTGGTTTTGGATTCGGTTTTGGATCTGGATTACCGTCGTGTTTTGGTTTTGGTTTTGGTTTTGCAAAACCTCCATTGCGTGTTTTGGTTTTGGTTTTGGTTTTGTTTGGTTTTGTTTTGCTATTTTTTGGGAAAATCCATGTTTTTGGGCCTAAATTAACCCAATTTAGTGCTCCAACTGTTTTAGAGACAAGTAATCTAATTGTTGAGGTAATAAATCATCCCAAAAAACAGTTTAATTCTTCGTTGGTAGGCCTATTCTACACACAAAACAGATTGTCTTCCTCTCCATCTATGCATATTGGCAATGCAGCCATCGTCTTTGAATGTATATTACACCCTACACTTATAGTTAAATATGTAAAGAAATGGAAAAAGCCAGTTTGGTTTCTGTCTCTCAAGGCCCCCCTCCACTTGTATAAAATACCAAAAAATTCAGCCATTATAGACTGTACAATATTAATTGACATGGAGAAAGCCAGTTTGGTTTCTGTCTCTCTAGGCCCCCCTCCACTTGTATAAAATACTAAAAAATTCAGCCATTATAGACTGTACAATATTAATTGACATGGAGAAAGCCAGTTTGGTTTCTGTCTCTCTAGGCCCCCCTCCACTTGTATAAAATACTAAAAAATTCAGCCATTATAGACTGTACAATATTAATTGACATGGAGAAAGACAGTTTGGTTTCTGTCTCTCTAGGCCCCCCTCCACTTGTATAAAATACTAAAAAATTCAGCCATTATAGACTGTACAATATTAATTGACATGGAGAAAGACAGTTTGGTTTCTGTCTCTCTAGGCCCCCCTCCACTTGTATAAAATACTAAAAAATTCAGCCATTATAGACTGTACAATATTAATTGACATGGAGAAAGCCAGTTTGGTTTCTGTCTCTCTAGGCCCCCCTCCACTTGTATAAAATACTAAAAAATTCAGCCATTATAGACTGTACAATATTAATTGACATGGAGAAAGCCAGTTTGGTTTCTGTCTCTCTAGGCCCCCCTCCACTTGTATAAAATACTAAAAAATTCAGCCATTATAGACTGTACAATATTATGAAAAATGGACAAAGCCAGTTTAGGGTCACTCTGTCTATGACACCCTACCCTTAAGGATAAATTGCCCTAACAGCAGCCTTTCAAGATGGTATGTGATATGGAAATGCCACAAGTCCCTTTCCTCTTTGGGGGTAGATTGCACCCTACACTTACATAGAAAGTTTTAAAAAGATGTTATCGGCATCATCTTCAGCTTCATCCTCACCCTCATCAGTGTTATCGTCATCATCACAGACTATCAATTCATCGCCGCTTGAATCCGCCATTAGAGAACAGTCAGTGCTTGCATGTCTTGGATGGTGAAGGCCTTCCTCGTGGAAGATGTAGTTCATTTTTATAAACATCATTTTCTCCACATTTTTGGGAAGTAACCTTCTACGGCGATCACTGACTAAGTTCCCTGCTGTGCTGAACACTCGTTCAGAGTACACACTGGAGGGTGGGCAGCTTAGGTATTGCAAAGCAAGTTTGTACATGGGTTTCCAAATAGCTTGCTTTTCTTCCCAGTAAGGAAAGGGACTGTCTGACATTTCCATATCAACTACCTCTTGAAAGTAATCCTCCACCATCCTTTGCATGTTTATACTCATATTGGATGGACTTATGGGCAAAGTGACACTTTGTTTTGAAAAATCCTTCAAACCAGCCCAGATGTTAAATTGTTCTCGTCTGCCCCCTGTGTCTTCCCTGCTTCTTTTTTGGAAATTTAATTTTTTACGAGCAACAGCTTGAGAAAGTGAAGGAGGACACGTCGTCAAGCCGAGGCCCAGTTCAGCGGCCAACTTGCTGAGCAATAGCTCCTTGCAAAAGTTCACATCTCGCTCATTTACAAGTAAAGACTCAATGTAGGTTTTAAACCTTGGATCAAGCACAGTGGCCAAAACGTACTGATCCGAGTTCAAGATCTTAATAACTCGAGGATCATTGTGAAGCGAATTAAGTACTTGATCGACAAGGCCAACATACTTTGCTGAATTGCTTGCTTTCAGCTCCTCCTTCATTTTCTCAAGCTGCTTTTCCAATAGTCTAATTAAAGGAATGACTTGGCTCAAACTAGCAGAGTCTGCACTGACCTCACATGTCACAACTTCAAATGGTTTCAGCACCTTGCACAGCACTGAAAGGATTCCCCACTGTGCAAGAGTGAAATACATCCCCCCTCCTTTCCCAATGTCATGACTTGTGCAATATGCTTGGATGGCTTTGCGCTGTTCCTCCATCCTCTGAAGCATGTACAGGGTGGAATTCCACCGAGTTACCACCTCTTGCTTAAGTTGGTGGCAGGGCAAGTTAAACTGCTCTTGGAGCTGCTGTAATCTCCTACATGCTGTGGCTGAATGCCTGAAATGGCCTGAAATTTTACGGGCCACCGAAAGCATCTCCTGCACCTCACGGTTGTTTCGTAGGAAGCTCTGCACCACCAAGTTGATGGTGTGAGCAAAACAGGGAATATGTTGGAAATCACCCAGCTGTAATGCTCGCACTATATTGTTGGCGTTATCTGAAATGACATACCCTGGGGAGAGTCCGAGTGGTATAAGCCATGCATCAATCACATCTCTCAGTTTGCGTAACAAATTGTCAGCCGTATGCCTGTTAGTGAAGCCGGTGATACAAAGAGTGGCCTGCCTGTGACAAATGTTACGTAGTGGTGTACATGCTGCTGCTGTTCCTGCTGGTGAAGGTGAATGACCAACCCAGTGGGCTGTCACAGTCATATAGTCTTTGGTTTGGCCACTTCCACTTGTCCACATATCTGTGGTTAAGTGAACAGTGGGCAGAATGGCATTTTTCAGCGCAATCTCTACATTTTTACACACTTTTTGGTATAGTTGTGGAATAGCTTTACGGGAGAAATGGTGTCGCGATGGAATTCTGTAACGCGGACACAAAACCTCAATTAACTGTGAAAAACCAGCTGCGTTTATGGTGGAGATTGGACGCAGATCTAACACTAACATTGCAGCCATGGCGTCTGTGATTCGCTTGGCGACTGGGTGACTGCTGTCATATTTGCTTCCCCTCGCAAAGGATTGTTTCACAGTTAATTGCTGAAATGTAGGACTGCTCATTTTATTCACCTGCCTCTGGGATGACGATTCACCCCCAGCAGCAGCAACAGCAGCAGCAGGACTAACGCTTTCTTCAGAGGAATCAATAATAGTGCAGGAGTCATCCAGCCTTAAGTGGGATGCCGGGCTAACTCCGAGCGCTACTGAGGATATTGATGAGGATGGTGTGGTGGGTGTATTTTGTGGCCGTCGGTATGTCGGTGAGCGGAGGGTCTTAGCTGATGAGGGAGTGCTTGTATTCTTTTGGGAAGAACTTTCAGCTTTTCCCAACACTTTGCCATGAACTCTCGTTAAATGGCGTAACATAGACGAGGTTCCAAGATGGTTAAGGTCCCTCCCTCGACTGACTGTGGCTTCACATACACTACAAATGGCTATACAATTGTTGTCTGGATTTGGGTAGAAATAATTCCACACATAAGAAGTGGATTTTTTTGTTTTATGCCCAGGCATGACAATGGCCTTTTTCTTGTCACGTGCCAGAACTGCTGCCACTGGTGCAGGACTTACACAAACAACCTCATCCTCATCAACATCCTCATTAGCGCCCTCGTCGCCTACACAAATCTCCCCCTCATCCTCTTCTAATTCCAAAGTGGCATCCTCAATTTGGGTATCACCGGCTACACTCGGGCTATTAAGGCACACATCAGCAGAATGCTCACGATTAGACATCCCACTGTTGGATGGACTCTCCACAGGGATTGTTGTCATTTGTGAATCAGAGCAAATATTCTCCTGTAATGCCTCACTGGTATCTTGCAGCTCAGCTTTGACGCGTAACAGTAGTTGTGCACCAATTGTAGGCTGGGTAACTTTTTGGGATCTGCCACTAATAGCCAAAGGTGAAGGCCTCATTCTCTCTTTGCCACTGCGTGTGTAGAATGGCATGCTTGCAATTTTTTTTTTATCGTCACTTAACTTTTGCTCAGTTACACTTCGTTTTCGCTTCAATACAGTAAATTTTTTTTTGGTTTTTGTTTTTTGCACTAATTTGAAAACACTCTGTTGTTTGACATCGCCTTGGCCAGATGACGTACTGGGAACACTAACATCAGGACTGGTGACAGAACCTGGTTGCTCATTTAGATCATATGTGGACTGCTTTGAATCCATTGCGTAGATACTGCTGACAGATATGACTTTTGACAGCCAGAAATATTAATGCACAATTAGGGAGGACACCCCAAAAACACAGAGGAGTGCTAAAATTTATTGAGTAGATACTGCTGACAGATATGACTTTTGACAGCCAGAAATATTAATGCACAATTAGAGAGGACACCCCAAAAACACTGAGGAGTGCTTAAAATTATTGAGTAGATACTGCTGACAGATATGACTTTTGACAGCCAGAAATATTAATGCACAATTAGAGAGGACACCCCAAAAACACTGAGGAGTGCTTAAAATTATTGAGTAGATACTGCTGACAGATATGACTTTTGACAGCCAGAAATATTAATGCACAATTAGAGAGGACACCCCAAAAACACTGAGGAGTGCTTAAAATTATTGAGTAGATACTGCTGACAGATATGACTTTTGACAGCCAGAAATATTAATGCACAATTAGAGAGGACACCCCAAAAACACTGAGGAGTGCTAACATTTATTGAGTAGATACTGCTGACAGATATGACTTTTGACAGCCAGAAATATTAATGCACAATTAGGGAGGACACCCCAAAAACACAGAGGAGTGCTAAAATTTATTGAGTAGATACTGCTGACAGATATGACTTTTGACAGCCAGAAATATTAATGCACAATTAGAGAGGACACCCCAAAAACACTGAGGAGTGCTTAAAATTATTGAGTAGATACTGCTGACAGATATGACTTTTGACAGCCAGAAATATTAATGCACAATTAGGGAGGACACCCCAAAAACACAGAGGAGTGCTAAAATTTATTGAGTAGATACTGCTGACAGATATGACTTTTGACAGCCAGAAATATTAATGCACAATTAGAGAGGACACCCCAAAAACACTGAGGAGTGCTTAAAATTATTGAGTAGATACTGCTGACAGATATGACTTTTGACAGCCAGAAATATTAATGCACAATTAGAGAGGACACCCCAAAAACACTGAGGAGTGCTAACATTTATTGAGTAGATACTGCTGACAGATATGACTTTTGACAGCCAGAAATATTAATGCACAATTAGGGAGGACACCCCAAAAACACAGAGGAGTGCTAAAATTTATTGAGTAGATACTGCTGACAGATATGACTTTTGACAGCCAGAAATATTAATGCACAATTAGAGAGGACACCCCAAAAACACTGAGGAGTGCTTAAAATTATTGAGTAGATACTGCTGACAGATATGACTTTTGACAGCCAGAAATATTAATGCACAATTAGGGAGGACACCCCAAAAACACAGAGGAGTGCTAAAATTTATTGAGTAGATACTGCTGACAGATATGACTTTTGACAGCCAGAAATATTAATGCACAATTAGAGAGGACACCCCAAAAACACTGAGGAGTGCTTAAAATTATTGAGTAGATACTGCTGACAGATATGACTTTTGACAGCCAGAAATATTAATGCACAATTAGAGAGGACACCCCAAAAACACTGAGGAGTGCTAACATTTATTGAGTAGATACTGCTGACAGATATGACTTTTGACAGCCAGAAATATTAATGCACAATTAGAGAGGACACCCCAAAAACACTGAGGAGTGCTAACATTTATTGAGTAGATACTGCTGACAGATATGACTTTTGACAGCCAGAAATATTAATGCACAATTATGGGGGACAACCCAAAAGCGCTGGGGAGTGCCAAATATGAAGAAAAAATAATAAACCTCTATCCTCCTCTCTGCACTAGCGATTTTGGTTAGAGCAATTGCAAGAACAATATTGTATTCTTTCTCTGTCCCTGCTCTAATTAGCCTATGACTACACCCTGCTCTCTCCCTCTGTCAAATGGCGATGGATTGCTGTGGAGGCGTGTATTTATAAAGTTGAAGTATCGCGAGAACCGAGTCCCGAGATCCGACGACGTCACAATGACGTTCGGCCTCGATTTGGATTCGGAATTGGCGGGAGAGTACCGAGCTGCTCAGCTCGGTACTCGGATACCCAAAGTTCGGGTGGGTTCGGTTCTCGGAGAACCGGACCCGCCCATCTCTACTTTAAACAGACCTGGATTTCTGTACATAGGCCTAGTCCTTCACGCACACGGTGTAATGCTTCAAATGAACATAAATGGATATAACCAATTCTTCATTTGAGGGTTCTCTAAAAAATAAAATAAATCTTTCAACAAATAAAACTTATGGTGTAGTATTTATAAACAGCAATAGGGCAATCACAATGTTATGACAGTCTCTAAAAGATTTCCCGTGCATCAGTGAGAATGTTAAGTCATTGATCACCTGTGTCTTCATGCATATATCACACCCTTTTGGGTATATGCTTACAATATGGTAGTATTGTTCACGCCCAAAAAGCAATGTAGTAGTATTCCTCAGACTTAGCACCTGCTTCCTAAGGTGTTTAGACCACACTCAAATAAAGAGAAAGGAGAGCAATCTAGCGCATTATCCTTTTAATAACAAGCAACTTTACATATTAAAATTGGACTTGTACCCAGAGCAGTGGAATAATCGAGCTATATGTATGTACATTTCTCTTTTATCTTTGTATATTATAGAGCGTTGGTGGAACCTCGTGTTACATACTAGGCTGCATACCTAGTGAAGCGCCAGAGATACAAATTTTTGCTGCATATTTACATAGGACCAGTCAAAAGGCAGCACCATTAGGTTTATGTCCCATAATGCTAGGGGCAGCTTGGATTGGTTACCCACCTATATTAGCACATTGATTTGGTCTTATGACACAGGTAGAGAAGATCAAACCTGGTCAATCTGTTGTAGCACTACATCCTCTTAGCGCCACCACAGTAATCTCTACAGTGCAATTACTAGCAAGCAAGAATATGATTCCTTATTCTTGATAAGCAAGTGTTTGGGTATCAATTTCATCTGATCCTTGCCCTCAACTCATCATCCCAGGGGCATGCAATAGGCGAACTGCTGTAAAGAAGTAGGCAGAAGCCGGAGGTATAGGATCTGAGAAACAAAGGTTGGCATTACGACTACTCACTGTGAGTGTGAGTGTGAGTGGCAGACAGTAAAAAAACATTTGCCAGGGTGAAGCCTTAAGATAACTCAGATAAGAGATGTAAAACTGGTATCAGCTTTATAAATATGGTAACTGGAGGGCCTTGATTTTGAGTAATGGATATAGATCTATGCCACTTTGTCTTTAAGAAACCAGTTGTGTTTGTTTGTTTATTTGTTTCTGTATTACTGCAAATTATATTGTAGATGATATATCTTTGAAGAAAGAGAACTGTTTGATAACATACCACCATGGCAGGAGAAGGGGGCCGCACAGAACAAGGGTCCAGGGAAGCACAAAATGTTAATTCAGTCCTGAGTTTAAAGCCAAAAGGAAAGATTTTTCTGATATTTTGTTTTGATTTTTATTATAGTCTGCAGTGTTTGCAGTAACCTCATAAAGTTGATTTTATGGCATTTATTTTCTTATCCAAGTTTTTATCTACATCTGCTCCCTGATTGGGTAACAAGAGTTGCAGTACAAACAGCTTATGCATGTGTGTTATTTACCTTCATCTAAATTGCTCCAATCAAAGTAATACCTGATGATTTTGAAAGATGGTGAAGCAACAGTACATAGAAGTACATCCAAAGCTAAATGAGTTTGCAAAAATCTGGCCTTAATGCGAGTTATTTTTGGTTTAACAAGCAACAATTGCTTCCTATACCTGAGTGCTGAACAGGAAACCAAGGTCACACTGCTTTTCCATTCAAAACAATCTGGATTGCATCTCCATAAAACCGTTGCCACAGTCTGACAGCTGTTGGGAAAGTACTTCATTACGGAGTTATGCAATCAGCAGCCATGTGATTTGAGTCTGTAAAAAAAGTTTGTATATAGTATATAGCACATTGTACAATAATTAGCAACATGGCTGAACCGTATGCCACAGTGCATTGCCTTGAACACTTGTACACATCTATATTTCAGCTGCCAGTGTGTTTATCTTAATATCAAATGACTTAGGGATTTGTGTGTTCTTCAATTGTTTGTGTTCCAGTAAATAAAGCATGAGAAACACGGCTGTCTGGGGGATTTGGGGTAGCGTAGGTGAAATTCCATTTTGTTGCTGCTCAACAGAAAACAAATAATAATCATTTTGCATAAACACTAAAACAAACAAGTGTATAAATATCTAAATACAATTAGTACAACAACAAACACCCTCACATCCTGGTGAAGGGCCAAGGAAATAACCAATCATAGATGCTATAGAGTTAACTGTTCTATCGCATAGTGATTATTATTATTATTATTATTATTATTATTATTATTATTACTATTATTATTATTATTATTATTATTATTATTTTTATTATTAACTAAAGTGCAAGTTCTTCATGGACAAAGTAAGTTGTGATTTTCACAAAACATATGTAAGCATTTGAATAGTTTTACAATCCACATGCTGGTATATAGTGCACACTGAAAACTAATTTTATTTACACTGAATATTTCCTGCATATGGTTGTTAGATTGAAGAGGTTGTGATCAGTTCACCTGTTTCACTTTTGCCGTTTTACATGACTGATATAAGTTCCTTATGGAACTTATACAAATTCTCCCAACAAACTTTCCAAGCATTGTATTTTAACATATGCTGAAGATGTTGGAAGGACACTTAGCTGAAGTCAGTGGGATTCATTTACTAAACACAAAATATGCAGAGGATCAACTCATCTACTTATGTACAAATGTGCTTATTTTGATGCAATTTAGAAAATACCCCCCCACCCCCACTCGTTATCTGAAGCAGAGCGCCGTGTTGTGTACAATCATTCTTGTTTTCCCTGCAGCAAAAACCAGTGAATTCCAAACGTATCCACGCTTCAATATAGCTTTATACTATACATAAGCTTCCATAGAGCTCTATTGAACAGCTATGGAAAGACTGAGTTTTCCAGTGCCATTAGCCACTGTGTGTGTCATCTCAAGGCTTCAGGTAACAGTAGGGGGTTGATTTATGTGATAAATAACTCAGGACAGTATAGAGTACTTTTGGGGTTTTCATTCCATATGTCACAATTTTATATTTTGTGGTTAAAGAGCCTTTGTAATTTTAGTACAAGTCTGCCTGGAAACCTCAGATAAACTCCGACGAGAAATAAACTTACACCATCAACATTATAACCACAAAGTAATAAAAAAGTAACACACAAAAAACAAGGCATAGCTTTATCTATGTAAAACAAACAAGGTACCATTACATAGCTTATGCATACACAACAATATAACACTGTACATTGTCTTCAATATCCATCTGTTAATGTGTCCTTCATCCAGGTGTTTGTTTATCAGAGGTACATGCCTCACCACTGAAGGATTTTGTGCAGGGGCCCATGGTGATAGGTTAGAAGTTCCTGGCAATAACTTGGATGACACATTTTTGCAGGCATATCCTCAGAGGGTGATCCAGAGGAGAGGCAGTGGTGTCCTTCTAATTTCCAGATGTTCCCTGCAGTGGAAACTTTTGTTGAGTAAAATAGCTGGTATTAAACTCAGGGTTCAGGTTGGAAATCCCACCCTTTCTACATGGGGCGAAGAAGAAAGACCCATAGCTACTGCCGTGCAGATTTTGTGAAGTCTACAATATCCATGACCTATTCAAATAATGACAATGACCTACTCTGCTATATTACCTTGACCCTGTGTTGGGGAAATTCAGATACCCAATATGGTGATCCATAATATTCTCCTTGGTGTGGTGTGATGTTATGACACCCTACCACACCCTGTCATCTCTACCATGGCAATGCCCACAACTTTGTTCAGTCATTGTATGGTAGCAAGAAAACCTATGGCTCAGTACTACACATTAGGTCTACATTTCATGGTGAAACTAAAACTACAATCATATAATAATATAACAGATAATGGAAAAAGATATGGCGTTGAACATCTAGAACAGGCTTGTCCAACCTGCGGCACACGAGCCGCATGCGGCCCAGCGCACCTGTTAATGTGGCCCAGCAGGAGTTTTGGTTGTGGCAAGGGGGAAGCGCTGTTAATGAAAAAAAAATCCTAGGGAAAAAAAAGAAAAGAAAATACTTACCTAACGGTCAAGCGGTCACATCAGCTGGCGCTCCGGCTCCCTCCCTGGTCTCCTCCTCCTTGCGGAACTCGCAGTGAATGTTGGGCGTGACGTCATCACACCCAACATCCATTGCGGAGCGCAGCACAGAGAAGTCACCACTCGCGATCAGCAGCAGTGCATCAAGAAGAATTATACCAAAGAGGAGAAATGTAAAGAGAAGTAACAGAATAAAAAGTTGAATGTAATAAGGAAAATATGGACAAACTTAATAAATGCAGTGAGAGTGGGGAAAAAACAACAACATATGGAAGAGGAGTTATGAGTTTCCACCGCATTTGATGCTTCCCTTAGATGTGCATTTTTTTGGGCTTCTTAGATCTCATATACACTTTCGTTTGGTGTTGCGTGACAAGACGCAAGTACAAATTCCAGTGAAAATACATATGTAAAGGAAATCTATTTGCCAAATAGTTGTTAATAGTGTTTCTATTCCTTGCTGTATGGTGCTATGGAATTTATTCCGCCAATGATGATGTTCGGGAGGTCACCTAGGCTTCCCCATTACATACCCTTGTGGTATATATTTTTTGTATTTTATGTGTGGCCCAAACCAACTCGTCATCTTCCAATGTGGCCCAGGGAAGCTAAAAGGTTGGACACCCCTGATCTAGAATAATGAATTAAATATCAACAGTAAAGATATTTGTATTACATAGGGGCATGTTCTGTGGAAAGATAAAATGTATAGTAATCAAACACTGCAAAAAAAACAAAAATAAACACCCAAAGGAAGGTTTTCATCAGAAATAAATATCAGTAAATATATTCAAGGATGTTTGTGCTACTAGCAAACATATACAATTCTTTCACGTACAGGTTGCTAGATAATAATATAAATAATAAACTTACTGCAGTTTTGGAATATAGAATAAATATTTTTGGAAGCAGACTTTGAAACATTTTAGTAGATTTCAGTTTGCCCTCCTTAGATAAATATAGAGGTGAGATGGTCAAGGTTATTGTATTTTTCCAACACCAGCTAGCACATATTGTTTACACACATTTCTTGGATAAACTATTTTAGAAATAATTTAATCAATCTCATCTGATGGTTTAACCCAGTAACAAACCATGAAGCCTATCACTCGCTCCGCTTATAGTGCAGTTCATCATAACACCAAATTGAAGTGTTTCTATCATTCCAGTTTGACTACAGTGTTCCATTATTTAATCTTGATGATGGGCTTAACAACAGCTCCATGTCTTGCCAGATCGACTTTAGGGCAAAGGGAATAACTGAACTGTAGCCATCTCGCTGAGTAGTTGGTTATGAGTGTACTGACATGTAAAATGTTAATCACTCCCTTGAGTGTGGTGAAAGAAAGATTTACTGTGCAAGACTGGACCGCTTGCTAAGAGCTGCTGCATTTTGTGCTGTTGCTATGGGAAGAAAAATAAAGGGACACTAAGAGTGCCTGTTAGGGACCACACCCCCATAACATACTGAACATATAGGTCTGCCAAGCTAGACAGTATTTCTTGCCTGAATTGTGCGTTTCCAAGCTCAGTCCAGCAATCAAAACATTAACAACGTTAACATGAAAGGGCTGTATGACCAGGACTGAACCACTAAGTAGTGTGGAATTAAAGGGACATTAAACAGGAAACAGTTCTTATTCCATGAGCAATACATGTTTGTAGAGCTCTATTTCTTTATCTTAGCACTAATGTACCTTTTTCCAATTTTTGGGTCCTTTGTATGTATATATATATATATATATATATATATATGTGTGTGTGTGTGTGTGTGTGTGTGTGTGTGTGTGTAGCTAGCAATTATAATGACTTTGGTGAGTCCAGAGAATCGATAGATAGATAGATAGATAGATATACATTTATTTATATATATATATATATATATATATATATATATATATATATATATACATGTGTGTGTGTGTGTGTGTGTAGCTAGCAATTATAATGACTTTGGTGAGTCCAGAGGATCGATAGATAGATAGATAATCTGATAGTTGAATCTTATCTGCATATAGCTTTTAAATGCAATAGAAAAGTTATATATATATATATATATATATATATATATATATATATATATATATGTGTGTGTGTGTGTGTGTGTGTGTGTGTGTGTGTGTGTGTGTGTGTGTGTGTGTCATGTATGAATTGTCAATCATTTAAAACTGTTTATTCCATTTAGAATTCTGATTAGAGGTAACTGCCTATTTTACTATCCTTTTCTTTACAGGGGGGCACATTTCCTAAAGTCACTGAATGTTGTTGTACATGAAAGAATTGTTTGAGCTTTCATTTAACTTGAAAGTATAACACATTCTTGGCCGTGTATTGTAAACCTCATGAGAAAAGTATGTAATGGCAATTACAGAGGTTCACTGATCACTGATGAATTGGACCAGAAGTTGTATATTTTTAGAAGAACCATCAACAAATTGTTTCACATGAATATTTCTCCAAAATTGAAAGCTGGTGGAGTATTGTACACTGAAACACGAGATCAGGATGAAAAAGGGGAAATGAAAGACAATTTCTATTTATTTGAGTAGCTAAGTAAGCCTGCACATTGCACAGCTTTTAGGCACATGATTATTTAATTAGTACACAAGTGTTACTTGAGACCTCACAAGTCTTTCTGTTCATCATGACTTATGCAGACAATTATTTAGATCTACTTTCCTTTCCCATATACTCAGGATTGAAAAGGACTCGCAGGTGGACGACTTGTGCAATTCATTAGCACACTCTGGATACCTACAGCGGTGTACATTACATTTGTGTCGTGTGCCGATAAAGGAAGACTACATGGGAAAATAAACAAGCTCTTGCAAATATTGCACAATTACCCACAGGACCTGCTGTATTTGATGTAGCTTAGTGTTGCCTGACATCTTTGGTGGGCCCGGTGATGTAAACACAGAGATTCATGCTTCCCATGTGTGTCTAACTATAAAGTGCCTCCAGCTACGCTAGTGCCATAGGCAAATTTTTCCATGCCAGTCAACTCTTGCAAATGGATATGGGTTCTAATCCAACCTCATGCAATATCTTCAGCGACTCTCAATGTGATAAATGCTGTAAAATAATTATATGTACATATTCTAATTATATTAATTGTAGCACTTGCAGAGACTGATTTCTGTGAAAATAGAAATGATTGATCATTTGCAAAAAAAAAAAAAAAAAATGAACCTATGAGAGCTCTAAATTGAATCCACTAGATCATAAACAGTTATAGCTAGTTTGAACTCTCATGCAAGTCCAAATTGAGTGACAATAAAGTGTGTAAAAAAAAATAGACGCAAAGGTTTATTTATGAACCGGAGGTGGCCGTGCACATTTCATTGTGACATAACATCCACCTATGAATATGCGCAGTGAAATTTGGGCAACTGATTTTGGTCCCTTGCACCGAATTAAAAGAAAACACACTCAGTGCCTGTTTTAGAGTTGCCTGCAAATGCATGTGCTCAATGTAAGTGCCTGTTTTAGAGTTGCCTGCAAATGCATGTGCTCAATGTAAATATCCGTCTTGGTGCAAAATGTATATTTGACTCTAAATCAGACCCTAAAGGTATGGAAGTGTAACAGCATTTGCACCACCTTGTGAACATAGCAAGGCTCAGGTGTCCATGAAGTGCCCTAGCAGTTTTAAGGTATGAGCGGTTGCCCATATTTGTGTGATGTCTATACTGTGGTACGGCATGAAGCTTTCCTGAACTGCTGCTAATATTATTAATCAACCATGAGAATGTTCATTCTTCTTTATGAAGATTTAGAATGCCACTGTTTTGCACCATTCTAAATTCACACATGATACATTGCATGGAAAGTTAAATGCAGGTTCCCTGTCACGTGGGAGAATGTCAGGGCACTTCATTTGTAAAATTGCTGCATGCAGCGCTGAAGTGCTTCTGTGTGACTGGTAAATGTACATTAAATAAAACTGTTTAAACAGTAAACATTTTAAAAGTGGACAACCTCATTTACTACACAGGGGGAAAGGGAGGACAAAGTGGTCATACAAAAGTGGACATTCTTTTAATGTGCTTTATATACTATGTTATACATATATACTTCTTTAATATAACCAGCTATAGGTGTGACCTTGCCTCCATCCTGTCCAATCAGTATTGGGAAAAGAGGCTTTTTTTCCACAATTTATTGGACAGAATGGTGGAAAACACAGATCTGGTAAACTGACTTACATCTATGTCTTTAGTAATTCACTCACTGAATACTGATTTATTGAGCAAACAGGATATCTCTCTAAGTAAATAAAGGGTTTAAAAGGAGCAGTGATCACAGCAACTGAACTGGTGACGCTCCACTTACAATCAAATCACTGTCCTCTGACAGCTGCCTGTCTTTCGAACTGTTCTCTATTCAGGTTCACATTTTACCACCCAAATCCTTCCTCTTATGTTTTCAACCTCCTGTGATGCATTGTAACAAAGACCTTTGCAAAGCCTAAGTAGATCATGTTTATAGCATTACTTTGGTGACACTTTCTAACTCTTTCTCAAAGTAACTAATGGTGTTTGGCATGTAACAATGGTGTTTAACATGTAGTATAATGTATCTCTATTAGGAATTCAAGCAAAATTAGAAAGTATGTGTATTTTTTTCTTAATTGGTAATTGCTTTGACCACAGAACTACCTCCCATCCAACAATTAAAAACAAAAATTTAATATGCAGTAAAGAGTATGAACTGGTACATTTAATTTATTATTATTATCATCATCATCATCATCATCATCATCATTATTATTATTATTATTATTATATTACTATTAGAATATCAGAACCTCCTTAACTAAACAAAAAATATATAAATATACTGTTCAGTTAGTAGACATGAATTCTACGGATACCTTTTCAAGATAAATACCTGACTATATGTCCCACTTTAAAAATAAGTCATAGCAAATCATTATTATTATTATATACAGAACACAAGTTAGATGCATGATACTCATGTATTCTAGTCAAATCAAGCTACTTAAGGTGTTAAAAAGGTTCTTGTCATGCATTTGGGCCTAGCCCAGGCCTCCTCAGGGGTCTTGCAGGTTCCCTGTCACGTGGGAGAATGTCAGGGCACTTCACTTGTAAAATTGCTGCATGCAGCGCTGAAGTGCTTCTGTGTGACTGGTAATTACTTCCCGATGCAAGCGCCCTTTTTAACGTGGTTTTGTCCACATGTCACCACCTCATCATTTTTCTCCATCACCTCATCCTTCATCTTCATCGCCACATACTTCATCTCCATCGTCTTACTGTTCTAAAACCTCTCGATACACAACGTTTCTGCTAAACACCTTATCGCTGTGCTCAATCAGTCTTCCTTGAAGGGCAGTATTCATAACCTGCACCTTCACATCACTGCTTCTCTGATGCAACATACAATTGTCCATGACCAAAAACAAGCTGCAGTAAATAAATACCCACCCGGTCAAGTGTTTTACCCTGTGACTTGTTAATGGTCATAGCAAATGCCGCCTTCAAAGGGAACTGCCGCCGTCTTAGCTTAAACAGCAGTCCTGTTTCAGATGGACATAAGTCAATCCGAGGTATCATCACCTTTTCTCCTTTAGCAGAGCCAGTCAAAACTTCTGCTTGTATCACATTCGTTTTTTAGTGCTGTCACTACTAATCGAGTGCCATTGCACAGTCCTCTCTTAACATGTGTGTTCATGATAGAGATGGTCACTGACCCCCGTGTTTTGGTTTTGGATTCGGTTTTGGATCGGGATTACTGTCGTGTTTTGGTTTTGGTTTTGGTTTTGCAAAACCGCCATTGCGTGTTTTGGTTTTGGTTTTGTTTGGTTTTGTTTTGCTATTTTGTTGGAAAATACATGTTTTTGTGCCTAAAATAACCCAATTTAGTGCTCCAACTGTTTTAGAGATAAGTAATCTAATTGTTGAGGTAATAAATCATCCAAAAAAACTGTTTAATTCTTCGTTGGTAGGCCTTCATTTATTCTACACACAAAACAGATTGTCTTCCTCTCCATCTATGCATATTGGCAATGCAGCCATCGTCTTTGGATGTATATTACACCCTACACTTATAGTTAAATATGTAAAGAAATGGAAAAAGACAGTTTGCTTTCTGTCTCTATAGGCCCCCCTCCACTTTTTTAAAAAAACAAAAAATTCAGCCATTATAGACTGTACAATATTAATTGACATGGAGAAAGCCAGTTTGGTTTCTGTCTCTCTTGGCCCCCCTCCACTTGTATAAAATACTAATAAATTCAGCCATTATATACTGTACAATATAAATTGAAATGGACAAAGGCAGTTTGGTATCTGTCTGCATCAGATCCTCTCTCCACTAGGAGTAAAATAGAAAACTATTCAGCCGTTATATAATCTAGAATATAAATAGAAATTGAGAAAGGCAATTTGGTATCTGTCTGCATCATAATCATCAACGTCATCATTAGCGCCCTCGTTGCCTACACAAATCTCCCCCTCATCCTCTTCTAATTCCAAAGTGGCATCCTCAATTTGGGTATCACCGGCTACACTCGGGCTATTAAGGCACACATCAGCAGAATGCTCACGATTAGACATCCCACTGTTGGATGGACTCTCCACAGGGATTGTTGTCATTTGTGAATCAGAGCAAATATTCTCCTGTAATGCCTCACTGTTATCTTGCAGCTCGGCTTTGACGCGTAACAGTAGTTGTGCACCAATTGTAGGCTGGGTAACTTTTTGGGATCTGCCACTAATACCCAAAGGTGAAGGCCTCATTCTCTCTTTGCCACTGCGTGTGTAGAATGGCATGCTTGCAAATTTTTTTTTATCGTCACTTAACTTTTGCTCAGTTACACTTCTTTTTTGCTTCAATACAGTAAAAAAAAATGTGTTTTTTGTTTTTTGCACTAATTTGGAAACACTCTGTTGTTTGACATCGCCTTGGCCAGATGACGTACTGGGAACACTAACATCAGGACTGGTGACAGAACCTGGTTGCTCATTCAGATCACATGTGGACTGCTTTGAATCCATTCTGAGCGCAAACCACAGGGGAGTGCTAAAAATTATTTGGTAGATACTGCTGACAGATATGACTTTTGACAGCCAGAAATATTAATGCACAATTAGGGAGGACACCCCAAAAGCACTGAGGAGTGCTAAAAATTATTTAGTAGATACTGCTGACAGATATGACTTTTGACAGCCAGAAATATTAATGCACAATTAGGGAGGACACCCCAAAAGCACTGAGGAGTGCTAAAAATTATTTAGTAGATACTGCTGACAGATATGACTTTTGACAGCCAGAAATATTAATGCACAATTAGGGAGGACACCACAAAAGCACTGAGGAGTGCTAAAAATTATTTAGTAGATACTGCTGACAGATATGACTTTTGACAGCCAGAAATATTAATGCACAATTAGGGAGGACACCACAAAAGCACTGAGGAGTGCTAAAAATTATTTAGTAGATACTGCTGACAGATATGACTTTTGACAGCCAGAAATATTAATGCACAATTATGGGGGACACCCCAAAAGCGCTGGGGAGTGCCAAATATTAAGAAAAAATAATAAACCTCTATCCTCCTCTCTGCACTAGCGATTTTGGTTAGAGCAATTGCAAGAACAATATTGTATTCTCTGTCCCTGCTCTAATCAGCCTATGACTACACCCTGCTCTCTCCCTCTGTCAAATGGCGATGGATTGCTGTGGAGGCGTGTATTTATAAAGTTGAAGTATCGCGAGAACCGAGCCCCGAGATCCGACGACGTCACAATGACGTTCGGCCTCGATTTGGATTCGGAACGGGCGGGAGAGTACCGAGCTGCTCAGCTCGGTACTCGGATACCCAAAGTTCGGGTGGGTTCGGTTCTCGGAGAACCGGACCCGCCCATCTCTAGTTCATGAGGTAAATTTACCTCACGAAAATGAGTTTGACCCCTCAACTCGTCAATAATGTCAGTATACCAAATTTCAGCCCTTTTTGAGGGTTTTTTTCCACACACACTAAGAATTTAGTAGGTCAGTTAACCCGTGCATGATACTCATGCATTCTAGTCAAATCAAGCTACTTAAGGTGTTAAAAACTCCCCACTGTCACCCCCGGCAACCACTAACCACTCCCAACTGTCACTTCTCCTTCAAGAAATATATAGGTCAGTGTATAACTCTGCCCAGCAGGTGGCGCTGCAGCTTGTTGTTTTTTTTTTTCACACACGCCACTAGGCATTTATATAGTAGATTATTTCTATTTCTGATCATCATGTCAGTTCCCCAACAGGAAATGCTGAGAATTGAGCACAGATGAAAGCCAATATACAACATCCATTCATTTTCACATGATATGGTTGTCAATATTATTATGTATCCCAGGTCACTATGATGTCTAAGAAGAGTTTTGGACTCTACTACAGGTAAACTGATAGCAGAGTGGGAACTAATAAAATGACATTGAAGGTACAGACCAAGAGGTAAAAGAAAAAGGGAAATAACAATAATGGGTGCAAGGGGTACAACAGCTTCATGGCCCAGTGGTGAGGAGTAATGCCGGGCCACCCTACCCCCTCTGAGGCCCCTGCTTCCTCCTTCCCCGAGTCCCTTGCTTCCCCAAGACCCTCTTCCGAGCAGTGCATGCACAAATGTACAAGAACAGGCCCGGGTGGTGTGAATTACATCATTGAGTCCCTACTCAAGTTCTGCTAGACTTTTTGAAAAGCTGCTAGAGAACTTGAAGGAGGAAATGAAACAAAGCAATTGACGTCTTCTCCTTCAGTTTCTCTGGAAATTGCTGGTAGGAAAAAACTTAGCTTTCCCAAGTGGTGATGCAGATTTTGACATTTATTCTGGTCAGGGCCTGATCAACCATTAGGCTAATCAGGCTGCGGCCAGCACAATTAAAAAGTATTTTTTTAAAAAGAAAAAAAAAAAAAAAATTCTACCTAAAATGTTCGGAGCTGCCTCCCCTGTGATTGGGCCGTCCCTGGTCTCAAGGGTCAGTCTCTACTGTCAGTGTATCCAATTATACTGACATAGTCAGCTAACAGCAAAGCCGATGCTGTTAGCTGCGCTGTCAGTGCAGCTGCTTAGTGTGGTCATGTGAGATGATCACATGCCCACATTTGATTAGTTCAGTTTAAAACAGCACTTAAACATCATAGCTGCAATGGAAAAATACTTTAAGAAAGGGTTAAGTGGGTGATAAGGTAGATGAATCTGAGTATCATCAAAGGTGATACTGGAAGTTATAGCACGTTATCAATATACCAAGAGAGGTAGTGTAGATTGACAACCAGAGGGGGGCTAGGGCAGAGCCTTGACATACTCTAATTGAAAATGAGAGAGAGATTACACCATGGAACGATGTTAATATAGGTGAGTTGTCCTTTGTTGTCTTGTGCATTATTTTTTGTGGTTCTGATAACCTGATAAAATATTCCTAATACGCTATTTTTTGCTTGCACGACCTAGGGGTATGAGCACAAATTAGTACATTTAAGCATATTCTAACATGTTATCAGTATCATAATTGCTTACCATTTGCGTGGCAACTACAGCTTCTATAGTTTCTAATTGGATAACCCCTAAATGTATGGTTGGCAAGGTAGAAAGAAAGAAAGAAAAAATCACTAAGGCTAAGAGGGTGCAGAGTTTTTAGGAGAAGAGGGGGTCAATAAGGTCAAAAAGTTGCTGAAAGTTCTATAAGAATTAACAACGGGAAAAGATGACCTTTGAACGTGGTAGTGAACAAGACATTAGTTTAATTAGGGCAGTTTCAGTGCAGCATTTTAGTTAGAATGCAGATTGCAACAGGTCAAGTAGGCTGTTTTCAGAAAGAAAGTGGGTAAGAGGTTTATATAGCAGTCGTCTTAAGCTGGGTACACACTACAGAAATTTCAACCAACTTTTTATGCCGAGCGATTTTACATGCGACCGATGGTCCGATCGCTCGGGCCATGGACTGCATACACACTAGCCTTGTTTAGAACGATAAAGGGAAGAGCGGACGTCCCTTTAGCGACTTTTTACAGCCATTTTGTCGTGAGCAATGACTGTAATTTCGTACTCACTGTTGGAATCGGTCGGAAGTTTATACACACTACACAGCGGAAACGAGATTGGAACGAAAATATTAAACGGTACGACCAACCAAATGAGGCGAGAATCGTCCATTTGGGCAGACTTTCGACCATTGTGTAACTGTACACACTGACCCGACTTTTGAACGAGCGGTCGTATGTCGGCTGTTTGAGCCGATTATTGGACGAAAACAGTATAGTGTGTACCCAGCTTAAGTGTTTAGAGGGGACGGGGATTACTGAGATGGGTCTCATATTACCAAATCAAGTCGGGTCCAATGAGATTTTCATTAGAATGGGGATGATTACATCAGATTTTAGTGAGTAAGGAAAAGTGTATATAAAGCATTTTAAATATCTAGCAAATATATTGGACAACTACACTAATTATAAGGAAACAAAATCTATATTTTTCATGACCTACAATCAATCACAGTATTGAGTGACATAATAACATGAATATTTTTCAGCTAAACAATATTGTGTGATGGATTATTTATTGTGCATAATATTGAGTGTATTAAGCATAAACAGACCTTCCTTAGTAATGGAGTGAACATTGGAAATGATGTAAATGTGCTGTAAAAATAAACGAAATGCTGTACAAATAAAGAGGGTTTATTTAAATAAAAGTATGTTTGTTTTGCATTTACTTTTTTATGTCCTTAAAACAGCCTTTTATTTATCCCCCCGCATGCATTTTTATTTCTTTATTGTATCAGTGCCTACAGCATCTGCTCATCAATCTATCATCCTTTCTGTAAAAAAATACTTCCTTATGTTAGCATACAAATTTTCTCCCTCCAATGTCAAATTATGTCCCATTTCTCCAACAGTCCCCTTGAAAAATGACAACCTTCTGAATTCTATGACTTTTGATAGCCTAAGAATTTCTTCTATCAACTCTACCTCATCTCTCCTCTAAACTGTACTTAAAAAGCCACTAAACCCCAAAATGTAATTTTTCAGACAAAAAACAGGAAGGTAAAATACATTATTCAGTGTTACCCTGGCACTGCAGCTCTATTAAAAATAAAGTATTGCCTCCTAATTCCATTGCAGGCAGCTGTAGCTCATTCTGTCTCTTTAGGATAGTGTCCTGATGGTATCTGCTCAGGTCAAAAGGTTGAGATGCAGTCATTAGAGTTGCTGTGACATCACTGCCCCATGTATGAGTCAACTAATTCCCATAGTGCATATATGCAAAGCAGCTGTGTCATCATGCCACAGATGGCAAAGCCAACCATGTCTTGTATTGCCTGAGCATCAGGGGGAATGCCAGACTCTTCAGGGAGTGAGGGAGATCACCCCTATTTCAGGGAGTCTCCCTGACATTCAGGGAGAGTTGGCAAGTATGCGTTAGCTGATATTTTAAGGTGTGATGGAACATAATTCTGTGAAAATATTATGCAGCATGAGACAATTTAAAATCTACTGTCAATTATAAGGATATTAGAAGAAACCAATGATTTTTTTTTACCATATAACAATAACAGTTTGCAGACCTAGTGCTTTTGTTTAGGTTAAACAACATAGTCTTAGTACATAACACACTAATATAACACATTAAACACATAAATCAAATATTCAGGCACTTTTTTATACATTATTTCATTTTTTTATTTCTATTAGTGTAAAACAAACTTCAACAAGCGTTTGTTGAATTTTCAATTCGTAGAGCCAATATTTACAAACTTAACAAAGATTTCAAGTAATGAGATAAATATGACATCAGTTTTCCTGCAGTCACAAGTTCATTACACCTTGTCCATAGTTACATAACAGAGCTCTACTGAAGTGCTTGTTGGCTTCAGCTGGGCCATTTTTTCCATGCCACATAATTTGCTTTTATGTTTTCATCTTTGTGAGGCTAGGTATAAATGAGTTGATAAGAATATAATTAATTAGAGCATTAGATACTTTACTCAATGAGTCCCTTGTGTGAACTAAGCCCATTATCAAGGGGTCGCATGTAATACGGAATTGCAAGATTCTTGAGATCACAAGTTTTCCTCCATAAGTTTGTCCACATTTTAAAAAAGGTCACACTATCATGGACATCTATTGGGGTAGCCTTGATAAAATATGTTTAATTGTTTAAGTGAACAACACGCATACACACATTAGAAAAAAAGCTTATCATTTTCCCAGAAACACCATCTTTCTTCAAATTTCCCTCACCATCAACAACACCACAAGCCCCCAGTCTGCCAAACGTGCTGTCTTGGTGCCACAGTTGACTCCTACTGGACTTTATTCCTCGCATCCAGTCTCTCTCCCAGTTTTGTCACCTCCACCTTAGAAATATTGCTAGAATATGCTCTTTTCTTATCCAACATGCTCCTCACCTTATCTCTGATAATGACCTCTCGCTGCCACCTACAGGATTTCTCACATGTCATTACTAAAGGGTGGATTGCTCAAACCGCCGTTTTTTGGCAATTTATTCAAAACCGCTAGATTTACTAAAGGCCAAACCGTTGTTAAAACGGCCAGAATTGACATTTTTCAAAACCACCACTTTACAAACCACCATCTCGATTTTAACATGATGAATATACAAACAGCCGGATTTACTAAACTGGGGTTTTCAAGACTGCCACAAAACAGCCATCCAAACGGCCAAAATGAAAGAGGTGGTTGTGAGTGGTGAGATTGTTCACACTGATGTTGTTTGAACTATTTTGCCATTCAGAATATAAGAGAAAGCACATTTAAATTATTTGGGCAATCATTATTTATTGATTGAGGGGTAAAATATATTTAATATTAACTTATGAGGGAATTTTTTTAAAAATTTTTTTTAAAGGGGGCACTATTATAGCATTATATTATCATGTGGGAAATCTGAATATATAATAATATTAACTGATTGTTAATGGTGGATATAATTATTAATGTTGCACAATTTGACATTACATAGTGCCCAAATAATATAATAATTAAATTATTTTATCCACTTAATATAATGAAATTTTTTTCCCCCATAAGTTAATATTAAATTCATTTTGCCCCTTAATCAATAAATAATGATTGCCCAAATAATTTAAATGTCAATGGTGCTTTCTCTTATGTTCTGAATGGCAAATAGTTTAAACAGCATGTTTGAGCTATCAAGCCATTCTAAAGCAGGTATTAAAACTGTCCTGTCCTGTCTTTTGGATGGCGGTTTTAACCAAACCTCCAGCGGTTTAGCTTTTTCAATCTGCCATACATCGTCATTCATTTTAAATTGAAGCCTCAAACCGCCCTATAGTAAATTTGGCGGTTTGGACCACCGACGATGGATGGCGGTTTAAAACCACCACCAAACTCGATTCTTAGTAAATCTAGCGTCAAATCTTTAAACACTCTCTGAAAACCCAAATATTTCTTAGAGCCATAGTACTCATACTGGTACATTCTCACACTGTCGCAATCTTCCCTCTGAGACATCCTCACTCCTCTCATCTCAGCTGCGTCCATTTTCCATTAGATTATAAGCTTTCACATGAACTCCCTATAATTTGTTTTCATGTCTACATTTATTTTGTCTACCTAGTATGTTCCTGTTTTATGTATGCCCTGTTTTCCCCACTGTCTGGTGTTGTGGAGAACTGTGGTGCCTTACAAATCAATGATAATGATTATAATAATAATAATAATAATAATAATAATAATAATAATAATAATAATAATAATAATAGTAATAATAATATCATGCCCCCACTTATATAAGAGCTACCAGCTGTACTTATTCACAATATAATCTAAAACATCTCTAACATCTTGCTATGGTAGAGGTGAGAAAATACCACTGCTGAAGACTAAGCCTGTCCTTTTGACAGCATGCTAGGTTGTTCCCAGTGGTCTGTGGTCAATCCTGAATGGTCGGGTTGAAGCCACCATTTGTTTTTTTGGTTTGGTGTGTTGTTTTATTCCCCAAAGCTGTACATTCTTTAGTCCAGTGGATGCAGCTGAATTTGCAGTAGCTTTAATTGCTGGCCAGAAGCTAGGGCACGTATTTCCTGTCCCTCCAGCCAATAAAAACTTGTGACTGCCAATACATAATATCATGTACAAACAGATTAAGCAACCTGTGTGGGATGTGTTTGCAAAGGATGGTTTGATGAGATAATTTGCCAAATGGGCTGTGGTAATTATTTAGCAAAAAAAAAATAGCAAGCTAGTTGTTTGTAAAAAGGGAAAAGTGGAGTGTTGGCATACAAGGCAAAGGTGGAGTGTTTGTATGTCAAATTGGAACATTTGCAAACATCTAAACATGCAAAAAATAAGAGTGAGGTGTCCAAAGTTTACGTGGGAATATCTCTCTGTGTTCAAGGTGGGTGTGCTGATGAATATAATATAGTTACTGGTAAAAACTGTTGTTGTAAGAGCTTGGCAGCACAAAAAACCCTTGTTGGTATAAACTATAAGGCGCTCCAGAGAGATGTGGGCACAGCACTAGTGTAAATGTACAGGAGGGAGAAGGATTAACTGCTCTTACATCATCTTATAGCTAGATAATTACACAGACTGATATATTGGTTCAGTGTCCACTATGTTCTATGAGATAAACTCAGGGCAATGTTTGATTAACAGTTGCCAAGAATATGCCTTTAAGATTAATAATTTAATGTGAAGCTCCAAGCAGATAATGGTGCCAGGAATGAATGTGGAAGTGTGGGTAGCAATCTTTTAGAGGCTCCTGAGCCTATTTTAGCACACATATAAGGTATATAGAATGGACTGAGCAGACGCTTTGCATGAAATGTGATGGATTTTGTTCCACTAGTGAGATGAGCGCATCTCCAAAAGTAAAAACAAACTTGTATCAAATTACTTCCTACATTATATTTACTCCACTATTTAGGATTTGGCCCTTTTCTATCCTAAAATATTACTCACTACCTCATTTATTTATGTGGAATATAACTCATAGCAGTAAAGGGACATGTTCTGCTTTTATTTCAAGTGTAAATAAAATCACATTTTGGGCTTTTAGTTACTTTCATTTCCCTGCGCATATTAATATGCTTCCCCTTGATGGACCTCAAGGAGCATAAGGTGACCCATTAAAACTAATGGTTAAGCGCTAATAGTGGGAGTAAAGAGGCTCAGTGTACTCCTGTTAATTTGGGAACAGCTCCAAATATGCACAATTTCTGCTAATTCCAGCTTATTACAATATTACATTGTAAATATTACATTTTAAATCAAAGAGTATTTAAGAAGATGAACTTGTGTCTTGTGTGAGGCAGTGACATGTCCTCTAATGTGAGGACAGAGCAGTATGTGACAAGGGCAGTGTCATAATGTGACAAGAGAAATGGAGGCAGGAAAGAAACATAGACTGAGAATGTAATAGTGAAATGGGCAGGATAGTGATGTGAGGTTCATAACAAACTGATGTGGGAAAATATGGTGCCAAATGCACCTCAATAGGAAACACAGTTCATATAATTATTGTTTTGCATCTGAGGCATTATTGCGTACTGTGACTGGATCACTGATAAATAAGTTCTGGTATGAATTTATTTAAAGGAAATAGTGCAGGGCGCATATTTATATAATTGCCTATGCACTTATTTTTTGTATTGTATATATTCTGAGATAGGAAATCGTTATTTCTGAGACCAGGGTAAAAACAGTTTTTTCCTGTTTTCACCTTACTAAATGATATGCCATATTTCTGATGCATATATCTGATACAATAGGCCTTTGTGGATGGAGGTCTTGGGTGTATTGGGATGTATTTTGTATGGAAGCGTCATTGTTTGGGATTTGTAAGGTTGCTAGTGGAAACCTCCAATTAGGCTTATGTGGAAGGGAGTCTGATAGCAAGAAGTGCTAACGAAGTTTTGTGATGAAGTGTCATGCCTGCTCTGGCCAAAGACCCAGCAGGGGGTTGTTACTGTGTGGCCTTTTGTCCAGAGTGAATTTCATAGATAAGCGCAAATTGTGTTCGCTTTGCAATGCATGTAAATCCATGTTTGTGTAAATATTGTATATCCTGATGCTAAAAATAGCATGTGTCTGAAATGTATAAATGCACAGGCTTGTACACTGAAATATATATATTTTTTTCCCTTGGCAAAACAATTATTAGGTGGCCCTTAATGTCTACTGTACATAATGGACATTTTTACAGTTGCTCCTGACCTGATTGCAGACATATGTTAAAGCATGCATACAATACTGACATCACTAGGACTCAGGACTTAGACTAGCCCTATAGCTGGTGCAAGAGAAGTGGCAGAAAAACAATTAACTTTGAGATGCTCAGAGCTTGATTTGGACGGGGCTGCCAAACACCCCTTCGCCGCCCCGTTCACTCCCTGAAATCGTAGGCTGTAGTAAGTGTCCGTTGCCGTATCTCCCAGTTCTGGGCAGGCACAGAGTGAATTAAAAAATTAGTAGCAATAGATTCCTAGAAAAAAAGAAAGCAAATTGTGGCCTTTATATATTACAAAAACGTCAGTTGGGTGTCTCAGTTTACGTTTTGAAAAAATGAGCTGACGGTATTTTATTATTGATCCTGTCTATGGTGATGGTGTTTACATATCTTCTGACAAGACAAACCCTAATTTATTTCACTACGTTAGTCACTGCTCTTTGGACTAAATAAAGTCATATTCAGATTTTTCCTTCATGTCCTTCATCGCAGTTACATAGTTACTTAAGTCATCATACATGAAGTCAAACTGGTCAAAAACATATGACTCACAATAAATTGAGTACAAAGTGTAATGTGTGTTGGGCTACTCCTCAATAAATCATTATTTAAGCACCAGTCTGTCAAACACAAACATGCACAAGGGAATGTATAAATGAATGAAACTGGAAAATTCCTGATCCAAGTAAAGTTTATGTCCAATTCACAATTCAGATTTTGGAAAGATACTAACATTTTTTTTTCTCATGATGAAGATAATTCCATAAACTCATATTATATTATGCGGCTTAATGTGAAGGGGTAACGTATATATTAGATCACTAACATTTACTGGAAGTCTATGGATTCTTAGCGCAGACATTTTAATTTCATCAAAACATAATTTCACTAAAAAAAAATGATAGTGTTATTCATTCATTGTTAACATCCCTATGCAGAATAGAAGCAGGTTTATACATGCAATAATGTATACCATTCTACAAATTATATGGATATTAACAGTCACTAACAAGTTCTAATGAGTGTGTTTTATATTTTGTATATAGATTTATTTATGAATGTATATATATATATATATATATATATATATATATATATATATATATATATATATATATATGTTGAAAGCCATATCTATCACCAGGATATATATCATCATCCAATCCTAAACTAGGGCCTGATTCATTAAGGATCTTAACTTGAGAAACTTCTTATTTCAGTCTCCTGGACAAAACCATGTTACAATGCAAGGGGTGCAAATTAGTATTCTGTTTTACACATAAGTTAAATACTGACTGTGTTTTCATGTAGCTCACAAATATCAACTTTAAATCTCAGTGTACAAATAAGCTATCAAGTATTTGTGTGCAACATGAAAAAAACTCAGTATTTAACTTATGTGCAAAACAAAATGCTAATTTGCACCCCTTGCATTGTAACATGGTTTTGTCCAGGAGACTGAAATAAGAAGTTTCTCAAGTTAAGATCCTTAATGAATCAGGCCCCTAATCTCCTATTAGATTATGTGAATCCACTGTGCTCACAGTCTGACATCAGAGTGACTAGAAAGGATTTAGATCTGATATTCCTGGGTATGTGTTGTCATTATTCTGCACTTTTTTACCTGGATAATGTATAATATGTTGGTTAGCACAACTGACATTTTAAAATCAAATATTACTAATGCTTCCATATTTCATTTTTTTAGAATATGCAATAATGAGTGTTAGTATTTTATAGGGTATCCTTGTTTATTCCAGTTTTTCACCACTGATCAAATATTAATATTAGCAATGATGTTGCCCCTAATTAACATACATACATAAGTACAGGTAGAGTCGCATAGGTGAAGGACCCTGGGCACTGGCACAATCTGGGTCATCCCTGACACCTAACTAAAATCTACGGTGCAAACATATAACACCCACATCTCATAATTAGTGGCACTATATAAATGATGATGATGAGGATGATTACATGTCCCTTGTCGACAATAACTTTGACATATTGCGTATTTTTCTGGGTGTTCTCTGAAATCTTTTTCCCCTTGTGCGTTCCTCTGTGTCTCTTCTCCTTAACCCCTCATGTCCACTCTTGGTTTTCTCCTCTCATCTGCTTTCCCCATCTATGGTTTTCCCCATAATGTTTGTCTCCCCTTGTCCTTTTGTTCCCCCCCTGTATCTCTTTATCTCCACCTTTTTGTTGCCCCCTCCTCCCCCAGGTTCCTCTTTTTTTGTAACCACAGAAGCATTTAGTATATGTAAGATAATTCTTTAGTTTGGAATAACACACTGGATGGAGACAATCAGGCCTGTGTAGCATAGTACCAGGGCCCCTATACTACCGCTGCTTCCCCCATCTGTAGGCCACTGCATGTAATAGCAAAAATGTAATATTTAAGGGGTTATTAAATTAGTCACTTTAGAAAATTGACAAGTAACCAAACATTGTAAATACAAATATATATATATATATATATTTATTTATTTTTTTGTTTATTTGGGTGCTATGTTTGCCTTTTGACTAAGAGGTCTAACTTTCTGCAAGTGGCTAAAAAGGGTGAGAAAGAAAAATGGGTGAATATTGTGGAAGAAAAAGCATGCAAAAGGTCAAAGCAGATTTTTGAATGGAAATCCTAATGGCTAAGCCTGTTCATGCTGTGCATTCTCTGCCCACCCAGCTTCTCCCATCTCAAAAGATGCTATCATTTAAACGTATGCATTGTGTGTGCGAAGCTTACATCTGCCTGTGAGACTTACAAACAGCTGACTCACATTCTTATCTATATAGAAAAGAATTATCTTACTACTATGGCCCTGTAATAAAATAAAAGTGTTACATTTCACTTCAGGGGAAACTGTTTACAAACACTGATACATTTTCAATTGTTGCTAAATTACATTTTGTCTCTGGTTGTTTCCAAGCGCAGTATATCATTCAGACTCAAAATAAGTATTTAGAAAAATGATGGACTGTGATGTCTGTTTAATGATACATTGTGTGTAAATTAACTATTTTCACCGAATTTGGTTCAAGTTTTCTTTTAAAGCCTATTTTTTTTTTTTTTGCATAAGCATGAAATCAGAAATTTCATTGAAGCTGGGTATTATCAGTCAAAGAGAAGCTTTAGGAGGCCATGAGGGAAGCCAGTGGGAAAGTGTATTGCATTTGATACGCATTAGCCAATCAAAAACAAACAGCCTTTAAGTGCTGAAAGACTGAGGCAGCGACTATTATGTTCTGTGTAATAGGCCTACTGTGGTCTCACTGGGAACATTCCATGCCTGCTATACTCGACCCTGGTTAAGTCTCCTGGCCAGGTCCTAATTCCATAAATCACAGAAAAAGGATACTTCTTAACACCTCAAATTGAGATAAAATGCCTTAATTATCTGGTCTATGGCTACTTGTCCTGTCCTCAGGCCATATATTATTTGTAAAGGGACTAGACCTAAGTATAGGCATGCTTTATTGCTCCATCACAGTGAACCACATGAGAGAAATCTGTCCTTTAAAAAAAAATCTTAAGGAAGGTGACTTTCACTAAGCTGTCAATCAGATTGTTTGTGTAAAGAGAATGTTAACTGCAGGCCTGCTAAGGTCACAAATCAAGAATGAGAAGTTCTCCTCCCCTCCTGCCCTGGCCCAGTGCTTAAGACATACTGATTAGGCCAATTATCATTACTTAATGACTTTTCAAATACCCTCCTTTTCAAGCTGAGAACAAAAAGGCTATGATTTACCACAATGACACCAGCAGCAACTGGTATTCACTCAATTTCCATTAAACTAAGGGAAACTAACACTGAGATCTTGATTGAACTTTGCAAACATTGCTCACAAAGAAACCACATGGGTGTTAGAATGTTGCCAAATAAAATGTGGATATATTTCACCTGTGTTTCTCACTGCTATCTACTTATTTGAACAGGTTAACAGTTTACTATCTGTCGTTTTGTGGATTAGGACATTTATATTGTGTTTTGGGGAACTGTTAAACACACTGGGAAGGCAGAAGGTGGCCGGAAAGGCCCTCACACTAATCCACAAATTTAATCCTGTGGATAATCCATTTGGCGGCACCCCTGCTGTCCGAGCTCAACCACAACACCTGAGCCCTACTCAGCCAACAGGATTCATGACCTTTGGCTCTTGAAATTAGAGGTATTCTAACAAATGCAACAAAGAGCTAAGACAAAGCCATAGGCTTTGTGAATGGTGAACTTGTAACCAGCAACACAACTGGACGAGGCAGATCTGGATGCATTAGTGTAAAATATGAAAATATCCGTTCAGTGTCTAATATTAACTAAGCATAATGATTTTTAATGCACTATATTGATATAAATGTGTGTTGAGATTCAACAATGCTTACAGCATGTGTATCTTAGATATGTAGTATTAATAGATATAAATGTTGACTATTGTATAAGATTCTTTAGCACGTCTTCTGGGGATAACATAGATGGGTTTCTAATGTTGGTTTGCAAGGTAGTATCATTGTTGCACTGTATGTTTTGCACTATGGCCCATTATATTTTATGCTGGTCAATCAGTTTCTATTAAACCAGTTTAAGCACTGGACTTTTGAACTGTCCTAAATAAGTCAATATTTGTTAGTGTCTTATGTAATATCAATGAGGTTCCTGCATAGGTTGTCTAGAAGAAATTATGCATGTAAAGCTGATGCATGTCAGCTTATGTTAGGCTGGTTGGGGTATGGTAGAGGTTATAAAGTATGGTGTATCAATAACTCATACATATATGTTTGTTAATAAGCATACAGTGTATACATACTATATATATATATATATATATATATATATATATATGTAGATGTATATGTATATACAAGTTAACCCGTGCATGATACTCATGCATTCTAGTCAAATGAAGCAACTTAAGGTGTTAAAAAGGTTCTTGTCATGCATTTGGGCCTAGCCCAGGCCTCCTCAGGGGAAGAGCGTTAGTCCCCGATGCAAGCGCCCTTTTTTAACGTGGTTTTGTCCACATGTCACCACCTCATCATTTTTCTCCATCACCTCATCCTTCATCTTCATCGCCACATCCTTCATCAAGCTACTTAAGGTGTTAAAAACTCCCCACTGTCCCCCCCGGCAACCACCAACTACTCCCAACTGTCACTTCTCCTTCAAGAAATATATAGGGCAGTGTATAACTCTGCCCAGCAGGTGGCGCTGCAGCTTGTTTTTTTTTCTTTTCACACACGCCACTAGGCATTTATATAGTAGATAGATATATATATATATATATATATATATATATGTGTGTATATATATATCTATATATATATATATATATATATATATATATATATATATATATATATATATACACTATATTATATAGTGTACCATACTTTTTGAGTGTGTACAATACACTATGCCAATATGCCTGATACAGGATCAAAGTTATTAGTCTCCACTAAACCAAATACTTCCTATATCCTATACTGCCTGCAGTGTAGGAAGAGGAGGCTGCCAAGGTAAGTGAGGACAAGGTATGGGAGGACAAAGATTTCTTCCCTAGAATCCTTGGGGCTCCATCAATATTTTGCTAAGGGTTTTCCAAAGTTTTACTTACACCCATGGCTACCAGTTAACTAATATGAGTAATGGTGAATAGCTGCACACTCAGCTGTTAGAGATAAATAGTAATTATTCAATATAATAAGCTGTCTGATGGAACACATCATTGTTTGTTGTTGTTACATAGTTACATAGTAAAGTCGAATAAAGACATAGATGGGCTCATTGTGAGTCAAACATAAACCGATCTTAATTGAAAATATAACTTTCTACAACTGGGCATGTGCAGTAGAATACTTCTGCTCTAAGACCGAGGCGTATCTCGCTACACCTCTCTGGCGGATCAATGGTGAAAGTGGGCGGCCTGGCATAGGCATGGTGTAGTAAAGGTATGTTAACCCTTCTTACTTAATATGCTGAGGGGAAGTAGCCACAGATACACAGTGTCGGACTGGGGCATGAAGGGCCCACCGGGGGACTGCAATGCTAGGGGCCCACCAGAGGTGGTATGGCCAGCCATCATAGAGGCAAGACCAGACACTAAAGGGAGAGTGGTCAGCCCACGAAGGACAGCTAGCACCATAGTGTAGTATATAAAGAATGTAGTGTGCTCATCCTTCTCTTTTAAAATGACAGGCTGACTGCGCACTTAGTTACTAACCTGCTCATGCTCCTCTGGGCGGTTGGATATCCAGAACTCCCACTCTCATCTGCCCTGCTCAAAGTGAAAAACACAATACCGCGCAGGTTCAGAGAGCCCAGACGCAACTCTCTGCACCTGTGTGGTAGTGTGTTTAACGGGAGTGTTTGGCAAAAACGGGGAGGGGGGGAGGAGTTGCGCTCTACCCCTACTGTTGCAAGAGCAGCATTAACACAGGTTATCCCTCTCTACGAACTAATAATATACTGAAAGTTAAGCGCTCATTGACTTATGTATTATTCCAAGTGTAATGCTAATAATAAAATTTGTATTCTTTTATCTTGAATACAATTCGTATTTTTCTATATCTTGTATTAAGCTGTGAGCAAGAGGCTCGGTTCAATTAGTGGGATAACATTTAATGTTAGTTTTATCACAATTTATTGAATCCTGGTTAAAAATACATAAAAATACATTAATATAGACAAATAAAATACTCCAATTAAACCACAGTATCTATATTATGAGGCATTGATTTCTATATACATACATATGGTATGGCATCAATTGAACATACATAAAAAATCAGACAAACCTAGGTATAAAGACCTGGACTAGTCTAGCTACTGGGAGGCAAATGGCAGTGGGTATAAATGCTGCATTGATCCAGATATAACACAGTCACTGATATCTCAATAAAATAATGTTCATAGCATACAAGTCCAGTAGATGGGAATTGGTATTTCTTTAAGTCTCTGCTAGTGCAATATAAATATTCAGATCACTGTCCACATATATCACATGGTTATTGCTGCGATGCTTTCAAATTTAACTTTGTTTACTTGCAGTTTCGATGTATATAGAGATGGTGGCCGGGTACCCAGTGTGCTGAAATCAGAGGATGTTTCTCGTGGTCCGTGCTTGTTACTGTTGGAGAGGAAGGTGCCTGCGTTCCACTGTGGAACGCATCTGTCCCTTCCTGTTCTCGCGTATGTCCAAAAGATGAATTGTATGCAAGTTGGGAGTCAGCTGTTTTCTTAGCTCCTCCCTAACAATGGAGGGGGCGTGGCTATAATGTGGCGGGGCCTACCGGTGGATAGTCCTGCTGCCCTGCAGGCCAGTCCGAGCCTGCAGATACGCCACTAGGAAGCATATCTGTTGTGGCTGCTTGCCCCCTGGTTTAAGATCCCCACTGTTAATGATTGTACACATTTTGTATACTATTTCATGTGGGGCTTGGAATACAAAGTATGGAATGAATATTACATTTACCTTGTAAGAGTAAATTGCATCACTTTACATGACCCCCAGCTTCTCGAAGATCAACGTTTCATAAATTCTACTTTTGTTGAGCCAGGAGAAGACAAAAGAGACCCCCAATGTGACAGTTGCCAATTTAGCTTCAAGGTATATACAAAATTCTTTCCTGAATTCAAAAAAAGTTAATTGCATACATTCCCTGGATCAATTCACCCCCCCCCCCCCCCCACACACACACACACACACAAACACACACACACACATAATATCCTCTACTAATTCTACCAACCAATCCAAATTTAAATTATTTTTATGACTTCACCATTACTCTTGTTGTAAAGAACCCCTTCCTAGGTTAATGGCAAAACTTACCTTCATCCATTCACAATTAATAACCCCTTGTATGTGCTTTGCTAAACGATATTTATTAGGCAAAGCTTTGTATTCACTTATGATATATTTCTAAATGTTAATAAGATAAACTCTAGAGCACATTTTTTTTTCCAGAGTAAACAAATTTAGTTTTCTGATGTGGTTTAACTAGTGACTTATACAATGATAGCAATATATTTGCATCAAGGACATGTCCACCTTTTTATTCATGATATAATTTGATTTACTTTTTCAGCAGTAGTCTGGTACTGAGTGCTAAACCTTAGTTCTTTTCATCTCAGTTTTTGTTTCTTTTTTTAGCATTAAATGCATAAGTAGTGTATTGGTATATCCTAGCCACAAAAGTAGACAAAATCACGCCTATTTAGAGCTACACGGTGTAATTCTCGTAATCTTCTTAAATCACCTTCACCGTCTTGCTTTATTTAGTAGTGTATCTAATACACTGCTGGAAATGTGTAGCAATAAAATGTACCTCATTGACTAATGATTGCACTATAATAGCACAGAGTAAAACTAAGCTAGCAATTTTGTTGACCAAACCTTTCTTCTGCATCAGACATTAATTAAAGGTTGTAGTGTTTCCTTTGCTATTTACCCAGTCTGCTCTCTTCAGACAGTTAATAATGGTAAAGTAAAGGAGAACAACAGTGAAAACGTTAACTGATTTAAATCTAGATATTATAAAGCTAACTGTTGTTATCCAACAGCACAATATTTTTCATATAAGGACTTTTTACCAGGTATTTATACAAAATTTATGTGAAAATGCTACAAATAAAATGAAAAAAACTTTAATACAACTGCCAAAATCTATTTGAAACATTAATTTCATGTAAATATATCACTATGGGCCTACTTCATAGGACAAGAGTATGATGATCTCTACGCTCTTCTGCAATAGCAGGAGCAGGTCTGTCCATAGCAGGTTGTGTGAAGGAACCAATGTTCTTTAGAACATTTTTTCTTTTACTAATATGTACAGACTGTTTTAATGTTCTGTTAACTTTAGTTTAATTTAAGTTTTAAGACACATACCTATGCACTGGGGTGCCGAGAGAGGAGGACAGGTGCAAGGTACTGCCAGGGGGACCTGGCCTGCCTGTGTAGTGGGAGAAGTCACCAACCTGCTGTGGACATGCCCAAACAAGGGAAGGGGCTCCAAGAAGTTGCTGTACTGGGGCCCAAAATTCCTCTTGGCTGCCCTGCCTATGCATTGCCACTTTGCAGAGTAAACACAAAGGGTTCCTCCCCCAGGACCTACCTTTGTCTTCTGCTGGACCATCCTAGCTATGTGAGGCCAGCCACTGCAACTCACAGTGTATAAGAACTCTGTCCCTCCAGTCTTATCCAGAGCAAAATCAAGTGCTGCCACTGTATTAAACAGAACTAGATGGATTGATTCATCTTGCACTGTGAGCTGCAGTGTCTGCCTTCACATATACAACATAGTCCATTACCAAGGTGCCTGTAAGGTGGGGCCCACGGGGAGGGACTCCCCTATTGGCAATATGGGGCAGTGCATAAAGAAACACTCTCTGACCTATATATGTGCAATGAGTAACAGAGCACCATGCAACTTTGGCTGCATGACTGCATATCAATTGGACCAATTAATTTTGAACAGCCTAATGCAAGACAGTTATATAATGTGATAGGCCGTAATTGTCTTAGGCCGTCTGTGATGTAAACTGATGAATGGTCAATGTTAGGACTCTGGGGAGGCTGCAGAGTAGAAGTTGATATGACAATATTATAAAGTGTTTTCAATATTCTGATCATCATCATTATTTATTTATATATAACGCCAGTAGATTCCGTAGCGCTTTACAATTGGATATATTTTGTTACTAAGTTCTTTAGCTCTATTAGTCATTGTTGGTGCTTAAGTTGTACTAATACCTGCTATTAAAGTCATTTACGTCAATGGTAGGATTGTGTACATAGCAGACTATAAGAGGTGAGAAACATTGTGACAAGGTATAGTTTTTAATAACGTATTGTTCTGAATATTAGGCCATTAGTATTGTTTTGAAACTTTTATGGACAATAAGGAAGTTAGTTTACTTTTAATGCATGTAAATGCTCTTGGTACTTTTTACTAAGTACATTTTGTAACAGCCGCAGGAGGCCTCTTAAAGGACATCTGTACTTTTAGTGTGTCCTGAAATGCTTCACCAATTTTTGTCCTTTTATTAAAATATTGACTTTGAATAAAATAATAAGTATATTTTGGGCAAGTCTGACAATATGCATAAAAGGCATAAATATGAGAATCAATATTAAGTTGTAAGATAAGGTTGTGTTATTTGTTATTTTTCACTTCTACAATAGAGTTCTTATGGGTTTTTAGAACAGGCTAAAAAGTGTGACAAAACACAATAGCCACTTTATCCCATTTGTGATGTCATTGTGTCTACCTTTGCTCAGCGTGTCTAATTGTGCTATGAAGATGGTGGCTCCGTGGGCATGCAAAGGATTCAGCTGGTGAGTGGCTGAATCAGAGACCGCCGTATCTGCGTGGCCATAAACAAAAAGGCTGCTAACCTGCCTCATATTCATATTAGAAAATGAAGAAAGGGCTTTGAGGCATTCCCTTCACTTGTGTGAGAAATATAGGGGCAAGATGAGTTGATCCTGTCATCTGCAAAGCTAAGTATTCCTTTTATATCTTCTTTTTATCTTCTTTTGCCTCACTATTAATGCTATTTGTTTATCTTACTTTGATTTGACAAGTCTTTGGTTTACATTGGTTACAATATATATCCTAAGGGTTCTTTTACTTATAGTTTATATCTATACACATGGAAATGTGTTGTTATTTATTATAAACATTTGTCAGATTGTATATATTTGATTTGGCTGCTGGTGGTGGTGGTGTATGTCTTTTTAGCTTTTTAATATAATCTAATAAAAAAATGTGTTATATTTTTCAATTTGCGTGTTGAATACTTTATATATTGATCAGGTTATCTTGTTATGTATACATTTTATCATTTTTTTTTTATCATTCAAGTTAACATTGTCCTTTTCACTTCAGGTTTTTATTATCTGTAATTGTAGCCATGATAAAATATTTAAACGCACCAAGGCAGCTACAGTCTCTCAGGTGAACTTATTGCATTTTCAAGTAAGTGGTACAGCTGAAACAAGAAAGCTGATAATAGCATATCAGGTTTACGAGTCATGAGCACATCAGGGAAATACATTATTCACAAATATTTTCTTCTTATCTGTTTTATACCTATATACGCAAAATACCTGGGCATCTGGCATGTCCAGTTACCCTGAAAAAAAACAAAAAACTATTGTAGGTTTTAGACATCACATATTTTAGGACAATTCAACAATTCATTTCTACAAATGTTTTTTTCACATGTGACTCGAGCATATTATATGGCCGGCAGGGGCAAACGCAGGATTTGTAGAGGGGGGTTTCCACACCAAGCCGCCAGTGGGCGTGACAAGCATGCATGGGGGCGTGGCTATAATTTTAGACAGTGCTTGACTGCTCTTCAACTCTTCCTATCCACATAATATACATGGGCAATGCTGCGCGCACGACTGTTAGGTGCACGCAGCTCTCCCTTTTCAAGCAGAGCCATGTGAAGTGGGGGCAGGGTCCAGCCAGCTCAATTATACAGTGCCCTAGGCTTGGAGGGGGGTGTCCAGGCACTAGGACACCCCCCTCGGTTTGCCTATGGCCGGGATCGTCCCCATCTCCAATGCCCTGCTCCCCACTGACCCCCCCATTTGAACAGAAGAAGCACCCGTTCTGCACTATTGCAGGGAGGCAAAAGGTGCACTGTCCTGCTCTGCTACAAGGATAAGGATAATCATTTCTCACTGGCAGTAGTGACTATCCTAAAGGTTTGCATTTTTATTACAAAATGGCCTCTTAATTTCACATTATTAGAAAATAGTTGGCAGTGCTTTTACAAAATACCATCTTACCTCTGCTTTTTCCACTTGCAGTAGACAATTCTGAAGGTTAATATTGTTATTACAAAATGGTACCATAGGAAGTGTATAGTAGAGAAATAAGAACGGGGCACGAATACAAATATCTGTTTAGCTCAGCACTAAAGAAATAGAAAAAAATTGAAAATGGTGAAAGGGCTGTGAATGAATCTGCTTCTTGTGAAATGCATGTTTGATTTCTCCCCTCAGTATACACAAGCAGTGTACAAACGCATCTCACATAGGAAGTGAGTGACCACTTTATGTGAAGTAAATGATTTCACTAGATAGGAAGCAGTGGATGTTTGTGGATAGTTTATTGACCCTCATGTATGTAATCCAGTCATTGTTATACTATGTTGACCTCTTTATCTTAGACCTCCATGTCAATATAAACATACATGACTAAGGTGTCTAAGTGCTAAAGCAAATAAGAAAAAGTGTTGCATTTCCACTCTCATCCAGATTTGCATTCTCTCTGATGCTCTGCACAGTTGTCTGATGGGAGAAATACCAGAAAGGAGGAGTTAGAGCAGATTTATCATTACCACGTGGCATGTACACTATCCCTTCCTCTGTGCAGGAAAACCCACCTCCACATTAACGCTAACAGAGGAGAGTTCTACTCTGTTTATAGAGCAGAACTGCATTGTATGAAAGAGACAATTCTTACATATGACATTGCTGTACTCACTAAACAGCACTGCAATGGAACAGGGGCTCAATGCATTAAAAGTAGTTCAATACTACATTAATAGTTGATTTGAACTTTAACTGAACTTTAGGATACTTTAACCAAATGTTTATATTTGTTATGTTCCTTTTCTATGTATCTATTGTAAAGATCAATAGATGAATGAATATAAAAGGTTCGGTTGCATACTTTGTTTCTAGAATAGTGTAACTAATTCTAAGTAAGCAGCACTCTGCAGGCAGAGTGTATTGTGTTTTTCACTGTCCCATAATCACTTCATAAAGCCCTCCTATAAATCTTATGTTGTGTGAACAGTCTCCCACAACACAACCGGTATGGGGCGTGACTTAATGACAGGGGCATAACAGGGGCAGGTATGATATCACCAATCTTTTTCCTATTCAGTGCCTGCATATCTTTAGTATCTGATGGACAGGACCTATTTATCCAATAGGCTGACTAGGCTACAGCCTAGGGCACCAGGCTTTTGGGGGAAGGGGGCTGCAAAATATTTGTAAATTCTATAGATTGTAAGCTTGCGAGCAGGACTCTCTTACCTCTCTGTATGTATGTATTACCCAGTATTGTCTTATCAATGTTGTTCCCAATTGTAAAGCGCTACGGAATTTGCTGGCGCTATATAAATAAATGATGATGATGATGATGAACTGAACCTGAAACTCATTCTAAACTATAAGAACAGTTTAAAACTTTGGTAAGGTTTAAATCTTGACATAGGTTGAAGAAAGAGTCATCCTGGGGTGAAGGCTTCAGGATAAGCAAGTAGGAGAGAGTAGGCAACAGGCGCTCTTTCCCCTGTACATCCCTCCGTTCTGCTATATAGTTCTGATGTTAATGAAAACTAAATGAGTGGCAAAGATTACCATGATTATTTTATAAAAGTAAATGGATCTGATTTTTCAAAGCACTGAAACATAAACATTTATTGTGGAGGGAGTGGGGGGGTTGCAGGAAGCTGGATTTTAAATTAAGGATGAAGTTAGTTTTTACCTACCACATATTAGCCTAGCATGGAAGATGAGGGGGCACTATGAGATATTAGGCTAGGCGGTCTGAACCCTTAATCAGGCCCTGTTGATGGAGTTTATCTTATGCCCAATTAAAATGGCCTATTTTGCAAACAATAAAGTATTTATTTAACTGTTAATCAGCTGAATCGCTGAGTCTGCACAGGACAGGCTACAGCATAAGTATTGTCTTAAACTGGAAATGTTGCATGTCTGTTAGACCTAAATATGATATGGGACATCTTGAGCACAAGAGCAGGGTATATTTTACAGAAGGATGGAGAGTGGTCATTAATGGGCTGATCAGAGGTGGAACTAGCGAGCTGTGGGCCCCAGTGCAGGAAGGAGGGTAATGAGCCCCCCGACTCTCTGCATCTGCCATGCACCAGGCCCTATTATCTCCATGGGCCCCAGTGCACGGTACCTGCCGCACCAATGGTAGTTCTGCTACTGGGGCTGATGCAGAGTACTACACCAGTTTACACAGCGTATCTTGCGCCTGAAGAGTCAGAACAGGTGAGAGAAGGGGCATTTTAATGTAGACCGAGTACACAGGGTGTCTTCACATAATTGCAAACAGATGCAGCCTGAAACAGCATATTCTCTTGTCCAAGCCGTATATGGAAGGGCTGGTAAATTTTAGCCTGGGGGCAATACTCGACTCAACAGCCTATTAGGAACATTTAAAAAAAAAAATGCAGGTGGCTCAGTGACCCAGCCTGAGGTAGCCCACAATGGGACTGGCCTGGAGAAAAAATGCCCCCCAGTCCAGCCTACCCCTGAAGCCATACTATTTGTGAGTGGTCAAGGGCAAGTGCAAATAGTGGGTGATGATAATGATGATGGTCACCAGCAATAGAGATCCACTTGTGATTGGCTGTGTGAGAATGCTCCGCTGATGCCAATACATTGGCCTGTAACTCGGGACAGGCACATAAATGCTCCTCAATCTCTACTGAAATATACTTGCTTATTGTACCTGTTCTGATCAGACCGTTTAAGTCATTATTAGGTCTAGTGTTAAGATCCAAACATTTTTTTTACAAAACTTAAATTTGGGGGGGAAAGATTACAACTTTGAATATGAAAACATATAACTTTTACAGCTGGAGCTAGGTTTCATTTAGTATTAGGACCAGGGCTAATCTTAATTCTAGGGATAAAGGTTGGGTTAAGATCAGAATTAGAATAATGTTAGTGAGATGTAATTGCTAGAATTGAAACGAATTGAGTCCAGGTTAAGAAAGTATTCTTTTATTTCTTGATTAAGGAAATCTTAGGCTTTTCTTAGTCATTCAGCTGCTCACTTGAAAGTAAAGCTGTCTTCTTTGAAACAAGGGATCTATTGTCTTCTTAATACAACTGAGGACTGGTGTAGAAACTTGGGATAGGTTTAGAGTCAGAACTCTACTGTTAGGGAGATGTGAGTGCTATTAATCTTGAGCATATGGATCGGTGGGGCAACATGGCATCAAATGCATGAGAATCCCATTTTTGCTCATTATCATAGGCAGAGATAGTTAAACATCGTAGGATTATGGGGATTATAAGTAGAATATGGATAACCATACAAAATGAACTGATATGGTTGGTGACTATGCATAGAGTCTTATTTCTACACCATCATTGAGGTGGTGGCAATTGTACATTGGCTACTACCTCCAGTGGGATGTCTTCTGCTTCACATATGCACACATATTAATAGTGTGCAAAAATAAACTAATGTATATGAAAACTATAATAATAAAGTTGTCACAATTAAAATAAACACAGCTCAAGTGTCTCATTAGTGTCAAGAGTTATTTAATACATAAATTAGGCTAAAATCAGCAGCATTTTGGGTGAGATAAATAAAAGTAATTAAAGTGGTGGTCCAAATGTGATAATAGTGACCATGAAAATTATGGAACTAGTTAGGCAGCAACTAGGTTATAAAGGGGGTCATAAATAGCAATTGCAGATTTGCAGCCTTTAGCTGGATTTGCTTCTAACACTAAAAGAAGTCCTTGATTTTTAAATCATTGCTTAATGGTAACTAGCCTACATTCATGTTTTTGCTTGACAAGACAGGTTTATATGCAATACAGGGCTCCTTTAAATGATGTCACCAAGGAAACAACAGACAAAGGAACAAACATTGAGAAACACTAGTATACAAACATGAAAAAAAGTGTCTTCAACCAGGAAACTAAAAACTTTTCTTGGCAAATGGAGAACAGTGATTAAACAGACCTCCAGTGTGACTCTTATAACTGTTTGTATCTACTTTTAGTACAACCAAATTGATAACGTGTGCAGTTTTCTAACCTTTCCAAATTTCTATATTTTTCTTAACTTCAGTTTACAGACAAATTCTTTTTGGATTGAGTAAGCATTATTTTGTCTTATTAAAGAAAAAAAAACACTCCTGTGAAAATAAACCCATGAAGTGTACTGCTTTAACCTTTCCCAGAAAGGCATGTTTTCACTGGCTCTGAATGAAACTTTATATTCGTCTGAGTTTCTATAGACAATCAATTGATCCCAAGTAATTTCTGCAAACAAATAATGCACATACATCTTGCAGACTGAGGAACAGTGAAGCACTGATCAAGCAGTGGCTGTAATGTTTTGTATCTTTACATAAAATGTATTAGACTATTTTATCATTTTATTTTAAATTAAAAAAAACATTCATAGCCAGAAAGATACACAGCTTAGATCCAATATACAAACCCAACAGGAAAACTTCCACTCCATAGAAAAGCTTTGCTCCTCAATTAAAAATGTAATTTACTATTACTGAATTGCTTATTTACTATGCTAAATGAATGAATTGATATGAAAGGTATATTTTTTTCCTTCCAGGTAACTGCAATAGTATATTAACTAAACAGATCAGAAGCAGGGTATTTTGTACAGGGTGGACAGGATTATTTTGAAATGACATACTCATTCATTACCACAGTTTAATCATTTTGCTTCTCACTTGACTTTCAATTTCTTATTAAACAACTGAAATGGGCCTCGTTTATTAGGATCCTGATTTAGAGTTATGAGTAAATCCGTATACAAGGTGTAATTGTGTACCTTGGCAAAACAATGGTGGCGCTATGGAGGGGAGGGGAGGGGACGGGAGGGGGAAGTAGGATATAGTTCATCTGTAAGTAACATTGTAACAATAAAATTGTCGAGTATTTATGTTCTACATACAAAAGCAGCCAGAATTATCCCTGCAGAAAATAAAAAATTGTATTTGCACCCATGTAGCGCTACGGAATCTGCTGGCGCTATATAAAAAAATTATGATGATGATGCAAATCAGAGGAAGGAGTGATAAGACAAGAAATTTCAGTGTCTTTGAACATGGTATGGTGGTGGGCACTTGATGTGGCAGCACGAGTGTGCCAGGAACAAAATAATAATAATAATAATAATAATATTAATAATAATAATAATAATAATAATAATGAAAACTACCCAACTTCATACAATGAACATTTTTCTATAAGCATAGGAATTGGTAATCCCTCTGCTAATACACATGGAAGTACTAGCGCCACATGGACCAAGACAAAAATCAGTGATATCTGTCAATTTGACCAAATATGTGGACCAAAATTAATAGATTTGACTATTTGGTGGTCAGGCAAGGTGGTCAGATCCTAAGAAGCTTCATTTGTGCTTAGACTGATTACTGCATACACATAGCCATAGTGATCAGTGACCCAATCACATTTTCTACCATAATAAGGAGTAGATTTCAACAATTTTTTACCATCTATATTAGTTGGTGGAGTCCGTCCCCCCCCCCCCCCCCCGCCCCCACACACACAGCATTTTCTGACTACTTTGGTGTATATTAGCTGACAAAATCACCATGTGTTTGACAGCCTTTAGATATGACATCCTTTAGATATTTAGATATGACACAGAACACTTATTGTATTAGTTCTCTACATAAATCTACATTTATTGTGTAATTTATATATATATAAGTTATATAAGAGGCTAACGCTGCTTATTTGGGTTTTTGGGTAGCAGTTGCCATTTATAATGACCATTGCTATTCCAAATTTACTCAATTTTCTTTCCATTCACTTTATTTGCACTTAGTGTTAAATTAATAGGAATATAATAAATAATTTAAGCATCAAAGTGTAGCTGCGAAAGGCATATGTCTGCTGTGGGAGCAACTGTAAAGCAAGAAGCAGCAAAAAAGGCGAAGGGTGGAGCCGAATAAAGCCTGATGACAAACTATGACTGATGACCAAAGAGACTGCGAACATGATCGTCATCGTCATACAAATATGACTCCTCAGCCAACTGCCTGTCACAGAGAAAACAATCGCAGAGTGAACAGGACAAAGGTAATATCCCATCAACGCCTAAAATGTCAGAGAACAAGATACCACCCCCTGTCTTGATGTCGGTAACTTTGATGAAACAAATACTAATGCGCATAGCTGTGGTCCCATGAACAGTATCTGTGATTTGTGCCACGCTAAGCAATTTGCAGCTGGGCAACCATCTGACAAACTATTCAATCAATGCTGCCACAAGGGTAAAGTCAAATTGGGTGCAATAAGGTCTGCCCTTGTTATTGAGCACTGAATGAAAGGACAGCATGAACAGTCAAAATATTTATTTGACAAAATAAGATTGATTAATAGTGCATTTGCATCTATGGGTATAATAATACCCTGCTACCTGGCTCTGGTCCCTATTGTTTCCGAATTAATGATTAAATTTACCATCGAACTTACTCTTATTTTTTTCGGTCATTTTAATAGGCTTTTAACCAGTCATATTTTTTATTGCACTACTACAACACAAACTTGAAATAGCATGCCATAAATGTTACACATGTCAATCAAGAACTTATCATCATCGTCATCATCATCATCACCACAACTTATGGTCCATTACCCACTGGTGTGAAAAGTCATGCTTTTACTAGGGTTTTTTATGCTAGTCAAACCATGTAAATGGGTATGGGTATGGAATAAATTGGTTTTAATGACCCCCATATCTATCCTAGTCGGGAGCTGCGATAAATCATCATCTTTTCGGTGCTGACTGCACTATTTACTCTCACTTACTCCAAGTGAACACAAGAAGGTCAACAGAGTGTCCTCCATTGAGCCCCCCAAAACCATAAGTACAAGTATTGGTATTGGTTATGGCTGCCTGTCAAACTTGATGTCTAGTGTCATTGGCATTTTCCTAATGCCAATAGGTAACCGGCCTTAATGTGAAACACATTTAATTTCTTTCCCTGTACTAGTGGTACATTGAGAAATATACAATAAACGATTGCTAGAATAATGGTTATATAGGTGGGCTACATCATTTGTGCTAAAAACTGTTATATATAAGCTTTGCGTTTTGTAACACACAATTCAAAATAAAAGTTATCTGAATCTTCCCATCTTCAGTCAATGAAGTTGTGGGGGATGCTCAGATATTTCCTTTCCAGAAGGTGGGAATTTTGTCTGCTCTGTATAAAAATACAATCCCCCTTCTCTCCTCTCTCTCTCTTTATAAATCTGGAATGTTTCCAGACGGGGCTTTGAGTTTGCGAAGAAAAAAAAAAACTACTGTGTAAATTTGTTCTTTGTGTTGGGAAACCTTTGTTTAAACATCATTGTAAGTTCGCTGTGAAAGGAAAAAGGGGGGAGGGAGGAGACATAGAAGGAATTTGAAAAGCCTTGACCTCGGATGAATAAAATCAACCACATTAACACATTCTTCAATAAATTCAAAATTTCAGATAAGGTGGAAGTCCATGGGGCTGGACATTTCATTAACCCCCTGCTGACTAACCCAAACATATTGGAGTGTTTAGTTGTTTCATGAGGACAAGCAGAGACCTTCTCACATGGAAAAAACAGGCTTTCACACAGAAGAAAATTCCTCCTTTATTTAATGTTTTAGATCGTATTGATAAAATTAGACTTTTGGGGAGTTCTAACATCATTCACAATCTAGCATCTTTTTAGTACAAGCTTGCACAGGCCATTCAGAATCCAGTTTAGTTGGGCTTAATAAATTGTTAACTCATTTGTAGATGTTATGCTAGAAATTCATCACACATGCAACATATTGAATGGTTGAAAAATATTTGGTGAATAAATAGTAGGATATTTACCAATGTGGCTTCATAGAATTAAAAATACCAAATTCTTATAAAAAGCTACTAATGTTATTTTTCTTACTTAAGCATATATTGATCTATATGTTAATTAATTGTCATGTGATTGTGCCTGTAATTAGAGTAATTATCCAGTTAAATGTGAGTTTGCAGCCTTTTCTACTCATCATTAGCACATGAATAATACCTCTAGGTGATGGAAATGCAGTTTTGATGGTATTGTGGTATGCTAATTTTTAAATGCAATTAGCAAACATTTACTAATGAAACACTAATACATTATTACACTTTAAACATTGGTAACAGAAGACAAAGTCTTCCATATTGTGTTATATACTACTTTATAGACCCATTATCTAACATCAGTACATTAAACAATTACCAGTAGCTTGTTTATGGCTTCCTTTACACAATGCCATTGTGTTCACCAACAAGTCTCAAGGTAGACCATAGCCTTGTGAACTTAAATTAGTGTGTAGTGTGAATTTGTTACAGCCACATGCTTCTGTGCAAACAGGCAGATTTTCTATAATATTTCGATTAGAGTGCATAGAGGTTTCCTGCCGGGCACTGAGAAGGTGGCTCATGGATGCATGAGGCAATGATTCAACATACCCGTGACTGTTGATCACTGTATCTGCCCTTTTGCCAAGGCAATCAAAAGTTTAACCAAATTCTACAGATGGAATTCATGGGGGCATATTCAATTGTTGGCGGAAACGCAGAAAATCTCGCGCTCCGCACACTATTAGCGTTATTACAGTAATACCGTTATTACGGGTAGTTTTCTCGCTGGATTTCAGCTCACAGCTCCCTGAGCCGCGAGCTGAAATCCAGCTTACTATTACAGTAATATCGGTAATAGTTTTAATGCGGCAGAATATTCAAACAATTGAATATGCCCCATAGTGTTAACTTTATTTGATAAGACGAACATGGCCCAATTCACATGAATTCAGTGATCTCAATGTTGCTCAATTATCTTAATTGATGCCTTAAATTAAATATGATAACTAGGAAGCATGGAGCCTGTCTTTACTACATGTGGTAATTTTGTGTGTGTGTCAATGTTTAGAACAGTGTTTGAACAGTCTTTAGAGCAGAGGTGCTCAAGTTCAGTCCTCAAGGGCTACCAACAGTTCATGTTTTCAGGATTTCTGTCTGTAGAAACAGGTGGGATAAATACTGACCCACCCATATATCATCTTAACTTTCCTGCAAATGATTAAAGAAATCCTAATCCTGAAAACATGAACTGTTGGTAGCCCTTGAGGACTGAACTTGGACACCTCTGCTCTAGAGTTTTCAGAGCATGGTGTGCTAAACAAAAAACATTCTACAAGTGGTAGTTCTGTGGGGAGAAATGCCTTATTAATGAGAGATATTAGAGGAGAATGACCAGATGGGTTCAAGCTGACAGAAAGGCGACAGTAATTTAAATAACCATGTGTTACAACAGCGGTAAGCAGAAGAGCATCTATGAATGCACAGCACATAAAACTTTGAAGTAGATGGGCTAGAGCAGAACAGTCAACTGAGACTACAGTGGGCTCAGGCTCACCAAAACTGGACAGATGAAGATTGAAAAAACATCACCAGGTCTGAAGAATCTCGATTTCTACTGTGACATAGTAACATACATAGTAACATAGTTGATGAAGTTGAAAAAAGACACCAGTCCATCAAGTTCAACTTATTTTGGATCTCCTGCGATCCTGCACTTATATTGAAATTGATCCAGAGTAAGCAACCGCCAATCTGTTTCAATTGTGAAAATCCCCCCAGACCCAATATTGCAGTCCTATTTTTACCCTATATCCACTATGCTTCATTTTAATTAACGGTCGTATCCGTGGATACACTTTTCCGCTAAAAATTTGTCTAACCCTTTCTTAAACATATCTATTGAATCTGCCATCACAACCGTCCCTGCCAATGAAATCCATATGTTGACTGCCCTTACTGTAAAGAACCCCTTCCTTTGCTGGTTGTGAAATTTCCTCTCCTCTAACCTTAGGGGATGACCACGTGTCCTGTGTATGGTCCTTGGGGTAAAAAGTTCCCATGAAAGCTCTCCGTATTGACCCCTAATGTATTTGTACATAGTAATCATATCTCCCCTTAGACGCCTCTTTTCTAAAGTAAACATGCCTAAACTGGCTAACCTTTCCTCATAACTTAATGACTCAATACCCTTTATCAATTTTGTCACCCTTCTCTGAACCCTTTCTAGTTCCAAATTATCTTTTTTATAGAGTGGTGCCTAGAACTGTACTGCATATTCAAGATGAGGTCTTGCCAACAATTTATACAGTGACAAAATTACACTGTCTTCCCTTGCATCTATGCCCCCTTTTATGCATGCCAATACTTTATTTGCCCTTGAAGCTGCTGCTAGACATTGAGCACTATTGCCTACTGTCTACTGTCTTGAAAGCTCTCCCCTTTTCCATGATAGATTCTCCTAAATTAATTCCATTTAATTTATAGAAGGTAAGGTCAGAATTTGGCATAAACAACATGAATCCATGTATCCGCAGTGGCTTTTGTCAACAATGCAGGTTGGTGATGGTGGTGGTGTAATGGTGTGGGGACTGTTTTCTTGGCGTACATTAGGCCCCTTAATACCAACTGAGCATAGTTTAAATGCCACAGCCTACCAAAGTATTGTTGCATACCATGTGCATTTCTTTATGACCGCAGTCTACCCAGCTTATGGCTACTTCCAGCAGGATAACGCACAATATCACAAAGCACACATCATCTCAAGCTGATTCCACAAACATGACAATGAGTTCAGTGTACTGCAGTGGCCTCCTCAGTCATCAGCACCTTTGAAATGTGGTGGAACAGGAGATTTGCAGAAGAATGTGCAGCCAACAAATCTGCAGCAACTATATGACACTACTATGCCAACATGGACCACAACCTCTAAGGAATGTTTCTAGCACCTTATTGAATTCAAGTCACAACAAATTCAAACTGTTTAGGGGCAAAGGGGGTCTTTCTTTTATTTACATAGTAGCTAAAACTTATGCAGCACTATTTAGAGAATATTTAATTATTCACCTCAGTCCAGTGGCTCCCAAACTGTGTGCCGTGGCACCCCAGGGATCTCATGGCCATGGGTGCCACAGCCAGGGCCGGTAGTAAGCAAGGCAAGGAACTACTTGGCAATTATTTTGGCATAAGGGTGCCTTGAATAAATTATGGGGACCCTAAGGGTGCCTCGAACTGAGAAAGTTTTGGATAAACCGCCTCAGTCCCTGCACTATTGGAACTTACAGTCTAAATTATCTCACAAACACACATACACCAACAATGACTGGAAAGCACAATGCATTATGGTGACACTATACAATTAAACAATAGTAATAGTAATATAAATGACCTAAATAAAAAACAAAGAGAAACCTTTCCTTATTATTACCATCATGCAAGATTTTTATGTTAAGGTAACATATATTTAGAGATAGTGAAGCTAAATTAGCCTTGTACAGCAAAATAGTATAAATGTTGCAATACATATATGTTAAAAGTTTGAAAAGGACTAATACACCTTTAAATATTGAAAAGAAGTGGTGCGCCACTGGAGAGGTCTGAGAGTGAGCACCAATGTAACCAACGCAAGCCTCCTGCAGCACCTACAAATGAACCAATGAGAATCAAGCCGCTCAAGCCAAGGATTACTGAAGCTGAGGAACGGAGCAGCGATAAAACAGTTGAAGGAAAAACTGAGAGGGGAAAGAAAAAGGACAGGAATGGACATATTGCAGGGAAGTTGACTTGAGAGGGAAGGAAAAAAGAGAAAGGAAACTAAATAAAACAAAGATTAATACTTAAATCACATAGAAACTGAAGACAGAAGATATTAATAAAGAAACAAAATCCCAGGCACCATAGTACAGGGATGGCAGGCACCAGAGGATAGATCAAAGATTGTGAGGTATAAATAGATGATAATAATGATAATAATAATTAGAGATGAGCGCACTCGGATTTCTGAAATCTGAGCCCACCCGAACGTTGCCGATCCGAGTCGGATCCGAGACAGATCCGGGTATTGGCGCCAAATTCAAATCTGAAACTGAGGCTCTGACTCATAATCCCGTTGTCGGATCTCGCGATACTCGGATCCTATAAATTCCCCGCTAGTCGCCGCCATCATCACTCGGGCATTGATCAGGGTAGAGGGAGGGTGTGTTAGGTGGTCCTCTGTCCTGGTAGATCTCGTGCTGTGCTGTTTAGTTCTGTGCTGTGCTGTTTAGTTCTGTGCTGTGCTGTGCTGTGTTCTGCAGTATCAGTCCAGTGGTGCTGTGTGCTGTGCTTTGTCCTTCTGAGGTCAGTGGTGCTGCTGGGTCCTGTGCTGTGTCCTGTTCAGTCCAGTGGTGCTGTGTCCTGTGCTCTGTGCTTCTAAGGGCATAGTTATTTCCCCAATATTCCCCTGTGTTTAAAAAAATAAAAAAAAGTTATTTAAAAAAATACCAAAAACTAATTTAATTTTTTTTAATTACCACAAAATTTGCACAACCAATCCTGCAGTATAAGCCCATTGGTACTGCAATATTACCAAGTTCACACATTCAGCAGTAAAAGTCCAGTGGTACTGCAATATTACAAAGTTCACACATTCTGCAGTATCAGTCCAGTGGTGCTGTGTCCTGTGCTCTGTCCTGCTGAGTTCCGTAGTGCTGCTGGGTCCTGTGCCGTGTCCTGTTCAGTCCAGTGGTGCTGTGTCCTGTGCTCTGTGCTTCTAAGGGCATAGTTATTTCCCCATTATTCCCAAGTTTTTAAAAAATAAAAAAAAAGTAAAAAAAAATAAAAAATTAAAAATTAAAAAAAAAATATATAATTATAACCAAATTTGCAAAACCAATCCAGCAGTATAAGTCCATTGGTACTGCAATATTACAAAGTTCACACATTCTGCAGTATCAGTCCAGTGGTGCTGTGTCCTGTGCTCTGTCCTGCTGAGTTCCGTAGTGCTGCTGGGTCCTGTGCCGTGTCCTGTTCAGTCCAGTGGTGCTGTGTCCTGTGCTCTGTGCTTCTAAGGGCATAGTTATTTCCCCATTATTCCCAAGTTTTTAAAAAATAAAAAAAAAGTAAAAAAAAATTAAAAATTAAAAATTAAAAAAAAAATATATAATTATAACCAAATTTGCAAAACCAATCCAGCAGTATAAGTCCATTGGTACTGCAATATTACCAAGTTCACACATTCTGCAGTATCTTGTGCTACATATAATGGAGACCAAAAATTTGGAGGATAAAGTAGGGAAAGATCAAGACCCACTTCCTCCTAATGCTGAAGCTGCTGCCACTAGTCATGACATAGACGATGAAATGCCATCAACGTCGTCTTCCAAGCCCGATGCCCAATCTCGTAGTACCGGGCATGTAAAATCCAAAAAGCCCAAGTTAAGAAAAAGTAGCAAAAAGAGAAACTTAAAATCATCTGAGGAGAAACGTAAAGTTGCCAATATGCCATTTACGACACGGAGTGGCAAGGAATGGCTTAGGCCGTGGCCCGTGTTCATGACTAGTGGTTCAGCTTCACCCACGGATCTTAGCCCTCCTCCTCCTCCCCCCCCTACAAAAAATTGAAGAGAGTTATGCTGTCAGCAACAAAACAGCAAACAACTCTGCCTTCTAAAGAGAAATTATCACAAATCCACAAGGCGAGTCCAAGGATGTTGGTGGTTGTCAAGCCTGACCTTCCCATCACTGTACGGGAAGAGGTGGCTCGGGAGGAGGCTATTGATGATGTAGCTGGCGCTGTGGAGGAACTTGATGATGAGGATGGTGATGTGGTTATTGTAAATGAGGCACCAGGGGGGGAAACAGCTGATGTCCATGGGATGAAAAAGCCCATCGTCATGCCTGGTCAGAAGACCAAAAAATGCACCTCTTCGGTCTGGAGTTATTTTTATCCAAATCCAGACAACCAATGTATGGCCATATGTAGCTTATGTAAAGCTCAAATAAGCAGGGGTAAGGATCTTGCCCACCTAGGAACATCCTCCCTTATACGTTACCTGAATAACCTTCATAGTTCAGTGGTTAGTTCAGGAACTGGGGCTAGGACCCTCATCGGTACAGGGACACCTAAATCCCGTGGTCCAGTTGGATACACACCAGCAACACCCTCCTCGTCAACTTCCTCCACAATCTCCATCAGATTCAGTCCTGCAGCCCAAGTCAGCAGCCAGACTGAGTCCTCCTCAATACGGGATTCATCCGAGGAATCCTGCAGCGGTACGCCTACTACTGCCACTGCTGCTGTTGCTGCTGTTAGTCGGTCATCTTCCCAGAGGGGAAGTCGTAAGACCGCTAAGTCTTTCACAAAACAATTGACCGTCCAACAGTCGTTTGCCATGACCACAAAATACGATAGTAGTCACCCTATTGCAAAGCTTATAACTGCGGCTGTAACTGCAATGTTGGTGTTAGACGTGCGCCCGGTGTCCGCCATCAGTGGAGTGGGATTTAGAGGGTTGATGGAGGTATTGTGTCCATTGGTACCAAATCCCGTCGAGATTCCACTTCACTAGGCAGGCGATACCAAAAATGTACAGAGAAGTACGATCAAGTGTCCTCAGTGCTCTAAAAAATGCGGTTGTACCCACTGTCCACTTAACCACGGACATGTGGACAAGTGGTTCTGGGCAAACGAAGGACTATATGACTGTGACAGCCCACTGGGTAGATGCATCCCCTTCCGCAGCAACAGCAACAGCTGCATCAGTAGCAGCAACTACAAAATGGCTGCTCGTGCAAAGGCAGGCAACATTGTGTATTACAGGCTTTAATAAGAGGCACAACGCTGACAACATATTAGAGAAAATGAGGGAAATTATCTCCCAGTGGCTTACCCCACTTAGACTCTCATGGGGATTTGTGGTGTCAGACAATGCCAGTAACATTGTGCGGGCATTAAATATGGGCAATTTCCAGCACGTCCCATGTTTTGCCCACACCATTAATTTGGTGGTGCAGCATTACCTCAAGAGTGACAGGGGTGTGCAGGAGATGCTTGCGGTGGCGCGCAAAATTGCTGGACACTTTCGGCATTCAGCCAGTGCCTACCGCAGACTAGAGGTACATCAAAAAAGCATGAACCTGCCCTGCCATCACCTCAAACAAGAGGTTGTGACGCGCTGGAACTCCACCCTCTATATGCTGCAGAGGATGGAGGAGCAGCAAAAGGCCATTCAGGCCTACACAGCCACCTACGACATAGGCAAAGGAGTGGGGATGCGCCTCAGTCAAGCGCAGTGGAGACTGATTTCCGTGTTGTGCAAGGTTCTGCAGCCATTTGAACTTGCCACACGAGAAGTCAGTTCCGACACTGCCAGCTTGAGTCAGGTCATTCCCCTGATCAGGCTGTTGCAGAAGCAGCTGGAGAAAGTGAGGGAGGAGCTGGTAAGCCATTGCGATTACACCAAGCATGTAGCTCTTGTGGATGTAGCCCTTCGTACGCTTTGCCAGGATCCGAGGGTGGTCACTCTTTTAAAGTCAGAGGAATACATTCTGGCCACCGTGCTCGATCCTCGGTTTAAAGCGTATGTTGTGTCTCTGTTTCCGGCGGACACAAGTCTACAGCGGTGCAAAGACCTGCTGGTCAGGAGATTGTCCTCTGAAGAGGACCGTGACATGCCAACAGCTTCACCCTCATTTTCTTCCACATCTATGGCTAAGCTCAGTTTTCCCAAAAGAGGCACTGGCGGGGATGCTGATAACATCTGGTCCGGACTAAAGGACCTGCCAACCATTGCAGACATGTCTACTCTCGCTGCATTGGATGCTGTCACAATAGAAAAAATTGTGGATGATTACTTTGCTGACACCATCCAAGTAGACATGTCAGACAGTCCATATTGTTACTGGCAGGAAAAAAAGGCAGTTTGGAAGCCCCTGTACAAACTGGCTCTATTTTACCTGAGTTGTCCCCCCTCCAGTGTGTACTCGGAAAGAGTTTTTAGTGCAGCGGGGAACCTGGTCAGTGACCGGCGAAGGAGGTTGCTTCCTCATAACGTTGAAAAAATGATGTTTATAAAAATGAATAATCAATTCCTCAATGAAGTACAGCACTGCCCTCCAGATACTACAGAGGGACCTGTGGTTGTGGAGTCCAGCGGGGACGAATTGATAATGTGTGATGAGGAGGAAGTACACACTGTAGGGGGAGAGGAATCAGAGGTTGAGGATGAGGACGACATCTTGCCTCAGTAGAGCCTGTTTAGTCTGTACAGGGAGAGATGAATAGCTTTTTTGGTGTGGGGGCCCAAACAAACCAATCATTTCAGCCAAAGTTGTTTGGTAGGCCCTGTCGCTGAAATGATTGGTTTGTTAAAGTGTGCATGTCCTATTTCAACAACATAAGGGTGGGTGTGAGGGCCCAAGGACAATTCCATCTTGGAACTTTTTTTTTTGCATTATATGACCAATCAACAGTCGTTTGCCATGTTCAAAAAGTAAAACCAAATTTAAACAAATTCAAGAAATTAAACCAAAAGTAAAATGCCCTGTCATAATTTAAAACAAGAGGTATTGACGTGCTCTAAAACTACTGTATTGTTGTTTATATTTTATAAACACTACACTTGAAAGCTTGAGTCTTTCAATAAAAAAGTAACTGTCCATTGCACGAATATTTGCAACAGGGACAATTTTAGGGTTAAGTAAGTCAACTAATAACACTTCGACGCTGTCTGTCTTTATAAACACTACACTTGGAAGTTGGAGGAGGTATTGTGGCCCCGGCACCAAATTTACTACCGGGGCCACTCCACTGTGCAGTCCATATTTAGGTGTATCAGATATTAAACAACGGTGACAGTTGATGCCCAATTTTTTAATTATATTGTGGCCTCGGTACCAAATTGTGTACCGGGGCCACCACACTACGCAGTCCATACCCTTTTTTGGTGGAATTCTGACCCGTGGAGGGTTTTTTAATTATATTGTGGCCTCGGTACCAAATTGTGTACCGGGGCCACCACACTACGCAGTCAAGATAGATAGATGCGTATCATAGATAAAGTACATTCAGTGGTGTGGGGCAAATTGAAAAATATTCAAAATGCACTGACATTATCAAAAACAAGAGGTTGTCACACGCTAAAACTCCAACATGTATATGATGGAGAGGATGGAGGAGCATCCGTATGTGCAGTGTAATGCAGACCTGTTGAAGGTTTTTTATATATTTTATTGTGGTGCCCAGTGCCCACTCCTCTACGCAGTCCAGATACATTTATTGGTGCGAATCATAAAAGTTCAGGGTTTTTAATATATATTGTGGTGACCCACTCCTCTACGCAGTCCAGGTACATTTATTGGTGCAAATCATACAAGTTCAGGGTTTTTAATATATATTGTGGTGACCCACTCCTCTACGCAGTCCAGGTACATTTATTGGTGCGAATCATACAAGTTGATGGTTTTCTTATTATATATATTGTGGTGACCCACTCCTCTACGCAGTCCAGATACATTTATTGGTGCGAATCATAAAAGTTCAGGGTTTTTAATATATATTGTGGTGACCCACTCCTCTACGCAGTCCAGGTACATTTATTGGTACGAATCATACAAGTTGATGGTTTTCTTATTATATATATTGTGGTGACCCACTCCTCTACGCAGTCCAGATACATTTATTGGTGCGAATCATAAAAGTTCAGGGTTTTTAATATATATTGTGGTGACCCACTCCTCTACGCAGTCCAGGTACATTTATTGGTGCGAATCATACAAGTTCAGGGTTTTTAATATATATTGTGGTGACCCACTCCTCTACGCAGTCCAGGTACATTTATTGGTGCGAATTATACAAGTTGATGGTTTTCTTATTATATATATTGTGGTGACCCACTCCTCTACGCAGTCCAGCAAGATACCTCGTTGCAACGTTTTGGACTAATAACTATATTGTGAGGTGTTCAGAATACACTGTAAATTAGTGGAAATGCTTGTTATTGAATGTTATTGAGGTTACTAATAGCATAGGAGTGAAAATAAGCCCAAAAACTTGATTTTTAAACTTTTTATGTTTTTTCCAAAAAAAATCCGAATCCAAAACCTTAAATCCGAACGGAGACCTTTCGTCAAGTGTTTTGCGAGACAAATCCGAACCCCAAAAATAATGAAAATCCGGATCCAAAACACAAAACACGAGACCTCAAAAGTCGCCGGTGCACATCCCTAATAATAATAAGTATTATTATCCCTGCAGTCTCACATATCTCCCTTCCTGTTTCAGCTTAGAGGGAAAAACACCTTAGCCCCTAAACAATGTACTTGGGACAGAGCAGCCACATTCACTAGCTGGTTTCAAGGCCTATGCTATACTGGAAAATATTTTTTTTTTAAATCCTGGGCAATATATACTATTACTAAAAGCCTTTTCCAACTGAGGATTCCACTTTACCATGAGTGATTACTTACCATTGGTAAAGTAAGTCAAAGAGACAGCTAAAGTGGCAAAATTGAGAATAAATCTCCAATAATATCCTTTACTTATTTACTTGTTTATGGGTCAGGGACAGTCTTGAATAACCTCCTTTCTAATAAGTTGAGGTTTTCCTAAACTTTTCCTATGTTGTATCCAAGGTACTTACCTCTCCCATCCCTGTACAGCGCTGCTTTGTGTTGGCTTCTAACCCTGCCTCTCGGATAGAGTCTAATTAATACCTCTTGTACCCTGGGAAGATGTGACTGTCATTCAGGGCTATGCAGCAGCAGCTGCATAGCAATCTTTCTCATTAGAGCCCTATGTTTATTGACCTCGCTACAGATCTCAGTCTGCCCTGACTTAAGGTCTGTATCTTGGACTGTTTCCTGCTGCTCTTGCTACCATCTGCTACCTCCATGTCCTGTTCACCCTATCAGCAAAATCATTTTTATGAAGCCTCTACTACCACAAGTTAAGACCTGGGTGCTTCCGAGTATGTATGGAACATGTTGCATTCCTTGGAAAGCGCGCTGCTATAGGTAAAGACATTGTGAAGAAAGTTCTAGGGGTTTATTACTCCATCTGATATTGCCCTAACAATCTCCTTGGAGTATGCTGGGTAGGCGATCTAAAGATTAAATCTTCCAACCCAGCAGGGGCAGTCTGGGCTGGGGGACAGAGGGGCATCTGCCCCCCAGGCCGGTTCTATAGTGGGCTACCTTGAGCTGGGTCACCTTAGCCAGTGTCGGACTGGGGCATGAAGGGCCCACCGGGGGACTGCAACACTAGGGGCCCACCAGAGGGGGTGTGGCCAGCCATCATAGAGGCAGGACCAGACACTAGAGGGGGAGTGGTCAGTCCATGAAGGACAGCTAGCACCTTAGTGTAGTATATAAAGAATGCAGTGTGTGTATAAAGAATATACAGTCTTGACCTGCCCCTTAAATTGGGCAGAACAGTCACCAAAAATCAGGCTTGGCTAACCTTTGGCACTCCAGGTGTTGTGAAACTACAAGCCCCAGCATGCTTTGCCAATATATAGCAGCTGGAAGGGTATGCTGGGACTTGTAGTTTCACAACACCTGGAGTACCACAGGTTAGCCAAGCCTGCACTAGATTCAGAACATTTGACAAACTGTCCTACCTGTTGTTGTCCCTTTTATCACCTGTGGCTGCTGGTTTCTTTAGTTGCAGCTTGTCTGGATCCTGGAATGTTGAGGGCCCTATTTGAAGAAAATAATGGGTACATTTAGAAACGCCAATATTCCCTGCCATTAAATCAACAGCACCCACATTTAATAATTAGGCCTCTCTCCAGCCTCAACATTAAAGTAATAGTGCTCACATTTGATAAATAGATCTATTTCCCTCCAACCGACCCAAACATCAAATTAATAGTATTCCCATTTAATAAATAAACCTATTACACTCCCTCCAAACAGCCCCAGCAATAAATTATCAGCATTTACGTTTAATACATCCATTTCCCACGACCATTTCCAGCATTAAATAATTAATATTCACATTTAATAGATAGCCCTCCTCCCCACACTCACCCCCATATTCAATTATAGACCCAAACCACCCCAGCATTAAATTAAAGGTACCATCACCCCTCCCTATAGTGTTCTCTGTACAGCCCCCCTCCCTATAGTTTAACATAGGCAGTCCCCAATAATTTTAGTTTAACATAGGCCCCTCACTATAGTTTAGTATAGTTTAGTATAGATAGGCAGACCCCCTATGCCACATAGTAGTGCCCCCAAAACAATATTATGTCACACAATAGTGCCCCCAAACAATGTTACTCCACACAATAGTGCCCCCAATGTTATGCCACACATTAGTGCTCCCAAACAATATTATGCCACACAGTAGTGCCCCCAAACAATGTTACTCCACACAGTAGTGCCCCCAATGTTATGCCACACAGTAGTACCCGAAATTCACATATACCATGCAATAGTGTCCCCAATTCATATTATGCCCACAATAGTGTCCCCAATTCACATTATACCCGCAATAGTGCCCCCCAATTCACATATGCAATGGAATAGAGCTCTCAATTCACACACACACACACACACTATATATAGATATATATATATATAGATATAGATATAGATATATATATAATGTGTGTGTGTGTGTGTGTATATATATATATATATATATATATATATATATCTTATCTAATATATAAAAGAGAAAATTTGTCCTTCTGTCCTTCTGTCTGTCTTTCTATACAAATCCACATTTTTCAAGCGAAGATCATGAAATTTTGCATACGAGTGTATTAAAACATGACGGAGGCAACTAAAAAAAAATTAAAATTGAAATTCCTTACGGGGTGGGGGTGGCAAGGGGGGTAACACCTAAAAATCATCAAAAACGACCATAACTCTGGAATGTCTGGAACAATTTACACCAAACCTGGTACACATATGACTTACAGTCTGACAACAAATATTGTGGGGGCAAGACACCCCTAGCACTCCTAAGGGTGGGGGTGGCGAGGGGGGTAACACCTAAAAATCATCGAAAACGACCATAACTCTGGAATATCTGGAACAATTTACACCAAACCTGGTACACATATGACTTACAGTCTGACAACAAATATTGTGGGGGCAAGACACCCCTAGCACTCCTAAGGGTGGGGGTGGCGAGGGGGGTAACACCTAAAAATCATCAAAAACGACCATAACTCTGGAATGTCTGGAACAATTTACACCAAACCTGGTACACATATGACTTACAGTCTGACAACAAATATTGTGGGGGCAAGACACCCCTAGCACTCCTAAGGGTGGGGGTGGCGAGGGGGGTAACACCTAAAAATCATCGAAAACGACCATAACTCTGGAATATCTGGAACAATTTACACCAAACCTGGTACACATATGACTTACAGTCTGACAACAAATATTGTGGGGGCAAGACACCCCTAGCACTCCTAAGGGTGGGGGTGGCGAGGGGGGTAACACCTAAAAATCATCGAAAACGACCATAACTCTGGAATATCTGGAACAATTTACACCAAACCTGGTACACATATGACTTACAGTCTGACAACAAATATTGTGGGGTCAAGACACCCCTAGCACTCCTAAGGGTGGGGGTGGCGAGGGGGGTAACACCTAAAAATCATCGAAAATGACCATAACTCTGGAATGTCTGGAACAATTTACACCAAACCTGGTACACATATGACTTACAGTCTGACAACAAATATTGTGGGGGCAAGACACCCCTAGCACTCCTAAGGGTGGGGGTGGCGAGGGGGGTAACACCTAAAAATCATCGAAAACGACCATAACTCTGGAATATCTGGAACAATTTACACCAAACCTGGTACACATATGACTTACAGTCTGACAACAAATATTGTGGGGGCAAGACACCCCTTGCACTGCTAAGGGTGGGGGTGGCGAGGGGGGTAACACCTAAAAATCATCAAAAACGACCATAACTCTGGAATGTCTGGAACAATTTACACCAAACCTGGTGCACATATGACTTACAGTCTGACAACAAATATTGTGGGGGCAAGACACCCCTAGCACTCCTAAGGGTGGGGATGGCGAGGGGGGTAACACCTAAAAATCATCGAAAACGACTATAACTCTGGAATGTCTGGAACAATTTACACCAAACCTGGTACACATATGACTTACAGTCTGACAACAAATATTGTGGGGCAAGACACCCCTAGCACTCCTAAGGGTGGGGGTGGCGAGGGGGGTAACACCTAAAAATCATCGAAAACGACCATAACTCTGGAATGTCTGGAACAATTTACACCAAACCTGGTACACATATGACTTACAGTCTGACAACAAATATTGTGGGGGCAAGACACCCCTAGCACTCCTAAGGGTGGGGGTGACGAGGGGGGTAACACCTAAAAATCCTTGAAAACGACCATAACTCTGGAATGTCTGGAACAATTTACACCAAACTTGGTACACATATGACTTACAGTCTGACAACAAATATTGTGGGGGCAAGACACCCCTAGCACTCCTAAGGGTGGGGGTGGCGAGGGGGGTAACACCTAAAAATCATCGAAAACGACCATAACTCTGGAATATCTGGAACAATTTACACCAAACCTGGTACACATATGACTTACAGTCTGACAACAAATATTGTGGGGGCAAGACACCCCTTGCACTGCTAAGGGTGGGGGTGGCGAGGGGGGTAACACCTAAAAATCATCAAAAACGACCATAACTCTGGAATGTCTGGAACAATTTACACCAAACCTGGTGCACATATGACTTACAGTCTGACAACAAATATTGTGGGGGCAAGACACCCCTAGCACTCCTAAGGGTGGGGATGGCGAGGGGGGTAACACCTAAAAATCATCGAAAACGACTATAACTCTGGAATGTCTGGAACAATTTACACCAAACCTGGTACACATATGACTTACAGTCTGACAACAAATATTGTGGGGCAAGACACCCCTAGCACTCCTAAGGGTGGGGGTGGCGAGGGGGGTAACACCTAAAAATCATCGAAAACGACCATAACTCTGGAATGTCTGGAACAATTTACACCAAACCTGGTACACATATGACTTACAGTCTGACAACAAATATTGTGGGGGCAAGACACCCCTAGCACTCCTAAGGGTGGGGGTGACGAGGGGGGTAACACCTAAAAATCCTTGAAAACGACCATAACTCTGGAATGTCTGGAACAATTTACACCAAACTTGGTACACATATGAATTTTAATCTGACAACAAATATTGTGGGGGCATATTACTTAAATCTCTACAGGTTCATTCTTAAAATCCCAGGCAACGGTGGCCCCAAATACCTAGGCCTATATACTGCTGTCCTTCTATCTTTCTATACAAATCCACAGTTTTCAACACTGCGGAGGATCTCGGGTAATTCGGGCCACGGCGGAAAAATAAGAGAAAGCGGCTGAGCAGTGTCACCATGAGAACAGCAGCCCCAACAAAAGCTGAGGCCCCTGCTGCTCATCACTGCACATTACACATATAACTATCTAACCTCATGGCATACAGGAAGTTGATGCCACGTCACCATGACAACAGTGGCTCTAGCTGAGGCCTGGAGACTGCTGTCCTTCTGTCTTCCTATGTATTTTTCTTTTCTTTTACAAATGTGTTAGCAGTTGTGCACATATTATCTTCCTTAATATTTTATTGTTCTTTCCTGGTACGCATGAACTTGAAATAATAAAATGCCATGAAAGAAAAGAAAATGAAGAAACGAGAAACGAGAAATAAGAAATATAGTTTATCAAGCTGTTTTGAAGTAATTGTTTATCGGTTCGTTCCATCATATACAGTTCAAATACAGTTTTACATTTTCACTTTTCCCCTTCTACTGGTCCAATTTTAACATGATATTTACATGTATGTTTAATATTTAGATTGATTTTTGTAAATAAACATTCTTTAAATCCCGGGCAACGCCGGGTATTCTGCTAGTATATATATATATATATATATATATATATATATATATATATGAGAATTCTGTCTCATGCTGCAAGTCCTGTAATTTGGATGAAATTAAAAGATATATCCAGTAGTATTAAATAAAATAAAAAAAATCTACTTACCCATTGCTGCAGCCTCTCTGGTCCTTAATCCTTCAGGGAGCATGACAGTCAGCTGACAAGAGGAGGGGGCGGGTCACATGATCGCAACTGCGATCTTATTTGAAAGATGACTGGCTGTCACTGACAGCCAGTCATCTGCAGCAGCAGGAACGCAGAGGAGGACAGCGGGGACGCCGAAGAGGACATCGACCCCCAGGTCAGCTGGATGGGCTCCGCCCTCTTCTAGAAGGGGTTGTGGCCGTAGGGCAGCGGGGCCTACCAGTGATTTTTCCGGTATCCAGGTGGGCCAGTCCGAAGCTGACTGTAGCCACCTGCATTGTTTTCCTATAAAATGTTTCTATAGGCTGCTGAGACGAGTCTTGTCCCCCAGGCTAAAATTTGCCAGCCCTCCCCTACAACCCAGATTTATTAAAGCAAGGCTGGAGCCTCACCCTGGCAGAGGGCGGACAGGGGAGTAGCACATCCCCCTACCCTTGAAAGCAATATTATTAGGTGTGAAAATAACCAGGATGATTCACATGCAAAATTTAGGAATCAACCTGGATGGTCTAAAGGGGCTGAACTACCCCCTGCCAAACTATGTGTATAAATTGTTTATCCGTGGACACTGCTTACCATTTTGCACTCATGGGTGTATCATCACTGCCACATAATGATATGTAACAGTTTGTCTAATGGCTACATATGCGTTACACATTCTTCCTACAAGATCCTGCACAATGCCTGTTATCTGCTGTAATCCTGTGACCTACAGATGAGAGCTAACTCAAATCTGTTCACTAGTGGCTGTTTTTTGTTGAATCCAGCAACCTGAGTCAATTCCCTGCCTTCTACTGTGCAGTCCTCATCCTAAGGAACCGGTCAAGAGGAACTGGACACAGCAGTAAAGTGCTGCTGCAGAAGCTATACCAAACACCCAGAAGTAAGCTGTTCCACGTGCTGGTGAAGGAGTCTGGTGGTGGCACCAACTACTTTCCTACAACTGGTGCACAGTTGTTACCACTGATAAACAGCAAAGACAGGGTGGCAGAGTATGCCTATCCTATCACATCATTACTCTCTTAAATGTGGCAGTTCCCCCAAGAATCCAAATGCAACATGTTGTACTGAGACAGTCCCTCTGGTGTGGAGAAGACTGCCTTATGTTTCTTTCTGCTAATATCACTTGCCAGTACCCTTGTTATGATCTGCCTCTTGGACTACTTTCAACTTTATAGTTATGTTACCCTGCAGTATCTGTGGAACGCCAGAGGTGCTGCTGTTTTGTCTCTTCCCACTATCAGGGGTTAACTAGTACAGCTAGTTAATCATCCACACCTGAGGGTCTTTTATATATATATACCTGCTTTTTCCAGCCTTAATTGCTGGTCATTTATGTTCCTTATGTTTGTTCCCTGGATCACTGCCTGCTGTATCTGTGGATATCTATGCTTAGCCAGTTCCTGTTTCCTTGTAAAGCATATTTCAATCACCTGTATCTCTCCTGGAGGTAACCTGACAATTACATTACTCCTGCTATCTGCTATTCCCGAAAATCTGATTATATTCTGACCCGGTCTGTGTTCATTGCATCCGGGATTGTTATTTTCTCTGCAATAAACTGTTCAATGTTTTTCATCATATGCCTGGCTCCGTGGCTATAATTGCAATGTTGTGGAACAGTTTCGTAACAACTCTTTTGTTAAATCTAGTCTGTTACCAATCTTTAATTTAACTCATCCACATGGGGCATAGGGTTGGCAACAAATTTAGTCATGTTGGGTTTCGGGATCAGGACAGTGGGGCTTGACTAAGCACTGTGTGATGTTCAACTCAACAACATTTTGATTCCTTTTTAAATAGCATGTTGCCTAGATTCAGGTATTTTATAGGGTTTTAGGTTAACTTTAACCCCTGGCTTTGTAGCAAAATCATGCTGAATAATTGCTGTTCAACCAGGTATCTCCACAAATATCTCCATATCCCTCCTAGAAAGCAGAGCAGTGAGTGAATAATCTAGGCCTCCCCCCCCCCCCCTCCAGACCAGCCAGACATTAAATCAGTTTTTTGTTTAATTAACAGACCACCATCCACTCTATCAGCCCCATGATTTAATTGGTAACATTCACATTTAATAAATATGCCTATTAATAGCACCAGTGTTTAATAATTAGGCCTTCCACCTAACCAGTCCGACAATAAATTAATAATGCTTACGTTTAAAAAGTAAGCCTCCTTCCACCCAAACAGCCCTAACATTACATTAATAGCATTCCTATTTATTCTATTTCTCCGCCACGAGCCCTAAATTTAAATTAATCGCATTCCTATTTAATAAACAGAAATATTCCCCACCGCCAGCTCCAACATTACATTGTGGAGCATCTGGAAACTGCTCCTGTAAGGGGGGAATAATGATTTGATCTGCCATTCCCATTTAATAAAAATGCCTATATCCTCACAAGCCCCAAAATAATAATAGCTTACAAATTTCCCCCACATTTGATAGAGACCATTGGTACTAATAAAGACATTGCAGCCTTCTCAATATATTACCGATTTATTTTTTATCGTTTTATTCAATTACCTTTATGTTTTATTGTGTTAATGTGGCATATATTTATGCACCAGAAGAAATCCACCCTTTACTCAATCCCCCAGTCCCTGTGGATCTCTTCCCTCCTTGTTCTCTCCCTCCCCCTCTCTCATCATTTGTTCTCTCCAGTCTCTATCCCCCCCTTGTTCTCTCCAGTCCCCTATACCCTATTTTCTCTCCAGCAACCTCTCCCTCCTCTCGTTTTCTACAGTCACCTCTTCCCCGTTTTTTACATCCATCTCTACTGTGTTCTCCAGCAATATCTTCCCTATTTTCTCCAGCAATATCTTCCCTATTTTCTCCAGCCATATCTTCCCTATTTTCTCAAGCCCCCTCTCTCCCTGTTCTCCCTAATGTTACCTTTTCTTCTTTTCTCTTTCGCTTCTCTGCTACTTCTTCTTTCTTCTTCAGCTTCTTTCTGTCTTGTTGTCTTCTCTTGGCTCCTTTCCACTGACAGCGTTGTATTGTCATGATGCTGCAGGATGCTGAGAGTTAGGCGCCCTTTCATTGAAATGTACCCTATGGCAGCACTGCATTTATATGCACCCAGGGTCTGAAGCATGGGCACATAGCGGGCGGGTTTTGTGATCCCAGTGGATTGCGCCCTGGGCAGTCGTACCGCCCACAACGCCCTCGTTATGGCCCTGTAGGCAGGACAGATGTATTGTAGTTAAAGTAATTACAAGCAATTTTACATTAGCCAGAAGCTAACCTGTGGTGCACTCAGCAGATTATGAGAACAGTTAAACACTGGTCAAAAAAACAAACAAAAAGGATTGCATTTCCATATAATACATTTTGGAAGTATACTCATTGTAGACCCACAAAAGCTGGAAAGAACCTAAACACAGTTTGTTCTAATTTTGGTCCCTTCAGCATTTGCAAAAAATTGCTATGGTGAGTATACTTAAAGCCCTTACTGTAGAGATAAGTGATCCTTATTTTAGCACTGTTAATGGACCGATTAATGCACAGTTTTCAATGCACAGCGGATGTATGTAAAAATAAACTGTGACTATAATCCTGTATATTGTTATTCATGTCACTTTCTTGATGTATCCATTTTTCAGCTGATATATATTCTTAATGGCTTAATAGCAGGATATCTGTTATTGTAAACAAGTACATGGGCAATTTACTGTGCTTCAGCCTGCACCACGGGAGGATCGGCAAATTTTAGCACAGGGGGCAAGATTCGACTCAGCAGCCTATTAGGAACATTTTAAAGGGAAAAAATGCAGGTGGCCAAGTAACACAACACAAGGCAGCCCACTATGGGACTGGCCCGGGGGGCAGATGCCTCCCTACCTCCCAGGACAGCCTTCCCCTGGCCTGCACTCAAGGCAGAACGTTACCACCCTGCCCAATGGGTATTTCCTAGTCTATACTGATGTGATGACTCCTGATTATAAGCAATGACATCTGAACGCATCATGTATACAGCAATGCTACACTCCTGTAAATAATATATTATCATACATGTTAATACAGTGGTCGAAGTGTGACTCTAGAAGTGGTGGCATGAAAATGTAGAAGTGACGGTATGGAAAATGTATGTAAATGAAATTTGATAGCTTTACAATCAAAGGAGCAGGAGAAGTGGCGGTATGGCATTCTACCAATCCACTTCGACCACTGAGTTAACATATATGTTAACATCACTAGTGTATTATATGCCTCTTTTAGTTTTTATTGATGTCATATGGCATATGACCAGAGGCATCAGAAATACATTGACAAGAGGCACTTACAACATAAAGCAGGTCCTATCCTAAGTAAATACAGTTCGGGATATATGAATGAACATTTTCATGTGGGGGGGGGCAAAAACCCAAGAACTACTATAGGGTTTGGAGCCCCTTTTTATCACGTTTGGTTTTATGGCAGTTGTAACAGTAGCTGTAGATATACAAAGCTTCCCAATAGTACGTTAATTTTTGTCAGTGTTTCAGGGGCTGTGAATCTATCTAAAGCTACCCACATATTGCCCAATCCTGCTGTTCAGCTAGAGCAGGAGTCAGCAGTTCCTCCTGGTTCCAGCGCGGAGCTGCTGAATTGTGTGAATGAGAGGTGAGTCACACACATAGCTGGCTACTGTGGCGCACTATTAATTGGGGGCACTTATGTGGGGCATAGTGTGTATTAGCGGCACTTATGTGGGACATAATGTGTATTGGGGGCTTATGTGGGACATAATGTGTACTGGGGGTATTTATGTGGGACATAGTGTGTATTGGGGCACTTATGTGGGACATAATGTGTATTGGGGGCTTATGTGGGACATAATGTGTACTGGGGGTATTTATGTGGGACATAGTGTGTATTGGGGCACTTATGTGGGACATAATGTGTATTGGGGGCTTATGTGGGACATAATGTGTATTGGAGGTACTTATTGGTGCATAATGTGTATTGGGGGCACTTATGTGGGACATAATGTGTATTGGGGGTACTTATGTGGGACATAATATGAATTGGGGACATTACTGTGCCATAATATGAATTTGGGGGCAATACTATGTGGCATAATATATATTGAGGGCAATAATATGTGGTATAATATTATTATTATTATTATTATTAATATTATTAATTTTTATTTATAGGGCGCCACTAGGTGTCCGTAGTGCCGTACAGGGACAAACGAAATTACAATACGAGGTGAGACTGCACAGTACAGTAAACAATAATCACAGTAACTCAGTGAGCTCAAAGCACAGCTAGAGGGGCGGAGGAGGGGAGAGGGGAAGGTCCGCCAACGACGGAGTCCAAGAGGGAAGGCACGGATGACAGGGAGACCCCCAAGGGAAGAGGAGGGAGCTAGAGGGGACGGGGGAAAGAGGGTCCTCAAGGAGGAGGGCTAAGTAGCTGGAGAGCAGAGTTAACAATGGTGAAGACAGGATGAGAGAGTACCCTGCTCAAAGGAGCGTACAATCTAAGTGGTGGGGTAGACAGACAGAGAGACACGGGGGAGAGATGGAGGAATGGAGGATATGGATGAGGGGAGGGGAAGAGGCAGAAGAAAAGGTAGGAAGTTAAGTGGGAGACTGGAAGGCTTTAAGAAAAAGGTGGGTTTTTAAAGCCCGTTTGAAACTGGATTGGGGGCACAAATATGTGTCTTAATATGAATAGGATCACCTATTTGTGGCATAATATGAATTGGGGGCAATACTATGTGGCATAATATGAATTGGGGGTACAAGTCTGTGGCATAATATGAATTGAGGGTACAACTATGAGGCATAATATGAACTCTGTGCACAACTATGTGGCATAAGATTTGGTGGTATAACTATGAGGCATGATATGAATAGTGGGTACAACTATGTGGCATTATACAAATTGGGGACACTACTGTGACATAACATGAATTGAATGTACTGTGTGACATAACATGAATGTTTATTTGTTGGTCCCATTACTATTAATATTATGATATTAGAATCATAAAATAAGACATACGGTAATTAAATACATATGTATATACACTATACGGACAAAAGTATTTGGCCACACCTGTTAATTATTTACTTGAGGTGTTTCAATCAGACCCATTGCCAGAGGTTTATAAAATCAAGCACCTAATCATGCAGTCTCCATTTGCAAACATTTGTGATGCAAAATGGGTCATACTAAAGAGCTCAGTGACTTCAAGCGTGGTACTGTGATAGGATGCCACCTTTGCAATAGGACAGTTTGAGAAACTTCATCCCTGCTGGATATTCCACAGTCAACTTTAAGTGATATTACTAGAAAGTGGAAGCGTTTAGGAACAACAAAGACTGCGACGAAGCGGACCATGTAATATCAGCGGGGTCAACGACTACTAAGGCTCATGGTGCGTAAAAGTCACCAACGCTCTGCTGATTCCATAGCTGAAGAGCTCCGAACTTCCACTGGCATTAATGTAAGCACAGAAACTGTGCGGCGGGAGCTTAATGGAATGGGTTTCCATGGCCAAGCAGCTGCATGCAAGCCCCACATCACCAAGACCAATGCCAAGCGTCGGATTGAGTGGTGTAAAGCACACCGACACTGGACTGTGGAGCAGTGGTAATGTGTTCTGTGGAGTGCGAATCACGCTTCTCTGTTTGGCAGTCAGATGGGTGAGTCTGGGTTTTGGCAGATGCCAGGAGAATGTTACCTGTCTGACAGTATTACATTATGCCAACTGTGAAGTTTGGTGGAGGTTGGATAATGGTATGGGGCTGTTTTTCAGGATTTGAGCTAGGTTCCTTATTTCCAGTGAAGGACAATCTTAATGCTTCAGTATACCAAGTCATTTCGGACAATGCTATGTTTCAAACTTGTGGTAACAGTTTGGGGAAGGCCCTTTTCTATTCCAACATGACTGTGCCCCAGTGCACAAGGCAAGGACTACAAAGACTGGTTTGATGAGTTCAGTGTGGAAGAACTTGACTGGCCCGCACGGAGCCCTAAAATCAGCCCCATCGAACACCTTTGGGATGAACTAGAACGGAGATTGCGAGCCAGGCCTTCTCCTCCAACATCAGCACCTGACCTCATAAATACTCTACAGAATGAATGGCCACAAATTCCCACAGAAACACTCCAACATCTTGTGGAAAACCTTCCAAGAAGAGTGAAAGCTGTGATCACTGAAAAAGGGGGACCAACTCTATATTAATATATATGTATTTAAATACAATGTCATTACAGTCCCTGTTGGTTTAATGGTCAAGCATCTGAATACTTTTGTCCATATAGTCTATATAAACACACACACACGTCAGGGCTGTCTCTTCCATTGGGCACAAAGGAGAGGTGCCAGGGGGCCCGTCAGCGGCAGCTCTAAAAAAAAAATCCTGCAAAAAAAGAAAAAAATACTTACCTTGCGGTCAGCTGGCGATCCGGCTCCCTCCCTGGTCTCCTCCTCCGTGCGGCGCTCGCAGTGCATGTCAGGTGTGACGTCATCACGCCCGACATCCATTGCGGAGTGCAGCACTGAGGAGTCCCCAGCACGAAAACAACTTTAATCAGCAGGCAGCAGCAGTGACTCGGAAGAAGAGTGAAGAGGATCGCATCGAAGAATAAGGTAAGTTAAGGTTTTTTTTTTTATTATTATTTCAAGGGACGCTGACGGCTGACCAGTATGTGTGTGTGTGTGTACAAAAAACTGATATATATATATATATATATATATATATATAAAATCACTTTTATTTACACACACATATATATATATATATATATATATATATATATATATATATATATATATATATAATCACTTCTTTTTTTTTTACGTATATACATATATAGGGGCCCCGGTGCACTGCTTTGCCCGGGGGCCCATAATGTTGTTAAGAGGGCCCTGACACACATGTGTGTTTTAGCAGATTTTAGTCGGCACACTGATAGATAAAGGTTGCCAACCCCTGAGCTATAGTGACAGGATTACATTGGAGACACACACAATACACACTATGCACTCCATGCATGCTGCAATATTGATAAATGCCAAATATCACCGGTGTTCCCGTAGTCCGTGTCCAGATTTACATTTATTGCAGTTCATCACAGAACTCCCCTCAGTTACTTGTTTTACTCTCTATGAAAATAACGGCTACATATGTCATCAAGACAGAGACACAAAAATCACCATTAACATCATATTTATTGTTATTTAGTTGTTTGGTAAAACATATACAGATATATACAATATGCATGAATACAGAAGACTGCACTTTACCTATCAAAAAAAAAAAGGAAAGAAAAATAACACTCGTTTTTATGAGCTATTGTCACAGTCTTCCAAACAAGCATTTAAAAATGAATTTAACAATAGTCAATAAAAGATTACAGATTGCTTAACACACAGCAGAGTAACATTTCCATATTTTACATGTGCAATAACATTTTAAGAAGACTTTGCTATGCAGTACTGATTACCAGTGTTTTTTTTCCCATTCCATTAACCAAATCCAATGATAGATGAATTGCTCTCACATACATTTTAAAGCTGTACTTTTTCTGAGGAGTAGTACTTGCTTACACTAAGATTGTTCAAATGGATGGTCCTGTCTGATAAAGTAAATCGTCAAGGAGTTCCCAAATCATACAGAATATCAAAAATCATAATTAAATTTTTTGCACCTCAAAAATATATTCAATGAGACGTTGACCTGCAGTTCACAAAAAAAGAAAAAAAAAAACCTGTTCACTTTTATACATTAAATTTGAAATTTGTTACCCAAAAATTGATTATGGGATGAATCTTTTGTAACAAAATATTTTATGTATTCCTGTAATAAACTAAAAAAAATTAGTTTTGTTACTGATGTAAAATGCTGCAGGGTATTAATTGCAGCTTGTATGTCATTATTTTCCATATATTTAGAGAAACTTTGTAAGTGTTCATTTCATGATAGTGTTAAAAACAACCTAGCTGTAGGGGAATCGTCTGTTCAGTGCCCCGCTTCACAAAAAAATGAATCCCTGTCCATTTACAGAGTGTCTGTCTTAAAGGTCTATTAAACCTTAGCACAAATTGTTTTATCTAAAAAGTGCCGCAAATAACATTAACAAATACATATGCTAAAGTGGCAGGAGCTTATCAGAACTGAAGATATGTGTGGTGATGATGGTAAAGAGCTCCACGCTGCAGGCTTCCAGTCCAGTAACCTAATTAAAGATCGCTACTCCCAGCCACTTTGAACTACCTTTTATAAAAAATGATAACAGAGAGCATTAGCTTATACTTAGCCACATAGCAAATGCAAAGTTAATGTGAGACATTAGGGGATGGGAAGTTTTACATGTATATTTGTGAATGTTATTAGCAGCTCTTATATTTCATTAAATGTGTATTTTAGGCTGTGTGGTCCCTTTGATGAATGAAATTCCGGGGCATGCACATAAATTTGGAATGTCCCCAAATAGGTTTACATCTGTACCTTTGTACTCCCCCCCAAAAATTAATCTTTTTTTATTGCCCCTGCCCCCCACACCCATCCCCTCTGCAGCAGATCAGTAAAAGAGTTAACAACAGTAGCCAAACTTACAATAAATAATTGTAACTTCACGTGCAGTTCTTTGAAAGAGTATGGGTAGGAGGCCATGTATGCAGTCCATTTGTTTTCTATTCCAGGGGTAAATCTATGCAGCTGCGGGTTTGAAAGAGTGGAGATGTTGCCTATAGCAACCAATCAGATTCTAGCTGTCATTTTGTAGAATGTACTAAATAAATGTTAACTAGAGTCTGGTTGCTATAGGCAACATCTCCACTTTTTCAAACACGCAGCTGGATAAATTTACCCCCAGATATGCAACATAACTGTTAATGACCTAAATGACTCAACATTACAGTGGAATTCACATAATACAGACTAAAGCGCTCAATAATCAGCAGATTAAACACTTGCATTTTTATAACGCTTGGTGGCAGATTATTTTAAAGATGTACCATTAGAGATCATTGTTTGCTGCACTGGACAACATTAATTCCAAACCAGATGGTCTTTATAACAAGATGAAGTATATTAAACCTAGATATGTGAAAACACTTTAAATCCATATAATACCATGTTGGCAGTAAAATAGATGAGAACTTATAGCACAATTGGTTCTATTTTCTCAGTTTTAGCAGAGTGCTATAATAATTAGTATTAATGGGGTTGGTACTGTACTGTATAAGTTAAGGTCACAGCATTCTGTGACAATGGTAATGTTTTGCATTGATTGTCTATTTTAACTAATGTTAGAAATGTTTGTAAAAGAACAAAGTAAAAAAAAAAGGTATGCCAAAAGGTTGTTTACTTATTATTCAAGTCAGTGACTTGGAATGTAGGAGGAATTTTTAAAGAATTATGGCAGTGTGCAGTAAACCGCTGTGACATTCAATGAAAAGTAAGCTCCCCCTCCGCTACAAAAGAATAGCAATAAAAAAAGATTAGTTCCACTATATGCTTATGTTAATTGGCAGGTTATTTATGAAATCATCTCTAGTTTAAACATTTAAAAATTTACTCCTATTTGAGAATTTCAGAATATTTAAGTCGTTTCAAAACTGCTACATAGCTGAAACTGATTGTAAGTGTAATTGATTTTGAGGACTGTGCAACCTCTGTAAAACCATGATAAAGAATATAATAGAAACTTTGGTGTGCCTTATATATATTTTTTTCTAGCTTAAAGGTGCAATTTCACTTACACAGATCATTATGGGCAGCCCAGAAAACCCAAACAGACTTCTGTGTTGAATCAATAGACCAGCAAATATAAATATGATTTGCTAATATAATTTTCTACTTCTGTGTGGATTAAGTTCTCTACTAGTGAAAGCTTACAGGTGTTATATATTCTGTTTTGTGCTTGTCACCATTCAGCAATGGGGCTTCGCTTTGCAAATATTACTGATATGTGATAACAATAATGATAATACTGTTATAATACCTGCAATTCACTATACTAAATGCAATGTAATGGCTGATTGCTTTAAAACTGTGTAATATTCAAAAGACAGGCTGGTAAATGAAAAGACACCTTTAATGTAAACATTATTATTCCTGTAAACTGCTTAGGAGATGAACAGCAGTAAACAACATATTTTCAGACATACAGAGAATATCACTCTAATTTTTTCTTAGCTCGTCTGTAGAAAAAATACTCTTTATATAGAAATAGAACATGATTTTGTGGTGATCGTTTGATACTTTCTTCTTCATTATTTGGTTTTAATAGCGTGTTTATAGCAATGTTTGCATCTATTTGACCATTACAGGGATCTCTGTCCATTATACAACGAATATAGGGTTTCAAATGTTTTGCAAGAATGAAAAAATAAATGTATTTAAAAGTTTTGCCTATATATGGGGTTTGATGGGTATGGCAGCAGAGACTAATTAATAAGCCAGTTTGTTTTCCCGTGGTGACATGGAATGGAGATCTTGAATTGCAGTGTAAACCTTGAGAAAGCACTGATCCGCCATAGACTAATGATGCCACGAGTAGAACTATCCTTTTTCACACACAAGATGATCAATCAGTTTTTCAAACACAAGACAGGCCATGAATGTAGCTTGTCCCTTCATCTGTTTGAAAAAATGAGCATATTTTGTGATAGTCCATTTAATATAGGGGAAATAGGCACTATTAAAAAAAACAAAAAAAAAACACCAAGCTAATTCAGTGGACGGCACTGGACCACTGATACACATGAAAGCACCCATGTATATGAATCCTACTACTTCATATTTTATCCACTTTTAGCTTTGAAATACATCATAATTATTTTAATTATACTTGCATTATTGTCTCTATATTATCAAAATGGCTCTCTTAAGAGTTCTACAGAAAATAGTCCACTTGTTTGCTCAGTAATATAAACTGAATATGGGTTCTCTACCGATAGCTAGTGCTAATCAAGGAGTTGGTGTCAAGAAAACTGATGCAATTTGAACCACGGATAGTAGTGGCATTCTCATGTTATCCCATTATTACCTAATTTCTTCATCTAAATCTGGCCACTTATAACAATATCAGCATATTGGACCAATAGAGACGTGCATATGGCCTCAAAATGAAGCCCAAAAATTATCTGCTGAAAACCTCTTTTGGGTATTTTCAAAAATCTCATTGGCAGATATCCAGCATCAGCTTTTATGTGTGGACATCAACCAATTGCAGTGAAGCAAAGAATATTTGGATTTGTCCTATTCGACCACACTTACGTGTGAACAACTGAAAAACTGATTCCGGCACTTATGCCAAGTGGCTATCTGCATAATTTATTATTTCCTATTCCACGCTGTAGAAAGAGGTCATGTGACTTTTCAGGCTGCCAAAGGGTTCAATGATAAATTAATTAAAAATTTACTGAGCTGTGTTCCAATAGAAACTGATTCCTCAGGTACAAATTTCCACTCTAAACTCATTCTCACGTCCCACATTCAAACTGTAAACTAATTTCCCAGTCCCACATTTTCCACAATCCCTTGAAATGTTAGAGATACATAGATGTGATTACAGTGAAAAAAGTTTCTTTAGAAAACAGGGGGTATATTTACTAAACTGCGGTTTTGGAAAAGTGGAGATGTTGCCTATAGCAACCAATCAGATTCTAGCTTTCATTTATTTAGTACATTCTGCAAAATGACAGCTAGAATCTGATTGGTTGCTATAGGCAACATCTCCACTTTTTCAAACCCGCAGTTTAGTAAATATACCTCAGGGTATCTTGCCTGTAGTGTGACAGACATGTATACAAGCATAAGTGGGATTGAAGCAGCAACTATTCATTTCATTGTTTCTGACCAAGAATAGGATATGGTTCTTCCAAACATTATAATTTTGCGGTGGTCCCTTAACTTGCAAATAAATCCTGGGACAGAAAATTTCCTGATTATAATGTTTAAAAAAAAAAGTTTACATATGGTGTCACCATTATCAACAGTCCATCAAAGATCATGCAAACAGTATATTTGTATTCAGTTTACTTTGTTTCATCTAGACTCATTTATTTCACTAATGCAGCAAAAAAATATTGCATTTGATACCTTTTAACATAACATTTTCTTAGAAATAGAGACTAATGTGTCTGTTGAAAAACACATTCGGAATCCTTTTTTATTCAGGGTTATTCTGTTGTCACTAAGATTCTGCAGGTGATACGTCTTATGGAAATTGTGAGTTTTGCTAAACAAGGGAAGATCGCAAAATTCCACCATGTGACCAAATAAATCACTGAAATGTGTAGCCTGTTGTAATCGTTGACATTCCCAGATGTCAAGCTTGGTACAGTTCTGCACAATATGTTCTAAAAATAAGTCATTTTTATTCATGTGAATTTCAATAGCAGACACCAAGTAATGTTTGTGCAATCAACTTGTTCATGACTTGATGAATTCAGGCCTATATAGCAAGCTCACCAAATCAGTACCTTTATAAATGTTAAAATCATCGACAACCTGACCAGTCAGGATTTACCACTGTGCATACCAATGGGCACAATCAAGAAATATGTTTGGTGACTGAGGTGCGGCATTTTCATCTATGTATGCAAAAAAATATCTTATCATTTACCTTGCGAACTAGCACCCAACAAAATAACGCTGTAGAAACCTCGACAACTTATGTGCAAAATAGCTGTGGACATCCATTTTAGAGCTTTAGCCATAGTCCCAGGAAGTAAACAATAAAAATGGCCGCTTGACATTTTCTAATCATATATGGGTTGCTGTAAATATATGGATCACAGAGTCATGAAGCAGGATTCATTTCAACATTATGGTTTACTTTCCCATGGATCAGCCGTGGTCAAATAACATATAAAATATTAATTAGAAATGTCATTTTTTTTTCTTACAAAAGAAACAATATTTTTATGTAGCATTAAAAAAGCAGAAAAGAAAATACATATACCATTTTGACATACAAAAGCCCTTCTCTAGCCCAAATAAACCGTATGTCAGGTTTACAGAGTAACAGGGAAATGACTTAAAAGAAAGTAGAAAAAAAATGCGTAAAGTGTGCTGGATGAAGAAGAATTAACACTGGTATCATACTGTGGCAAAAAGATTCAAAAATATGAGGTTTATTTTAAACTAACCCTTCCAAGTCCAATAGCCACTACGCAGGTACCAACCTAGAAAAATTAGTCCACCTATCGTTAGTGGCCTCTTAGGAAAGTCAAAAAAAAATATGGGTTCTCTCTCAATTTTCAAGTCAGGGCAGCAACAAAAGTCCCAAATCTGTTGGAGATATCAGAATGAAGTGACCTCCACGTAGGAACAGGAGTCCTACCCTTTGACTCCCCAATATCATCTGTGCAGTGGACTGACAGGCACTGCAAATGGCTTCCATTCTGTGCCGCTGCTGAGGTCTTGCTCTGGGGAAGATCGTGGCCTGCAATGAAATAATGACATAGACATTAGGAGCTCATTCAATACACCTCTGTAACTACACAGCACTGTAAAAACAAACTGCAATATAATAAACACTACTTCTTCTACTACTACTTCATCTTATTTATGTTAGACAAGAGACAATGAGAGTCAGTGTGTATCTTGACATTAAACAAACAAAATACATTTTGACCCTAACATTCTTTTTGTTGCAGAGTTTAATCAGACCTGGACACATGCTTTCCCTTAGACCAATCGTTTACCTTAGCTTATGTGGTGATGCTATGTATAGGTACAGGTGTTTGTAAACATATGTTACTGTAACCGCAATTATACAGTACGACACAGCAGTGCAATGAGGCCCTGATGGTGGGGGCTAATTGCCATTGTTGCCCCTTCCTCTCACTTGCGGCACCCACTGTACACTAGTTACGCCCCCGTCACTCACGTTTTCACTTTTGGGCACATTGCATTTGTCTTAAGTTAGTTTTTTGCTAATGCTTCTTGCTCCTTTCAATGCACTTAACGTTATTTAAATATATTGAAGTCAATAGAGTGACCTCTAATGACCTCGAAATTCAAGTAAAATGTTGGTTAAAAAAGTTGTATCTGAACTTGCATTTTTAAATACAAATCAGATGCCACTGGATACCTGGCTCAAGCAGACAAAGTAGCAAAGAATCAACAGAAACAATTGTGCATAATTTATCATAAACATGAAAAGAAATGAAAAATACCAAACTTCAACAAATTCCCTCATTCTAGCACCAGATTTTAAGAAAGGCTCCAACATGTGGAGAAGTTCAGCTTTCAGACAGTCACTAACAAGGGGAACTCTTATCCATTGTTTAGTGTTGACACTGAAGATCTAGTTCCCCACGGAGAAACAATATGGTAAATAGATAGGGTGCTAACAACTTAGTTCAATGCATCGCAAAAGTAAAAAAAAGGTTCAAATCTCGACAATGCATTAAATAATTAAAAACTCAATGGATAAGAAGTCCAAAAATCCAAGAAGTCTATACATCGGAAATTGCTATGAAATTCCAATGGTCTCCTCCACATATGTTCATACACAAAAATAAATCAGAGAATCACATCATAGTGTAACCTATATGTTAACTGAAGTAGTATCAACGGCCCTGTAGAGTCAGTGTGTATTTGGCCTTACAACAGTAACAGTTCCCCAGTCTGTATGCTTAAAGGCATATATAGCGAAAATTGTGTGTAATACCCAGGGCCGGTGCTAGGGTCCATGGCGCCCTAGGCATTTTTACAAAATCGGCAGCCCCCCGCGCAAAAATCGGCACCCTCCTCCCCCCTCACCCCGTCTTTCCTTACCTTGTCTCACCACCGCCGCCTCTCTGCTCCGTCTCCTCTCCTCCCCTCACTGACACTAGTGAGTGGAGGGGAGGAGACGGAGCAGAGAGGCAGCAGTGGTGAGCAATAGCCTCTTCCCCCCTCCCCGTGCATCTGAATGCTGTGCGGCGGCCGTGACAGGTATGGTCAGCGGTCGCCGCACAGTTTTAAAGTCATTTACCATTCTGTGGCGCCCTCCAGAGCCCGACGCCCTAGGCAAGTACCTAACCATGCCTAATGGGAGCGCCGGGCCTGGTAATACCCCACCAATACTGAACACATCCCACCCTGCACCTTTTCCCGTCACCTCTAGCTTCAAAGCCCTTTCCCACTCATACCTGCTGCTATACCCACACTAATTATACATATATACACCTTATGTTCAGTATGCCACTAATCCGGTGTAATACGGTTGTCCTTGCTTAGGTATGTTAAATGCTTACAATGGTGTATACTGCACCATTAATGTGCGTTCTTGTGTACCAGCATTTTGTGAAAAAAAAAAATGAACATTTATTTATATAACACCAGCAAATTTCGTACCGCTTTACAATAGGGAACAAACATTAATAAAACAATACTGTGTAATACAGACAGACAGAGAGGTAAGAGGGTAAGCTTACAATCTATGGGATATTTGTGTTTAAGTATAGTTTAAGGAACAGAATACATTTTACCTTCTCTCTATAGAAAACATTTTGCTCAAGATATATATACAGTTTTATTGACGCAATAAATGTCTTTACATCATAGAACTAAAATTGATATCTTAATGTCTTGTCTCCGTTCACTGTGATGCAATATATATAAGCTATATTATTACTAATAAGCTTATATTATTGTCTATCGCTCAGAAAGTCTGTGGCTGAGCAACAGTTTTGCCAAGTGAGACCTGACTGCTGTGCAATACTCTTGAAGGGACACAAATTTACAAAGCGCAGAAAATGTGGACATACACAGCTTCATTATTTGTGCATTTCAGAGTGCGTTCCCAATTCTCAGTCTTCTATCCACTCCCGTTAAAGGGCGATATGCTTAGCTTTGTCAGTTTGCGGATACTCCAGAAAATGTGCGTGCTGGAAACAGGAGAAAATGTCCAACCCACCACCACTTTCAATCTACTCACTCAATTAGCTTTTTGTTCTAAAGTACTGCTCAGCTTAGCCTCATTTGTGACCTCTGCTCCGGGAGATCCTGAAGCAGAGGCCGTGTGACAGGGGGTGGGAAGAGGCATGGGGATGTTATTGCATCACCGTAGCCCCGCCCCATGCTAAGAAATGCAAAAATTCACTGCATTTCAAGGCAGGGGGAGGTCTTGACACAAAATCACTTCATTAAACCGCGTGCCATCATGTCTGGGAGAATGCCTGCTCTCCCGGGAGTCCAGGAGGACTCCCCGGAATTCAGGAGCCTCCCGGAAGTTCCGGAAGAGTAGGTAAGTATGGCCTTAAATTAATCAAAAGAACGATGGGACATCAGAACTTCATTACTACATGTGTTACTTTTGTGTGTTGGAAGGTTTTTATTACTTTACTTGACCTAGAAATGCAACTGAACTGCCATGAAAAGTACAGTATGAGGCCTGGTTTACACCATCTCCGAGCAGAGGTGGTGGGAATAAAAATTTGCTGTGCGCCCAACCGTAATACTGGAAACTCCTCCCGAGATGCACATTCTCCACCAAAGAAAGTTCATTTAAATAATTCCATCTCGTTTTTTTTTTCATTCCAGTGCAACACTCATTGAACAAGAACTGCTAAAGTGAAATATGTACAGTTTAAGTTACAAGTGTAAATCAGGCAAATTAACTGTTAGGGGCCAAAATGGTAACATGGCTACAGCCAAATACAGTCTTAATCCAGATTCACATCTATCCCCTACACACTGAGAAAATATTAATACTAATCTGAAAATCCAGGACAATGCTTTTGAGCTTTTAAACAGTTAATGTATATGTGGGTTTAAAACATTTGTTATCTCAGAGGCAGCAGTGATAAATTCATTTTACCGCATCTTTTAAATATGCATGGCATGTAATGTAGCATGGAACTGCAGAGGGGAAGGGTAGCCGAGATAACAGCTTTACAGTGAGAGATAGCATAAGTACTTCTGCTTTTCTGCTCCAATGAACTCAGTGAAATAAGGATTCCAGAGAAACCTTGGGAAGTGTACTTCAGTCATATTTTGTTTAACAAGATGAACTTATATGATTATGGTGCAACATAAAAATAGTGCGGCTACGAAAAAAAAGTGGCTGTCAAGTTTCTACGGAATAGAAAATAAAAATATATTTTCTTAGAGGGGCACAGAAAATGTGGTTTAAGATTAATGGAATCGGCGGTAAGGAATTTAATAAAAGATGAATTTTAATGTTTAAGCTAGAACAAATTTATAATGTTAATGGATGGGCTATCTAGTACCTTAACAGGATACCAAATATAGAAATATTCCATTATTTCTAAAGATAATAAAATACTAATACTTGGCACTAAATGATTGGTTATGTTGCTGTTTAGCTACAGCTGTACACCTAAGTCGCTGCATAAAATATCTCTAATATAGTGTTATTATGATTATTCATAATAATGATGGAAGCAAGAGGATAGTTGTAGCAACATTTTTAAATATTCTCCAGGGACACTTATCTGCTGAGCCAGTGCATCACTGCAAGTGAAATGTGTTACCGTCCCCATGAACCTTGAAGCATTAAAATGCCCATCGTGTAATGTTTACTGATAATTTGCTCATTTTGAGTACTCATTTTCAATAACGATTTACTTCTAAAACCCAAAGAATAAGAATAGATGGTAAGAACTGCACCTAAGATGCAGAAAAAGAGGAATGTTATTGTGTAGTTAGTAAACATTGAAAAATAGGGACAGAAACCTCTAAGGACCCTTTTTTAAAGCTAAGGACAGTTTCTAGCAATTAGGTGCAGTAGGTAACTATGTCGTAAGTAAATATGTATGTATTTTTATTTATCCCCATAAGAATTATGTTGTACCTTAAAGAGCTAGTGCATAGGCAAAGAACTACAGAAAAGTGAATCGCTAAAATCAAACAATTAAAAATGCATTGTTGTAACCAAACACCGGAAAGTGCCCAGCACTGAAGAACTTATAACCAAGTGCATCTTATAATAACATAAAAATACTACTATTCTCTTCAGTTCAGTGAAAGGGTGAACTCGCCCCAAGTGTGCACGGTTAATCAGAGCATGGATAATCAAGGTGTCACCCTAGTGAGGTGCATCCATCACACCAGGCTGGTGCTTCTGCAAAACAACGGCTCCAAGGCAGTGAAAAGTAATGTGTTTTTTTAATTTACCTAGTATATATTATTATGCCAAAGTAGGTAAAATAGACAGGAATACATATTGCCACTTAAATTATGGCTTATCTTATTCTGCACAGAGAACTTTATTTCTAATATTTTTACTTGCCCAAAAAAATAGAGAACTGACATACTACTAGTTATTTACTATTAGACATCTGACTTTCATACTTGCCCCAGTTATCTAGCTTCATGGTGGTGATACCCCCCCCCCCCCTTTTATTTCTGAAACACACTCTACTGTTTAGAACAAATGTATAATATTAAATAATGGCTTATTAAGCAGGCATATTTCATTATGTCTAAAGATAATACAATATTAATGCTTGGCAGTAAATAAATGGTTATGTTGTACTTTTGCCACTTCTACCAAAGCTATATCCCTAAGTCGCTGCCTAAAATATCAGATAGTTTTTAGTCCTTTGCTCAGGAGGACATATTCAGTGCTCACAAACGACCCGTGTGAAGACTAAACAAGTGAAACTGAAATTCATTTCTTTGTTTGTAATCCTCCAGATTTTCATGTATTGCACATTTGTATGGTTACAATGATACATTACGTTAGTGCAGCCATTAAAAAGACATATAACAAAACATAAACATAATACAAGTGAGAACTTATAGAAATAATATTTGTCCCATCAGTGACCACTGAAGTCATCACTGAGTTATTACACCACACTTAAGTGTTTATAAGGAAATCAAAATTATAAACAATGATATAAGGTCATGAGCAGTCAACAATGACCTATATAAAAGTACTTAGCCTGTGGCTTGCTCTTATATTGTCACATACTACTCCCCAGTGACCTCTAATATCCTTATCATTTATACCAGAGAGCTCATTATGTTATCTAATATACATATATATATATATATATATATATATATATATATATATATATATATATTACATGTTTAAATCACGTAACCGTGAAAATTCTGCAGGGTATACGGAATGCTGAAATAGTCACATTTTTGCTAGCCTTTGTGTACTGTTTTTGTCACAGGAAATCAGAATCAAAAGAGGGGTCTTTGGAAAGAGTGGAGCATTGTAAAGGTCTGGAGAAGAATCAGCTCCCTTCTTTCAGCTTGCTGGCAAGATTAAAGTGACAAACAGGAGGTGAGGATCCCTAGAAAGGCTACTTGCCTGGGGGCTCGTCCCTTACACTGCTTCAAAGGCTCTGACAAACCGTCAGCTACTGCTCCTTGACTGCCCGGACCCTCACACAGCATGAGACCAGTGTACCACAGCCATCCACTAACAGGCAGGCATCCGTGAACCACTCTGCCAGTGATCTTGTAAGGCAGTATCAGTTCATTTGGATCATATAACTGGAACAGTTCATCAGGAACCAGGCTTATCTCAGAAAGCAATTAGTATAGTTACTTTCCCATCTCTATTTACCTAATTTGCAGAAGTTACTAAGTTTACCAGAAATGAAGCAAAGGACAATGGTAAAAGTATTTCCACAGCCTTAGGACAGGTTGTAGTTGCGTATTTGTTTTTGACAAATCTACGACATGACAGTATGACATATTGGTTTTGGCAGTTAAGTCTACACACATGGAAAAGTCAGATTTTCCAAGGGAATTGATTTTAAGGAACGAGTGTGTGTATCTTTCGTGTTTCAATAGGTCCATTGACCAATAGACAAAACAATACTGAGTGAAATGTATTTGAATCATATTTCTAGAAGTGATTTTTTTTTTTCTCAAAAATAAGTTATTTTAGTTTCCCATAAAATAACAGATAATCATCAAGAATTGTTGTGATCCCAAATAAGTCCTGGCAGATAGATAGCCAGGAACTCCCTCTATTAAGGCATAATGTGCATGCTACAATATAGGTTATTGATCATTATGATCTTGTATAGCTCAACAGAAAAACAATATGGTTCAGGAAATGTTGCCAGTCACAAGTGGGATATGGGCCTCTATGTATCATCGAGCAGTATTCATTTAACCAGCAATCAGAAAACAAATTATTTTGGTCTTGGACCCGACTATATTGAAAATAGTTTTATAGCCTTAATTCTCTTTTTTTGCATTAAGTGTTATCATTTGGTTTAAAAAGGCAGAATATGATATGATACCAACTTTACACTTAAATTAGCAATGGATATAACACTTTTATGTATTCTTATAACACAGTTATTTTTTATTTAAAAGTATACTTTTTGTTCTAGAAAGCCTTTTTTTCCGGAAAGCCATTGGAGTGACGGAAAATGTCTGTGGTACACAATGGACGTAGCAGAACAATGACAGGTTCAGGTGCTAAGTATGTCAGCAATAATATTGACATTTTCGTGTTCCTGTTTATTTTAGGTTACCTTGAAATATCTCTCAATCCTCTTTAGGGCATCCTTGTAATTTCTATTCCCAGAAGTAGCAAACTCCAGCTAGCAGCTACATAGAACCCTAGCAAATGTTCTTCCCTAAAATTAAAAGGATTTCAATCAATTTTACCAAACAGCACAGGAGAAAATATATAACTGTACTTACACTAGAATAGATTCCTCGAGCATAGATTCCTACCACAAATGAATTGTTTCTGATGTAAGACAGAGATACAGATGTTGTGACATTTTAATCTGTCTGTTCAAAGTAACTCTGTTGCCACACTTGATAAACTCTCCTTTGTCCTTAAAAGTACTTTTACTCTAGCAATGTAATATTTATGGCGTATCGCAAAGTGGACGTGTGTAATTTGCAATCATAAAATATCTATATTTTAAACGATGGCATGTATATATATATATATATATATATATATATATATAACTATATATACAGAGTATGATTTTAATATTACAGTTAATTGTAACTTAATCTAAAATAATAAAATATCTACTAAATTTCCCAGCCCCCCCTTCCCCCCATGCATTTTGGTAATACGTGGAGGAGATTGACAACCTGCTTTGCTTAATAATATGCTTTTGAAGACTTGAATGTATATATTTTGAACATAAAAATGAAACATTTCTGTATGTAACACTATGCTTATTTTGGATCTGTGCCGTATGCGGCAGTTGTTGCCATGATCTAAAATGATAATAGGTGTCACCCACTCAGGGCTAGAGCAAGGGTTAGACAGAGGGGGCAGCTGCCTTGGGCACATAGGTGCTTGATTGCACAGGGGTACATCTTTGAAAACATCTTGACAGAAGATGCAATCTGCTCAGAGGGCAGGATTATTCACGGGCAGATGCCGTCTCCTGTTTCTAAGTGTCTGTCTATCCTTCAGATATAGCAGGTTGGAAAGTAAGACTGTGGCAGCAAGGGTTTACACTCTGGCATGCTGACCATATGCTGGCACTGCATACATGCATGCATACCTACATGCAATACATACATACATACATACATACATACATACATACATACATACCTACATGCAATACATACATACATACATACATACATACATACCTACATGCAATAAATACATACATACATACATACATACATGCAATACATACATACATGCAATAAATACATACATACATACATACATACCTACATGCAATACATACATACATACATACATACATACATACATGCAATACATACATACATACATACATACATACATACATACATACAATACATACATACATACATACATACATACATACATACATACCTACATGCAATACATACATACATACATACATACATACATACATACATACATACAAGCACTGTGGGCATAATGTTATGACTATAAATCTACAGCCTCTAATTGCAGTCCAATTACTCTTCCTTTGGTTCACTGGACAATAATAACATTTATAGTTATATTATATGTAAAACTTATAGGTAAGAGCCAAGTGACTTATTAAATATAAGCATCAGATGACAATGATAGAATCACAGAGGTTTTGCAATGTCTCAGGTTAAATCTCATACACAAACATCAGAAGGAGACTGTATCCAATAACAAACCTGAATGATTCATTTCAAGGCATTAAATAATTACTCCTCAGATAGACATTTTACACCATGTCCACCTAGGTGTGTATGTAACTTCACCCACTTCACGTATATTATATTATAATCCAAGCAGTGTCAACAGGAGGAGTTAACACACATGTGTTATTGTGCTCCTAATGGGCCTAAACTCTCTGGTTAATGATCTGTGTCAAATGTAAGAAGAGATTTTCTTCTATCTGAACCAGCTGCAAAAACAGTTTTCTGTGCCTCAATACAAAGACCCCATAATCTGATGTCTTATAATGTAATATACAAAACTGAATGGCTAAAAAATAGCACATGTACTGTAGTGATAATAAAAACAGACACAGCAGGATTGTACAATTAAAATGATGTCTTGTCCCACTAACATGGATTTCTTCCTAGATAAATACCACGTATTAGCATTCATTTGCAAAAGGATTTAGTCAGCAAGGACATGTTGCACAGTTCTCCACTGCACTAAGTTAACATTGACATTGGAAAAATGAATTCAGTACCCCTAACATTCTGCTAGCTGGTGACCAAAATGGGAATGGGGTACAATGAAATGTCACCTGCAGATCCTAATAGAAATGGACTGCTAGTTACGTTATTGAGCAAAGTGTGAAATGTTTGATCTGCTTAAAGAGGTTTTTCACATTCAGATGACTATAACCATTTGGTTAGTGCATGCCTCCATGGAACTTTTACTGAATGCTTTGCTTTTGACGTCTCTCTTCCATCTGTAGTTATCACCCATCTATTTATATCAGTGATGGGCAACCTGACATTCTTCAAGGGCCAGAAGAGCTGCCATCCAACCTTCAAAAGGGTTGCATATTACCTCAATTTCAAGAGTTAAAAACAGCCCCAATACAACCTAAGACAGGTCATATTGGGGCAGGTGGTGTGTGTTTGTTTCTTCTTCCAAGGGGCAGGCCATTGACATTGTACAGGAGAGCTAATAAAAAGCCAACAATTAAAATTGCCATATACATGGAGATTGTGTTGGCAGTTACCCACTGATAGGTGCATAGCACCGCCCTGGTTATGACACTCTATGTCTACCCACATGCCACTCACACCTCCCCACGTGCCCCTACATGCCATTTACACCTTCCCACATCTCACTTGGGCTTCCCCAAATGACACTCAAACCTCCCTACATGTCCCACTCACTGACTGATCTAGTAACTTTTAGTAAAACTACTTACCTTTTGTCCAGAGCTTGCAGAGGAAGGAGGGAGAGCATGTGGTGTAGAATACACTGCACTCTCCCCTCTTCTCCTCCCATTGGATGTGCTGTATGACCTCCTGCAGTGTGTAGAGGAGGTCACATGATGCAGAAACAGTGCTCCCATTCAGACTTATTTTCTGCTATATAAGACAGTATAAGCATAAGGCAGAATGGAGCACAGAGAGGGGAGCTGCAGGAGAAGTCTCACTGAGCCACTGGTGGGCCCCCTGTTGCCCATCACTGATGTATCTGGTCTTACAATGTTGTTTATTTCTGTTGCCTGGGATACAACACAAAGTTGCTCTCAGTATTCATATGGCAGCAATGCACATTTTCTTATCACAAGGCAATGAAAATAAACAGCTTGGGCCTTATTTATTGAGGATCTTAACTTAAGAAACTTCTTATTTAAGTATCCTGGACAAAACCATGTTACAATGCAAGGGGTGCAAATTAGTATTCTGTTTTGCACATAACTTAAATACTGACTGTTTTTTCATGTAGCGCACAAATATCAACTTTAAATTTCAGTGTACAAATAAGCTATCAAGTATTTGTGTGCTACATGAAAAAACAGTCAGTATTTAACTTATGTGCAAAACAGAATACTAATTTGCACCCCTTGCATTGTAACATGGTTTTGTCCAGGAGACTGAAATAAGAAGTTTCTTAAGTTAAGATCCTCAAATATATTTAGTAAAGCTTGCAGGAGAACATGTATAGGTCATTAAATGAAATTAGTTTGAAGGTATAAAATCACCCTTAATATGCAGCAACTTATTTAATACATTTATTTTTCCTTGTTTTATTTATCAGGTGGCTCTTAGAACTCTGTAAACGACTTAATATTGCCATGTATCTAAAAATTGCTTGCCTCTAATAACAAGCATAGAAATATATAAAAACTGTAAAACAATACACACAATTGTCATTCTGCTACGAGGTACAAAAAAGACACTATTAAGGTATGCTATTCTCTTTAACAAATAGAGAAAGAATGTGCTTTCTGCTTATTAAAGCAAGAAAGCATAACATTGTATCCTTTATTTATCTTCCAAAAATAATGTCGACTGCATTTTTAATGTCCAAATTTTGAGGTTATATTTCTATCAATATGTATAGCTTTGTTAATAAACTGGACTGTCAGAGCTGGATCTTCCACCAGGCAAACTTGGCTTCTGCCTAGAGCCCAATGAACACGGAGGGTGCCTGGACTACTCTTATCTGTTTTTATACATGTTCTTTTCACAAATGGGGGGTGGAATGGGCCCCAAAATAATATCTTGTCTAGGGCCCCTTGAGGTCTTAAATTGGCTCTGCTGAGTATTGAAACTAAGGTCCTTCCTATCCATTCTTTCTGTCTACATCTGCCAACATTCCATCAAGCAAAAATATGGCCTTTCAAACTTGTGTTTCAACAAACTTTTCCTTTAACTCTTTTTAGTCCTACTGGTATGACATTACTCACTAAGAGACCTGAGAACATCAGCTAACAGCCAAGACTTAAACTAAATTCTATTGCTCCCAGAACCACACCTTAGACAGTGTGGACATGATGCTGAGTTAGGAGCAAAGCAAAAAAAAAGGAGTAACTTTGCTCCTGGACAAACCATGTTACAGTGCAAGGGGTGCAAATTAGTTTATTATTTTGCACATAAGTTAAATGCTGGCTGCTTTTCCATGTACCACACAAATATTCGATAGCTTTATTTTTACACTGCATTTTAACTGTAAATCTGTCCCCACATTTTTAAATTTACCTCCCCCTCCAATGCAACATGGTTTTGTCAAGGTGCAAATTTGCTCTTTTTTTTGCTTAACTCCTCTAACTCACCATAAGGCCCTGTGTCCTTATTGAGTCCCTAGTGCAAGCATATGTGATACTTTACTGAAGCACAAATATAATAAAGTATTTAATTGACTACAGGCATCTTCCTCAGAAGCACACAATTAGTACTATACTTATAAAACAGTTAAATAGGTAATAGTATACGCAAATCACTAGCTATATAAAATGTAATACATGCAATTTGCTAAACAGAATCTAGCATCGTAAAAAAATAAATGTTCATAGTATTCCTAATATAGGGTGACTATAGATACTTTGGTGTATGCATACTGTTACAGGTTAGCCAACCATAGCAGCTCAGTCAATTATGGAAAGAAACTAGAGCTTACTTGGAGGTTACAGTACTTTGGATATACCCGACCTAGCAAGGAACAAGATTTGATTTAATAATATATTTGTCTTTGTTTGAGCACCCCAGCAGGTGGACCCACAAATAAACACATACACATGGTAATATATTATTGCCCTCTTTCGAAATTACCCCCATACTATATGTGTCTGTAAATGAAGACACGCAATGTGGTGATTTAGCTATATATTTTTTATCATAATTATTTGTTAACATCATAAAAATATCACCAACGTATTCTTATAGATACAATGGCATCAACTGACATTACTTTTGAATACTCTCTGGATTATTCATCCAATTTAGGGTATTCACAAGTGTCCTCACAGTGAAGAATGCTCCTAGTATCGCTTAGTATCTATTCCTGGAAGATGATCTGTTTAGCTATTCAGAACATAACTGCAAGGAGGTCACAGACATTTGGTTTTATCACATTCATTTTATTACTTTTGAATATTAATAACAGCTTGAAAGAACCATAATGTGGTATTATATTTGTTGTTAAAAGGAAAATGGCTTAAGCTTGTAAAACCAATGGGTAATAATATGCAGAAAGAGAATCCATCAGGACATTTAACTTTGCATATTATCCAGCGTGTGCAGCTGATGCCTTAGCTGGGCTGTGCTGGGGAACCAGCTGGGGTGCAAACAGTTAAGCTGCAGAACACGTTTCAGGTTTCTCACACTAGGGTAGTAGCTGCCTATGACCTGATACTCCGCCTTCTGCCTGACCCTTGACATTTCCACTCTGCTTCTCTCCAGCAGACATACACACACTGCTCACAGGCGAGAGATCTGCGGGAACAAAACAATTTCTCTTAGACTAGTTCCAACAGATCATTTTATAAAATCTTGTGGTCAGGACGCCAGCGCACCTTTGGGCTGGAGGGGATGGAAGGGATCACAGCCTGGTCTAGTAGGGCTGTGAAAATGGATACGTTTCTTTTGTTGCTTTTGGTACATGTATTAAAGTGTGTGAATTGTGGTGTTTTGTTTTGGTATCTTTGTGGCATTCCAGGAATGCCAACTGCTAAGTATAATCAAAGAAAAGAACTGCATAATTTAAGCACACATAATACCAAAGAAAAATAATAATAATAATAATAATAATAATAATAAACACCTTTTAAAAAATTATCCCAACATAAAACCAGGTGTCTTAAATGTATTAAATGTAACAATTTGTTTCCGGTGTGTTGATCTTTTATGGATTAACTTTTCATTCTTTTCACAAAAGAAATGGGGATTGTCTGCAAGAAAACTGGTCAGAGTGCCCGTGGTAAAGGGAAGGATGAAGCAGACAAAAAAGTATAAAGGGTAAATAAAAGTAATATAAGCACTGTAATGCATAAGTAATTTATTGTGTGCTTCCACATTAAAAAATGTTAATCCATATTTTTCATTCCACCTTAAGCTTAGTGTATGTTATCCATTGAGCTAGGAACCCAAAAAGTATTATTAGCTTGGAGTGCATTTAGGTCACTATGACATACTCAGATAAAGTAAATCATTTATGACAATTTATGATTTTATACACGAGAACCAGGAAGAAAAATATTGTTTTATCCATTGATAACCCAAGCTCTAATTAGTAGAAGGGGTGCTGTACTGTGTACGGATTTGTGTCATAAGAGCAAAAGATCGAATCAGGAAAAGAAATTGCAACCATGGCAGCTCCAACCTCACATGAGATGTACAAAGTAAATGTATATCTTTTGGAAGTAATTTGTGCTTCAAGTACTGTGGGACTACAAGTCCCATCAAGCCTGCCAGCAGGATTAGGCATCCCATGGCTATCTCTCTCTCTGCTATGGAATGACAAGTTCCTGACTGCCCTGCCAGCCTAAGGCCACTAGAGGCACTCCAGATCCTTCACATCTACTACTCCCAACATGCTACAACGTCTCATTCCAGGCTGCCTACCTCTATTCTAGATACTTCAATGTGGAAGTATCATGTGTCTTTAAGATGCAAATAATGGATATTGCAGAATACAATATGATATATACTCTACAGGTCCTATCATTTCCAGACCCACAGCAAGCAAATGTATTTTCAGCACTTACTCTCATATTGACTGTCAGACAAAGGCATGTAAGCATATGTATGAATGCAAATATCCAGAGAAGTCATGTTCCCTATTGCACCAATGTCCGTATGGTGTGCTGTCCATTTAGGGATAGACCTGCCTATGTGTAACGAAACACTCAAATTTGTGTTCTTGCTTTTAGATGCAGTCAAATTATAGGTATTGTTATATATTTTGTTCTGTTTCTTGCTGTTCTCTTGCTTTGCTTCAAAATGCAAATAAAACACAGAAAAGCAGAACACAATGTTTCTGAGGGATAATATGGAAATGCTTAAAAAACACACAGATTATTAATGAAAAATACATTACTGTGTCCAGTCACCAGTCTTGGCACATCATAATTTACACAAAAGCACTGCTTGGTAAGAGAAACAGCAACAGCGCCACCAACCAAAAATGCCATCAACAACTAAAAACCCATTCACATAAAAAACGATGAGCTGCGCAACTTTTTAAATAAGACGTGTGAGAAATGTAGATCGTTTTACTTGCTTGCTGTTATCTCAGAAGAGTTAACTTTAGTGTGTTATCTGAAGTGCACACTGAATCTCTTGTGATAGCAGTATTCATAATGTGTTCTATAAAGATGGCAAGAGATGTAATTGTAGATTGTGCCCATACTGTACAATATGAATTCAATAGATGAAGAGCCAGGAACAGATCTAACGGCTACTAAGCAATGAATATTTAAAGAGAACATCTATCCTATTATAAGTAAAGTGTAGTCTTTGATATGGAACTCTTTTATTTTTACTCCGAGAGCGTACAACACAATTTTTGACATAATAAAGTTCTGTTCCCGGCTTGGACCATTGTGTTGTGGTCAATAAGCTAGAAGACCAGAGGGCAATTATCATTGTCAGTTCTGTGCTCTTATGGTTGAATGGTCAGGGAGTGGGAAGGCTGTTTGTGAATAGACTGGTTTTCTCCAGCCAGGCTTCCTGACTGAAGCCCTGCACAGTTACGTTGAGTTGAGTAGAGGCAAAGTATGGGGAGTACTTTGTGGCCAAGTGGTTGAACTAAATCTATTTACTTTTAGGGTGTAGAGTTCCACTAATTTGTCCCAGGTTAATATGACTGGGAAGTTAGCTGTATGTGTACAAGAAGAGAGCAATATGTCTCAGGGGAGGTTGGGGACAAACATTCGACCTGTTCACATCAGAAAATCCACCCCAGACATACATACTTGGGTGCAAATAAAATGTAATCCAGTTATTGGCATCTATCTTATTAACTGGGTGCATCAGAGAATGAATTCTGCGAAAATAAGTATTATGGGTTATTATTGTTATTATTATTCATTACTTATATGGTTCCACAAGGTTTCCGCAGCGCCTAACAAAATACATAATACAATTCAAACAGTAGACCAAACAGGGTACAACAGTACAGAGTAAACAAGTACAATAACTAGTATAACCAAGACTCCTATAGCTCCAAGCATCGCGAGTACAGTCACGTAGGAAAATAAATGGTAATGAGACAGAAGGGATGAGGGCCCTGCTCATAAGAGCTTCATACTAAAGGGAAGGGAAACAGACAGCAGCACAAGAGGAGTCAGTGGAAGGGATGAAGTGCAAGAGGAGACAGGGAAGTGGGAGGTGAGGAGAACAAGGATGGAGATGGTTAGGTGGATGACTGGTAGGTCTTGATGAACAGATGGGATTTGAGAGCTCGGTTCAAGGTGCTGAGATTAGGGGACAGATGGATGGAGGGAGTGTGCCTAGTGGAAAACAAAAGAAACTGCAGAGAAAAACATGCCACTTGGAAGTCCTACTCAGTAATAAATTGTCACTTCTAAATTGCCATTTTTGTTAACATTAAAAACTTTAAGGATCTTGTTTTAAAAAAAAAAAAAATGTTACAACCACTATAACAACCAATCGGCTGTCATTAGTCTGTCTGCACCTGACTGATAAAGACTGGGTATCTGATTGGTTGCTGATTGCTATTTGTATCATTATTAAACGATCAGATATGTCTATTTGGGGGAGGATGTAGGACAGGTGTGACCTGAGCAGATTGAGGGTGGGTATTTATTTTAGTCTGACTTTTGATTGTGGATTGTTAGGGGGAAAGAAACATGTATCTTGGCAAGTATTGTGTAGATTTAACCTCTGGGGGCAGTCCTTCATTATTCTATGGCCGATATTGACTATTAACTTAGCCAAGCAGTACTTTCGCAGGTCCCTCCCTTGATAATAAATACAGGTAAGTATGGTTTCCTTTGCAAAATGACTTACATCCATGTGTTTAGCTGATGATTTAAATGAAATCAAGATTGAAATAAAGCTTCTGAATATCTTCTACTGGCAATTTCCACAAATGTGCCTGCATTTAAAGCACAATGGTACACATAAGATGGTGTATTTTACATCCAGGTCCAAATTGGTTGTTAGCAAGTCAACCATATAGGCTGAAATATACTGACACATATCTAGAAAAAATAATAAAATGAAAATATCTGAATGCAAAACCTCCAGTCATCGTCTTGTGCTTCTGCTGAATGTGACTTTCACCCAAATATTACATATATTTCTGCTTTTAATATAACAAATGCAAATTCAGCGATGTTGCTGCTGTTTGTAGCTGGGGAGAAAGAGCAGATGACGCCCGTGGGCAGCCGAGACTCACACCTGTAGCTCACTGATTAGCTGCAATTGCCTAACGGTGGCCATGTCTCATTAGCTCCTTGGCTAAAGTCCATTGGCAAAAAGCTCTGAAAAGGTCACAGATAAAGATGCCTGGGCTATTTATGTAGAATGTGGTCATGGTACTGACTTGATCTTATCTGAGAGGTGAATGTTCCCTTGGCTAAGACATGTGCTAGAATATTAAATATGAAAGAAACATTTTGGTTGTCTTGAAGGAAAATGTTTAGAATGAAAGTTCAAACTTGTATTCGGACAATAAAATTTATTTTTTTTGCTACTTTGGTGCATAATTACAGCTGAAGGAATTTAACATGAAAGGACAGTACCACATTCGTGTGCCGTTGTCAGTTCCATTATAATTGCCAACCGGTGCCCCCATTGCAGTTGTAAATAAGGTGGGTTTGAAGAACCCTAAGAACCTTCCACTAGAAATAATGTGGTCTGAGCCTTATTATAAGAGAAGGTAATCGCATCGGATAGCTAGTTCATGGCAATCAGCATTAAGCGACACCCTTGGAATTCTGGGTACTTATATGCAAATTGATTCTTCTGTGAAATAACACTGGTGGTTATAGACTAGCTATTGGATTGTGAATAATTTCAATTATAAGAAGGCTCCTGCTGCAATATTTAAAGCTTTGTGTCCGTGTCTTTAGCCTGTTATGCGCTGTAAAATTCAAAACATAGAAACTTTATTATGTATAATTACAAAACCAAATTGGAGAATGTTGTTCTCAGTTTCAGGGTCATTTCTCCAAAACATAATTATATATATAATTATATTTAATATTTCATGTTATTGAATAGGCCACCAATTGATTATTACATATTAACATAATAGCGCACATTACATTTACAGCAATATATTTTCCATTAAGCCTAGAAATATTAATACCAGGAACCACATGAACATACTTTATCGAAATGTAACTTAAACCTGTATATGACGCGTTTATTAAAAAAACTCTTCTGAAATCCATTGTTGCCATTGGGAACATTAACATTAAATGTCACACCCTAAACAAAATCCGACTGTAACAAATCTGGGCGTCAGGGATTATTTTGCACATTCAGCCTCCTTCACAGAACTAAGGAGCCATAATGTCACTTTCTAGATAAACATGTTTCATAATGCCAATTAAGATGTGTAAAGAGACTATGAGCCACATAGGAGTTAGGAGTTAATCTAGCTACAAGGTGTTATTTTGTACCATGGCAAAACCATGTTGCACTGTGTGGGGGGGGATTTAAAATGTGTAAACAGATTAAGAGTTGAGAGTGGGAATATCCTATCTTAACTCTCATTTGCAATGTAACAATAGTTAGAATTAAGCTGTGTGTTACATGGAAATCGGGCACTAAAATTGCTTCTACACCCCTTGCCGATACATTAGTCTCATTGTTTTCTGAGATAACAAATCCTTGCCTCTGTTCACCCTTACCTCTCCTTCTCCCAAGTTAGTGCAGGAAGAGTTTAATTGTTTATTCCTTTATCTGAGTATTCTAAGCAAACACTGTTATGCCAGCAAAACTTGATTTCAGTGTCATTGTGGAACGACAGGTTGAACAAGCCACTGAAACCTCAAATATGGCTGCCGCTTTAGTGTGGAGACAAAACTGCTCCCAATTCAAAACTTGATAAATAGATATAAAAGAAAAAAAACAGGCACGGTTTTCTCACACTGATCCATCTCAGTGTGCCTTTAAATTCAATCTATCAGTTAAGATGCCTAGCAACAGGTAGCTACATTCTGAAGATGTAGAGAAGTGAATGGACAATCCGGCACTATGCGAGGGATCCGTACCCTATCTGAGCCTACTAAACTTGTATAAAGCTGGGTACACACTACACAGTTTTCATCCAATAATCGGCTAAATCAGCTGACATACGACCGCTCGTTCAAAAGTCGGGTCAGTGTGTGCAGTGACACGATGGTCGAAAGTCTGCCCAAATGGACGATTGTCGCCTCATTTGGTTGGTCGTACCATTTAATATTTTCGCTCCAATCTCGTTTCCGTTGTGTAGTGTGTATAAACTTCCAACCGATCCACAACAGTGAGTACGAAATTGCAGTCATTGCTCACGACAACATGGCTGTAAAAAGTCGCTAAAGGGACGTCCGCTCTTCCCTTTATCGTCCTAAACAAGACTAGTGTGTATGCAGTCCATGGACCGAGCGATCGGAAACATCGATCGCATGTAAAATCGCTCAGCATAAAAAGTTGGTTGAAATTTCTGTAGTGTGTACCCAGCTTTAGTTTATAGAAACCAGTGAAATAACAGGAAACCTGGCCTATGATTCTTGTAATATATTGCCTGGAAGTCAAAGTATATCTTTCATACAGCAGGTGCTTACCAAATGCAACTTTTGAAGTTTACCAAAGGCAACTTTGGAGCAAACACGTCAACTTTCAAAAAAACTTCTCTCCCGGGAGATGCTGAAATTACGTTGAATAGCGGGGACGGGGCTTAATGACGCGATTAAGCCCCACCCGCCATTTACTGCCGTGAATTTCGACGAATACGGGCGGTTTGCCTACTCTTCAGGGAGGACTCCCTCAAAATCGGGAGCCTCCCGGGAATTCCGGGAGAATAGGCAAGTATGCTTTGGAGGTGAGACAGGAGTTTTCTTTTTACAAGTGATTCCCAACATTAAGTTTCAGTACAAACTTAACGTACTTACATGTAAACATAAAAATATGTTAACATGTAAGGGTCCATTTTAACAAAAAATGTGTTGACCCTTTTCAATTTAATACATATTGGAGCTTACTTACTAGCACGGTGTTACATGCACAAATATCCATAAATAATGTCAACTAATAATATGTGTGTTCTTCTAAACAGAATTAACAATTTAATTTAGATTACAATTGTTTACTATTTTTCCTATGGATTACTGAACATTTGTGTACAAACTATTTGCATTAATTCCACTAACCCTTTTTGTTTTTCCTGCGCTAGAAATAAAAGGGAAGTAGGAGGCATCTAGCCTCTACTGCAGTGGTTCCCAAACTGTGTGCCTGGGTTCTCTGGGGTGCCATGGCGATCTCACAGGGGTGCCGCGGCCAGGGCCGGTGGTAAGCAAGGTGGGAAGCCAATTGGTAATTATTTTGGCTTAGGGTTGCTTTGAAAAATTATGGAGACCCTAAGGGTGCCTTGAACAGAAAAAGTTTGGGATCCCCACTGCTCTACTGTCTTGTTTCACTAGTATTGATATTAGAAAAGTACAATTGTGGTCGGGTGTTTTCTGACTTCTGCAATCAGTCACATTACTTGATCAGCCTCTCAATCAGGCCCGGCGCTCCCATTAGGCAAGGTTAGGCACTTGCCTAGGGCGCCGGGCTCTGGAGGGCGCCTGGAGGGCGCCACAGAATACTAAATGACTTTAAAACTGTGCGGCGACCGCTGACCAAACCTGTCACGGCCGCCACACAGCATTCAGATGCACGGGGAGGGGGAAAGAGGCTATTTTGTCACCACCGCCGCCTCTCTGCTCCGTCTCCTCCCCTCCACTTACTAGTGTCAGTGAGTGGAGGGGGGGAGACGGAGCAGAGAGGCGGCGGTGGTGAGACAAGGTAAGGAGAGACGGGGTGAGGGGTGAGGAGGGAGGAGGGAGGAGGGCGGCAATTTTTGCGGGGGCGGGGGGCGGCGATTTTTGCGCGGGGGGGCGCCGATTTTTTAAAAATGCCTAGGGCGCCATGGATCCTAGCACCGGCCCTGCTCACAATGAACATTATCTGATACTGACAACCAGCTCAGTGATTAAAGACAGTAGAAGTAGGCAGAGTGTGGTAAGAACTTTGTTTCTTTAGAGTGCATATTAAATCATTCAATTGAAAATGGGGTTTACATGTACCCTGAAGACCGGCTTCTTACTACTGATTATTTTGGAAACAGTTAACTCAGTGCTAAAGAAGTACATTAGTAAAATGTATAAACCATTATTAGTTAATCATGTTAATATCAACTAGCTTGACCTGAGCTAAATGCACTTCTAGACAAGCATGCACCTTCAATATACACTTGACGATCTTTAGCATTTTCTAACAAAAACATCCCTTCATTGTTATGCTAATCAATTAGCAGGTTTATCTCAAAGTTTATTCTCTGTGTTAAAAAAAATGATGTGAGCAGGAAATACCAGTTCTGTAGAGATAGAAAGGAGCAGGATTCACACTAAATACTACAGTGGGATAACAGTTACTAAACTGTACAAAAAACACATGAATACTGTAAAGATGTACTCATGAGGATGCAGAGAATACAGTTTAAAGTGTTGACAAATTAACACCAAGCTTCAACATTACAATACTCCTAATACATTGATACAAAATGTATTTATGTATCATGGATATGTAAAGTCAATCATGTTATTTGCATGGGACAGCAGGCTCTAGCCTTCATATCTACAAGACAAACAGAATTATGCCCAAGAGATTTCCGATCCTATTAGATCATATTTGGGCAGCATGGTGACTCAGTAGTTAGCACTTCTGCCTCACAGCACTGGGGTCATGAGTTCGATTCCCGACCATGGCCTTATCTGTGTGGAGTTTGTATGTTCTCCCTGTGTTTGCGTGGGTTTCCCCCGGGTGCTCTGGTTTCCTCCCACACTCCAAAAACACACCAGTAGGATAATTGGCTGCTATAAAATTGGCCCTAGTTTCTCTCTGTCTGTCTGTGTGTATGTCAGGAATTTAGACTGTAAGCTCCAATGGGGCAGGGACTGATGTGAGTGAGTTCTCTGTACAGCGCTGCGGAATTAGTGGTGCTATATAAATAAATGATGATGATGATGATATTTGATTGGCTATAGGGAGAAAAGGGTTGATAGATGACCATAATAGCCGGGTGTATGAAGTCCGTAAGTGCAGGAGAATTTGGCTGGACATCCATGTCTGTGGTCAAATTGCTCACTGATCCCATTATTCAGAAATTGCACCAAATGGTTAGATCACAAGTGGGTAGTTTCTCAACCAAGTGAGAAATTATCCCTTATCTTTTTCCAAAGAGGTTGTTAACAGTAACTGTTGCCAATTTTTCTTATAGGTACAGTAAACTTGCACCAAATAGAATGTCAGTGAACATATTTTTATTAGCAATTGAGCAATACATATTTCTAGACTTTTCAAAGCTCCTTGTAAGCAGACAAATCTGGATCTATTCTTACCCTTTACATACTGTAAAATTACATGTGGCCAGAGCTGGTGCTCCTACTAGGTGACGCTAGGCAGCTGTCTAGGGTATCAAGGTTTATGGGAAGTCTAAAACACAGAATGAGTGACATAATGTCCAACAGAAAGTGGTAGGCGGGTAGATGCCACCTAGGGCACCAAGAGGGCACTCTATAACCCTGCATGTGGTGCCGCTCTGCAACGTAAATGGTGCAATGGGCTCTAGGTGCCTTAATATATAAATATCTGCAGCCCTTATATAAACTCCATTCATAAAGACATTTTCTCTTCAATAATGCTCTAGAACTGCACATTTGCACTTCAAATCCTTATTTACTAATGGGTTCAAATTGCTTATTATAAAATGTATTTTAACTGAAAAATAATACATCATTACACTCATAAATAAGTCAGTTGTCAGCTGTTGTCTTGTAACAAATAAACACCATCAGAGAAGCGTTTAGTTGCTAGTACTGAATTCACATAGCTCTTGCCAATGATTAGAAATATAGACCCTTATTTTCCATCTTATTATATATCCTTCTTAAACCAACAAGCCAACTTCCAAAAATAATGTTTCAAGAAACAAAAAAGTTCACAAATCAAAAAATCATTTCTAAACAAGTAATACTAGAGTGTGGATTGTCTTCTCCTGTGATAGATATGAGTCACAAAAGCCTGCTCCAGCTCTGATGAATCTATGTGCTCCAAACACCTATTAACGTCATAGGCTGCTGGGTGTGTAATTCAATGTTTCTCAGTCATCAAAGTTCATTATTTAATGCTTCCTGAGTCTTTACTGTGGGACTCCTTTCAAGCAAGACTATAACATTCTAAAGAGCTATCAGAAAAGAAAGATGTAGACAGAATATTATATACCTAATATGATATATAAAAAAAAAACAATCAACTTAAAGGGGACTGTATAAATGTGATGTGGTGATATGATTTCAACTTTTACTAAAAATAAATTTAAAAATTGCTATCAATAAATAACCCAGTAAAAAATGAATCTGCTGATCATCAGAGGGTTAAACAGACATGGCTGAATGCCTAGAACACACAACATTTTTGAGGAAAAATGTAATGTATTCTCCTTTACTCCTTCATAAAACTGTTACCATGTTCTTATTGTACGGGTAGTGGAACGTGAAAATAAAGTGTACCATGTAGTGTTTTATGGCACAAAATCAGGTTATGATGCATAACAATGTGTTAATTAAATAATTAATTATCATCTATAGAAGACACACACAGATGGGTAAATATACAAAGTGGCAGAAAAATGTTGTCACCATGACACACATTGCTGTGTCACATTGCATCACAGAGGTTACACTACTGATTTCAGTGGCAAACGCAGGATTTGCAGAGGAGGGTTTCCACACCATGCCACCAGTGGGCGTGGCCAGCATGCATGGGGGCGTGGCTATAATTTTAGAGAGTGCTTGGCTGCTCTCCAACTCTCCCTATCCCCATGATATACATGGGCAATGCTGCGTGCACTAATGTTAGGTGCATACAGCTCTCTATTTTCGAGCAGAGCCGTGTGAAGCGGGGGCAGGGTCCAGCCACCTCAATTATACAGTGCCGCAGGCTTGGAGGGGGGTTTCCAGGCACTAGGAAACCCCACCCCCCCCCCCCCCCCCCCCCCTTGGTTTGCCTATGGGTTTTGCATACATTATAAACTCTCACATTGTGTCATGTTACAGAGCCAAATGATCAAACACTAAGAGAGTGATGTCAGATAATTGATACATTTAGGCAAAATATATACAAAATAGTGTAGGAGTTGTATATTACACAGCATTTATTTCCACTACTCAGATGTTTATTTAACCCAGAGAAACAAATCGGACATTGGCATTAACCAGTCTGGCACAAATCAAACTGATGTGCGAGTGTAGGTTTTGTGTATTACCATGCAAAGACCTCCTACAACTATGTGTTAAATTGGCTACACACATACAGATCATTTGGCGTCCAGCAGGCAGAAAAGAGGTTATCAGATTCGTGGCAAACCGAGGGGGGCTTCCTATTGCCTGGAAATCCCCCTCCAAGGCTGGGGCACTGTATAATTGAGGTGGCTGGACCCTGCTCCCGCTTCACACAGCTCTTCTTGAAAAGGGAGAGCTGGGTGCACCTAACAGTAGTGCATGCAGCATTACCCATGTATATTATTGGGATAGGAAGAGTTGAAGAGCAGCCAAGCACTGTCTAAAATTATAGCCACACTCCCATGCATGCTGGTCACGCCCACTGGTGGCGTGGTGTGGAAACCCCCCTCTACAAATCCTGCGTTTGCCCCTGAGATTACCCGAAATTGGAGGGAGAGCAGAGCAGTCAGATATTTGGTACCTCAGGTCATCACCTGAATGGCCACATTTGTGCAATTTGGCCACTCTGGGCATCACCAAATTGCTCACACATCCGGACTGACACCCAACTTACCCTAAAAATTTCACTTCACCAAATTTTACCTCTAATTGTGTGTATGAGGCATTGAAGGAATCCTGACGCTTATTACAATCAGTGTCCAATTTGGCCACACACAGATGAGGGTCAAATTGTATTGGATGAGTTCCAGTCATTTGCCCACACAAATTTTCCCATCATTTTTGCGAGGTTTTGGTTTTAAGCAGGCCATACTGGACACATTCATTAGTGTCTAATTTGGCCCACACATGGCTAAATCTACTCTTCAATGCTTTATCCAAACAGCCAACTCTTTTCCTGCTACACTGAAGCCTACTGGTGTAGTCAGAAGATGACAACATACGCCACACACAGAAGATTCACCACACACACTGACATTGACATGTCAGGCCCCATGTCAGGTGCAACATCACAGCAATTGTAGCCAGCATTATAATTTGGAAATTTTGTCACAATGTGAAAAGATTATACATTTTTTGCAAATCACACTTGATTAAATATAACTTAAAGTGTGAATATTCTTCCTAAGGCCTATCATGTCTAGAAAGTACTCTGAGCTTCATCTTGTCACATTGGATGTCACACATCATACATATTTAAGTCTGAAATGTGTAATTTCTTTAACTATTTAACCAAAATATAGAGTATATAAGAAATATATAAAGGTGATAAAAACCCATCAAGCTATGTATTCTCACGTTATTCAACAAGGTGCGAGTTGAAAATGTGTCAACAATTTCAACTCTTAGTGAAACATAGTGAGACTCTAATAATTGTAAATCTTCTGTATATATTAGCAATGTTTATTTGCATAAATTAGTTGCCAAATTTTGCATACATAATTGTAATTTGAGTATATTTCCACGCAACCTTATCAAATAGTACAGATGGGAGGACAAATACACATAGAGATTCTCTTATTATATTACAGGCTTATCAACTGAAAATCTATGCCCTTGCATTACAATTTATTGCTATGTGTTCTACTATGCATTTTGTAATTTTTGATTGTCACTCTTACTTGATTGCAAGTTATGAGATTTTTATTTTTGTTTGGGACATGTTCAAATTTTATACAAGAATAGATTTGCTCTTTATAAATTGAAGCATCGCACAAATGCTGTTGAAAATCAGATATTTCACCTGTCCTTTGACATCCATCATCATCATCATCATCATTTATTTATATAGTGCCACTAATTCCGCAGCGCTGTACAGAGAACTCATTCCCATCAGTCCCTGCCCCATTGGGGCTTACAGTCTAAATTCCCTAATATAGACACACACTCACACACAGACACAGACAAACAGGGGGGCAGACAGAGACTAGGGTCAATTTTTTATTTTTTTTGTTTGATAGCAGCCAATTAACCTACCAGTATGTTTTTGGAGTGTGGGAGGACACCGGAGCACCCGGAGGAAACCCACGCAAACACAGGGAGAACATACAAACTCCACACAGATAAGGCCATGGTCGGGAATCAAACTCATGGCCCCAGTGCTGTGAGGCAGAAGTGCTAACCACTAAGCTACTGTGCTGCCCTGTGACATCCACTTGCCAATGGGCAGAGTGTCACCCAAGCCTTGGTAGGAAAACACTTTCCCCCATCGCTAATAGGGAAGACACCAGTGGCTGTTCAGCCAGGGAAGAGAGCCAGCACTGATTTGACACTGTGCAGTGCCCACCAACTTTCAAATCCGAATAGAGGGACTGCAGAGAATGGAACAAGTTCAGGACAGCCTTGCAACCAGTAGTAGGCTGGTATACAGTGGGATGCCATACCGCCACTTCTTCTACTGCTCTGATTGTAAATCTATCAAATTCCTTCCACTTACATTTTCCATACTGCCACTTCGAAATTTCCACTTTGACTACTGCTTGCAACATTATCACAACTGCCTTAGGCTTCCAAATATTATGCTTTCAGCTATTGGAATGCTACATTTTATAGTATCAGTCTTGTAAACATGGTGCTAATCAGAAAAAGATGACTGTTAACAAGGAGAAACACTGTTTCCCCAACAGAAGTCTCTAGGAAGCCCAGAACAGCAGTAGGAGTAGATAAAGGAGGGAGTATTCTCAACCGGATGGTTATTATTTTTTCCATTATCATTTAGTGAACCTTTTAGGGAAAAATATTTCTGTATATCCATAACAAATGCCTTAAATACCCATAACACTGAAATGGGATAAAAAAAAAACATGGGGCCTGAGTTTGAGTTAGGAGCAAAGCAAAGAAATGGAACAACTTTGCACCTGGACAAACCATGTTATAATGCAAGGGGTACAATTTCTTGCTTACAAGGGAAATACTGGCTGTTTTTGGGGTGTAGTACCTATTAATGTACTGACTACCCCGACACAGAAGACAACGACATGAGGATTCCGAATGAATATTACACCGACCTGGAAACAAACCTACTTACCGGAATGCAGATGACTTTAGCTCACGACTCCCTGTGTTGCCGGCTGGAGAAAATGACGTCATCAGCAACCGCGACTTGCCTTAAAGCGGCAATGGACAGACCCGCCTGTCATTTATGTCATGTAAGTACTGTTTTAGGGGTTATGGGTGTTAGGAATATTAGGGTTAGGAGTTAGGGTTAACCCTAATCCTAACCCTAACCTTAACCCCTAAAATAGTACTTACATGACATAAATGACAGGCGGGTCCGTCCATCGCCGCTTTAAGGCAAGTCGCGGTTGCTGATGAAGTAATTTTTTCCAGCCGGCAAGAGAGGGTGTCGTGATCTGGAGTCATCTGCATTCCGGTAAGTAGGTTTGTACTATTCATACGGAATCCTCATGTCGTTGTCTTCTGTGTCTGGGTGGTCAGTACTGTGATACTGACTACCACCGTTTTTTTCATGTAGCACACAAATATTTGATAGATATATTTTTACACTGAAATTAAAGTTGATCTAGGACATGCCCTACCCCAACTATAAATCTGTCGCAACTTTTTAAATTTACCTTCCCCTCTAATGCAACATGATTTTGAGAAGGTGCACAGTTACTCCTTCTCTCTGCTTTGCTCCTAACTCAAAATCGGGCCCATGATGGTTATAATTTAGCGTTAGGAGCAAATCCAGCTGTGTGTAACTTTGCACTAAGATAAAACAAGCTCAATGCAAGAGGTGTAAATGCATTTTTTTTGCATGCAGGGAAAACTGCCTACTTTTACATGTAGCACACAAACACTGGGGTTATTTATTTTAATACACCACCCTCACAAATCTAAATTTGTCCGCACATTTTAACTATGCCCCCACCCACCTACAGGGCAAAACATGGTTCTGGCAAAATTGCACTTTGTAGCTGGATTTACTTTCAACTCTAAATGAGGTCCTATATTCGCCAAGGGTGGAACTGCAGGGGGTGCTATAGGGCCCGAGGTGAAGAGGGCCAGACAATGACTAGACCCCCCTCCCTCTCTGAGGTCCCTGCTCTGCAGAGGCACACATGCTTAGAAGAGGACTCCTTTGTTAGGGAGCAGACAATGATATACTAGCCACGAGGGCCCCTCGTTCTTTTGAGCACAGAGCAGCAAGCCCAGGGGGCTAGTGCATCAACGTCGGGCCCCTATCTCTGTTTTGTTATGGACCGTGGCGATCACTGTTTTGAACCTGATATATGCATTTAGCAGTTCTTAACACTAAATTAATTGATACATTTGGTTGCAAATTTTGCTAACTGCAAAAACCAAACTTCTAGAATAAACTCATTCCTCTTTCACGGAGTCTACCCTTTGCTTTTTGCATGAATAAATTGCCAGATAACTTCTTGATCTGGAAATGACTGCACTGGATTAGAAACTCCTTTAACTGAAACATATTTATATAGTCTACAAGAACGGCCTTAAAACTTGAATTTTTAACCCGTATACATCTACAGTTTTAATAAATCCCATCTGGCTTATTCCCACTTATAAATACCACTGAATGCTGCCTTCAAAATAATCTGCATTGTTCTTTCATGTGAAGGGACAGCTCGCAGTGCATTAACTATAATTTAAGATGCATTAGTGTTTGTCATATATTGCAAGAAATCAAGCACTTTCAACAATGTCACTTTTGTTTTTGACATCCAGCTGCTATTTCTTCCTTGCGTTTAGATGTGAGGACACCGTATCTATACTTGCACTGAGGCAAGTGACAGTTCTTTATGTAATTGTAATGGCGCTATTGCTGTCTTTTTCCTTTAGACAGAGCTCTAGATTCACTGAACACCGATCTGACAATCTCTCTATGCCAACAATACATAAAAAAAAATGTCCTCATATAGGTAAAGTTATTTGGATTATTTCCTTACTTGCTATACTTTGCCACCACTCCTAGATTGTCACACACATATATTTTATATGCAGTCCATAGTAAATAAAACAGCCTAACTCTATACTATATTGTGTATTTATGAAAACATTGCTACACTGTGACTGGTGCGATTAGATGTTCAGTCTTTGTTATTGTACTTTTAGCATACACCACTACTAGGTTTGTCACTGCATCAATGTGTAAACACTTTTAAATAAGATAGACCCTGTCTGTATGGTTTATTGCTGTTTACTGAGCTGCAAACCCTTAAAGCTAAATTTTACAATCCTAAAAGTATGATGGCAAAGAGATGTGTAAAGCAAAGTCATTTTTAGGATTTAGTGATCTATTATTTATACAGCTGCTGCGTTACGATATTTCCTTTTCTAAAAATCTCTGAACAAATAAAAGTGCGTTAGACGAGCATGTGTATGGGCATTCATTTTTTGGTGAGCAACCAATACTATTGCAAGTGTTGTTATTAAAAGCAAGATCCTATCAACCCTAGTATAAGCTATACCATTGCACGTGTATGTGATTTCACTATACGTATTTCCTAATCTATTGCCTCTTGTTCTATGTAAAAAGGAGGAACCAGGTTGGGTGTAGGAATATCTTGTTGAGATTCTAGACAAAATAATTGCAAATCTAAGTAAATCAGTGAGTCTCGATTTGTTTTGATAAAAACAGAAAATAATATTCACATATTTGGATACTGTATTAAAAGGCCTGAGTTAGGTGTTGCTCACTCAACCAGTTGTAAGGCAATTGATGTCAGTGACAACTATGCAGATATGTGTAGGCAGATGTGTCAGCAATAACTAGATTAATCTTCTGAGAATTTTGATGCACAATAAAACATTGCATTGTGATCTATTCCACGTCACCTCTGAAGACTTTCAGCAGAAGCAGCAGAAAATGTTGACTATATGTTAGAGATTTAAAAGTTATTGTAGTACATGAAGGTATCTTTCTAGTCATGTGAGCAACTCCCCCTACAAGTATTGGAAGCTCAGTCATACTGATATCCTCACAAGATCATCATCAACATCAACATTTATTTATATAGTGGCAGCACAGTCTGTAGCGCTGTACAAGACGATACCTTTTCCAATAAAAAGTGCAACAACGTACAAATTAACATTATTTCCACGCCCAGTTCGGTTGTTCAATGCTACTGCATAAGTATCACCTAGTAATACATTATGATTTTATATAAAAAGAAAAGTGTAGCAATATTACTCTACATATTTTTTACCCCTTATACAACATTGAAATATTTTGCACATATTGAAGTTTAGGTCACAACTTGTGTACACAGTTATTATAATGGCCAATCCTAGGGTTTCATTTGAATGAGGAAATTAAACTGAGAGATTATTACTATGAAAAGGTCGGGACTGTAGTAAAAACAAATCTTCCTCAATGTGGTGGCTTTTTATACAAGTTTTCAAAGAGATTAAAATGTCTTCCAATTATATGATTACATTATATAAAGGACAAACACTATTTTGGTTGAAAATGGGTTAAAAACACAAATCATAAAAGTGGTGTCCTAAGCAAAAATAAATAATACAAACTTGCATATAAAATAAGCACTCAACATTCATATATTTTGTCAAAACCTTACATGACATTGTAGACTAATTACCTCTTCATACAAACACTCTCTAAGGCTATTTACACTATTGATTGGAATAGAGTGGATAATGGTTGCTTTACCGTGCATTATAGTCATTCCTATAATAAAGGAAACCAATATAGGCTATTGGAAAGAGTGGGAAATTGATGATACAATAATAAATGGAACTCACACAATATGAAGGTCAAATTCTTTATTTTTATCCTTATTCTGCTACACATCACCCCTCTTATGAACTTATTGTTAGAATAGAAGGAACAGGAACGTAAAGACCTAAGACTGTGCAATAGTCACTGTGATTTTTACTTATTTTCTTGTACTGATGATAATGTGATTTTAGCATTTTATATACACACAAACACACACAATTTTATCTAACTTAAAATAGCCCATTATACAGCCATGACATCATTACATCTAAATCATAGTTTCTTCTTCCCCTTCCTGTTGTGTCCTGACACCAAAATGACACGTATACTCCGTGCAAAGCGTAAAGAAAACTTTTTTTTATCTTAATTTGTTTTTAGTCTAATGCTGCTATTTGATGTCACTTCAGTTGAGCTTTTTCAGGCCATACCACAGACATTATTACAGAATCAGATCAGGACAGTGATGTATAGTAATGTTGTGTTTTTTAACCTACGTAGACATACAGGAGATATTATAATAATGTGCCCATTCCTAAGAAAGCCAAGTAATGTCTACAAGGCTGGAATCACACACAACTTGTTTTTTATGATATGCAAAACCCTTAGCGATTCTGTAAACTGTGAATGGCATAGAAGCAGCAGTACATAATACCTAATTAATTGCAATTCTTTTTATAGCAGACAATTGTTTGGAACATAGAATGTCAAATAATGCACTTTTCTGAGAAAACCCGGGGCACCTTAGATTACGTTAAAATCACAAAATGAATATACCAATATAATATTTTACATCCACAGCTCATTTTTTTTCTATAGTTAAAAAAATGTGAAAGTAGCAAATATGGAGAAGTCCTATGTATTTTTATAGTATATGCACTATTCATCTCACACTGTTCCTTCCCCCATTCACAACTCGCTATTTTGCTTGTAAAGGGTTTTAATTTTGTTTTGTTTTGTGCTATATTTCCAGGTTTGTTGGTCACTATATATCTTTATACAATGACATATTGAGAGCGCAACTGCATTATAAGAGGCTGACTTCTAAAAACTGCTGCAATACAATGTGACTCCTCCTTATGTAGCAAGTCTAGGATGATAATACTGAATTTTGACCCCTGCTTTGAATGACGTATAAGTGGGAGGAGAACTGGGTGAAGGAAAAAACATCTATTCCTATTATTACAACACAGGAAAGTTTGGCATTATTTTTTTTTTCATGATTTTAATTGTGTTCTTTTTTTTATTTTTTTATGTTATATATTTGCTATTATTATTGCTACAGACCTTGATTACATACCCTTTACAATACCTAGTTTAATCTTGTATGTAATGAGCATCATCACCAACACTTTAGTGTCCTGTCATATTTCTTTACAGTATCATGTGATGCATCAAAAGTGAACAATCAAATTCACAATTTAACTGTGCTTTCATTTCTAGTTGTCTTGTTGTACTAGTACAAGTGACTGACATAGGAGGACATGTGCAGGGGAAATATGGTGTAAAATAGATATAGTTTATTCCTGGAGAAAACATAAATCAGAAGCTACATTTATGTATTACAACTTCTGAGGATTTTCCATTCAGTCGATAGATCTGGTGAATGATATTTGAGAAATTATTATAGTCCAGTGGCAACAGCTATATTGGTATCCTTTATACTCACTAAAATATTTTTTACCATACTAGGTCATTTTATATTCATATTATTAAAAGCCTTTATCAAATTATTTAAAACGCAAATGCGGTTTAAATCAAGCTGCAGAGGATACAAGGGATGGATATTGAATGACTAAATGGCAGTTTGGGAGTTTTTACAATATTGTAAATACACAAATGAAACAAACTACTGATCCTAACTATTTAGGTGCTTTCTAATAGACCATGGTTATTATTTGGAAGTCTACCCCCCAAGGTCATGTACTATGTATTACTAATGTCATGTTATTTTCACAAACCCACAACTACTGCTATAGAATGTATCTAAATAAAAACCAACACCTGCAAATTTTAATAATTATTGTAATACAAATATCTGTATTGTGTATTACACTGAAAAAAATCTTTGTAATAGCAGTTACATATTTATAATACTTATTTTCTTTCCAGTGTTTATTTTCTATGAAAGATGACAACAGCTGATATCGCCACAGCTTATTTTCCAACATAAAGTGATATACATTGTATATCGTAATACCACATCCTACATCAAAATGCATAAAACTAAAATGGAATTACGGAATATCCTTTGGGGAAAAAAAAATATATTAAAACAGACATAATATAAAGAAAAATGTATATAATCCTTATATGACAACACTTGATTTTTTTTCCTCCCCTTTGTATCCTTTCATAAGAAACAATATGTAAAAATATTCAGCTACTTTAGTCTTTAAAGTCAATAAATAAAAAGCAATTTAAATTACATTTAACAGCATTTTTGCTAATGACTATAATTTGTCACAGGGTATGCCTTGCCACTATTGAAATTTAGACATACTTTAATTGCCCATGGGGTAAGATGCCTAATTATAAAAAAAAAAAAAAAAAGTTTAGCAAGCACCATACAAGATGACACAAAAAGTGCAGCAAAGCGGTCTTTGAAATGTTCACTGGGAGAATTATCTGTCTCTGCTCTTTATCACTGCAATCAGCTCATCTAGAGCATTTATTAAAAGACATGAAGTCTATTGCATACAAATCCTTCATGGATGACTATTTTACATTTAAAACAAGTACAGGACCTGCTATTATCAAGGTAATAAAAGTAGCATTAACCAAACTGTATTTATCCATATTGTTTTGTGCTCATCTGAGACAATTAAAAAAAAAACTTCAAATAAATCTTAATTTTTATAAAAAAAGTAAGTTCAGCGTCATCAGCCTGGTGAAAATGGTCTAAAATGAAGTAAACGTGACAAGTACGTGAAGGAGGTTGTTAATTAAATAGATCTAAGGTATTTTTGGGCAATTCATGAAAAGTCAAACACACACACACAAAAAGAGATTTTGATTTTGAAAATGAAGAGGCAAAATGCACATGATAGTACACATTCAGGGTAACTTGTATCCATTTACATCCAGCTCGATTAACACCTGTGTGGTTTTAAGTTACATGTTCCTGCAGAGCAAATGTCAAATGAAGGCATTTGCAGAGACCTTAGGAATTTTAAGGGAAAAAAAAACATAATGGATTTAACCCTTACACTGCTAGAACATTCCCTTTCCCCCAATACAAAAAAAAAAAACAACCATCCCTTTGTGAGCCAGAATGAAGACTGCCACTACATGTAACAAAACAAGACTGCAGGTATTACCAAACATATTTCTTAACATAAAAAAAATGATGCAAATATATCAATAGATGAGCAACGTAATCAGAGTTCTGAGTTTGTTTATCCACCATAACATTTTAAATAAATAGATTCTTGTAAAGAAAAATATTATAATAAATCATTACCACTTTTGGTCTTTTTTTTTTACCTCGCTTTTCTCGACAACTAAGTTATTTTGCTTTAAATTTAAAATGTGTCACTGAAGTGCAAAGGTTACGCAGTAAGGTTAAATGCTTGTGGCCATTTCTAATAAACAGAAAATGGCTTTGAAAAAGAACAGAGAGCAATTGTTGTGTATTGACTGAGTTAACATATCGTATAGACAAAGTAGAACTTGATTACTAATACCAAATGGGTTTCATCTTATTCCCCTGCTGCAGAAGCTACTACTGACATTGCAATACAAAATACAATATGATCGTACATGAACAATTTCCCATATTAATTAGATCTTAATTTCTCCTTAAACACTTTGTTTCACTTTTTTTTTTTTTTACCAGTGCCTGGATATACCATTTGCCCAATGGGTAAATTAAATATTTATAAACACTTAGTTCAAATTAATAGATGAACAATACTGGGGGGAAAATAATAAAATCTGAATAAAATATATGGAGCTGAAAGACTCATTTACATCATGATACAAAGACACAGACAGGGAAAGTAATAAGTAACTGCAATACTAATCTATCTATCTATCTATCTATCTATTACTCACACACACACACACACACACACATAAATCTATCTATCTATCTATCTATCTATCTATCTATCTATCTATCTATCTATCTATCTATCTATCCCTCTATATATATTTATATATATATACATACATACTCCTCAATATCTAGCTGAAGGATGAAACAGGCACAAAGAAGTGTAACAAAAAAAAAACTGTTACTAAGCCCAAATATATTATATATAAAATAGTTTAAGGTGTCAAATGCCATTAAACAATATATAAACTCTATTAGATAACACTTAGATGTTTATTCTATTATTCAAAAAGATGATTCAATTAAAATCCCACTAAATAATAATAATTCCAAACTGTAGTTGTCAATGTACGCTATTGATTTCTTTGAAAGGATAGCTAAATTGAAGCTTTAAGTCCCAAAGCAATAAACAAAAAAATGTATGGATACTTGTCTTATTTAATGATTTTGTGTGCATGTAAATTAAATAAAACCCGAGTGTACGTTGCCTGGAAATATATATATATATATATATATATATATATATATATATATATATATATATATATATATATATATATATTTATACACACACACACATATATATATATATATATATATATATATATATATATGTGTTACATACATACACATAATAAACATCAATGGAACTGGAGGCTGTAATAGGTAGATCCATTTAAAATTCAAGATGAAGGGCCCCAAACACACCAATTTATGCTCTTGCTTGAGCAGAGCATAGGGAATGCTGATGTGCTCTGGAGTCTGCTGTGCATGCTAAAGATTCATTCCTCAAATAGTGGCCCTCCTGAGCTGAGCATTAAACAGGGACAAAGAGGCAAACAGCGGGGGCTTCTATTCATGCTTCAAAACCCAAAGCTGTAAAGCCAACCAAAATCATGGCCATTAAATGGTGCACTTTTAAACCATCCAAACTCTCTTTTTATTTCCCTTTAACCTATTCCCTAATATCTTAAGTCTTTTGATCCTCTAATGGTCTTCTTCAGTAAACGCTGGACTAAAGCACATCAGTAGTAAAAATCAGCTATTTAGAAACCAAACTGTGATTCCCATAGTATTACAATATTGAATGAAGTGTTGCCTATTTAAAAAAAAGATTGGATTAAACATAATGCTTTTCTTTCCCCTTACGTTGGTAACAGTGAATCAATCTAAAATGACCAAGCACCAGTCCACACTCAGCACTGACAGTGGTAACAACTACCTACATTTCACAGGGTGTAAAAAAAAGAGCAAAGACAATAAACTGGGATAATTGTGAAAATAAAGTTATATTAGAATGAATTTCAAGAACATACAAAAAATATTGCGAGAAATAAATACATTACATAAAAGTTGTTTTTTTGTTTTTTTTCCTCTGAAACCTTGAATGATTTTGGAGTAACAAAGCTATTCAACATGAATAAGATAATCTATAACACATCTCATAGAATCCAGAAATATGCTATTGTACATATTTATATATAAATATATATATCTAAATATATATATATATATATATATATATATATATAAATATATATAGATAGATAGATAGATATATATATCTATATATATATATATATAGATATATAGATGTAATATGTGTGTATATATATATATATATATATATATATATATATATACATATATATATATATATATATATATATATATATATATATATTTATATATACACATATATAGATATATATCTATATATAGATAGATATAGATATATATTCTCACATATGTACTCACAGGCAATTTAATTAAGACTGTACAATTTACATTTTTCTTAACAGAGAGGAAAACACACCGTGCAGCATCTTAGGTGAATAGCATAAAATTAGTTACGGACCTTACAAACAACCTCAAATAACAAATTCTTTATATTCATGTGCGAGCATAGACGTTGTGCAAATGCACACAGCACTAACACATATTACAGTATTATGTTGTGTAAATGGTAAACCGTAATGATGATAAGGTAAAGGGCAATATATCTCTTCTAGGGTTTGTAAATTGAACTGTAAACATTGATTACCCTCTGTCCTTGCCCTGCAGGCAGCTTCTATTAATTAACTGATAGCATTTTATCAGGAGTATAATGGGAAAGAATTGTTCCTCTTTTTCTTTCAGTATAAAATGTGAGCGTTTGGAGGACCCGCATTCACACTTTGCATTTTAACGTCCACATGTAGTAATATTTATGAGATGTGCGATTACCTGGAGCCTAGCTTAGTAGTCACTCCAAGGTTTATTGGAATTAAAGATACAGATGATTACTTATTAAACCTATGTAAAGTTGCTTAATGAACTATGTAATGTGTCTTCTCACTTGCATGTGTGAAATACAAAACTAAGAGTTTATCAAAAGTAAGGGAACCTATATTTTTTATTTGCTGGTCACTGGGAACTGAATTCAAGCCTTTTGTTTGGTAATAACGACAGGCATTAGTTTGTTTAAACACAGAATACATTTTTAACATGGCAATACTGCGGGGGAAAAAAATATGTTTTAACATTTTTTAAAATGTAAAAATGAAATATTTTCAAAGTATATAATTAAATGTATATACCTTCTTTGTTGGTTTGTTGGCTCTTTGATTTTTCCCAAGGTGTGATAGATTTGTCGTTTTCTTCTCCCTCCAGCAATGATTTCTCATTAGGCATGTACCAGGTAGAATTATGCTCTGCCATGAGAGAGTCAAGGTCTATCGTACTCATAGAATTTTTGACATTGTCAGAGCAACAACTGTTCAATTCACTGTCCACATTTTGAGCAGTACAGTCATTTTTTTTATTCTTCATCCCCAAGGGCTGGTCTTCAGAAATGCTGAACTGCTGTCTCTGAAGCTGTATCTGTGCTTGCAGTATCTCTAGAGGGTGAATCTCATCCTGGGTTGATGTGCTAGTTGGAGTGCGGACCTGTTCCATCCCTGGTGTGCCAGGGTGGCCAGCCCCAGTACTGCTCAACCCATAACTGTCCGGGAGAGAGGTAGTGTTATTTAGCAAATTTAGACCCATTGTTTTTTGTCCATTAAGAAGTCCATGTTCACTCCTCTGAAGTTTTGGAGACCCTGTTACCAAAGGACAACTATTAGGTTTAGATATGTTGTTATCTGAACTGGAAGAAACTTCCTCTTCATTACCATAAGTAGTGTTGACATCTTCTGAGAAGTCAACATGAGGTGAGCTACTATCTGATTTAGCCACGCTTTGAATTCCACTGTCCAAAGATGACATGTGATCAGGTTGGTCACTAAGAAGCAACTCACTACCTTTACCCCAAGATGGAGATGTTAGAGGCTTGTCGTGTGGAGTCACAATAGGTTCTACTGAGTTTGCAGATTGGCCCTGTTGCCCTGGGCTCACAACAGCACCCCCACTATCTGCAGAATATTTATCAAAGTAGTTACCTGGGCTTACATGTCCACTGTCTCTTTTTCTCCTGCCCCTCCCACGTCCACCACCAGTCACTGGTTTGCCATCATTTCCAGGAGTAACTTCAATATTATAGTTTGGAGAAAGACTGGTTTCTCCCTGTGTTGGTTGAGATGTCCCACTTTGCCCTGTAGACTTACTGTTGTTACCAGAAGCACCAGGACCCTGATTGCCTTGGGAGGTGCCTCCAGGGAAATAGTCAGAACTAGTATTATTCCCACTGTTACTATTTAGTTCAGTCTCTGTTTGGCTCAATTTTCTTTTTCCCTCTGCTTGGCTTTTTTTATTAAACGTTACATTGAGGTTTGGGGCACCTAAGCTAGCAATCATGTTCTGACAGGCTGTGGAAAGTGCAGCTAAGCAGCTTTGTCCAAACATATTTTCTTTCGTACTGGACTTGTTGAATGAACCTAGGGAAAGTGCCCCTAATTTGCTGGCTGTTGAGCGCTGGCTAGCTTGGAAGTCTGACTGTGGTGCGTAGGAACTTGGGGATGAATTTACACCTGGTGGATTGTGTGGTGTTGACTGTCTACTTGATCCAACAAATGGAAATCCTGACTGCTGACCTATGGCTGGTGCTGTGAAATCTGGAGCGCCCCTTCTGTCAGTCGGGGTACTGTTCATACCCACCCCGCCGCCCGGTGATTGCATTTGTGAAAGGTTAGCCATGTTGTTTCCAAACTGAGAGTGTATACCTGGAGAATGCAAGGCCTGAACATGTCCTTCTCCGGGCAAACCCAAAGGCTCCTGAATACCCATCCTATTAACTCCTGGCCTAAAAAGCATATTTGACCCATTCTGCTGCAAATTAATATCATGGGCTGTAGGATCTGCGGGCAGATTTGACCCACCCATCCTTCTTTGCAGAATATCTCCAGGTGGATGAGGTCCAGGAAACCACGCATTTTCCTGACCCACATGTGGATTCTGGGGGTCAAAATTACCAATCCTCCCTCCTTCACGATCAAAGTTAGGCTGTGGCATACTCCCTACTGGAGTTCCATGGACAATGCCACTTTGGTTAACATCTCCATGATGGCCCAATTGCTGTAGATTAGCCTGTCTTATTCTCTGTTGTTGGTTTCTGGAAGCCATTTGTTTAATCATCATTGCTGCGTTTTGCCTCTGCTGAATGGACTGGTGATCAGTGCCAGGGTGTTGAAGTGCTGGACCAGTGGGGAAACTTTCTGGCACTTGAGGAGTGTATTCACCTGGGAGACCAGGGTATGTGGAGGGAGAAAGGTGACTGTCAATGCCAGCATTGTGAATGCTGCTGTTATTCCATGCAGCACAGTTATCAACACCATGGTTATTCGGAAAGTCAAACCTAGGCCTTTTAGTGACATTCATATACGGAGCATCAAAGTGTTGCAATCTTTGATTTGGAGGCTGCTGTGGAGGTGCTTGCTGTATATTGAACATTGACTCAGAGTATGGATGCATATTTCTATTTTCTAGTCTCTGAATAGGGTATTCAAACTGTGAATGCTGGCTCTGCATCACTGGTGCATTATCCTGCAAGTTTGGGTTTGAGGTATTGCCTTCTGTTTGCTGTTGCCTCGTAATTGCTGGCGGGCATGAATTTTGCCTGGCAAGTAAACTTGTCTGCTGCTGTTGCAGGAGTGGGTGCCTGGCATTTACTGCAGGCTCCATGCCCACAGGTATCTTTCGAGCACCTCCAAACCTCTCAAAGAATACCCCATGTTGTTGCTGTGGATGAACTTTAGTCATTCCCACTATGCCAGGAGGTCTAGGCAAAACAGAAGCACCAGGGAAGGAACCAGTGGGTACCTGCCTCCCAGCACCATAATGGCCCTCTGAATCGGAAGGAGAAAACACAGGTACCTCAAAGTGTCCTGACGGACCATCGCTGGGATAATTGTATTCCAGTGGATCAACACTTCCTTGATTGTGGATTCTCCTTTGTTCCAAATTGTGAGAATCAGAAGACGTGGATGAAGGAAGCCCATGAAAAGAGGCAGCACGGTTTGGAGACTGGTCTAGGGGAAGGCAAGGAGCAGGGACAGCATGGTTAGAGGCAGTAGAGTTAGGGTGCTGAAATTCAGATATATTACCTGATCTCTGCTGTCCAAAGCCTTCACCTGACTGGTTCTCTGCAATCTGTTCATACCCTTCACCAAAGGCTTGTTGATTTCCAAGATTATTGTTATAACCCATAAGTCGACCACCATGCAAACAAGATGCCGTGGCATCAGGCCCACCAAAGTTGCCACTGAAGTGAGGATGATGCTGGTGAGGATGGGTGTTTGGGTGACCGTGATGATGCTGCTGGTTGTTGAAGAAACCATGAACAGGCTGCGGTTGCATCCCACTAGCATGGATATCTGAGTGTCCCCTGGCATGATACCCATAAGGCTCTCCGTTTAAATTGAGGTTCATGCCTAACATGGAAGGTTCGTTCAAAGCTCCGATAGAAGGATCAACAGCATTCGGCGTCCCCCCGGAGTGGAATGCAGGGTTTTTGTAATGAGAGCTCATATTCATCCCGGGCTGAGAGAAGTTTCTCTCTCCTTGGCCAGCGCTTCTGCTATTGATCTGTGGCTCAAACTGCTCCAGCCCAAACATAATTCCAAACTGATCAATAAGTCATGACAGTTCTTCCCACTGAAATTGCTATTACACTCAGTCCTCCAGATGCCAGAAAAACAAATACGATCTGTGAAAATAAGTAGCCCAGAGAGCGAGGAGTCGCTGGCTTCATGCAGATCTCTGCACAGAATCCAAGTGTGAGAAGTATACGCGATGTTATGTGGAGCCCTCACAGATGAGCTCACATGTTGTAATCTGATAGGGCCTGTGCTGTGAGATCACAAATAAACACTTTCTGTCTGGATCTCATGCAGAGCTCAGGAACAGCCACCAAAACACACGTCCCAAATACACCACAATAGTCCCGAAGTGGTTGTTCAGCACCACGAATGGCAAAAGTCCTGGAAATACTTCAGTCACAATCGATCCGTGCAAATACTACTAATGATTATGAAATGAACCCTGCTGCTCAGTCCTTGACAGTAGACGAGTTTAGCTGTTCTCCTGCAGACATTCAGCTTTCAGTTGGATTTCCCTGTAGATTGTCTTTGGAGCTGGGTATGTCCAACCGATTGCAACTTTCAGCTGTACCACCTGCATTGTCAGTGTTAGCTGAGCTCTGCAGTGTGCCCGTGTGCCATCTGACTCGGTGCTGATCTCCTTGGCTATCACGGGCAAAGCAGCGATCGGCCCTCCTGTCAGCAAGGTGCAGTCACTTTTGTTCCTCTATACAGTGGCCGCAGCAATGGCTTTAGTCCCCTGTCGGTTGCGGCTCCCAGGACCAGTGTGCACGGCACGAATGATCGCTCCTTTTGTTGTGCCCTGTATGCAGAGCTGCCAGGCTCGGAGGCGCCCTTGTGTGGAGCAGATGTGTCCGGCAATGTGAGATACCTCACTCTGTGTGTCTCCCCTCGCCGATCAGCCAGCCCCAGAGAGCAGCAACAAGTTTTGCATTTCAGCAATCAATTCCTCACACTAGCTCCTAGCCAATGTCAGCGGAGGGGGCGCGGCTGTCTCTTAAGGTGGTCCTGCCACATTACAGCAGTAAAACACCTATAAAGATCTGCCATTTATTTCCATCATATAACAATATAGCTGGGTGAAATCGAGCCTGTCCGTCTGTCTTTACTTAGATGAGCATGTCCCGTTCCTAGAAGTGCAGCTGACTGCTGGGAGAGCAGCTATATCTATCAGTAAGCAGTTTCCTTTTGTTACTGGCTCCCCCTCGCATGCAATACAGGCTGAGAACTGGCACAAAGAGACAAAACAATGTGCTTTTTTTTTTGGAGGTGTGGGGGTCACAGGATGGCAGGACGGCTTGTTACAACCCTGTAATGACAAGTCAGACTAGTTCAGTTACACTGTGTATTGGGATTTCTGCAGACTGTCCTTAATGCACTTGCTGAAGTTTTGGTAGAGATGAATCAGTCTTGTCTCTGTGGGATCATCATCTCATACCATGCATAGATCATTTATATGTTTGCAATGCAGTCGTTTCAATATTTGGGAATAATTCCCTCTTCTCCTTTGTGTGCATTCATTAAAATTCTCTGACACGAGTCTGTTAGAATAATGACCTACTTACCTGGATATAGTACAGTGTATTTTTATTTAATATGTTCTGACATGCTGGCACTTACAGATCTGTTATAGGCACAAGCTACAAAAACTTTCATTCTGTGTGTACCTTCCCATTCCACTGCTGAGCTGTTCCAAGTATGTGATCTTTTATGTACCCCTCTGTATTTATCATTCACTGTGGATATTGCTGGACTCGGATGCTAGACTTGCTGTTACCATGAATGTAACCCTAGCATACGACTTCAGCTATTAAATATATCAAATAAAAATCGTAAAAGCTTATTTTAACATACTAAATTGGTTTATAGAGGACAAAGGCTTCTTAAAGATCAATTAGTCCGGTGCAACTATGATGTAAAATTGTTGTGATACAAAAATCGATAATTGTAATTTAATATCTTTCCCTGATCTTTATGAAATATTTATCTCAGTTAAAGCATTCACTTATTTTACGCTGACTGGCAAGTGGTAAACTTCATAGTGGAATGAGATTTAACAAAATAAGATCACTGTTTTGTAAATAACTAATACGTATAAATAAAATGTATCAGTGTTTATTCAATAAATTAAATCACTTTTCTTACCCGGTAACCAGAAACGCTCGTATGAACTTTAAACACAATATTTAAAAGCGTGTTTGTACACTTTAAATTATGTATAAGTGTAAAGTATAAAATGTTACTATTTAAAACAAAAGTAAATACAAATCGCTGTATTTAGCACCCACACCAACACTGTTCAAAGTAGAGTCGTATTTCTTATATAACAAAATATAACATTTTCTTTTATTTAAAAAAAAATATTAGCATTAAACATCCAGGTATTATGGGGAAATTCGTAACGGGTTATAAGGTGCAATGATAGACCTGTAATCAATTAAACGCTGCTAGAACACAATATTACAAAATAATAAATAAAAATAATCTAAGTCTTGACATGTGTAAATTAAAGGAGGAGGAAGCCAATTTGTATATTGCAGCAGATTTTAAAAGGATTTTTCTGCAGGATCTGGATGCTGTGCTGTGATTAAATATTGATTTTGTGTAATTAGTTTTCATGTGAACTATCCTCCTTGCTGATGGCTTAGAGATTTCAGAAGTAGAAAAGAAATGGATTTGGACATGGAAATTATTACTTTGCAAAGTGACGGGAGAATGGGGACTTGCGATCCGTTCCTTGGCACAGTTTATAGGGTATATAAAATGAGAACATTCATGTACAGTGCAGTACGATAACTGAATCTAGATACCGATCAATGATGTATATATATATATATATATATATATATATATATATATATATATCCATCAGATGAACACACAATCATACTGTAGATATATTTGATTAACCAAACAATTGTCCTAATTATCCCATTAATTGAGGGACACTTTTTAGAAGTCTTCTAATCAAATTGCAAGTTTCTAAATTGCATCAGATGTATTATGCAGGCATTGGGAATGTCTTCTTTTGTTGTGCTTTTATAATGCATTTTAATGTTGGTAAATGGCATCTTTATAACTTGTTTTTCATCAACATAAAAAGGCAGATCTAAGACTAATTATCAGTAGCCCAAGTCCAAAAGGGTTCTATCTCATTATATGTAACAATGATTTTTTTTTTTAGTTCAAAGTCAGTTCAAGAGGAGCGGATTTCTTCTTATAAGATTGTACGAATGGGCCACTGAGCTAGTAGCACTTTATTTTTCCCAAACAGCCACACTGCCCCCTAGCGCACAAAAAGTCAATGTGAGCTAAGGTAAGAAAAACGTCCACGAGGTAGCAATTGATTTGTACAATTCATTTTAAAGTAACTTTTCTTTTAATGCCTTATTTTAATATCATACAGTCATCTGCGGTGCTGAACAAATTAGTTACATTTATAGAGGCGCTAGGAAGCCTGTTTAGAGCATGGTATTTACAACAACAAAAAATCTATTTTCTTCTGGAACTAGCAGAGAATATTCTCTCGGGAAACGCAGTCCTTATGAATATTCCAGCAGCGTTTAGACCTTGTGGCCTGGTAGCTAGGAATTACATTCACTATCACATTTAATAGCATTTCCATAATATTACATCCATTTGCATAGGGGTAAAGTAAGTTGATAGCCAGAAATACATCATATATTCTGCTACTAAATCCGAATTTCACCCCAGTTTCTTTAGCAGTTTTGTTTTCTTTCAGTGGAACTATTTCATTATGCTAACTATATTTTTTATTGCCTTTAGATTGAAATCTCACATTAAAGGCTAGCATGTAGAATTTCTCAGTATATATATTGCAAGTAAGCCTGGTATGTATTACAGCTCTATATTATATTATGCAGTGTTATATTCACGTAGTCTATTTAAACAAAGCCATGTTTAAGTAATTTCATAAATATTATTTCATGCGCTGTCTGCCAACAGCCTTTTGTAAGGAAGCGTTATCTTAGTAAATTGTTACTGTAATATAATATTGTCCCATAATATATTGTTCTCTTAATAAGGTTATGTATTCTATTCCACAAATCAAGTCTTCAATTCTCCACCTGACAAACATATTTATGATCTGGTTTTTGTATTAAAAATTAATTATTTTAATTTCAAGCTCCTATGTGTCCCCTAGTGGTGAAAATATTTAATATGTAATAAGCAAATTAGTATGAGTCCAGTCCATCAATAAAATTTGTGTAATTTTAAATAAATCATAACTCCATTTGATTAATAGTACAGAAATAAAATATCATCTTGCATGCTCCTCTGTTTAATAATTTGGAATCACAGGGATTATTGCATAATATAGTGGCATTTTCACAAAGCACTGTAACCCATAGCAACCAGACATTTGCGTTAATTTTCTAAACTGCACTAAACAGTCTGGTTGCTATGGGTTGCAGTGTATTTGTATATATTGCACCATGATAAAAAAAAAATCTAAATGTGTATGCATCCAGGGCCTGATTTTGAGTTAGAAGCAAAGAAAAGGAGCAACTTTGCACCTGGACAAACCATGTTACAATGCAAGGGGTACAAATGTACTTATTGTTTTGCATGCAAGGAAAATACTGTCTGTTTTTTCATGTAGCACACAAATACTTGATAGCTTTATTTTTACACTGAAATTTAAGTTGATCTATGACATGCCGTATCCCAACTATAAATCTGTCCTTACATTTTAAATTGACCTCCCCCTCTAATGCAACATGGTTTTGCCCAAGTGCAAAGAAACTCATTTTCATTGCTTTGCTCCTAACTTAAAACCAAGCCCCCAGTGTGTCCCAAAAGAGAGCCTGGCACAGCTGCTGGTTCTCGTTATGAGACATCTCGCGATTTAATCAATTAGCCGGGCACAGGCTACCTAGAATATAGACAATTACTAGCAGTAAATTAGTGATAATGCTATTGTTTGCAGCACACAGAAAAATGACAAGCTATTAATATGAAGGAGGAAAGCTACAGTATTGACAAATGCAGCTAAATGCAGCTGCATCCTTCATTAAAAATATTTAAATATAATTTAAAGACAAGCTTGCAGTTCCCAGGACTGAAGTTATGACTGTATTATTATATTTATAAATGTTAAATTGTTTTTATTATTTTCTTCTCTATTTTGCTTCAAGCCGTTTTTACAGCTGACTGTAGAAAGCCAAGATAATTATGCAGCCTCTCACCTTCAGGTATTGTGGCTGATTTACTAGACACTTGATTTCATTAATCTAACTTGGACCAGCTAAAACTTGCTGCTGATTGGAAGTTATAGGTTGCAAAAAAATCCTTCCCACTGGGTCTAGATGTATTGAAGTGCTTGTTTTAAATGGGTATTATACAGAAACACCATTTATCTTAAAAATATACAGTACATACATGAATTATTCTTACTCAATAGAACTCCCATGTCAGAAACATTGTTTTGTTTTTTAATGTTATTGTTTGATAAAACATCAGAAATATTATATCACTTGTCATGGTAAATGTTCGAAAATGGGACCCCTTTGCCTTTTGGATTTATGGCTAATATTGAATTTGCTATAACTGATAAGTATGTCAGCCCCATTTATATTAATAAAGGCAAATATGGAACAATAATAACAAAAAAACCTACAATACTTACATAAATGCAGGATCGGTGAGAAATTAAGGGCTATATTCTGCATGCATTAACATTTGCTGATTGTATTGCAGAGTTAAAACTAGAGGTCTTATTGGCCATATTTTCAGACATTCTCTGTTATATTCATTGTTTTGTTCTTTTTAGCTGTATTGAATGAAAATCAGTCAAATTCATTAGACACCTTAGTAATTTAGAAATAACTATAGATGCTGCTTTATGGATAAGAGGTACATGAAGAGGTCTCAGATAGATAGATAGATAGATAGATAGATAGATAGATAGATAATGCAATTTATAACTGAAAATATGTTATGCCTTCATGACAATATCAAATTGCTTAGTGTAGTTCTGGCCGTAGTATTCCCACTAATTTGCATTCCATACCCACAACCTTGATGGTAAACACAAGTCAAAAAATTAAATATGCTAGAACCTCACGCAGCATTTTTCAAAGGTCCGTTTTTGCCTCAGAAATAACAATATATTTATATAAATCTACTTAAGCAGTTGACCTTGTTTTACATCCACAAGTAGTTTATATTTCTAAATGGTTTAAATGTGTTTGCGATTCAATGTAAGCTCGAGAACCCTATGTGGTGTAGTGCTACAAAAAATGTACTTTATATCTAGTCATACTGGAGTCATTGAAGCAAAGCTGTAATCTTACTGCTGAGAGCATCTAAATGCATTTGTTGGCCTAACATTCCTATACTGCAAAAACAATAATATTGCATTTAGTAGACAAAACTGAAAACTAATGGTTAAAATAAAAGGTTCCACCTACAGAGTAAATATCGGGTGAATGTGCTTACAGTAGCAGTTTCAGCTGTTAATCTATTCGGATGGCCTGTACTCCATATGGACATATAGATGTGTTAATATTTGATTATTCAGATTTTTGGACAGCAGTTGAAGTTGTTACATTCCTAGAGGAGTGCTGATGATGATGTACATTTTCTCTTAGATGTAGGTCGTGGTTCTGACTGGGCCACACATAATCATGTAACTTTATCTCTCTTATCTAGTCGCTGGTCACTGTGGAGAAAGATGAACTCTCTTTTCTATAATGACAAAGACCCCAGTTCCTATCAATGAAAAATGTATTCCCCCCTCTGAAAAAGTCAAGGTGGGCTTTTATAATAATGTTTTCTTTCTGGCCACCTTTTTGCAAAGGCCAGATGTGTGAAATGCCTGAGATATCTTGTCACCTACACGCTATGAAGGAACAGCAAGTTTTTACAGCAAAGTCTAGTAGTAAATTGTTTCAGCATCCAAGTAGCCTCTGATCACTTTTTATTTAGACATACAGGACCTCATTTAGAGTCGGACGCAAAGTCCGTTTAAGAAGTGTAGTAGTGGGAGTGTGCCGCAGCTTGGTAGGGTATTACGAGTGGCAAGCAACCCCAGTCACATCTCACTCGTAATACCCTATTGAGCTGCGAGCAGTTCCTGCAGCTAGCTGACGCTTGCGCCACCTAATTCCTGCCGCACAACTTTAGCCCTGTTTTGACGTGTGTTGTGTCTGCGCCTCACTGCGACTAGGATGTATTTACATGGTCACACCTTCACAAATCTGTGTTCCTCCCATTCTCTCATAGTGAGTCGCAAGCTGTCGCAAGTGTTAATTGCGTCCAAGATGCAGGCGGATTTGGGGCTTTCTGCACATGCGTGGTAGTGTTTTTTTTGCTGGTTGCGCCTAAAACGGACTTTGCGTCCGACTCTTAATGAGGTCCTCAGTGTTAATGGCGTCTGCATTTTCATAATCATTTGGGATCTACTACCAGAGATAGTAAAGACAAGGTTCTCATTTATATAATTTGAACTTTAGGCACTCGGTCCCTATTCACAAGCCACACATCGTTTCACTTACAGAACAGTACTTGTTCTCCTCCCCTATATAATTAGAAACATTCCCCATCACTTAAACCCACATCATTCTTACTCCCTCACTCTCACACTCCCAATTAGGGGCCACACATGCTTTTATTTCTGTAAGATTTCCTGATTCCACTCCCGATATCCCAGTGTGTGTAGCCAGATTTACTTTTCTGGTGACAAAAAGATTGTCATGCATCCTATGCAGAGGAATAACCAAAAAAACAAAGATTTACTGTGCTCTCTAATAAATAATATTTTTTTTCATACTAATTTTTAAAAATGTAAAATACTATTAAAAGTAAGGCTTTTAGTTTTTTTTAGTTAGTTATTTAGAACATTTTCCTTCATAACAGATGTTCACCAAATTGGTTTAGAAAAAGATTTTTGAAGTGGATGTTTAAATACATGTTAAAATAAATAAATAAATAAATAATAATCAAAGCAAATTCTGAAAGGAATCAGGCAGGATAAACTACAAAAAAATTCTTGTATTTTGTAGCACATTGATTGAATGTGGCTTGAAGTGACATGTTACTCTCTTAAATAGGAGAAAAAAAGTTGACGTTTAACAAAGATCTTCTTGAGAAAAAAATCACTTCACTAAACAGCTCATGCTAATTAAAATACGAGAGATTATGTATACGAAATGCAGAGAGACTTTTTAAAATGATTGCTTTGACGTGGCAACGTTCTAAACTGAAAATAACCTGATACATAAACTGGAAAGTGAATTTCTAAAGTTCTATAAACCCAGATTGCTACAAATTCCTATTCTGCTGGAATCCATGGTCCCGGATTAGTCATGCTTTGAAAGTTCCAATGAAATAATGGTTTAGAAAAACACAAAAAGGTCACACTATGACCTCTACTCTTAAAGTGGATATTCTTAATTGTTACCAATAGGTTTAGATCTGCATAACGTGGTGAATGGGGAATAACTTGCAGAATTTAACATTACCCTTGAAGCAAGATTTAAATGAGTGGTGTAACCTTACGTCATATTGTTAGGAAATGTGGTATATTATTTATAAGTAATGGTAAGTTAGAAACATTAAAAGAAATGCCATATGAAAAATAATACATTCCTTTTACTTTCAATTACAAAGTCACAAGAGTGCTATTACATTTTATTTTTTTGTTTTTAAATTCATATCCTCCAGTTGATTGCAAAGCATTGTTATTAATTTTTCACTCCACAAAACAAGAACTAAGAGGTTTTGGGTGTTACAAGTTTATGGATCATTACAATTTAATAGACCATTACACCCAGTTCCAGTAAAGAGTAAACACTACTTAAGTGTTTCAGTTTTGCAAAACGTTATTACACGTGTAAAAAAAACACTCAAGCACAAACTAAAATTATATGTACTTAATTCAAGTAAAATAACCTTATTTTGTATTTGTTAGATGGTAAAACAAACCTACTTTTCATGATCTCTAATGTCTGCTGGGCCTCAAGGTCCAAGGTGAACCCTCAGTTTAGAGGAACTCATTGTAGCATTCTTAAAAAATATCTTTCTGTGCATTAAAGCAGAGCGAATGCTACAAGAGCTGGTAGAAATTGTTTTACACATTATAAGAATAACAGCAATATACTCCAATATGTGGAATTTCCTATGTGGAAGATATTACCTGAGATGCTGAAAAACAAGCACATGGAGAATGTGGCTTGTACACTATTTTAGGGCAGTGTATATTTCAGGATATGACTTCAGCTTATTTTGTTTTTCTCCTACTGACCATTGAAGGCCACCTGTTAAGATATCACTAGTTTTCCTGCTCCTGACTACCAGTCAGTCATTGCTATTGAACACTGCCCTCACCCAATATGGCTGACACTGCTTCACTGAAAGGCCATATTACTTCTTGTTTGGGCCTTTAAATAGCTACATTTCCTTAGCCACATTGCTTCCTTGTGTTGTGGGCAGCACGGTGTCTTAGTGGTTAGCACTTCTACCTCACAGCACTGGGGTCATGACTTTGATTCCTGATGATGGCCTTATCTGTGTGGAGTTTTTATGTTCTCCCTGTGTTTGCGTGGGTTTCCTCCAGGTGCTTTGGTTTCCTCCCACAATCCAAAAACATACTAGTAGGCTAATTGGCTGCTATTAAAATAGACCTCAGTCTCTCGGTGTGTCTGTATGTGTGTAATTAAGGAATTATGACTGTGAGCTCCAATGGGGCAGGGACCGATGTGAGTGAGTTCTCTGTACAGCGCTGCGGAATTAGTGGCGCTATATAAATAGCTGATGATTGTGCTATTCAAACATTCATAGCCAGATTGTTCACTGCTTATCTCCTGCAGTGACTGACAATTTGTACAACTTGGGACTTGTCACTCAGTGTGGTTTATTCTATTCAACCGTTATATCACATAGGTTAAGAACCCAACATTAATAACCCTTGAAATATTCAAATAATTATTAACATGTTGCATTTCTATAGAAAAGAAGAAAAACTGTCGCACAAGATTGACTTTGTTTAGCATAAGTTTTACCAGTCCAGCTCCCTTTATTTTATTATATCATTAACATATATGATATTAAATATTTCAATTAGGGGGAGGTGCTACCTAAATGCAATGGACTTTCGCAGAAAAAGGTAAAAAAAATTGTATTCAGAAATTGGTGCACACGTCTGTATAAGGAAATTATAATGTACTTTTCACATATTATATAAACAAGTGAAAAATAATACCTTTATTATATTTCATTAAATTAGTAGCCAGCGAAATTTGGATAAAAATGTATGTGTTACTGTGGTGGGTTGAAACAAACTCACACTAAGGGACAGATTCAATTAGTAAAAAAATTGCCGTGTAGATCCCGGAACGGGTGTGAGAAACTATGCTGCAATTTTTTTTAGTGAAAGTAACGCTTACTTTTGTTTGTGGCCCATAGAGGTGCAAGCAAAAGTAAGCATTACTTTTTACCGTATAAACAGTAATAAAGCGCGATAATATATTTTAACTTGATAAAACTTTGACAGCGAAACACGTGTCATCCTCACTATTAGAAAATACATTATTTGCACGGTACACAGTGGCTAAATGTTTAGCACTTCTGCCTCACAGTGCTGGGGTCATGAGTTCAATGCCTAACCATGGCCTTATCTGTGTGGAGTTTGTATGTTCTCTCCGTGCTTGCGTAGGTTTCCTCCGGGTGCTCCGGTTTCCTCCAACACTCCCAAAAAATACTAGTAGGTTAATTGGCTGCTATCAAAATTGACCCAAGTCTCTCTCTTTCTGTCTGCGTGTGTATGTTAGGGAATTTAGACTGTAAGCTCCAATAGGGCAGGGACTGATGTGAATGAGTTCTCTGTACAGCGCTGTGGAATCAGTGGCTCTATATAAATAAATGGTGATGATGATGATGATTTGTCATAACATAAATGCATCAGCAATACTATAGATTAATTATACAGCAAGACGGTACTGCATTTTACTATATGTGGCAATGACCGTCAGAGTATAGGGGTGTGGTATGATTAAGCGGCAATGTAAATGCCAACATTGTTTAGCACAACAAAAAAAGAGTTATTAGTATAACCCAGACAATGTCACAATATCTACTTAGTATATAATACACAGTCATTTATTATGTCACTTCTATTTATCTACAGATGTCAGATCCAACTTGAAGAAATCTCTACAGCAAGAAATGACATCACTTCTCATCGGCACACTGAAAACGCCACTTTTAAAGCGGCAATGGTCGGACCCATCATCTGTATAATGTAATACAGGTGATGGGTCATCCATTGCCACTTTAAAAGCACCGTTTTCAGTGTGCCGATGAGAAGTGATGTCATTTCTTACTGTAGAGATTTCTTCAAGTCGGATCTGACATCTGTAGGTAAATAGAAGTGACAGAATGGATGACTGTGTATTATGATGCTGTTGATATGACTACCAACGGAGTATAGATCAGATGGATACCTGCTAATTTCTAGAATAAAAACAATAGAGTAAACTTTAAAATCTAACCCTCAGTGAAGGTAACCTAAAGGCTAATTCAGTGATACAAAAGTGCAATTTTATTACATGCGGCACCAATCGCTGGAACTATTTAAGGATATATTAGAACAACGTTTGCCAAACTTTCAAACCTAAATACCAGTGTAATATTATCATAACATAATTTTTAGAGAGACTAGTTAACTTTAAAATTATAATCAAGATGAGATAATATTATAAATTTCCTGATCCCACATTCATATGAGATACTACATCTGCGATGCAATACCTCCATGCTTGATATACTATCTGTGCTGATAGATAACCTATTTTTGAGACAATAGGATCTTGAATGATAATAGTTTTTGGATCAGAGTTCTAATACCTCTGGGCTACCCAAACTAAACATATCTTCTCTATATTTTGACTGCCAATATTGACAGTCATTCTATGTTATTGCGCTGCCAATATGAACCTAGAGCCGGCTTCTGGATGCAGCACTGATTTGTAAAGTGTTCGATCAAATTATTTTATCCTATTACCTTTAGATCATTCTAATGTGATATACTATCAGTGGCGGATCCAGGGGGGGGGGGGGGCGATCGGGGCGAGCTGCCGGCGGCTGCACACTATGTGCAGGTCCATTCAGCAGTGACAGGCAGGGACAGTGTGCTGCCCGGCCGCTCTGATTGTGTTTTAAACACAATCAGAGCATCCGGGCAGCACACTGTCCCTGCCTGTCACTGCTGAACAGACCTGCACATAGTATGCAGCCGCCGGCAGCCTCAGATGTCAAAAAGGGGGTGGGGCCTAAATCGCCCCCCCTACATCGCCCCGGGTAGCAGTATTCTCAAGATCCGCCCTTGTATACTATCACCACACCTTAACTACCAACACTGATAAAATATGGTTGCCATTGCACTGCTGATAAGAAAATGCAGCCGGCGTTTCTATGCAGCGCTGATCTGCAAACTATTAGTTGCTGATATTCATTTTATTGGTCTTATCACAGACTACCATCTATAAAGCTGAAAGAACAATATTCAGCTAAATAATAACACTGTGCTGTGAATATGAAAACATAGCTGTCTTCTGTATGTAGCGCTGATCTGTAAAGTGCCTGACTGAATTATTGAATCTTGATATCCCCAGATCATCTAAACTTGATATATCATCACCAAATCATTGCCACTGTGCTGCTGAAAGATAATGCAGCTGGCATTCTTGTGTTGTGCTGGGTTGTCAAGTCTCTGACTATATTATTTTAATTATGCTGTTGTAAGAATTAATAAATAAGAGAATTTATATTGATTACTTTGACTGACATATTCAATTGTTGGTGTTATAGCCAAAAATCTTGCAGTGCGCACACTATTACCATCATTACGGTAATAGTGCGCGTAAATACCGTTATTACAGTACTTTTCTCACTGGATTTCTGCTCGCAGTTTAGTAAATACACCCCTTAGAGGGAGTTTATTTTAACATACCACACTAACACTTTTATCCTAATTTCGCTGGCTACTAATTTTAATGAAATATAATAAAGTTATGATTTTAACTTGTTTATATGATTTGTCACTTCTTGTGAAAAGTACATCATAAGTTCACTATCCAGATGTGTGCACCAATTTCTGAATACAATCTTTTCTTTCTTTTTTTTATGTTGCATTTCTAGTCAATTTTGGTAGCATGTTTTTTGGGGAGGTGGAAATAATTCAAGGTTTATACTACTGCCTACAAGGCCTGTAAATGGACCCTCAAAAGCAGCGACAGCATTGAAGAAAGGGACACTTTATTTACCAGATGAAAACACTATTTACACTAATATTTAGATCATACTTGCCAATCTTTTTAAACTTCTTTCCGGGAGATCCCAGGCAGGGGGGGCGTGGTTGGAGGCGTCATTTTGGCCCTGCCCCCACGACAAAATGCCATTTTTGTAGTGGGGCGGGGCCAAAATGACACAATTCACAGCGAATCGCGTAATTTTGACAGCAAGATGCCTTTTGCAGGATATATGCCTGCTCTCCCGGGCGTCCGGGAGACCTACCCGAATTTTGGGAGTCTCCCTGACATTCCGGGAGAGTTGGCAAGTATGATTTAGATTAATTCCTCTTTCTATATGGAAATGCGTTTTTTTCCCCATAGCAAGTAATAATCTTCTAAACAGCACTATAGTGTTTCTTCACTTTGCCTGGTTCCAGGGGCTCTTGTGGCTGCGAGGGTGGCAAACAAACTCCTTCTTGCACAGCTTAACTTCTTAAACTTTCAGGCTTTATTGCATCATAACTGTTGCTAACAGGTTTAAAGCACATCATCATCATCATTTATTTATATAGCGCCACTAATTCCGCAGCGCTGTACAGAGAACTCACTCACATCAGTCCCTGCCCCATTGGAGCTTACAGTCTAAATTCCCTAACATACACACACACACAGACAGGCAGACTAGGGTCAATTTTGTTAGCAGCCAATTAACCTACCAGTATGTTTTTGGAGTGGGGGAGGAAACCGGAGCACCCGGAGGAAACCCACGCAAACATGGGGAGAACATACAAACCCCTCACAGATAAGGCCATGGTTGGGAATTGAACTCATAACCCCAGCGCTGTAAGGCAGAAGTGCTAACCCCTACACCACAATGCTACACAACAAGCAGGTTTAGTATTACTGGCCCTTTAACAAGCAAATGAGAATGCAAAGTGTATCATATGTAATCTGCCAAGTCTAGTAAAACAAATACAATCTCAGTGGTTACTATGGCTTACAGTATCTTTAGCACATTGCACCATGATATTACACATAATACTTGGTATCTTGGTATGTTTATGACTTAGGGCCTCATTTAGAGTCGGACGCAATGTGCGTCTAAAACTTACATGAAAGAGTAGGAGGAGTGTGCCGCAGCTTGGTAGGGTATTACAAGTGGCATGCAACCCCAGCTGCGTCCCACTCGTAATACCTTAACAAGCTGCGACCAGTTCCTGCAGCTAGCTAGCTACTTGCGCCACCAAATTCCTGCCGCACTTTTTCTGTCTTTTTTGACGTGTGTTCCGCCTGCGTCTTGATCCGACTGGGGTAGTTTTTGCGGGTAGACGCCCATAGTATCTAAATTATTATTATCACGGTCACGCCTACATAACTCCGTGTTCCACCCTTTCCCTCGTACTGAGACGCAAGCTGTCACTGTGTACACTGCGTGTGAAAAGCAGACGGAACTGCAGGGAACTGTTGCTTACTGCGCATGCCCCATCAGTGGAAATGTGCAGGATGCGCCTGAAATGGACTTTGCGTCCGACTCTAAATGAGGCCCAAAATGTTCATCAGCAGAGTTGATTTTGGATAACATTTTAAAGTGTCTGACGTAAAATGTGACAGTAGCTCAGAAATAAACAATCCTACTGCTCAATGTGATAATAACATTTACAAATATCACCTAGAGAAAGTAAAAACACAATGGGAAGTGAGGTATTGTGAAAGGTAAAAAGGTATATAGTCCTGCATATACACCTCTGTTTTGCAGTAACATAATTGAACAGTGTTTCCCTGCCTCCGGTGTATGATATATAATAACTAAATCAAAGTGTGTTGCTTGGAATATAAATTGTAAAATCATACAGTGCATTATAATGTGTGAAAGGATAGGGCGTGAGGGGTGGTTGCCTAATACTGTATACTTGCTCAAGCTCTCCTGTCAGACGTACCCTTACAAGTGTATGCCCCAGCCACATGAAATGTGCTTACCAAACACTATTTATATCACAGCAATTGTGATTTATTGATTACAGAACATTCAATCAGCAGCTCTACTAGTATTGCGTGCTGGCTGCTCCCACTCATCCTACACAGTTTATTTAAGGTGTTTGAAAGATCAATAATATGCAAATAATCTGACATAATCTCACAGTGCTGCCCATACTTGACCTTCTCTGAGTTATAGGGATACTGATATACAGTCCCTGAAAGGGTAAACAGTGTATATATATATATATATATACAATATTGCATAATACATTAGCGAGACTCTCGTAAGAATAGCAATTTTGATTTCACTATTTTTATAAGAAACTGATTAAAAACTGATTACAAACATAAATTAAAATATTTTTGACGTTGTGTGCTCTGCCGGACTCCAGATCATGGCAGAAGCAGTATAGATATGTATATGCTACAAAAAAACACTATAAAATAGATATGATATTTTCAGTAAATTTGAATATTTAGGCTCAATAAATAGGACAGCAGGTCAACATGAGTTCCGTTTTTTAAGCAGTATTAAGAAAATGACAATATTACCATACACAATGGTAATACAGTTATTGGCATCATACGGCCCTTTACCTGTGGCCCCAGCTCCTGCCTGATTGGTTGCCAGCTTTGATTGTTATAGCTTGTAACACTTGTTTAGAATGTCTGCTGATATGTTACTACCGATCGGTGTCTCTTTCTTTCATTAAATGTATTAAATTATTACTGAGATTATAGATAATGTGCAGCCATTCTGCAGGTTAGAGGGAGGCCCATTCGGCCCCTGAAGTGTATTAGGTTGTCCATCAATGTATTATTAACATAACTGATTACTATTGTTATAAAGAATTGCTACAATACATCATTAATATTATTATTATTACTGTTATTCAGAAAATACATGTTCATAGAACAATAATGCTCTGTTTCACAAAGAAAAAACAGCACTGTATCCTTAAGATACATATAATACATACACATAGCAGTATATGTTTGTAAAATTGTATTAAAATTCACTGAAATTAGAAAAACCTTTTCTGAAAACACACCGTCACATTTTTCTACCATTTACTGCTAAAAAAGCTTTGAAAGTTTATATTTGTATATTGTTTTTAAAATTGAAGGAAGGTTTGATTCAGAATGTGAACTGTTTATATAAAGGATACTCTACTGCCATCTTGTGGACTAGAGTGGAAGTGTGGTTGTGGTCTATTTTACATGAAACGTAAGGTAGGGAAATCTATATTCAGAATCAGAATAACCATAACAGACACTCTGTAAAAAAAAAAAAAAAGAAAAGTGGGGGGTTTTGCTTTGATGAATGTGGAACTCCAGCCGATGCAAGAAAAACAGCAAAAATAAAAAATGCAAGGGGGAAATCTCATTTCACTCAACCCCTTGTCCTAATGTTTTACTGTGAATCCAAATCTAGAATTTAGCATAAGAAAAAAAATATTACAGGGTCTGTCTGTTGACTCTCCCAAAACAGTGATTAGATATAAATGTTTAGCTTCTTTTTTGTGCTTTCATTACTTATATTTCCAAAATCTAATTTAATAACCCTTTCTGTGAACTTGAATCCAATAGAATTAAATCTATTATCTCAATTACCAACACTACGGGGGGAATTCAAGTGGCTGCGTTACTCTCGAAAGTAACACAGCCTGCACACTATTAACGTTACTACGACATTATTACCGTTAGAATGGTCATTTCTATCATTTACTTTTGCTCGCGGCTTCCTGAGCCACGGGCAGTAATCCGGGTTAAAATTACCATAATAGTGCACAGGCTGTGTTACTTTGAGCGTAACGCAGCCAATTAAATTCCGACCTATTAGTGAATGTTACCTGTTTTACTCTGGTGTTAGGGATTCAGAGGACTCACTAGAAGCATTGGACCATATTTATGAAGTACACTAGGGAGACACCTCTGCAACATAGAAGATGGTGCAAAATACATGACTTTTTGTAGAGTGGAAATATCTGTGCTCCCTTCTTCATAGGACGGAAGCACTGACTCCATCTCTGTCTCATTTCTTGCTCTTCAGAATAAAATCTTGTGTTTGCACAGGCAGTGTTGCCGAGAGTGGGCAGGGGAGAGTAAGGAACAAAGTACCGGGTGCCTAGGCCTGCCTGTCTGTGTAATGGGGAGCCACCAACCTGGTGTGGCCCCTCCCCCTTTTGGTGGCTATGGAAGGAGCCCCAAGAAATTGCTGGACCGGCCGAAAATGTCTCTTGGCATCCCTGTACGCAGGTACACTTACTCCATACTCAGCAAGGCATGTCATCACTCTACCCAACTCCTGCCACCAGCTGGTACAAACTTCTACTTCTACTCCACAAATATCACCATCTTGCGCCACAAGCCAATGCACTTTAACACATCTAGGCGAACCAAAGGAAATAGAGGTGCACAGCTCCACCAAACAGTGATTTCTGCGTATGTGACCGTGGGAGTAGAATATTGTTAAAAGGACCACTACAAACTAGCTAATGATTTGAATTAGAAATACTCATCTGAACATACTTACCTCTGTGTTCTCTTTAAGATCAGTGCTGTCTTCAAGCTAAAATCTTCCTGGGTTAACAAGGTTTCCCTTTGCACACTTATATATCCCTATTCAGCTATCATATTCTCACACCAGATATATAGCTACATAGTGATCAAACTAGAGAGGAACTTCCTGTCGGAAATATTATTTTAACTTGTACCTGAGCTAAGAGCTTGTGTACTTGTGTTTGTAGACTACTTTTTTAAAAAAAATTCTGCAGGTTCAGGATGAAATGACTGCTGAATAGCACAAGTGACCCCAATGCAATAAAAAAGGTAGAACATTAGACCAGATCATAAACCTTATATCAATGTTGGGGGAACTGTATAGTAAGTGGTACACTTCATATATAATGAGGGAGAAACAAGTTACATAAAACAAGTATGTTTTTCTTTATTAAGGACTTGCCATACAAATCAGCTTAGCTTGGAAAACACTGTTGCAATTATCTAAATATGTATATTTTAACATAACCGTTTTGTATGGAAATAAAGAGCCTGGATTAGGGGAATGACTGTGTGTAAACAGTGACAGTTGGTTTATTTTATTTATGACCTTACAGAGGGTATAGTACATCACCAGATCCCAATTTGACACCAAACTATTAAGAGCTGCATCTTGTATAGCTTCAGTGATAAAGTTCAGTGGAGGTGAACATACATCGCTGCATCAACAGGTGGCAGTATTTCAATTAAGTGTATATCTGGGAAAAAAAGGCAGGAATTGAAAGCTATTTGAAGATGTGTAGCAGCACTCAGTATGAAGCAGCTATTGCAAGGGTTATATATATTAGCATGTTTAAAAAATAGCATTAATGCCAGAGAAGTCAAATAATTCTAACACATAGACAACATGATATGCCAAAGTGTTGATTTTGATCAGTACTATAATACATAAATTTGTGTGCACACATAATAAAGTAGGGTAACTATTTTATTGTTAGCACTTCAGTGGAACAATGAAACAGTGTTTCTCATTAAAGTAACACAAAAATTCACCCCATAACAGGTGACACAAGATGCTGACCCGACTCGTCTTGCCAAAGGGAGTATTCCCTTAAAGGTTTCTGTAGGGGCATTTCACTATTTGTTTAGATATGCCTTGCGCTCGCCCACATAGTCATCTTCTCACAAATATAAAAGTTTTCACAAATTTGTGAAGGGGGTGGGAAATTACTAAGTGGTACCGAGGAGTGTCCGCTCACCAAGGACAGGGTTGTTTTGAGGATCCACTGGAATACCACCTCAGTTCAACTATCATTGCCATCTCTACTCCTCTTGTGATCTCTGCAGGGTCCTTGTGGCAGCAGTTGCTGCAATGGGGAACAAGTGTTTTGGGTCTGTGTCCAGCAGCAAACATGATGCCACAGAACGGGCAAACGGCTACTCCGAGCTGGTGGAAGGCAACAGTAGTGCCCATGCAACAAGAAGAGGGACGAGGTTCAGCTGACTTAATTAATGAAGGAACAATCATGGTTTCCAACAGCTGACTGTCTAGACCTTCCACTATATCTCCTCATTTGAACTGAACTGTAACACACCACTGGTAGCTGCACAGAAAAGCCAGTTGCCAATGGCTGTTTTAGTATTGGAGGATGATCATGCTTCTGGCTTACAGTAATCTCATGCACTTTCCCTACCACCGGCTACAACTGCTGTTCCGTTATCTCATGCAGCAATTGTTTCCCACAATGCTTAGGCTGTAAGCTAATTTGAACAGGGTTATTTTTACTTTCCGTTTTATATTGTGTTATGTTATTTATTTGTATTATGATCCCCTCAATATACAGTGCTATGTATTATGTCGGTGCTTTATAAATAAATAATATTAATATTCTAGAAGATCAAATATTTCTGGCTTGGAAAAATACAGCATTCAAAAACACCTACACAATTATTGGTATACCCCAATTTTAATTATAGATTTTGTCATATAATATATCAAGGATATCATATATTGACACTAAGCATTGCTAGGTGTGATGCTGGAACCCCCCTTCCCCATAAATTATTAGATAATTGCACCCTCTAATGGACCTCACACATTATTGCATACATTCAGTTTTCTAGGTCTCAACTGCTTCTCAACTCTGAAGGTGACAAACTGGTATTTTATAATTCAGTTCCTGAAGTTCATCTTTTGCAGAATGGGGACTGTAATAAAATTAAGTGGACCTATAGTTACCATTTAAGGCAGTGTTGGCCAACCTGTGACCAGGGCCGCCTTCAGAAAAAATCGGGCCCAGTACGGGCCCCCCGTGCCACCCGGGCCCCCCCCCCTCATGAGTGCCCCTCCCCCCATGAGCAACACATACTTTCATACTTACCTGGGGGCCCGCCGCTGGTCTCCGCTATTCTGTCTTCAGCCTGGCTGTCACCGTGACAGCCAGGTACCAGGATCCGATCGCAGGGGTGGAGGAATCATTTCCCCTGCGATCATGTGATCTGTCACAGGCAGAGCACATGATCGCAGGGGGAATGAATCCTCCACCCCTGCGATCGGATCGTGGTGCCTGGCTGTCACGGTGACAGCCAGGCTGAAGACAGAATAGCGGAGACCAGCGGCGGGCCCCAGGTAAGTCTGTGCTGAGCTGTTGTACCGGGCCCCCTGGTGAGCCCGGGCCCGGTACAACAGTACCCCCCGTACCCCCCTGATGGCGGCCCGGCCTGTGACACTCCAGGTGTAGTGAAACTACAAGTCCCAGCATACCCTTCCAGCAAAAAGCTGCTATAGATTGGCAAAGCATGCTGGGAATTGTAGTTTCACAACACCTGGAGTGTCACAGGTTAGCCAACACTGATTTAAGGCATTATAAAATGTACTCTGCACCAATTGGGCCTACTACATGAGCAAACTTACGCAGTTGTGTCTGACACCTCTTTGGTCTCTCATACTTTCAAACCTCTGCCCCCAGCGATAGTATACTGATGCTTTATGCCTTGTGACTTGGACATGACCCCAGGTTATTGTATAGTGGATGGGTTATCACACATCAGTATAATTGAGAAGAGAGCTCTAGAAGTTAAACAGGTTATGGGGCAGAAGTTATACAGAATAGCGACACTACTGAAGTGAGATCTGCAAGCCAGCTTAGTAACACTGTACCTTCCATACAACCTCAATATTTATGAGACAGTCAGAGGCCAAGGAAAGGCGAGTTGGATGTTGGATTTGGTTGTGATATGGGTGGATCAGGGCATGGTTTGAGCAGATTGTGGGGTTGGTTTAATTTATCCCAATTGTGAATGTTGTTAGGTCTGTTACACTTTCACAAACAATACTTGTATCACATTTTAATATATATTCATCCCTCAATAACATTCTATAAATGCATAAGGTATGTAAATATCATCATCACTGCGAGAGAGCACTGAGGGGACATGCTTTATTAGACCGTATACACTTCCACAATGCAAAAGCACATACCTTGGGGGGTATTCAATTGACGGCGGGATCGCCAAAATCCCTGCGCTCGAAAAATATTACCGTTAATACAGTAATCCTGCGTGTAAATACCGTTAACAGTAATTTACTCGCTGGATTTCAGCTCGCAGCTCAGGGAGCCGCAAGCTGAAATCCAGCGAGTTATTACCGTATTAACGGTAATATTTTCGAGCGCGGGATTTTCGGCAATCCTGCCGTCATTTGAATACCCCCCCTTGTGTTTAATTGGCTGCTTACAAATATAGACGCTAGTGTTTGTGCGGTAGGGTGTTCAGAGTGTAATGAGGCAAAGACTGATGAGAATTCTCTGTACTGAGCTTTGTATTTTAATGGTATTCTATAAAATACAAAAATAAAAAAAACAATTTTTTCTAAGTGATAGTATACCTATGCTTTATCCCTTGCACCTAGGACATGTCCACAGGTTACTGTATTGTGAGAGGGTTATCACACATGAATAATAAATTACATTGTGTACTGTGACTTTATGCCTTCTAAATCAATAGATTTATATAAATTTAACATGCATATATGGCACAATAACATTGGCTCCCAAATAGTTGTTTCATTACACTTACAAAAATAAAAATAAATTGAACTTATCAAATAGCGTAATTATGAGTTACCCTCCAAAAGTTGAGATTCAGCCGTTCTTTTAAGTTTGTCTAAATTCTGCATTTTGTCCCTGCTGCAAAACTCCTATTTTCTTGTAGTTTTGCATTACTTTCAGATTCTTGGCTAGGATAATCATTGTCTTCTCAAATATTTGCCTTGGCCATTGATCTCCTGCCAATGTTGGTAAAGTGTTGACTAATATAATTGGCTTTAAAAGTGGAAGTCTTGATATGTTTGTTGAGACCGGTGATGCCTTGATCAATTTGATAAATCTTGCACCCACTTTGTAGGCAGTATTAGACTTGATTGCTAAGTTGGCAGGTCCTCAAAATTAACTACCATATATACCTTCTAGTGCCTGTGAACTCAAATGCAGTAAAGGTAAGTGGACTCTACTGTCAATCTTTAAAGAACTCTGTGTATTGGCCCACATTCAATCAATGCTACCGTCCAAATATTTAACATGCTTGACTCCTGTAAATGATTAATAGTATAATCTTCCACTGACCCTACTAGGCAGAATTATTTTTCCACCAATATCCTTACATCTATAAATAACAATTCAGTCCATTTCCTTAAGGGCGCTTTTAATTTCTGTAACTTAACCCTTTTCTCATTTTAATGCAAGGTCTTAATTCTACAAACTCAACCTGATCAGGGGAGTCTAGCAGTGCTCAGACGAGCATTTGTGATGGAGGGAAAAGAGGCATGGTTTTTGACACTACACTTACCAGTTTTCAGGCATGTGGGTTATCAATGAGAGAAGCATTTAAGCCATTATAAGTTGGGTCCCTGCAGATTGTACATTGAGATAATAAATACAAAAAAAATACTTACATAGAACAGACCTTGCCCAAATGAGCTTACAATCCAACAGGTATAGGGAACAATTGGTGATTACTGTTACTACTATAAAAGGCAGAGCCATTATCAGCCACCGCTGTTGTGGTATGGTACAGTATGGTTGTAATGAGGAGACAGTTGAAGGCAGACATGAGTCACTGTAGAAATCTTAGCAGTCAGCTGCTAGCAGAAATGACTGTCCTTCACCATTTCCATTAACTAAACTTCCTTCTTGTTCTGGCGAAGGCTTTAACTTTTGCGTTGCACGGGCACTCAGATTAAGTTCCAGGTTAATGACAAAGCCAAAAGTATTCCCTGCACCCAGATCCTTCTTGAATTTGGTGTCAACTGCCAAGTGATTGTGCTGCAGATCCACCAATGTGTCCCTGGCTGTTGTGGGTTTGTAGATATATTCTTTACATCAACAGCTGATTTAATTAATACCAAATGCATTGATGATAGAGAAAAGGTATTTCTCAACAATGTTAACATAATAACAACTGTATATTGAAACTAGGCTATTAAATCCGACTATGCTTTTAATGGAACTTTCAAAAATAGCATAAGTGTTACATGAGGCGCTCTGCATGTGGAATCCCCAATATCACATCACTGGGGATCCAACTATAGGAGTGAGTCCCTATTCCAGTGAGACCCAGTTTGACACTCACACCAAAGTCATATCCCATGTCCTTCATTTAGGATCAAACAAAGGGTGAAACTATATTTTAGCATTTAGGGTATGCTTGATATAATCTTTTTGAAGAATTCAACTTAGTTATAGTATATGAATATCTATTTTACAGTGCAAAACAAAATACGTTTTATACATTGGTAGACGTGACAGACTATGGTTAGAGCCAAGTTTCCCAAAACAAATGTCACCTCTAAACATCTTTGGCTGTTATTCACTATTGCTGCTTATGTTTCATATAATTCTTTGTATTCCAATTTAGAATCATTCCAGCACCCCAAAATTATTCTCCCTTTGTAAATTGATGCTGGAAAATAAGTAGAGTTATTAAAAACACTAGACATTTTGCAAGATGTGGTTTTCTCTGCAATTATTTTAAAACAAAAACATAAGTTTAATTGCCTGAGTAATTGAAAAAGAACAGCTATCAGTATACATGTGCAATCATTTCTTATACCATGCTATACCACTCCTCATTTGGGAAGACCCCCTTCAGATCTAGGGTGACAGTGCGAAATTGGTTGATTCAGTCACATGCATAAATTCATATAAACAATAATATATCATGATGGCAGCCCAAATATGGGGGAGGGGGGAAACCCTCAGGGACACAGATGTTATCCAAGCTATAAAAGTGACTTATGTATGATCATAATGTATTTTGTTTTCTTGCAGTGTAAGGTATACAACATTATACTGATATTGTTCTAGGGCTAAAAGTGGGAGACATTCCTGTAACCAGCAATAATGCATAATTAGCTAACCAACAGCAGCTAAAAAGTATTTAATGTACACCATTAAGTTATGATAAATCTATGTGCTGCAGAGAGATCAAATATAGTGTTCAATTATCAATACTGAACTTAGGTATAACTTTCACACTGACTCACAGCAACCAGACAATTGATTTCATTGTCTAACTTGGACCAGAAACATAAAAGCTAAATGTAATGTTGGTAAATAAGCCATACAGTCTTAGGCTAGGGACACACTAGTGTTTTCAGCAGATTATCAGGCCAATCAGATGATAAACGACTGATTGGCCCGATATCACAGTAGGGTGTACCCTGGAACAAAGAACGATTATCACTCCAAAGATCATATCGTTGAATAAGATTTGTAAACTGAAGTAAAAATCTACTTCAACGGTGGAACAAAGTTGTTCCATTTCTGCAGTGTGTATGCACTCTGCAGAATTGGAACGACAATTTAGCTATCAGTGTGCTGTCACTAAGAGAACAGGCAGAGAGGAGATCATGAGTAGCACCCAATGGTTAGGGCAGATGAAGAGCGCAGATCTGAAGCTATCCATGTATAGTGTGTACCCATGAATTGGCATGCGGATTGGGACTATTGGATTTAGACTATTGGACAAAGTTAATCTTGTGGCTGGATGTGTTTAGATAGTTTTTTTAAAAAGTTATTTTTGTGATCTGGACTAGGTACGTTTTTCCCCTCATTTTATACGTGTGGTCAAAAGACGGACCGTAGTCTTTTCTGTATCATTTTTTTGTTTGTTTTTACCATGGTCCTGTCCATAATAAACCATTATTTTACAACACATTGTTGGCTTACTCAATGGGAAGTATTAGCTTAACTGTCCTAGAGAAGACTGTTGAAGTGGTTTACAAAATCTTTTACGTCTACATACATTTTTTTTTTTACTTTCTAATTTGCTAATGCAAATGAATTTTAAATAAAAAAAAACAAAAAACACAATCTTCATTAACATGTACAATGAAAAAAGTCATATTTGGTGATCAAATTTATTGGTTACTTATACTTTTAAATGACGTACTCTTTACACATCAGACTGCAAATCTAGACATTTTACATTCAATAGAAGTTCCCCTGAATCTAAAAATCTGAACGGAAACATTTTAACAGTTTTGTTGTGTTGGACTCTTGAGGGGGTAAATGTTTGGATCATGATTATAGAACAGACTTCAAGATAGAGACATTTACATCTTTCTGTAATACGGAGAAATAGAAAATAGGCAATTTACTGCAGCAAAATAGGTATAATCTGAGGCCAAACATTAGCTCTTACTGGATGAAGGGGAACTACTGCTAGAGGCAGATTGTTAAGAGTGAATACAGAGAGGGAAAAGGCAAGTGTGAACCCAGACTAGAGGACTTAAGAACATCGGTTAAGGTTGCAGTTCTATCGGAACATTTTGTAAAAAAATCTTCTCTGTCATTCTTCCATTTCAATGTAATAAGCATAGCAAGTACTAAGCATTTAACATGCTCCATTAAAAAAAAAAAGCAAAAAAAACAAACAAACTGAGGATACCTATTGCAGAAGTATCTACAATTGAACTGTATTACATTATTTAAACATCCTTTCACTCCTTTATTTCTAAAACCTAAATAACTTTTCGTTCTATATATATTACTTTAAATTAGATGTGCATTTGAACAGTTTGAACATAAAACACCTGACTCAAGCATAAATAATGTAAAAAGAAACAGTTTGCATAGATTCCAAACTGCAACTTCTGAAACGAGCAACTTCTTCCGTTCAATTTTGTGCACACGATCCATCTACCAGAAGCGTATTTATAAGTCGCAAACAAGAGACATCCAGCCTAAGGGCTTTGTCCAACTTCGTATTTTCTCATTGCGTTCCACGTAGAACATGCTGCTAGGAAAAGTAGGCAGTTTATCAGTAACCTACATGCCACGTATATTTCATAGCTGTCTGTGCACTCAAAGGATATATTTAACATTGTAGAGTTCCGTTTGGAAAGCAATGAGGGAAGAGTCATTGGGATCCCCCCTCCCTAAAGCACAGAGGGGCGTTGATGGCATTTTTTTCATAAGCCAATAAGAATAGGATTAGTTCCAACTTCACAATAGTCACAAAATATGTAATCTGTTAACTCATTTTATGCTACAATTCAGTGCACCAGAAATATAAAGTTGTTAAAAAAAAAAAAAAAAAAATCACTATGAAGGCTGCGTAGGCAGCCATATTGGTTCTGGGCTGACCCATAACTCACAAGAATGCAGCATATTAGCTCAATAAGACACCTGTACCTCATGAATATTTGGTCATGAAGCAGCTCATTGACTGCATTATCGGGAATATTGGATCGGCTCACAAAATGACCACTTCCATTGCGTGCAGTGGACAGGAGCATTTTAATTATAATTTTAGGTTTAAATAGAAGTAAAAAAAAAATATATCTGTATGACGTTAAAGTGGAACAAGTTTTGCAAAAAACGGTCTGTATATCTGGAGCCCATACCTAACAATCCTAGCGACATTCAATAGGGTTTGTAAACAACTTAAATACAGTACACGTTCTTCTTTACATTTTTTGCTCATGTCAGGTACAGTACACTTAAGAAGTTAATGCTCAGGTAGTGTTTATATAGCTATAAAATGTACAGGTATATAAACACGGGTGTAAATGACAAAATTCTGCATGCGGTTTGGTCATGTCCATCTTCATTCGTCATTGGCAGCACTTGTTCCTCTCACTTGACCTTGGTTGCGTAGCTAAATCAAAGAGAGAAATACAATAATTAAACACAAGACCATGAATCAGGTTGGTAAACAATAGAGCTCTAAAATATCCATATAAAAAGTAGTTCTAAGCCAGTGGTCAGGGAACAGGGGTAAATTACCCCAAATGGTGTAAAAATGAAATTCCTGGGGGTAATGCTGCCAATTCATATGCTGTCAGTTGGATTGTAGACCCCTTTAAATGTGAAATTGCTGTTGTACCAGAAGAGCCTCAAGGGTTGGCAGAGGCACTTCTTAAGCTTCGATGCAATAATGAAGCACGTATTGCATTTGAAAACAAAGCAGATCTGTCATATTTTTGGGTGTCAACAGCTGCAAAGGCATTCAAATTGCACATGAGGAGGCAGTCAAAAAGTTGCTGCCTTTTGCAACAACCTACCTACCGAACAAGGATTTTCCACTCTAACAAACATAAAAACAAATCAGAGAAATCGACTGGACGCTGAAGACCAAAATTGCTCCGACATCAAAATGCCCCTTTCTCCAAAACCTGAAGTTTTGAAGTTGAAGCTTTCAAAGACATTTTGAATAGATTCAATAAAATTTTGAATTCTAATAATTAATAATATGATTTCCTTTCTTTCAAATCAAGGGGGTAACGTCGGCGTATCTAAATATATTTGGGGGTAAAAGGTAAAAAGTTCCCTGACCCCTGTTCTAAGCTATGAATAGAAAAAAACAATACATGATTATATGTATAACAGTTAGTTAAAATAACAGCATTGAAAGTTGATTTTGAATCATTCACTCTTCTCTCTCTATAACACAGTCCTATTACTAAATGAACACTTTCTTTTATTTACATAAAAATGATAAAACAACCAAATGCCAGTTTAACAACAGTGCAAAATATAATTTGTGCAACCACATTGAAAAGAATCATCAGACAAGTTATATTCAATTTACGGAAAAGGACTACAATACTAGTCCGGAAAAGTAATATCTAGTTTATACTGTTGTGGGCTACTGCTAACTTTCGTCTCATTCACACACAGCAAGCCAATAGGTAAGGTGAAGAGAATAGAAGAGGGCAGGTTAAAGCAAGTTTTGAAATTACACAGAAATGCACAGCCCATAGGAAGACGACACACGACTCAAAGTGCACCAGAGCTTTTAGTGTTATTTGAAGTATAGGCCCATCACCTGATTATTTGCCTGCTACTTACACACCTCAATACTGCCCCTGAAACTAGGGTTGACTTGCTTAGGAGTCTGCTGCAGATGTGCCTCGGACAGCACCTTTCTTGCGTATCTAAATGTAAAAGGACATTGAAAGCAACTAAAGAAAATAATGTAAATCATTGCAACATAAAAGGGTTAATGGTGTCGCTGATGTATGGAGCAGCTTCCTTACAGCAAAACTGTAAGCGTTACATACAAAGTATATACAGTAAATCTATATTCCTTTACGAATATCACACTTCGTTAAATTATACATAGCTGTTCATTGCCTGGTCAAAGTGTATGTGTAATGGCTTATGTGGTAGCTTGCAACGTTTCCTATCAAATGTTTTATATGTACCTAGATGCCATTTTATTAACAAATAGTGATGACATTTATGCTAATTTTAAAGATATTTGATAGGTTAATTATTGACATTCACTGCATGAACTTGTGTAAGGCCTAAATGTATAATTGGTAGACATAAATATACCTCATAGCTGGCTGCATAATACACAATACTTCTATTACAGAAATATATAGAAACTGCTCATCAATACAATCGTACATATTATATATTTCAATACTTTTAAGGCAATTTTCAGAGTAATTTCAAAACCTTTGTATACAACGAAGCAGTACTGTATTTGCTTATATAATGCACATTGCATAAAATGCCATTCTCTTTTCATGAAAAAAAAAAAATATAATTCACTGGTCTAGGATAATGATACCATTTATGGAGTACAATGCATATTTATGCAATGCAACAATTGACTTGGGGTAAGAAATTCTTACTGCTTCTAATTCTTTCTGTGTTTCATCCTCCATTCGTCTTATGTCTTCCATAGTTAGGTCAATCCATTTGTCAATCCAGCAGAACAACTGGCGGTGAAAGTTTGTGAATATTCGTTTTTCTTGCTTAAACAAATCAAAACACACACAAAAAAAAAAAAAGGAGGTGAGTAACTTCAAGGTATTATTCACTATATACTATATTGTACTGAGCATGTCACCAAAAAGACCTTTTACAAGGTATTCTTATAGTACATACACAAGGGGCCTGATTCATTAAGGTACGTAAGGCAAAAAATGAGTGTTTTCTACTGGACAAAACAATGTTACACTGCAAGGAGTTCAAATTAGTTTATTATTTTGCACATAAGATAAATATTAGCTGCTTTTTCATGTAGCACACAAATACGTTATAGCTTTATTTTTACACTGAAATTTAAAGTTGATCTAGAACATGTAGCGGCACAGTGGCTAAGTGGTTAACACTTCTGCCTCACAGCGCTGAGGTCATGAGTTCAATTCCTGACCATGGCCTTATCTGTGTGGAGTTTGTATGTTCTCCCCGTGTTTGCGTGGGTTTCCTCCGGGTGCTCCGGTTTCCTCCCACACTCCAAAAACATACTAGTAGGTTAATTGGCTGCTATCAAAATTGACCCTAGTCGCTCTCTCTCTGTCTGTCTGTCTGTGTGTATGTTAGGGAATTTAGATTGTAAGCTCTAATGGGGCAGGGACTGATGTGAATGAGTTCTCTGTACAGCGCTGCGGAATCAGTGGCGCTATATAAATAGATGGTGATGGTGATGATGATGGTGATGATGATGCTATCACATTTTAAATTTACCTCCCCCTCCAATGCAACATGGTTTTGCCAAGGTGCAAAGTTACTAATTTTTTTTGCTTTACTTTCCTAAATGAATCAGGCCAAATGTGTTTAATTCCTTTTCAGCGAGGAACAGAGCTCTTCAGTTTGATTCATGCTAAGCAATAAGACACATTGGCTTATTTTACAACAGAAGAAATTAACTCCTGTACCAGATGGTTGATAAATAAAAGAACACCTACACTGAACTTCCCCAGTATAGCTTTTAACAAGTGAAGAATGCCCTTACTTCACCACCAGCTACAAACTTCCACCAATGTGACGGTTAACGTCTAAAGCACCCATTATGTTATTCATCAAGGTAGATATGCTATCTAACACGGATAAGAAATGCATAGGTGACCTAACAGACATACATTAAAGGTGCTATTCAGTCAAAATATTACTTTTACCAATATTCAGTGTGAGAGTGACAAACCCCTGCGTTTAAATGACAAAGTACACTTGCCCTCCTTCGGTCGTTAACCCCTTCCAAACCGATGACTTCAAACTACATCAGTTTCAGTCATTTTTATGTTAAATGTCTTAATATATCCAAGCACATTTTTTTTTAATGTTTTTAGGTACACAAGTTTTTCTTTTTTTTTTTTTTTAGTAACATATGGAAAAGGACAGCTCTGTATTTTACAGACAACAGCTAGGGAAAACATGCAAAATTACACTATCCCATAATTGTTTACACAGTTCCTTTAACATACTTGTAGCAGTCCTAAAAAGTTTTATTCATCTAATTCTCCCAAGTACAGCGATACCAAATATGTACTTTTTACTTCAGGTCTTGGGTCTGTTTCACTATACCAAGGAGATATTCCCAGGTGATCCTCACATTGTAATGTCATTGGAACTGCCCGTCACTGGTGCGCTGAACAAACGTCCACAGCTGAATGCAGCCTGAACAGGCTACAGGGCCAGGAATTAAATTTGCCCCTGACAGGGCTCCACAAAAGCACAATATCTGCATTGCTAGAATGAAGCCTGTAAAACTCAGCGCACAATACCCAAATATGACGTTTATTCCCATTACACACAAACACATATACTTAGATACATCTTTTTATTTTCCAGGACTACTTTAAAAGGATTTTGCTCATTTTAAACAGTCACCACTTTTTCCTGATTCTGACCTTGCAGGATAACCCCACCCTTTCAAGCACCTGTTATGGCCTATATATTGATTTGAGCAGCTTCCACTTTTGTATTTGTCTGAGAGGCATGTTGGTGTCAGTAGCTGAGAGGGAGTACTGGCACTGAATTGCTGTTTGGAGGCTTCTGGGGTACCTCTCTGGTAAGTTGGCTCTCAATTTAAAAACAGATATGTATGGCCCAAATATATGGGACTCTCATTGTTTAGAGTAGGACCATCCTATTAGCAAAAGCGCCTTGGCGTGGCGGATGGCTTAAACATACATTTGCAAATGTGTGCAACAAAGACTTTTGCATTTTTATCTACAGTAGAAATGGCAGATCTGTTGCTGGCTATAGCAGTGTGCTGGGGGAAAAATGTTGTGTGTATGTTCCTTGCAGGATAACCCCACCCTTTCAAGCACCTGTTATGGCCTGGATCTGTAATAAACATTTATCTAAACCAGTTAATCCAAAAAACTGGACTCTTGACTTTGGCCGTGACTCACAATATCTTTTGGTGAAAATGGTCATATTACAAATATGTTATGCGCTTATCAATGAAGGGTTAATTTCCAGGGGTAGTCCATGAAAGATTTTATCCTCCAGCTGCACAGTGTCTTATTTGTATGCTAGATCAAATGGCACGGTCTGTCTTTATTTCACCTGCATTAATTAAATATTGAATATTGTCTAAAATAAGTGTTCAATGTGCATGTGTGTACAGAACCCGTTCACCAGCTGTAAAGGGTCCCAATAATTATTTTAAAATGCTGCAAGATCACACAGGCCTACACATATTGTATAGTTATCAGTCTAATATAACTTTATAGGAGCGCTTACAAACTCATTGGGAACACCAGATGTACACATACCTGCCCATTCCGAGATCCTTACCTTTTGAATAAAATTTTCTATTTTGTTTTGAAGTCCCCACCATCTAAACTTAATGGTTACTAGTTTGTAAGCACACATGCGTGGGCAGCCCTCAGAGTTTGCCAATTCTTTCTATAAAAAAGTGAAATAAAACACACGTTACTTGATTTTTAATTCTATGAAAATACAGTGCGGCAGTTTCATTAAGACTGATGTTATACAAACAGACTATTAAAAGCAAATGTTATTTCTGCTATGGGTTACTGCCCTCTGGTATATGACCACAACCAGATAAAATGATCGTTATGAAGACACTTTTCACAAACCAATGCAAGCAAATCTCACTACAAAGGCAGCAATAACATCAAATGTGCTTTTAGAAATCTAACAATGGAAACAAAGGGTTGTACCATAACCGTCAGCGGAGTTTGTTGTTAAAGGTGTAAAACTGCTTCTCTGCCATCGATCCCTGGATGTCCCAGAACGACCTGAAGCTTAAAATGGAACTAATCATCTCCCCCGTTCTGTTATAACCCCTCCGCCTAATCTCCTCAACAGCTGACAATATCACCCTTTCCCCTGTTCCCCAAGCTCGTTGCCTTGGTGTCCATCTGGACTCTGCCCTCAGGTTCATACATCTAGTACCTAGTGCTGTCTTGTCACTTCCATCTTTGAAACAGTCTCAGAATATGAATCATTCTTATGCAAAATATTATGAAAACCCTTATCCATCCTCCCATGATCTCCTGCCTTAACCACTGCAACTTCCAACCACATGACCTTGTCCTCACCTGTCTTTCTCCTCTACAATCCATCCTATATGCCCTGGAGAGGCTGTGCTACCTTTCCCGCCACTTCACATACATTGCACTAAATCTCTACGCTGGCTGCCTATTTCCTCCAGAAGCCAATACAAGCTTCTCATCAACTATCTTTCATAGAACTCTGACCTCATCATGAGAAACACTCCCTTTCACCCTCTGCAATCTGCCTCTGACATACACCTCTCCTCCTACTCTATGGTAATCACCTCCCCTTCCTGCCTCTAAGATCTCTCTCGTAGTGCTCTCCACTTATGGAACTCCCTACCTTTCCTGACCAGACTCTCCCCCAACTTCCAGTCTTTCATACACTGGTTCTCAAAACTTCACTATAGCCTATCATATACCCAGCTGATACAACTTCCTCTGCATGTTCTACAAGCTCCAGTCCCATGACCGCTCCTTTTTCAGCAGAACTCTCAACATTGCTCTCTCCCTCTAGACTGTAAACTCTCAGATGCAGGACCTTCTCTCTCTAACCTTTTGTTTCACATCTGCACCTCTTCCAACCTCATCCGTACTTGCTCTCTTTCTATGTGGGACTCTATTTTGTATAACATGTAACACTGATTGTCCAGTTAGGTGCAGGGTGGGTTCAGTTCACAAAATTAGTATATTGAGAGTTACAGGGATTAGCTGGATACAAAATTCACCAGAGCAAAGCAAACAATACTACAGAAAGGAAGAGCCTATTTTTAGGTCCAAACAGGAATCAAGATAGATTATTGTGAGGTAATACTGGCCATATTGGTCAAGGGCACGTGTAGCCTCTAGTGGAATTGACAGCGTTTATTCCTGACATGCACGCTCCCTGAAATGCCTGATCAATCATTCATGTTTCTCCTGGAGAAGCAAGAGGGTTTGGAATTTCAGATCACCAATCTATCTATATGTCTACAAACAAGCTCTCAAATAGTATTACTTTAAGTAAACCATTGAAATAGGTGGCAAGTTTATTTCAGCTATTTCTGTGGAAGCTATGTACAGTACATGATTAGCTTACTAAACCTGGGGCAGTAATTTAGAGTGCTTGCAGCAACAATGCAATGATTGTGTTCCTAGACAGTGCTCTTGTTAATAGACCTATCAGCATCAGCATTTGTGTTTAGTAAGAGAAGCTGTGCGACATTACAGTGTAAATTAGTGGCCATTTTACCATTTACATTATAGTTAAAATTCCATAATTACCAACTCCAGCCACTTTATTACAAGTGCCTCTGACCAATGGCGTCTGTACAAGTTCAGCTGGGACATTACATGCATTCAATAACTAAGTTCCTCCAATCACACACACACACTCAGTGAGGCGGAGCGTTAAGAGGCATGTGTGCAGAGTTCCAATTGGAGTAGCTCCGCACATGTACTTACAGTGCTGGGAAGGTGCAGTGCATGTACAGCCCCAGCAGAAAGTAAGAGGATGGAGCAGGAGGTGTGTACCCTACATGTCCCTCCCATGGTGGAGGAAACCTGTATAATGTGCAGCCTGAGCAGAGGCTGTATATGTGACGGTTACTAGGGTGGTCTCCTGTATTGCAGCAGCACGGTGACTTAGTGGTTAGCACTTCTGCCTCTCAGCACTGGGGTCATGAGATCAATTCCTGACCATTGCCTTATCTGTGTGGAGTTTGTATGTTCTCCCCATGTTTGCGTGGGCTTCCTCCCACACTCCAAAAACATACTAGTAGGTTAATTGGCCGATATTAAAATTGATCCTATTCTGTGTGTCGGTCTTCTGTGTTAGGGAATTTAGATTTTAAGCTCCAATGGGGCAGGGACTGATGTAAGCGAGTTCTCTGTACAGCCTGCGGAATTAGTGGCGCTATATAAATAAATGATGATGTATCACTAGTACTGGGCAAATTATTATGCATAAGACTATAAAATAAAAATATACCTGCTTCGTCTTACTTGTAATATATCCCTATTATTTCTCCTTGAGGATGCAGTGTACAGTCTCCTGTCTGTACTGACATAACTTACTCCACACTAATTTAATCAACAACATTTCTAAGTGCGATCTTCTGTCTATATTGATTGCCAAAATCTATATAAACAGGACACTGCATATAAATGTTTTCATAGTCCAAAAAATAACATAACTTCCGATAAGAAGCCAATTCTGGGGTCTGTCCTGCTCAACCAGGAACTTGAGGAAAAGTCTGGAAGCACTTGCCATTCTTCCATTTTCTTAAATGCTGCACGAAACAATTAGCAGTGCATGCATTATATAAGGCAAGGATATGGAGGTGGTTGGAGGTAGCAGATACCTATGCCCTCCATGATGCTGGCCACACCCACTCAGGCGGCACGGTACTGCTTGCAGTAGGCCATACATAATTTTCAGCTCCATGCCCATGTGGCCCTGTGTATGGTTAACCACACGTGCTCCTTTGTTTATCTATGGAAGTGTGGCACACTTAGGTGCAAAAGCTGCACTCCACATGCCGAGTGACAGGACTTTGATCGCCCTGCTAAGAGCAGACATGCTCTGTGTTTTGGTCATTATTGGATGATGCTGATTAGTGTCGTGGATGCATCCTTTGAATGGTTTTAATGAAGGAACATACGGAACTTCTAATAAGGCCACATCGAATGACTTGTAATGGTCATGTGGTGCAGGTCCCATAAGAAATAAATCTACATACACCAAAGGTAATTGGGGAAGGACCGACAGTGGATCATGTAAAGCAGTAATAAAAATTACAAAATATTTTTGTATACCTTTAATACAAATATTACAGTACGTTTAGTCCCACAAATGATTCCAAACATACAGATCCAAAAGTATTTTTTATCCAAATAATTTGCACTCCGTTCACTATTTACAGTTCATGAAAGCATGGGCAAGGGGGTATTTCTAAAAAGGGCAAATATGTCGCAGTTTTACTTAATACTATACAGACAGCCAATTATGTCCAAAACTTTTGCATTTGGTTAGAGAAATAGTCAATTACCATTTCATAATTGCACTTACACATGTAAGACATATATTCAATGTAATTACCTTCCAGTTAGGTCCAAGAGGCCCTCGTTTTGTTTTATTAGACTCAAATATTGCTGGATCTTCATCAGCTTTGTAATCCTACAAAACAAAACAGTGTTGTATAGTGAGTGCAAGTTTCACTATAAGATAAAAAGCAAAAAAACACAAAAAAAAAAAAACCAATACTATATCTCGCTGCTATAAGTAAAGGGACACCAACTAAAATGGTTTTTAGGGTATTCATAGGGATAATTTCAATTACCATGCACCTTGCTTAGTAAGAGCACAACATTTTGAACTAAAATATGAGCACCCAATTCAAATTAAGAGCCAAATCCTATACCTTGCTGAACTCCGGATTTTATGCATAAAGTACAACACAAAGCCCGGTAAAAATATAAACATGGTTATATTGAAATGCTGCAAAAAATAGTTACTGTTATATACCCGATTTTTTATTTTTATTTTTAACTGCTTTTAGTCAGAGAAAATAAAAAAAAAATATTCACAAACTAAAACTTTATTTTTTAAGGAATTTAGTTGGCCGTTTTTAGGTAGATCTATTATTAATAACAAATATAAATAATAATAATATCATAATCATCCTTTTTATTAGGCGCCAGAAGATTTCCACAGCGCCGTACACAATACAAACTATATAGGGTGAAACAGTACAGAACAATAAACAAATAATAGCAAAACTTCAGAAACTCCAGGCATGCCTACTGTGGTGAAGTTGGAGCAGTAGTAGAGGTTCTAGAGACAGGAGGGAAAAGGGCCCTGCTCATAAGAGCTTACATCCTAAGACAGAGTAAGCAGACATCAGGCACAGAAGGGAGTCGGTTAAGGGGATATAGCAGCGGAGGAGTGATAAAGGGGGCCGGGAGGAGAGAGGAGATAAGCACAAGTGGGTAGATTGAGAAAGGGTTATGTGGATGGCTTTAAGGAACAGGTGAGTTTAATGTGCCAGTCTGAAGGAGCACAAGTTAGGGGACAGATGGATGGAGTGAGGGAGGGAGGTCATTCCAGTGAAGGGGGGCAGCACGGGAGAAATCTTGGATTCTGGAGTGGGATGAGGTGATCAGAATGGAGGAGAGGCCACGTTCATTGGTCAAGCGCAGGGAGCGGGAGGATGTGTGAATGGAAAGGATCTAGATGTAAACTTTAGTACATATATATGATTTTAGGTTCACTTTAAAAAAAAAGTGATTGATACGCAAAATTGGTGAGTGTTCATACACCGTATGAATAATTGAGGACCTGGACACTAAGAGGGGAATTCAATTGGCCGCATTACTGTAAAAAGTAATGCATCCTGTGCACTATTACCGCGTAATTACTGTTAATACGTTAAAATTCAATGCAGACTCATGGAGCCGCGAGCAGAAAGCAGGGTTAAAATTACCGTATTAAAAGTAATAGATTTAGTGCCGTGTTACTCGTGGCAGAATTGAACTCCCCCTAAGGGATAGATTCAATTCCCTGCGTTGTTCTTTAGTAATAGCCTTACTATGGTAATAGCTGCGCATTATTACCATTACTACGGTAATTTCCCAGCTGATATTTGCTTGCAGTTCTGTGATATAAAGAACAGCACAGGGAATTAAACCTACCCCAAAGTATCAGTTCTGGTGTAGTTTGCAGAGAGGAAAGAGAGCTATAGTAAGCAGTGAGCTTGTGTGTGGACACCTCCCAACATGCAAATCCCCCATATTCCTGCATATCCTGTAAATCCAAATATAGACTTTTTATTTTTACCCAGATGCATTTTATACTGCTGTTTATTACATATAGCCTACAGCAGCTTATGGCCATCTTTATGACCAGCAATATATAGTTGCAAAACACACTCATCTATTTAAAGCCTCAATACTGGAAGCCTACTAAAAACGTCAATACTTTACAGGTTTTTGGGACTTACTTTTAATATGGTTATAGCCAAAGCTTGAAATGCAACACTCCTGACCCACATACTTCATACATAGCTTGCCTGCATATTCAGATATAACATCCAGACCACAGTATAAAGGTTAAATGATTCATTTAAAGTTCTGCCATTGTAATGGTAAAAACCACTATTTCAGAAGAGAGGACTCCACATGTGACCTCTTATTTCATATTAGACCACTGCTGTCAAACATAACTGCAAAATGTAAAGGCATGCAAATCTGCAGTAGATACACTCCTATTTCCCCCTCACCGGAAGGCTAGGCTTTAAACAGAACAAGTCTAGGTAGTGAATCATGTAAGTGAAAGCAGCACTTGCTATGCACAAGCTTAAAGTACATGAGGACAATTACTACCGGGTAGTCCTTAGGTGTAATCACTAGTTCCTTGAGTAGCCTTAGGAAGGAGCAACCCGAAACACATAGCAAGCAAATTTCACAGGTTAACTCACTACACGCTTTACTTTCCTGTCACCCTGTAAGTGCATTTTTATCTTACGATTCAAAGTTTGTGAAGACGCGGAATCTATGGAAGATTTTCTTCCGTTTTGAGCACTCTTCTTGTATACACGCATCACATCTTCAGTGGCATTGAAAGGGTGGAAGCCAGAAACAGCTTTGCATTGTGGATTTGTGCAAATATTTGGGAGAGCGCTCCTTTTATTTATAAGATTCTGGTACCAAAAACATATAGATTAATCCCTTGGATAACCAAAGTAACAAGTTATGTCCAATTCAGACACATTGCTAAAATGGAAATAAATTGCCCTTCCAGTTATCAAGTGGCTAATTTGACAGATTAATTTTCTTTACATAAATTAAATGTACAAGTTATTACCAGCTTTATAAAAAAAAAAAATATCAAGTTAGCATCGTTATTAACTATGTGCTTAGGTTACTGCGCTCCTATCAAAAATAAAAACAAATACAATACATATGACAATTCAGCATAGAAAATACTCTGTGAGGTTCCCAATTACAGCTGCAAATGAGCAATAGTGTGGAAGGAGACAGCCTCCTGGCTGTATTAGCATGCAATCTCCTTCAGGATCCTACAGGGAGAGCGGAGCCACTGGAGGCCAGCCTTTGGCTTGTGGTTTATTTTGCTTGCCACCAGCTGTACACTTCTCATCTCATTAGTGCTGTGAACATACTCAGGGGGGATGACAGCTGTAACCCACTTGAATCTTCAGCTCTGAGGGCTTCTGGAGGCTAATTCCGCTGTGCAATTTCTGCAGCCCTTGAAGAAGCATGTCCACTACATATCACTGGGTAGTACAAACAGTTTACGCTTCTGAAGTAGGTTAAAAACGCAACAGGGCTAATGTGTCAGTTCAGATGTAAGAGCTTCTTGTCCATGTAACGCTTAATCAAAGAAAACAACTCATTTTAAGATAAGGAAAACCACAAATAAATCACATTGTTCTTGTTAGCTGAAAAACAGTGTAAGACATAAAATATGTATCATTTTTAAAATGAAAATAATAGATGAATGGTGATATATGTGTTTTTTTCTTTTATTTTCCTTGTTATCTAACAGTCGGGAAAAGGTCTCAAGTTCAACCTATTTGTTATCCTCCAGCAGTGTTGGACCTCAGGATAGCTGGGTCTTGGTTGTATTTCCTATGATATATACTATTGTACCACATGGCATAACCAGCACCAATGTTTATTAATATTTGTATAGATGGAAGCACATGTACGGTTGTGTCATCAGAAGTAATTTGTCTGGCTGATAAAATACTCAGTCAGGTACTATTACAGATACTGTCTGATGCTGGGATGAAATGCTCCATTACAAGTCTTTATACAGGAAGACAAAAACTGTCGACAAAGATTAATCTTTACTGCTACACAATAAAAGAAAACCAAGCAACGTGCTGCAGCTCACCTTCTCCCTCCAGATAATAGTGTCTCAGTCATAAAAGTTCTTGGAACCAATAAAAAGCTTCCAATCCCAAAGAGATAAAAAAAGATCTGAGGCTTAAAAACATGGCCCCTAGAGACAGAACTAAACTCCATCCTTGAATGCAAATCCCTTTACGAATATACAGTGGGCCACACATTACTACTACATGCACCACAACTGGCTTATGGGGGGCTTTCTTGACCAATAAGAAAGCGATAGTGGGGCGGTGACTAATTTTCTATGGTGTGCAATTACTGACTATCTGTACTGGTTGAGCTCCATGCCATCCTCCTGTTCAACTGGAATGCTGAATGACTGCGTCTATCTACCTTGCACACCTATGAGGGCAAATTGCTTATGTAGATATCCTAAGAGCATCAACAAGTGTTTTCTCTCAAACACAAAGAAGGGTCAACTAAAAGTGCTGGTCCCAAGATGAAAATGGCAAAAATAACTTAAACAACATATTTGACCAAGATGCCATACAGTTTGGAAGGTTTGCAGTGTATTCTGCTGTACGCAAAATAAAATAAAAGTAAAGTTATGCAAAAGCCTTACATTGCTTAAAGTAAACTAAAGTAAAAGAGCACATGTATTTGTTGCTGTGGCAGTGTAGTAAAGTAGCTGTGAGTACTCTTAGCAAATAATAGCTTTGTGTGGCTTTTTAGGTAGTGACCATGATGCATTATTTCAGAGAATACAAGCTGCATTTTGTGTACCAAACAAACAGGCAGAATAGAGATCGTAAGGAGGTATGAATACACATGGAAATTCACTAACTCTACTTTCATCCTTCAATACTTTCTCTCCCACAAAAGTGACATTTCTAAATTTCTAAGAAAGATAGCAACCCCTCTAGTCTTATGGCCAAAGGAAGTCAAGAAGAACTATGATAAGGTTTGTGAAAAACAATGTGGGAATTTGTTTATGAGAGATTTTTTAGATGTCAATGGGATATTAAGATACATAGACAATCAGTTTTGTGTAGAAGATGAAGTGGTCAGGGTTTGAGACAATTAGCGAAGATGGTACAGTTTAGAATAGCTCTTCTAAACAAAAAGCAGATTTTTGTACTCACCGTAAAAATCTATTTCTCTAATCACAGTTGGGGGGACACTGCTAACCATGGGGTATAGAGGGCGCTGTGGAGTAAAGGCACTACAAACTTGTCTAGTCTGCTCCCTCCCCAATAGTTCCCCCTCCATTTGGCTGGAAATACTTCGTTTATTTAACTAACCAAGCCACAAGAGAGGGTGAAACACAACCAAGAGAACAGTCAACAGAACTGTCAGAACCAAACAAGGGAGGGGAGCAGTGTGCCCCAACTGTGTTTAGAGAAATAGATTTTACGGTACATAATAGAGTCTTTTCTTTTGTACTAACAGTTGGGAGACACTGCTAGCCATGGGGACATTCCAAAGCGGTCCCCCAGCGGTGAGAATGCTCAGACCGTGCGGCATGTAAAAGTTTATGGCCAAAACTTGCGTCTATGCAACCAAAGACATGAAATCGGTAGAATCTGTGTAGACGGAACGTGTAGACGGAAGACCAGGTAGCTGCCCAGCACAACTGCTCGACCGCAGCTCCGTGCCTCGCTGCTCAAGAGGTACTAACCGACCTACTGGAATGGCCAGTAAGACCAACTGGAATCGGAGAACCCTGGGAGACATAAGCTTAACAAATTGCAGCCATGATCCATCTATTGTCTGTTTCGTGGCTGGCCAGCCATGCTTCCAAACATCACACAGCACCAGTAGGCTGTCAGTCTTCCGGACTGACACTGATCGATCCATATCGAGCCGCAAGGCGCGGACCACGTCCAAGAGCCGAAGAAACCCTTGACTGTTGGACTAAAGATCTCTAGGTAAAGCTTGAATGGCAACGTCCTGATGTGGAACATGGAAACAACTTTAGGCTGAAAGAAGGGCAGGGTACTGCCCTATCGTCACAAAAGGAAAGAAAAGGTAAGCGACAGGAAAGAGCTGCCATATTCGAAACTCTCCTCACTGAAGAAATGGCCAGTAAAAAGACCACCTTACCAGTGAGAATTTTAAGAGGAACAGATTCCAGTGGTTCAAAAGGGTATTTCTGCAAGACCCCGAGAACCAAATTTAGCTCCCATGGCTGCACATGGAGAACCCCCTGCAAAAAGGTTTGCACGTTTGGCAACAGAGCCAAATGCCTCCAAAAATATACTGACAACGCCGAAATCTGAACTTGAATGGAAGCCAGACGCAATTCCTTATACATCCTGAACGAAAGTTAAGAATCTAGTTATCCTAAAAGAAAAGGTAGGAACCTTTCTCTTCTCACACAAAGCAATACAAGATTTTCAGATTCTGTGATAATTACTGGAAGATGACGGTTTCCTGGCATTGATCATCATCCGGATAACCTTATCTGACAGACCTTTATTTCTTAGAATCAAGGTCTCAACTTCCAGGCCATCAAAGCCAACAGTGCCAGATCTTGGTGAAAGAACGGACCCTGGCAGAGCAGGTCTTCTCTCAGGAAGAAACCACAGTGCTTCCAATGCCATGTTGCAAAGATCTGCGTACCAGGACCTCCAAGGACAATCAGGAGCCAGCAGAATTGCTGGGACCCTTTTGCGACGTACCTATTTCAGGACCCTCGGCAGGCAACATTGGAATTGGAGGGAAGATACATCAATTTGAACCAAGGAACTGTCATGGCATCTCCCAAAAATGCCAAAGGATCCCTTGTCCTGGAACAGTACTTGTTCCCCTTCTAGTTCAACCTAGAGACAATTATGTCGAGCTTCAGTTGACCCCACCTGAGAGCAATCTGAGTGAACACTTCCGGATGGATGGACCCCTTCCCCGGATGAAGGGCATAATGACTCAAGTAGTCTGCCTCCTAATTGTTTACCCCTGTAATGAATACTGCCGAAATGACTGGAACCTGATGTTCCACTCACTTGATAATTTTGACTACCTCTTTCATAGCAAGAGAACTTCTGGTCCCTCCTTGGTGGTGGATAGAAGCCATCGCTGTGGCATTGTCTGACTAAATCCAGATGGGCCGGAACCGCAGATAAGGCTGAGCCTGACTCAAGGCATTGAAAATGGCCCTAAATTCCAGAAGATGGGTGACCGTGACTTATTGCGAGTCCAGGTTCCTTGCAATCTGAGATTGAGAGTGACTGCTCCCCAGCCCAAAAGGCCGACGTCCGTTGTCACCACAGTCCAATCCTACGTGCAAAGGGACACCCCTGACTCAGAGACCTGAGCCACATAGTAGAGACTGACGAGTCTCTGTTGGAAGCTGAAGAGACTGACCTTTCAAACAAAGATGTGACCTCGACCACTTTGTCAGGATGTCCAGTTGAAATTTGTGTGTGTGGAATCGGGTAAACCAAACCGCCTTGAAACAAGACACTATGTGACCCATCAGTTTCATGCACTGCAGACCTGAGACACGATTCAGAGATAGTAACGTCTTCACCTGGAGTTGAAGAGTCCGAATTTTGTCTGGAGATAGAAACACCATCTGGGCCCTGGTATCGAATAACAGGCCCAGAAACACCATGCCTTGGGTAGGCAGCATGCTAAATTTCTTGATAATCCAGCCATGCGCTTGCAAAAATTCCACTGTCAACTGCAGAAAAACAGCTGAAACCGTTTTGATCAAAAGATCATTCAGGCAGGAAATGAGCACTACCCCTCGCTACCTTAGCTGCACAGTCATCACTGCCATTACCTTTGTGAATACATGAGGAGCTTTTGCCAGACCAAAGGGAAGTGCCCAGAATTAGTAATGCTCCTGATCCACTGCAAATCTCAAAAGGTGGTGGTGTCCCTTCCAGATGGGTACGGGTAGGTATGCATCCTTGAAGTCCAAAGAGGCTAGATATTCGTCCTTTTCCATGGAGTTTAATAACAGAACATATAGACTCCATCTGAAAACCTTGAACTCTTAAATGGCTGTTGAGTGTTGACTAGGAAAAGGTGTGATAACCCAGACCTTTCTCTGCTTGTGGAACCGGAACAACCACTCGTGAATCCACCAGAGACCGGACAGCCTTTTTAAATTCTTACCATCTGATTGAATACCTGAGAAGAGAAGTGCTTCGGAAATGCCTCAGAGGCGGTCCCGCAGGATCCAGGGTGTATCCCCTGGTAACTACCCCTCTTACCCATGTATCAGTAGTAGAATTCACCTGCCTATCCCAACAAATGAGCCCCCACCAGCACTCTTGCCGGCGAGCATGGCTTGCTGCCCTGCAGACGGCTTTTCAGTCTGTTTGGGTGCAGGACGGTGGCCTGTCCAAGCCTGCCTGCTTCTTTGGGCCGCTCCTCTTCGGGCAGTGGACTGAGCTCTTATAGGAGCCCCTCTGGTGTTCCCAACATATCAAAATAAACAAAAATGCTTTACTTTGCTTTTTGAGTAGCCACTGGAAGAAAAGTCCTTGGTCCATGCCGGTTCCGCAATGTCGGCCTCTCCCACAGACAGTGCAAAGGCCTCCGGGTCGGACTGCCCACCAGTCATTTTAGATTGGCACCTGGAGCAGGTGAAATTGTTTACAGAAACAGCTATGGACTTGGAACCTGTCCCTCCTTGACATAGTGAAAAAAAGAAAGAGGTGACAATTATGAGAGACACTGTAGAAGAATCTAGGTCAAGAGATGTCTAACAGTATACACTGTGAATAATGGGTGTAGTGTATGCTCTATATATTATAAATGTATTTCAGAGTGCCACTACAGAGGGAGAAATACATATACTTTAGTCAAATTACATGCAAATGCAAAGGAGTAACAAAATAACACAGACAGTTAGAATATCTAAATCTGAGCCAGAGATATCTAACTGGTCTCCCTCTCCAGGGAACATTGTCTCAGCGTGCACCCGCGGCTAAAATGGCGTCTACAGCCTACAGAGCAAAGGAAAATAGAGGGAGTAACTAGCCTTTGCTCCTCCTCTGTTCTGTAGCCCGCCTAATGTGAAAAATATGGCGCCCATTCACACAGTTAAACTGGCGAGGACTGCACTCTGGCGACAGTTCCTCACCAGAAAATATGCCCCTTGTACCTGCACTTCCATCCCTTGTCTGCCAGAGCTGATGCGGTGCTGAAATCCGGATTGGTCATAGACCGCCAGCAGGTCACCTCACCTCTGCCTGGGAGAATGGGGCATGTAACCGTGGCCCCAAGAGCAGTCTGCTACACTGCCCTGGTCAATGGCTGGGTCCCTGAGCACTCTCCTAGTAACAGGTGACCCTTTTCCTGGGGGTACACACTAACACGCCTGATGGTGCTCTCCCTGTCTGCGACGCTCCCTCTGTGAAATAGTGTGTGTGGGAGGGAAGAATTGCAGTGGCCACCTACTGTTAGTGCAAGAGAAACAGGAGGGGATTTTCCAAAAGGTAAGTTAAAAACCAAGAACTCATTTTGGGGGAACAATATTCCAGGATGAAAAAACCTGTGTGCAAATGGACCAAGGACCATGGTTTCCAATAAAGGGGCGGGTCAGTATAATGGTAACTTAATATTAGGCAAGATCAAAACTATAGTGTCAAAATTCCCATGCAAGAGGGGTAGTGCATTGGCATGAGCAAAAATACAGGCAGATGCCTGTTCGAAATAAAGGGAATGCATCTGGCTCCATTCTTTCCCGGATTAGTATGTAAACTTGATTGTTGTCTTGTGGTGACTGCAGTGGAATCAAATATGGATTCACCAAGAAAAAGATACTGCCAAGTCGTAGGCAGGTTTGCTGTAGGCCCCATCTGCGTTTTGGTTGTGCGAAGGCTGTGGTTTTCTGCTAGTTTCCAAACATACACAACAAATGGAAGAATAATGCAGGTGTGAATTGCAAGCTTGTTTTGCTTGTGGCACTGTCAGCCACACCAAATGAACACTCACAGCATCTGCTGACCGAGGGCTGTGAGAAAGCAATGCTAACCACCAGGCTGCCCCAAGTTTTGAAATTAAACTATACCCATTTGTTCCTGGCCCTATAACTTTGCCAGTGCTTGGTAAAGCACACATATTGCACACATATTTGATTTACCTAGAACTAGCGGAGTAAATTGGGTGTGAACTTCTGGGTTTGCCCTAGCGAATTGAAAGTAACTTGACTGTGGAAGATGAAAGTGTATGCCCTTTATCCCCCCATGCAACATCCAAACAAAATCCAATATTTCAAACATGTTTTATCAGACTGCTGGGTGCTGGAACTCACCCTCTAAACAGAATACACAAAGTGTTATCTGCACTCCAGACTTTGCATAAATTATAGTCATAGTATGGACCGACATGTCCACCTTCATTAGGACATGAATAAATATGAAAATAAATATATATATATATTTTTCTTTTTTTTCACATTGACAGAAAAAAACAAAAAAAAAAAAAAAAACAAAACACTGGTGCACATTCTCATCAGCAGCTCATTACCCTGACATACAATCCAACTATTATGGTGTGTACAGGAAGCAAGTCATCAAAGCAGCACCTGAATTATAATATAATCACTAAGGCTGCCGACAAACACATAGTTACATATCTATTAACAAAATAAAAATCAGTTGTTTGCCTGAAATGAATGCAGTTTGTCATGAAGAGACTGAGCTTCAGAAAATGATGGTGTCTCAATCGATTTAGAGCTAGCATAGAAAAAAAAAAGTATCATAACTCTTGCTAAAACCTGCATCTGCAGACTGATTTAAAATAGTGATTCACTTACTGCTGGTTCTACTTGGCTTCTATCTGCAATATCAATATGGACCACTTCAACAGTCTTCCACATGTTGGGATCTAGGCAGTGCACCTGAGGGGGGGAAAAAATAATCAAATGTCACTTATCATATGTGCTAGTAAATTAGAGGTCTCACACAAAGTATTACCGTTTAAAATATATTAACCTGGAAAAATAGGCCTTTTTATCTTAATTGTATTTGACAAGGATGACTTGCATTCAAGATGCAAAATGTTGCATCTGCCCTGCTCTCATCCATATATGCCGAAAGAATAGATTGCATAAAAAGAAAGCAATAGCAATCACTACAGATGTTAAACAACATCCCAGTTGTAGATCCAGGAAATCCTAATGCTACTCCCTGCAATCTCCGACAGGATGCGCTTCGATAAAAATAACAGCTGGTTTTGGACATAAGGTCAGTCGTGCTCTGAAATCCCTTTCACTGTGGGAGCAGAGAATCTACATTAACATCGATTAAAGGGACTCAAAACAGACAGCTGAGCCAGGTCACATGCCCAGCCGGGTGGTAAGGGATTGGACTCCTTGCAATACAGAAGGGAGGGTGAAAAAAAAAAACTAAAGAAAAACAGATCCAGCATGGACAGAGAAATATGGGACGGGGGTGGACAAGAGAAATGATCAGTACTTGATGCAGTACGAGAGTGGGCAGAATTTGGCTCACTGATTCAGAATTGCCGGAGGCAGGCAGTATGTACTACGACATCAACAAGATAGAGTGAGCAGGTATTAGCACTCTGCCCCTATGTGTTTCACTGTATATACTTCAACAGAGAGGGGGGGGGGGGTGCAAAAAAATGAAACTATAAGTGGTTTTGGACTCTTAGGGTCAGTATAAAGCCTAAAACCCAGGATCACAAGGAGTCTGTCTTTGGCTAATTTAAAACACTATAGATTGTAAGCTTGCGAGCAGGGTTCTCTTACCCCTCTGTCTGTATGTGTTACCCAGTATTGTCTTATTAATGTTTGTTCCCAATTGTAAAGCGCTACGGAATCTGCTGGCGCTATATAAATAAATGTTGATGATGATGTTGATGAAATGCTGCAGGGTCACATACTTTATGGCAAATAAATGACCCCCATTAACAGAACAACTAGCCCAACTGTATACAGGAGGGAATTTACCTTTCAGGTAATTCAGAAGCGCTTTAAGGGCTGCGGGTAATTTTAAAGGACAGACTTGAGCGAGAAGGCTGCATGTGGCCTCAACACCAATTTGTCTGCTTTACACTAAGAGCCCTACATACATCACTAAAGCATAAACATTTCTTTGCATCCAACATCCCAAGACACAGTGCTAAACACCTATACATGACACTCACCAACTACCCCTCTGTCTCCAGCAATGCTGCTCAACAGGGAGCCTTCAAGATAGAGGAGCAACCTGTACATTATGTCAAATTATGAAAGAGTGATTGCTTCTGTGGCAGGATTAGGAATGAGGAGTCAGCTATACTAATGGCTTATTACGGTTACTTCTGTACTTATTGCTGAACACTGCGTCTGCCAGTTGGGCACATTACTGAGTAGTACTACAGTCATCTCTACACACACACACACACACACACACACACACACACACACACACACACACACACACACACACACTGCTTTTCATACAAAAAAAAGTTCTATATGAAACATTCAACTATCACAGTCTATATTCTAAGTCACTAATAGGTAGACAGATACATATAATTGAATTTAATAATCCCTTTAAAAGCAAATGCATTAGCAACTGATTAAAAAAAAACAAAAAAAACACTGAAAAACCATTTACAATAATTCCAATATTAAAGACATGAAAGAGGACTTGTCACCAGCCCAGTTGTGCAGTCTGGAAGAATCTGCACACAACATATAATTAGCGCGCTGGATATTCTCTCCTGGAAGAACAGGGTAATTGGAGATCCCTTTCTCATTTTTTTTTTGCACTGTGCTGTAAAACAATAAAAGGAGAAGGTGTTCTTTGATATCAGAACAACAATACTACACTCTGTCCTCTCAATTTAGAAATGGTCTCCCAAAATGTAATTTCCATCAGTTAGTTAGATCTTCGATGGTTTCACACTGAGGCGCTGTATGCAAAAATTCAGTTTGCCATATTTTAATACAGAAGCGTAAAAGCGTTAAGAATTTGTTATAAAGATATTCATATAGGTGACAGGTGCCCTTTACATTATACATGGCAAAACACAAATGTAAAAGTTACAAAAAAGTAAAAATAAAATTGTACACACTTTGTAGGATACCAAACTCATGTTTACGTGTTCTGAAAAGCAAATGACTTACATTGTCTTGAGTCCCCATGTCTGGTTTGTGCCAAGTCTCAATCTTAATGAAGAAATCTTCTTTCATATATTCATTCTGTAAGAATATAACATATACATTTTACAGAAGAGATGTGGTTCAGGCCCTTGAGAAAGCTGTTAATATGAATGTTTTTGTGTGATATTTACGTTAACAAAATGTATATAAACAATAAAAACAATACATGACATTGTTCAGAGCAGTGACACTACCAACCACAATCTGTGGTTTTGGTATAAGAGGTGTTTGCTTAGGTTTTGTGATTGACCCATGTATTATAGATGTTTGATCATTTACGTGTGCCATCTAGAGTTTTTAAAAAGACCCGAACCCTCCCTTTCAGTCAAGTTCTAATTATCAGAAGCAAAAAAAAAAAAAAAAGGTTAAACTAAACAGATATCAAATGTAATATATACATACACACATAAGGTCACCATGGACTCACTTGTGAAATAAAATATAGCACTAATGTTAAAAAGTTTAATGTGGACATCCAGTGGGCAGACGATTGCACATAGCCGTTTCATATCAGAGCTCCTGGACAGTGTTCTGACATTGGGTAGTCAGTCTTATATAGTGTATATAGATCAATCTCCACAAACAGGGGCACATCCGCCTCAGTCGGATTGTGAAGAGATTTTATATGGCCAAGCGAAATCTGCAGCAGAGTCCAGCCCCATTCAGCAGGGGTCTGCATGACCACTGCTAACTTCACATCTGTGCTGACCGACATCCTGATTGGCTTATACTACAGCACATTCATACATTGCCTCATAACTCCGCTACTTCTCTCTTAAGGCTTAGTGAGCCACATATGACGGTGCCTTGTCCTCACTCGCTCTTTTAAGGGGTTTATAATACATTTCACAGGCCCCTCGTCTAAATTGTGGGGGTTGTGGGAGGCGACTGAAGAGCAGGCATTACACAAAGCCACAATTTTATACTGTTTTCTCTGCGGGTTACTCATCCAAGGGTCTGATATTACAATGGGGTGACTGAGGAACCCCAGCAGACCCCCGTATAATACACATTGATGACCCACCCACTTACTCCAGATATTTTGGGGAGATAAATTGGGCCTACAGCACCGTAGAGAGAGTAGCGAGTCCTGTAGGCCATAAACTATATTTAATATAGTAATCAAACTACTGCAGAGAGCTCGTTCTACTGAAAGACAAAACACCACTTTTATACCAAAGAAGTGGATTCTGCTGAAGCCACCTTCTTGTGAAACACATTCCTAAGTAGCCCCCCCACCTACTATATTCTACAAAATAATTTATTAAATGTATCTATATTCTACGGAGTTCAATTGGGACAAGCCTTATATCCATTTACTCTTTAGGCAAGAGCTTAAACTATTAGGTGCCTTACAGTTACTACTTCTATAAACCATTATCATTTAACCTTATGAACTTTAAATCTGAATTCACAAATGCACATAAAAGTCTAACATTACACTCCAAAGACAATGGTTTGTTTTATCTGTCTTGGGGCAATCAGATATTAAGCTGCAAAACAAAGCAGATAATTCCTTTTTTTTATAACAACATTCACACTCCTCATTCTCAGGTTTATTGTGCTTCAGCTAAAAGTGCAGGCAAGTAATAGATTTGCACTACAGGTCAATCAGACTAAAATTGGCTGATATAAAATGTTTCCAAGAGGTGTACATGGTAAAGAGGTGGTTGATGGGTGAAAGGGGATTACATAAAGTAACGTAAACCACATCTCTGCTTAAAAGGCACCATTATAAAGTACTGAGAAGAGAGTAATATAGTGCACACACATATAAACCTGCCTTTAAATACCTCAAAGTCACGTACATGAAGGAGTCTGTAGCACAGACTTTCCCGCCTGCATCCCATCTAAAGACAGAAGCTGATCTCTTGCACTTCATTATGATAAATCCTTCATACATTTAAACTAGTACACTTATCTGCATCTTTCAAAGCTTTGAAATAAAGATGGTTCTACACTATGTCACTCTATGAAGCGCTCCCCTCTCTCTTCCTATGTAGACAGCATGAAAACTAGTTACCAGGAGGGGAAGCTGCAGATCAAACACAAATGGTTTTAGTGTCTCATAGGAGTTCCAGACCAGAATTAAACATCTGGTTGCTGAAAACTGACATTTTGCTTGTTTTTTTGTTTAAAACCATATTCATTTTAATTTAGATAAGGGTCTATAAATTTGTGATACACACTACATGCTTATTATTTATTTATACACACACACACAAATACATACATAAAAATTCTTCATGGGCTTTGTGCAAACACATAAGTGCTACATGGAAGCGTTGTGAGCCAATAAGACCTTTGCATGCTTATGCTCTCTGAGCAACACCACATCACCATTAAATTTGAGTTAAAACAAAACATGGTTCAAAAAGACCAACTGTCAAAACAAAATGAGAATACCAAAAGTAAAATAAAAGCATACAATGGAACTAAACAGTTCTCAGCCAGCCTGTAAGGTAAATACAGCATTGGAAGCATAGCCTTCATTAATAATTAGTAAAATAAAGTTATTGCAATAAATTGTATAACCCAATGAAAAGCTAAAAGGAGCAAGAACAAATAAAAATTGAGATTTCAAAATGGATTAGCATTTGTGCAACATTCAATAGTAACAGAAGTATACACAGGAGAAAAGATTCAAAATACAAACTTACCGTTACAACTGATCCACCAAGAATTGGAACATACATGGAAAATAATAAGAGGACATTTAGATTATATACATGTATTGCTGTGACACAAATCAATCTAGGAGAAACATATTTAGCAGTGTGTACAGATGTTGCATTTTCAAACTTTTATATGCATAAATATACATTTTCTATGTATAAAACCCCAAATTATTCATCTAAAAATCAAAGGATAAAAAAAAGACAGCACTAGACTCAAAATGTTATACGTTCTAAAACTAGGACAGTAACATTCGACAGATAGATCATTTCACAGTTATCAAGATAAACTGTTTCACTAAATTTTGTTGATAGGAAGCAAAAAACTTTTTGACATCTATAAATGCTGAATACTTTATTTTCCAGTTTTCAACAATTATTTTTTTAAAAAAAAATAATAAAACAAAAATCCACTAGCATGTAGCAAGAGATATATTGCAGCGATACATGTCCAGATGAAAGTAAAGGGCAGTTGTGACAGAATTAAATAAAACTCTACAGCAAATTACAATTAAGAGATTAAACTTATATTTGTAACCTGTTATAATAGATACTAAGCTCACTTCTGTAACAATACTTTAATGTATTTGTCAGGCTTAACATAACAAATGCAGATAATATAATGAAAGCTTTAAAGAAGAAATATCAAAGATAAACAGACTTCCACCACTAGAGAACCCAGGTGGGCAGCCTGCCTATCGTGCCACATGGTTGTCAGTGGGCTTGGGAGCTGGACGCCCAGATGCCCAAGCCTGCTTTTGTCTCGGCTGACCTCCACGAGGAATGACAGGTTGGTCTCTGGAAAACTGACCTTTTGGCTTCCCTGAAAAATGGTAGGAATGAAACCTAGGGCAGGGAATGTGCAGAAAGGTGCGCTTTCCTCCCGTGGCCAGGTTAAGTGTCTTATCCAGTTCTGGACCAAAAAGGACACTTCCAGAAAAATGCAGAAAATCCAGAGTTATTTTGGACAGGGTCCACCTCCAAGACACTAAGCCCAGAGGGCACAGTGTCCCACAACCGCAGATCCTGTAATATTGGCCTCAACAAGTCCAGCATCCAGAGCAGCATCTCGCAGACATACCAGCACCTCACCGATGTGCTGCACCAAAGGTAGTAACACCACCCTGGACCTACCTGACAGCAAACCCTCTCCATGCTAAAGGTTGTCACATGCAGAACCAGAATGGTGGTCTTAGACAAGCACGCTATGGGAGTATGCCTTGGTCGGAGACTACCACTTCATCATATCCTCGCTGGGGAGAGGATACAGGATTAGTAACCTGCAAGACAGACTGTCCTCAATCTTTAGCGCACACCAGAAGGCTCACACTAAATCTTCTACCCCCTGTGACCTATCTGCTGAAAGGTGTCAATGAGACAAGTTATTTGGGAAATTAAATATAGTGATAAATTGTTTTAAATCGACTTCTATATTATACATTGCTTCCGGATTATATGGGATATCCCAGCTAGTTGGTCATAAAGGTAAATGGCTGGATTACCCCTGCTAACGTGTGGGGAAAAAAATCCTTTATAAATGAGCATTAAAAGTCCCATGTAATGTGTATAACATCTGTACTTCTGGGTGAGTCACCAATACTACAAACCAGTTTGCAACAGTCATTGTAAGGACTCTTGAAGAGCAAATAAACACCATACTGCTTGGAATAACCTGCCTGACCGCTATTGCCTGCTGTATTCCTGTGACCAATATATAAGAGCTAAACTCTAATTATTTCACCAGCTGTCCTGTGTTGAACCAGACACCCACCAGTTCTGATCTAGCAGTCCTGATCAGGTAAGTGGTCAGGAGGAACCAGCCAGTCACCAGAAAGCAGGTGCTGCAGCAGTCATACAAAACACCCATAAGTGGTTCCAGGTACAGGTGAAGGAGGCTGGTGGTGGTAGAGACTGCTCTTATACAACTAGTGCATAGTAGGCACTCGCAGTTGGTAAGAGACTGGTGTCTTTGGACACCAGTAGTCATGGTCAGTAACAGTAGGTTACGGACCATAAAAAGGAACCCAAAAATGGACTGGGTTGCAGACTAGGCCCAATGTGATTACGTTTTTATAAACAACTGTATCCACCAAATGCCAGGAGCCAAAAATTAGCGCAGTGTATCCATCAACATGTATCTTCACCTCTTAGATTGTTAGCTCATATGGGCAGAGGTCGTCTTTGCCTTCTGTAGCATCTAGCAACGCAGTTATGTTATTTTTTATTTTTAAAGCGCCAACATAGTACTCAGCACTGTGCAAACAACAAACAATGACATGGAACTGAAGGCAAAGATGACTCCTGCCCATACGAGCGAAATATCTAAGGTGGGGAAACACATGATATGCAAGTTAGTGTAATAACAACTGCATCACTAAGTGTGTAGTGGGATGCTTAATTATAATCAGTCGCTTATACACTCCCAAACCAGACTGAGTATTAACAGACAGACAAATGGGTAAGCAGGCGCTGGTTGCAGGCTTACAATCTATAAGACAATAAGAGTTTGAAAACAGAAAAAGTTTAGGATGTCAACAGTGTCCATGCAGAGAGGTCCACGGGAATTAGAAGTAATGGCCTTTAGATTAAGTAGTTATCAAATCATTTAACACCTATGTCAGTGCAGTGTAAGTGTAATGTTGGAAGCAAAAAGGGTGACTGAAGAAGGTCCAAAAGGTTGAGGGGTGGGGGTGATTTGTGGCGCATATGTAGGCAAGCCTCTCAAGAAGCTTAGAGGAGTATGGGCACAGAGATGGGATGGTAATCAAAAAGAGCGTTAGAGCCAGAATTATTATTTTTTTGAGAGTAGGAGTACTCACCGCATGCTCAAATACTGATGGAGAGATGCAACTGAAGAGACAGATTGCAGTTTTCAGTTAAGGATGAGCATAGTAGACAGGGAGTGACTGATTTCTGAGGGTATAGGATCAAGAGGACAGGGAGTAGAGTAGGAAGAGAAGAAGAGTGCAGTTACCATCTCTTCATTTGTCAGATCAAATTAAGAGAAGGTTCCAGAGGTGCAGGGAAGGAAGTGAGCAGGTTGTAAGTCGGGAAACAGGATACCATTTCATTGAGAACTTATTGCCGTTCAAGTAGGGCGCAAGGAGGACATTTAAATGTATTATAAGAGGCATTTTGGGTTAGAAATCCAAGCAGAGATGAGAGATTGGAAGGAAGTTTATTTGGCAGCGTCCAGATTATTTTGATAGGGGTGTAAATAGCAGTATATTTGAGGAAGTAATTAGAAGCAAGAGACTTTCAACAATGCAGTTCTACTTTGCAAGAACATTTTTAAAGGCATCATGTTTCATTGGTGTGCCTTGGATGACTTCATGGTTGACGTAGAGTGTAAAGAGTAGCTGGAGATAGTTGATCAAGGGCTATTGCTATGGTTTGGATAAGATGTTGTAGTGCTAGACCAGGATAAGAGAATGTAGAACTGAGGAGAGAGGTTGTTGCAGAGAGTTGGAACCGTTTGATTTCTGTAGGTATAAAGAGGCTTGATAGCGTAGAACAGGTTCTTGTGGTGGAGGAGAGCTTGGAGGTTGTAAGGGGGTATTAAGAGAGGGAACGAAGTGTTGAAGAAATCAGAAACTGAACATAGCCTAAACAAAACAAGATCAAGGCAGTGGCTATGCAGAGCAGTAGGAGTCAGTCCACTGGGAGAGGCCTAGAGAGGAGGTTAGAGAGATTACTTTGGATGCAGAAGGACAATGTGGAAAATAAATGAGGATGTTGAAATCACTTAAGATGATGGTGGGGATGTCAGAAGATAAGACATGAGGGAGCAAGGCAGTAAAATGTTCAAAGAATTGTTGGGGTGGTGCAGTGGAATGTTAGATCACAGCAGAGAGGAAGGAGTAGTCTAACCCCACCTCCGTGTTTGCTTCCAGGCCTGGAGCTGTGGATGAAATGGAGACCACTGTCTGAAAGGGCTTCAGGTGAAGCAGTGTCCAATTGTGTGAGCCTTGTTTCTGTTATTGCCAGTAAATTGAGGTTATTTGAGAGAACGAGGTCATGGATGGAGGTTCATTTGTTACAAACAGAACATGCAACCAATAGGGCACGTTTAAAGGATTTTTTAAAGTGACGGAAGAAAGGTGGTGTGTGAGGTTTGCTGGACTTCTATAATGTTCTGAATCAGAATTACATGTATGGGAGATGTGTGGGTGAGCCTGGATATGGTGATATATCACCACCTGAAAGAGGAGAGAGATAATATTTTGTTTTCCAGCACAGGTTGAGGATGTAACAGTTAAGGAAGAAAAATATGAAAAAAGTTCATGAGTGTTAATAAGCGGATAGTGAAGTAGTACAGGCCAGTAAACATTATTTTATTTTTTTTAAAGTTTTACTTTTGCAAAGTCACACAAACAAAAGAATCCAGCTGACAGAGTAAATACACAAATCGAAGAAAACAAGAAAATCACACACGGTCTACGACCAGCACAGAACATGGAATTCAACAAGTCAACCAAATATTTAAATATAAGGAGAAAAAGTGACTCAGTTTTCACACAGAGAGAAGAAGAAAGAGGGAGGAGAGAGAGAAGGAATAGGAAAAAGTAAAAGAAGAAAAAAAGGAGGGCGAGAAGGGACTAGTTCCAGCGTGAGAGATGGGAAAAGCGATAAGACTGAGTTATGTGAAGGGTGGATACGCCTGAAGGATAGCAACGGATCCCAGATCTTGGTGAAGGCTCTCGAGGAGTTGTGGATAATACTGATCATTAAATCCATCCGCTGGGTCTGCCAAACTCTATTGATTATGGACTGCAAGGAAGGACGGGATTGCAGCCGCCAGTCTGCCGCTAATTGGCAAGTAGCTGCCGAGAGAATGTGCCCAATTCATTTATTCTGATGATGGGATGCCGAGGGAGCTCCCACGGGAAGAAAGAATTTAGGCTTCAAGGGAATGTCCACCTGAAGAATTGAGTGGGTCAAGGCAGTAAACGTTTTTTTTACCAGACAAAAATGCAACACGCAAGATTTGTCACACTGTGCATGGTTAAGCATATAGTAAACTGGTGTCCAGTTGCACTTGAAGAGGAATTCATGTGTAAATTCAGTAAATTAATAAACAGATCTGTATAGATATCTATCACACCTGACCAAATTGATCCTATAGGAACCAGAGCTAAAAGCGAATGTGAATGATCAAACTGTGTCTAAAGCACTGCATAATATGTTGGCGCTATTACAAATGAAGACTAATAATAATAATAATAATGATTTTTTAATGAACAATTGACGAGTCCTAAACATTTATTTTCTGTGCGTTGAGATACACATTGAAAGGAAACAACATTTTAACCAATAATGGTCACCTTCCCATGACAGGCCTGGCCAATAGGATTTCCCATGATGAATTGACAAGATAAATAAAAATGCTGCTTACTTGTTCTACAGTAAGGATAAGCATTCCATGCTTTCTCGTGGAATACCAAAGATCCCTCTGGTGCAAACATCTTTACAAAGCCAGGGACTTTACTAGAAAAAGAAAGATACACAATTATGAAACATGCCCTTTCATATTACAATGTTATTAAACAAAGGTTTGTTTCTTTTAAACTATTTTAGTATCTGGCTGTACTTTTTTGAGGGAAATCCGCGTTGTTGCGGTCCCGTATTAACTGGTGGCATGGGCAGCCGAAGCCACGATGTCGGCGGATAATTGAATATGCTCCATAGTATTTTGTATTTAAGGGATACACATTTCTATCACATTTAGGTGTTTGTGTGCTTGTGCTTTAGTCTAGTAAACAGGTTGCAACACTCCAGCAACAGCGTTTCCTCTTGCAGTCATTGTATTGTCACTGTGTCGCAGGCGTTTACAAAACTGAATGGAGGACTTTCCACAATCATCTAATCAAATAAGATGACTGGCAGCCAAGTGATAGATATAAACAAAAAAGAAAGACAAATTAAAGTTAGAAAATAGAAACAAGAAAATAAAAATAGGTTGGAAGTGATTATGCAAAGGGTGTGATCGGATACTACTAAAAGTTGATGTGCACAAGACTGGGGGGAGGGGGGGGGGTTTGTGATAAATGTTTCATTAGCTACTGGCACATATATTATTTACAATTTGTGTTACCTATACCAGAATACCTCTGCAGGGCTCACCTTTTCAGATGGTAGATTTTATGTGTATATTGGCCCTTTTCACCATCTTTTTCATACGGTTCATTCTTCAAAACTTCAATTCCTTCTCCACCACCAGTTTCATTTTTACTTGCTTCAGCTACGGAATAAAGCTGGCCCACTTGATACTATAAAACATAGTAGCAAAAGGAAATGATTGTATTGTCTGGCCAAACATCAAAATACAAACTAACAATAGGCCTGATGGTCTCCAACAGTCCTGTCATTGTAGTGACTAGTGAGAGCTCACATTACCCTTTCAAACTGTAGGATACATGTCCGATAAAACCGCCAACATACAAGTGCGTTACAAATAAGCAGAAAAAACCTAATGCCAGATACCCATCACCTGTAGCTTTCAGGGAAAGTCAAACTGTGGGCCGCAAGCAAAAAATCTGCTTTGCTTTACTGCAGTAGTGTACACAGACAGACTAGGCTGTTTCTGTTGCAGCTTCCCAAGGCCTGGTGTAAAGATACACCCCAATGACCATCAAATCATCAATAAAATGAACACAATATAATGAATTGAGGAAAAATAAAAAATAAGCAAGAATTAAAAAAATGTGTGCACTCCCTCCTAAATAAGCAATTATAATTGCTATGGCATGGGCTTTTTTATTAGTTTAATTCCCTGCAAAATCATCAGCAGGTCACGCTATAACATGCAGCCAGGACACAAACGCGGTACTCAAAAGTCTAAAAAACAACAAAAAAAAAACCATACTAAAAAGACACTAAAAGTAACGTTTTAGTATTTAAATCAATATTTAAACTCACCTAAATCCTAATTTTTGTTTTTTTTACTACTAGGTACTTTTGAGGAACTACATGTTCCAGCAGTCCTTGTAGTGCCTTGCCAGTACAGGGCCTGCTAGGACTTGTAGTGCAGTAGGGAAAATGTTTTTTGTATACACCATAGAAATAAATACTTTAATCTAAATAAAGACCCCCACCACCACGCTCTGAGGTTCCCCGGCAATAAATATTACTGCAATTTGCTCGGCACTGCAAATCAAACACTTAGCTGTGGTAAAATAAATAACTAATAAAAAAAGAAATACATCGGCTTGACATGGCAGACTGAAGATAAGATATTAAGATAACAAAAAAAGACAGAGACAACATACCTCTTCGATGGAGCACGGCAAAACTACTCGGCTGAAAATAAAACAAAATATTTTAGAACACAAAACACAATTTTGTAGAACACTACGGAACAGAGTATACATGAAAACTCCTAACTGCAGTTATGATTACTATTAATATCTGACTCACTCTGGAGCCCAATAAACAGGTATTTGTCCAATTGCCAGATATCGCAGGGTGTGTGGCCAGCTTGGGGAGGGTCAGTGTCAGTCTTACAGGAGGTAATCACAAATATACTGCTATTTAAGGAAGACAGGACTTTACGGGAAATTTATTAGGCGACAGTACAGAGCACATAACAAATGGAGAGGTGGACTTAATCGCTACCTACCAACTTTATTTGGTTGGATACACAATATAGCAGCGGAGTGTATCTAACGGTAACCTGATTAAGAAACTCCCACACGTCAAGCCTGTAAATGCTGCAGCCCTCGCCGCAGTCATATGTCCTATGTCATAGCTTGCAAATACCTAGTTATATAATCTATTTGTGCTGGCAATTTTAAGAGAGAAAGTGAATCGAATGAAATACAACAGGCAAAAGTTTCAAGAATGAAAATAGCCTATAGGATCAAATTAAGGGACATATCCCTTTAACACATACACCTACCAAAGGAGCGGCATGATGGCGCCTACACCCTGGGAAATATTTAAAAACACGCTAAAGACGTGAAAAAGTGCATGAAAATTGGAGTCATCTAAAGTGAAAGAAGGTTCTATTGTAGTTTCCTATCAGATACACTGTTGTCCTAAAATCCTACTAAATTGCCAATTAACATTGCTGACATGCATAACCAATATAATAATCTTCCTGTGCAGCAAAAACATTTTATCATCATCTGTGTAGGCACATGTTCTATTAAGCTTTACCTGCATGCATAGGTGCCTGTAGAAGTGTGCCAACTGTGTAACCAAGTTATAACTACAGTGTTTGTGTCCATAATGGTGGGTCAGTGCATTGATGTCACTGCTGTAAAATAAAAACTTGCTGCTGTGTATTTATCTATGCTTAAAATTCCCAGGGTAAATAGCTTTTTGGGCCAGCGAATAAAGACTAGAATATGTCAGGCAAATAGCACAGATTAAGATGTGGACCGTAGACAGCGAATACAGGATTTTAGAAAAGTAAAGAACATGAAAGTTAGGTACTGAGTAAGGCAGTGATGGCTAACCAGTGACACTCCAGGTGTTGCGAAACTACAAGTCCCAGCATGCTCTGCCAGCTATCAGCTAGTTATCTACTGGCAAAGCATGCTGGGGCTTGTAGTTTTACAACACCTGGAGTGTCACAGGTTAGCCATCACTGGAGTAAGGTAAAGAGTATCTAGCAAACTAAAGCAGTTAAGAAGAGGTGCAAAAAATCACCTCCCCCCCCCCCCACCCCCCAAAAAAAAAAAAAAAAAATCAGCACCAGGCCTCAACGCATGACATAAATATTAAAAAAAATTGTCTATTACAATACACTTTTGTTCAACAAAAAAAGCACCCCAACAACTTTATAGAAAAATGATTAACGCCGCAAGGCTACATTCAGGCCACACGCAGTACAGAGATATCCCTACTATACAACAGACAGTACACACAACTGACAGTGTGGAGACATTTAGCAGCAGGCCATTTCACAGGAGAGCAAACTTTCGGCCATACAATCCGCTCCTGCCTTTGCTTCGTTGCTCAGTAGGCTGCCATTATGCACAGTATTCGTAAACTCATGGAAATGACAGTGTATAAGTAGAGCTGGGATGACGATAGTCATTTCATTCAGCTGTGGTGTTGTTGGAGTAGGACTGGCAACACAAAATGACAAGTTATGCCTGCAAAACTTCATGGCCACGTGTGAAATGAGGCAAATATTCCATGGAACAGGAATACTGTTCTATTGACAAGTAGTAGCCCTCTGGTGCAAGCCCTATACTGGCCATGGATTGCATAGATACCCCTGCCCCAGTGTCAGACATAGGCATGTGCTGTCAGGAGCTTCCAGGGTCAGAGCATTTCTTATGCAGACGTGCTCTAGTGATGAACGACCTCAGAGCCTGCACGCTATATGTGACATGGAGACATAGTGAAAATATACCATAGAATGAGCTCAGTGTAGACAAGAAGAAACAGCAAAGGTGCCTGCAAATGTGCCCGTCGGCACCACTGGTGCATGGCTTCTTTGGATCCATGCGTGGGGGCCACAAAATTGTCCCAAGAGGATTGCTGCTTTCTGACCTTATATTATTCAGCTGTAGATCCACATTTGTCCCTGCACTTGTGTTCAAATGCTTCCTTATACAGAGACAGCTATTTATCAATGTAGTCAACCAGAAAACACAACATACCACAAGACTAAGCCGACACTGCATTTTGGTAACAGGTTTTATTTACCAGTTCCGTAATAAGAAAGAGCTCACTGAAACCAGCTTAAATTTTTTAGAGAAATGAAAGTGGAGAGGTGCCAAAAACAGATGTCTACAGAGGTATGCACTAATACACCAGCACATTTCAGTTTGCAAAAATAGAATGCTTATCTTACGAGGAAGCTACAATAAATTTCTTACAGTCACTTTATTTGCCTTACACATATGAAGTGCAAATCACAAAATTCTCTCAGCCTAACACTACATCAAACAGTAAAAATTGCTAGCAAGTGTACAATGTACCGTATAAAATCTGCAGTTTAATGATGACACTTAAAAGGTGTTGTCCATTGTTGTCTCAAAGTAAAAACAGATTAGGTATAATAGAGCAAAAATTCATAGAGGGGAATTCAATTCAGCGGAAAGTGTCCGGAAGAAATTCTCGCGTATATTTTTACTGAAACTTTCGCTCAATTTTCCTCGCAAAAGAGCATATATTTGTACCGTTGTATCGGTAAACCATCGCGGCTAACTGAATACCTCTGAATAGTGTAACAAGCTAAAATAACGAATGCTGCAATCTGTGAAGTTCTGTTATATCTATAACCATATTTTAACACCTCTATCACCTCCCACTATTTTACTTATTTAAATCAATGAAGAATAAGCCTGTATATAAAAGTAAAAATATGTTTAAAATAGTTTAAAAACAATGTATAAAATTAAAACATGCCCACAATTGCTTATATTGTTATACTCGGTGGTCGAAGCTGGTATGTCATAACGCCACTTCTACTGCCTTCATTGTAATACTGTCAAATTCCATTCACTTACATTTTCCATACCATCTAAATTTCCACTTCGACCACTGGTTATATTTATACATAACCTGTTTGTAATTCTGAATACTAAACAGTCCACAATTATCCTTAAAGCTCACCAAAGAGAGATAATAGTATAAATGTTCAGAGGATGCCTTACTCAAAATTCCTGCAAAACTTGCCCTATTTAAATGGGACTCCAGCATGCATGGTTTGCACTCTTGAGCAACACCGCCTCAATATAACATACCTCCCCAAAAGCAAATAGTGGGTCCCCATTGGAAACCCATTCCAGGAACCGGCCTATGGCTGTACTAAGGCGCTGGAGGACCCACTTGGTCCATAGCTATACAACTAAGCAGGCTAAGATTTGAATATAAATACCTATAACTTAACACAAAGCTTTTCCATTACTTCTATATTATAATAAACTACAACTGAAGTTGAAAACCCAAGTTTACCATAGTATTATTGAAAGGCAGTTATTATAGCTGAAGTACTAGCTTCAACTTATATATGAAAGACACTTGGTTTCATGAAGAAGTGCATTTCACATCACAATGTTATGTATTTTATATATTCAACTTATTTTTCTTTATATAGTAAGTAAAATTAATATTGGATATAAGATTTTCACTTTGGGAAGGTTGTGGTGTATTTTCAACCAAGGGCAAGGAAAATATGTTTATATTTGCAGCAAATCCACTACTACAGCATCCCCCTCCCATAATTTACAGTTACAGTGGGAGACGGGAGAATTCATTTACAATGAAAAGTGCAAAGCATGCAGGCACACAGAGCTTTTTGATGTTTGTCCAGGACATTTATAGGTGCAAGACCAAAGTAGTTTTGGAGACTGACCCTGAAAATTAAAATCTGCTCTTGCATTGTAGCTCTGACTGATAATGTGTATCGTGGGAACGTCAAAGTCTTGCCTAATAAGGGGCATATTAATTAACCATCACTTTTTAAACATAATCCATTTCAATCCTTGATTCTGTAGGACTCGTTAGCTGTGCTCCTGTAGCTCTCCAGTAACACTCAAGCTGTTGCTAGTATAACGCTATGGACACTTGGAGACATCAATAATACCTGTTAACATGTGGTATTTTCCCATGCCCACTAGAAGGTAATAAATGCTCCATTCCAGATATAAGTTAGAGAACTTTTTAATAGTTTGGGTAATGGGACAGTTTTTGCATAGTTATAACTTGAATTTATGCATGCGTGGCTACATTCAAGAATTTTGACTGATGACCGACATATATTGCCAAATTACAGTATTTGCAGCTATAGAAAGAGGAAAGAGAGCAGGGAAAAGACAGCAGTTAGTAAATAACTGACCAAACTTATAAGGGATTAGGAGTTAGTATTTTGAAATGAGACAAAAAAATGTCTGTAGCAGTAACATTGGTAGATGATGGAAAGGAAAGCAGTTTAGTTTTAATTTAAATGATATTTGGCCATATATGAAGTGTTAAAAAAGGTTAATATCCAGTGCAAATCTTTAAAGTGAAACAAAACCAGGCAAAACGCATTTAATATACAGCAGACAACGGTGAACTGTTATGTTTTATCGCTGAATGTCAGAATTGCATGGTTTACAGAGAAAACCATTCAGAAATGAAACATTACGTGCTGCCATATTTCTGAGAAAGTCCATCCCACATCCCAAGACTTGGAATAATAAACTGCCTGCACACATTGTTACCACATACTTTTTAAACTACCTTAATCTGTTTTATTTTCCTTACACAAACCATGGCATGACATGCCTATTCTTACACCATTTACTTTACATTTACTGTACAGTGCTGCGGAATTAGTGGCGCTATATAAATTGCTGATGACGATAATTTACAAAGTGCAACCCACATTGAGTTGCTATATACAAAACCAACTAAAGCCAGTAAAACCATTGAAATATATATTTATATTATCTATTTATAAACATTATGTATTGAAGTTTATATTGAGTACAAGTCAAAGCAGGTTCTTGATTCCAAAACAGTAGGTAATTGTGACACTTTAAAAAAAACCAAAAAAAACATTTGCTTGAACATATGTATCGATAATAAGTCTAAATAGGTAACAATATTCCAAAAAGTTTAAGAGATCTGCTTGGAGCCAGGTGTCAGTGCTTCTCTTCCCTGCCATGTAATGATGCCACTCGGGTAAGTGCAGGCTTGGGAAGTTAAATCAGTGACATCTCAGTACAACGATGATGTAACATTGCACTGCCCCAGGGAACAGAGCCAGTAAGACCGGCATAACGTCTACACTGCAGCCGGCCGGCCTGAGGCCCAGACACAGCCCTTCACCCCCGCTAAGTGCTGACAGCAATGTACAGGCCCAGGTGTAAGACACCAACCGCACTTATCCTCCCTGATAACGGGACAGAGCCCTCCGTGCCAGCTGCTGCCCACCTCATCAGGCTGACCTGACCCAGCCATTACCCCTGACCCGCGGACTGTCCCCTCCCCCCAGCGGCAGCTCCCGGCATAGTGCCCACACTCACAATTCCTTGATTAACACCATTCTCCGCAGCACCCGCCGCAGCTACTGTGCGGCAGCGACGTCACACGACGTTTTCCGGGAGAGCGGACGGCGCGCTAAGTCACGCCCACACAACGCACAAAACCACGCCCCCAAACGTAGTGATTTGTCACATACCACAGCCCGAGCTCGATCTACCCCTCCCAGTGATATCGAGAGCCCCGCCCCCAGAGCTCTGATTCGCTAGGACGTTGACATCTGTCAGAACGTCGCTATGTGCCAGGTACAGGGAGCTGCTTACTCTCCCTCCGGGGACACCACATCCCAGCAGCGGTGCTGGGACATAAACCGCAGCCCCACAGATAACGTATGAGAATACTCCCTGCTGAGTAGGTGGAGATGAGCCAGTCATACGCGGTACTGGCTAGGGCGACCTTATGCATTGTAATCTAACTCCATGACATGTTTACTAAACGTGGTCATATCTGTCTACCCACCTGTAACCTTTGCTACTGACCATGTAACTCCTCCGCCATTTTCTGTGTGTTCCTCACGGGTTCCTGCAGTGTGGGAGACTGACATACTCCAGAGTCAGTACAGAAATAACAAATTGGAGCTCTGGAGTATATGAAGTGCTTACACTGGGGACTGATGAGTATATAGCGGGAAATAATAGATTCCCCCCCGAACATCAACTCATGGGTTGTCCCATGATCGGTAGTTACTTCTGCAGTATAACTTTCTGGCTACTGACCACCGCTCCCCCATAACTCTACTTACATAAATCCTCTCTGTATTGATTATTTCCTATAACCAGTTGATTGCACTAATTAAGTAGGTCTGGTAATCCAACACTGTATAAAAACACAATCTTTATATCATAGTGTGCACACACTCTCAGTAGCTGACATTCACTTACATCAGTTAAGCTGCACTTTGCAGTATCTAGTGGAGGGATGAGTTTATTTTCTTTTGGTACTTGCTAATTATATGGACATCTTTTGATGTCTGGCTGGCATGATGATTTAGTCACTGACTTGAGCCAGCCAGCAAGAGATTTAAATAGCAGATTTCAAGTGTAAGAATTGCCATTGCACTGGTGAGGTACAGTTGCATCCGTATTAGTAAATTTGTTTTACAAATAAATATAATATAAACAATACTGCTTTAGAAATGCTTTATTCCAAGAATAATATTTTTTTTGAAATGAAACACCATCTGATGATACTTTTACCAGAACAGGTAGGACCGTCTCAGTTCTTGAAAAACAAAGTAGCGGGTTATTGTCAGCAGTAAACCATTTAATATATAGGGCAAATTAAAAACAAATCCTTTTGATGGAGAACATACCAGTTTACTTCAGCAGAAAGGCTTGTTGCGCTTTGATAAACCAGTCCATGTGTTCTATACTACCATACTTACCACATCTAAGAACATCCATCTCCATGTAGAAATGGCAAACTGCATTTCACTAGGCGAAAACAGTGGTGGATGGCAACTTCTGGTTTGCTTTCCATCTGGCGGTCATTTACATTCCACTAGCCAAACCAATGGAGCAAGGATCTACCCCAGGTCCTCTCTTACCAAGAACCTCATAAACCTCACTTAAAATTATCTAAAAGCGACTCTTCTGCAGCACAAGAAGTCTCTCCCTGGACTTTTTAGCATATTACACCGTTATGGGCACCTCTCAGGGTACAAGATCAATATTATGAAATCGGAAGCTCTCCTCCTTAATATTCCCTCCCCAGAGTGACAGGTACTCACCTCCCGCTTTAACTTTTGGTGTCAGAGAAAGAAAATTAAATACTTTGGTATCTTCATTACCGACTCCTATGACTCCCTCTACCGGGAGAAGTACCCGGCCCTCTTTGCCAAGATCAAATCTGAATTGCTCTCCTGGCTCTCACTGATCATTTCGTGGCTGGGCAGGATCATCTCTGTCAAAATGAACCTCCTTCCTAAGCTCCTCTACTATTTCCAGACCCTTCCTGTCCGAGTCCCCCTTTCGGATCTGACATCTATCCAAAAATGTCTCTCTAGGTTTATCTGGAACGGCCGGTCTCCCAGGACTAAGCTGGCTCTCTTAAAGAGACCCACCAGAGGTGGTGGGAGGGGTTTCCCAGATTTGAAAATTTATTATTCGGCGGCTCATCTGAGCCAGATCGTAGCCTCCTTTGCCCCCCCCGCGGCACTCTCGTGGGTTGTCATCGAATCCGCTTATCTTAATTTTCCAATCTTGTCCTGTGTATGGGGTCTCTTAAAACAAACTAGATCTCCCCTTATCTCCCAATGCCCTACCCTTCTATTCTCAGCTGCAATATGGCAGACCTGCCGACCCCATCTTAAGATACCGGTGTCCTCTCTTACTGTCCTACCTCTTTGGGATAACCCTGCCTTTTCTCCTGGGCTCTCCTCTGCCTTTTATAGTCCCTGCCTCACTGCGGGAGTTTGATTTGTCGGAGACCTACTATTTCAGGGGGCCTTTATCTCCTGGGATGCCCTACGTTCTAAATATCCAAGGCTCCATCCTAAATTCTACGAGTATTTCCAATTGCGACACTTTGTGGGCTCTCTCCTCGGGGGGCTGCTCTCCCCCCTCTTAGGTCTCCCTTTGAATCCCTATGTCTCTTGTTATGAGCGTTTTGTCGCTATTCAATAACGATTGTCGAATCTCGATTTGTGTTTCCAACGCACAAAGATTTATTCTCAAAAAGTAGCAGTATATATATCTTAGCGAAATAATAGTAAGTACAGCCGTTACTTATCGCAGGCGCTCTGGATCCAGTGAACAGTCATTCAGTCCTGAAGTCTGTGGTCTAGGTGACTGAACACTAGATGAGGAGCTGCTGCTTATATGCAAACAGAGATACAGTAAAACAATGCAAAGGTGTGGCTTGCTTCTATTGGTCCAGGCATCAGGAGGGTCCAGGGGGTTGCAGATCATAGGCTAGTTTAAGCTCAGGAATCCAAAGGAGGGGGTCATCTCTCCAGGGGATGAGCTCTGATCTTCCCACCAAGAATACTAATCCTAATAGTCCATAATTCCTTAACATTAATAACTTGCGTATGCGCTCTGCGATCCCTTCACAGAGTGAACCGGACAGTCACAAATGTGAAGGGGATTAGTTTGATACCACACATGACATGATTCCTTCAACGTGTACCATATGTTTTACTGGTATGCATATAACTCATGATATTACACATAAATACTACTATATTTCGACATAAATGACTGTGTTGCAACTACCATTAGTGTGTACTATTTTACAAGTGTGCATGTTTGTGCGAATGTATGTAAAAGACTAAATACTGTTGTTGCCACGTGTTGCAGCCGTGTACGCCCTTCCACGCCGTAGCGTGCCCTTTCACGCCGTAGCGTGCCCTTTCACGCTGTAGCGTACTGTACGCATCTTTTCAAACAAAGACAACCAAGTTTGCTCGATTTTAATTGAAATGACTTTATCCAATTTGCTGACTTCGACAGCTCCACCCTTTGATAGTATAATAAACTATCACCTAATCACTGTTTCAAGTTCAGGGTTATACAACACTTCTTCACATACCATGATCTCGGTGTCTTGCACCACTCTTTCAGTCTCGTTCTCAGTTTTTCTCCTAGAAGACTGTTTTCCATACTTCAACACAGTAGGAACACATTTGACACATAAACCAATTGCTAAGATGACACCCAGTATAAGGAGAAGAAGCTTACCTACACTAGCAACCATTACCCACTCCCCCAGACCAGAGAACCATTTCACAGGGTTCAACCATGAGAACCAACCTGCCACCTTTTCCCCGACCTCATATAACGAAGAATTATGGTTCCTTCGAAATTCCCATTTCAGTTGCAGAATTTTATCCATCTTCCGGTCTATAACCTCCTTAGGGTCATCCGTATTATTGGTGATGTACGTGCAACATTTCACACCGAACTGGGTGGCCGGTGTCACACAGTACCCACCAGTAATAGAGGTGAGATAGTTTAGTACCAGTCTATGTTGCACCAACTCCTTCTTGTACACTTGTAGCTCCCTTCCAGTATACCTGAAAGTGTCATCATACATCTCGGTGATATTGTCAAATAATTTAGCTAGGTCTTGGATATATTTAAAGTTTAACGTTCCCCGAGCGGTCCTGGTGAGATCTAGAGCAACCATAACTTGGAAACCTGCGGTTTCACTAATCAATTTTGTAGCTATGGGTTCCTCACCAGGAATCATATTTCTCTTGCCACGGTGTTCATACTGTGTGTGTTTGTATGGTGGTGATGTAGTCGTGTGAATACCAACCATTTCTTCATGAGTAATAGTCATGATTTCAGGAACCAGTTTAGCTAAGAAGCACAAGCCCTTGGAACTCGGAGTCACCCAGGAGTAAGCTTTCCTCCCACAAACAAAGTACACATCATCAGGGAGAACATAAGGAACAGTGTGTCCATTAATTATATCACACAGAGTTTCGATAAAACTACCCATGCCTAGTGTCTCCATTTGCTCAAGACACGTGTCAGCATGGATGACATTCTTACAATTATCTAATAGAGACTTTTCCAATGGATACTTTCTTATGTTTGGATACACGCCCTAATTTGTGGCTTACATCAACATTCCTGCTTATTGGTGGCCTCAGTCTCCCTCCAAAATGAGCGTGGCGAGCCATTGTCTGATCTGATGGGTCAGCTTCCCAATTCTCCAGACGTTTTGCATGAGAGATATTTAGACACAGCAAAGATCTGTCTACAGAGTATTGTCGAAGCGTTAGACTAGGGGACCTAGTGTTATTGTACCTCCCCTCTATGGGCCTCCCACCACTCAATTCGAGTACTTCGGAGATGTTTAATGGGAATTGCACTAGTCCTATGTTATGCTGCCCCTGCGGCACATGAGAGCACACCCAACACTCGGTTTGGTTTAGCACCATACCCACCAGGGAGTGATAATCCTCCAAAGGATGCCCGCCCACATTCAGATTACCGGTGGACTGACCGCTGGATGCATCTCTCTTCAACTAGGGAGTCACAGAACTTGCAGATACAATACTCATCAGACAATAGCCCCTCACACTGTCTCCGAGTTCCCGAGCTAGCAGACCTTTTCATAACCCCTGGACCAAGCTTGATAATGGACTGCTCTGGGTATTCTAATAACTTTTCCTCGATTTCCATTACATCCGTATCACTGCCAGAACCTTCCTCTGTCCTCCATCCTCCTTCACAAAAATAGAATGTCCTAGAAAAAGTAAAAACAAGGAAAATCCTGGAACAAAAGAAAAACAAAAACCGCCACTCCATAGCTGGAACGATAGTCTTGATGCAACGTCTCTGGTTCAGGTGTCTTGACTGCGGGCCTTAGGTCTCCCGGAACAGATTTACGAGTGACAGATCTGTGTCGTCGGTCTCAGTTTTATCTTGCATTTTCTCCGGGTTATTGACTCTCATGCAGTGGGTGGAATGGACCCAAGTGTCTCTCTCTGCAACCTTCAGTGATGTAGTACTGGTCAGCAGCACTTGGTTCTGGCCTTCCAAACGGTCTGTTAAACAACCTGAACGTAAGAAATTGCGGATCATAACATAGTCCCCAGGTTCAACATCATGACAATTCGTTTCTGGCATATCAGGTGACAGCTTTTTGAGTTTTTGTTGTTGTTTCAGCTGTCTGCTCATTTTTATAAGATATTGCACAGTCACATCATTATTACACTTTAAGTCGTCTTGCGGACTCACGATCAAATGAGGTTGTCGTCCGAACAGTATCTCAAAGGGGGACAGATTAAGAGGAGGTCTAAGAGTGGTTCGAATGCTATGGAGGACTAGTGGAAAAGCTTCAGGCCATGCCAACCCAGTTTCAGCCATTATTTTACCAAGCTTGTTCTTTATAGTGCCATTTACTCTTTCCACCTTACCACTGGCTTGTGGTCGGTAAGGGGTGTGAAGTCTGCTACTGATTCCCATGAGCTTACACATATTCTGGAAGATATCACCAGTAAAGAGGTGATTCTAGGGATACCGAACCTACACACAAAATCTTGTACAATTTTCTTTGCAGTAAACACAGCAGTATTAGTGGCTGCCGGGTATGCTTCTACCCAACCGGAAAACACATCAATACACACTAATACATACTTTAGATTCCTGCACGGTGGTAATTGGATATAGTCAATTTGTATTACCTGAAAAGGTCCGTCTGTCGGAGGGATGTGGGATGGCTCAGTTGGAATAGTTTTCCCGACATTTTTCCTCAAACAAGTAAGACATGACATTGCTTTCTTACCAGCCTGAGAGGAAAATCCAGGAGCACACCAGTATGCTCTCACCAGTTTGCACATACCTTCTTTACCCAGGTGAGTCAGACCGTGTGCTGCTTCAGCCAGGCTTGGATAGTATTTTCGGGGAGCTACAGGCTTACCTTGTCCATCCCTCCAGAGTCCTGAGGACTCTTGACCACATCCCTTCGCCTTCCAGACCGCCTTTTCCTGCAGGGAACACAAATCTTGCATTTCAATTAATTTCTGCATGTCTAATGTCTGAAAAACCATCATAGTCTCGGTCGATACAGTCATAGGTTGCCCTGATGCCCATTTAGCAGCTTCGTCTGCACTGTTGTTGCCCAATGACACTGGGTCTTCTTCAAAGGTATGGGCATTGCACTTTATGACAGCTACTGTTCTGGGTAACTGTATCGCTCTCAGAAGTCCTTTTATGTGTTGTGAGTGTGCCACTGGCGTACCTGCTGCTGTCGTAAAGTTTCTAAAACGCCAAAGGGCCCCAAAATCGTGCACTATCCCGAAGGCGTACCTAGAGTCAGTATATATATTGGCTGATTTACCCTCTGCCAACTCACACGCTCTGCTTAATGCTACTAGTTCCGCCACTTGGGCTGAGTGAGGTGAGCCAAGGGGTTCAGATTCTACCACAGCGTAACCAGTACATAGCTCTCCCGTCTCTGTCTGTCTATGACAACTCCCGTCTGTATAAAACGTAAAATCTACATTTTCTAAGGGGGTGTCACATATGTCGGGCCTTGCAGTAAAGGTCTGGTTCAGATGTTCCATACAATCATGCATGTCAGTACTCTTGCCTAACTCATCATCAACCAGGGTCTCCTCACCTCCCACCCTTTGTGTCTCTAGAGACACATATGGAAGGTATGTAGCTGGATTTAAGGTGCTACATCGTTTGATGGTGAAGTTTGAGGGTGCCATCAGGGCTAGTTCCCACTTTGTGAATCTAGCTGAAGAAACATGTCTGGTTTGGGCTGAATTTAACAGAGCTGATACAGCATGGGGTGTATAGACAATTCAATTATGTCCTAATACTACGTCTTTGCTCTTACTTACCAGAAGAGCAGTTGCTGCTACACTTCTGAGACATGTTGGGAGTGATCTTGCCACAGTACCGGTCTGCTAGCGTCACCATGTTTCTGTGTGAGGACATCTGCTGCACAACCATCAGCTTCCGTACAGTATAGCTCAAAAGGCTTTTCATAATCAGGTATTCCCAATGCAGGTGCTCTAGTCAGACTATCTTTAAGATTAAAGAACGCTTGCTCTGACTCTTCTGTGTGTGCAACACGTTCTGGTTTTGAGGAAGAGACTAGCTCCTGCAATGGTAATGCCAGAATAGAAAAATCTGGGATCCAGGATCTACAGTATCCACACATCCCCAGGAAGGTACGAATCTGCTTCTGGCTCTGCGGCAGAGTCATGTGTTGTATAGCCTCAATCCTGTCGGTTGTCAGGTGTCTTAGCCCCTTGGTGAGGTAGTGTCCTAAGTATTTGACCTTAGTCTGACATGGCTGTAATTTATCCTTTGCCACCTTGTGCCCTGTTTGTGAGAGATGAAGCAACAACAATTTAGTATCATGTAAACATGACATAAAAGAATCAGAACACAGCAACAAATCGTCTACATATTGAATTAGAACAGACCCATTGCAGGGTTGAAAGGATTGCTAACAGTCATGTAAGGCTTGGGAGAAAATACTGGGGCTGTCAATGAACCCCTGGGGCAGTCTGGTCTATGTGTATTGCAATCCTCTGTAGCAGAATGCAAATAAGTATTGGCAGTCAGGGTGAAGAGGGAAAAGCATAAATTAATAAATACTTACCAGAGGAAAATATATTATATTATACATATTATTGTAATATTCGAATAAGGGTGATGTATAGTACTGTAAACGTTATATGAACCACAAGAATGGTGGATTTATGGGCCAAGCCCGCGTGAAGTAGATTCAATCTGGGTCCTTCTCTCTTTTCTTTAATATGTATTGTATGAAATGTGCATTAGAAAAAGGAATGGACTAATACATAAAAATAACTAAAGTTATCTGATTGGGTAACGTTTATATGGAATTATACATCATTGTAATTTGGAGTGAATATTATCATATGTCATCTGGCTTTCTTCCAGAAATAATGGAACAGTTCACTTTAAGAAACTAATATGTGTGAGGATGATTACGCCCACTACAAGTGTCAGGACCGTCTCCTAAAGTTGATTGAGCTGCTAGATCGAGGCACCACAGTGCAGAGCTTGCTCAGGAATGGCAACAGGCAGGTGTAAGTTCATCTGCACGCACAGTGAGGCAAAGACTTTTGAAGGATGGCTTAGTGTCAAGAAGGCCAGCAAAGAAGCCACTTCTCTCTAGGAAAAACATCAGGGACAGACTGATATTCTGCAAAAGGTACAGGAATTGGACTGCTGAGGACAGGCTTAAAGTCATTTTCTCTGATGAATCCCATTTCAGATTGTTTGGGGCATTGGGAAAAATGCTTGTCCAGAGAAGGAAAGGTGAGCACTACCATCAGTCCTGTGTCATGCCAACAGTAAAGCATCCTGAGACCATTCATGTGTAGGGTTGCTTCTCGATCAAGGGAGTGGGCTCACTCACAATTTTCAAATAAACCAAACACCTAGCGCAATGGAATATGAGACTTCAAAAAGAGTGACGGTGGTTTAGTGCCTGCAGCTGTACAGACCTGTGGGGTCTTACTAGACAAAAGACAAAAATGCAAATAACAGCGCTGGAAACCAAACCAACTGACAATTTTGCCTAAGAACACAGCCATGAATAAAGAATGGTACCAAAACATCTTCCAAGAGCAACTTCTCCCAACCATCCAAGAACAGTTTGGTGATGAACAATGCCTTTTCCAGCATGATGGAGCACCATGCCATAAGGCAAAAGTGATAACTAAGTGGCTTGGGGTTCAAAACATCAAAATTTTGAAACTCCCCAGACCTTAATCCCATTGAGAACTTGTGGTCAATCCTCAAGAGATGGGTGCACAAACAAAAACCCTCAAATTCTGACAAGTATTGATTAGGCAAGAATGGACGGCCATCAGTCAGTATGTGGCCCAGAAGTTTATTGACAGCATGCCAGGGAGAATTGCAGAGGTCTTCAAAGAGAAGGGTCAACACTGAAAATATTGACTCTTTGCATAAACTTAATGTAATTGTCAATAAAAGCCTTTGACCCTTATGAAATGCTTGTAATTTTAATTCAGTATATCATAGCAAAAAGGTCTTCAAATACTGAAGCAGAAAATTTTGTGAAAACCAATACTTGTCATTCTCAAAACTTTTGGCCATGACCAGGCGCGGGCTGGGAGACTTCAGGCGGGGGGCACACAGGCGGCCGCATCTCATTACACGGGATGCGGCCGCATCATTGATGACGCGGCCGCATCCCGTATCATGTGATGCGGCCGCCTGTGCGCTGACGCGGCCGCATCTGATGTCATCAGATGCGGCCGCAGGTAAAAAACCGTAACTTGTATCGGGAGGCGGCCGACCGGCTCCCAGCCGTCCCTAAAAGCGAAAATTCTGAGCGGCCCGGGGGGGTGATGCCCCCCGGCCCAGCCCGCCCCTGGCCATGACTGTAGAGGGGTATGAGACCCATCTCTAGTGTGCAGACCAGAGATGGGCTGAAGATGGGAAAGCAAAACAAACATTTTTTCACATAATTAAGGAACACATAAACCATATAAAAACATGTCATACACCAAACGTTCCATCTCTGTTTGCATTTCTCTACTTGCATTTTTCATTTTGTTTGCAAGAGTTGGTCCTAGCAGATCAAATTTGTCTGGTTCTTTTGACATCAATTGGGTTCCATACTCTATCATCTTTCATATGAGCGCATCACTTTGTTCTTGATTGTGGACCCTTTTTTTTTCCTCCTGTCACTTGATCCTCTTGTGGCTGTGTGAGTAGATATGTGATCTCCTGGTTGTCTACTGTCAGCTGGCTGGCATGCATTGTTGTGCCATGTTGCTCTGCCAAATCACAGAATCCGACTTCTTTTAAGAAAGAAGGCTGTGTAATGAAAAAAGAATGTAAACTAGTTAGTATAACAATACATGCTTTTACCAATTTAACATTTCAACAATTTATTGTTGAAATGTTATTGTTCAAAATCTTCAGCAAGTTATTGCTGAAGATTTTGAAACTTTGGAATTTCCCAAACTATGGCGGTGCTATAGATGGCAAACATGCAAATTATGCCACCCTCAAAAACTGAATCCTATTACTACAACAATAAAGGATTCTTCAGCATTATTCTGATGGCCATAGAGGATGCAAACTATGAATTCCTATTTGTGGACATTGGAAAAAATGGAAAGAGTGATGGGCATTGGAGCAGACTCTTTCGATGACAAACTTAAAAATAATGAACTTAATTTGCCCACATAAAGTGAATCAAAATATGGACTAAATTTTGTTTTTGTAGTGTTACGAGCCGCGGTGGTGTCCATAACCGCTGTGGCTCGCTCTCTGCTCTGCCCGGCGTCCCGGCCATCTCCTTAACGACAGGGATGCCACTTCCGGGTCCAGCCCGGTCGTTGCTAAGGCAACGGTCGGACGCTAAGCCTTCTAGCTCCACGTTCCGGCAATACAGGACAGCCGGGCGCATGCGTGGTAGATTCAGAAAGCCTGCGGGCTAATTAAATCCTTATTTGTTAATTAGGCAGGGACTGAGGGTGATTTCAGAACTAGGCTCTGATTGGCTGATTTCAGTATAATAGGCAGGGAGGGCTTAGTCTCCATGCCGGTTATAGCGTCCAGTCCTGCACTGTTGCTGGCCTGCTCTGGATTCCTGTATTGCTGATATACCTTGGACCTTGCCTGCTTGCCTGTGACCCTGACCCTTTGGCCTGTACCTTGGACTCTGCTGTTTTGCCTGTGACCCTGAGCTTTGGCGTGTTATCTGACCATTCTACCTTGCTAGTGACCCCTGACCTCGGCTTATATCTGACCATCCGCTTCCATCTTCTCAGCCTCCTGGTCTGTCGCTGCGGTACTGTATAACGAACCTACACTACACTGGAGTAAAGTCCTGGGAGCATCCGATTACCTGTGAGCGCGTAATGCTCTATGGGAAAAGCGGCTGCTATAAGTGAAGACCTCCGCCTACAGTTCTGCGGGTTCGTTATCTGCCCGGCAGCTAACATGTAGCAGATGAAGCGATTGCACTACATACCAATGTATTAAAACCTTATCCGCAAAAAAATTCTGTCAACAGAAAGAAGGATATTTAATTATCAATTGTCAAGAGCAAGGAGAGTTGTGCAAAATGCTTTTGGTATATTGAGCAACAGATTTAGAATTTTTTGTTCTGTTATAAATCTGCCTAGACGAAGCGCAGTACGCTTAGCAATATGGAGAACACTCTTGAAGTTGTAGTCACAGAAGTGATGGAGGAGTGGAGGGGGATGGAGAAGGATTGTAATTGGAGGACTGTCATGATTTGCCTCTGGCTGCACTGCAGCATCTTCCATGGGGCTGCTTCCTTGTCTCCTGCAGCTCCTGTATGTTTGGTTATTATTTGTACCAGGCCTGCAGTACCTCTGGCATACCAGAGGTGTTGCTGTTGTGCCATTATCATTTTCCTTACTTGACTGACCCAATAGTCAGCTGAAAAACTTGTAGTGTGTACCCAGCCTTTAATTAATGTGTAGCTATGAGCACTTCTGAATAGTCAACTCTAGTGAATACCCCCCTGTAGGCATAATATGTCTATTAACAACTGCTCAAGATTTACGTCAGACAGTGAGGAGTTCAGTGCTAGCAAATATTTATGATGTGTTTGAAATGCTCATTAACAAACACAGAAAATTACACAAGGACAGCACATCTTATTTTGCATAAATGCTTAAGCATATACACTGAGTAACACCACCATGTCACTTCTTGATATTTAGACACTTTGTCTAAACATCAATTTGGCAACAGTTAAGTACTGCCAACTTTCACTTTTGGCCCACCAACTTATTAACAATTTTCCTTCCCCCACTTATTATACTGGTTGCTGAAGCTTTTATATCTTAATTAGAACCTGAATGGAGGAAGATATCGATCATAAAGCCTACATTTATTTAAAGTGTCGCAATTGTATATTATAAGTGAGATGTCCATCCATAGATACATTTTCTTAGGAAAGCATCATGCTCCAAGATTTCATAACAACAGGGGTCCAATGACTGCAATCCCTACTGTTAGGAATACTCTCGTCCAGAGCACTGAATGGCCACTGCTCTCCACACATTACAATCTGTAGTGTTTCGAAAGATTGGAATTTCAAAAGTCTTCTACCAGGAGGATCAGCCATAAGAAAGCCACCATGAGGAGTGAGTATCTTCCAAACAGCGTGAGTCTCAGGTATTGGACTTCCCCTTTCTGACATCTGGTAGGAGTTAGGTTTACTTCTATTTGTGGACATCTCCTTTAATGTTTTATTCAAATTGGCATTTTTGGTTCTATACATGGCGGATGGTGTATAAGGCATCCTATTCAATGGATTGTCTGCCTCCCAAGCTCTAGCACGTCTGAAGAAGTGTAAAAATCAAATTGTTTTTCAGGTTCAGCTTGTACCTTTAGAAAATTTTACACCATCACACACACCACCATCATACACCTTCATGTACAGACACAATTACACAATATAGATGCACATCCAAAATGGCAGCTTTGTAAATTACGTTTTTGGACAAAATTTAGAAGAAAAAAAATACTTTGCTTCCTACCGACCACTTGCTTTGTTATATGGATTTACTTGTAATTGCCCTGTCCTGACCTTCTGTACCAGTCACTCTCTATGCATCTGTACCATTCTGAACTGTTTATTGCCAGAAGTCTACTAGTGGGACTCTTTTAGGGACCATAATTAATGCACATATCACAGGGGAACTTGGATTTGTGGGTTTCTTTGGTTAAAACTGCTTGTTAAACTCTACTTCCAAAATAAGCTAACTACTAGCGCCATAGAGCACCTATTTCCATACTGTCATCCTATGCTTAACTGACCTTCATGTTGCAGGTTCTGCAACATAATTACAGCTTATACTATTTTGTTGTATTAATTTCTGGTTGTTAGTGTTTCTCACTACTGTATCTCTATCTCCTATGTCTATTTTTACTTGATAAGCTAAACTGTTTTTTTTCCAATAAAAATCATTGTATATGTTTACACACAGTTGCAGATATTAGATCAATAACTCCCAAACACCTATATATAAATTAGAGTAATTTAGCACATGCATAAACATGTGTTTTTGTTAAATATGTGCATGGTAAAAAATATGCATTAGTTCCAAAGGATAAAAACACTTCCACATTATGGCTATTGGCCAATGAGCATCTGACATTGTAATGCAATGTAAAACGCAGGTTTGTGGTCTCGATGATATTAGTACTTGTCATTTAAGAAAACATTTATTATGTATATTACTTTAAAAATAAACATTACTCACTTATTCACATGTACTACACAAGTAATTATAACGCTAGCATTTTGCCTAAATATGTGTGTTTAATGCACATATGAAAGGGCTCTATTCTTCAGTGAAACCTAAGCTGCCCTTTGTAAATGAAAGTAGATGGCAGAGATTTCGGAGATTCTCTCTGTTATGGCTAACGACTACTTTTATGAGCTTGTCGAACAGGATGTAGAGGTCTTCACCTATAGCAGCCGCCTTTCCCATAGAGCTTGTTGCGCTCAGAGGTATTCAAAAGGAAGTCGAGATAACAAAGCAGAGGTCAGGGCATTAAGCAAGCAAATCAGAATCAAGGAGATCAAGCAAAGGGTGTCAGGTGCCGTCTCCGCGCTCTCCACTGGCGCTGTAGACGGACACCTCTCCGTAATCCACGTCCTGTTGCCTAGCAGCAGAACTCTATCTCTACTCACCTGTCTGCAGCCAGCATGTCTAAACCGCCTAAATCTCCTTAACCCAATCAGGAGGCACATTAGGGTATATAGGCAGCCTCTGACACAGGTCTAGTGCCAGAGTATTGGTTCTACCCTGCTCCAGCATTTAGTTGCATTCCTGTTCCTGATACTCCTTGGCTTGTTTGACCTCTCTTCCGGATTTCCTTTGTACTTCGCTGCCCGCACTGGTATTGACCTTTGGACCGTCCCTGACAACTCTTGCCTACTCTTCGTGGTACCTCGCTTCCTTGGTTTCGACTCGGCCTGTCTGACTACCCTCTATTCGCTGCACTGGTGACTTCCTGGGAGAACCGCGACCTGCACATCGCACGCAGCAAAGCCCAAACCTGCTTGCGAGGGTCCCTGGTGAACACCGGTGGTGTGTTAGACTCCGCGCCTCTCAGGTTAGTAGCGCTAATACCAGTCAGTGATATTCTCTGTGTAAAAGTGTGACAGAATACTCTGGCCATGAGTGGACCGGACGAACCTTCGGCCCGCGATTTATTACTGCACCTGGGTCAAAGAGTGAAACGGCAAGAATCCAATCAGGCACAATCGCTACGATATATTCAGGGAGTGGTCTCCCATCTGGACTCTCTTCAAGCCTCAGCTCCTATCATCTCTTCTAGCACCTCAGCTGCCACAAGCCTCCGCATCCCTCCCCCGAGAAATATAATGGCGATCCACTGAAGTGTCGTGGTTTTCTTATCCAGTGCTCTATTCAATTTGAATTGACTCACGAAATTTTCTCCACGGAAAGAGCTAAAGTGGCTTATTTGATCTCCCTCATCTTTGGGCAGGCATAAGCCTGGGCTTCTCCTCTTTGGGAACGGGATGATCCTGTGCTTCGAAATTTGGTGGTCTTCATCGAGAGGTTCCAAAAAGTATTTGACGAACCCGGAAGAGTTTCCTCCGCTGCCTCCAGTCTCCTAGGGTTACGCCAAGGCTCTCTTACGGCTGGACATTATGTGGTACAATTTAGGACTCTAGCAGCCGAACTCCGATGGAACGATAAGGCTCTCATCGCTACCTTCTGGCAAGGCCTTAATGATCGCATAAAGGACGATTTAGCCTCTCGTGACCTCCCTCCCAACCTGGACGACCTCATATCCCTCTGTATCAAAGTGGACATTCGCCACAGGGAACGGGCTCTCAAACGGGATCGTACTCGCCGACCCTTGGATGAGTCCATGCAGATCTGTCGTTCCCATCTCTCTCCAGAGGAACGTGAAAGACGAATGAGGAACCGCCTCTGTTTATATTGTGGTGAACCAGGTCATCTCCTCTCCGTTTGTCCCAAGAGGCCGGGAAAACGCCATCTCCTAGGTGATAATAGGGAGGTCAACCTAGGACCTCAGTCCCTTTCTCCCTACTCTCGGAAGGAGTCAGATTTTTTGATGCCTGTCACCTTGGTTTCCCCCAATGGCCCATTTCCCACCTGGGCCTTTGTGGACTCGGGGTCCGCAGGGAACTTTATTTCATCCAAGTTAGTGACTGAACTCCGTCTCGATACAATACCGTTGACCCAACATTTGATGCTCACAGCAGTTGATGGGAATAGAGTCTCCAATGGCTCAATCTCTCTCTCTACTCCTCCGCTCCAGATGGAAGTAGGAGCGCTTCATTCCAAACTCATAAGTTTTTTGTTCTACCGCAATCCATTAACCCTATCATCCTGGGGTTACCCTGGCTTAAACTTCATTCTCCACAATTTGATTGGCAACGAGCACAAGTCATCCGCTGGAGTTCCTCCTGTAATAAGAGATGCCTGAGATCCGTTTCTCCCTCGAAATCCAAGTTGGCCTGCCTCTGTACATCTTCCCTGGTGGGTCTTCCTGAAGCTTATTCTGTTTTTTCTGATGTCTTCTCTAAAACCGCTTCTGAAATCCTTCCTCCGCATCGGCCTTGGGATTGCCCTATCGACCTCATCCCTGGAAAAGACATTCCTAGAGGCAGGGTATATCCTCTGTCCTTACCCGAGACTCAAGCCATGTCCGAGTATGTTTCCGAGAACCTCGAGAGGGGATTCATTAGGAAATCATCTTCTCCAGCGGGGCAGGCTTCTTTTTTGTTAAGAAGAAGGACGGCGCTCTCAGACCGTGCATTGATTACAGGAGACTTAACACCATCATGATTAAAAATCGCTACCCTCTACCCCTAATTTCGGAACTCTTCGATCGCATCCGAGGGGCACAAATTTTTACCAAATTGGACCTCAGAGGTGCCTACAATCTGATTAGAATCCGTAAAGGAGACAAATGGAAAACCGCGTTCAATACCAGAGACGGCCACTATAAATACCTGGTGATGCCTTTTGGGCTCTGTAACGCCCCAGCTGTCTTTCAGAACTTTATTAACGAAATATTCAGGGATCTACTCTATCAGTCGGTGGTGATCTATTTGGATGACATCCTAATTTTTTCACAAGATTTGTCTACTCATATTCTGCATGTCAAAGAAGTACTTTCTCGTTTACGTTCCAACCAGCTATACTGCAAATTAGAGAAATGCCTCTTCAATTGCTCTCAAGTACCCTTCCTGGGGTTTATTGTTTTGGGTTTCGGCCTTCAGATGGATCCCAGAAAATTAGAGGCTATTCGTAATTGGCCTCAGCCTTCCGGCCTCAAAGCTACCCAGCGTTTTATTGGCTTTACTATCGCCAATTCATCAAGGGATTTTCCACGCTATTCTCTCCCATTACTCTGCTTACTCGGAAGGGTGGCCAATCTAAATCCTGGCCTCCAGAGGCAGTTCAAGCATTCCTGGCCATTAAGGAGGCCTTTATGCTTGCTCCGGTCCTATCTCAACCTGACCAAAGTAAACCATTCTTCTTGGAGGTCGACGCATCCTCTGTTGGGATTGGAGCGGTGTTGTCTCAGAAGAATGCTGCAGGTCTTCCCGTTCCTTGTGGTTTCCTCTCCAAAATGTTTTCGGCCAGTGAGGCTAACTACTGGATTGGCGATAAAGAGCTCCACGCCATCAAGACCGCATTAGAGGAATGGCGCTACCTGTTGGAAGGGGCACGATTTCCCATCACAGTGTTTACTGATCATAAGAATCTTACCTACTTGCAGTCTGCTCAATGCTTGAATCCTCGGCAGGCCCGCTGATCGCTATTCTTTAACAGATTCCACTTGATTCTAATCTTCCACCCTGGCACCAAGAATCTGCGTGCTGACGCACTGTCCAGAGCATTTGACTCCTCTGATGCCTCGTTACCCATGGTAGCCAAACCTATCCTCAACTCCTCCACGATTGTAGCCTTTACCAATTCGTCTTTCAAGAATCCTCCTCCTGGTCGCTCGTTTGTACAGGAACATCTGCGCACCAAACTCCTGAGATGGGCTCATAACGCCAAGTTCGCTGGTCATGCCGGGGTTAAGAAGACTGTTGCCCTTCTATCTCGTTTATACTGGTGGCCCTCTTTGTCCTCGGACGTCCAGAAATACATCCGTTCTTGTGAGGTCTGCGCCCGAAATAAGATTCCTAGGAGAACCCCTGCCGGTCTCCTCCATCCTCTTCCCATTCCGGACCTTCCATGGCTCAGTATCAGCATGGATTTCATTACAGATCTTCCTGCCAGTCATGGCTTTAACACCATCTGGGTGGTGGTGGACCGCTTTTCGAAATTAGCCCACTTCATTCCCCTCAAGGGATTACCTTCTGCCTCCCAGATGGCTCTCCTGTTCATCCGAGAGATTTTTCACCTTCACGGCTGCCCGAGGGACATCATTTCTGATCGTGGAGTCCAATTTGTCTCCCAGTTCTGGAGATCCTTTTGCAAACAGCTTGGGATCAGCCTAAAATTTTCCTCCGGGTACCACCCGCAAACTAATGGGCAGACTGAACGGACCAATCAGGACCTGGAGGCATTTCTGAGGTGCTACTGTTCGGATCAACAGTCGTCCTGGAGTGAACTTTTACCCTGGGCAGAGTTTACCCATAATAACCACCAACATGAGTCCACGGGTAACTCTCCCTTCTTTACCATCTACAGGAGACATCCCATTCTCCCCACCTTCTCTGATCTTTCTGATTCCTCTGTACCTGCTGCGCAGAATATGGTACACAATTTTTCTCAAATTTGGTCCCAAGTACGTTCCAGATTATTACAAGCTTCTGACCGTTACAAACACTTTTCAGATCGGCATAGAAGGAATCTTCCTGTACTTCGGGTAGGAGACAAAGTCTGGTTAGCTACCCGCAACCTTAGACTCAAGGTCCCCACTATGAAATTAGCTCCACGCTATATTGGACCCTTTTCCATCTCTCATGTGATCAACCCTGTCACCTACAGACTTCATCTACCAGCTTCTCTTTGGATTTATAATACCTTCCATATATCTCTGCTTAAACCACTCATTCTCAACAAATTCTCCAGCAAAACCTCTCCACCTCCTCCTGTCAAGACCATTCGTGGTGAAGAATTTCAGGTAGAACGCATTCTGGAATCTCGTATCTCTAGAGGAAGACGCCAATTTCTCATCCATTGGAAGGGCTACGGCCCAGAGGAAAGATCTTGGGTCTATGAAGAGGATATTCACGCTCCACGTCTGTTGGCAAGATTTCTGCAGGGATTCCTGCACCACCCGAAAGAAAGAAGGGGAGGATACTGTCAGGTGCCATCTCCGCGCTCTCCACTGGCGCTGTAGATGGGCACCTTCTCTCCGTAATCCACGTCCTGTTGCCTAGCAGCAGAACTCTATCTCTACTCACCTGTCTGCAGCCAGCATGTCTAAACCGCCTAAATCTCCTTAACCCAATCAGGAGGCACATTAGGGTATATAGGCAGCCTCTGACACAGGTCTAGTGCCAGAGTATTGGTTCTACCCTGCTCCAGCATTTAGTTGCATTCCTGTTCCTGATACTCCTTGGCTTGTTTGACCTCTCTTCCGGATTTCCTTTGTACTTCGCTGCCCGCACTGGTATTGACCTTTGGACCGTCCCTGACTACTCTTGCCTACTCTTCGTGGTACCTCGCTTCCTTGGTTTCGACTCGGCCTGTCTGACTACCCTCTATTCGCTGCACTGGTGACTTCCTGGGAGAACCGCGACCTGCACATCGCACGCAGCAAAGCCCAAACCTCTTTGCGGGGGTCCCTGGTGAACACCGGTGGTGTGTTAGACTCCGCGCCTCTCAGGTTAGTAGCGCTAATACCAGTCAGTGATATTCTCTGTGTAAAAGTGTGACAAAGGGTCATACACAGAGAATCAAAAGCAATCAGCAACCCAGACAGGAGCAGGCAAGCTACCAGGGAACTAGACGCTATAACCGGCAGGGAGGCTAAGCCCTTTCTGCCTTATAGACATAGACAGACCAATAACATGGTGAGAGGCACAGCAGGTACAAATCAGCCCAGAAGGCTGTAATTACTAATTAAACAAGTTGTGCACGCGCCCGGCTACCCCTGATGCTGGGACACAACGTCTACACACAGAAGCATTCCGACCGTTACCTTGGGAGCGGCCGGGACAAGAACTGGAAGTGACGTATCAGCCAGTGAGTGTGAGTCGCGGTGTATTGATTTGAGCAGCTTCTATTTTCTTTATTTGTCTGAGAGGCATGTTGGTGTCAGTAGCTGAGGGGGAGTGCTGACATTGGATTGCTATTTGAAAGCCTCTGGGGTGCCTCTTTGGTAAGTTAGCTCTCAATTTAAAAACACATATGTATGGCCCAAATATATGGGACTCTCATTGTTTAGAGTAGGAGCACCCTATTAGCAAAATCACCGTGGAGTGGTGGGTGGCTTCAACATACATTTGCAAATGTGTGCAACTAAGACTTTTGCATTTTTATCTACAGTAGAAATAGCAGATCTGTTGCTGGCTATTGCAGTGTGCTGGGGTATTTGTCTGTGTTTGTTCCTTTTAGGATAACCCCACCCTTTCATGCACCTGCTATTGCCTATAAATTGATTTGAGCAGCTTCCATTTTCTTTATTAGAACTTTATCTCTACTCACCTGTCTGCAGCCAGCATGTCTAAACCACCTAAATCTCCTTAACCCAATCAGGTGGCACATTAGGGTATATAGGCAGCCTCTGACACAGGTCTAGTGCCAGAGTATTGGTTCTACCCTGCTCCAGCATTTAGTTGCATTCCTGTTCCTGAACTCCTGTGTATAGACTCCTTGGCTTGTTTGACCTCTCTTCCGGATTTCCTTTGTACTTCGCTGCCCGCACTGGTATTGACCTTTGGACCGTCCCTGACTACTCTTGCCTACTCTTTGTGGTACCTCGCTTCCTTGGTTTCGACTCGGCCTGTCTGACTACCCTATTCACTGCACTGGTGACTTCCTAGGAGAACCGCGACCTGCACATCGCACGCAGCAAAGCCCAAACCTCCTTGCGGGGGTCCCTGGTGAACACCGGTGGTGTGTTAGACTCCGCGCCTCTCAGGTTAGTAGCGCTAATACCAGTCAGTGATATTCTCTGTGTAAAAGTGTGACAAAGGGTCATACACAGAGAATAAAAAGCAATCAGCAACACAGACAGGAGCAGGCAAGCTACCAGGGAACTAGACGCTATAACCGGCAGGGAGGCTAAGCCCTTTCTGCCTTATAGACATAGACAGACCAATAACATGGTGAGAGGCACAGCAGGTACAAATCAGCCCAGAAGGCTGTAATTACTAAATAAACAAGTTGTGCACGCGCCCGGCTACCCCTGATGCTGGGACACAACGTCTACACACAGAAGCATTACGACCGTTACCTTGGCAGCGGCCGGGACAAGAACCGGAAGTGACGTATCAGCCAGTGAGTGTGAGTAGCGGTGGCTTGAGGCACCGCTGTGGCTCATAACAGTACCCCCCCCCCTTGGGAAGGGGTCAAGGATCCCCGACATCCTGGTTTCCAAGGGAATTGTTTAAATAACTCTTTAATTAGTCTATCAGCATGCAGGCGCCTCCGAGGAACCCAAGAGCGTAATTTTGGGCCATAGCCCTTCCAATGTACCAAGAAATGGGTCTGTCCCTGAATCTTCTTGGAGTCGAGGTTCCTCTCCACAACAATTTTGTGGCACCCATCCACATTGATAGCTCGTGGTCTTCTTGATCTGTGAGTATTGAATTTGCTAGGAGAGCCTACGGGTTTTAGGTGAGAACAATGGAACGTATTGGGAATTTTCAAGGACGGAGGAAGTACAAGCTTAAAGGCCACAGGATTGACCTTCTTGATTATAATGAATGGTCCAATGGGCCCCAATTTCCTACAAGGCTCCCCAAATTGGTCACCGACTTTGAAAGAGCAAGCTCTATGATGGCGATCCGATAAGGACTTGGATCTGAAGCAAAGCAGAGTGGACTTTCTTCCAAATAACTTTGAGCCGCCAGCCAGTAGCAGAAGCTGCGAAAACCCCAGTAGAAGACATCAAAGAGAGAAAATTTAGCCTGGGATGGAACTCAAGGTTGCAGAAAAAAATGTGGGTAGAGGAATGACAAGAAGTGTTATAAGCCCACGGAAGTAGATAGGACCAGTTATCATGAAATTTGGAGATATATAAGCGAAGGAACTGTTCCAAGGACTGATTCTTTCTGTCTGGCCATTGGATTCCGGATGGTAAGCGGATGATAGGCTAGCCTTCATTCCCAGCAGGCTGCAGAAAGATCTCCAAAAATGGGCAACAAATTGGGAACCATGTTCAGAGACAATGTCCTCAGGGAGACCGTGTAACCGAAAAATATGTTGAACGAATAACGAGGCCAGTGTTTGTGCATCAGGTAGTTTAGGTAAAGGTACAAAGTGGGCCTTCTTGCTGAAGCTATCCACAACCACCCATATAGTATTGTGACCGAATGACCATGGTAGATCAACAATGGAATCCATTGAAAGATGTGTTTATGATTTAACAGGAGTAGACAAGGGCAACAACTGTTCTAACATAAGTAATATATATAATTTCCCGCACAAGAAAAAATCTTTCCAATTGATGTATATTTTCAAGACATGATTTAATATGTTAGTCTGATAGTATGAGGCGCTGCTTCCAGTAATAATGTATTGTATATAATAGAAGAGAAGGAGAATATATGGAAGGCACACTCATGGAGAAAATCCTGTGTTGTTGAAGGAACACTTCATTGTGGTTAACAAAAGGGGATAGAAATGAACAAATAAATAAATTGACATTACACTATAAAACTACTATTTATTAGTCATGCAAATAAAACTGTATGGTTAAAAAAAGAAATATTAAAATTTCGGAGTCTTGGTCGGGTACCTATATTCAGAAGATCAATACACTTTATTTGGTTCCGTAAATATATACCAGGAGTCTCTATCTATGGTAGTTATATTATACAGATGTCTTATGATGGGGTCTTGAAAATACCAACAATTCATGAATGGTGATCATATAAAGTAAGTGTATTATATTTCCATCATATGGACATGAAGATCATACAGTCACGTGTGGTTTGCACAAATGAGGTATAAGGTAAGTGTCACTTTGATGAGTATGTCACTATAATATGTCAGTATAGACCAAGAGATCCACAGTAATAAGGAATATATACAGTCCTGGTAAATGTATTACTGTGTTAATCATCAAATCACACGAATTGCCACGTTGGTATATAGATGGCAGATTATTTCATGTTTGTATACACCTGTTCTGCTATACCAGTACAAGGCTAGTATATCTCTTTTTTTTGGAGTTTAAATACGTATAGCATCAGTTAAGGACATTCTACATGTGTTCTTGTATACGAATGGTACCATATATACACCTGTGCTGCTGAAGCTTCTGGCGGCCTAAATGTATTGAAAATATTTATGATCCGTGAAGATGGTGATTTGATGGGTAACATCTTCCAACTACTGTCGCCACTCTTCCAGAGTCCACTTGGTGGCTAACAATTTACGGTTGCCCACGTCATAATCTCTGCGGCTGAGAATCTTCAGGATAAATATGCACAGGAATGCAGCCTTTTGTTCCGAGGATCCCTCTGAGAAAGAATAGCATCTTCCCCACACGTCTGAAGCATCCACTTCAGCTATAAGTGGAAGTTCCAGGTTTGGATGCCTAAAGACTGGAGCAGATGTAAAGGCATCTTTAAAGGTTGAAAAAGATGCTAAAGCTGCTGGTGGCCAATTAACTGTATTGGCAACTTTGTGTGAGAGCGCAGTAATAGGTGCCACTAGTACTGAGAATGAACGGATGAACCTCCGATAATAATTGGCGAAGCCAAGAAATTTTGAATAGCTTTCAAATTAGTGGAGAGTACCCAATCCTGGACTGCTGGCACCTTGTCAGGATCCATTCAAAACCTGCTGGGAGAAGTGACATAACCTAAGAAGGTAACACTGGTGACCTCAAATTCATATTTTTCGACTTTAGCATACAGGTGGTGCTGGCAAAGTTTAAGAAGCACTTCACAGACATGCTAACGGTGCTGAGCCAAAGACTCTGAATAGATTAAGATATCGTCCAGGTAGACTACAACAAATCTTCCTAAGAACTCCCGCAGAACATCATTAATTAAAACTTGAAACACTGCAGGAGCGTTGCAGAGGCCAAATGGCATAACCAAATACCCGTAGTGCCCTGAGTGAGTATTGAAGGCTGTTTTCCACTGATCTCCTTTAATCCGAATCAGGTTGTAGGTGTCCTGAAGGTCAGTCTTAGAGTAGATAGTGGCCAATTTCAGTTAAAGAGGAGAGAAGTGGAAGAGAGTGGAGATGAGAGAAAGCCGGTATGTATTTTTGACTGTGATTTTGTTCAGACCATGATAGTCGATGCAAGGACTCGGGCTGCCATCTTTCTTGGCTACAAAGAAAACCCGTCTCCTACCGGAGACTTGGAAGGTCAAATAAAGCCTTTCTGAAGATTCTTCTTCATGTATTGCTCCATTGCCAGGGTCTCAGGAATGGACAAAACATATAAACGTCCTTTAGGTAACTTAGACCCGGGAATAAGAGGGATTGCACAATCATAATTCCGATGAGGGGGAAGTGAGTCTGCCTTTTTCTTTGAAAATACATTGCAAAATTCTTGGTAAGAAACAGGAAGGGATTCCAGACCAAGCTGAAGGACTCGAAGCAGTAAGGTCAAGCTTTTTTCCAATCGATATGGGGATTATGGCCCTGCAGCCACGGATGCTCCAGAATAAAAAGAGCGAAAGGACAGGAGATTAAATAGAATGAGAGAACCTCAGAATGAAGGATACTGACAGATAACTGAACAGTTGGAGTCTTGTAGTGAATTCTGCTCCAATTAGAGGGTTACTGTCCCATCCACAAACGGTGATACCTGAGTCCAGTTTAATTGAGGAAATACCAAGATTCTGGGCCAATTTGAGGTCAAGGAAATTACTTGCTGCACCACTATCGAGAGAGGCTGAAACATCAGTGGACTGAGCACCATAGATAAACCGTGCAGGAATGAACACAGAATTTTCTAAAGAGATTAAATGAAGACCTAGGCGCACCTCTTCTCCAACACCTAGGCCTGATCTTTTGCCAGCTTTTTAGGACAAGCAGGAAGTAGATGGTCTTTATTGCCACAATACATGCAAAGGCCTAGAGAACATTGTCTGGATCGTTCTTCTGAAGAGAGATGATAAGCGCCTAACTGCATAGTCTCCAGAATGTCCAACTGTGCAGGGTGAGAGGTTGGCGGAGAGCCAGATGAGACGGACAGATCTCTCTCCGCTTTCCTTTCCTTGATCCTACGATCAATCTTGATTACCAACTGCATCAGGTTTTTCAAGGAAGTTGGTATAGGGTATTGCACTAAAGAATCTTTTATTTGCTCAGAGAGACCCAGGCAGAATTGACTCCGGAGTGCCGGGCCGTTCCACTTACTATCAGTGGACCATCGCCTAAACTCTGCAGTATTCTTCGGAGGTGCATCGCCCTTGCTTCAAGGACCTGTGATGAGACTCCGCCAAGGTTAAAGAAAATGGCAACTGATTGTAGAGAGGGACTCGTAGGAGGAAGACTGAACGCCCAGGATTGAGGGTCTCCTTGGAACAGAGCGATTATGATGCCAATCCTTTGTTGCTCAGAACCTGTAGAACGTGGTCTTAGGCAAAAATAGAGCTTACAACTCTGTTTAAAATTATGGAATAAAGTTCTATCTACAGAGAAACGGTTGGGTAAATTCAATTTGGGCTCCACCACAGACTTGAAGAAGCCTGCTGGGCTTGTAAGGTTCTAGAGGCCTCTTCTTGTCCAGACAACCAGTGCGACAGACCTTGAACCATCTGAGATAGAGTTTGGATCTGACCTACCAGAATCTGGGCTGGAGAAGGATTCGTGCCGCTTTCATTCATGGAAGTGAGTTCTTCTAAATTCTTCACTGGCCGGTTATAATGTTATGGCTAACGACTACTATTATGAGATTGTAGAACAGGATATAGAGGTCTTCACCTATAGCAGCAGCCTTTCCCGTTGAGCATGTTGCACTCACAGGTACTCAGATGTCCCCAGGTCTTAAACTCAGCGTAGTACATTCTCATGAATGTAGCGCAGCGCGGAATAGCGGTTGATGACAAGCGAAGCGTGGTAAGGAACAGGCTGTGGTCTAGGGTCCAAAGCAAGAAATGTGGTGTGGTACAGGCAATAGGTCAGGACTGGCGGCAATCAAAAGGAAGTTCAGATTTCAAAGCAGAGGTCAAGGCATTAAGCAAAAAACCCAGAATCCAAAAGATCAAGCAAAGGATCATACACAGAGAATCAATCCAAAAGCAATCAGCAACACAGACAGGGGCAGGCAAGCTAACAGGGACTGGATGCTATAACCAACAGGGAGGCTAAGCGTCCCGACCGTTGCCTTAGCAGCTACCAAGACAAGAACCGAAAGTGATGTATCAGCCAATGAGTGTGAATCGTGGCGGCTTGAGGCACCGCTGCGACTCATAGCACTCTCCTGCTAAGGACCCAGGCTGTCCAACAGCTTCATTCTATTGAAAAGTAACTTTTGATGAACTTGTGTATAATTAACTCTGTTGCATGCCTGGTGACGACATCATCTTTCAGAGCATTAAACTTTCAAGGCCTATAAATTGTTTTCATCTGTTGTATTAAGGCTACTCAGCACCTGGACGCAGTTGGATGGAACCCATAGCAAGCCTGTACATAGAAGGCGAAAATAATAGTTTGAGAATCTTACATTTTTATTTTACATGAGAAAAATGTTCTGCCTGTTCCATTTGCCAACATATTTTAAAACTATCATTCTGAAAAAACAACAACCTTGCAGTATTTTAATTTAAGCCAATTAGAATTAGAACACAAACCAACAATTATTCTGTAGAAGTCCTAGCCTTATAAGGGCTCTCTAAAATACTGATACAACTATGATAACCTATTGAGGTTTCCCTTTATACTTATCTCCTTGTATAAAGTTTCCATGTTTTGTTAATAAATGTGAAAAAAATAAAAACAAACCTATGATTTCAAGGTCCTGCATTTACATCAGACTAGTATGTGCTTACAAATGTAGACACTTAAAAGTGGCAACTACAATTCCTTCAGGAGACGCCACTCTGGCTATAACCTGTGATGACAGATGAAAGTAGTGCTTATTTTTTTTTCTTCGTCTTTGTGCACATGCGTATTAAGTTCTTGGCCACTGAATAAGCCTATCTCCCTTAAAGCAGTAATTGACCTTCTGCTTGCTAACGTTACTTGCCAGCTCTCGCAATTGAATGTCTTCCGCTTATCTTATGCCAAGGATTTCTAAACATGTTGAGAATTCTCAATCGTTTATGGAAAAACTTTCCAATACGGAAATGGAAAAATTTTTGGAGTGGTGGATTCTATGTCGTGTTCTAAATAAAAGAATACACATAACCTACTCAATGTGTATTATACTTTATTACTAATGTAAATGAGTTGACAGTTATTGAGATACTGTGTAAACAAATAGATGTGTAGGGGGTATAAAGTGTATTTAAAAACATATGCAACATTATGCAGTGTAGTGATGTACATGTTGGGCCTGATTCATTAAGTAAAGTAAGGCGAAAGAAGGAGTAAATGTTCTCTGGGACAAACCATGTTACAAATCAAGGGGTGAAAATTAGTTTATTATTTTGCACATAATTTCAATAATGGCTGTTTTTTCATCTAGCACACAAATACTTGCTAGCTTTTATTTTTACATTGAAATTTAAAGTTGGTCTAGGACATGCCCTATCCTAACTAAAAATCTGTCCCCACATTTTAAATTTACCTCCTCCTCCAATGCATCATGGTTTGGGCCAGTTGCAAAGTTACTCCCTTTTTATGCTTTACTCACCTTAATAACTCAGGCCCATTGTGTTTATTGGAAGGTTGGAAAAAGACACAGCTTCCACCTTTCCTACTTTCTAATTGCCCTAATCCAGAGGATGGTAAAATATAACCCCCAGTGTGACAATTTAGCACCACGGGTGAAAAAATTGTAATATATTGTATAGCTATAGATACCCGATCTTGTAACACAGGTCTCCAAACCATTTTTGAATTCTGTTAACAAATTTTACATCAAGAACTCCTTCCTATGCTCATGGTGAAATCGTATATCTTCCATTCACAATTGATGACCTCTTATCCTTTGTATGATCCATGGTATAACAAAGATTTTTAGACCAATCAATGTATTGACCTTTAATATATTTATACAATCTGAACACGTTATTAGGTACACCTGCTTATTAATGCATATATCAGTCAATCATGCAGCAGAAACTCAAGGGGCTGGTGTGTGTGTGTGTGTGATGGCAAGGGGATTTGTGGCAATGTAGTGTGTGTGATGGCAAGGGGGCTGGTGGCGATGTAATGTGTGGGAGAGGGCAGGGTGGCTTGTGGCAGTGTAATGTGGGTGTGAGGCAGGTGGGTGCTATTTTGTTTGTGGGGTGAAGGTGGGGCAATTTAATTTAATAGTGGGGCCTATTAAGTTAAGATAGTGTGGTTTGAGGGCTATTAATTGAATGTGGAGTGAGTTTGGGAAGAATGAGGTCTATTTATAAATGTTAATATGAATTATTTAATGGCAGTGATGGTTGCAGTAAATAGGTATATTTATTAAACTTAAATACTATTAATTTATTGTTGGGGTGGGGGGACTCTACTGTAATTTGGGTGGGAAGTAGGCTATTCATTTAATGGTGGACTGCGGGTTGGAGCTAATTATTTAATAGTGGGTGATATTTATTTCTGGGGTGATGGTGGGGATAGTTAATTTAATAGTGCGGCCTATTAACTTAAGGTGAGGTGACAGGACAATTTTAATGGTGGGTTGGTTTGGGGCTGTTAATTGAATGTGGGACTGAGTTTGAGGGGGAGGGCTATTTATTAAATGTGAATATGAATTATTTAGTGCTGGGATGATTGTGGGAAATGCTTATATTTATTAAATGTAAATGCTATTAATTTATTGCTGGTGCTGTTTGCAGGAAGGAACATAGGTTTATTTATTAAATGTGAATACTAGTATTTTAATGTTGGAGCTGGAGAGATGCCTAATTATTAAATGTAGATGCTATTGATTTAATGCCAGGAATGGTTGGAGTGTTCTAAATTTCATGTACCCATTTTTTTTCAAAATAGGGCCCCCAGCATTCCAGGATTCAGACAAGCGGCCACTGAGCAAAAGACACCAGCAACCACAGGTAGAGAAAGCAACAAGAACAGGTAGGAGAGAGCAGGACAGTCTGCCAACTGTATTTTTCTATATTGGCAGTTCTTCTGCACCATGCTATTAAATAAACACCAATATGTATATTTGTTACTGGCTTACTACTGCTAAATTAAGTTGCTTATTTATCCTACTTTCTATGTATTAGTCAAAGTGTATCATCACTTGTACCCAGAGACACAAAGCAAGAGAAGAAAAGCATCATAAGGGGGTGCAACAAGCAATAAAGTGGAGAAACAAAACAAGGGGAGAAGATGCATCATAAAGGGAACAACATGAAAGGGGAGACCCAAAGGGGGGGGTGGAATTCTGGGAAGGGCTTAGGTGTGCCAAAGGTGGGAAAAGGTTGAGGAGCACTGCTTTAGACCGAGCAACTGAATGGTGATGAAATGTGATCTAACTGACTTTGACTGCAGAGTGATTGTTACCAGGTGGGGTAGTTTGAGTATTTCAGAAACTGCTGATCTCCAGGGATTTTCATGAACAACAGTCTATAGAGAATAGTGATCAAAACGACATCCAGTGAGTGGCAATTTTCTGGGTGAAAATGCCTTTTTAATGAACAGCACTCAACTGAGTCTGCGTGATGCAGGTTTGACACAGGGTTAACCAAAACACAACCACCTGGTCTGTCTAAAATGATTAAATCCTTCCCTATCTATGCCACACACTAGCTTTGCGATACTAATTATACCACCACCAAGGTTTTTCTGACAAGAGCTGACACTCTTATTTAGGATGCCTTCGGTTCTCCCTAACATTAATCTAACACAATTTACTTTTTATCAGAGTTCACATAAAACCTCAATGCTCTCCTTGTTTCAATTATGTAGCGTCTTGACCAAACTGTCGCGTGAATTCGTAAGACAGAGACTTGAACTTATTAAGTGTAATTTAATATGGAAAATACATCCACAATGCTTAAGATAAAAAGATAATAACAGACATACAAATATAATGCAATTGTTTCTTATAAAATAAAAAGGATAAAACACAGAATTGATACCTCACTTATAATCAAGGTTCTGTTGCTGGGAGAAGCAGGAAAATGGGGACCTCTTCAATATTGAATTGACTCCCTCAGAGTGAACCACGAGTTACATTTTCAATACAGTTTTAAAACCAAGCTACAGGGCCCACAGCCCCCCTTCCTGTGACCTTATTCAGTTTGAATCTGTCATTACCATACAACCCTGTCTCTGCAGTCGGCATGTCTGGGGCCTCCCAAACATGTGTTAGATTTCATTGCCTTGCAAGAGATATCCTTAAAGGCTTTCACATTTGCGTCCTGCCATAAATGGTATAAGGTGCTACCCTTATCTACCAGCTTCTAAGAGAACCATGTCACACCATTTCTAGGAAGTAATTCACAAACATATATTTGCAGATTTATGCCTAAAAATTAGCTTGCCCATGACAATGATAGAGGTTGGGGAACAACAATCAGACTGGTTCAAGCTGATGGGAAGGTGGAAGCAGCTAAAATAACCATACATTACAGCCGTGGTATACAGAAGAGCATCTCTGAATGCACAGCAGGCTGATTCTTGAAGTGGATGGGCTAAACATCAGAAGACCAGACTGGGTTCATGTCAGCTAAGAACAGGAAACTGAACTACAGTGAGCACAAGCTCACCAAAACTGGACAGTTGAATATTTGAAACTCACCTGGTCTGACAAATCTTGATTTCTGCTGCAACATACAGATTGTAGGGTCAGAACTTGGTGTAAATATGAAACCATGGATCCATCCTGCCTTGTGTCAATGGTGCAGGCTGGTGGTAGTAGTGTAATGGTATGGGGAATGTTTTCTTGACACACATTAGGCCCCTTAATACCAATTGAGCATAATTTAAATAGAGATGCTCAGGCTCGGTTCCCTGAGAACCGAACACACCCGAACATAGCAGATCCGGGTGCCGAGCCGACTCGGTACTTTCACGCGCTTTCGGAATTGAAAAATGAGGCAAAACGTCATCGTTACGTGGTCGGATCTCGCGAGTTTTGGAATCTATAAGTACCGCCCTCCATGGCGATCTAGCGCCATTACACAGAAGGGGTAGCACAGTCTGTAGAGCAGTTGGGCAGCGTCATAAGTAGAATAGAAAGAGGAGGGGTAGCATTGTTCTTCAAAGTCTGCAGTGACATTCAGGAGAACTCCATTGCTAATTGTCATTGCTGATATAGAATTAATAATAGTTCTGGCAGGCTTGGTCTTCTAAATCTGCAGTACCATAATGTAATACACAAAGAGGAGAGCTCCATTGCTAATTGTCATTGCTGAAATACAAATACTATGGCTGGCATGCTTGGTGTAAATCTGCAGTCACATTGTATTGTGTTATATAGGTAACACACAAAGAGGAGAGCTCCATTGCTCCATTGCTAATTGTCATTGCTGAAATACAAATACTAGGGCTGGCAGGCTTGGTGTGAATCTGCAGTCACATTGTATTGTGTTATATAGGTAACACACAAAGAGAAGAGCTCCATTGCTAATTGTCATTGCTGGAATACAAATACTAGAGCTGGCAGGCTTGGTCTTCTGACTTTGCAGTCAAATTGTACAGTGTTATATAGGTTACACACAAAGAGGAGAGTTCCATTGCTAACTGTCATTGCTGGAATACAAATACTAGGGCTGGCAGGCTTGGTTTTCTGAATTTGCAGTCAAATTGTACTGTGTTATATAGGTTACACACAAAGAGGAGAGCTCCATTGCTCCATTGCTAATAGTCATTGCTGAAATACAAATACTAGGGCTGGCAGGCTTGGTCTAAATCTGCAGTTACATTTTACTGTACCATAGCTCACTCAGAACAATGCCACCCCTCCTGTTTCTGTATGAGCTATAGCACAGTAGAATGTCACTGGAGACTATTAAGAACACTGACAGCCCTATTATTACAATTTCTGTTTCAGCACTGAACCCTGATACTAATCCCTCTACCTCATGTGCAAAAGCCTATGTACAAGTACATAGTGGTTTTAAGTCAGGGAAACAAAAATGTAAATAAAAAGCTTCTAACTTTTGAAGGAAAAAAAACCTCTCTAATAAAGGTGAAAGTTTATTGTAGAAAAACATAAAATTGCCAATATGCCATTCTACCCAAAATATTACCAAGCATACCAGCATCAGCTAGCTCCCTTCTCTCAGCTAGATTTCAGCACCTGCAATCTACACTGTCATCATATTCACCCTCATCAGTTTCTACATCATCCTCAAACAATACTAATTCATCCCCGCTAGAATTCACCATCACAGAAGTCTGTGTACTTTGATGTAATTGCCGCTTATGGCCTTCCTCATGGAATTTGTAGTTAATTTCATGGGAGAGCTGTCACGATTTTTGGGCAATTCTTTTAGAACAGACCAAATGTCAAAATGTTGTGCTGATTCATCAGCATCACCACTGGGTGTCTTGTATTTAGTTTTTGAGCTTAGTTTTTTCCTAGAGCAGTTGCCAGAGAAACAGAAGAAGGAGACGTCGTTGTGTACCACTTGAGCTGTCAGCCTGCTGACCAGGAGTTCATTGCATCTCTTGAGAGCTGAGTCAGTTGGAAAGAAAGAGAAGACATATCTTTTAAACCTAGGAATCAAGCACAGTTGCCAACATGTAGTGATCCGATTTCAAGATGTTGATAACTCTTGGATCCGGGCAAAGTAAATGAAGTACTTAATCTACAATTCCAATATGGTTAGCGGATTTGCTTTGTTTCATTTCTTCCTTCAATTTCTCTAGCTGCTTCTCAGAAAGTTTAATTAGGGGAATCACTTGACTCAAGCTAACAGTGTCTGCACTCTCTTCACAGGTAACTACTTCGCTGGACTAAAGTACATTACCCCTCAAATTCTATTCTTCTTGCAGCTGCTGCATTCTCCTACATGCTGTTGCAGAATCCCGAAAATGACCCTAAATATTTTGTGACACAGACAGCATCTCCTGCATGTCATTGTCATTTTTTTAAAAGTTCTGTACCACCAAGTTGATTGTGTGAGCAAAACAGGAAATGTGATGAAATTCCCCCTGCTGTAATGCTCTAACAATATTGGTGACGTTATCAGAAATCACATATCCTCAGGAGAGTCCAAGCAGGATAAGCCATGTTGCAATGACATCCCTTAGTTTTTCAAACAGGTTGTCAGCGGTATTACCTCTGACCTGCGCCTTGTCTCATCTCTGATAACCACCTCTCTCTCCCGCCTTCAACACTTCTTCCATGCTGCTCCCCACTTATGGAATTCCCTACCACGCTCAGTCAGACTTTCCCACAGCCTTCAAATCTGAAGATGCTCTTTGAAAACCCATCTCTTTTTTAGAGGTGACCTTATCCTCGATAACACTATTCATACTAATGCACCATCACAACTATCCCAATCTCCACTCTAAACCACACTCGCTCCTCTTGTTTCAGCTGTGCCCTATTCCTTTTAGAATGTAAGCTCTCTAATGAGCAGGGTCCTCCATACCCTTTGTTTTCATGTCTCCATTCATTTGTCTGCCTTGTCTGTTCTTGTTTTACATATGTCTTGTTTTATGTATGTCCTTGTCTTCTCTACTGTACGGCGCTGTGGTGCACTGTTGTGCCTTACAAATCTACAATAATAATAATAATAATAATAATAATTTGCCTCTTAGTGAAGCAGATGATACACAGAGTAGCCCCTCTCTGAAAAATGTGACGTACTTGGGTACATGCTGCTGCTGTTTCTACTGGTGAAGATGAATCACCAACCCAGTGGGCTGTCACAGACATATAATCTTTAGTTTGCCCAGTTCCACTTGTCCACATATCTGTGGTTAAGTGTACAGTGGGTAGAATGGCATTTTGTAGCCCAATAATTAAATTTTTACGAATCTTCTGGTAGAGTTTGGAATAGCTTTTCTAGTAAAATGGTGTCGTGATGGAATTTGGTAACGTGGACACAAGACCTCAAGTAATTGTCTAAAACCAGCTGCATTACTAGTGGATATTGGACGCAGATCTAATACTAGCATAGCCGCCATGACGTCTGTGTCTGCTTTGCGACTGGGTGACAGCTTTCATACTTGCTAAGGATTGTTTAACAGTCGATTGTTGTAAACTACTAGTAGTCTTCTTCTTGGTCTGCTTCTGGGTTGAAGATCGACCCCCAGCAGCAGGAACAGCAGCAGCGTGACTAACACTCAATATTTCATCAGAGCAATCATGGCTAGTGGAGTAATCTAGCCTTAGCAACTTGGATGCAGGACTAACTCCGATCACTTGTGAGGATATTGATGATGAAGGTGTTGGGGGTGTTGACTGCAGGTGCTGGGATCTAGATGAGAGAAGGGAGGTAGTTGATGCTGGACTGCTTGTTGTTATTTTTTAGCATAAGTTTCTGATTTTCCCAAGAGCTTTCCATGAACTTGTTTCAAATGACGTAACATGGATGAGGATCCTAGATTGTAAAGGTCCCTACCTCTACTGATTGTGGCTTTACAATGCTACAAATGGCTAGACAACTGTTGTCAGGATTTGGGTAAAAATAATTCCACACATAAGAGGTGGATTGTTTCGGTAATATGCCCAGGCATGACAATGGCCTTCTTATCACTGGCAAGAACTGCTGCAGTCTTTGTTTGAAAGTGTATGAAAATAATATTATGACCTGTGGAGTGGTCATAATTGACTGCAAATGACTTGAAATTAGTGTTATTGAGGTTAATAATAATGTAGGAACAAAAAATTATGTGATTTTTAGCATATTTTAGCTATTTTTCTGAAAGACACACACCCAAAACCAAAACACGAGGGCGGTTTTGCCAAAACTAAAACGAAAATACGAAGTTAATCCAGATCCAAAATCAGAACAAGGGGGTCAGTGAACATCTCTACATTTAGATGCCACAGCATGAGTATTGTTGCTGACCATGTTTATGGCAACTGTCTACCCATCTTCTAATGGCTACTTCCAGGATAACATGCCTGTCACAAAGCACATCATCTCAAGCTGGTTCCATGAAAATGACAATAAGTTCAATGTACTCCAATGTCATCCACAGTCACCAGAGCTCAATCCAATATCGAATAGAGCACTTTTGTGATCTAGTGAAATGTGAAATTCACAGCATGAATGTGCAGCCGACAAATCTGCAGCAACTGCATAATGCTATGATGTAAACATAGACCAGAATCTTTAAGGAATGTTTCCAGCACATTGTTGAATCCATGCCACAAATAATTCAAGTTGTTCTGGGGGCAAAGGGGTGTTTTACTCACTACTAGAGAGGTGTACCTATCATCATCATCAACATTTATTTGTATAGCGCCAGCAAATTCCATAGTGCTTTACAATTGGGAACAGACACTGTAATAAAACAATATTGGGTAATACGGACAGAGAGGTAAGTGGACCTTGTTCACAAGCTTACAATGTATGGGACACCTCATCAAGAACTTGGTGGTAAGTAGAGGCAGCTGGACTGAGTTGTAACAAGCACAGTAAGCAGGTAGGCACAGAGGGCCTCATGTAAAGTTGGTCACTTTTTTCTTAAAAAACGCAGACATTTTTATTAACGACACTTGTATCAGTGTGTCTTATTGAGGTTAGTGGCGAGAACCCATAATGAGAAATTAAGTGTCTCTCATGATTGAGAGGTAAATGTAAACTGACACTATGTGCATGTAATAGTCGTTGTTTGCAGAACATATACGGGACATAGGAAACCCTACCATGCAGAATAATGAGCTTTCCAGGTAAGAATGTGTAAAGGCCGTGCTACTCCACAGTACAGAAGTAATGGCTGATACTCCTACACAGAGGCACAGGCTGTCACTTCTTTTCTTTCTCTTTTCTGTTTTTACCTTTTGGAAAATAAAATATTTGACACCTGAAATTAATGCAGCACTGATGACTCTTTACTGTCTTGAGTTAAATAAAAGATGAATGAGGATAAAATAAGCATTATACTGGTAAAGAAACAGGAAATGTGAAATTAAATAACTTTAAATTAATGATGGGGCAGGTCAAATGATAAAGCAGGATACACATTATGAATATGTGCTTTGAAGTCCGACTGTTCAATTCCCAGTGATCAGTGATGAAAATGATGCCCAATTTCTATGTTAAGTTACAGATGATGGGAAGTAACAGGATATTCAGTACCTGATAAGGGTTCAACTGGGCATCTGAAAGTGGAAAAAAGCTCCTAAATACATTAGTGGTATAATAAATACATGTATATTTACACTGCAGCTTTGTTTATTCCACATACTTAAACTATGCTGCCCTCTTGTGTTGAAATAAGTCAACAGCGTTGATTTCTTTTCAGCTACTCTACAGTATACTCCGAACTCTAATGCATTATCAACTCCCTGCAATTCAATGCATTCTTTTTTCTGTTGTATCTGTTCTGTTGGGGCAGGGATTGATGTCAATGATTAAATATTCTCTGTACAGCACTGCATGATATGTTGCACTATATTATTTAATAAATAAATAGCACTATATTATTTAGATAAATTAGCATTTATTTTTTAAATGTGATCCCTGCTTTTTGCTGCCTCCCAAAACCTGCCGCCTGAAACAGGTTCATTGCCAGATTAAAGCCATGGGGCTCTAAGCAAGACTTTGGTTTGCCCCCCTTCCCTCCTGAAACAAGGATTTTGTGGCTTTCATAGATGGCTACTCCAAGTACACAAGATATCTAATGAAACACAAAAAGGGTTTGTAAAACTCAGGTAGGACTAGGCAACATAATTTAACAGGAGGAGAATATAAGGGAAGAGAAGAGCAGGGTACCGAACATCAAACAACCGCACCTTACACTTCCAAGACAAAACAGAGTTGCAGAAAGAACCACAATCTTGTGGAGGTGTCGAGATGTATAACTGCTAACCTTCTAAGCAAGAAGATTAGAAGAATCATAGCAACTATTTTTTTTCATGAGTTTTCCTCACTAGGGGTCTGATTCATTAAAGATTTTAACTTGAGAAACTTCTTATTTAAGTCTCCTGGACAAAACCATGTTACAATGCAAGGGGTGCAAATTAGTATTCTCTTTTGCACATAAGTTAAATACAGACTGTTTTTTTCATGTAGCATACAAATACTTGATAGCTTATTTGTACACTGAAATTTAAAGTTGATATTTGTGTGCTACATGCAGGCCCGGCGCTCCCATTAGGCAAGGTTAGGCACTTGCCTAGGGCGCTGGGCTCTGGAGGGCGCCACAGAATACTAAAATACTTTAAAACTGTGCGGCGACCGCTGACCATACCTGTCACGGCCGCCGCACAGCATTCAGATGGACGGGGAGGGGGGGGGGAAAGGCTATTTTGTCATCACCGCCGCCTCTCTGCTCCGTCTCCTCCCCTCCACTTACTAGTGTCAGTGAGTGGAGGGGAGGAGACGGAGCAGAGAGGCGGCAGTGGTGAGACAAGGTAAAGAGAGGAGGGCGGTGATTTTTGCGCGGGGGGGGGGGGCGCCGCTTTTTTAAAAATGCCTTGGGCGCCGTGGACCCTAGCACCGGCCCTGGCTACATGAAAAAAACAGTCAGTATTTAACTTATGTGCAAAACAGAATACTAATTTGCACCCCTTGCATTGTAAGCAGCAGGATTATGAGATCACATGAATCAGGAAAAAATACTGTAATTAACATTTTAGTCAGTCAGAGATCAGTAAAAATCCAACAGCCCAGTCATGCTAATAAATTACACATCACATGAACCCATAGTTCCCTACTTTTCTGGGAGTTGTGGAGGAGAGGAATGAAAAGATTTTCCTCATCAAGTGTTGAAAGTGCTGATTGCGCAACAGTTGTCAGATTTGATGACGCAATTTGCATCATTGTGGCAGGCTCCGCCCACCTTCCAACACCTATCTGGAACTGGCAGCTCTCTTCAAGGTTCAGATAGTCTCACCATGTCATTGATGTCTTCCCAACATACTAGGAGAGTTGGCAACTATGGGTATGAGCCCCAGCAGTCTTTGGTCTGAATATGGGGCCTGATTCATTAAGGATCTTAACTTAAGAAACTTCTTATTTCAGTCTCCTGGACAAAACCATGTTACAATGCAAGGGGTGCAAATAAGTATTCTGATTTGCACATAAGTTAAATACTGACTGTATTTTCATGTAGCACACAAATACTTGATAGCTTATTTGTACACTGAAATTTAAAGTTGATATTTGTGTGCTACATGAAAAAACAGTCAGTATTTAACTTATGTGCAAAACAGAATACTAATTTGCACCCCTTGCATTGTAACATGGTTTTGTCCAGGAGACTGTCCAGGAGACTGAAATAAGAAGTTTCTCAAGTTAAGATACTTAATGAATCAGACCGTAGATGTATGAAACAAGCAACTTCTGAAGAGATAATGCCAGTGTTATGATTACTAGTGAGTTCAGGAAGAGGCAACAGAAGTATAACATCCAAGTGTTTTTATTTAGGCAAAATATGTGAAGGATTGAGTTTGTGGAATATGCATATTTCAGGTAGCAGAATGAACAGGTATACTTCAATACACAAATATGAACAGAAGTGATGAATGGCATGTATAGTCCACAGAAGCAACAGGTTCCAAGCAATGACAAATACAGTTTAAATGCAGGAACAAGTACATTGAGTTACCCAATTGCCAGGAGTCATGAGGCTCCAGACTAAGGAGGCAGGGATCAGGATTTCAGATTGCCAGAGGCACAAGGCAGTCCAGGGAAGCTGACTGACTAGCTGAGTACAGTGACCAGGCAGAGGTCAGGGCAAGAAGAGTTCAAGCAGAATCCAGTAGCCAGGGTCACATTCAAACAAGCATAATTCAGTAATCAGGCAGAGGTCAGGGCAAAAGGCAAACAAGCAGGGTCCGGTAATCAGGCAGAGGGTCACAACAGGAGATCAGACAGCAGCAAAGCAAAATGAACAGAGATAAACAACAGACAAGCAGCAGCCAGGCATAAATGATGAACTTCGCAGAACACAGTTTGAGGCAGGTACATGAAGCTGTGAGACAGGTGCTGGTACTAATCAGGTAAGGAAATTAACTCCTACAGGCACGGTATAAAGTTCAGGGGCAAAACAGCAGCACCTCTGGTGGAATTGTACTGCAGCCACATACAAAATACAGGCAGAGTCCTAACAGCCAGTATGTGGGACTAGGGCTGGCAAGAGGAATTTGCAGACCCAGAACTGCAACTTTTTGGAGCCCCTTCCACAGATGCTAAGGACAGAACTTGTGTAGAACATGCATGTATACATTGTGTATGAGGCATGGTCACATTGGGGGAGGCAGGGAGGATGTGAGGAAGATGGAAGATAGTGTCAGGGTTCCCAAGGTAAGACCATGGAGAGAAAGTAGATGAACAAACTGGTTTTATTAGAAACACAGGTAATACAGGTTCAGGATGCAATAACTGGTCAGGCAGTAATATAACCACAGATCTTAACAGCAGAATAGGCAATACTGTAAAGCGATGGTGAGAAGCAGTAGTCAGCTGGTTGCAGGGTGGATACCTCTGGAAGAGAAGGAGAGATAAGTAGTCTGTGGATTGCAGGGTTAGATACCTCTGGAAAAGAGGAGAGATGGGTAGTCTGTGGATTGCAGGGTTGGATACTTCTGGACAGGGGGGTGAGACAAATAGCCTGCGGATTGCAAGGTTGGATACCTCTGCAAAGGTGGTGAGACGAGTGCCCTGTGAGTTGCAGGGTTAGATACCTCTGGAAAGGTGGTGAGACGAGTAGCCTGCGGGTTGCAGGGTTGAATGCCTCTGGAAAGGTGGAGAGACGAGTAGCCTATGGGTTGCAGGTTTGGATACCTTTGGAAAGGCGGTGAGATGAGTAGTCTGCGGGTTGCAGGGTTAGATACCTCTGGAAAGATGGTGAGACGAGTAGCCTGCGGGTTGCTGAAATAATTGAGAGCAGACAGCAGGTAAAGGTGGAAGTAAACTGAACAGGTTACACTGAGAGGCAATGAGCTGCAGAGAGCAAAAGCACAGAGATCCACATAGGTGTATTACTCAGGAACAGGCTAGATGAAGCTGTGTCTGTCACTAGAATGAACAGCAAAAACACAAAGACAGGAACACAGGTAAGTATAACCAGGAACAGGAGTCAAAGGTGAATGCTTCCTATCAGGTTGAGTGACCTGATGATCTGGCCCAGACTGCTGGGCAAGGCTGTCTTTTAAGGAGTAGCAGCAGGTGAAAATCATCCTGAGAAAACGAGCTTAGTTCAACAGGAAGGGAAACAGTTCAAGTGCCACAGTGGCCCCTTTGGCGGCATGGTGGTACTGCAGGCTATATATATCCAGAAAGTCCAGCATAGCTCCTGGCAAACAGGAGCTGCAGGAGGCAGATTGTGACAGTTAGTAACACAGCAGGTAGATGGACAGCAATAAAGAGGGGGAGGGAGCAAGAGAAGTTGGGAAACAAAATTATGAGGGCTAAAGTCCGAGGCTGTTTGTGGACTGTGTTGCTACCTGCAATTGGAGCTTTCACAACATGCTACTGTTTATTGTCTTGATCCTAGGATGTTGGGACCTGTTTGAAAAATGTATTTGTACATGAAATATGGAAAGTCGAGCACAGTACATAACACAGATCATGCAGTATATAATATATACATTATATATTACATTTACTAAATACAGTCTGATGGAAACCGTGCAGATGTCATTTGTCTAATGTGGTTGTGGTTTCATAATACATATGAAAGTATGTTATGGCATAGAGCTATAATCAAATACAAAAACAGGGGAAGGGGAGCTCGCACCCAGGATATCTCTGTGATGGAGTATGTGAGCAAGCTTAGAGTTCGGTTAAAGATGCTCATGGGGCTCACGCAAGCTAATCTAGCAGAAGTGCAGATCAAGCAGTAAAGGTTGAGGTTGAGCAGAAGGTTCTTGTTCTAGTACCCACGCATCAAAACAAGCTCCAAGCTGCCTGAGCTGGACCATACACAATCTTAAAACACCTAAGTGACATCACCAATGTGGTGTCATTTGATAGTGATGTAGTTGGCAGCGGACATGTCACATTAATGACTTAGAGAATGTCACTGACTGATATTGGCGCAAATAATCTGGGAGGCGCGAAGTCTAGCGCACCCCCGATATTCACCAGGGACCCCCGCAAGGAGGAATGGGCTTAGCTACATGGGGTACGCAGGTCACGGTTTTCTCAGTTAGTTATCAGTGCAGCGGAAGAGACCAGGAATAGTCGTACGGTCCGGGTCCATTGCCAAACAATGGTGTAGTACACAGGGGTGATCCAAATGAGAGGTCAGGAGAAAGCTGAATGTCAGAATCAAACAGGGTCAAATCGCAGGGCAGAGAATAGTCAGGCACAAAGCCAAAAGTCAGGAACCAAGTAATAACAGGAGCAAGATACAGGACGCTGGAGCTGGTGAATCAATACTCTGGCACAGACTAAAAGGAGGAAGTGCCTGAAATACTCCACAGTGGGCACTGATAGCTTCTGATTTCGGCGGTCAGATGTACCTGACCGCCAACATGCCGGGTAAACAGAAGCGTCCTGTTGCCTAGCAATGGGACGTGGACCTACCGCACATGCTTGATCTGCGGAACCTGGAAGTACGTCCAATTGCTAAGCAACGGGACGTGAATCAGAAAAAGTAGCAGGCGTCCGTACCAGGCGCATATGCACATAAACATGCTAAAGTCATACCACATGCACATGGAGTTGGTAGCTACGGTTTGCTGCTAGCCAACTGAGGAATCAGGAAGTGTTCCACTGCCTGACCTCCTTGCGGATGCCAGAGGTGAAGGTGGTGTTGAGGAAGTGGGCTGGGTGCATTTTGTTAGATCCAAGATTGGAGAATATAGCACATCCTGATTCTAAATATCTGTTCTAATATCTTAGACTATGTGGTGCCAGCTAGGAAGAGGGCTGGGTTACTCCCTTTCTATCATGTGTGTCAGAAACAGTACATAACTGTAGTTTGTATTTTAACTGTATTATACCATCTGTACTTCTGGATGATCACTAGCACCTCCATCTAGTGTGCAATGGTCCTTATAAGGAGCCCTTCAACCTATAAACATCATGCCTATTGTCTGCTGTGTCTTGTGTCCAACAGAAAAGAGTTTACATTCTAATCCATTCACTGGCTGTTCTGTGTTTTACCCAGCATCTCTGTGTTAATGCTCTGGCCACTACCCAGCATTCATGATCCATAGCAAGTGATCAGGAGGCACCAGTCAGCCCACAGCAAAGAGGGGCTGCAGCAGCTATATCAGCTACCCAGAAGTAAGCGGTTCTAGACACCATTGAAGGACCCTAGTGGTGGCAGTGGTATTTTCCTACAACTATTGCGCAGTTGGCATTCGCAAGTCGGCGAGTGTCTGGTTGCAGGTGACATCAGTAGGAGTAGGAGTGGTCAGTAAGTTAGTTACTGGTGGTAAGAAAGCAACCCAGACAAACTGTGTAACATCCCTTCATTCTTCTCCCCCTTACAGACTGGGTGGCAAAGTAAGGCTGCAAGTCAATATCCAGATTTTTGTTTCAACTTGGTAATGATACTATATGCTGGAGCAGTAGAAAACAAACAGCAGTAGTACTTTCAGCTGAATACAAGCTCAAGCTTGACAAAAAACAATCTGGTTATGTCAACTCTTGTTGGACTTGGGATGGACATGCATGAAACAATCCCTATCCTGGAAGGATGTATAAAGGTGTTACAAGCCGAGAAAATGCACCCATATATGAAACACTGGCATGAAGTACCTCCTCTTCAGGCAATGAAAGACAAAGGCACTATAGTACTGCAATGCTGTCCAAATCAGACTCTGATTATGGATGCATTGACAAAGCCACAATTCAGAAAGCTTCATGATAAATACATGAAAAAGTTGAATGTTGTGGAATAATCTACATACCTTTGAGTTGTTATAGTTTCAGAAGACAGTGATTATTCCACTGTGTGTTAACCCTTACCTGTTCTGGCTTATCTCTCTCTTGTTCTGGCTTCATTGACATTGACAAATAGGTCCTGAAACTTCTTGTGCTGAGTGTAGACGTGAACATCTCAAGCATTGCAATGCCTACGGTCAGCCATGTGTGTGCATATACCCTTGACATCTGGCAGGAAATGTCTCCACTGATAGGATGCAGGCACTATATAAAATCAAAACTGACACTTTGCCAGATTATTGAGCTTTGTTCCCGTGTTCCTATGCTCCTGTGTTCATCACACTGGTCTGTTAGCTGAACTGGCTTCTGGATTGCCATTGAATCCTGCTACTAGTTACCCTTGATTCCTGACATCCAAACTGACCTTGGCCTGGCTGATCATGCTTCTGACTTCTAGACGTAATCTTAAATCAAGATTCCACTGCTGCTATTCCAGCTTCCAGTATTTGAATCCTTCCCACCATTGAATTTTCTGCTAAAACCAGTAATTCCCTTACACACAGGACCTAAAATGTTAATAGTTAAATATAACTCACTAGTCCAGGGAGGAGTAAATGGTTGGTAGACAATGTGAGTTCAAAGTTTTACCTGTGTCCATGTACTTTCTTCTTCATCTTCCTGTATTATGCGTACTTGCTGTTCCTCTGCTAAGATGTATTATACAAAAAAGTAATGCTTTTATGTATTATGTGTACACTGTAAATGAGGACAGATGGCCATACTTTGGGAACATGGACTCACCTGTATTCCGAGAATTTTAACTTACAGGTCTGTATCCTACTAGAATATAGAAGGAACATATGACAGTCAGCCCTATGGTTGTGCTGACAGTCAGACCAAAAGGAAGAGGCAAACCCCTGGCACACCCAACTGAAGAGGAAAACCAGGTACTTCCATTAAATAAGTTCACCACCCCTAAATTGGAGAGCTAAAATACCTAGAATGGCGACACTGAGGTTTTCTATGATCCTCATATTCTCCTGTCTGCACCTTTGTCTACCTCAAATGTACTTGTTATGTTTAAGTTGTATTTTGTGATTTTCATGTTTTTGTGTTTAATTTGTACTTATGGAATTTGTACTTGTATATTTGCTGTTTATAATTGTACTTTGTGTACATGTAATTTGTACTTGTATGATTTGTATGCTGACTTTTCCAACACTATATAATTTGTTTTTGCATGAACACTTTAACATACTTGCAGATGCCACCAGTTGGGGCCCGATAATCTACTGGGTATATTTGGTAGGTACGAGACCCTGCAAAAGCATAATGTGCAGGATATCTATCAAATACATCCTGCTTTTAGATACCTATGACAATTTAGCTAAATGCAATGCAATTAAACGAAAGACAAAAATGCTGAAAACACTACTTATGTAGAGAAGTCTCTGCTGTACAGCATGTTTTTCAATGTTTAAACACTGATTTTGTTGGAGGTACCAATAAATATAAGCTTCATTTTATCGATAATTTACACTTTTATCCTGTGAGTGGTTGTGCAGGTAGGGGCCCCAGTGCACTGCTTTGCCTGGGGGCCCATAATGCTGTTAAGATAGCCCTGGTCCCCAGTGCACTGCTTTGCCAGGGGGTCTATACTGCTGTTAAAATGGCCCTGCTTACTGTACATGGTCTGCATAAGTCCCTCCATCCCCCTTCTGCCCCTCAAGTCATAGGCAGTTGTGTCATTTGTGTTCGGACATGAATTGCATGCAATTACCTTTATTGGCGTAATGTCCGTTTCTGGGCATAGAGCTGTTTGACACAAGATGCGTTACGCAACTGGCCAGATTCTAATCTAAACTCTAATCTAATTTTTGTGTATTCTTGGGAATTCTTTCAAATTACATTTTCTGTCTTTGTGTTCCATTTGATTGTGTTATAAAACTGTTCTATTTTTGCTCATATTTTATAAAGCTCATTAACATTTCCAAAGTTAAGCTGTTTCCCCTGGGAATTTCCTGAACAAGTGTAATAGCAAGAAATGATGTCCATATGTAGGGAATTGTGAAATTGTGATATGTATATATTATATATATATATATATATATATATATATGTATTTATATCAGAGTGTGCACTGTAAATGATAAGAATATTAGCAATCACAGAAGTGGACCACATAACTTATGAGACTGGAGATAGAAAGCTTTTATTCGGGTTATGGAACTCCTTGATGAAAGGTGAAGGTGGAACCTCCCCCACCAATATGAGAATTGTATATTTACCCCTATCTAGAATTCTGATTGGATTGCAAAATTGTCTGTGTTAAAGGTTTAATTATGAATAATAAGATAGCATTTTCTAATTGCTTTATTTGGATCTTGATAATTACTTCATACTGCCAGGTAGGGAAACCGCAGCACCGTAGAAAAAAGACAATTATGGCTTCAACAATGTTTTGCATTGTATCCGGTACATGACACATCATATATAGTTTCATGCTTTAATAAACACAGATCACAAAGAAATAGGCCAAATGCCTGTAGTTTCAATAAAAAATATGAAATATTTTTTACAAGGTAAATTTTTATACTATATAAAAAGTTTAGTGCTGCGTGGGAAAAAAAAACATTGTTTAATTTACAAAATCAAAGTAGATCAGACAGACAGATACAGGGAAAGTTCTGAGAACAACAAGTTGTTAGGGATATCCTGCAGTCTTTTTTTTTTGTTTTCTATGAGTGAACAGTTTTCCTTACCGAAAGTAAAGATCATCTAGACTGTTTTCTCTATCAAACCCACCGATACACAAACACAGATGTATTTCAAGGGCTCAGTTCACAAAACATGCATGCAGCTTTTTTTAAACAAGATTCTATTTACATGTCCTTGAATTCCACTTAAGCATGGAAATATCTGCAAACATTTCTATCGACAGCCCAGTTATTCAAAGGGAATCAAACGTTTTGCATAGGGATATGTGAATACAACAACAGTGTTAAGCTTGTAGCTACAAAGTACAAATACAAAAGTGGTATTGTAAACTGATCAGTGGTTAAAATATTTCAGGGAAGCAGGGTTCTGCTGTTTAGAATTCTGTGATCCTAAGGCAGGGTTAAGCAACCTGTGGTTCTCCAATTGTTGTGGAACTACAAGACTCAGCATGTCTTGCCAAAGTCTTCTGTATTTCCACAATAGCTGCTGGGTCGCAGGCTGCCTACCTCTGTTCTAAGGCTTACACAAAAGGTAATTAGCATATTTTTTAAAGTTTACAACAACTTTTAATGGAAAAAATGAGAATTACCATATAGAATATTTTAACGTTATGAAATATTAATCTTTGAGTGTGTGAAAGGTACAATTTCCAGAATTATTCCAGACACAAGTTCTAGACTGTATTCTATGTTGTGGTGATACTACTGACTACTATAATATAAAGTGCATGATTCAAAGTCTCTAGCCGAAGTAAAAGTAAGACATCCTTTTCCATATCCAACCTGCGATATAATTGCAGATTATTTGTGTGACCATAAATTAAGCTGCATTTTGTAATGCTTGACATGCACAGTTACCGGACAGGGATTATATATTTCAGGAGCACTTAGATTATAACAGCTGTTTGATAATATCAGTGCGGGATTACATCAAACTGTGCTTATACAAAGCATGCTGCAATCAAGCTAACCCTACATCATTGCTAACACCAGTTCATTTAATGTACTAAATTATGATGTTCTGACCTTGTCCTAGATGTCATGTAGTCTGACTGATGCCATTCAATGACACACATTCTGTGACACACACAGATACAATAGCTGCTCCCGTTGCTTTAAATATTTGCTTCATTTAAATAGACAAAAATATTTCACCAAAGTTGTGTCCCTAAAGCTGGATGCACCTACTAAAATCCTGTCTTTCAGTGTAATGGCCGGACGAATTGTATGTGGCCAAATTGGAACCATCTTGTAATTTGACGGGTGCACAACCAGATCACATGGTGCCCAATGGGAGCAGTTAGTTGATGACTGAGCACACACACACACACACACATACACAGAAATTGTTCTCATCAATGGTGGAAGCCCACACACCTACGGCAATTTAATGTCATCATATGTGGCCAACGTTACAGATCAAAATTATACCTGAGAAAATCCCTTTCCTTCCTTCTTTCCACAATGTCACTTTACAGAGTCTAACAAATAGATCTCCTACATGTCTCATTATATTTTCTCTCTGCATTCAACATGAACCTGTCTCCTATATAAATCTTAGCAGTATATTTACTAAGCGGTGTTTCGCACAACCCCCAGATTCTTGACGGTTTGCCAGTATTTTCTTAAAACTAAATTAAATTTTATTAAAGTCAAAATCAGATGGGCTTGGTCTTTAATAAAATTGTAATTTCACAAAATGATGGATGGCCGACCGTTGGAACCGTTGCTTAGTAAATATACCCCATTGTGTGTTGTGGTACATGATGCTGTTTATATTAAATAGTATTTTTTTAATTGTCCCTCAAAAGTATGCAGTTTGAAATGTAGCATGTATTCTGTCTGCATATCTCCACTTTATAAGCTATTTTAATGAGGCCAAATAAGGGACAACAAATCTTTTTTCCCAGCAAGTGGTTTATGCCATGATTAGACACAGTCGCCCTACTTTAATCCATATGAGGTAAGAATTCATGTGTTCTCTTGTTAACCACAATCATATGAAACACACACTTACATTGTAATTACCCCATCACTTCAGTGGCATTAGTGTTTTGATTTGAATTAACATCCAATCAAAAAATGCAAGTGTTAATGGTCTCTGCATTGTTATTTTGCCGTAAAAACTGGTAAACGCTATGCTGATTATCATATCTGCAATTATTAATCATTTGTGATTACAGAGGCAATCATTTGATTCATCTTGACATCAGTCAGAATTAAACATTTGTCTCAATTGTCAGATTTGTTTCATTAATAGAACACTCTTCAGGGTGTTTTGACATGTGTATAAATAAATAGAATACTTTGGTTCACAATAGCTGAATCATACAAAATGCATCTTGTTTATTCCCAGAATGGCACTTGAAATTAATTACTGTTGCTACCTACGGTAACTTAAGATTTCACTCATCAATAACCATGATAAAATGGATGCTCCTAAATTGCACATTTCCAATGCAAACAACTTTAACTTGTTGTATTTACAGTATAATCAAAGGAAGGCTGAATTTGTATTTAAGAAAGATAACATCTATTTTATATTTCAACTTCCAAATAAGACCTTATTTAAGTCAACTTGAAAATGTAAGGGTATAACTACGGGTAGTGGCAAGATAGCGGTTTCTACGCCCCATGTACATCAGCCACAGGAACATGATTATATGTACCCAGTTAGCCTGTACTTTGCAAAAATGCCGATTTCTTATTACACAAGCTCCTTGAACATTGCCGGCTTCTCAGACACTTACCAGCCAATCATGGATATAGCGTGAGCTTTGTAAGCACACTGAAGGGGATTTACGAAAGTGCAAAACATCCGGGTAAGCAAAGCTTTTATTATGCACAAACCTGCCTGTTTATAAATACAGGTATTTGCACACCCACGTTTTGGAAACTGCACCCAGAAAATGAATCTGTGTCTACATTTGCAGGACTGCAGGTCCCACTGAAAATGTGCATGGAGGAAAGAGTGAGAATGTAACTGGCAGTCCATAGGACCACTTCATTCATTTACCCTTTTCTCCTAAAATACTGCTTGGTTTAGTTTAATTTGTCTTAAATGAATCATGACAGTGAAGGGACATTGGACCTGTCTTTATTACATCTGTCACTTTTGTGTTATTTTTACATTGATTTTAATTGCAGCTAGAAATGCGGTTTATAAATTGTGCATGGAAGGTGTCTGAGGGTAAAATTCTCTGATCTCCAAGAACATGTAAAAAAAGTACATTTGCGGGGTGAAAGTCCGTGGCTCCCAACTACAGACAATGTGTCCCTCATAAATACACCCTGTCAACCCCTTCAACCTCTGTTAAATAATTCATCTTGTAAAATGAAATCTTGTTTTGCCTGTGGGTGCATAAATAGCGCATTCATGTGTCTAGCCCACACTCAGTAAAGAATTGCCCGATCAGTCCCATTTTTCACACTAGTCTCAAATGCCAGATCTATGCAAATGGCGTTGGCACTGCTGGTGGCACGGTTTTGCAGTTTTGTAAACCTTTGTGGTAGCGCTGGTCATCATGTGAGGCCCTGGTAGAACTTCCCTGGCTCCTCTTTTTCTCCAGAACAGTCACATTTTATCTTGTTCTTTAAACTTGGTAAAAAAAATAAACACTGATCCCTGTTTTACTGCACTTGATGCACAAATCATTGTGTTGCAATTATAGGCTTAGGAAACTTCATGTTACATGTGATTCACAAAAAGAAGGGCCTAGTCATAGTCAGCCAAACCAGGAAAAGCAGCTGTAATGAGACATATATGTTGTTTTTATGTGATTATATGTGCGATCCAACTGAGCAACCAATGATCCTATGTGAGAGCACGGATAAATGTGCACACTATACATACAATTGGATGAACTGCAATTTATAAATATATTAGGATAGCTAGTGTTACACTAAGTCAGAGGGCCTAAGGGCAAGATGTTTGTGCGGTAGAGCTAGTGATACGCTAAGGAGGCTGCTCTCCTGACCATGCAGTGAGCTGGCACAACCACAGTGGAGTCTTATATGGGCATTCAGATGACTTTAGAAGAGCAGAGTTGGGGCCTCCCTAGTATATGGACCAGCATAGCTGACCACTCCTCACCGCTGCACCGCTCCAGCAGTAGTTTTGCCATTGGCTACTGCCATGCCCTTTATATTTTTTGCCCGTAAGCCACTCTATTTCTGCATCACTGATTTCTGAATATTTACGTGTCAGCCTTTTCAGGCTACGCATTGCTCAATATGCATTCCAAGAATGACACGGGATCTCACCTATAAACTGTGAGCTGTAAAAAAAAGTGAACTATTCTTCCTGCAGGTAGGATCATGTCACAGCACTGGCTTGTGCCATGCTCTAAGTGCCCAGTGGTTAAAGCGCAGACTAAAAATGCTGGTATGTAAATGGCATGCTCAGAAACAGGAGCTAGGTTAAAAAAATTCCTAGCATATAAAATTTGATGGTAGCACCTTTCATAGCCTTAGCTGTGACACATGTACAAAAATACATGCAAGAATAAAGTGATTTTGAAGTTTTCCACGTCTGAAACATTTACAAATAAAATCGCACACAGTACAAACTGCTCACTAGTGATAATAAATAAAATAAATGATTAGATATCATTATAGAAATACAGCCCAATTTTAGAGCCGAGTGTACCTCATTGCCCTTGTACTGTTTCATATACAAACGGATTGGAATTATAATCTTGGTAATTTCTCATTAAAATCTTCTTCCTATGACTGAATGATTGTTATATATCTGTTATAACCACTGCTTCACATGTAATATTTTAGTCTTTCACTTATGAAGGCAATCGGACATAAACAATTTACAAATGGCAATACAGGCTTAAAAGTTGTATAAAAGACATTTTAACACTTTGAAGAAGGAAAAAATCTCCCAGGTGAAAGGAACTTGTACCCATTTCCAGATGACAGTTTTAAACTGCGTATAGAACCAGACATGTTAATAGATGATGCTGACTGAGTTATGTTTGCTACATTTATGTTTTCCACGTGTTTATGACCATTTGGAGGATTTTGCTGTGCGGCTTCAGCATGCTTCTTCTGAACAGACAATTCTTTTAGTTCAAGATTATCCACAGCTTCTTCTTTCTTGCTATGTCGTGGAGACAGGTTCAATAAACTAAGAACGTCTTTCTTTGAAGTCATTGTTCCTGGAGCTCCACGTAATATTTTGATTGGACCTGATGTATGTTGAGGGCCACTTGTCCAGAACATCTTCAGATTATGGATAGCTTTCACCTTTTCATCAATTGCAGCAAGTTTTAATTTATCTATATCCGGGGCATCAGCAGGGCTGGACCGAGCAGATCCAGCAGAAGAGTATGAAAGCGCTGGAGATGAGGTACTTCCTGCTGGAGATTGATGACCTGAGCTTGGAGATATGTCTCGAGGAGATCTTGAAATGTGGGAACTGTAAGGAGAGCTAGGATATTTCAGTTTGAAGTGAGGCGAATCTGAACTTGGAGAAGGTTGGTTACTGTGAGGGTTTGTACCTTCCTTTAGGGATGTTTCAGAGTTCGCTGGGCTATTATAGCCTGAGCTCACCTTCTGAAGAGAAGAGCTTCTAGTTGGAGGCTTTGGTTTCACAGTAATGGGAGAAGGCATTCCTTTCTGAACAGGTTTGCTAAAAGCACTTGTTTCTGATGACCTGAACATAGAACTGCCATTTGGAGTGGAAGCACCATCAGGTGAATGACTTGTATTATTGAAACTGCCACTTCTTTGAAGACGTTCAACGGCAATCAGATGGCTTTGAGTCTCCTCTAAAATTTTCTGCGCAAGCTCTTCAGGATTAAGCTTGGGGTTGCTCTCTTCTTGAGATTTCACTGTACTATCTGTTTCTGTACTAGACTGGTCTGATTCCCCAGTATCAGAGCTTACAAGTTTTCCAACTTTCTGGAAAGGTGAATTTGGACTTGGAATCAGAGCTAGTTTAACTGGTGAATTTGGTGTGCTTATGCTGCCTTTAGAGTTTACAGACACTTTAATTGTTTCCTGAACATTATCTTGTCTGAGGTTAGAATCAAGGGTTTCTGTGTATGATAGAAGGGGTTCATTGCTTATTATAGAAAACCCGTCATATTCTTCCTGTTCTTCTTTCCCTAATGACATCTGGGTTTGTGGGGAAGACTGGCCTCTTGCTGAGCTTCTGAGGGAATAAATATTTTTTGGTCGGTCATGGTCCTGACGCATCTTATGTTCTCCTTCGGCTAAACAATCCGCTTTAGAGACAAAACTCATTGATGATGCAATTGAACTCAAACTGTATACTGAGATAGCATCTGAAGCCATGCCATCTGGACATGTTGGGGAGAACGGATGACCAGGATACCCGTGAGGCATTGGGTTAGAAACAGACTGTGCAGATGCCAGTGATTCAAGTGATGAAGAACTGTCAAGACTAAGGCGTTTTGGAAGCTCAGTAGAATCTTGAAAAAAAATGTATACAAAGAGGTGGTTAGTACTTTAAAATACAGCCCACATGTATGAAAGTCTGTAATATTCTAATGTATAAATGTATGGTAATACATCTGGCATAAATTCACCTATATATATTTATTATTATATTTTAAAGAAATGTTTTTACATTGAAAAGGTTTACAATAACCCCCACTACCATTAACTGTGAAAATCCCACCTCTGGTATCTCCAAGCTCAGCATTTTAGGGTCCTTCACAAATATAGTACCTACATGGGAGGGCCTGATGTGAAATAGGATCCAAGCTGAGCCATACGTGGGCTTTGCCTCTGTCCTATGGTCTAAACATTCAGGACCCAAAAGCAACTGTGACCATGCTGGACCATGGCATTGATGGGCTAAAGTGGAGAGTGATGATGGGAGAAGAATGTGGAGCCAACATATTCCACATTTTTAGGGAACCCTACAGCACAGGAGGTAGGGATCACAGAGGAGGGCATTTCACAGTTCAGATAATATTAAGCAAGGTGGTAGTGGTTGCTTCTTTTTTAAATTCACTCTAAGGGTGGAACTGTCCTTTTGAGTGAATGAGCTCTTTACTATGGAACAAACCTATGATCACCAAAATCTGAACTTGATGTGCAATGAGCTGAGTTATTTAAATTTCTGTGAACTGAAGTGGCAAACAAATAGGAATATGTTTTGTTCACTTTATATAGAGTTGAACAAGGAAGTTGTTTAGTATACTATAGCGCTTTAATTGATTATGTACATATTGCAGAAAATGGTAAAGACTGTGTGATTCAGCCTTCTTCAGAGAAGTTCTGGTTTATCTCCATGACTTTTGCTTAATGTTCACAGGTAACTTTCAGTACTGGGAGTCTCTCAGCAGTTACTACTGCACTGCTGCATCTTGTCAGTCATAACTTCTACTCCCTACAATTTGGTTGAGAAATCTTATTGTCTTATTTATTTATCTAAGGACATATTAAAAGGTAATCTATAACTGTATTTGTTTTGCAGGGCTTTTCTTATGTTCTGGAAAGGTGTTACTAAAGCAGCTCATACATAGTCCACTATGGCCATTTTGCCTGATTGGCTTTGTTTGTGCACAAATTACACAGTTTGGGTTGCGCAAGTGTGCGCTGAGCAGTGTATTGTAGTCAATTTGGTTTGAAGTGCCGAAATTGGCATCAGAATTGCTGAGTGCATGGACAGTTTAAATCCACTCGCAGAGATTACCTTGTACCATACAGACATTGTTTCTTATAATCCCACTGTCTCCTCCAAAAACCACTCCTTACAATCTTAATCATGTATAATAATTCTATCATGGTGTGGTGAGTATGGGCAATGGACCAAAAATTAGTTGGTAAGGTTCAGACAGACACAACCACTCATATTGTTTATAGCATATAAAGAAAGATAACATGAAGCTATAACAAACATATGTGCTAGGCACAGTCAAACATTTTATTGTGGTTGGAGTACCTTTAATTTCATGCAGTACTTCCACATTTAGGGCCTGTAGAGTCGGGGACAAGTCCAACTCATGAGTGCAAAAAGCTCTATAAGCTAAGGATATGTCCCAGTTTGCACTCCGACTGAGACAGATCTCCCCCTTGCACCTCTCTGCGCTTTGAGAGGTGTAACGGGGAAGGTGGTGGGCAAGCCTAGAAATGTAAAGGCGTGTTCATGCACTTTACATGCTATGCTGAGTTGAAAGCAGCTGCAGATAGGTCTCTAGGAGACGTATCTCTTGCGGGTGCTATCTACTGGTGCAACAAACCTTGCTGTGTTAAAAAAAGAAGTAAAAAAATAATTATATTTTAAAAAAAGGTTGTGCACCCCCTCCCAAACCGCTTAATCAACCTTAGTGCTGTTTGGGGGGAAGTTGCACAATTTTTTTCTTTTACATTAATTTATTTATTCATCTATCTGCTTCACAGGACTGCTGTGAGTGATACACTTATGTGTAACATGCACACCGGCCCATAAGGCAGATAAAGAGGTGTGTTTGTGCAATTTGCACAGTATTGTGAGTCGTATGGATCTAAAGAATCGTGTGACTTGGAATACTGTGTAAGTTACGGGATGCAATTTACACTTACGATTTCAGTCTAAATTGCATCCAACTCTAAATCAGGCCCTTAGTGGTTTATAGAAATAGATTTATTACATTTTCATGCACCAAAAACTAGATTCATTGGGGGAGATTCAATTCAGAGTCAGGTGTCTTTTGAATGTCCGCAGAGAAACCACGCGGCGGTGTTATGGTTGTTATGGAGGAAAAATGAGAGGAGCTTCCTACCATAATTGCCTGCAATGTAGGTAGTGTGATGTCCGCACCTCACTACGCCGGCAATTGAATCTCCCCCATAATGTATTGTTAATTTTCCTTATATAAGTTCACGACCGAAAATCACATATACACAACTGTATTTGCAAAATAACATACCAAAGAGAGCTAGGAGTGACTGTAAAGCAAACTGCATTGTCCTTTTGTTGGCTTGTTTGCCAGTTTTCAAGATGACTTCCTCTTGGCCTACTTCACACAGGTCAAAACCTAAAGCAACAGCAAAAAACAAAAAGTTGTTTCTCTATAACATTCCATCCTTTCTGGAGTAACTAATTTGGCAAAACACACTAGAAATTGTAATTTAACACCAGCCGACATAGTACAAACTGCGCAAGACTGACTTAAAGTGTTCTTCGTCATACACAATGCTATATTCAAACCAATGTGCCTTTAAATACACTGCTATGTTATTTACTATATACACTGCTGTCTTTAACTACTCAAACTGATGCTATTGTGTCCACAAACTAACACATACACAACCTAAAGACTTCACTGACACAATTTGCAAACATAAACTGTGATTCCACACCTATGTACAAGCTCTGAACTCAGTAAATTACTTTGTTGGGCTATTTGTATTTTAAAGCAGTAATCCCACATAAAATATATTTTTTCTTTAAAAAGTATGTTAAGTACATTTTAAGTATGCCTCTAATATTAATTTATTTTAGTTGTCCTTCTACAAATCGTTGTCTCCTTTAGAAGTTCTAGAACCTCTCTAGAAGTTACAAAATATGGCTGTCAGTTGCAGAGACACAGGCTCACAGCTCTCAGCATGTTTTGTGAAGAAAGAGGGAAGAGAAGGATGGCGAGGATTTTACATTACAGAGCATACAGCTCAGAGGAGAGTTCTATGTCCGCATCATGTGCCATGTGACTGTGGTTGTCATGGTAGTCCACGACACTGTTCAAAATTATAAATAATTAATATCAGCCTAAAGAAATAAACCAAGAAAATGGCACATACCAATATTCTTGTTATCAGCTGCCACAGTAATTTATGTTAAAAACCACATATCATTTTTTCATGAGATTGGTGCTTTAACTAGCAACACAAAAAAGAGAGGTAGATTAAGTTAATTTTTTGTGGGTTAACTAAAACATTTCATATACCTAAAGCTGCTAAAAATTCATGGCATCCGGGCAACCTCCATAGTTGAACGCTGATAGACACTTGGATTGGTGCTGATGAGAAATCATGTTCTTTGTCTGTCTGCAGCTGAACGAGGACCTGATGAAGCTGAAGCGAAAAAAAGACAACATTTACCATAAAGTAATAGTCAGAGGCACATTATATCACAGATTAAGAAATAAGCATCTTAGAAATCCATATCGCTCTAAAGATGGCTAACAGACCTGAAAGGAGACATTTCCGTGTCACCTTCTTATACCATTATATATGGTACCAGCTGCTTGGCAACAAGCCCGCACTTTGTATATCCCATATTGTATGTGGTACCAGCTGCATGGCAATATAAATGCCCATATATGTATACAAAACAGAAAGAAAGTTGTCAGCGCTTATCCTTTAAACTGCATATCTGTATGTGTCTAGCAAAATGAAAACATGAGGTATTAGTTCATATTTTGATTAAAAGACTTAAGCCTGCATCCCACGTCAAGGGTACCTCATTTTATGCAGGTCCTACACTGACCTATATGCTTTAAACACTATTAAAATGCAGTTAAAATCAGATGCACTCACCTCCCAGGTATAGGGGTTTACATCTAGCAAAGGCTGGCTTGTGAGCCACACCTAAATGTGCCTTAAATAGGCTTGATGGAGAGCTGCTATGACAAAAAGGCAATATTTTGAAACAAAACCAGAGAAAAATAAGCCCGCGCTCAGTCACATTTGGGTGTGGCTCACAAGCCAGCCTTTGCTAGATGTAAACCCCTATACCTGGGAGGTGAGTGCATCTGATTTTAACTGCATTTTAATAGTGCTTACCCTAACCCCAATAATAGGTTTTTCTATCACTATAAAGACAAATTGAATGGGGTAATAGTGGCACATATTGCAAACTGAGTCAATCCAATTCTGTGTGTACTTACCATTCCAACCATATTTTTAACAGCCTTCAGAAGCCAGCAGATTACAAGCAGAAAAATAAAGTTTAGCGCAGGAAAAAGAAAAGAGAAAGAGAGCCTTAAAACTCTAGCAAAAGTTACAGTGCAATATTATCAATCATTTGTGAACATGCTAAGCAAGGTGGTGTTAGCGTCACTATAGACATGCAAAATATGTTTCTGCAGGGAGTACTCATCTTTGACCACTACCAATTCCCCACTCCATACAGTGTAGATATCCCCATGTAAATCGGCATTTGAGAATAGGCAAATATGGCAAAAGGACAAAAGTCCATTATTAGTCTATACTTATACTGACTAAGTGTATTGCTCCAAAGGAAGGCAGAATAAAACCCCATCAAGCAGCTGTCAATTTATACTCACTCTCTGAAAAACAAAATTCCTTCTTGACTCCTTATATGGCAATAGGAATAAATCCCTGGATCAACTATCCCAGTTTCCAGTAACCCACTGCAACCAATCAGCAGTTAGCTTTCATCTAATGCAATGTAAGCAATACAATCAAATGTTTGATTGGTTGCTATAACTTGTGCACACTGTTAGCAACTAGCTCCCAATGGACACATTAATGGAGAACTCAATGTAGTCCCCTATCTCCTTAAAGAGAATCTGTCACCAGCTTCTACATTGGTGTTTTATTTGCTTATTACAAAGTGCCTTGTGTATGTATGTGACTATAAAAAATAGACTTGTTTGCACAGGCTTTGCAGAGGGAAGCGACCTATACATCCGTAGTCCCAAGCGTAGTAGCTCCACAAACACAATGTTTAGAATAGCATGCATGTAAGACCAGCAGTTCAAGCTGTAAATCTGGTCCCAGTAGTTTGTTTATACATTCATAGCATTCTTGAATCACGACTGCTTTTACTTTGGGATCACGCATGCAAGCTCATAGCACAGATCAACTTAAATCAAATGTGATTGATGGCTGTAGACTATTTCAAGCCTATGATGCATAAGTATAGATTGTTTATTTAAACATTTATATTGATCACTCTGCTCTCAACCATGCAGCTTCCCATGCACTAATGATATTGGCTTCAAGGGTGTTAGTATGAGATATAGCGGATTGATAAGTCACATATATATTGCAATATACTATAGATGCCAACAAATATAAAACGGAGAGGGCCTCGTTTAAGGACAGCTAAATGGTGCAAAATTGCACCTGGACAAACCATGTTACAATGCAAAGGGTGTAAATGTAATTTATGTTTTGCCTGCTTTTGCAGGAAGCACACAAGTACTGGGCATCTTTATTTTAACACTGCGATTTAGAGTTGAGCTAGGAGGAGCCCCTCATTCCAACTCATATTTTAAACGTAGCCCTTCCTGCAGCACAACATGGTTTTGCCAAGGTGCAAAATTGCTCCTCCAAGCTGGATTTAGTGTCTGGATGACATATACGAACCCCATTAGACAAACATTATTTTCCTATGATTTGCAATGAAAGCATTTTATTAAGATATTAATTTTCCCATTTGTTGCAAAATTGTATTTAAATAATATGTTTTGCCCGAACCACACTTACCCGATTAATCAGCTGTTCTCCAGTCTCTGAAGCAGTGATGAGTTTACAAAGAGCCTGAAGTGCTGAGTGAGGCAAACCTAAAACAAATAATATATTCCTCTCCATGAATTATCAAACACCATATAAATAATGAAAAACTATTTTATTAAGCTTTTTCAATGCTAAAGTTTACAAATTAATGGTAACTTTGTGGGAGAAAAAAAGCCATCAAACCATGAATTATATATTACATAGCTAACAGGCTGCTACATGGTGGATATGTATGCACTGCATAGTATACAATGTATGTAAACAGAGCTCCTGCCAAACTAGGCATGTGTCTAGGGCAGCAATGTTTAATGGGCAGCCTACAAATTATTTATTTTTCCCCCCACTTTTGGTTTTTACCAACTATCTATATTTCCCAGTAAATAAAACGAAGGTTGAACTGTTGGATTTGGGGCATAAGCATTTCATAAATAAGTGGCTAGACATTCACTAATGCTCTTTTGTATCGTCACCCTTTTATTAGTGCGCACATGTACCCAGATTTAAAGGTAAGAGCGTGGATTTGTAGGCTAAGATGGCAACGTCTGTAATAGTTTGCACATTTCGATGGGAGAAGTGGGGACAATTAGTTGCGTTCCTTACTTTTACCAATAAGACACCTGAGGGAGTCTATTTATCATATTTCTAACATTCAGGCTAGTTATTGGATGCCTCCCAGCCTTTTCATTTCCGGAATCTTGACAACATACACACACTGATGCATCGCAGCCCCCTTAATAAACTCCTTCCATACCACTGATACCTGCCACTTGTACATGCCGCGTTGAAGGACCATTTGTCAGTGTGACATACTGATTGCAACAAAACATCTGATCCGATGGGATAGCCCCATATAAAGTCTGGGGGTCTAGTTAATGCATTTTGTATAACTATTTTCAGTTTTGTGTAGTGTGTTAAATTCTGGAGACTGGAGATATATACTTTAGTTAAATGGATTGTATTACATAAGTATTTTATCAATGAATAATTTTTCAGGAGCCAAAACAGCCATGTGTGCAAGGATAAAACAAACAACCAACTAA